>NC_090654.1:124530101-125947601 GCF_040937935.1 Hyperolius riggenbachi
CGACACAGAGCACAATGCTATACAGTGGTGGGTGAGCGGTGTACTACTATTCCCAGCAGCGACACAGAGCACAATGCTATACAGTGGTGGGTGAGCGGTGTACTACTATTCCCAGCAGCGACACAGAGCACAATGCTATACAGTGGTGGGTGAGCGGTGTACTACTGTTCCCAGCAGTGACACAGAGCACAATGCTATACAGTGGTGGGTGAGAGGTGTACTACTATTCCCAGCAGCGACACAGAGCACAATGCTATACAGTGGTGGGTGAGTGGTGTACTACTATTCCCAGCAGCGACACAGAGCACAATGCTATACAGTGGTGGGTGAGCGGTGTACTACTATTCCCAGCAGCGACACAGAGCACAATGCTATACAGTGGTGGGTGAGCGGTGTACTACTATTCCCAGCAGCGACACAGAGCACAATGCTATACAGTGGTGGGTGAGCGGTGTACTACTGTTCCCAGCAGCGACACAGAGCACAATGCTATACAGTGGTGGGTGAGCGGTGTACTACTATTCCCAGCAGCGACACAGAGCACAATGCTATACAGTGGTGGGTGAGCGGTGTACTACTATTCCCAGCAGCGACACAGAGCACAATGCTATACAGTGGTGGGTGAGCGGTGTACTACTATTCCCAGCAGCGACACAGAGCACAATGCTATACAGTGGTGGGTGAGCGGTGTACTACTGTTCCCAGCAGCGACACAGAGCACAATGCTATACAGTGGTGGGTGAGCGGTGTACTACTATTCCCAGCAGCGACACAGAGCACAATGCTATACAGTGGTGGGTGAGCGGTGTACTACTGTTCCCAGCAGAGACACAGAGTGGCAGTAAACACAATGCTATACAGTGGTGGGTGAGCGGTGTACACAGAGTGGCAGTAAACACAATGCTATATAGTGTGGGTGAGCGGTGTACTACTGTTCCCAGCAGCGACACAATGACTGGGGGGACCCTGGCTAGCCTGGCTGGAGAGAGAACTACCCTGCCTGCCTACCCAAAGCTAAACCCACAGACAAATGGTGGAGAAATGACGTGGATCGGGTATTTATTTACCCGAACCACGTGACCCGTTCGGCCAATCAGAGCGCGTTCGGGTCCGAACCACGTGACCTGTTCGGCCAATCACAGCGCTAGCCGAACGTTCGAGGAACGTTCGGCCATGCGCTCTTAGTTCGGCCATATCGAACTCGAACATCACCCGAACAGGGTGATGTTCTGCAGAACCCGAACAGTGGCGAACACTGTTCGCCCAACACTAGGCCCAACCCCCACGGGCGTCCACCTCCACGGCCGGTGGTAGCACAGCAGCCTCTCCTGGGGCTGCCCGGCGGGGGAAGAGTCAGAGCACGGGGAGCAGCAGGGGCAAGGCACCTGCTCCCCCAAAAAGCAACTCCAAGAACATTCCCAAGGGCCTTGTTAAGGGGTCCCGCAAGAAAGGACATGGAACTTCTGCTGCCAGGAGAGCCAGGTCTCCTTCCTCGGCAGCCTCCGCCCAGCAGTCATCTGACACGGAGTCGAGATCCGAAGGCGAGATCTCCTCCTCTGAAGACGAGGCCCTGCCGCGACAAGGATCGGGATTGCCCACTGATCGGGACGGACGTCCGATGCAGCTCGGTGAGCCAGCACCCTTAAATGTTATTCCTGTTGTACCAAATGTTGTTTCAAATCCTTTGCCTAGTACTGTGTTAGATGGTGGGTTGGGTGTCGGTGGGGGGGCTGCAGGTGTAGTTACCCCGCCGAGTACGGCGGTGTCAGGGGAACAGGGGTTGTTGCAGGCAACCGGGGGTAGTGGAACGGATACCGCTTTAGCATTGTTGAATTCGGTAATGGTTTCCATCAGGGATGTTATGGCTAAGAGCTTGGGCTCATCGGCTCTTGTTCCCCCAACGGTGGCATGGACGGGTTTAGCTCCCATGGCTGGTACTGCGCCTGGGGGGGCACCAATTGTACCGTCGGTGGTCCCGCAAGCACCAGCATTGCTTGCACCCGTAGCGGCAACAGGCCCTAGTGGCGTTCTGGCGGGCACGTCAGACAAAGGTGTCCATCTAGCAGACGCGGCTCATTCAGAGATGTATTTATGTGTGGAAGGGCCGTTAGGGTCCCATTTGAAGCAGGAGGTACGAGAGCGCATTTGGAGGGGTGAGTACGTAGAGATATTTTCCCTCCTTCCTCTCGAAAAATTTAACCTCGACAGAGTGAAGCCTGACGAGAGTAAGAAGGAGGAGGAAGAAAAGCGGAGGTATCGTCTGATACCGAGAACATTCCAAAACTGGTTTCAGGCTTTTACCATCCTGGCAGGGGTAATCGGGGAAAAACAGCCAGAATGCTGCACCGGTTTGTTCTGCTACATGGATGCAATTGGACACGCGTATCGCTCATACGGAGGCAATGCTTGGCTCCGCTATGACGAATTGTTTAGGCAGAAAAAAGCGGTTCAGCCGGGAGTGCGTTGGGATCACAAGGATATGATATCGTGGATGAATTTGATGATTCCAACTCGGCGTTCCCAGTCCTTTCTCGCCACAGCTAGTGGGTCGTCCACCGCTGGGCAGCAAACAGGTAAGCGAAAGGGGCAGTGCTGGCAGTACAACGAGGGAGCCTGCAAGTTTGGTGGATCATGCCGCTTTCGACATGAATGCTCTTCATGCAATGGAAGTCACCCCGCCAGCAAGTGCTCAAAGCCAGCAAAGTCGCGGGGTAGTGAATCTCATGCGAAGAGGGACGACGCCGGTGAGAGTGGACACGATGGCTCCCTTTCTAAGTAGGTATCCTGACGCGGAAGCGGGAACCTTCTTAGCGAACGGTTTTCAGTTCGGTTTTGTGATCCCCAGTTCTTGCTCCACTTTAGAAAGTTCACGTTCTGTTAATTTGAAATCCGCGCGGGAAATGCCCGAGGTGGTGGCGGAAAAGTTGGGAAAGGAGGTGGTGTTAGGTAGAATGGCAGGTCCTTTTAGGGAGAAACCTTTTGAAGATTTGGTAGTATCGCCGCTGGGAATTGTGCCCAAAAAAGAACCGTGTAAGTTCCGTATGATACACCACCTTTCCTATCCCAGAGGCTCGTCTGTGAACGATGGCATCAGCGACCTTGAGGCTTCAGTGGCTTATACGTCCTTTGATGTAGCCATACGGTGGGTAAGTAAATTAGTTGGGGTTATTAATAAATGAAGATGCACAACCATGTACTAAAACTTTTATTAATTAAACTCTATCTGTGGCAAGGCAAGAGATTGCTCCTAAAGGACACCCGAAGCGAAAATCAACTAATGAAATAAACAATTTTATCTATCTTCCTTCTCCTAAAAAGGACTTTTTCAGATATTCCACAGTTTTATTTTATGTTTAAATCTACTTTTTAAGTTTTAACTATTTTATTGTTTTTGCTCAATAACATATTTATTACATAGTTACATAGTTATTTTGGTTGAAAAAAGACATACGTCCATCGAGTTCAACCAGTACAAGGTATAACTCCAGCCTGCTCCCTCACATATCCCTGTTGATCCAGAGGAAGGCGAAAAAACCCTTACAAGGCATGGTCCAATTAGCCCCAAAAGGGAAAAATTCCTTCCCGACTCCAGATGGCAATCAGATAAAATCATTAAAGTATGCCAGAGCTAAAATCTATGAACTACTGACCCCTTTTATCTCTTTCCTGCTCTCAGAAGCCAGTTTATGCTCGGAAAGTGTTTTATAGTTGGAATTTCTTATCAGTAAGGGTCACACTGTAGTCACTTCCTGTCAGGACTGAGTCAGCCACTTACATACCTGATATTTAACTCTTTCAGGCAGAGAAAGAAAGAAAAAAAACACAGCATAGTTATTTGTGTGCTAGGCACTGTACATACCCATGTCTATCTCATCATGTCACGTCGCCTCGGGTATCCTTTAAATGGTTATCAGCAGATTCTCCAACTATAGCGGGATGGAAGAAATGCCTAAACAGTACTCTGGCATATAAAGAATTTGTGTACTTGCATAGGAAGAGACCGCAGTAATTCTCGCTGATCTAGGACAAATGGAAGGATAGGCCCTGAAGCGCCCCACCAGGTGTTTTTCTTTTCTTTGTGCTGTTTATTATGTAATCACTCTGTTCTTTATGGGCTATGCACAGTGCAATGCTTCATCACATTCTAAATGGTGTTAAATTAAAATATCCCTCATACTCAATATTGCATTGTGTTGACCAATACCCCTTGTAAATCTGTGTACTTTATTCCCAACTGTGTCCTTGTATATTACTAGACTAATTTGTACTTTATTTTGCATTGTATGGAACTGTTATACAGTGGCTTGCAAAAGTATTCGGCCCCCTTGAAGTTTTCCACATTTTGTCACATTACTGCCACAAACATGAATCAATTTTATTGGAATTCAACATGAAAGACCAATACAAAGTGGTGTACACGTGAGAAGTGGAACGAAAATCATAAATGATTCCAAAAATGTTTTACAAATCAATAACTGCAAAGTGGGGTGTGCGTAATTATTCAGCCCCCTTTGGTCTGAGTGCAGTCAGTTGCCCATAGACATTGCCTGATGAGTGCTAATGGCTAAATAGAGTGCACCTGTGAGTAATCTAATGTCAGTACAAATACAGCTTCTCTGTGACGGCCACAGACGTTGTCTAAGAGAATATTGGGAGCAACAACAACATGAACTCCAAAGAACACACCAGACAGGTCAGGGATAAAGTTATTGAGAAATTGAAAGCTGGTTTAGGCTACAAAAAGATTTCCAAAGCCTTGAACATCCCACAGAGCACTGTTCAAACGATCATTCAGAAATGGAAGGAGTATGGCAAAACTGTAAACCTACCAAGACAAGGCCATCCACCTAAACTCACAGGCCGAACAAGAAGAGTGCTGATCAGAAATGCAGTCAAGAGCCCATGGTGACTCTGGACGAACTGCAGAGATCTACAGCTCAGGTGGGGGAATCTGTCCATAGGACAACTATTAGTCATGCACTGCGCAAAATTGGCCTTTATGGAAGAGTGGCAAGAATAAAGCCATTGTTAACAGAAAAGCATAAGAAGTCCCATTTGCAGTTTGCCACAAGCCATGTGGGGGACACAGCAAACATGTGGAAGAAGGTGCTCTGGTCCGATGAGACCAAAACTGAAGTTTTTGGCCAAAATGCAAAACGTTACACTGCACATCACTCTGAACACACCATCCCCACTGTCAAATATGGTGGTGGCAGAATCATGTTCTGGGGGTGCTTCACTTCAGCAGGGACAGGGAAGCTTGTCAGAGTTGTTGGGATGATGGATGGAGCCAGATACAGGGCAATTGTAACGTCTGAAACTGTGGCGCCTGCGGATGCGTAGGATAGATCCGCAGCCGCCTTTTTTCATTGTTCACAGGCCTTATCCGTCCCGGCGGCGTCCAGCACGCCGGGAACGGCATTGTCTCTGGCTCACAGGGTCTCTGTATCGTGCGGGCTCGCGAGAGACAGGACCTTTATGCTGGAAGAAGGTGCGTCAGCTGACCTGCCGGTCGGCTGACGTCAGGAGTAACTCGCGCCGCTAGGATTGGCTGATTGCTAGGGGGCGTGGCGCTGGGCTCTCCTCGACTTCTTAAGCGTTCACTGTTCATTGGCAACTCGTCTGCTGTTGCGAATACACTCGTGTTAGCGCTCAGACCTGGTGAGGTTCTGTGGAAGTCACTCACTTATCAATACACCAAGATTTCCAAAAATACGTCAGGAGATGAAAAGGAAAGCAATAAGGCTTTATTCAAAAGCTTCACATGTATACATGGAGAAACCAGGTAAGCCAAGTAAAAAAAGATTCTGGCAGTTAAGGTTTCTGCCAGCACTTCCGCTGTGCACAGATTCTTATACCACAAATTACGTAGTCACGATGTGCTTTACTCGTCCAATAATAATGTTCATCTCTGAGAGTCTCTCTCTTACACCCTGAAAGGGTGGAGGATTCACACAGCTTTGCACCTGCTCTCGATACCAGTAAACAATCTCTTCCACATCCTGTTCACATAGTTACATCAAGGCCATGGCTTGCGGGACTCGACTCATCTGAGATGGGGGTGGCAGTACCAGGCACTGCTTATCTCTTTAGACATTCCTAAGGAGAGAAAAGACGCACACAGTACTAATTCTTGGCTTTAGCATGTCAGCAATGGAAAATTCTGAGTCTAACGTTAAAGGGTAACTCTGTTCATCTGTATCAACTGTGTTACATTGGCCTTATTAAACACTAGTATCACCTTATATCTATTAGGTGCAAATCTATGAAACTTGGATTAACATACAGTTATGACATTAACAGTTCCAGTTGATGATAGATGTATATGCAGTGTTTGCGATATACATCTATCTATAGTTAGTTATTATTACAATGTATTTCTGATAACCTGTGTATGATTCTGGCTACTCTCTGACCTTGCTATTGCTAAACGATTCTGTACCTCTGCCTTTCTGACTTTAGTTGCTGAACCTCTGCCTGATATTAACTACTCTCTTGCCTGCCGTTTTGGTACTGTCTCTGCCTGCCTGTTATCGTACTTTGCCTGTCTGACTACTCTACTCACCAGTGGGCCCTAGCCACTGGTGAGGTGCTCTGGCCATTAGAACCCACCAGCCCCTCTGGTGAGGTTCAGACTCACTTGTATAAGCTCCAGTGACTGTTAGTACCTTGCCAGCTCCTCTGACAAGGTCTTGCTAAACTATTCAGTCACTGGTGCTGTTAGTACCTTGCCAGCTCCTCTGACAAGGTCTTGCTAAACTATTCAGCCACTGGTGCTGTTAGTACCTTGCCAGCTCCTCTGGCAAGGTCTCGATAAACTATTCAGTCACTTGTGCTGTTATTACCATCCCAGCTCCACTGGAAAGGTCTAGTTTAACTATTCAGTCATATGTACTGTCAGTACCTTACCAGCTCCTCTGGTAAGGTTTAGCCAAACTTCTTTAGTTCTTTCATTATAAGTACTTTCCCAGCTCCTCTGGTAAAGGTATTGTTAATTGTGTTGATAGACCCTCCAGCTCCTCTGGAGAAGTCTATACTGTTGCAGCTAGTACCCACCAGCTCCTCTGGTGAGGTCTAGCACTGATCTCGCAGCTAGTACCCACCAGCTCAGCTGGTGAGGTCTAGCACTGTTGTTGCAGACAGTATTCACCAGCTCCTATGGTGAGATCTATCCATTTATTCTACTGTTGCACCAAACACCACACCTTACTCTCAGCTAACTATACTAGTATTATTGGTGATACTGCAGATCACCACATAATCAGGTATAGCGTCTGTATTATTGGTGATTCTGCAGATCACCAATGATCAGACGTCTGAGTTGCAGCACCCAATCGTTACAGCAATCTTGGAAGAAAACCTCTTGGAGTCTGCAAAAGACTTGAGACTGGGGCGGAGGTTCATCTTCCAGCAGGACAACGACCCTAAACATAAAGCCAGGGCAACAATGGAATGGTTTAAAACAAAACATATCCATGTGTTAGAATGGCCCAGTCAAAGTCCAGATCTAAATCCAATCGAAAATCCGTGGCAAGATCTGAAAACTGCTGTTCACAAACTCTGTCCATCTAATCTGACTGAGCTGGAGCTGTTTTGCAAAAAAGAATGGGCAAGGATTTCAGTCTCTAGATGTGCAAAGCTGGTAGAGACATACCCTAAAAGACTGGCAGCTGTAATTGCAGCAAAAGGTGGTTCTACAAAGTATTGACTCAGGGGGGCTGAATAATTATGCACACCCCACTTTGCAGTAATTTATTTGTAAAAAAAATGTTTGAAATCATGTATGATTTTCGTTCCACTTCTCATGTGTACACCACTTTGTATTGGTCTTTCACGTGGAATTCCAATAAAATTGATTCATGTTTGTGGCAATAATGTGACAAAATGTGGAAAACTTCAAGGGGGCGGAATACTTTTGCAAGCCACTGTATCTACTGTACATGCTGGCTCTTACTGTAATTGTAATCCTACTCGGTTGTGACCATTAACTACTTAATAAATACCTTTTTTGTGGTTTAAAAAAAATAATCACAAGGTAAAATACATACACACAAACTGATACATAGATAACACTTAAAGGGGAACTGAAGAGAGAGTCTGTCATGTTTATTTCCTTTTAATCAATACCAGTTGCCTGGCAGCCCTGTTGGTCTATTTCTCTGCAGTAGTATCTGATTAAAACCAGAAACAAGCATGCAGCTAGTCTTGTCAGATCTGACTTATAAGTCTGAACCAATGAAACACCTGATCTGCTGCATGCTTGTTCAGGGGCTATGGCTAATAGTATTAGAGGCAGAGGATCAGCAGGGCTGCCAGGCAACTGGTATTGTCTAAAAGGAAACAAACATGACAGACTCCATATACCTCTCTCTTCAGTTCCCCTTTAATACACATTCCAACCTGAAAATGCAGTCTGACAACAAAATGAAAATAAGCTGTCCAGCCAGTCGCCAAAGTTAGAGTAAATCAGTAGGCATAACTGCAGCTCGTGACATCAAGGACCTTGCTCACTGTGGTTTTATGGGTTTTCTAAGAATACGCCATCATTGCATGAACTGTGGTATCTGAGCACGGAAAGTTGTTAAGATTGCTGCTTCACTTTGCAATCCTCTGTTTGCTATCTAACTTTGAGGCTAACAATCCATTCCATAAACAATGCTGAAACCTCTGACTGAAATGATTTTGGTCTTAATAATATTATCAACTCTATCCCATGTTCCAGGTTAGTATACTGAGAATAAGGTGTATGCAAATTTCATGTATTTATATTGAATCGCACACTGATAACAACTGGATTAGAGAATATGAGCAAATGAGTGCCAGTTGGGACACAGAATATGTTGGACTGAATATGCTGAGTGAGAGACAGGATACAGAAGGTGGAGCTAATCTTCCTTGAAGTATCTTAATGTTATCCTGATAAATGTAATATTTGATACAGTATAAGGATTATGTCCAGGTCATGTGATTGGTAATGTAATGTGTCTTGGAAGTTCTCTAGTGGCATAGCAGTATGTCCCCGGAGCTGCAGGAGAAACACCACACCAGGGGATACAGCAAATGCTGTCCCTGTAAAAGTCTCTATTGGTGTACTCTTTATGTCTGTGATGGGGAAGTTGTAATGTTAAAGGGAATATCTGTGATGGTGCAGTGGTAATATCGCTGAAAATGTGCCTGGCAACATATATCATTACATAACAATATGTAACTAAAATGTTATATATACAGTACAGTGGGATGCGAAAGTTTGGGCAACCTTGTTCATTGTCATGATTTTCTTGTATATATTTTTGGTTGTTATGATAACAAATTTCAGTTAAATATATCATATAGGAGACACACACAGTGATATTTGAGAAGTGAAATGAAGTTTATTGGATTTACAGAAAGTGTGCAATAATTGTTTAAATAAAATTAGGCAGGTGCCTAAATTTGGGCACTGTTGTCATTTTATTGGTTTCAAAACCTTTAGAATTAATTATTGGAACTCAAATTGGCTTGGTAAGCTCAGTGACCCCTGCCCTACATACACAGGTGAATCCAATTATGAGAAAGAGTAAGGGGGTCAATTGCAACTTTCCCTCCTCTTTTAATTTTCTCTGAAGAGTAGCAACATGGGGGTCTCAAAACAACTCAAATGTCCTGAAGACAAAGATTGTTCACCATCATGGTTTAGGGGGTGGATGCAGAAAGCTGTCTCAGTGATTTCAGCTGTCTTTTTCCACAGTTAGGAACATATTGAACGCAATCTGTGAACGCAATCTAACTCTTATGGTATGATCTGCGCTTCTGTGAACTTTCGTTTTTACTGCAATCCTTCTGTGAACGCAATCTAACTCTGATGGTATGATCTGCGCTTCTGTGAACTTTCGTTTTTACTGCAATCCGTGAATATTCTGAAGTGCTGTAATACTTTGCATTTTACTATAGCTAAGTGACTGGCTTTGTATATTCCATGAATTAGTCTGCTCTCCTCTGGCTCCATGCTAATTTGGCCCCAACACCTATAGACAATTGAGCAGCTTCCTGCTTAATTACCTGAGTTGTACTGTGATCTGCTACAGGCTGAGCTCAGTCCCTCACCTGCATCAGTCAGTCTACAATCAGGCCTGCTAAGCATAGGCTTATCAGGCTTACTATATAAATGCAACTCTAAGTCGATTAGACCTTGGTCAATTTATGCACCGGTATTTCAAAGTACACCGGTTTCTAAGTACAAAGAGAACGACCGAATTAGACCAGAATTAAGCCAGAAGAGACCAGAAGGAACAGACACAAGACTTTAGCAATCTGATTCACGGTTAGTGCAACAATGTTGTCTCTGCTCTTCTTGATTAGCCTACTTTCCCCTGCTATTCTGAAATCTGTACACTCACTGCATCCTCCTGCTGTCAGCAACACGCTCTACATTTCTCCCTCTATTTTATCATCTTCACAGGTTGCTTCTCACGAAACTTTCTTATTCATACAACCGCGCTATACATTTCATGCTCCAACTACTCATAAATCTAAATCCCACCCTATCCTCTGCTCTCTCTGCCTCCTACTACTCCTTGCTGCAGGTGACATTTTACCAAACCCCGGACACTCTCTGCTGGCTCGCTCCTCACTCTTGCACACTAATCGCACTGCAAACAGCCAACCACATGCACACCGAAACTGCCACAACCTTATTAATATTCCTCTTCTCCCCCCTCCTCCCCCACCTATCTCTGCTGCTCTCTGGAATGCCCGCTCAGTCTGCAACAAACTTCCTTTCATCCATGACCTTTTCAATTCCAACGCCTTCACCTTCTTTGGGGTCACAGAAACATGGCTGACGCCTTCTGACACGGTCTCACCTGCCGCCCTCTCTTATGGGGATTCCACTTTAGTCACATGCCTAGAACTGGGAATAAACATGGCGGTGGTGTGGGCATTCTTTTCTCTGATAGATGCTTCTTCAAGCCACTCACCCCCATTCCTTCTCTTTCTCTACCTTCCTTTGAAGTCCATGCAGTCCGTCTATACTCTCCCTCTAACCTCCAGATCGCAATAATCTACCGCCCTCCTGGCCCTGCTTCCTTCTTCCTAGATCACTTCTCTGCATGGCTCCTCCAGTTCCTGTCCTCCGATATCCCTACCATCATTATGGGCGACTTTAACATTCATGTTGACACCAATAATTCTGCCGCCAATAAACTTCTGTCACTTACTTCCTTCTACGGCCTGTCTCAGTGGTCCACTGCTCCAACTCACTCTAATGGTCATACACTTGACCTCATATTCACTCGTCTCTGTTCTATCACTGATTTCACTAATACTCCTCTCCCGCTCTCTGATCATAACTTACTAAACTTCTCTCTCTCCTCCTCTCTTCCTACCACCCTGCCTCAAGCACGCTCATATACACGCAGGAACTACCGCAACATAGACATGCAATCTGTCTCTGATGTCTTGGCACCTCTCCTCACACAACCATTCACTGACCCTGACTCAGCAGCTGCACACTATCACTGCTCAATCACGCAAGTCATGGATGCAATCGCACCCCTCACCAATGTCCGCCCACACCGTGTCAGTCGCCAACCCTGGCTGACCAAAGCTAATAAACAGCTAAAGGGGTGCTCTAGGGTAGCTGAACGCCGTTGGAGAAAAACTAATACTAATGAGGATTTCATTACTTACAAAAAAGAGTTGAACAAGTTTAAAACCGCTCTCTCTTCTGCAAAACAATCATACTTCTCCTCCCTCATATCCTCCCACTTGCACAATCCAAAGCGCCTGTTCAGTACTTTCAACTCCCTTCTCCGGTCCACCCCCTCCTCCTCCTTCTTCATGCTTATCAGCTGAAGAATTTGCAACATACTTTACAGATAAAATTGCAAAAATCCATAGTGTGTTTTCCATGCAGACATCAAACTCCATCTCCACTCCTCTTGTTGACTGCTCTCTTTCCAGTTTCTCTCCACTCCCCGAACATTCGCTCTCTTCCCTTATCTCCACATCCCATCTAACCACCTGTTCTTTGGATCCTATCCCATCACATCTCATTCCACAGCTATCCACATCCCTCATCCCTGCCCTAACATCGCTGTTTAACCTTTCCCTCTCCACTGGAATTTTTCCATCCTCACTCAAGAGGGCTGTTGTAACACCACTACTTAAAAAACCATCTCTAGACCCCACCGAACTTGCTAACTACTGCCCAGTGTCACTTCTCCCATTTGCATCTAAATTACTTGAACGCCACATTCATGCTGAACTAAGTCAGTATTTATCTGCAAATTCCTTGCTTGATCAGTTCCAATCTGGCTTCCGGCCAAACCACTCCACAGAAACAGCCCTCACCAAAGTAGCTAATGATCTCCTCACAGCTAAATCCAAAGGCTATTATTCCATACTCATCCTTCTAGATCTGTCATCAGCATTCGACACTGTCGACCACACTCTACTCCTACAGATCCTTTCATCTATAGGAATAAAGGACATCGCTCTCTCCTGGATATCTTCCTACCACTCTGGAAGGTCTTTCACTGTTTCTTATTCAGATCAGGCCTCCTCTTCACATCCTCTGTCTGTAGGGGTACCTCAAGGCTCTGTCCTCGGTCCCCTCCTCTTCTCCATCTACGCCACATTCATGCTGAACTAAGTCAGTATTTATCTGCAAATTCCTTGCTTGATCAGTTCCAATCTGGCTTCCGGCCAAACCACTCCACAGAAACAGCCCTCACCAAAGTAGCTAATGATCTCCTCACAGCTAAATCCAAAGGCTATTATTCCATACTCATCCTTCTAGATCTGTCATCAGCATTCGACACTGTCGACCACACTCTACTCCTACAGATCCTTTCATCTATAGGAATAAAGGACATCGCTCTCTCCTGGATATCTTCCTACCACTCTGGAAGGTCTTTCACTGTTTCTTATTCAGATCAGGCCTCCTCTTCACATCCTCTGTCTGTAGGGGTACCTCAAGGCTCTGTCCTCGGTCCCCTCCTCTTCTCCATCTACATGCACGGTCTTGGTAACTTAATCAGCTCATTTGGTTTCCAATACCACCTATATGCAGATGATACACAACTGTACCTCTCGGCCCCAGACCTTAACTCCCTCCTCACACGGGTTCCCGATTGCCTGTCCGCTATTTCCTCTTTCATGTCCTCTCGCTTCTTAAAACTTAATATGAATAAAACTGAACTAATAGTCTTTCCACCATCCCTGTCCACCCCTTTGCCTGATATTACAATAAATGTTAACAACACGACTATAACATCAGTTCCCAAAGCACAGTGCTTGGGGGTAATATTTGATTCTTCTCTCTCATTTACTCCTCACATTAACTCCCTAACCAGCTCCTGCCATTTCCAACTGAAAAACATAGCACGTATCCGACCTTTTCTCTCCCATGACACAACCAAAATGTTACTACATGCTCTTATTATATCTCGATTGGACTATTGCAATATATTGCTTGGTGGACTTCCAACTAACCGACTAGCACCGCTCAATTCTGTACTGAACTCTGCTGCTCGACTCATTCATCTCTCCTCTCGCTCTTCCTCTGCTGACCCTCTCTGTCAAGCTCTTCACTGGCTACCAATTAATGAGAGGATTCAGTTCAAACTCTTAACCCTAACCTACAAAGCTCTCCACAATCTCTCTCCCTTGTACATCTCCTCACTAGTCTCCAGATACCAACCCAACCACAATCTCAGATCTGCACACAAGCTTCTTCTATCCTCTTCTACAATTACCTCCTCACATTCACATGTACAAGACTTCTCACGTGCCTCACCCCTCCTCTGGAATGCCCTTCAACAACACATCCGCCACTCTCCCACCTTTGAAATCTTTAAACGCTCCCTCAAAACCCACCTTTTCCGACAAGCATATTCTCTAGCTTAGGCCATGCACCCACTAAATAACCTAATTACGCACTGCCTGTACATACACTGTATACTTCCCCACCACTTGTTTCCACCCCATTCCTTTAGATTGTAAGCTCGCAAGGGCAGGGCTCTCACCCTTTTGTGTCATGAAATGTTATTAATTTAATTGCTTGCACACTGTTAGACATTTATACATTTTAGTCATCATGTCAGCGCTGCGTAATATGTTGGCGCTTTATAAATACAATAAATAAATAAATAAAATAAATAAATGTTAAATCTAATTGTAATCAGCAGTGCTGTATCTTGTATCAGTGTTCATATTTGATGTATATCATTGTCTGTATCATTATGTATCCCTTGTTTGTTTTCTTACACTGTACAGTGCCACGGAATATGTTGGCGCTTTATAAATAATTAATAATAATAATAATAATATTGAGCAGTGGTGGGAAGATAATTTATGTGATCACAGCATAGCCATGATTCACAAGCACTTTTTCAGTATTTGGCTTCGATATTCAACGCTGGGAAAAGATTCTGGATCACGGAAATCGGCCATGGCATGCCGTGATTACAAATATTCAGATCGCATTCACGGTCATGATTGCGGTGGGTAAAGCTGCGATTAGGTCGTAATATATCGGAAATGGGTGGAAATGACATCCCTGGGCCAATCAGAGGCCCCCAGCCAGGCCCTAGCAACCAATCATAGGAGGGGAGGTTCTGCCCTCCCCTCCTCTATATAAAGCGGCGGTCATGATGAAAAGCTTCGTCCTTGCTAGACTGTAGCACTGAGAGGATCATCTCCAGGCCATTTGTTGCTTTAGCAAGTGCATTTTTTGTGAAAAACATAGCATTTTTACTCCTAACATTGCTCTTATGCTGTATTTGATACTTGTATTTAGCTAGCTAACCCGTGAGTGATTACTTAAGTTAGTTGTAGTCAGTGTAGTTGTCAGTGAGAGAGTGTACTGATTGCTGTGCTTAGTGCAGGCAGGTTCACTGATTCTACTGCTCTATTAGTGACTGTATCATTGTATTTATCTAGCCAGTGAGCGATTAACTTAAGTTAGCAGGGGCGTAGCAATAGAGGTCGCAGCGGTCGCATGCGCGACTGGGCCCGGCTCCTGAAGAGGCGGGGGAGGGGCCCGGGGGGGCCCATGTCTTTTTGTAGTGGCAAGGACTGAGTGCGGCCCGTGCGCGCTATTGGGAGGGGGGGGGAGCCGCAGCCGCGGGGAGGGCAGCCCGACCTCTCCCTCCCTTCCTCTCCCCGGCCCCCCCCCCCCCCCCCTTCAGATGCAGAGTGACGCGCACGGAAGCGCTGTAGGCTGAAACTCACCTCCGTCCCTGCGTTCCAAGCGCCGCTGATCTCCTCTCGCTGTATAGATGTTGTTACACACTGCTTCCGGCTAAACAGGAAGCAGTGTGTAACAACATCTATACAGAGCGGGAGGAGACCAGCGGCGCAGGGACGGAGGTGAGTTCTGCCTACAGCGCTTCCGTGCGCCGCGCACTCTGCATCTGAAGGGGGGGGCCCGGGGAGAGGAAGGGAGGGAGAGGTCGGGCTGCTCTCCCCGCAGCTGCGGCTCCCCCCTTCATTATGGGGGGGGGGGGGAGGAGACCTACCTACCTACCTACCTAATCCTGGGGGGCAGCTACCTACCTATCCTGGGGGGTGCAGCTACCTAATCTAACCTATCCTGGGGGGCAGCTACCTGCCTAACCTGTCCTGGGGGGGCAGCTACCTACCTAACCTATCCTGGGGGGGCAGCTACCTACCTAACCTATCCTGGGGGGGCAGCTACCTACCTAACCTATCCTGGGGGGCAGCTACCCACCTAACCTATCTGGGGGGGGGGCAGCTACCTAATCTAACCTATCCTGGGGGGCAGCTACCTACCTAACCTGTCCTGGGGGGGCAGCTACCTACCTAACCTGTCCTGGGGGGGCAGCTACCTACCTAACCTATCCTGGGGGGCAGCTACCTACCTAACCTATCCTGGGGGGGCAGCTACCTACCTAACCTATCCTGGGGGGGCAGCTACCTAATCTAACCTATCCTGGGGGGCAGCTACCTAATCTAACCTATCCTGGGGGGCAGCTACCTAATCTAACCTATCCTGGGGGGCAGCTACCTAATCTATCCTGGGGGGCAGCTACCTACTCTAACCTATCCTGGCGGGCAGCTACCTACTCTAACCTATCCTGGGGGCAGCTACCTAATCTAACCTATCCTGGGGAAAGCTACCTAATCTATCCTGGGGGGCAGCTACCTAACCTATACTGGGGGGCAGCTACCTAATCTAACCTATACTGGGGGGCAGCTACCTAATCTAACCTATACTGGGGGGCACGTACCTATCTAACCTGGGGGCACTTACTTGTCTAACCTGTATTCGGGGCACCTAGCTAGCCTATACAGGTGGCAACTATACTGGCTACCTATATTGGAGGCACCTACCTAACTAACCTATACTGGGGGCACCTACCTATCTAACCTATGCTGGGGACAACTATTCTGGCTACCTATATTAGAGGCACCCACCTAGCTAACCTGTACTGGGGGCACCTATCTATCTAACCTATACCGGCGGCGCCTGCCTATCTAACCTATACTGGGGGCAACTATACTGGCTACTTATGCTGGAGGCACCTACCTGGCTAACCTATACCGGGGGCAACTATACTGGCTTACCTATGCCTGGCTACCTATACTGCCGGGACCTATAGCTGGCTATAGGGATTTGGATATGTGTGTGCGTCGGGTGTTGCCGGGGGAGGGGGGCTGTTGTTGCCGTGGGGGGCCCACATCCAGATTCCGCATCGGGGCCCAGAGGTTTGTAGCTACGCCACTGTAAGTTAGCTGTAGTCGGTGTAAGTGACAGTGTACTGATTTGCTGTGCTTAGAGCAGGCAGGCAGGTTCACACTGATTCTACTGCTCTATTATGGTATACTTAGCTATCTGAGCCAGCCAGCCAGTGTAGAGATGAGCGTAATGACGTAATTACGATTTCGCGAAATTTCGCGTAATTAGTGTAATTACGATTATGGCCGTAAGTACATAATCGTAATGAAGAAGGATTTCGTGAAATTTCGCGTAAGCGTAATTTTTCGCGTAACTTTCGCATTACAGCCTCAAATTTGGAGAATATATTAAGGAGATCAGGAGGAATAAGAGGAAAAAATATTTTTTCAAAAAGACCTTATAGTTTTTGAGAAAATCGATGTTAAAGTTTCAAAGGAAAAATGTAAACATTTAAAAACCCGCCGACTTTAACGGTTAATAGCAAAGCCTGCTTAAAGTTTAGGAACACCAAATTCCCAGGGTATATTAAGGGGATCAGTGGGAATAAGAGGAAAACATTTTTTTCAAAAAGACCTTATAGTTTTTGAGAAAATCGATTTTTAAGTTTCAAGGGCGAAAATGTCTTTTAAATTCGGAAAATGTCAGTTTTTTTTGCACAGGTAACAATAGTGTATTATTTTCATAGATTCCCCCAAGTGGGAAGAGTTTTACTTACTTCGTTCTGAGTGTGGGAAATATAAAAAAAAAAGACGTGGGGTCCCCCCTCCCAGACCTCTTTAACCCCTTGTCCCCCATGCAGGCTGGGATAGCCAGAATGCGGAGCACCGGCCGCGTGGGGCTCCGCACCCTGACTATACCAGCCCGCATGGTCCATGGATTGGGGGGGTCTCGGAAGGGGAGGGGCAGCCAAGCTTTCCCCTCCCCCTCCGAGCCCTTGTCTAATCCAAGGACAAGGGGCTCTTCTCCACCTCCGATGGGCGGTGGAGGCCGCGATTTCCTGGGGGGGGGGGGGTTCATGGTGGAATCTGGGAGTCCCCTTTAAAAAGGGGTCCCCCAGATGCCCACCCCCCCTCCCAGGAGAAATGAGTATAGAGGTACTTGTACCCCTTACCCATTTCCTTTAAGAGTTAAAAGTAAATAAACACACAGACACTTAGAAAAAGTATTTTAATTGAACAAAAAACATAACCACGAAAAAAGTCCTTTAATATTCTTAATTAACCATTAATACTTACCTGTCCCTTTAAAAGCCAGTTCCCACGCAATATCCTCGGAAATATACTAATCAGTTACAATATAACAAAGTTATTACAATGTAACAACTTTGTTACATTGTAACTACGCCGCACCCGACGCCACTCGCCGCTCAGCCGCCGCACCCGCACGCACCCGACAGAGCTCTGAGCTATATAGCTCAGAGCTCCCTAAGCATCTTTGTATTTGGGCTCCAAGGAGCCCCATTGGTCCTTAGCAGACCAATGGGGTTCCTTTAAATCAGAAGGAACCCCATTGGTCTGCTAAGGACCAATGGGGCTCCTTGGAGCCCAAATACAAAGATGCTTACAGAGCTCTGAGCTATATAGCTCAGAGCTCTGTCGGGTGCGTGCGGGACGCTAAGTCCCCGCTGTCCACCCCGCCCACATCTGTCACCCACATGTCACCCACATGTGGGTGACATGTGGGTGACATGTGGGAGAGACGGGGAAGGCAGCGGGAGCCGGCGGGGACTTAGCTAAGGACCAATGGGGCTCCTTGGAGCCCAAATACAAAGATGCTTACAGAGCTCTGAGCTATATAGCTCAGAGCTCTGTCGGGTGCGTGCGGGACGCTAAGTCCCCGCCGGCTCCCGCTGTCCACCCCGCCCACATCTGTCACCCACATGTCACCCACATGTGGGTGACATGTGGGTGACATGTGGGAGAGACGGGGAAGGCAGCGGGAGCCGGCGGGGACTTAGCGTCCCGCACGCACCCGACAGAGCTCTGAGCTATATAGCTCAGAGCTCTGTAAGCATCTTTGTATTTGGGCTCCAAGGAGCCCCATTGGTCCTTAGCAGACCAATGGGGTTCCTTCTGATTTAAAGGAACCCCATTGGTCTGCTAAGGACCAATGGGGCTCCTTGGAGCCCAAATACAAAGATGCTTAGGGAGCTCTGAGCTATATAGCTCAGAGCTCTGTCGGGTGCGTGCGGGTGCGGCGGCTGAGCGGCGAGTGGCGCCGGGTGCGGCGTAGTTACAATGTAACAAAGTTGGTACATTGTAATAACTTTGTTATATTGTAACTGATTAGTATATTTCCGAGGATATTGCGTGGGAACTGGCTTTTAAAGGGACAGGTAAGTATTAATGGTTAATTAAGAATATTAAAGGACTTTTTTCGTGGTTATGTTTTTTGTTCAATTAAAATACTTTTTCTAAGTGTCTGTGTGTTTATTTACTTTTAACTCTTAAAGGAAATGGGTAAGGGGTACAAGTACCTCTATACTCATTTCTTCTGGGAGGGGGGGTGGGCATCTGGGGGACCCCTTTTTAAACGGGACTCCCAGATTCCACCATGAACCCCCCCCCCCCCAGGAAATCGCGGCCTCCACCTCCACCGCCCATCGGAGGTGGAGAAGAGCCCCTTGTCCTTGGATTGGACAAGGGCTCGGAGGGGGAGGGGAAAGCTTGGCTGCCCCTCCCCTTCCGAGACCCCCCCAATCCATGGACCATGCGGGCTGGTATAGTCAGGGTGCGGAGCCCCACGCGGCCGGTGCTCCGCATTCTGGCTATCCCAGCCTGCATGGGGGACAAGGGGTTAAAGAGGTCTGGGAGGGGGGACCCCACGTCGTTTTTTTTTATATTTCCCACACTCAGAACGAAGTAAGTAAAACTCTTCCCACTTGGGGGAATCTATGAAAATAATACACTATTGTTACCTGTGCAAAAAAAACTGACATTTTCCGAATTTAAAAGACATTTTCGCCCTTGAAACGTAAAAATCGATTTTCTCAAAAACTATAAGGTCTTTTTGAAAAAATTTTTTTTCCTCTTATTCCCACTGATCCCCTTAATATACCCTGGGAATTTGGTGTTCCTAAACTTTAAGCAGGCTTTGCTATTAACCGTTAAAGTCGGCGGGTTTTTAAATGTTTACATTTTTCCTTTGAAACTTTAACATCGATTTTCTCAAAAACTATGAGGTCTTTTTGAAAAAAAAAATTTTTCTTCTTATTCCTCCTGATCTCCTTAATATATTCTCCAAATTTGAGGCTCTTAGCATTTAAGGGGGCTTTGCTATTAACCCTTAAAGTCGGCGGCTTTTTTATATTATACGGAGCGTTACGGTTTAACGCGAAATTACGGTAGCGTTTAATGCGAAATTACGGCATGAACGAAATGCGAAATTTCGCATTGAAAATTACGCTTACGGTATTTTCAATTACGATTTTAATGGCAATTACGCTACCGCAATTTCGCATCGTAATCGCGATTACTAAAATTTCGGCTCAACTCTAAGCCAGTGATCAATTTCAGTTAGTTGCATTCACTGCCACTATTGTTCAGTCAGGGACCTTGTACTGTGCTACTAGTCTAGCGTGCAGCCTGTTAGTTTACTTTGCGCAAAGTGCAGGCAGACCGCTGTCCACTAATTTTTGTACTCTTTATTATTTTACTGTATCACTTGTGTTCAGCTCATTAGCCAGTGATCAACTTCAGTTAGTCTTGCAGACAGTCACTGCCACTGTTGTTCAGTCACTAAGTTTAGTCAGTGATATTGTACTGTGCTATTAGCGTGCAACCGTTTAGTTTGCTGTGGCAGACCACTGTTCACTAATTTTTGTGCTCTTTATTATTTTTCTGTATCACTTGTATTCAGCTCATTAGCCAGTGATCAACTTCAGTTAGTACTTGCAGACAGTCACTGCCACTGTTGTTTAGTCACTAAGTTTAGTCAGTGACATTGTACTGTAGGGTTGACAGGGGAGCATTTATCTAGCACTGTAGTTCTGTAGTTATTTACTGTGTAAAGGGGGAAGAGGCGCCCAGAGCAGATAAAATACGTTAAAAACAAATAAAATGAAAAAAGTGAGGTGGCTTACCTCAATGAAGACCAATTCACATATTAATAGAATTTTATTTCACCGGCAACGCGTTTCGTGGGTGCATACCCACTTCCTCAGGCCAAATAGCAGTGCCTACAACCATCAGACAAGGCGCTTAATGCCACAGCACTAACAGCATATCAAAAACATAACTCTACCTTTAACAAATACTACAGACAACATTGTATAATGAGAATCAAAAAGTAAATAAATAATAACAGCATTCAAACAAATGTATGCATATAGAATTTGATTTCAACTATCAGAGGCAACTATCAGTGCCAGAGCAGTTACATGCAATTTAAGTAAGGTTATAATATGCACACAAAATACATGACTGTAGTGCATTCAACGCTCAAATGCTTTGCATAAATTTGCATGCACGTGTAGCGGATGTGGTTCCATTTAAACAAAAGTTTTTTTAGTACATGAGGTCATGCTAAAATATGTGCATAATACACAAGTATAAAAGCTAATGTTATAGGATCGCATAAAATATATATATAAAAGTTTAAACATTAAATCTCATAGACTAGGCATACTACACATTAAACAAATGCAGCTGCACTTGAGTATGTCCCCTAGTCTAGTGTAATACTGCTTATAAAAATAGCATGTCATTAATAAATAAGAACAAAAACATGTGCCTGAAGATAAATGTGCTATATGGTCCTGTGGTGTATGGTTCCAGGGAGGGCTGCATGAATGGAACACTCCAAAAGGGTAAAGGGGGACAGAGCGGTGACATCATATGAACAGGATAAGTAAATGAACCATATAAACAGCATTCTGTGGTATGTGCTGCACTGTATAAATGACACTCTGCGTGACGTAAATGCTTACATAGAATGTTTAGCATAGGGAAAGGGGTATATGTTGTGCTGTACAAACAGCACTCTGTAAAAAAAGAGATTAGCATGGCAGTGGAAGGGGATAAACACTGTGGTAATAGTACTCTATGCCCATAAGACAATATAAATGTTGTAGGAGCATAACACCATAAGAGGGAGCAAGTTGATTAATTAAGCAAGTACATTTCTTACCTAATAGTGCTTGTAGCCACAAATAAGGCACCTCTATTTTTCCAGGTAGTGGTGCCTCTCCTAAATAGCTTTAGATTTAATCAGCAGCTGTCTCAGATCAGAGGCAGGCGATAGCAGGCGAGAGTGCAGGCGATAGCGGTTTTCAAGCCCATATGGTCGCAAGGCTGAGGTGATTGTCCAGCTGACCGAGACACTCATTTAGCCGGCGGTCATTGCTTCATTGTGATACTGCATCTGTGTGACTGCACTCTGTTTTATATACCAGGCAGTGCATACCTTTCACTTGAATGGATGGCAGACTTGCCCTCCATAACAGATTCTAGTTACACTGCATCTGTGTGACTGCACACTGTTTTATATAACAGTCAGTGCATACCTTTTCACTGCATCTCTATGACTGCACATTGCATTATACCACCATTCACTGCATAGCTTTCCCTGCATCTGTGTGACCGCACACTGTTTTATATAACAGTCAGTGCATACCTTTTCACTGCATCTCTGTGACTGCACATTGTATTATACCACCATTCACTGCATAGCTTTCACTGCATCTGTGACTGCACACTGTTTTATATACCAGTCACTGCATACCTTTCACTGCATCTGTGACTGCACATTGTATTATACCACCAGTCACTGCATACCTTTCACTGCATCTGTGTGACTGCACATTGTTTTATACCACCAGTTAGTGCATACCTTTCACTGCATCTGTGTGACTGCACACAGTTTTATATACCAGTCAGTGCATACCTTTCACTTGAATGGATGGCAGACTTACCCTCCATAACAGATTCTCGTTACAGGATTTCAAGTGTATTCGTCTCATCATTATCCAGCAGTCAGTGCATACCTTTCACGTCATCTGTGTGACTGCACATTCTATTATACCAGCAGTCAGTGTATACCTTTCACTGCATCTGTGTGACTGCACATTGTATTATACCAGCAGTCAGTGTATACCTTTCACTGCATCTGTGTGACTGCACATTGTATTATACCAGCAGTCAATGTATACCTTTCACTGCATCTGTGTGACTGCACATTGTATTATACCAGCAGTCAATGTATACCTTCCACTGCATCTGTGTGATCATCCTCTGCTGCTGGTGGATGCTCCCCCCAAACTGTCCCTGCACAACATGACAGCGCTGCTGCCCTTCTGATCTGCCGCCCCAGCCCCGAATCATAGTTACACATGAGCGCCCTGCTGCCCCGCTCAGCATCTCTTTATCTTGTAATTTCCCTGCGACTGAGGGAGGGGGGGGGGGGGGGGTTGGAGGGGCGGTGTGTAATCTCTTCCTGTCGGGTCTCTTTGGGTCTCTCTGGAGTGTAGAAAATGTGCCCGCTCAAGCAGAGCAGCTGATGCTGCTTTCTCCCTGGGCTGGAGTGGACAGGCATGGCAGAGGGAACAGCCAGGATACAGCAGTTCCCGCCATACAGAGAGTGTGGGATACTCTCTCCCCCCTCGAGGAAAGTTCAAAAGCTGACGGTGGTAAAGTTTTTTTTTTCTTTTAACTGCTTGATTGTCTGGAGGGGGTTGACATAGAGTGTGTATGTGTGTGCCAGAGAGAGAAAGTGTGTGTGTACAGTTTTTGTATGTGTGTTTGTGTGTGTCTGTGTGCAAAGCATGTGTATGAGTGTTCCAGAGTGTGTCTGTGTATGTCCATAGTGTGTGTATGTGTGTGCCAGAGAGAAAAAGTGTGTGTGCTGTGTACAGTTTGTGTGTGTCCACAATGTGTGTTTGTGTCTAGGTGCACAGCATGTGTATATGTGTGTCTGTGTGTGTGTCCACAGAGTGTGTATATGTGCAACAGTGTGTGTGTGTGTGTGTACAGTGTGTGTATGCATGTACCAGAATGTGTGTGTGTCTTTGAGTGTCCACAATGTGAGTGCCAGAGTGTGTGTCTCTGTGTGTCCATTATGTGTGTGTTTATGTGTCAGAGTATGTGCGTGTGTTTTTTTTAAAGGCATGCTTTCTCGGGATGGGGTGGGAGAGGGTATTGCCCAGGCTGGGGCTGATTGGCAAAGTGTCCTTGGGGGGGAAGTAGTCCATATAAGAGGTAGGCTTTAAGGGGGGGTCTTGTCTAGGCTGCAAGTGGGCTTTTTATAGGGTGGCGTGAAAGACCTTCCCGGCTACCAGTCACGTGTGAAAGTTTGCAGGCAGATCCCCTTGCGCCTTTTGCACAATCCCTTCTGTGTATTTGGCTCCACCCACATCATGTTTTGGCCACACCCACTTTTCACATTTTTGCACCACTCCATTTATGGAAGGGGTCGGGGGGGCTCAAGTTATAGACTGCTTGGGGCCACAAAAACCCTAGCTGCACCCCTGATGATAATACTGATGATGATGATACTGCCATGGATGTCACGTGGGTTCCCAATAGACAAGATGAACAGGGGGACAGTTCAGAGGGGGAGTCAGAGAGGAGTAGGAGGAGACGAGTTGCTGAAAGAAGCAGGGGAAGCTTGTCATCAGAAACAGCTTGTGGCAGTGTCAGGTGGCATGTATCGCCACCTATGGACAGCCAGCCAACATGCCCTTCAAGGTCAGCTGCTGCCACCACCACCAAAGTGCCATCATCCCAGGGCTCAGCGGTGTGGACATTTTTTTTGTGTGTCTGCCTCAGATGAGAGCGGTGCCATCTGTACTCTCTGCCACCAAAAATTGAGTCATGGAAAGACCAAGACCCACGTAGAGACTACTGCCTTATGAAGGCACATGATGAGAAAGCACAAAAAGCAATAGGATGACCACCTGAGGAAAAGCAGCACAGAAACGCAAAGCCATCCTCCACCCCCTTTTTCTCCTTCAGGTGCAGCCGCTTTATCTCTTGCACCTTCACAGCCACCCTCCTCCACTCTGCCTCTCACCTTGAGCGGTTCCTGCTCCTCTGCCCACAGCAGCCAGGTGTCCGTTAATTAAATCTTTGAGCGGAAGAAGCCAATGTCTGCCAGTCACCGCCTTGCCCGGCGTCTGACAGCTGGCTTGGCGGAACTGTTAGCTCACCAGCTGTTACCATACCAGCCGGTGGACTCTGAGGCCTTCAGAAAATTTGTGGCGATTGGGACATCGCAGTGGAAGATACCAGGCCGCAATTATTTTTCAAATAAGGCGATACCCAAACTGTACCGTGATGTTGAAAGGCAAGTGGTGTCATGTCTGGCACACAGCATTTGGTCAAGGGTCCATCTGATCATGGATGCCTGGTCTGCAAAGCACGGTCAGGGCAGGTACATTACTTATACAGCACATTGGGTCAACCTGATGACCGCTAGCAAGCAGGGAGTACGTGGCTATGCAGCGAACCTAGTTGTGACACCCTTGCTTGCATCTGCTTGACCCTGGGGTCTGTGCGCAGGCAGCGCAGCATGTGCGCTGCCATGGGGAGCAGGGTGGCCCATCCAACAGAGACATCAGGGTCAGCGTCCTCCTCCTCCTCTGGCCCTTGAGCCTCTTTCTCCTCTCTCCACCCTCGCACCACTGCTGCTGCGCTCCGCTTTTCCCCCTCAGCAGCAACGTCCAGCACCTCCAACTCCTTCTCATCCTCCTCCAGGGACTCAAATTCCTGCGCAGCAGTGGACTGCGCAGGCGGCTGCTGTTCCAGCTGCTTCAGGGCCTCCTCTGCCAAATCCACCAAATAGCCAAGTGCCCTGTCCAGCAGACAAACAAAGGGCACCCACTGGCAGAGGGATGCCCGTTGTTCGCTCACCAGGTTGGTTCCCTGCAGGAAGGGAGCCAACACAAAGCAGACCTGCTGCATCTGCCCCCACTGTGCGTTGGTGAGGATCTGGAGTTTGGTGTTGCTGCCGGCCACAGTGACATCATAGATGTAGCGTTGGACAGCCGTCCTCTGTAGCGATGGTCGGAAATGGCAATTTTCGATTCCGCGGTAAATCCGCATTCTGCAATCGCCAATTACCGATTCCGCTTTCCGCTACCAATTTCCGCATTCCGATGCGGAATTTCCGCCGGAAAACATGGAAATTTCCGCCAACTTTAACATCGATCTAGGACTTACGGAAGCTTTGCTATTAACCGCTAAAGTCGGTGGATTTTTACTGTAATGTAAAATGCAGAAAATACGGCAGATGCAGATTTTCTGCATTTTACATTACAGTAAAAATCCACTGACTTTAGTGTGGCTGGATAGTGTACTGGTTAAGGGTTCTGCCTCTGACACAGGAGACCAGGGTTTGAATCTCGGCTCTGCCTGTTCAGTAAGCCAGCACCTACTCAGCAGGAGACCTTAGGCAAGTCTCCCTAACACTGCAACTGCATATAGAGCGCGTCCTAGTGGCTGCAGCTCTAGCGCTTTGAGTCCGCCAGGAGAAAAGCGCGATATAAGTGTTTGACTTTAGTGGTTAATAGCACAGCTATTACAGTTTTTTTCGAATGCTTACACACTAAATTTACAACTTTCCTACAATTTACAGAACCTAACACTCAAAGAGCAAAATACATTCTCAAATAGGCACAACTATAAGCACATTGTCAGCTTCACACTTTTTGCAAAACTCTACACACAGTGATTTTCAAAACACTAAACACAATTTGTGTACATTTGACTCAAAAATCATTCATATAGACACTTCCTTGCAATATCAAAGCAAAGGCTCTCAAATGAACACTCACATGAGTCAATTGGTTATACACAGTCACCAGGTTTGCACACACACAAGTGCATAATTATGCACACACCAATCAGGTTTTTATACACTATACAAAGGCAACAAGATGCCTATCTTCAACAAAAATGGATGGTGTCACAGCAAGAGGGAGAGAGCGGATGGGAGGAAGCATCCAGACAGAACGAGATGGAGGTGTGAAGAAGCGCGGAAGAGCCGCCGCCATGAGTCAGCGGCAGGTGGCTCTTTCTGCGCATTGTGTGGCTGCACACGGAGAGGCAGCCGCCTCCTCTCAGTGTGAGGCGGCTGTCTCCGTGCAGGGTTCAGCGGAGCGCGGAGAAACCGCCGTTGGATGCGGCGGTTAGTGCGCATGTCCCCGCTGCGGAGACACTGCAGAGCGGGGCTGCTGTGGCTGGGACTCGTAGTCCCTCTAGCCTTAGAGTGACGCACGCGCGCGCACTCAGGCAAAAAATATATGGCAGGCAGAAGTGAGTCAGCTGACCAGGCTGGTCAGCTGACTCTGGCTCCACTCCTCATTGGTCCAGCACTTAGGGTGGTGCTGGAGGGATGCCTGTGTATATATACTGCTGGCTGGTCATTTCTCGGGTGTCTGGCGTTGCGATCACATACGTGGGAGCACCCAGATCCGTAGTCAGATCCGCAAGTGTGCCGGGACCAGCTGGAGCTGTAATCCTACACTTAGCTAGTTTCTGTTGATAGCTTAAAGTACTAGTTTGATTGTGATTATCTGTTATGACCTTTTGCCTGCCTGACTATCCTCCTGAACTCTGATCTTGTACCTCGATATATCTGATACCCTGTTGCCGACCCCTGCCTGTACTTAGACTCCGCCTTTGCCTCCTGATCTTGTACCTCGATATATCTGATACCCTGCTGCCGACCCCTGCCTGTACTTAGACTCCGCCTTTGCCTCCTGATCTTGTACTTTATCTGTCCGTGTGTGTACGACCTGGCTTGTCCGACCTCGAAAACCGACCTTACTGTTAGAGGCGGTTCCCAGTTCTGTTAGTGACACTTTCTCCACAGGGTTACTTTCAGACAATCCTTCCTACTGTCAGCCTGACTCCTCCCGTCTTGGAGAGTCCAGGTCTGCGGAAGGAATACGTGCAGTACTCCTGACTGCGCTGAGGCCTTTGTCCTCAAAGTGTTACTGTTACACCAAATCACTACACTCTACTCAGGTGAACAGAGGTTAGCTTGTATATCAGATTATCGGTGATACTGCAGATCACTTATAATCTGGTATAAATCTGTATTCCCAGTGATACTGCAGATCACCGGTAATCAGATCCTCTCTGTGCTTCACCGATCGTTACAGGAGGCAGAGGAAGAGGGAGAGGAAGACCTGGAGGAGCCATAAGACGTGGACAAAGAAGGCAACAATATCTTTACGAATGAAATTCCTGCTACGCTTGTGGACCATGTAATACTGTAAACCATGGACTTACAATGAGGGAGGCTGGGTTAAGAGTTCAGCCTAACCTAAGTAGAGTTGGGCCGAACCTCCGATTTTCGGTTCGCGAACCGGGTTCGCGAACTTTCGCGAAAGGTTCGGTTCGCGTTAAAGTTCGCGAACCGCAATAGACTTCAATTGGGATGCGAACTTTGAAAAAAAAAAATAATTATGCTGGCCACAAAAGTGATGGAAAAGATGTTTCAAGGGGTCTAACACCTGGAGGGGGGGATGGCGGAGTGGGATACATGCCAAAAGTCCCCGGGAAAAATCTGGATTTGACGCAAAGCAGCGTTTTAAGGGCAGAAATCACATTGAATGCTAAATGACAGGCCTAAAGTGCTTTCAAACATCTTGCATGTGTATACATCAATCAGGTAGTGTAATTAAGGTACTGCTTCACACTGACACACCAAACTCATCGTGTAACGCACCGCAAACAGCTGTTTGTGTAGTGACGGCCGTGCTTTACTGGTGCGCACCATGGCGAGAGTGCAGGTTTTGGTGGCTTTACAGCCCATATGGTCATCTGGCTGATGTAGCTGAATGACAGAACAGTGACTGTCCAGCTGATCAAATTTGGTCTGACCACAATGAGGCAACGACCTTATTATCGTGGGTGTGCCCCCCGAGACACTCATCTAGGCGCCGGTCATTGCTCCATTGTGATATGCAAGCCCCTTCACCACGGCAAGGTAATGATCACGAAGGGGAATGGGCGCATGTACATGCCTTTTCTTTTGTTGTTGCAGCTGCCCGCAGTGCAGCCAGAAAAATTAGGCAGTCATGTACACGCACCCGAAAAATTATTACAGCGGCCGCTGCTAGCAGCGGCCTAAAAAATTCAGCAATCCGCCTGGAGTCCCGGACCCTGTTGGTGGTGGCGGAGAAGGTAGTCAAGCGGCCTGCAGGCAGACATGCTGTGTGGAGGGACTGGGAGCGACTTAGTCTTCTTGGGGCAGGCCAGGCAGCCAGTCACACGGCGTGCAGGCAGAGATGCTGTATGTGCGGGGACTGACTTAGTCTTGGGGCGGGCAGCAGCCCCCCGGGATCCATGCCTCATTCATTTTGATAAAGGTGAGGTACTTAACACTTTTGTGACTTAGGCGACTTCTCTTCTCTGTGACAATGCCTCCAGCTGCGCTGAAGGTCCTTTCTGAGAGGACGCTTGCGGCAGGGCAGGAGAGAAGTTGGATGGCAAATTGGGACAGCTCTGGCCACAGGTCAAGCCTGCGCACCCAGTAGTTCAAGGGTTCCTCATCGCTGTTCACAGCAGTGTCTACATCCACACTTAAGGCCAGGTAGTCGGCTACCTGCCGTTCCAGGCGTTGGTGGAGGGTGGATCCGGAAGGGCTACGGCGAGGCGTTGGACTAAAGAACGTCCGCATGTCCGACATCACCATGAGATCGCTGGAGCGTCCTGTCTTTGACTGCGTGGACACGGGAGGAGGATTAGTGGCAGTGGTACCTTGCTGGCGTTGTGCCGTCACATCACCCTTAAAGGCATTGTAAAGCATAGTTGACAGCTGGTTCTGCATGTGCTGCATCCTTTCCACCTTCCGGTGAGTTGGTAACAGGTCCGCCACTTTGTGCCTGTACCGAGGGTCTAGTAGTGTGGCCACCCAGTACAGCTCATTCCCCTTGAGGTTTTTTATACGGGGGTCCCTCAACAGGCAGGACAGCATAAAAGACGACATCTGCACAAAGTCTGATCCAGTACCCTCCATCTCCTCTTGCTCTTCCTCAGTGACGTCAGGTAAGTCAACCTCCTCCCCCCAGCCGCGAACAATACCACGGGAAGGTTGAGCAGCACAAGCCCCTTGCGATGCCTGCTGAGGTTGTTCTCCTGCCGCTGTCCCCTCCTCCTCCTCCTCCTCCTCCCCCAAAGAAACACCTTGCTCATCATCCTCTGAGTCTGATTCGTCTTCTGCACACGACTTCTCTTCTTCCTCCTCCTCCCCCCTCTGTGCTGCCGCAGGTGTTGAGGAAACAGCTGGGTCTGATGAAAATTGGTCCCATGCCTGTTCCTGCCGTAACGGTTCCTGGTCACGCTCATTCGCAGCTTCATCCGCCACTCTACGCACAGCACGCTCCAAGAAGTAAGCGTAGGGAATTAAGTCGCTGATGGTGCCCTCACTGCGGCTCACCAGGTTGGTCACCTCCTCAAACGGCCGCATGAGCCTGCATGCATTCTCCATCAGTGTCCAGTTGTCGGGCCAGAACATCCCCATCTTCCCAGACTGTTTCATTCTACTCCAGTTGTAGAGGTAGTGGGTCACGGCTTTCTTCTGTTCTAGCAGGCGGGAGAACATGAGCAGGGTCGAGTTCCAGCGAGTCGGGCTATCGCAAATGAGGCGTCTCACCGGCATGTTGTTTTTGCGCTGAATTTCCGCAAAGCGTGCCATGGCTGTGTAAGACCGCCTCAAATGCCCACAGAACTTCCTGGCCTGCTTCAGGACATTCGCTAAGCCAGGGTACTTTGCCATAAATCTTTGAACCACTAGATTCATGACATGTGCCATGCAGGGTATGTGTGTCAGCTTCCCCATATGCAAAGCGGCAAGCAGATTGCTGCCGTTGTCGCACACCACGTTGCCTATCTCCAGGTGGTGCGGGGTCAGCCACTCATCCACCTGTTTCTTAAGAGCAGCCAGGAGAGCTGCTCCAGTGTGACTCTCCGCTTTGAGACAAGCCATGTCTAAGATGGCGTGACACCGTCGTACCTGGCATGCAGCATAGGCCCTGCGGAGCTGGGGCTGTGTAGCTGGAGAGGAGAACTGCCACTCAGCCAAGGAGGAGGAGGACAGCGAAGAGCATGTAGCAGGAGGAGAGGAGGTGGCAGGAGGCCTGCCTGCAAGCCGTGGAGGTGTCACAATTTGGTCCGCTGCGCCCTGCTTGCCATCGTTCACCACCAGGTTCACCCAATGGGCTGTGTAGGTAATGTAGCGGCCCTGCCCGTGCTTGGCAGACCAGGCATCCGTGGTCAGGTGTACCCTTGACCCAACGCTCTTCGCAAGAGATGACACCACTTGCCTCTCAACTTCACGGTGCAGTTGGGGTATGGCCTTTCTCGAAAAATAAGTGCGGCCTGGCATCTTCCACTGCGGTGTTCCGATGGCCACAAATTTACGGAAGGCCTCAGAGTCCACCAGCCGGTATGGTAACAGCTGCCGAGCTAACAGTTCCGCCACGCCAGCTGTCAGACGGCGGGCAAGGGGGTGACTGGCCGAAATTGGCTTCTTCCGCTCAAACATTTCCTTCACAGACACCTGACTGCTGCTGTGGGCAGAGGAGCAGGAAGCGCTCAAGGGCAGAGGCGGAGTGGAGGAGGGTGCCTGTGAAGGTGGAAGGGAGAAAGCGGCAGAAGCAGATAATGCACCTGATGGAGGAGGAAGAGGAGAAGGAGGGTGGCTTTGCTTTTGTGTGCTGCTGCTGCTTTTGCTCAGGTGGCCATCCCATTGCTGTTTGTGCCTTTTCTCCAGGTGCCTTCGTAAGGCACTTGTCCCTACGTGAGTGTTGGCCTTTCCACGGCTCAATTTTTGTTGGCAGAGCGAGCAGATGGCTTTGGTCCGATCTGAGGCACACACATTAAAAAATTTCCACACCGCTGAGCCACCCTGGGATGTGGGCACTATGGGGACCTCAGCAGCTGATGCTGAAGGGCAAGTTGGCTGGCTGTACATAGGTGGCAATACATGGTGCCGGACACTGCCACCAGCTGTTTCTGACGAAGAGCTGCCCCAGCTTCTTTCAGCAACTTCTCTCCTCCTCCTACTCTCTGACTCCCCCTCTGAACTGTCCCCCTCTTCATCTCCTCTATTGGGTACATACAGTGGATCCCTATCATCGTCATCATCGTAATCATCCTGCCCAGCTTCGCTTGCCTCAGACAAATCCAAACATGCACCAACATCAGTAGGTCCTTCATCCTCCTTACACGTTACATCCATAATGTTGCCGCGTAACTCAGACATATGAGCTGGTGAAAATTCATCTGGCTGTAACAACAATGGCTGTGCATCAGTGATTTCACCACTAAATAATTCTTGCGAAGTGTCAAATGCAGCGGAAGTGGTGCTAGTAGTAGCACTGGTGGCTGAGCAAGATGAGGTGTTCTGTGTCGCTAAATACTCAACCACGTCCTGACAATCTTGGGAGGTGATGGGACGTGCCTTCTTCCGAGCACTGTACTGTGGGCCAGGTCCACACGAAATTACATTTACACGACCTCGCACAGACCTGCCGGGTGGCCTTCCTCTGGCTCTGCCACTACCTCTTCCTCTACCTGTTTTGTCCATATCGGGTATGCACGGAGTGGTATATCACACTGCGTGCACTCACGTAGGTAGGTGGGTTCACTTAACTGCACAGGTATGCGCACTGATGCGGTGGGTTCACTGAACAGAACAGGTATACAGTGGCGGGTTCACAGAACAGGTATGCAGTGGCGGGTCCACTGAACAGAACAGGTATGCAGTGGCGGGTTAACTTAACTGCACAGGTATGCGCACTGATGCGGTGGGTTCACTGAACAGAACAGGTATGCAGTGGCGGGTTCACTAAACTGCACAGGTATGCGCACTGATGCGGTGGGTTCACTGAACAGAACAGGTATGCAGTGGCGGGTTCACTTAACTGCACAGGTATGCGCACTGATGCGGTGGGTTCACTGAACAGAACAGGTATGCAGTGGCGGGTTCACTAAACAGAACAGGTATACAGTGGCGGTTCACTAAACAGAACAGGTAAGCAGTGGCGGGTCCACTGAACAGAACAGGTATGCAGTGGCGGGTTCACTAAACAGAACAGGTATGCAGTGGCGGGTTCACTAAACAGAACAGGTATACAGTGGCGGTTCACTAAACAGAACAGGTATGCAGTGGCGGGTCCACTGAACAGAACAGGTATGCAGTGGCGGGTTCACTTAACTGCACAGGTATGCGCACTGATGCGGTGGGTTCACTGAACAGAACAGGTATGCAGTGGCGGGTTCACTTAACTGCACAGGTATGCGCACTGATGCGGTGGGTTCACTGAACAGAACAGGTATGCAGTGGCGGGTTCACTAAACAGAACAGGTATACAGTGGCGGTTCACTAAACAGAACAGGTAAGCAGTGGCGGGTCCACTGAACAGAACAGGTATGCAGTGGCGGGTTCACTAAACAGAACAGGTATGCAGTGGCGGGTTCACTAAACAGAACAGGTATACAGTGGCGGTTCACTAAACAGAACAGGTATGCAGTGGCGGGTCCACTGAACAGAACAGGTATGCAGTGGCGGGTTCACTTAACTGCACAGGTATGCGCACTGATGCGGTGGGTTCACTGAACAGAACAGGTATGCAGTGGCGGGTTCACTTAACTGCACAGGTATGCGCACTGATGCGGTGGGTTCACTGAACAGAACAGGTATGCAGTGGCGGGTTCACTTAACTGCACAGGTATGCGCACTGATGCAGTGGGTCCACTGAACAGAACAGGTATGCAGTGGCGGGTTCACTAAACAGAACAGGTATACAGTGGCGGGTCCACTGAACAGAACAGGTATGCAGTGGCGGGTTCACTAAACAGAACAGGTATGCAGTGGCGGGTCCACTGAACAGAACAGGTATGCAGTGGCGGGTTCACTTAACTGCACAGGTATGCGCACTGATGCGGTGGGTTCACTGAACAGAACAGGTATGCAGTGGCGGGTTCACTTAACTGCACAGGTATGCGCACTGATGCGGTGGGTTCACTGAACAGAACAGGTATGCAGTGGCGGGTTCACTAAACAGAACAGGTATACAGTGGCGGTTCACTAAACAGAACAGGTATACAGTGGCGGTTCACTAAACAGAACAGGTATACAGTGGCGGGTCCACTGAACAGAACAGGTATGCAGTGGTGGGTTCACAGCACAGGTATGCAGTGGTGGGTTCACAGCACAGGTATGCAGTGGTGGGTTCACAGCACAGGTATGCAGTGGTGGGTTCAATGAACAGGTATACAGTGGCGGGTCCACTGAACAGAACAGGTATGCAGTGGTGGGTTCACAGCACAGGTATGCAGTGGTGGGTTCACAGCACAGGTATGCAGTGGTGGGTTCACAGAACAGGTATGCAGCCAGACAGGAACAAGCTAAGCCTAACTAATCTTTCCCTGAGAGACAGTCTGCAGCAGCTCGCCCTACTCTGACTAATGCAGGCACACGAGTGGCCTTAATGGCCGCCGCTGCCTGCCTTATATAAGGGGGGGTGGGGCTCCAGGGGCTAGTGTAGCCTAATTGGCTACACTGGGCCTGCTGACTGTGATGTAGAGGGTCAAAGTTGACCCTCCATGTGCATTATGGGGCGAACCGAACTTCCGCAAAGGTTCGCCTGCGGGACGCGAACGCGAACCACTGAAGTTCGCATGGAACCGTTCGCAGGCGAACCGTTCGGCCCAACTCTAAACCTAAGCAGGTACACAGTGGCATCAGTCATTTCGTCAAGAGAACAGGTGAGGAACCTATCTTCTGTCAGCAGTGTAGTGGTGTGTGTAGGAACCTTTTGTGAATACTTCACATAAATCGATACTACTCACACTGGGTGGTTGTCCAATTGCAACTGGATTTTTAGATTTTGAAGAAACCCATTGCCACCCAAGTCTTTACTGTAAAGGTGGGTACACACATCAGATAAAAGTCTGGGGGAAATGAAAGATCACAGACCAATTTTACTCCCTACCATGTAGTATGAGAGCATATCTACACAGTCTATTCTATTGAGCTGAACTCCCCATCAGATAGAAATATTTGCAAGATGCTGTACACAAAGATGCTGTACACATGCAAAAGATCAGTTCCTGCAAATTGCATTCATAGTCTATGATATCTGCAGATCCCATACACACAGAGATTCATCTGCAGATCAGACAATCATCTGCAGATCTGAAAATCCATCCTGGTGGATCTGATCAGCAGATGAATGTCCGTTACAGTAAACAAGGTGTGTATGAGATCTGCAGATATCATATATAATGAATGCAATTTGCAGGAACTGAACTTTTGCAGATACTGATCTTTTGCATGTGTACAGCATCTTTGTGTACAGCATCTTGCAAAGATTTCTATCTGATGGGGAGTTCAGCTCAATAGAATAGACTGTGTAGATATGCTCTCATACTACATGAAGGATGGTAAGATTGGTCTGTGATCTTTCATTTTCCAAAGACTTTTATCTGATGTGTGTATCTAGCTTTAGTCCTCTGGCTTCTCTCTACTGTAATATACATGTTTGGGTCAGCAGTAGAAGGAGAAAGGACGGGTGGGAGAGGGGGGGGGACAATCTGCAAAGAAACCTGATCTAGAGTGAAAAATGATGGAAAAAGGAAATACAATAAATTTTAAAAATTACAGTAAGGGCCTGTCTATGCTCATAAATTTTTACAATAAAGGTATATCAAACTGCTGTAAAATGTGCACATAAAAATGCATACATTTTTGCATGCATCTTTTCTGCTTCACAAGAAAAAGGCATATTTATAACTACAGTATTCTGGGAGTGAAAAAGGTGGTTACATTTATACATTGGGGGGAAGCAGTGGTGCGGACGCGGAATCGGCCTGTAGTGTATGGGCAGCTTCAATTAATAGACACATTTATCTCTAATCAGATTCAATTAGAGATACATTTGTGCCTATGTGGAATCTGTCGATAATTGTCAGGTCTATGGCCACCTGTACTATTCTCTCTCTCATAGGTCTCTCAAGGTATATTCAGCAAATACAGTATGATAACTGTAAACAGTTTTTTGTTTACTGTAAATGAATGTTGTTTTTTTTCAATTGTCACAAACAGACTTGAATAGATGAAAAGCAATACAATTGTTTATTGGTCTGAATAACTTGTACCATGTAGTGTAGAAGAATGTATTTTTACACTTTCGCTATGGAAATGCTAACAGTGTTTTAAGTTAAACACTGGAGTGTTTAAATGATTTAAACAGAATCTGCTCATATGATGACATGTTTATCTGTTTGACAAGAAAATAGGGTTTTGGCAAGAAAGTGTACCGTTTTGACTAATGTGGTCCATTTTGCACATAATCTGAGGTGTTGTGCTATTTGTGTGTGGTGTTGTGAAAATTATGTGAAGTGATTTGAAAAATTTTACATTTTTTTGAAAATTGTGCTTCAGCAGCGCTTGGCAGTGGTGGGCCTTCACGTTGCTGCTCAGATGGGATTGCTTGGCGGCGGGAGCTGCTGCTGCTTCTCCCCTGACCCCGCGCGGTGGCACCACATAGTGGACGACTGGTGCCGCTGCTGCCGCTGATGCGCCCGAGGGTGGACCTGCTGCTTCCCCGCTTGGGCTTTCCACCCGGCTGACCCAGTGGGCCATAAAGGACAGATAGCGGTCTGTCCCAAAACGGCTGCTCCATGAATCCATGCTTATGTGGATCCGCGCACTCACGGCGTGAATGAGCGCACGGCCCACGTTCGCCATGGCAAAGCGGTGCAGTGCTGGGATCGCCATGCGGGAGAAGTAGTGGTGGCTGGGGACTTGCCACTCTGGGATCCCAAACTGCAGCAGCGCTCTCATGTCATTCCCCTCCTGCACAAAGGAATATGGCAGGAGCTGGGAGCACATGGCCCGGGCAAGCAACCCGTTTAGCACCAGGATGCGCCTGTGGGCGGGAGACAGCACCTTGGTCACACCGGGGAATGACTCACTGAGCAGGGTCTGGCGGCGTTTGCCTGCACGGGAGGATGAGGAGGCCACTGTGGAAGGAGCTGATGAGGCCACTGAGGACTGGCTGCCCGGGGGGGAACAGTGAGTTGCTGCTGCTGCTGCTGCTGCTGCTGGATGGGCAGGAGGGTGGGATGCTGCTGCTGCTGCTGCTGCTGAAATCTGTGCAGTGGCTGTCTGGGTTTGACCACTGCCTGTGCCACTCTCCATCAGCTTCTCCAACTCACTAAAGTCCTCAAAATGTTTGCTCTGTAAGTGGATCTGCAGGCATAAGGTACTCAACTTGAAGAGATCGCGACCTCTGCTGAGACTGACACCGCAACTGTTGCAAATTGCACGGGTCGTGTCCACTGGGCACTTGGTGAAGTACTGCCAGACTGGGGACTTCAACTTGCTCCTTGAGCTTGAGAGCTGGGATTTTTTGGTGCCCTTGGAGGATTGTGCCTTTTTTGGTTTGGTTGGAGGTTTGCTGCGGGTGGTGGTAGCGGCTGAAGCAGCAGGCTGTGGTTCCTGCCTTCCACACCCTGTGCTGGCTGCCTTGCTGCTGCCGCGCCTCTGCGCCAGAGACGCCTCCTCCTCCGATGACGAGCTGCCTTCAACCAACTGTGCTGGTGGTACTGGTGGCACATAGGAAGGATCCAGCACGTCATCATCATCATCCCCAAACATCTCCTGTGAGCCCGCCTCAACCAACTCCTCTACCTCAACATCCCCTGCATCATGCCCCTCTTCATCACCAGCACCAACAACAAACTCCTCCACCTCAAATCCCTCCTACTCCTTGCATGTCCCCATCATCTCCTCCTCAAACTGCTCCACAACATCCCTGTAAACGCTCGCAGTCCCTGGGGAGAAGAGCGAGCTCATTGAGGGCAGGCTGGTCGCTGGGGTCACCGTGACCTCAAGCGGTGGTGGAGGCCTGCTGTGGACCGGAGTGCTGGTGGTGGTGGCACTGGCCTCGCTGGTGCTGGAGGCCTGGCTGGAAACGGTGGCTTGCTGCTCCGCCATCATTTCCACCACAGCCTGCACCTCACTCTCCACAATGGGCGGGGGGCGACGACCCGTCTCAAAGATGGGCGCAACACGCTGTTGTTGCGCCTCTGCTCCCTCCTCCACAACTCTGCGGTCAGTGGCTGGCGGCGGACCAATCACAGACTTGCTGCTGCTGGCACTGGCTGCTGCAATGGCGCTGCCTCTCCTGGTGGTGCCTCGCCCTCTACTTCTGCCAGTTATTGTGCAATAATATACAAATACGGAAAAAAAATGTAGAAAAGGGTGGGAAAGGGTGTAAACTTTAATAAAGTCTGGGTTGGTGGTGACTTCGTGGTGACTGGTGGTGAATGGTGTTGAGTGACAACAACAAATTAAAGTTTTTTTTTATTATTTGAATAGTAGTATTAAAGTCAGACACACACGCAATCAATAGGGTCAGGCAGATGACAGTCACAGGTCACAACGGACGCTGGCCTGTGATGTAACTATTATTTATTATACAGTACAGAAGCTAATAAAATCACAGACTAACAGTAGAAAAAAATTACTGAATGGGTAGTAGTAGTAGTAGTACGCAGGTAACTAATAAATCCCTAGTGTATTACACAATAAGTAAGTCGTGTGCCAGACAGCGGGTGACAATTAAAGTCGGTCACACACGGTCAGACGCAATCAAAAAATAGGGTCGGGCAGATGACAGTCACAGGTCACAACAGACGCTGGCCGGTGATGTGACTATTATTTATTACACAGTACAGAAGCTAATAAAATCACAGACTAACAGTAGAAAAAATTTACTGAACGAGTAGTAGTAGTAGTAGTAGTAGTACACAGTACGCAGTAGTAGTAGTACGCAGTACGCAGGTAACTAGTAAATCCCCAATAAGTAAGTCGTGTGCCAGACAGCGGGTGTCAATTAAAGTTGGTCACACACGGTCGGAGGCAAACAATCAATAGGGTCGGGCAGATGACAGTCACAGGTCACAACGGACGCTGGCCTGTGATGTAACTATTATTACCGCTGGTGAAGCAGTGCTGCTGGGCTATAGTCTAGCCTTTATTACCTGTTCATTAGGTACCTGTCATTTTAGTATCACTGTGTCTCGTAGGCTGCAGTACAGTCTGACTCACCCGCCCCTCGGGTGTTCATTTGCCTGCAGTATATTCTGTATCACCCGCTCCTCGGGAGATTCAGCCTTTTCAGTATTGTTTCTCCAGCTTGCTGGAGGTTGTACGTTAGTGCACTCTCAGTGTACTGTTTATACCTCACCAGCCCCTCTGGTGAGATCTCATTAAACCATTAAAGTTACGGTTACACCAATCACTACACTCTCTGCTCCTCACAAGCTATACTAGTATTATTGGTGATTCTGCAGATCACCCATAATCAGGTATAGCGTCTGTATTATTGGTGATTATGCAGATCACCATATAATCAGACATCTGAGCAACAACACAAGATCGTTACACTACCTAAGCTAGTAGTAGGCTAAGGCTGCGCTAGGCTAGCAGGCCTAGCCTGCACACAGACTAGCCTAGCACAGTATACACTATACACTAGCTGACTACAAACAATCAAATTACTATCTATCTATGTAAGAGTACAATAGAAGTGTTCAGGAGGTGAATAGGATGCAAAACGCTGGGTTTAGCACAAGAATGCACTTTCTCAGATGCAGCACAGCAATGGGGATACTCTCAGTACCAGCACAGTCACACAAGTAAGTGGCTCCGCAAGATGGCCGCCGCCTTATTTAGAGGAGGGGAGGTCCAGGCTCCCCTCCTCTGATTGGTTGCTAGGGTTGCCAGGGCTTCGGCTGTAGGACTTCTGATTGGCCCAATGACGTCATCCCAGAATCCCGAAGCTGAACACCGAACCCACCGTGTCATCCGGCCGAATTCAAGTGCGCATATTCGGGAACCTTCGAATTCGGATTCGGCATGATTTGGAACATTCGGGTTCAGCTTCGACTTCGGCAACCCTGAAAGTCCACCCGAATGTTCGGGTAAATTCGCATTCGGGAGTCCTGGAGAGAAACCCTGCCTCCACGTCTTGCAGGCAGGCCTGCTGCCACCTCCTCACCTTCTCCTACTCCTCCTGCTATATCCTCTTTACTGTCGTCGACCCCCTCCTTGGCTGAGTGGCAATGCCACTCTACTTGTGCTGCGATCTCCTCTCCAACTACACGCCCCCAGCTCTCCAAGGCCTATGCTGCATGCCAGGTACGACGGTGTCACGCCATCTCTGGACATGTCTTGCCTCAAAGCCCAGATCACACTGGAGCAGCTCTCCTGGCTGCTCTGAACAAACAGGTGGATCAGTGGCTGACCCCGCACCAAGTGGAGATCGGCAACGTGGTGTGTGACAACGGCAGCAATCTAATTTTGGCTTTGAGTTTGGGAAAGTTGACACATGTACCCTGCATGGCACATGTGCTGAATGTAATAATCCAAATATTTGTGAGTAAGTACCCAGGCTTACAGGAGGTCCTGAAGCAGTCCAAGAAGGTGTGTGGGCATTTCAGGGGTTCCTACGTGGCCATGGTGCGCTTGGCCGATATTTAGCTAGAGAAACAACTTGCCAGTGAGGCGCTTGATTTGCGATAGCCCGACTCGCTGGAATTCAACGCTCCTCAACCGGCAGGTAGCCGAGTACCTGGCCTTAAGTGCGGATATAGACACTCTGAGCCAGAGATGAACCCCTGGACTACTGGGTGCACAGGCTTGACCTGTGGCCAGAGCTGTCACAATTTGCCATCCAACTTCTGGCTTGCCCTGCCTCAAGCGTCCTGTCAGAAAGGACCTTCAGCGCAGCTGGAGGCATTGTCAGTAATAAGAGAAGTCACCTAGGGCAAAAAAGTGTTCAGTACCTCACCTTCAGTACCACAAGACTAAGTCAGAAGACTAAGTCAGTCCCCACACAGCAACTCTGCCTTCCTGCCTGCCTGCCTGCCGGCCGGCTGCTGCTGCCTGCCCGAAGACTAAGTCAGTCCCCACACAGCATCTCTGCCTGCAGGCCAATTGACTGCCTTCTTCGCCACCCCCAACAGGGTCCAGGACTCCAGGTAGATTCCTGAATTTGTATTTTTTTTGGGGAAAAAAAGTTTTTTTATTGAAGATTGGCACATAACATTTGACATGTCCAAAGTTCGCAACTGAAAAACATATGGCATCTTCAACAATAAGCATTCAAAACCTTCAACTTTTGTATTTTATGTTGGATATCATACCATGGGTAAGAAAAAAAAAAAAAAAAAAAAAAGAGTGTCTCCATTGGACGAATATATAAAAGGGTCTTAACAAAGCACATAAGTAAAGGGCAATGTTTTAATGTTCCCACCTACTCTTTTTACATCCTAGACAACTTGGATTCATCTCAATATTATAATCTAAAATTTCTCAATTAAAGATTAGTCATAAAAGTTCTCCATACTTTCTGGATATAGCACATATCTCACCCTCAGTAGATTAAGTCCAACAGTCGGTGCATAAATTTAACATCTACTCTACCCCACATAACTATATACAATTTCGGTGTCTCCGTCACATAATAGACCCCTCCAGAACCAATGAGTATCCCAATAATCTTCCCCAGATTTCTTTCTCCTTTTTTGTTAGACTTCAAGTATCCCCAGATATCCACCTATTTTTTGTTTTAGATACCAGGTGGTATTTTGTAGAGGAATCATCACACTCCGAATTAATTCTCTAGAGCATTCTTTTTCTAAATAGGCCCTCCAAGTTTTAAAAAAGTTTTTTAATGAATATTTTTCTCGCTCAATATTCAGGCTTTCTAGATGCATAAGGTGGTCTATTATTTCTTTCAACATACTTTCGGTAAATACAATAGAATGATGCCAATGACGCAATATAAGCTTCTTAGTATCCACCAGCACCATATGCTCTATTCTGGATAAAGACTTAGTTTGTTCTCCTTCCAAAAAGTCAGGACTATGCAATAAACAAAAGAGGGGATGTAATTCTCTACTTTTACATTGGATTCTTTGTAAAAGGGCCAGCGCCGTAGCCCAAAGTGATTGTATAGCTTCACAGGACCACAGTATGTGATTTAAATCTGGGGAAAGAGAGGAACATTTAGGGCAGCCATGTATTTTGGCCGTACCCCCGGAGTGGCGATAAGGTACATTTATTGGTATATAGGCTCTATGAAGAATCTTATATTGCATCTCCCGCCAATTGGCACTAATGATAGTTTTTCTAGTAAGATTCCAGGCTAAAGTTACAGATTCTTGAGTCTCTTCTAAAGAATTCCCACTCAAATTGGACCATTTGGAGAGATGATTAGTAAGTCCATGTCTCCTACTTGTTTGCCTATCCCTGATAAAAGAATATATCCACAAAAGGGATTGTTTACCATCTAGCCCTGATAACATAGCCTCAAATCTTTGACTTATAGGCAAAACCCCATTTCTCCCCATCACTGATTCAAAATAGCTTTTAAATTGGGTGTAGTAAAAGTAGTGGGTTGACATAAAAGGGTATTGTTTTTTAATGTCTTCAAAATTCTGAAAAGAGCCTGCAGATTTCAGAAATGAGGACAAAAGGACAACTCCTTTTTTTTTTTTCCATATATGAAAACCAGCATGCATATTACCCGGAAGGAATCCAGGGTTGCCCACCAACGGAGCTTGGTGAGATAGTTGACCAGTTAGTTTAAACAATTTCCTGGATTCCCTCCAGGCAAGTACAGTGTCTTGCAAACACCAAATTCTTTTTTATGTAAGGAGGCAGAAGTGAAAGTTTAGTATGGAGTATACCCTGTAAGGACCAAGGCAATACCATTTCCAATTCCAAAGGAGTGTTAGAATAGTAAGTCGAATTTCCCATCCAATCTCTTATATGTCGAAATAACGAAGCCAAGTTGTAGCCTCTAATATCAGGGAAATTAAATCCTACTTGTTCAGTGGATTTTTTTAGCTTAGATAAGGCGATTCTAGGTTTTTTACTCGACCACAAGAATTTTACAAAGGCTGACTCTAGAATCTTAATATTCTTATGGCGCATCAATATAGGTATAGTCTGGAGGGGGTACAGCAAGCATGCAAAACTAATCATCTTAATCAGATATATTCTTCCACTTAACAATATCGGGAAATGTTCCCATCTATGTAATTCGATTCCTGAATTTTTAAGGCCGCTACTAGCAGTGGCCGCTAACAAAAAGAATAGTTTTTCTGGTGCTTGTACATGCCTGCCTAATTTTTCTGGCTGCACTGTGGCTGCAACAACAAAATAAAAGGTATGTACATGTGTCAATTCCCCTTCGGGATCATTACCTTGCAGCGGTGAAGGGGCTTGCGTATCACAATGAAGCAATGACCTATATGAGTGTGTTGGGGGGCACACCCAAGAAAATAAGGTCGTTGCTTCATTGTGGACAGACCAAATTCGATCAGCTGGACAGTCACTGTTGTTCCTCATTGAGCTTCCTCAGCCCGACCGTATGGGCTGGAAAGCCGCCATCACCTGCACTCTCTCCAACGTGCGCACCAGCACGGCCATCTGTTTGCGGTGCGTTACACAGTGAGTTTTGTCTGTCACTGTGAAGCAGTACACTACTTACACTACCTGATCCATGTATACACACGCAAGATGTTTTCAAGCACTTTAGGCCTCCAATTTAGGAATGCAATGCGATTTCTGCCTTTTAGGGATTATAATCCTGCTGTGCGTCAAATCCGTAATTTTCCCTGGGACTTTTGGCATGTATCCCACTCTGCCATGCCCCCTTCAGGTGTTAGACCCCTTGAAACATCTTTTCCATCACTTTTGTGGCCAGAAACAGTGTTTGTAGTTTGTAGTTCGCCTGCCCATTGACTGCGGTTCGCTAAGTTCGCCGGTTCGCAAACTTTTTCGCAAAACCAGAGGTTCGAGACATCTCTAATCAGCACCCTGCTGACAAAAGCATCAGTCAACTTGACAGAATCTTATAAAACAGGCTCTTACCAGCCTTACAGTCTCCAAACCTTCTTATAAGGAACTGCAAACCCAGAGTAACCCCTGAAATCCATATTTTTCATATTTCATGCATTTCTAGCCACTACAAATATGCTAACTGGACCATTTTTACAGAAGTTATTAAGGCCAATCTGACACACATTCTGGTAACTTCCCATGTATTTTGGCAGTTTTAATGTATTTTTTTGTGTATAGTTTATTTAATAAAACTAATATTTCCTGACTGATTGAACTCCTCTGAATCCTGCATTGCTAATTTCTTTTTCTCAGATGCATAATTAACTGAGGCCACTTCCTGCTACTTCTTAGCTATTCAATAGAGTCTTTGCATATGCTTGACTAGCCCTGCCCCTGTGAGACAAATTGGCCAGCCAATTCTCACCTGATAGCAGTCTGCCTATTAACTACAAACTCAGTTAGGGCCTATATTAGTAGAACTCAAATGTCAGCAAGACCGTTTTGGTCAGCAGGGCATATACTTAACGGGCATATCTTTAAGGGTGTATAAGACACTCAGAATTAGCCCAGAATTGAACCAGAAGAGAACAGATGAGAACAAACACAAAACTCTCCATGGCTGCTCATCTGCTGATCTAACACTGGTATGATCTCTTCTCTTTGGCTTCCCTGACTTCCATCATCAACTCATGTTTATCAATCCCTGAACTACCCTCATTTCAACCATCCATACACCTGATAAAATCACACAAACTACCCTGCACTCTTTAACTCTGACACTTATTTTCCCTAATTCTACACACACCAACTTGCAAAATGTTTAATATCCTTTTTACAGCCATTATCCTGTCAGTCCCACTACTTAAAATACCTACATCAGTCACCCCTCCCGCTGCCAGCAATAACATCTACATTGCTCCCTCTCTCCTACCATCCTCTCTTCTCTCTACTCATGAACTATTCTTATTTCTCAAATCACACATACCTTCCTCCACATCTCTTAAACAGCCCTCTATCACATACAAATCACATCCTCACCTCTCTCATCTCTGCCTACTACTTCTACTTGCTGCTGGGGACATATCACCCAATCCAGGACCCTCTCCCAGACCGCACTGCACTCTGGTAAATACCACATCCCGCACTGACCGTCCTCACTCCTCCACGCACATTAACCGATGTAACCTGATCACCATTCCTTGCCTTCCCAGCTCTCCCCCTCCCATATTTGGAGCCCTCTGGAATGCACGCTCTGTAGTCAATAAACTAGCCCACGTCCATGATCTGTTCATCACTAATGCTTTCACCTTCCTGGGGCTCACTGAGACATGGCTAACCCCATCTGATACTGTGTCTCCAGCTGCCCTTTCATACGGTGGCCTCAAGTTTAGCCACACACCTAGATAGGGTGACAAACATGGGGGTGGGGTGGGAATTCTTCTTTCTGAACACTACTCCTTTACACCGCTTGCACCTGCACCTTCTCTGGATTTCTCTTCTTTTGAGACTCATGCTGTCCTCCTCACCACTTCCAGGTTGCTGTCATCTACCGGCCTCCTGGACCAGCCTCCACCTTCATTGACCACTTTTCAACATGGCTTCTCCACTTTCTATCCACTGACATTCCTTCCATCATCATTGGGGACTTTATCATCCCAATAGACACTAACTGTTCCACTACCACAAAATTCCTCTCACTCACATCATCCTATGACCTCTCCCAGTGGTCCTCAACCTCCACCCACAAAGATGGCCACACTTTGGACCTAGATTTTACCCGGCTCTGCCCAGTTTCCACATTTAATAACTCTTTATTCCCCCTTTCAGATCACAATCTCATAACTTTTACAATCAGCCCCTCCCTGCCTCCTCCAGCTACCGTAGTGCAGCCATCACGCCTATGCAGGAATTATCGCAACCTCAACCTCTGCTCCCTAGCTGACTCTCTAAAACCCCTGTGCTCCCTGTCATCCTACACTGACCCCGAGTCAGCATCCATCTACTACTCCACCACAGTCACCGCTGTCATGAACACAGCCGCCCCTCTCACCAACTTCCACCCCGCCGCATCAACAGACAGCCCTGGCTGACTTAACCCATCAAACAACTGAAAAGACAGTCCAGGGCAGCAGAACGGCAGTGGAGGAAAAGCTCCAATGCAGATGACTTCGCCCACTATAAAAACACGCTGCTCCAGCTCAGGGACGCTCTCTCACTTGCAAAGCAGTCATACGTCTCTACACTTATTTCTTCACAATCCCATAATCCTAAACAACTTTTCAACACCTTCAGCTCTCTTCTCCACCCCCCGCCCCCCCTACAACCACAAGCTTGTCTGCAGAAGACTTTGCAGCATATTTTGTGAGAAAAATTGAAACACTACATAACAGCTTTCAAAAGCAACCCTCTTCACTGGTCCAATCACCTCTTCCTTTTTCCTCTCTGCCCGGCAGCTCCCCTACTATCAACTATCCCTCTCCACATAACCACTCACCCACTCAAACCTCCTCGCCGCTAACAATCTTCTCCACCTTAACTGAACAGCGTCTTTCTTCACTAATCTCTAAAGCTTATCTTACTACATGCGCCTTAGACCCTATTCCCTCTCATCTTATCCCCCAGCTCTCCTCCCCCCTCATTCCTGCTTTAACAACACTGTTTAACCTTTCCATCTCAACTGGCACTTTCCCTTCCTCATTTAAACAAGCTACCATAACACCACTAATCAAAAAACCTTCTTTAGACTCTACTGCCCTTTCTAATTACTGCCCAGTCTCTCTCCTTCCCTTTGCCTCCAAACTGCTGGAACGCCACATTTACTCTGAGTTGTCTAACTTTCTCTCGGCTAATTCCCCGTTGGACCCCTTCCAGTCTGGCTTCCGCCCTCAACACTCTACGGAAACCATTCTCGCTAAGGTTGCCAATGACCTCCTAGCTGCTAAAGCCAAAGGCAGATTTTCTGTACTAATACTCCTAGATCTGTCCTCTGCCTTCGACATTGTTGATCATACCCTACTTCTCCAGACCCTCTCAACACTGGGAATCAAGGGCCTAGCACACTCCTGGCTCAACTCTTACCTGTCTGGACGTTCTTTCATGGTCTCCTATGCCAATACCAACTCCTCTCCACGCCCACTGTCTGTGGGTGTACCACAAGGGTCCGTCCTTGGACCCCTCCTCTTTTCCATTTACACCCATGGCCTGGGACAGATAATAAGCTCTTTTGGGTTTCAATATCACCTCTATGCTGATGACACCCAAATTTATTGTTCTGCCCCAGACCTCTCCACACTACTATCAAAAGTCCCCGAATGTCTATCCGCTGTATCTACATTTATGTCATCCAGCTTCCGTAAACTCAATATGAGCAAAACGGAGATTGTGATATTTCCACCTTCGCTCTCTATTCCACCTCCCATTGTCACAATCAATGTAGATAACACCCCAATAGCATCAACCCCCAAAGCTTGTTGCCTAGGGGTAACTCTTGACTCTGAGCTCTCCTTTAAACCACATATTAACACTTTAACTACCTCCTGCTACTTCCATCTCAAAAACATTTCCAGAATCCGTCCCTTCCTTTCACAAGAAGCAACTAAGATGCTTGTACATGCCCTAATCATCTCCCGTCTTGACTACTGCAACACCCTACTCTGTGGTCTACCAAAAAGAAGACTGGCACCTCTCCAATCCCTACTAAACTCTGCGGCCCATCTCATCCACCTCTCTTCTAGATCCTCTGAGGCAGCCCCTCTCTGACAATCCCTCCATTGCCTACCAGTTGCCCAAAGGATCCAGTTTAAACTTCTCACACTTGCATACAAAGCTCTACACAAGCTATCGCCTCCTTACATTTCCTCTTTAATCTCCAGATACCTCCCTGCACGGACCCTCCGTTCCTCACAGGAGACCCTTTTGTCCTCCAGCCTAGTCACCTCCTCTCACTCTCGCATCCAAGACTTCTCACGGGCTGTCCCTCTCCTTTGGAACTCTCTCCCTCAGCCGGTTCGTCATGCCACGAGTCTGGGAACCTTCAAACGTACTCTGAAAACACACCTGTTCAGACAAGCCCATAATTTGCTATAGGCAGCACTGAAGGCACACTGGCTCACCCACTAATCCTTGTGTTTCCTTCCCTTTTGTTACCTCCCCACTACCCTCTAGATTGTAAGCCTGCAAGGGCAGGGACCTCCTCCTAGTGTTTCTCATACTGCTGTTATTTTAACATATGTACATGTACCAACTACATATCAACTATGTATGTATCTGTATTTATTCTATTCAATGTCATGACTGAACAGTGTCTTGTATTTCTTATGTATATTTGTTCCCCATTATTTGTTTGTACTATGTACAGCGCTACGGAAGATGCATGGCGCTATATAAATAAAAAAATAATAATAATAATAATAATTTAATTGTTCCAGTTTTGCCCTTGTTACTTGATTATTTTGATCCATGCTAAAACTCTCTGTCTTCAGAAGAGACACACTACCACATTGTCTTATCTTTATAAATTGTTTGATTTCGCTAGTTAGTTTGTAAATAACTGTTTTCTTCCTTTCAGCAATAGCTAGTTCTAAGGTCTTTCCACCTTGTTTTAATCTGGAGAGTGGTAACAGCAAAATACCATATTCCCAGCATAAAATCTATAACTTTTTTACCACGTGTACTCACAATCGATGTTGTATCATGTATGGGCACACCATCCAACCTTAAATGTTTACTTTATTCACCATATATTCGCCTTCAGAAGTCTCTAGTGGATGAGACTTGAATGGCAGTTGTGGCATAGTAAGACGGGATTGGCAATTGTTGTGGCAGGCGGATAAACACAAATGGCTGTTCATTTCTAGAGCTAGCCCGAACAGTTCGCCCGCGAATAGTTCCTGGCAAACATCGTCTGTTCGCCGTTTGCGTTTAACGCAATTTACAAAAAAAATTGTGTTTGAAGTTTTTACATTGAAGTTAATAGCTGCCAACTTTAACGGTTAATAGCAAAGCCCCCTTACATGCTAGAAACACCAAATTTGCAGGGTATTCAAAAAGACCGTATAGTTTTTGAGAGAAAAATCGATTTTAAAGTTATCCTTCTGAGTGTGGTAAATGTTAAGCAATTAATAGCAAAGCCCCATTAGGTACGTGAAACGGAAGCAGGAAATTTGGGCGCATGAGGCAGGTGGACAAAAAGGGCGCCGCCATTCACTCCCATTAAAAATATCGTTTAATGGGCGCCCAACAGGAAAAAAGGGCGCCGGAGAAAAATAACGTTTTAAAAGCGGCGCCCGGAGACTTTTAATGTTTTATAACTGCTTCTCATGATTACACATTATTTAATGATTTATAATTTTTTACACATTATTTTTAAACGAAAAACAGTACAATATTTTTTAAAACATTATTTTTAAACGAAAACTTGTAAAATATTTCTTATTCAAACATTATTTTTAAACGAAAAACCGCACAATATTTTTTAAAACGTTATTAATGCTTATCACAGGGGGTCTTAGGTTTAGGCACCACCAGGAGGGTCTTAGGTTTAGGCACCACCAGGGGGGTCTTAGGTTTAGGCACCACCAGGGGGGTCTTAGGTTTAGGCACCAACAGGGGGGTCTTAGGTTTAGGCACCAATAGGGGGGTCTTAGGTTTAGGCACCAACAGGGGGGTCTTAGGTTTAGGCACCAACAGGGGGGTCTTAGGTTTAGGCACCAACAGGGGGGTCTAGGGGTTAGGGGTAGGTACAGGGAGGGTTACTTAGTAATTTTATTTTAAACGTTATACGTTTCACTTTTTAAACGGGAGATTAACTTTTTTACAATTGCCGATTTTATACACATTATTTAATGATTTATAACTTTATAAAACATTATTTTTAAACGAAATATAGCACAATTTTTTTTTAACGTTATTCATGCTTAGCGTTTAAAACCATGCGCCCTTTTTTCCCGGCGCCCTTTTTTAACGTACGCACTAGAAACACCATATTTTTCAGGGTATATTAAGAACAACAGTGAAGAGAGAAAAACAATTTTCAAAAAGACCTTATAGTTTAAAAAAAAAATGATGTTAAGCTATTGCCGACCACATCACGCCTATGGGCGTGGCAGCGGGGGCAGCCCCAGGATCGCCTAGCGTCGATTGGCGTAAAGTCCTGGGGCTTGGTTTTGCAGAAGATCATGCACATGCTGCACGCGCTTCTCCTGCTTGGTAGGCGGAATTCAGTCTCCCAGCAGCGAGGGACACTCGGAGACTATTAGACGGTGAAACCGCTGTCTAATTACCACGTACAGCTCTGCAATCTAAGGCAGTGCTTTACTGGGGACAGCTGTGTGACATGGGCCCCTCCATAGGCTGGGAAGTGATCGGCTGATTGGCTGGCGGGGGGAGGGATGTAGGGAGGGAGAGGGATTAAACAAAAATACACAAATTTAATAAAAAATAAATAACAAAAATATTTGTTACAAAATAAACAAACATCTGGGGGGGGGGAGGGGGGCGCTCAGACCCCACTAACTAAAAGCTCTGTTGGTGGGGAGAAAAGGAGGGGGGGAATAACTTGTGTGATGTGTTGTGCAGCCCTGCAGCTTGGCTTTAAAGCTGCAGTGGCCTATTTTACAAAAAATGGCCTGGTCTTTAGGGGGGTTTAACACTGTGGTCCTCAAGAGGTTAAAGTTAGAGGATAAAAGGCGTGATTTAAATGTGGTAAAATGACAGTTTCTGTATTAACATGTATGTAAATGTATTTTTTTTTCTGTTTATTGTTGTACATTTTAAAAAAAAATGACGTGGGGTCCACCCTCCCGAGCCTTTTTAACCCCTTGTCCCCCTTGGAGGCTGGGATAGGCAGAATGCGGAGCCCCCGGCCGTGTGAGATTTTGCACCCTGACTACACCAGCCCGCATGGTCCATGGTGTGGGGGGGCTCCAGGGAACCTCCTGACCCCCATTGGTCTGTTAATAGACCAATGGGGAGACTTGGAGCCAAAATTCAAAGATGCTTTTGCTCTCAGCTAACTTACTTAGCTGAGAGCTGCATCAGCTGTGTAACTCTGCGCGGAGATCTTCAATCAATGTAACAGAAGATCACAAGATGAGAGGATACTGGCATGGGACATTTCAGTGGATATTGGTGGAGGAACATTTTCTTAAAGGTACAGTTAAGTATTTCTGGTTTATTAAAATTAATAAAAAAAACTTTTTCATTGTTGTGTTTTTATTTCATTTAACCCTTTGTGGAAATGGGTAAGGGGTACTTTGTGCCCCTATACTCATTTCTCCTGTGATGGGGCAGGCATCTGAGGGTCCCCTTCTTAAAACTAATGGGAAGCCATATGTAAATAAAAAAAGTCAGATACTCACCTAAGGAGAGGGAAGGCTCCTGATGAGCCTTCCCTCTCCTCTCCCGGTGCCCTCCGTGCTGCGCTGGCTCCCCCAGTTCACATCCCCCGCCGAGGGTACTTCGGAAGTCTTCGGGAGTCGAGTCCTCCCCGAAGACAGGTGGCTCCACACTGCGTATGCGCGAGTGCGTCATAGAGGGCGCTCACGCGAGCGCAGTGTAGAGCGGCCCGTCTTCGGGAGCACTCATTTCCAAAGCCTCCCTTCGGCCGGGAAACAGCGGTATTTGACCGAAACGGTCGAATACCGCTACGGGGGAGCAAGGACAACAGCGGGGACCGGGAGAGGAGAGGGGACGCTCTATGGGACCCAGAGCCTCCCTCTCCTTAGGTGAGTATCTGACTTTTTTTTTAAACGGGTTCCCATTCACTTTAAAGGGGACTTCCAGATGCCACCATGAACCCCCCAGGGAGTCGTCGCCTCCACCTCCTAGTGGGGCACCGGAGGTGGGAAAGAGCCCCTTGTCCTTGGATTGGACAAGAGCTCCAGGGGGGGGGGCTTGGCCACCCATTCCCTCCTGGAGCCCCCCATACCATGGACTATTACAAAGGCTCGGGAGAGGGGACCCCACATCATTTTTTTTTAAATTTAAAGCAATGAAGAGAAAAAAAATTACTTTTACATTTATGTTAATACAGTAACTGTCATTTTACTGCATTCAAATTGTGTCTTTTTTCCCTCTAAATTTAACATTGACTTTCTCAAAAACTGTAATGTCTTTTTGAAAAAGATATTTTTGCTCTTGATCCCACAGTTGTTCTTAACCCCTTGCCGACCGCTTCACGCCTGATTGCTGGAATACTGGAATAATGGAGCTCCACTCGCCGCTCGGAGACTGTTAGATGGTGAAACCGCCGTCTAATAAGACTGCACAGCACTGCGATCTAAGCCAGCACTGTACTGGGGACAGCCTTGTCACTCTGCTGTCCCCTCCAGGAGGCACAAAGGCGATCCGCTGTCATAGGCATCAGCCTATGACAGCAACGATAGCCGATTGATATCAAGAAGACAGCGGGAAGACAGCGAGGGACTCAGGCATGCTTATGGGGCTGGAGGAAGCCTTGGGTAAGTATCAAATCTCTAGCATAAATAGTCTTTGGCAGGGGTGCTCATCAGGACTCTCGAATTCTAATGCACCCGATTATTCGGGTAGATTTTCATGGTTGCCGAAGTCGAAGCCGAAGCCCGATGCTGTTACTAAATTAAAATTAGAATGGTTCCCGAATAGTCGCACTTGAAATTGGCCGGATGACGCGGTGATCACGAGTTCGGCTTTGGTATCCAGTGGATGACATCATTGGGCCAATCAGAAGGCCTCCAGCCGAGGCCCTAGCATCCAATCAGGGGAGGGGAGCCTGGCCCTCCCCTCCTCTATAGAGTTGGGCCGAACGGTTCGCCTGCGAACGGTTCCATGCGAACTTCAGTGGTTCGCGTTCGCGTCCCGCAGGCGAACTTTTGCGGAAGTTCGGTTCACCCCATAATGCACCATGAGGGTCAACTTTGACCCTCAACATCACAGTCAGCAGGCCCAGTGTAGCCAATTAGGCTACACTAGCCCCTGGAGCCACTCCCCCCCTAATAAGGCAAGCAGCGGCGGCCATTACGCTCACTTGTGTGCCTGCGTTAGTGAGAGTAGGGCGAGCTGCTGCAGACTGTCTCTCATAGGGAAAGATTAGTTAGGCTTAGCTTGTTCCTGGCTGCATACCTGTTCTGTGAACCCACCACTGCATACCTGTACTGTGAACCCACCACTGCATACCTGTTCAGTGAACCCACCACTGCATACCTGTTCAGTGAACCTGCCACTGCATACCTGTTCTGTGAACCCACCACTGCATACCTGTTCAGTGAACCCACCACTGCATACCTGTTCAGTGAACCCACCACTGCATACCTGTTCAGTGAACCTGCCACTGCATACCTGTTCTGTGAACCCGCCACTGCATACCTGTTCAGTGAACCCACCACTGCATACCTGTTCAGTGAACCCACCACTGCATACCTGTTCTGTGAACCCACCACTGCATACCTGTTCTGTGAACGCACCACTGCATACCTGTTCTGTGAACCCACCACTGCATACCTGTTCAGTGAACCCACCACTGCATACCTGTTCAGTGAACCTGCCACTGCATACCTGTACTGTTCAGTGAACCCGCCACTGCATACCTGTTCTGTTCAGTGAACCCGCCACTGTATACCTGTTCAGTGAACCTGCCACTGCATACCTGTTCTGTTCAGTGAACCCGCCACTGCATACCTGTTCTGTTCAGTGAACCCGCCACTGTATACCTGTTCTGTTCAGTGAACCCGCCACTGTATACCTGTTCAGTGAACCTGCCACTGCATACCTGTTCTGTTCAGTGAACCCGCCACTGCATACCTGTTCTGTTCAGTGAACCCGCCACTGTATACCTGTTCTGTTCAGTGAACCCGCCACTGTATACCTGTTCTGTTCAGTGAACCCGCCACTGTATACCTGTTCAGTGAACCTGCCACTGCATACCTGTTCTGTTCAGTGAACCCGCCACTGCATACCTGTTCTGTCACCATGGTGCGCACCAGTCCAGCACGGCCGTCACTACACAAACAGCTGTTTGCGGTGCGTTACACGGTGAGTTTGGTGTGTCAGTGTGAAGCAGTACCTTAATTACACTACCTGATTGATGTATACACATGCAAGATGTTTTAAAGCACTTTAGGCCTGTCATTTAGCATTCAATGTGATTTCTGCCCTTAAAACGCTGCTTTGCGTCAAATCCAGATTTTTCCCGGGGACTTTTGGCATGTATCCCACTCCTCCACCTGGGGGTCCAGGTGTTAGACCCCTTGAAACATCTTTTCCATCACTTTTGTGGCCAGCATAATTTTTTTTTTTTTTCAAAGTTCGCATTCCCATTGAAGTCTATTGCGGTTCGCAAACTTTTACGCGGACCGAACCTTACGCGGAAGTTCGCGAACCCGGTTCGCGAACCTAAAATCGGAGGTTCGGCCCAACTCTACTCCTCTATATAAGGCGGCAGCCATGTTGCGGATCCCGTCCTTGCTGTGTGACTGAGCGGTACTGAGAGCATCTCCAGTGCTGCTGCGTGTCTGAGCAAGTGCTTCTTGTGCTAAACCTAGTGTTTTGCTTCCTAAACACCTCCTGAACACTTCTATTATACTCATTTATAGTTAACTATTAATTTGATTGTTTTTAGTCAGCTAGTGTATATTGTATACTGTGGTAGGCTAGTGTTAGACTGTGTGCAGGCTAGGCCTGCTAGCCTAGGGCAGCCTTAGCCTACTACTATCTTAGGTAGGTTAGGGATTATTATAGGTAGTTGTGTACTAGTACTAGTTTAGTTTATTTGTACTGCTGTAGTCTGTGAGTTTATTAGCTTCAGTACTGTGTTAGTTACTGACTGTGTACAGGCCAGCAGCATGCATCTGTTGTGATCTGTGACTGTCGTCTGCCCGACCCTATTGATTGCGTCTGTGTGTGACCGACATTAATTGTCACTGTCTGCCACACGACTTAGTTATCGTGTACTACACTAGGGATTAAAGTTAGTTGCGTACTACAACTACCACTTCTACTACTTAATTTCTACTGTTAGTCTGTGAGTTTATTAGCTTCTGTACTGTGTAATAGTTACTTCACAGGCCAGCAGCATCTGTTGTGATCTGTGACTGTCATCTGCCCGACCCTATTGATTGCCCGACCCTATTGATTGCGTCTGTGTGTGACCGACTTTAATTGTCACTCACTGTCTGCCACACGACTTAGTTATCGTGTACTACACTAGGGATTATAGTTAGTTGCGTACTACTATTACTACCACTTTTACTACTACTAGTTTACTGTGTTCACTGCTCACTGGTATTAATCATCTCATTACCCAGTGATACCCTTCACTTACGTTGTACTGTGTTCACTGCTCACTGGTATTAATCATCTCATTACAAAGTGATACACCTTTCACTTACGTTGTACTACTGTGTTCACTGCTCACTGGTATAATCATCTCAATACCCAGTGATACCTTTCATGTAGGTTGTACTACTGTGTTCACTGCTCACTGGTATTAATCATCTCATTACCCAGTGATACCCTTCACTTAGGTTGTACTACTGTGTTCACTGCTCACTGGTATTAATCATCTCATTACCCAGTGATACCTTTCACTTAGGTTGTACTACTGTGTTCACTGCTCACTGGTATTAATCATCTCAGTACCCAGTGATACCCTTCACTTACGTTGTACTACTGTGTTCACTGCTCACTGGTATTAATCATCTCATTACCCAGTGATACCCTTCACGTAGGTTGTACTACTGTGTTCACTGCTCACTGGTATTAATCATCTCATTACCCAGTGATACCCTTCACTTATATTGTACTACTGTGTTCACTGCTCACTGGTATTAATCATCTCATTACCCAGTGATACTCTTCACTTAGGTGGCACTACTGTGTTCACTGCTCACTGGCATTAATCATCTCATTACCCAGTGATACCCTTAACTTAGGTTGTACTACTGTGTTCGCTGCTCACTGGTATTAATCATCTCATTACCCAGTGATACCCTCCACTTAGGTGGTACTACTGTGTTCACTGCTCACTGGTATTAATCATCTCATTACCCAGTGATACCCTTCACTTAGGTTGTACTGTGTTCACTGCTCACTGGTATTAATCATCTCATTACCCAGCGATACCCTTCACTTAGGTTGTACTGTGTTCACTGCTCACTGGTATTAATCATCTCATTACCCAGTGATACCCTTCACTTAGGTTGTACTGTGTTCACTGCTCACTGGTATTAATCATCTCATTACCCAGTGATACCCTTCACTTACGTTGTACTGTGTTCACTGCTCACTGGTATTAATCATCTCATTACCCAGTGATACCCTTCACTTAGGTTGTACTACTGTGTTCACTGCTCACTGGTATTAATCATCTCATTACCCAGTGATACCCTTCACGTAGGTTGTATTACTGTGTTCACTGCTCACTGGTATTAATCATCTCATTACCCAGTGATACCCTTCACTTAGGTTGTACTACTGTGTTCACTGCTCACTGGTATTAATCATCTCATTACCCAGTGATACCCTTCACTTAGGTTGTACTGTGTTCACTGCTCACTGGTATTAATCATCTCATTACCCAGTGATACCCTTCACTTACGTTGTACTGTGTTCACTGCTCACTGGTATTAATCATCTCATTACCCAGTGATACCCTTCACGTAGGTTGTACTACTGTGCTCACTGTTCACTGTTATTAATCATCTCATTAGCTAGTGTTACCCTTCACGTAGGTTGTACTACTGTGCTCACTGCTCACTGGTATTAATCATCTCATTACCCAGTGATACCCTTCACTTAGGTTGTACTGTGTTCACTGCTCACTGGTATTAATCATCTCATTACCCAGTGATACCCTTCACTTAGGTTGTACTGTGTTCACTGCTCACTGGTATTAATCATCTCATTACCCAGTGATACCCTTCACTTACGTTGTACTGTGTTCACTGCTCACTGGTATTAATCATCTCATTACCCAGTGATACCCTTCACGTAGGTTGTACTACTGTGCTCACTGTTCACTGTTATTAATCATCTCATTAGCTAGTGTTACCCTTCACGTAGGTTGTACTACTGTGCTCACTGCTCACTGGTATTAATCATCTCATTAGCCAGTGATTCATTAGCAACATGTCTGTCAGGGTTCGTGGTGTCAGGAAAGGGAGTTCCATTGCCTCAGCCACTTCTGGGACTGCTCCACAGCCAGGGAGAGGACGCCCAGCTGAATGGGGTCGTGGTGCAGCAGAAAGGGCAGCACAGCCTAGGCCGAGTCAGCAGACGCCGTTTTCACAATATTTTAAAGTTTCTGGTCCCCGTGTGGTGGTTGAGCAGATGGAACCTGAGGTGTTGATGGACATCATGACTGCATCCCAGACCTCTACTGTGAGCAGCACTCCAAGCAGCAGCAGCAGCAGCCAACGCCCCACGCTCGATGTGACATCCACCCCAGCACCCAGTGGTCAGCAGCCCTCCCAGGATGACAGCGTTCTGTCCCTCAGTCCGGCATCTGGGAACATACTGATGGAAGAAGCTCAGGACATACTGGGGACTGATATGGCAGAGATTGAGCTCAGGCCACAATCACAACTGTTATTAGCTGATGTTGATGAAGAGGGGTCTGTGTCTGGGGATGTAGGGCCGGAAGAGGAGGTGGGGGAGTCAGAGGAAGAGCTTGATTATGATGATGATGACCATGATGCTGATGATGACGTTGTGGTGGACCCTCCGTATGTGCAGCCTGAGTCCGGGGAAGAATGGTTGGAGCAGGATGACGAGTCACCTAGGCCTAGGCAAGGATATCGCCATATGTCAGGCAGGGGCAGGTGCAGCAGTGGGCGTGGAGGAAGTAGACAGGACACTGCTTCAGCCGGAACCACCACCATGCAACCCACAACTAGGACACATTGTTCCGCTGCACCCTCTGCTAGCGGGGGCTACAGTAAATGAAAGTCACTGGTATGGAAGTATTTTGAGGTGGTCATCCACGACAAAAAATATGTGGTGTGCAAGTTATGCAGCAAAAAATTAAGCCATGGAAAAAATATGTCCAAGATGGGTACCTCATCCCTCCAGGGCCACCTGAAGAGCCGCCACTGCCATCAGTATCAGGAGTTCAAGAGGAGGCAGGCACTGCAAGCAGGGGGTGCTGAGAGCACAAGGCCTACCACCGCAGCAGCATGATCCCTCCCTCAGGGTCGTGAATCCCCCGCCGCAGCAGCAGTACTAGCACGCAAGCGCTCATCCACCTCGGCTACTCCGGACATAGACATTGAGACTGGCAGCCAGTCGTCTCTCTCCTCTGTCTCCCCTAGCATCCCATCGTCGTCAGACCCTGCTGAGCGACACCTTTCAGGGTCTGACCAAGCCTCTGCCTCCATGCCACAGGCGGATCCGGAAACTAAATGGCTTGCTGGCTCGGGCCATGGCATCACAGCTCCTTCCCTACTTCCTGGTGCAGGAGGGGAGCGATATGCGGACGCTGCTCCAGTTTGGCATCCCCGAGTGGCAAATCCCCAGTCGCCACTATTTCAGCAGGAACGTCATCCCAGCGCTCCACAAGTTTGTGGTGGAAAACGTGGCCCGTTCGCTCGACTACTCTGTGGGCGAGCGGGTCCATGTCACCATGGACTCGTGGAGTAGCCGATTTGGGACAGGTCATCACAGCTCCTCCCTCCCTTCCACCAGTGTCCTTTATGGCCCACTGTGTGACACTGGTGGAAGGGAGGGAGGACAAGAGCGCAGCAGCCCAGTTAGTGGTGCCACCACGCGGGATCAGGGGGGATGCAGCAGGCTCCTCTCATCCCACTCCCTCAACACCCGGGAAGCAAGCCCGCCTTGGCAGCAGCAGCGCCAAGCTTCGGCACTGCCAAGCGCTGCTAAAATTGGTGACCCTGGGAAAGGAGAGGCTTACAGCCGCCAATGTCCTGGCCGCCCTCAGGAAGCAGGAGAAGAGGTGGCTGACCCCCAGAGGCCTGGAAGTGGGGTATGTGGCAGCCGATAACAGGGCCAACCTGGTGGCCGCAGTGCAGCAGCGAAACCTCCAGCACATCCCCTGCTTGGCCCACATGCTCAATCTTGTGGTGCAGCGCTTCCTGCGCACCTACCAGGGGATGAGCGACCTGCTGCAAGATGCCCGGACGGTGGTGCGCTTTTTCCGCCTCTCAGCCACTGCCTCTGCACTCCTGTCCACCTTACAGCAGCAATATGGCAAGCCACACCGCCTGATTATAGACATGCCAACTTGGTGGAATTCAACTCTGGCCATGGTGGAGTGGCTGTGTCAGCACAGGCGCGCTCTTAGGGACTATATGCTAGACCCAAGTGTGCCCAGCAACCAGCAAGTCCCCATCATCACTGCAAATCAGTGGACACTGATACAGCAAATATGCCTAGTGCTGAATCCCTTCCTGGAGGCAACCAAGATGGTCAGCGAGAAGCGGGCCTCTGTGTGTCAGTGGGTGCCCATGGTTTGTCTGCTGGAGCAGGCAATGGGCAATTTAATTGACCATGGGGAGGAAGCCCTGAGGCAGCTGGAAAAAGACCAGATGGCAGCACAGGAGGGCTCACGGGTAGTGAAGGAGGTGGAGGAGTTGGAGGTCCCTAACCTGAATGATGAGGAGGAGGAGGAGCAGAGCGCCGCAGGTGTTGTACGGGGATGGCAGCTTGGGGAGGACGACACGGCACAGGAAGAGGACAGGCATGGAATATGGGACAACGATGAGGACGATGAAGATCTTGCTGCCAAGGTCCACTTGTTTCCATAGCTCCCAACTGTCCCTCTTTCGGAGGGACAATCCCTCTTTGGGAGCCCCGTCCCTCTGTCCCTCTTTCCTCCTCATTTGTCCCTCTTTCAGGACTTTGTCCCTCTTTCAATGTAAATATATGTATTTCTCTACTAAAAATGTGTTTGATTGTCTCTAAACTTTATTCCCATCCTTTAAATTGATATATTACTCATTTTAAAATGTTACTATGAAGTAAAATGAACCAGGATAGAAAGGACCAGTGTGGTTAGTATTATAAAACAACATGTTTTTCTTATGAAATCTTTATGGTATGCGTGACTAGGGGTGTGACAGGGGTGTGGTCAGGAGTGTGGCAGGGGGGTGGCTTAAGTGTCCCTCTTTCTCATCTCAAAAAGTTGGGAGGTATGTTGTTTTCCATGGGTGTGCACATGTTGCGCTGCCTTCGCAGGGACCCCCGGGTGATCCAGATGCGTTCAAGGGAGGACATCTGGATCACCTTGATGCTGGACCCACGTCTGAAGGGGAAGCTGGGAGACTTCATGATGCCATCCACCACCAAGCAACGCACAAGGGAGTTGCAGGAGGCCCTTGTGCGCAGAGTACTGGAAGCATTCCCCCAACCTTCCACCCCCACTGTAACTGCTCTGCCAATCCAGCAACAGGTGCCTGACATCGACACCAACAGCAGAACAACTACCACCAGCAGCAGCAACTGACGCCCCGGAGATCTGAAGAGCCTAAGCAAGAGCCTGTATGCAGTCCACAGCAGAGGTGCCAGCCACAGCCAGGGATGCTCGGCTAGTACTTTTTAAAACCCGAATTGATCCGGATCCGGGTACCCAGATATCCGAATCCGGGTCGGATATCCGGATCCGACCTTTCAGATATCCGCGTGAACGCGGATATCCGGCAGCATTATCCGCGGATACCCGACCTATTCGGGTATCCGGATAGAAAAAACGGAAATGCCCTTTAAATAGCTTTAAAAAGGGTTTTTAGGGATAGACTTGCTCCAGTGCTGTTGGCTTAGCAAGTGCTGTATACAGTGATAAACCTAAAGCGTTGAGTGCTAAACACCTTCACTACACTATTGTTCTATTGTTTTTTTTAGCTAGCTAGTGTAATTGTTTGATTTCATTCACTCAGTTAGGTCCTGTCTGTGTCTGTGTGTGCTGTGCAGGCCAGCAGGACAGTATAGGTTAGGGAATAAGATTACTGTGTTATTGTATTGTATAGTTAGTACTGCAGTTAGTTGTTAGAGAGTAGTACTGTGTTAGCTTACTACAGATTACTTGACCAGGGTAGGGCCCTAATTGAGCCGACCTTACTAATCACTGTAACAGAAGCCATGACACCCAATTGGAGTTATAAGGCCACAGCTTTATTGCAGTGACAACATCACACATTAAATGAGCTATAAAACACAAATAAAAAGGAGAAAACACCTTAAAACACATTACAATACACACATATCATATCTCCGTCTTGCGCGCTCTGCAGGCCCCTTGATAATGCCCTTGCGTGCCGACCACCAGCCTTCGGCATACATTATCACATTATCACGATGTCCAAAGCTACGGCATTGTCAGGGACCCACCATCCGCCTTCAGCTGTGACGAGGTCTGTAGGGATACAACTAGGGTTGCCACCTTTTGAATGAGAAAATACCGGCTTTGGGGTGTGGCCTGGAGGGTGTGGCCTAAAAGTGGGAGGGATTTGTTACGGCCCTTTTTCAAAAAGTAAACCAGAAAATTACAAAAATAAACATTAATGTTAAATAGTTTAAAGAACACCGTTAAAGGAAAAAACATCGCCCCTGGTTGGTACATACCTGGGGAAGGGGAAGCCTCTGACTCCTAATGAGGCTTCCTCCATCCTCCTTGGTAAGTTTGATACTATGCTGGGACCCCGTTGTCGCTGCGCGCCGTATCAGCTTTCCACTTGGGCTCTGACGAAAATAGCCGAGACCGATCAGGTCTGCTCTACTGCGCAGGTGCCTACAAAGTAGGTCAGACCCAATGGGGCTCAGCTATTTCTGCCAGAACCTGAGCGGGAAGCCACTAGTGCACATGCCAACAAGCAGCCACAAGGAGCTCTTGGGGGGGTCCCAGTGCTGGATCCCCTCTACTGCGGAGGATGGGGGAAGCCACTACTACACATGCCAACAAGAAGCCACAAGGAGATATTGGGGGATCCCAGTGCTGGATCCTCTCTACTGCGGAGGATAGGGGGAAGTCTCTTTAACATCCAGAGGCTTTTCCCTCCCAAGGTAAGTTCCCCCTAGGGGCACTTCTTTCCTACAGGTGTCCATTAATGATACAATTCCACGATCGATAGATAATTTCCAATCACTGCGGTAATCGTTCGGATGCAACTGGTCCTGCCCCATTAATGACCGAATAACTGGTAGCCAAGTCGATCAGATTACCGGAATTGACCTATATTTCATATCAATCCCATCGAATTGGCTAGCAGGAATTGGGCCATTAATCGGTATGACTGATCGTTTCTGCCTGATTACCACAGAAATGATCAGCCACAGAATTGTATCATTAAAGGTAGCTATATATCAGCAGATTATGGGCAGATTCGACAAAGAGACAAATGTATCTCTATTCGAATCTGATTACAGATAACTTTGTCTCTAGTTGTAGCTGTCCATATACTGGAGGCCGATTCCCGTCCAATTTCCGCATGAAATCTTCAGGGAATCGGCTGAGCTGCCGAGTCTGCCCTGCCCCCCCCCCCAATGTATAAATGTGACCTCCCCCGTGTGTGTGCATTTATATTACTTGTCCTGTAGCAGCCTCTGCGTGGTGTCTGTCCATCTCTCTGGAGTCTATCAGCCGCATACACACTGGCAGTGCATAGCTTGTGATGTCAGGCGCTATGCACCACCAGCGTGTATGTAGCTGTTAGAACCCAGAGAGATGGACGGACACCACGCGGAAGGTTGCTACAGGATTGTATAAATGCACACACTACATTACGCAGACAGCGGCAGGGGTTTCGTCGTTCATTTTGAAATCAGCCGCCGTACCACTGCACACTTGACAAACCAATTTCGGCCCGACATCTTGCGCGATCATCGATACGACCAATTTTAGCCCCCAAATTGGTCGCTTTGTCAGTCAGGCATGCACTTGGTGGGTCAGATTTTCATCCAATTCGATTAGAATAATCGAATAGGATGGTCAATTGGCCACCAAGTCGCCTGAAGTATAGCCCCCTTAAGAGTCTGAAAGGGGGGATATGGGCTGATAGAGGGTTGGGGGGATGGGGTCGGGAAAGAGAGGGGGAAGAAAGAGAGGGGGGGAGAGAGAGAGGCACACTGTGCATGTGAAGCTGTGTCACTGTGACTCTGGTACCTGCTTCCTTGCTGTAACACAGCACTTCAGTTGTGACAAGTGGTCTGGGGGACCTCTCTCTACTCTTATCACTGCTGCTTATCAGGGTTAATCATTCACTGGACTTATTCAAATCGAATGGATTTTTGCATTTGTGTAAAGAGCTGACAGCATGCTTGATTTTTCCAATGTGACCACAGACTGTTGTAATGCTGCTGCCTGGGGGGCTGGGCTGGCTCATGGCACTGCACACAGCAGCACACAGAAATAACGGCAGACACATTCCAGCTCACACAGAGGCACAGTAATTATGTGCTGCCTCTGCTCCAGACACACGTCTCTGTACCTCTGTCATTTCTTTCCCTCCACACACAGACTGTGAGCCGGTGACTAGCTGAGCAGCTCACTGCAAACAAACGGACCAGGAGAACAATTCACAAGATGCATTGCAATGCACGCACGGAACGCTGCTCAGGGAAGGCTCACACAGACTGTCTGCTCGGCTCCTCCTTCCCCAAGAATCCTCACTGGTGATTGGCTGGCAGTGCCTGGCCAGCCAATCCAAGAACAGAGGAGGGAGAGCTGGCTCCAAGTTGCTCAGCAGCAAGGAGCCTTGGCTAATTTTCCGGCAGATAACGTGTCGGTAAAACTTTTATTCCGGCGCCGGCTTTTTAGTGAAATTTCCGGTAGGGCCGCCCAGTTACCGGCTGGGTGGCAACCCTAGATACAACAATTTTGTATTGTTATGGGGTGTTCCCAACGCCCGTCCTGCCACTTGCTACCGTTGAACAAGCGGCAATGGGAGGGTGGGTGGGAGATGTTTGCTGTATCCCTACGATCACCAAAAGAGGTTGCCTGGCCAGCTCCCTCTGGTTTTATAGTGGTCTGCCCTGGCCAGGACACTCCACCTTTTCCTCCCACCTGGCGCCCCATTGTTCCTGGACGGTCCAGCTCAGAGCCCACCTGGTCACGCCCCTTCTCGCCCTAGCTGCGCCCAGTTCTCAGGTTACTTGACCAGGGTAGGGCCCTAATTGAGCCGACCTTACTAATCACTGTAACAGAAGCCATGACACCCAATTGGAGTTATAAGGCCACAGCTTTATTGCAGTGACAACATCACACATTAAATGAGCTATAAAACACAAATAAAAAGGAGAAAAACATCTTAAGACACATTACAATACACACATATCATATCTCCGTCTTGCGCGCTCTGCAGGCCCTTTGACAATGCCCTTGCGTGCCGACCACCAGCCTTCGGCATACATTATCACATTATCATTATTGCATTATCCATTATTGCCATTATCATGTATATTTCATTATGGGATCGTCCATCACATTAGTTGGTTATGCCAGCTCAGTGGGAAATCCTTCTCGATGTCCAAAGCTACGGCATTGTCAGGGACCCGCCACAGCATTCGTCCTTGCCCCCTCAAGGACGAATGCCCGCCCACACGCAGAGCGCTGCCTCGAGAGCCTCTCTTAGGCCAAATAGGAGATGCTGTTGCCCAAGTTGCTCAGATGCACCGATGCGCGGCGGACCGCTAACCCCTTGACTTATACATGAAATTCGAAATGGCTCTATTGATTCTTTTTTTTATTGGGCTAGAAGGTCGGCCCGATCCCTATCGGGAATACCTATCCAGCCATGGGGCCATTGCCCCGACGTCAGTAGACGTTATCCCCCTTTTCCGCTCCTGATTCGGTTTTGGTTCCCTGTGTGCTTTTACTTCTTTTGAAACATCTAGCCCCCGTGTGCCCGCTGACCCCGCAGGAAGCGCAATCGTGTTTATATTTGCATTCGCTTCCCCGCTCGCAATTATCGTTGTTATAGTCCCAGCATAGACCCTTTCTCTGCTGGGCCGGCGAGGTGTTCTCCCCGCTGGCCGCTGCTTGAAACGGGGTGTTGTGGTCACCCTTGTACCCATTCCCATATTCCGGCTTGGCTGGGCTACTCAGCGACATCCATAGCATGATGTCCCTGTGTTCCCAAGTCAGGGTCGGTCTGACTGCCATTTTCTGCCGAAATTGCTCGTCATAGAGCAACCAGGCCTTCCCCCCATATTTGTGGTATGCCTCTCTGATGCCGTCCAAATAGCAGAACATCGCTGCGCACTGTTCTGGGGTCTTCTCCCCCACTATACTGGCAAAGATATGAAAAGCTCTCGACCAATTGGGGAATGTCCTAGGGATCAACCTATACATTCTCCTTCGGTCATCCTCTTCCTTGCGATGTTCTTTGCCTCTCTCCCACCTTTCTAAATTGTAGGCGTCCAGCGGGAGCACGGTGAATATGTCTATGTACTGACTTTTCCATATTTTCTCTTTCGTTTCTTCCGCTACGTGGAAACCCAGTGGACCTGCAAAACAGACGTAGGTGCTGCTCTTTGCCGAATCGGCAATCCGGGGAGTGCGTTCGGATTTTTTGGGTGCTACCGCCGCCGGAGGTGTGATGCTCAAAGATTGGGTGTTCACCACCTCGGGGGCTGAGCCACCTTCCCCAGTCTGTTTCGTGGGCCCTGCTTTGCCTCCCCCACCCCAGGCCCCTGCCTGTTGCCCTGTATTATTTGCCCTAATGGCCTTCAGGATCTCCAGCAGCAATGATCATTGGTCGTCAACCTGTGTAAGATTCCTCGCCGTATTACTACCGGGTATTTCATTAGCAATAATTGCATTTGTCTGTTCGGTCTCCGCTCCCTGAAGGCTCCGTTGTACCATCACTTTTTTGTAGCTCCTGAGCCATGTGCTCCCCGGAGCTGTGGCGGGTGACCTGCGGGGGCGATAGTAAAGAAGAGACCCCTCCGCCCAGTTGTACTGCAGCTGGGCGACGTGCCCCTGCCGTCCGTCGACCCACTAGTCTTCTTGTTGGCCCCCTTCCCTCACCTCATCTCCCCCCATTCTCCCGCCGGACTCACCTCCGTGTCGCTCTCCGCCTGTTGTCCGCTAAGTGCCCTTCTGCCTGTTTCATGGTCCCCCCCAGCCCCGTTGTGCCTTCCTGCGGCTCATGGCCCCCCTGCCCCCTACTTTGATATGCTTCCCCCCTTCTCTGCGGCTTCCTCCCTGCAATCCCTGCCCTCCTGTGCTGGTCCCCTTTTTCTGTCCACTGCTGCGGTGTTCCCCTTTAAGGTGATCATACCTGTGTGGGCCCCTATTTGCTTTGTGGCCTCCTCAGCGACCATCTTCTAGTGGACTGCAGGGGATGGGGCGACTGTCGGGTGTTCTGGGGTAGTTGGGGAAGTGGTGGAGGGCGGGGGGGTCGGCTGATATGTCCATACACGACCCATCGCCACCTGCATCCCCTTCCTGGCTCCGCTGGCTGGGGCTGCTTTTTGCCCCGATCGGCGGGCGGCCATTTTGGTGGAGTCCTGCAGTGCTCCGGCGGTGGCCATCTTGCCGTGGGCCTGTGGAGGCTGTGCGGCGGCCATTTTGCCGGAGCCTGCTGGAGGATGGGTGGCGGCCATCTTGGGAAGCCCCGGAGAGAGAAAGGGGGCGTGTCTCTGCAGGCTGCCGTGGACCTGATGTACCTCTCCGCCCGGCTGCGCTGCCTGCTAACATGGGGCTGGCTTCTGCCTGAATTGGGGCCTTTCTCCCACACCCTGCCGCCGCTCTCCCCTGACGGCTCCCTGGCTGGGGCCCGCCGCCTGCCGCGCCGAATCCGGACCTGGTGGGGGCAATGATGGAACCCGGGTCCTGGTCCCCCTCCCCCCGTCTCCTGCTCCTAGCTGGTGAGCCCACGGGGCTAAATCAAGCTGGCGGCCTCCTCCTCCTCACATTCCCGGGCGCGGGGCGCTCCCCAGGTTAGTGAGTTGCGCTTGCACCCACTCGGTCCCGTGTTCCCCCGGCATGGCCTGCACCCGGTCCCACAATTGTTGCCGGGAGGCGTCCATGGCTCCCAGCGGTGTTATGCCCTGGGCCTAGCTGCTTGGAAGGGCTGGGGCACCCCGGGGTTGCTCGGGATGGATGGGATGGGTCGGGCTGGGGCAACCAAACTGCTGGTATGGCTGGTGTGGGAGAGCTAGAACCACGTGAAGCTGCTCGGGATGAGTGGGAGGCCTAGAGCGCCCAGAAGCAGCTCGGGATGGATGGGATGGAAGGGATAGCACCTGAAGCTGCTCGGGATGAGTGGGAGGCCTGGAGCACCCCGAAGCAGCTCGTGATGTATGGGATGGGAGGACTAGAGCAACCTGAGGCTGCACGGGATGGGTGGGAGGCCTGGGGAGCCCAGAAGCAGCTCGGGATGGATGGGATGGGAGGGAGGGTGGTATCTGCAGCTCGGTGCGAATTGCAGGTAGCCTCGAGGGAGGGAATGCCACAGTTTGTACGCCTGATGCTGGGTCAAGGGTGGGGAAGGGATTTCTGGCTAAGGCCTAATAAAGGAAATATCTGCACTTACCCCAGCCTTTGTTCTAGCGAAGAGATGTTTGCTGTATCCCTACGATCACCAAAAGAGGTTGCCTGGCCAGCTCCCTCTGGTTTTATAGTGGTCTGCCCTGGCCAGGACACTCCACCTTTTCCTCCCACCTGGCGCCCTATTGTTCCTGGACGGTCCAGCTCAGGTTACTGCAGTGCTGCTGTGCTGAGCATTGTCAGTGTGACAGTTAGACAGATAGTGTGCACTGTCTGTCCTCTACTCTGCGGTCTGTCACTCCATGCTGATTTGATTTAAAGTCCAACCCCGATTTTATTAAAGTAAAAGTACCCCACATCATCTGGTGACATCATCACGTATAAGTTGTACTATGTCTGCTGGCACCGGCAGCCGGGGGAGGGGCAGCAAGGGCAAGAGGACAGGGAGCAACATTACGGCCACCCTCAGAAGGTCTGCCGTGTCAGTGTCGACCCCAACGGGCAGCCTACCCTCAGTCAGCGAGCTTTTCACTCCAGACGCCACGATTGAACTCAGGGCTGTTAGCCGCAAGGAGTTTGAGGAGGATGTTCTGGGTTTTGAGGAGGGGGGGTATGATGTTGATGATGGCTTGAAGGACCGTGACTACCATCCACAGGATGGTGATGTCAGCTCTGACTCTGAGGAGGAGGATGCGTCGGTGGGTTTGGCACGGAGGATCAGCATTGCAGACAGTGGCCGTGGAATGCGGGACCCACATCCTTCTGCCGCTACCCCCAGCCGCACCACTCAACCCCACTCAACCCCCAACCGCCACAGGGAGAAAAGCAGCAGCATCCCATTCAGGCCGCAGGGGAATCTTCACCTCCCCAATCTGGCGGTTTTTCACTCTGCCCTCATTGGACAGCAAGTTTGCCATATGCAATGTGTGCAAACTACAGATGAGCAGAGGTTGTGACCTTTACAAGTATGTTACCTCCAGCTTCATCACCCATCTGGCCAAAAAACATGTTGTTGAGCATGAGGAGTTCAAGAGTCTGAAGCAAGCTGGCGCTGGTTCCCACCGCCATGGTGCCATAGGCCACTGCTGCTGATACCACCTATATTCAACCCAAAACACTATTGCGGTGTCATTTTTGGAGGTGTTTGGGCTGAAAACTGTCAAGTCCCAGTTGTGCAATTGGACTTTGGACTCAATGTGGTCTGCACGACCGTCGACCGCTGTCTGGAACCTATCCTGATGTTAATAATTTACAGGCTTTTTTATTATTTTTTTTCATTTTATGTTAACCAAATAATAAATTAGTGTTTCCCTTTAAAAACATGATGCTACATGCATCATTTACCCTAAAAACCCTTTTTAAAGCTATTATTCCGGGTTTTCTATCCGGATACCCAAATAGGTCGGGTACCCATGGATAATGAGGCCGGATATCCGCGTTCACGTGGATATCTGAAAGGTCGGATCCGGATATCCGACCCGGATCTGGATATCTGGGTACCCGGATCCGGGCGGTGTTTTAAAAAGTACTACCCGAGCAACCCTGCATCCCTGGCCACAGCATCTACCTCCAACCAGCACCAGCAGCGAATAATCAGCATGGTGGCTGACTATATGGGGTCATTCAGCGGGCTCAATGACACCGACAGCCCCTTGGACCCCTTGGAGTACTGGGTCAAGAGACTGGACATCTGGAGGGAGCTTGCCCAGTATGCCCTGGAACTCCTGTCCTGCCCCCCTTCCAGTGTCCTCTCCGAGAGATGCTTCAGTGCGGCCGGTGGCGTGGTCACCGAGAAGCGCTCTCGGCTCTCCCACGCCAATGTGGACAAACTCACCTTCCTGAAAATCAACCAGGCTTGGGTGGAAGGTGAGTTCCTGGCCCCTATTGTCAGACACAGGGGGACATGAAGTAGCTTCTGCAATGTGTTAACCATGCCTGCCCTGCCTTTGAACTGACCGGCCGCTTTGTCCTCCTGACTCAGTCACTGCTACTACACTCTGCGTTCACTCTGCCCGGGTCACCGGGCGCATGTAATGTTTGGGGCAGTACTATTACACTGTGGTACTACTACCCAATGAGTTGCCATAGTCCTTCTGTGCTGCTGAACTGACCGGCCAATTTGTCCTCCTGACTCAGTCGCTACTAAAGTCTGCGTTCACACTGCCCAGGTCCACTGACAACTCTGCTGTTATGTCATTGCTATTCACTGCAAAAAAAACCCAACAAATTACAAAAACCTCTCTGGGCCTTTTTGGCATCAGTCAGCCACTCATCCTCCTCCAGTGGTACCATCACCGCCAAGTGCCATTGGGACTCACCTTCACCTCTGTGATTGCTTAACGTGTATTTCCCTGTTTAAAACCACTTGTTACCAATTAATAGCCCCATTTCAAGTGTTGATTTCACTTTAAAATCCATTTTCTCAAAAACAAAAAATTATTTTGGTATATTTTTATGTTGAAGTTGTAGCCCCTTATCACCTTGATAATCCATGCAATTTGTGGGATTGTAGCATGTATGGGGGCTTTGCTATTAACGTTAAAAGAAAATCCGGATCCGGCCGCGATCGCATCATTCACGACTGAAAATCTGCGTCATTCCGTGGACGCGTATCGAAATCCGGATCCAATAACGCCGAATGTGGATTTTTGTTTGGCAACGACCGTGGTTGCCAGATTCGTGGATCGGGACATCCGAGCACCACTGGCAAAAAACCCTTTCGGAGGTCTCTCTCTCTCTCGGCCTGGATGCCTTCGAAATTGATTTTTGCCATTGAAGGTGATTTTAGCTTCTGCTCGGATATCTGAACTAACTATCCGCCCGGATTTCGGATTTCAGATGGGAAATCCGAGTTTGCTCGGATAGTCTATTCGGATTTTAAAAAATATCCGAATTGCTATTCAAAGTTCGGATAGTGAAAAAAGTTTGGATGATCTGGGTAGTTCGGATATCCGAAATCTTGCTGAGCACCACTGATTAGAACTGGGGACCCAGTGCTTCAAGGCGAGAGTGCTAACCACTACACCATTGTGCTGCCCCTTAATGCCCATTAATGCAATTTACTGCTCAATATGTATCTGTTTAGTGGTTGGGTCTGTGTATTTTGTGCAAGTGTCATAAAATGAGAAATCACATTCACTCAGACAAATCAATCAGCCACTTAGTGGAAAGCATGTGATTAGTGTTGATGTCACACCAGTTATTGTCATGACTGTGGTAAGATACAGCCTGCAGCCTTTTTCTCCCCTGCTGTTAGACCATCCGGCATCCACTACCAGACACCCAGTAGGTGACTGCTGTGCGATGCAGAAAAACTTTTTTTGGGGGGAAGGGGTAGCGATCTGCACGGCACCTGTGCACTGGCGTTCTCATTCATCCATCAGCCCCAGTGGCACCACAAGACCTCCCAATCTACTCCACACTCCAGCCTGGGCTCAGGGATGGCTGACGTCACGTAGCACATGTCTTGGGAGAGAGAAAGTCTGCCTGCTGGACGCTGCAGGCTCACTTCAGCTTCACACTGCACTGCTCGTAGCTAAGGACTGGTAGAGAAGCCGAGCAGCCCTTATGGTGGGTGACAGGTGCAGTTAACCTGTCACCCACCCCATGGATTCTGACGCCCTAGTCCTGGGCCTTGGGGGCCTTCCCTCAAAACCAGCCCTGACAGTAAATGGGAGCAAAGCAGCAGCGCATCAATGGGGATTGTATTTATTTGTATAGGCTCACTTTTATGTAACGTTTATATATTTTTTAAACAAATAAAGTTTTTATTGCAATTTCAAACAAAGCAAAACATACAGTACAAATTGAATATTAATACAAAATGTCCATTGGGAGAACATCATGGCTCAAGGTTGCAATCAAGTAAACAATAAATGTAACAATCAAGAGGGTTCGTCATCTGAAAGAGCTTGTATAGCGTTACGGTTTATATTAGGCAGTATTTTTACATGAATAACAATACATAATCTCAGGTGGAAATCTATTTTGCGCACAGGAGCTTCACATTTTAATGCAGTACATTTATGCAGGGGCTTAAGAACTGTTCCTCCACCTGTCCCATAGCAAATGGAATTTCTTTATTGCTTTCCAATGAGTGTATAGAAGTTTTTTTAGGATATAGCTGTGCTAACTCTTTTAATCCAGCTGTCAAAGGTTGGTCTCTCTAGCCATCTGCATGCCACCTCTTGCAATGTTTATATTTTTACATTTATTTATACCATTAAATATTTAACAAAGTTTGCAGCAACCTTTAAAATTTTGAAAGGTATACCACTGTATATGTTCTAATAGCATGTAACCCTAAAGTAAACTGGCCATTTTCTTTGTTGTTGGTGTAGGGTATAGGTGTCTTTGTTACATTACATGATTTTCAGTCATTGTCGTGTTGATTACATATTAGTAAATTGTATACCAGACTGTTTATTAACTTCAGTTTTTCTTGGAGCACCTACTGTTGTCTCTGAGTTGTAACTGTTAAATGTTTGTCACAGCTTCTAAACAGTGATCTAGTTAGAAATCATGGGCCCCTAAGTTATGGTCACATATGTGAAATAACAGTTTTGCCTACCCCATGGATATGTGTGCACTAGACAACATACACTCACACGCTATGTATGGCATATAGAGCAGATGGCTATAGAGCTGTAAAGTCAGTCTGTGGATAATAATTTATCATCGATCTCAACTGTCTCAATTTGGGCGGGACAGACTCGGGTTCCACCCCCTTGTCCCGTGTCCTGCCTCCCACTCACAAAGTCCCAATCCCTGCTGTCTCAACTGCAGCCAGGCTTCACATAGACGCAGAGCCACTTGCTGGAATCTCTGAGAGCAGCAAAAGAGAAGCAGGGCTGCCATTTTCACAACTGCCACCTAGTGACCCCCAGGGCTCTGTACAGCTAGGGAAGCATTCAGCAACCAGTCAGAGGCAGCACTTACATTGTATGGATACCACCAGCGAGGAAGGATGTAGGAAGCTCTTCTCTCTCCTGCTGTGCACAGAGGAGTCTGTGTCGCTGCAGTGCTGGTGATCACATGTCTGAAGAGGAGGTGAGGAACGTAGAGAAGGCTGGAAGTGAGCTGGGAGGAAGCTGATGGCCAGAGAGAGGGGAGAGGAGGGTGTAAGTAGCTCCTACTGTAAATTAGTACTTGGCGCCCACTACTGTCTCCCACTGTATACAGCTTGTTAACCCAGTATCTATCACTGTTTGTCACACGCTATCTGCCTTACTATCACTACTTGCCTTGAGCACTAACACTGCCTCTAAAATCTACAGATCATTACTAGAGATGTCGCAACTCGCGAACATCTGATTTTGGGTTCATGAACGTCGAATCCGAACATCTCGGAAAAGTACGGATTCGCGCAAACCGGGCGATCCTCCATATACTTAAATGGGCATGTACCCAGATAGACTTCAGCGCTGCATAGTCTCTTATATTAAAAATCCATCACCATCACCCTTCAAAGTGCAGGCTTACCAGCTTCCAAAAAGACCCAAATTATAAAGTCTAAGCATATGTTCAGTATCCCCAACGATCAGCAACTTTCCTCGTCCTCAAACTCCAAATGTCCCTGATGTCATTCCTTAGATGGTACTCTCAGCATATAAGGATATAATGCCAAAGAACAAAATCTAAGTGCTCTCCGTGTTTTCTTAAAAGCAGGCACTTTTATTCATACATAAAAGCTGTAACAAATACTCACATAAGGGCCCTTGTTACAGGGACCCTCAGTAGAAATAGCGTATAAAATTGTCAGCAGGGTGCCACTCTCCCATCTGCCATCCGTTCCGCCCGACCTAGGTTTCGCTAGTGCGTCCTCAGGGGCTTCTAAACGGAATGGCACACCGAGCAGGAGTTATATAGCCTCTCACCTCTATCCCGGACGCTGCCAATGCGTGAAACGACGCGTTCCTGACAACGTCACGTGACTTCCGTTACGTCACAACCGGACTTCCACCGAATGGAGCGCACGGAAGGTAAAGTACCGTATTTTTTGGACTATAAGACGCACCTTTTCTCCCCCAAAAGTGGGGGAGAAAAGTCACTGCGTCTTATAGTCCGAAGGTGCAGACAGATGTCCCCCACAGCAGGTGCAGGACGCACTGGAAGCCCTCACCTATCCAGCCGCGGGCTCCATGTCCTGCATCCCGCTGCCGTGTCCAGCATGCATCAGCTCTTCATGGCAGGCATCTCATCTTTGCCCTCGATGTCCGCTCTTCTCTCCCGCCTCTTGGAAGGAGGACACTGGTGGCTCTGTGGACATCGATGGCTGCAGTGCAGCTAAGCGCCACTCTCCCTAGGGCAAGATCGGCGGTTATACCTCCTCATCTGCCGCTGCACGGACCGAGGACATCAGCGGCTGAGTCACGTCGGTTATCAGCTGGAGCGGCCCACGTGACTCCAGTCTTTGCAGCGGCTCCAGCAGGCAGAAACTTGTCGCCACCGATGTCCCTTCTTCTCTACTGCCACCCAGATGGCGGACATCGGTGGCTCCTTTGCAGCTAAGTGGCACTCTCCCTTGGGCCAACATCGGCAGCTTTTCCTCTGCTGCCACCTGGATTGATGACGTCGGCGGCTGAGTCACGTGGGCTATCAGCTGGAGCGGCCCATGTGTCTCCAGTCTTTGCAGCGGCAGAGTGGCTGGGCTGTCAGGCTGCGGGGGGGGCGTGATACCGGCTGCCGGGATGGAGGGGCCGGAGGCCGCGGGGCTGCTGAGGGACTGCAGAGGAGCGGAAACCCCATGTGCAGAGGATGCTGGACTCCCAACCTCTCACGCCAGATCCCGTTTCTTCTCGTCCTTCTGCCCGGCGCCCCACCAGGTGATATGATACCCCGACGTCCTCCGCTGCGACTCTGCCTATGCTGGGCTGCTCAATGCCTGTGATCCCCATCTCCAGTCTTTGCAGGCAGAAATTTGTCGCCACCGATGCCCCTTCTTCTCTACTGCCACCCAGATGGAGGACATCGGTGGCTCCCGTGCAGCTGAGCGGCATTCTCCCTGGGGGCAAGATCGGCGGTTCTTCCTCCTTCCTTGCAGCCACCCGGACAGATGACATGGCGGCTCAGTCATGTGGGCGATCGGCTGGAGCTGCCCACATGACTCCAGTCCACGCAGCAGCTCCAACTCCAGGAGGCATCCGACCCCTGCTACATATGTCCCTGCTCTCTGGGCCAGACTGAAGTGGACCCAGGATGCAATTCCCAGTAGCCCAGGCTAAACAGCAGCCCAGTCCCTGGCAGCACGCCTCCCCTGTAGGATCTGTAAGTATGAAAAATGCTGTGTAGGTTTAGGTAGTAGCTTAGGTACTGGGGGCATTGCAGTTTAGTATAGGTAGTGGGGGCATTGCAGCTTGGTATAGGTAGTGGGGGCATTGCAGCTTGGTATAGGTAGTGGGGGCATTGCAGCTTGGTATAGGTAGTGAGGGCATTGCAGTTTGGTATAGGTAGTGGGGGCATTGCAGCTTGGTATAGGTAGCGGGGGCATTGTAGGTTAGTGCAGGTAGTGGGGGCAGTGTAGGTTAGTGCAGGTAGTGTGAGCATTGTAGCTTAGCGCAGGTAGTGTGAGCATTGTAGCTTAGTGCAGGTTGTGGGGTCATTGTAGCTTAGTGCAGGTTGTGGGGTCATTGTAGCTTATTGCAGGTTGTGGGGGGGAAGCAGCAGAGGTTATGTAATGTAGTTAGTGGGGCAGCAGATGTTAGTGTAGGTGGGCAGACAGTGTAGCTTAGATAGGCAGTTTGGGGTGGAAAAGGGTCCACAAGACACCCCCTGAACCAAAGACGCACCAGGTTTAGTAGTTTATTTTTTTCCCCTGATTTTTGCCCTCTAAATCTAGGTGCGTCTTATAGTCCGGAGCGTCTTATAGTCAGAAAAATACGGTATACTACCAGCTCCGTCAGATCAACTAAGACCTCGCTATCTCTCAAGGGAGGCTATGTCCCTCCAGACTGACAGTTTCTTCTCACAAACTTTAGTGTTTTAAATTGACTTTCTAAGTTTTCCTCAATAACTTGAATTTGTGTTCCCACAAATGCTTCATCAATATCGATATTTCGTCTAGACATATACTCAAATACATCCATAATCTATTCCGAAACAGGCCAAATAGACTGATAAACCAATAAAAGCACAATCATTTTACATATAAGAAATTATCAAACACTTTGCCGCAGATATTTTCTGAAAAACAGCATATAAAACAATAACAATCTCCGCGCAAAGGGTCATAAGAGTTCCATGAGCTGCCCAGAAGTTAAAAGTCCTCAGAACGACTTCATAAAACCATGTACCCAGATAGACTTCAGCGCTGCATAGTCTCTTATATTAAAAATCCATCACCAACACCCTTCAAAGTACAGGCGTACCAGCTGCCAAAAAGACCCAAATTATAAGGTCTAAGCATATGATCAGTATCCCCAACGATCAGCAACTTTCCTCGTCCTCAGACTCCAGATGTCCCTGATGTCATTCCTTAGATGGTACTCTCAGCATATAAGGATATAATACCAAAGAACAAAATCTAAGTGCTCTCCGCGTTTTCTCAAAAGCAGGCACTTTTATTCATACATAAAAACTGTAACAAATACTCACATAAGGGCCCTTGTTACAGGGACCCTCAGTAGAAATATTATATTATATTATTAGATGGTGTTTTATATTGTATATTGTTTTATTATGCATTTTATTGTGTGTCATTCTCGGGGATTGCCATTATGTTAATTGGCCACTAGATGGGGGTCTTTGAGAATGTTAACTTTATGAATTGATTTATGTATATTTATTTTATTTAATTTGGTGTTATTATGGGGTTGTAGGTCAGTGGAGTGCCACTTAAACATCTACGCATCCTGGATTAATAAACCGTATTGGAACAAGAATGTTCCAGATGAGGAAGTAAGATTAGATACGTACCTTCCGTGCGCTCCAAGCGAGGTCTTAGTTGATCTGACAGAGCTGGTAGTATACTTTACCTTCCGTGCGCTCCATTCGGCGGAAGTCCGGTTGTGACGTAACGGAAGTCACGTGACGTTGTCAGGAACGCGCCGTTTCACGCATTGGCGGCGTCCGGGATAGAGGTGAGAGGCTATATAACTCCTGCTCGGTGTGCCAATCCCGTTTAGAAGCCCCTGAGGACACACTAGCGAAACGGGTACTACATCCTCGTCATCCTCCTCACACCTTACGTCGAGGTGTGTACTGACGCCGGACTGAGACATATCAGGTGGTGTGACATACTCCTTATCTCCTTCATCGTCTGCCAATAAAGGTTGTGCATCACTAAATGAATCATGTACTAATAATTCCTCTGACAATGACGTATCATCAAGTGGAGCAGCTGTGGTGCTAGTGGTGGGAAGTTGTGGCTTGCCCGCAGCAGAGCAGGAGGAGGACGGTGCTTCAAGGAGGTTCTGTGCAGAAGCTGTAGTATTTGGGGTGCGCCCTGTAATAGAGTGACCAGATTTTTGTGGGTCCAACCTGGGACGGGGAGGGGGCGTGGGGGGGGGGGGGCGAAAAGTGGGGAGGACTGAGGAGCGCGCAGCGAAGACTGGGGGGGGGCGCGAAAAATGGGCGCGGCCATGACATTGTATGCTAACGTAATGATGTAACAGCGAGGCATAAGAAAGCAGTGTTTACGCCATGATGTGGACAAACGAGACTTAGCATCATGGGTGTGCAGAAACTGTGTGATGCTAATAGTATACCTGTAACGATCGGTGAAGCACAGAGAGGATCTGATTACCGGTGATCTGCAGTATCACAGGGAATACAGATGTATACCAGATTATAAGTGATCTGCAGTATCACCGATAATCCGATATACCAGCTAACCTCTGTTCACCTGAGTAGAGTGTAGTGTTTTGGTGTAACAGTAACACTTTGAGGACAAAGCCTCAGCGCAGTCAGAAGTACTGCACGTATTCCTTCCGTAGACCTGGACTCTCCAAGACGGGAGAAGTCAGGCTAACAGTAGGAAGGGTAGTCTGAAAGTAACCCTCAGGAGGAAGGGTCACTAACAGTGCGAGGAACCGCCTCTAACAGCAAGGTCGGTTCTCGAGGTCGGGCAAGCCAGGTCGTACACACACGGACAAATAAAGTACAAGATCAGGAGGTAAAGGCGGAGTCAAAGTACAGGCAGGGTTCGGCAACGGGGTATCAGAAATATCGAGGTACAAAATCAGGAGGCAGAAGCAGAGTCTAGGAACGAGCCGGGGTTCGGCAACAGAGTATCAGAAATATCGAGGTACAAGATCAGAGTTCAGGAGAATGGTCAGGCAGGCAATAGGTCATAACAGATAATCACAATCAAACTAGTACTTTAGCTATCAACAGAATCTAGCTAAGTGTAGGATTACAGCTCCAGCTGGTCCCGGCACACTTGCGGATCTGACTACGGATCTGGGTGCTCCCACATATGTGATCGCAACGCCAGACACCCGAGAAATGACCAGCCAGCAGTATATATACCCATATCCCTCTCCAGCACCTCCCAGAGTGCTGGACCAATGAGGAGTGAAGCCAGAGTCAGCTGACCAGCCTGGTCAGCTGACTACTTCTGGCTGTCTTATAAACTCTGCCTGAGTGCGCGCGCGCGCGTCACTCTAAATCTAGAGGGACTACATGTCCCAGCCACAGCAGCCCCACTCTGTGTCTCTGCAGCGGGGGTATGCGCGCTTTCTCCGCGCTCCGCAAGCTTCTGCACGGGGACAGCCGCCTCATGCTGGGAGGAGGCGGCTGCCTCTCCGTGTGTGTGGCCGCTGTGCGCGGAAAGAGCCGCCAGCCGCTGGCTCATGGCGGCGGCTCTTCCGCGTTTTCTCCCAGTACCCCCCCGAGGAGTGGACTCCGGACAGCTCCTTCCAGGTTTTTCTGGATGTAAAGCATGAAATTCCCTCACTAACTCATCCGCATGCATGCGGTTCCCAGGTTCCCATTGCCTCTCCTCAATCCCGTACCCTTTCCAATGTACGAGATACTGTACCGAGTTTTGTACAGTACGTGAATCAACAATCTTCTCCACCTCGTATTCGGGTTGGGCATCTACCAACACAGGAGGAGGAGGAGTGGGACCCACCTGGACTGCTGGTTTAAGAAGGGATACGTGGAAGGACCTTACCCCCCGCATGCTAGTGGGAAGCTCGACAGCATAAGTAACATTGTTGATCTTTTTGGTTACCGGACATGGACCCACAAACCTGGAACCAAGTTTATTAGAAGGTTGTTTTAGGGTCAAGTGACGTGTGGACACCCAGACCAGGTCTCCTAGTCGGAACCTCCACTCCAACGACCATCTCTTGTCGGCTTGACCCTTCTGACTCAGAAAGGCCTTCTCCAGGTTACTTCTTACTGTCCCCCAAAGGTCCTTAAATGACCTTTGCCAGGCCTCCAGGGCTGGGAACGGAGTGGAAGCTATAGGTAATGGGGAAAATTTGGGTGATCTCCCTGTCACTACCTGAAAAGGGGAAAATCCGGAGGACGAGTTTTTTTAAATTATTTTGGGCAAATTCCGCGAAGGGCAGAAATCTGACCCAATCGTCCTGCGCTTCAGCCACATAACACCTTAAAAACTGCTCTAACGACTGATTTATTCTCTCAGTCTGGCCGTTGGTCTGTGGGTGATAGCCAGACGAGAAAGACAGTTTTATGTCCATGAGCTGGCAAAAGGCTTTCCAAAATCGTGAGACAAATTGGACTCCCCTGTCTGAGACTATGTCTTCGGGAATGCCGTGCAATCGAAAAACATGAGTGATGAACAACTCGGCCAGTTCCTGAGCCGAAGGGAGTCCTTTCAAAGGTACAAAATGGGCCATTTTGCTAAATCGGTCGACCACGACCCAAATGACCGCCATCCCCTCAGACCTGGGAAGCTCGCCCACAAAATCCATGGACAGGTGGGTCCACGGCTCAGTCGGGGTGGGCAACGGCTGCAAGGTACCGACAGGTGCCAGCCGGGAGGGTTTACTCTTGGCACATGTCACACACTCCTTCACGTATTCCTTGCAATCCGCTGCCAAGGAAGGCCACCAGGCACATCTGGCTACCAAATCCTGTGTTCTAGATGCCCCAGGATGCCCTGCATTCTTATGCGCATGGAACATCTCTAGAACCTGAAGGCGAAACGGCAGAGAAACAAACAGAACCCCTGCGGGCTTCCCCTCCGGGATGTCCTGCTGAAAGGGAATCAACGTCTCCCTCCAATCCTCCCAAGTTCCAGTGGCTGCCAGTATCAACCTCTGGGGAATAATGGTCTCTGGAATGGAGGGCTGTGCTGTCTCTGACTCAAAGCATCTGGACAAAGCATCTGCCTTAACATTCTTGCTCCCCGGGGTGTACGTAATAATGAAAGTGAACCTGGAGAAGAATAGCGACCATCGAGCCTGACGAGGGCTCAACCTCTTAGCCCCCTCGATGTATTCTAAGTTTTTATGATCGGTGTAAACCGTGATGGTATGCTCAGCTCCTTCTAACCAATGTCGCCATTCCTCGAAAGCTAATTTGATGGCCAGGAGCTCCCTATTACCAATATCGTAATTCCTCTCTGCAGGGGAGAACCTGCAAGAGAAGTACGCGCACTGGTGCATTCTATCCTGCAAGCCTGACCGCTGAGACAGCACAGCCCCCACCCCAACCCTGAGGCATCCACCTCCACAATGAACAGGAAGGACGTATCCACATGTCTGAGGATGGGTGCTGAACAGAATAGGCCCTTCAGGGTGGCAAAAGCACGTAAAGCCTCAGGAGACCAGTGAGTAGTATCTGCCCCTTTCCTGGTGAGACTGGTAAGGGGAAAAATGACCGTGGAGTACCCCTTTATAAACCTTCTATAATAATTGGCAAAGCCAAGAAAGCGCTGAAGGGACTTCAACCCAACCGGCTGTGGCCACTCCAGCACAGTAGAGACCTTGGCAGGATCCATAGACAGGCCCGTGGTGGAAATTATGTACCCCAAGAAAGCGACAGATGTTACTTCAAAGATGCATTTTTCAAGCTTTGCATATAAAGAGTTCTGCCTTAACTGATTCAAAACAAACCTCACATGGTTTCTATGTTCAGAGAGATTGTTGGAGAAGATAAGGATATCATCAAGATAGACTAAAACAAATTTCCCCAACACCTCCCTGAATACTTCGTTAATGAGTTCCTGGAAGACGGCCGGAGCATTACACAGCCCGAAGGGCATCACCAGGTACTCATAATGCCCGTCTGGTGTATTAAAGGCCGTCTTCCACTCATCGCCCTTTCTTATGCGTATCAGGTTATACGCGCGCCCGCAAATCTAGTTTAGAAAAGATCTTAGCGTCTGTAATTTGTGTGAACAGATCGTCTATCAGTGGCAGCGGATAGCGATTTTTCACTGTAATTTTGTTAAGGCCGCGATAATCGATGCAGGGTCGCAGACCTCCGTCTTTCTTTTTAACAAAAAAGAAACCGGCTCCAGCAGGTGACCGGGACGGGCGAATGAAACCCTTGGCCAAATTTTCACGGATATAATCCTGCATGGCTAATTTTTTGGGTCCCGACAGATTGTACAAATGACCCCGGGGAGGTACACAACCTGAACGGAGGTCAATGGGACAATCGAAAGGGCGATGTGGGGGCAACTTGTCTGCTGCTTTGGGACAGAACACGTCGGAATACTCGGAGTACTGGTCGGGTACCCCTTCCACCTGAATTCTGGTTTGTCCCAGGATCAACTTTCCCAAACACCTCTGAAAACAACGAGGTGACCAAGTGGTTAACTGACCCGTGGCCCAGTCTATTTGAGGTGAATGGACTTGCAACCACGGCATGCCTAGGATAATAGTGGAGGTTGACATGTGCAATACAAAAAATGATAATTGTTCCCCATGCAGTACCCCTATGGTGACCTTCACCTCCGGAGTCTGAGACAGAACACGATTCCGTTGTAGAGGGGAATCGTCTACTGCCGTGACGTGAATGGGGGGCCTCACAGGGGTGAGGGGAATACCCAACTCCAGAGCGAACTCAAAATTTATAAAATTGGCCGCTGAGCCAGAATCAATAAACGCCTCAGTGGCCACCGACTTATTCTCCCATGTAATCGTACAGGGGAGCAGTAATTTCTTTTCCTTAAGGGGTGAAAATTGTGTGCCTAGGGTGTCACCCCCCACTACTCCTAGGCAAACTCGTTTCCCGACTTGTTCGGGCAGTTTCGCACCTTATGCCCTGCTTCTGCTCAGTATAGACACAGTTGTTCCGTCATTCTCCGCCTGCGCTCCATCTGGGTCAGTTTCGACCGACCAATCTGCATTGGTTCAGGTGGAGGCAAGGCCGGAGAGGGTGGAACAGACGGAGATGGCGTAACTAGGGGTGCAGTGGAGGAAGCCGCATAAGATGTCGCCCTGACACGGTGACTGCCCCGAATCTGCCTCTGATGGCGTAATCGACGGTCGACTCGAATGGCCGACGTGATGGCCTCATCGACTGTCTTGGGCTCGGGTAGGGTTAACATTAGACCAGAGACCTCCTCCGACAACCCAGACAAAAAATAGTCCATCAGGGCAAAATTGTCAAATCTGGCTGTGACTGACCATCTACGAAATTCTGCCGCGTAATCCTCGACAGAGCCTCTGCCTTGTCGCAATAGTTTGAGCTTCCGCTCAGATGTTGCCGCAAGGTCAGGGTCGTCGTATATCACTGCCATGGCCTTAAAAAACTCCTCTACCGAGGTCAGAGCTGTATCGGTGGGAGGCAGGTTATATGCCCAGGACTGGGAATCACCAGTTAACAAGGTTTTAATGAAAGTGACCCGTTGGGTCTCAGTCCCCGAGGATCGGGGTCTCAACTCGAAGTAAGATAACACTCTACTCTTAAAATTCCGGAAGTCAGACTTGTGGCCGGAAAATTTATCAGGTACAGGCATATGTATGTCATCACTAGGAGGGGATCGCACTGAATCAACTGACGTCTGGAGGGTTCGCACAGAGCCCGATAGGGAATCAATTAAAGCTTTGTGCTGGCCCAGTGCTTGATGAATGCTATCCACCGAAGTGGCAAGCACAGTGAGCGGGTCAGTGCGTGCGTCCATCTGTTTATTGGTCTGGCGTTCTGTAACGATCGGTGAAGCACAGAGAGGATCTGATTACCGGTGATCTGCAGTATCACAGGGAATACAGATGTATACCAGATTATAAGTGATCTGCAGTATCACCGATAATCCAAAATACCAGCTAACCTCTGTTCACCTGAGTAGAGTGTAGTGTTTTGGTGTAACAGTAACACTTTGAGGACAAAGCCTCAGCGCAGTCAGAAGTACTGCACGTATTCCTTCCGTAGACCTGGACTCTCCAAGACGGGAGAAGTCAGGCTAACAGTAGGAAGGGTAGTCTGAAAGTAACCTTCAGGAGGAAGGGTCACTAACAGTGTGAGGAATCGCCTCTAACAGCAAGGTCGGTTCTCGAGGTCGGGCAAGCCAGGTCGTACACACACAGACAAATAAAGTACAAGATCAGGAGGTAAAGGCGGAGTCAAAGTACAGGCAGGGTTCGGCAACGGGGTATCAGAAATATCGAGGTATAAAATCAGGAGGCAGAAGCAGAGTCTAGGAACGAGCCGGGGTTCGGCAACAGAGTATCAGAAATATCGAGGTACAAGATCAGAGTTCAGGAGAATGGTCAGGCAGGCAATAGGTCATAACAGATAATCACAATCAAACTAGTACTTTAGCTATCAACAGAATCTAGCTAAGTGTAGGATTACAGCTCCAGCTGGTCCCGGCACACTTGAGGATCTGACTACGGATCTGGGTGCTCCCACATATGTGATCGCAACGCCAGACACCCGAGAAATGACCAGCCAGCAGTATATATACCCATATCCCTCTCCAGCACCTCCCAGAGTGCTGGACCAATGAGGAGTGAAGCCAGAGTCAGCTGACCAGCTTGGTCAGCTGACTACTTCTGGCTGTCTTATAAACTCTGCCTGAGTGCGCGCGCACGCGTCACTCTAAATCTAGAGGGACTACATGTCCCAGCCACAGCAGCCCCGCTCTGTGCCTCTGCAGTGGGGGTATGCGCGCTAATCGCCGCGTCCAACGCGGCGGTTTCTCCGCGCTCCGCAAGCTTCTGCACGGGGACAGCCGCCTCATGCTGGGATAAGGCGGCTGCCTCTCCGTGTGTGTTGCCGCTGTGCGCGGAAAGAGCCGCCAGCCGCTGGCTCATGGCGGCGGCTCTTCCGCGTTTTCTCACAGTACCCCCCCCCCCCCCCCGAGGAGTGGACTCCGTACAGCTCCTTCCAGGTTTTTCTGGATGTAAAGCATGAAATTCCCTCACTAACTCGTCCGCATGCATGCGGTTCCCAGGTACCCATTGCCTCTCCTCAATGCCGTACCCTTTCCAATGTACGAGATACTGTACCGAGTTTTGTACAGTACGTGAATCAACAATCTTCTCCACCTCGTATTCGGGTTGGGCATCTACCAACACAGGAGGAGGAGGAGTGGGACCCACCTGGACTGCTGGTTTAAGAAGGGATACGTGGAAGGACCTTACCCCCCGCATGCTAGTGGGAAGCTCGACAGTATAAGTAACATTGTTGATCTTTTTGGTTACCGGACATGGACCCACAAACCTGGGACCAAGCTTATTAGAAGGTTGTTTTAGGGTCAAGTGACGTGTGGACACCCAGACCAGGTCTCCTAGTCGGAACCTCCACTCCAACGACGGTCTCTTGTCGGCTTGACCCTTCTGACTCAGAAAGGCCTTCTCCAGGTTACTTCTTACTGTCCCCCAAAGGTCCTTAAATGACCTTTGCCAGGCCTCCAGGGCTGGGAACGGAGTGGAAGCTATAGGTAATGGGGAAAATTTGGGTGATCTCCCCGTCACTACCTGAAAAGGGGAAAATCCGGAGGATGAGTTTTTTAAATTATTTTGGGCAAATTCCGCGAAGGGCAGAAATCTGACCCAATCGTCCTGCGCTTCAGCCACATAACACCTTAAAAACTGCTCTAACGACTGATTTATTCTCTCAGTCTGGCCGTTGGTCTGTGGGTGATAGCCAGACGAGAAAGACAGTTTTATGTCCATGACCATGAGCTGGCAAAAGGCTTTCCAAAATCGTGAGACAAATTGGACTCCCCTGTCTGGGACTATGTCTTCGGGAATGCTGTGCAATCGAAAAACATGAGTGATGAACAACTCGGCCAGTTCCTGAGCCGAGGGGAGTCCTTTCAAAGGTACAAAATGGGCCATTTTGCTAAATCGGTCGACCACGACCCAAATGACCGCCATCCCCTCAGACCTGGGAAGTTTGCCCACAAAATCCATGGACAGGTGGGTCCACGGCTCAGTCGGGGTGGGCAACGGCTGCAAGGTACCGACAGGTGCCAGCCGGGAGGGTTTACTCTTGGCACATGTCACACACTCCTTCACGTATTCCTTGCAATCCGCTGCCAAGGAAGGCCACCAGGCACATCTGGCTACCAAATCCTGTGTTCTAGATGCCCCAGGATGCCCTGCATTCTTATGCGCATGGAACATCTCTAGAACCTGAAGGCGAAACGGCAGAGGAACGAACAGAACCCCTGCAGTCTTCCCCTTCGGGATGTCCTGCTGAGAGGGAATCAACGTCTCCCTCCAATCCTCCCAAGTTCCAGTGGCTGCCAGTATCAACCTCTGGGGAATAATGGTCTCTGGAATGGAGGGCTGTGCTGTCTCTGACTCAAAGCATCTGGACAAAGCATCTGCCTTAACATTCTTGCTCCCCGGGGTGTACGTAATAATGAAAGTGAACCTGGAGAAGAATAGCGACCATCGAGCCTGACGAGGGCTCAACCTCTTAGCCCGCTCGATGTATTCTAAGTTTTTATGATCGGTGTAAACCGTGATGGTATGCTCAGCTCCTTCTAACCAATGTCGCCATTCCTCGAAAGCTAATTTGATGGCCAGGAGCTCCCTATTACCAATATCGTAATTCCTCTCTGCAGGGGAGAACCTGCGAGAGAAGTACGCGCACTGGTGCATTCTACCCTGCAAGCCTGACCGCTGAGACAGCACAGCCCCCACCCCAACCCTGAGGCATCCACCTCCACAATGAACAGGAAGGACGTATCCACATGTCTGAGGATGGGTGCTGAACAGAATAGGCCCTTCAGGGTGGCAAAAGCACGTAAAGCCTCAGGAGACCAGTGAGTAGTATCTGCCCCTTTCCTGGTGAGACTGGTAAGGGGAGAAATGACCGTGGAGTACCCCTTTATAAACCTTCTATAATAATTGGCAAAGCCAAGAAAGCGCTGAAGGGACTTCAACCCAACCGGCTGTGGCCACTCCAGCACAGCAGAGACCTTGGCAGGATCCATAGACAGGCCCGTGGTGGAAATTATGTACCCCAAGAAAGCGACAGATGTTACTTCAAAGATGCATTTTTCAAGCTTTGCATATAAAGAGTTCTGCCTTAACTGATTCAAAACAAACCTCACATGGTTTCTATGTTCAGAGAGATTGTTGGAGAAGATAAGGATATCATCAAGATAGACTAAAACAAATTTCCCCAACACCTCCCTGAATACTTCGTTAATGAGTTCCTGGAAGACGGCCGGAGCATTACACAGCCCGAAGGGCATCACCAGGTACTCATAATGCCCGTCTGGTGTATTAAAGGCTGTCTTCCACTCATCGCCCTTTCTTATGCGTATCAGGTTATACGCGCCCCGCAAATCTAGTTTAGAAAAGATCTTAGCGTCTGTAATTTGTGTGAACAGATCGTCTATCAGTGGCAGTGGATAGCGATTTTTCACTGTAATTTTGTTAAGGCCGCGATAATCGATGCAGGGTCGCAGACCTCCGTCTTTCTTTTTAACAAAAAAGAAACCGGCTCCAGCAGGTGACCGGGACGGGCGAATGAAACCCTTGGCCAAATTTTCACGGATATAATCCTGCATGGCTAATTTTTCGGGTCCCGACAGATTGTACAAATGACCCCGGGGAGGTACACAACCTGAACGGAGGTCAATGGGACAATCGAAAGGGCGATGTGGGGGCAACTTGTCTGCTGCTTTGGGACAGAACACGTCGGAATACTCGGAGTACTGGTCGGGTACCCCTTCCACCTGAATTCTGGTTTGTCCCAGGATCAACTTTCCCAAAAACCTCTGAAAACAACGAGGTGACCAAGTGGTTAACTGACCCGTGGCCCAGTCTATTTGAGGTGAATGGACTTGCAACCACGGCATGCCTAGGATAATAGTGGAGGTTGACATGTGCAATACAAAAAATGATAATTGTTCCCCATGCAGTACCCCTATGGTGACCTTCACCTCCGGAGTCTGAGACAGAGCACGATTCCGTTGTAGAGGGGAATCGTCTACTGCCGTGACCTGAATGGGGGGCTTCACAGGGGTGAGGGGAATACCCAACTCCTGAGCGAACTCAAAATTCATAAAATTGGCCGCTGAGCCAGAATCAATAAACGCCTCAGTGGCCACCGACTTATTCTCCCATGTAATCGTACAGGGGAGCAGTAATTTCTTTTCCTTAAAGAGGAACTGTAACATAAAAAGATCCCCTGGGGGGTACTCACCTCGGGTGGGGGAAGCCTCCGGATCCTAATGAGGCTTCCCACGCCGTCCTCCATCCGTCAGGGGTCTCGCTGCAGCCCTCCGTGGAGTCCGGGCAGCGGTGACGTCAATATTTACCTTCCTGGCTCCTGCGCAGGCGCTCTGACGGCTGTCGGCTCCGAACTACACGGAAATACCCGATCGCCGTCGGGTCCGCTCTACTGCGCAGGCGCAAGTTTCCTGCGCCTGCGCAGTAGAGCGGACCCGAATGAGATCGGGTATTTCCGTGTAGTTCGGAATGGAAAGCCGCCACAGCGCCCCCGCTGGAGCCAGCAAAGGTAAATATTGAAATGACAGTCGGCACAGTCGCCGGCTGTTCGGAGGGCTGCGGAGAGACCCCCGTGGGACAGAGGACGGCGTGGGAAGCCTCATTAGGATCCGGAGGCTTCCCCCACCCGAGGTGAGTACCCCCCAGGGGATCTTTTGAATGTTACAGAGTCTCTTTAAGGGGTGAAAATTGTGTGCCTAGGGTGTCACCCCCCACTACTCCTAGGCAAACTCGTTTCCCGACTTGTTCGGGCAGTTTCGCACCTTATGCCCTGCTTCTGCACAGTATAGACACAGTTGTTCCGTCATTCTCCGCCTGCGCTCCATCTGGGTCAGTTTCGACCGACCAATCTGCATTGGTTCAGGTGGAGGCAAGGCCGGAGAGGGTGGAACAGACGGAGATGGCGTAACTAGGGGTGCAGTGGAGGAAGCCGCATAAGATGTCGCCCTGACACGGTGACTGCCCCGAATCTGCCTCTGATGGCGTAATCGACGGTCGACTCGAATGGCCGACGTGATGGCCTCATCGACTGTCTTGGGCTCGGGTAGGGTTAACATTAGACCAGAGACCTCCTCCGACAACCCAGACAAAAAATAGTCCATCAGGGCAAAATTGTCAAATCTGGCTGTGACTGACCATCTACGAAATTCTGCCGCGTAATCCTCGACAGAGCCTCTGCCTTGTCGCAATAGTTTGAGCTTCCGCTCAGATGTTGCCGCAAGGTCAGGGTCGTCGTATATCACTGCCATGGCCTTAAAAAACTCCTCTACCGAGGTCAGAGCTGTATCGGTGGGAGGCAGGTTATATGCCCAGGACTGGGAATCACCAGTTAACAAGGTTTTAATGAAAGTGACCCGTTGGGTCTCAGTCCCCGAGGATCGGGGTCTCAACTCGAAGTAAGATAACACTCTACTCTTAAAATTCCGGAAGTCAGACTTGTGGCCGGAAAATTTATCAGGTACAGGCATACGTATGTCATCACTAGGAGGGGATCGCACTGAATCAACTGACGTCTGGAGGGTTCGCACAGAGCCCGATAGGGAATCAATTAAAGCTTTGTGCTGGCCCAGTGCTTGATGAATGCTATCCACCGAAGTGGCAAGCACAGTGAGCGGGTCAGTGCGTGCGTCCATCTGTTTATTGGTCTGGCGTTCTGTAACGATCGGTGAAGTACAGAGAGGATCTAATTACCGGTGATCTGCAGTATCACAGGGAATACAGATGTATACCAGATTATAAGTGATCTGCAGTATCACCGATAATCCGATATACCAGCTAACCTTTGTTCACCTGATTAGAGTGTAGTGTTTTGGTGTAACAGTAACACTTTGAGGACAAAGCCTCAGCGCAGTCAGAAGTACTGCACGTATTCCTTCCGTAGACCTGGACTCTCCAAGACGGGAGAAGTCAGGCTAACAGTAGGAAGGGTAGTCTGAAAGTAACCCTCAGGAGGAAGGGTCACTAACAGTGCGAGGAACCGCCTCTAACAGCAAGGTCGGTTCTCGAGGTCGGGCAAGCCAGGTCGTACACACACGGACAAATAAAGTACAAGATCAGGAGGTAAAGGCGGAGTCAAAGTACAGGCAGGGTTCGGCAGCGGGGTATCAGAAATATCGAGGTACAAAATCAGGAGGCAGAAGCAGAGTCTAGGAACGAGCCGGGGTTCGGCAACAGAGTATCAGAAATATCGAGGTACAAGATCAGAGTTCAGGAGAATGGTCAGGCAGGCAATAGGTCATAACAGATAATCACAATCAAACTAGTGCTTTAGCTATCAACAGAATCTAGCTAAGTGTAGGATTACAGCTCCAGCTGGTCCCGGCACACTTGCGGATCTGACTACGGATCTGGGTGCTCCCACATATGTGATCGCAACGCCAGACACCCGAGAAATGACCAGCCAGCAGTATATATACCCATATCCCTCTCCAGCACCTCCCAGAGTGCTGGACCAATGAGGAGTGAAGCCAGAGTCAGCTGACCAGCCTGGTCAGCTGACTACTTCTGGCTGTCATATAAACTCTGCCTGAGTGCGCGCGCGCGCGTCACTCTAAATCTAGAGGGACTACATGTCCCAGCCACAGCAGCCCCGCTCTGTGTCTCTGCAGCGAGGGTATGCGCGCTAACCGCCGCGTCCAACGCGGCGGTTTCTCCGCGCTCCGCAAGCTTCTGCACGGGGACAGCCACCTCATGCTGGGAGGAGGCGGCTGCCTCTCCGTGTGTGTGGCCGCTGTGCGCGGATAGAGCCGCCAGCCGCTAGCTCATGGCGGCGGCTCTTCCGCGTTTTCTCACAATACCGTAACCACAAAGCAGCAAACATAGCCATCTATGACCATTAAATAATAAATGCAGTAACAGTTACCCTGGACACCAGAAAATAAATGCAATAGGCAACATGTCAGCACAAAATAACCGCAACGCGGGCAACATGTCAGTATAAAATAAATTCAATGCGGGCAACATGTTAGTACAAAATAAACGCAATGCGGGCAAACATGTCAGTACAAAATAAACGCAGTGCGGGCAACATGTCAGTACAAAATAAACGCAATGCGGGCAAACATGTCAGTACAAAATAAACGCAGTGCGGGCAACCATGTCAGTACAAAATAAACACAATGCGGGCAACCATGTCAGTACAAAATAAACGCAATGCGGGCAAACATTTCACCAGAAAAGAAACGCAATGCGGGCAACCATTTCACCAGAAAATAAACGCACTGCGGGCAAACATTTCACCAGAAAAGAAACGCACTGCGGGCAAACAATTTACCAGAAAAGAAATGTAATGCAGGCAAACATTTCACCAGAAAAGAAACGCAATGCGGGCAAACATTTCACCAGAAAAGAAACGCAATGCGGGCAAACATTTCACCAGAAAAGAAACGCAATGCGGGCAAACATTTAACCAGAAAAGAAACGCACTGCGGGCAAACATTTCACCAGAAAAGAAACGCAATGCGGGCAAACATTTCACCAGAAAAGAAACGCAATGCGGGCAAACATTTCACCAGAAAAGAAACGCAATGCGGGCAAACATTTCACCAGAAAAGAAACGCACTGCGGGCAAACATTTCACCAGAAAAGAAACGCACTGTGGGCAAACATTTCACCAGAAAAGAAACGCACTGCGGGCAAACATTTCACCAGAAAAGAAACGCAATGCGGGCAAACATTTCACCAGAAAAGAAACGCAATGCGGGCAAACATTTCACCAGAAAAGAAACGCACTGCGGGCAAACATTTCACCAGAAAAGAAACGCACTGCGGGCAAACATTTCACCAGAAAAGAAACGCACTGCGGGCAAACATTTCACCAGAAAAGAAACGCACTGCAGGCAAACATTTCACCAGAAAAGAAACGCAATGCGGGCAAACATTTCACCAGAAAAGAAACGCAATGCGGGCAAACATTTCACCAGAAAAGAAACGCACTGCGGGCAAACATTTCACCAGAAAAGAAACGCACTGCGGGCAAACATTTCACCAGAAAAGAAACGCACTGCGGGCAAACATTTCACCAGAAAAGAAACGTAATGTGGGCAAACATTTCACCAGAAAAGAAACACAATGCGGGCAAAGTTCACCTGGAAAAAAAGCATTTACCCACCTGGCAGAAGTCTCCGGCCTCTGGCGCGCTGCTCCCGGGACCACCTTCCTCCTCCTGCAGAGTTCCGCGCAGACAGGGCTACGGCAAGATGGCGCCCGAAGCCCTGTACTGGAGACACAAATAGTCTCCAGTACAGGGCTTCGGCAGCCATCTTGCGAGAGCCCTGCTCGCCTGCCGGTGTCGGAACAGACACCGGAAGAGGAGGCTGGAGCGGGGCTGCAGGCAATGAACTGGCACGGCGTCTATAGACGCCGCTGCCAGTTCATGAGGAGAGAGTGGCCAGAGTCCAGAGGCCGGGACGTCCCGCTGCTTAAAGCGGGACGTTTCCCGGGACCTCATTAAGCCTGGGACAGCGGACCCCGAATCCGGGACGCGTCCCGGGCAGTCCGGGACGTCTGGTCACTCTACCTGTAATCTAGTCAACTACGTCCTCTGAATTTTGGGGGTTGAGGGTACGTGCCCTCTGAACACTGTGCATTCTTCCAGGACCACAGGAAATCACAGCAGCACGACCTCGAGGACACTTGGGTGGCCTGCCTCTGCCTGTCATTTTTTTAGATTGGGGTAATGTGCCTGTAACAAGTGAAAAGTAATGCAGTGAAGGTGCTGCTATGGTTGCAACTGAATGTGGCAACAACAATGGTAGTAGTGTACACAGCTCTGGTTATCAGTGGGCTGTGTAGTGGATGCCCTGGAGAAGTAGTGGTAGTATTGTGCTTGTGTGTTATGTGGCACAGATTTCAATATCACTAGAAATTGGGCACAGGTGTGGGTCAGTGCCAGTGGGCTCTGTATGTGCATTATCAGACAGACACTGAAAATTTGCAACAGGTGAGGTCAAACACAATCTATATATAAAATCAGATGTATGTGTGTATGTGCCGCGATCACTCGAAAACGCCTTCACTGATTTGAACGAAACTTGGTATACAGATCCCTTACTACCTGGGATGATATGTTCTGGGGGTCTCGCGTCCCCCCTGCACAACTGGGCGGAGCTACAAACAGCAAATCAGATTTCACCCTTTCATGTCAATGGAAAAAATGTAAAAGACTGCCATTCTCACGCCAGAGTCCCCACACCTGGCACAGTTGGCTTCTTGGTGACTAAGGTCACAAAGTCAGGAAAAGTGGGCGGAGCATAAAACAGCCAATAAAATTTCAGCCATTCATTTTAAATGGGAAAATGTAAACTGCAGCCATTCTTACACTGTTAATCGCAGTGTTCTGAAACTTGGTACACTTGGTCACTGGGTGAATGGGATTAATATTCAGGAAAGTAGAGATGTCGCGAACGGTTCGCCTGCGAACCGTTCCAGGCGAACTTTTGGGGTTCACGTTCGCCTGCCCCAGGCAAACTTTTGCGGAAGTTCGATTCGCCCCATAATGCACTCAACTTTGACCCTCTGCATCACAGTCAGCAGGCACATCGTATTCAGGCTACAGTAAGCCCTGGAGCCCCCCCCCCCCCCCCCCACCCTTATATAAGGCAGGCTGCAGCGGCCATTAGCCTCACTCGTGTGCCTGCTAGAGACAGACTAGGGACAGCTGCTGCAGACTTGTTCTTCTAGGGACAGATTAGTTAGGTTCTTGGCTGCTTAGCTTGCTCCTGGCTGATTGTTATTGCTTTTATAGCACCCCTCAATAGCTCTTTTCAGAGCTCATCCTGTACTTTTTTTTTTTCTGTGTGTCAAACTGACACTTTTGTTGCATGCACAGCCTTGCTACTTGATAGTGTGTGTGCCACTGCCAGCAGCCCAGCACATTCATTGACTACCTGTGTGTGTGACAGGGAGCTGCACATTGTACTACCCAGTACTGCATATACCCAGTACCTGTTGTGTTTACTTAACCCACCTCATCACTGCATATACCTAGCTTTGTGTTGAGTAAACCCAGCTCACTGCATCTAACTACCTGTTATGTTGAGTGAACCCACCTCACTGCATCTAAGTACCTTTACTGTTCAGTGAACCCAGCTCACTGTATCCAACTACCTGTTGTGTTGAATGAACCCACCTCACTGCATCTAAATACCTTTACTGTTCAGTGAACCCACCTCACTGCATCTAACTACCTGTTGTGTTGAGTGAACGCACATCACTGCATGTAACTACCTTTATTGTTCAGTGAACCCAGCTCACTGCATCTAAGTACCTTTACTATTCAGTGAACCCAGCTCACTGCATCTTACTACCTGTTGTGTTCAGTGAACCCAGCTCACTGCATCTAACTACCTGTTGTGTTGAGTGAACCCACCTCACTGCATCTAAATACCTTTACTGTTCAGTGAACCCAGCTCACTGCATCTTACTACCTGTTGTGTTCAGTGAACCCAGCTCACTGCATCTAACTACCTGTTGTGTTGAGTGAACCCACCTCACTGCATCTAAATACCTTTACTGTTCAGTGAACCCAGCTCACTGCATCTTACTACCTGTTGTGTTCAGTGAACCCAGCTCACTGCATCTAACTACCTGTTGTGTTGAGTGAACCCACCTCACTGCATCTAAATACCTTTACTGTTCAGTGAACCCAGCTCACTGCATCTTACTACCTGTTGTGTTCAGTGAACCCAGCTCACTGCATCTAACTACCTGTTGTGTTGAGTGAACCCACCTCACTGCATCTAAATACCTTTACTGTTCAGTGAACCCAGCTCACTGCATCTTACTACCTGTTATGTTCAGTGAACCCAGCTCACTGCATCTAACTACCTGTTGTGTTGAGTGAACCTACCTCACTGCATATACCTATCAAACATCCCCCCGAGATGGACAAAATGGACAAACCAGGTAGAGGAAGAGGTAGAGGCAGACCCAGAGGAAGGCCACCAGGCACCGGCAGGTCTGTGCGAGGTGGTGTTGCTGTGATTTCGTGCAGACCTGGCCCAAAATACAGTGCTCAGAAGAAGGCACGTGCCATCACTTCCCAAGATCAGGACGTGCTTGACTATTTAACACCTCATCTCCCGCAGCCACCAGCGCTACAACAAGCACCACATCCGCTGCATTTGACACTTCGCAGGAGTTAGTTGTTGGTGGTGGTGAAATCACTGATTCACAGCCACTACTGCAACAACAAGAAGAAGGCGCAGGTACACCACCTCATACGTCTGAGTTAGGTGGCGATAGTATGGACGTAACGTGTGAGGAGGAGGGGGATGATGAACCACCTGAAGTTGGTGCAGTTGAGGAGGTGTCTGAGGAAAGCGAAGCTGGCCAGGAGGATTATGATGACGATTATACGGATACCACATATGTTCCCGGTAGAGGAGATGACTAGGGGGACAGTTCAGAGGAGGAGTCAGAGAGGAGTAGGAGGAGACGACTCCATGATAGAAGCAGAGGGAGCTCGTCCTCAGAAACAGCTGGGGCCAGGGGTGAGCCTGGGGTGCCTGGCACCTGGGTGCAAGATTTTCTCTGGCGCCTATGGGAGTGGTTAAATTAACCACGCCCAACCACATAACCAAACCCATGTCCTGCCATGTTACTGACAAATACCTAAAAATTTACTGACAAAAGATTTTTCACCAGTAAATGCACATAAGAGACAGTTTTTCACCAGTAAATGCACATAAGAGACAGCTTTTCACCAGTGAATGCACATAAGAGACAGCTTTTCACCAGTAAATGCACATAAGAGACCGCTTTTCACCAGTAAATGCACATAACAAGACACAGCTTTTCACCAGTAAATGCACATAACATGAGACAGCTTTTCAACAGTAAATGCACATAACAAGAGACCGCTTTTCACCAGTAAATGCACTTAACAAGAGACCGCTTTTCACCAGTAAATGCACTTAACAAGAGACCGCTTTTCACTAGTAAATGCACTTAACAAGAGACCGCTTTTCACCAGTAAATGCACACATAATGACAAACAGCCAGTGTCCCCAGTATATGGAGCCAGGGGGTATATGTACCCAGTATATGGAGCCAGGGGGTATATGTGCCCAGTATATGGAGCCAGCGGGTATATGTGCCCAGTATATGGAGCCAGGGGGTATATGTGCCCAGTAGATGTAGCCAGGAGGTATATGAGCCCAGTATATGTAGCCAGGGGGTATATGAGCCCAGTATATGGAGCCAGGGGGTATATGTGCCCAGTATATGGAGCCAGGGGGTATATGTGCCCAGTAGATGTAGCCAGGGGGTATATGAGCCCAGTATATGGAGCCAGGGGGTATATGAGCCCAGTATATGGAGCCAGGGGGTATATGAGCCCAGTATATGGAGCCAGGGGGTATATGAGCCCAGTATATGGAGCCAGGGGGTATATGAGCCCAGTATATGGAGCCAGGGGGTATATGTGCCCAGTATATGGAGCCAGGGGGTATATGTGCCCAGTATATGGATCCAGGGGTTATATGTGCCCAGTATATGGAGCCAGGGGGTATATGTGCCCAGTATATGGAGCCAGGGGGAATATGTGCCCAGTAGATGTAGCCAGGGGGTATATGTGCCCAGTAGATGTAGCCGGGGGTATATGTGCCCAGTAGATGTAGCTGGGGTATATGTGCCCAGTAGATGTAGCCAGGGGGTATATGTGCCCAGTAGATGTAGCCAGGGGTTATATGTGCCCAGTAGATGTAGCCAGGGGGTGTATGTGCCCAGTAGATGTAGCCAGGGGTTATATGTGCCCAGTAGATGTAGCCAGGGGGTATATGTGCCCAGTAGATGTAGCCAGGGGGTATATGTGCCCAGTAGATGTAGCCAGGGGTTATATGTGCCCAGTAGATGTAGCCAGGGGGTATATGTGCCCAGTAGATGTAGCCAGGGGATATATGTGCCCAGTAGATGTAGCCAGGGGGTATATGTGCCCAGTAGATGTAGCCAGGGTTATATGTGCCCAGTAGATGTAGCCAGGGGGTATATGTGCCCAGTAGATGTAGCCAGGGGGTATATGTGCCCAGTAGATGTAGCCAGGGGGTATATGTGCCCAGTAGATGTAGCCAGGGGGTATATGTGCCCAGTAGATGTAGCCAGGGGTTATATGTGCCCAGTAGATGTAGCCAGGGGTTATATGTGCCCAGTAGATGTAGCCAGGGGGTATATGTGCTCAGAAGATGTAGTGACAGGGACCATCTTTAGTGAGTGAGTGAGTGAGTGAGTGAGTGAGTGAGTGAGTGACAGCCCCCTCCCCTCTAGCCGCCGCCGCTCCTCCCCCCTCACCTTGCAGCAGCGTCAGACCTCGATCAGCGGGCAACCCGACCAGTAAGAGGGCGCCGGACGCACCCGCTCTATATGCGGAAGTGATGTCACTTCCGCATATCAGTGTGGCGTGCTAGGTCCTAGCGCCCGCACTACTGGTCGCCGCCTGATCGAGGTCTGACGCAGCGCCAGTGCACCTGCTGCGGGAGGGAGGGAGAGAGGCAGAGTGGCGGCCACAGGGGGAGAGCGACGCCGGACGGCGCCTCTCAGAGGCAGGCGCCTGGGTGCCTTGCACCCACAGCACCCGCCCAGGCTCAGCCCTGGCTGGGGCAGTGTCCGGCGCCATGTATCGCCAGCTATGGCCAGCCAGCCAACATGCCCTTCAACGTCAGCTGCTGATGCCACCGTAGTGCCATCACCCCAGGGGGGCTCAGCGGTTTGGAAATATTTTAACGTGTGTGCCTCAGATAGGAGCAAAGCCATCTGTTCTCTCTGCCAGCAAAAATTGAGCCGTGGAAAGGCCAACTCTCACATAGGGACAAGTGCCTTACGAAGGCACCTGGAGAGAAGGCACAAGCTATGGCAAGAACACCTGAGGAAAAGCAGCACCCCTCAAAAGACAAGCCACCCTCCTACTCCTCTTCCTCCTTCAGGTGCATCGTCTTCATCCATTTTCTCCCTTGCACCTTCACAGCCACCCTCCTGCACACCGCCTCTTCCCTTCAGCGGTTCCTTCTCCTCTGCCCACAGCAGTACCCAGCTGTCCGTGAAGGAAGTATTTGAGCGTAAGAAGCAAATGTCTGCCAGTCACCCTCTTGCCCGGCGTCTGACAGCTGGCGTGGCGGAACTATTAGCTCGCCAGCTATTACCATACAAGCTGGTGGAGTCGGAGGCTTTCCGTAAGTTTGTGGCCATTGGTACACCGCAGTGGAAGATACCAGGCCGCAATTATTTTTCACAAAAGGCCATACCCAAACTCTACCGTGCAGTTGTGAGGCAAGTGGTGTCATCTCACACACAGCGTTGGGTCAAGGGTCCACCTGACCATGGATGCCTGGTCTGCCAAGCACGGGCAGGGCCACTACATTACATACACAGCCCATTGGGTCAACCTGGTGACCGATGGCAGCAAGCAGGGAGTACGTGGCTGCACAGCGGACCGACTTGTCACGCCTCCACGGCTTGCAGGCAGGCCTCCAGCCACCTCCTCTCCACCTGCTACCACCGCTTCGCTGTCATCCTCCTCCTCCTCCTTCTTGGCTGGTACCGCGATCTCCTCTCCAGCTACACAGCCCCAGCACCCCAGGGCCTATGCTGCATGCCAGGTACGACGGTGTCACGCAGTGTTAGACATGTCTTGCCTGAAAGCGGAGAGTCACACTGGAGCAGCTCTCCTGGCTGCTCTTAACAAACAGGTGGAGCAATGGCTGACCCCGCACAAGCTTGAGATCGGCAACGCGGTGTGTGACAACGGCAGCAATCTCATTGCTGCGTTGAATTTGGGAAAGCTGACACACATACCCTGCATGGCACATGTGCTTAATCTGGTCGTGCAAAGATTTGTGTCCAAGTACCCAGGCTTAGAGGATGTCCTGAAGCAGGCCAGGAAGTTGTGTAGGCATTTCAGGCGCTCTTACAAGGCCATGGCACGCTTTGCGGATATTCAGCGTAGAAACAACTTGCCGGTGAGACGCCTGATTTGCGATAGCCCGACTCGCTGGAATTCCACCCTGCTGATGTTCCCTTGCCTGCTAGACCAGGAGAAAGCCGTCACCCAGTACCTGTATAATTACAGTACAAGGACACAATCTGGGAGGATGGGGATGTTGTGGCCCAACAACTGGACACTGATGCGAAAAGCATGCAGGGTCATGGAGCCCTTTGAGGAGGTGACCAAACTGGTGAGTCGCGATGAGGGCACCATCAGCGACTTGATCCCCTACGCCTACTTCCTGGGGCGTGCCATGCGTAGAGTGGTGGATACAGCTGTGGAGGACACTGATGATGGTGATGAGGAAGGTGTTTCTGTGGAGGAGGAAGAGGTGGCGGAAGGAGAACAACCCGCGGCAGCTGTCACAGGGGGCTTCTGCTGCTCCACATTCCCGTGGTATTGTTCGTGGCTGGGGGGAGGAAGAGGAGTTGCGTCCCATCACTGAGGAAGAGCAAGAGGAGATGGAGAGTACGTCTGCATCCAACTTTGTGCAGATGTCCTCTTTCATGTTGTCCAGCCTGTTGAGGGACCCCCGTATCAAAAAACTCAAGGCGAATGACCTGTACTGGGTGGCCACGCTACTAGACCCTCGGTACAGGCACAAAGTGGCGAACAGAAGGCCGAAAGGATGCAGCACTTGCAGAACAAGCTGTCGATGATGCTTTACAATGCGTTTAAGGGTGATGTGGCTGCACAACGCAATCAAGGTACCACTGGCAGTAACCCTCCTCCTCCCAAGTCCACGCAGGCAAGGACAGGACGCTCCAGCGATCTCAGGGTGATGTCGGACATGCGGACGTTCTTTAGTCCAACTCCTCGCCATACTCCTTCCGGATCCACCCTCCACCAATGCCTGGACCGGCAGGTAGCCGACTACCTGGCCTTGAGTGTGGATGTAGACACTGCGAAAAGCGACGATGAACCCTTGGACTACTGGGTGCGCAGACTTGACCTGTGGCCAGAGCTGTCCCAATTTGCCATACAACTTCTCTCTTGCCCTGCCGCAAGCGTCCTGTCAGAAAGGACCTTCAGTGCAGCTGGAGGCATAGTTACTGAGAAGAGAAGTCGCCTAAGTCACGACAGTGTTCAGTACCTGACCTTTATCAAAATGAATGAGGAATGGATAACGGAGGGCTACTGCACGACCGAAGACTAAGTCAGTCCCCACACACAGCATCTCTGCCTGCAGGCCGCTTGCCTTCTCCACCGCCACCACCAACAGGGTCCAGGACTCTAGGCGGATTCCTGAATTTTTAAGGCCGCTGCTAGCAGCAGCGGCTACACTAATTTTCTGGTGTGTATACATGCCTGCCTAATTTTTCTGGCTGCACTGCGGGCGACTGCAACAACAAAACAACCTTGCCTTGGTGAAGGGGCTTGCGTATCACAATGAAGCAATGACAGCCGGCTATTTGAGTGTCTCGGGTGGGGGTGGCACACCAAAAGATAATAAGGCCGTTGCTTCATTGTGGTCAGACCAAATTTGATCAGCTGGACAGTCACTGTTGTTCTATCATTGAGCTACCACAGCCCGGCGACCATATGGGCTTGAAAAACGCCACGGCCTACACTCTGGCCACGGTGCGCACCAGTCCAGCACGGCCGTCACTACGCAAACAGCTGTTTGCGGTGCGTTACACAGTGAGTTTGGTGTGTCAGTGTGAAGCAGAACTCTAATTACACTCCCTGATTGATGTATACCCATGCAAGATGTTTGAAAGCACTTTAGGCCTGCAATTTAGCATTCAATGTGATTTCTGCCCTTAAAACGCTGCTTTGCGTCAAATCCAGATTTTTCCCCGGGACTTTGGGCATGTATCCCACTCCGCCATGCCCCCCTCCAGGTGTTAGACCCCTTGAAACATCTTTTCCATCACTTTTGTGGCCAGCATAATTTTTTCTATTTTTCAAAGTTCGTCTCCCCATTGAAGTCTATTGCGGTTCGCAAACTTTTCCGCGAACCGAACCTTCCGCGAAGGTTCGCGAACCGAAAATTGGAGGTTCGCGACATCTCTACAGGAAAGTGGGTGGAGCCTACAACAGCCAATCAGAATTCACCTATTGATTTTCAAGGGGAATATTTAAACTGCTGCCATTCTTACACTGTTAATGGCAGAGGCTTCAAACTTGCTACAGTCGGTTATTGGGTGAATGGGGTCCAAATTCACTAAAAGGGGCGGGGCCACAAACAGCCAATCAGATTTCCTTGGTGGATAAGCTGCTTCCATTCACACATTTATGATGCCAGGAACCTGAAAGCTCACAAACTTGGTCATTGAGCAACTGTGTGTCAAGGTTACAAAAAGTGGGTGGAGCCAAAAACAAATTTTACTGGGAAAATGTAAATTGCAGCCATTCTTACACCATTAATTGCAGGGTTCTCAAACCTTACACAGTTAGTAACTGGGTGAATGAGATCAAGATTTTGGGAAGTGGGTGGAGCCTACAACAGCCAATAAAAATTCACCTTTTGATTTCAAAGGGAATATTTAAACCATTTTTATACGGTTAATAGCAGATGCCTCAAACCTGGTACAGTTGGTGACTAGGTGACTGGGGTTCAAATTCAGAAAAGGGGGTGGAGCCACAAACAGCCAATCATATTTGTTTAATTTCAATGGGAATATACAAAGTATTGATACCAAGGACCCCAAAGCTGGTAAACTTAGTAATTGAGTGACTGTATGTCAAGGTTAGAAAAAGTTGGGCGGTGCCAACAACCTAATTTTTTACATGGCAGGGTTCCCAAACTTGACATAATTGGCCAATGGGAGATTGGGATTAACATTCAGAAATGGGGTGGAGCCTACAACAGCCAATCAAAATTCACCTATTGATTTTCAAGGGGAATATTTACATTGCTACCATTCTTACACTCTTAAAGAGACACTGAAGCGAGACTAAATCTCGCTTCAGCTCTCATATATAGCAGGGGCACGTGTGCCCCTGCTAAAACGCCGCTATCCCGCGGCTGCACGAGGGTCCCTTCACCCCCAACCCACCCCCCGCAAAAGTTGGTCGCAAAGTTGGTCGTAGAATTTGTCTTCCTGGAGGCAGGGCTAACGGCTGCAGCCCTGCCTCCAGTCGCGTCTATCAGACGCGCATCGCCGCCTCTCCCCCGCCCCTCTCAGTGAAGGAAGACTGAGAGGGGCGGGGGAGAGGCGGAGATACGCGCTGACAGACGTGTGTGGGGCAGGGCTGCGGCGGTTAGCCCTGCCCCAACCAGGAAGCGCTCCCCCGCATTACGGAGGGGATTTGGGGGGACAGGGACCCCCGTTAAGCCGTGGGATAGCGGCGTTTTAGCAGGGGCACAAGTGTCCCTGCTATATATGAGGTCTGAAGCGAGATCTATTCTCGCTTCAGACTCTTTTTAATGGCAGAGGCCTCAAACCTGATACAGTCATTGGGTGACTGGGGTCCAAATTCACTAAAGGGGGTAGGGCCACAAACAGCCAATTAGATTTGTTAGATTGATTTCAGCCATTCTGTTATTGGCAGGGTTCTCAAACTTGACACAGATGGCCACTTGGTGACTTGGATTAATATTCAGGAAAGTGGGTGGAGCCTACAGCATACACTCTTAATAGCAGAGGCCTCAAATCTGGTGCAGTCAGTCACTGGGAGACTGCCAGACTGGGGTTTAAATGTTTAATTTCAATGGAAAAATGCAACTTATTGGTGCCAAAGACCCCACAGCTCATAAACTTGGTCATTGAGTGACTGTATGTCTAGGTTAGTAATAGTGGGTGGAGCCAAAAACAGCTAACTTTTTACATGGAAAAATATACGCTGCAGCCATTCTTACTCTGTTAATGGCAGAGTTCTCAAACTTGACACACTTGGTCACTGGGTGACCGGGATTAATATTCAGAAAAGTAGGTGGAGCCTACAAGAGCCAATCAAAATTCACCTATAGATTTTCAAGGGTAATATTGAAACTGCTGCCATTTATACACTGTTAATGGCAGAGGCCTCAAACCTGCTACAGTCGGTCATTAAGTGACTGGGGTTCAAATTCACTATAGGGGCGGAGCCACAAACAGCCAGATTTCTTTGCTGGATAAACTTCTTCCATTAGCACAATTTTGATGCCAGGAACCCGAAAGCTCACAAACTTGGTCATTGATTGACTGTGTGTCAAGGTTACAAAAACTGGGTGGAGTCAAAAACAGATTTTTCTGGGAAAATGTAAACCGCAGCCCTTCTTCACTGTTAATAGCCAATCAAAATTCATCTGTTGATTTTCAAGGGGAATATTTAAATTGCTGCCATATTTACACTGGTAATAGCAGATGCCTCAAACCAGCTACAGTTGCTCATTGGGTGACTGGGGTTCAAATGCTGTAGAGGGGCAAAGCCACAAACAGCCAATCTGATTTGTTTCATTTCTATGGGAATATACAAATTATTGATGCCAAAGACCCCAAAGGTCACAAACTTGGTCATTGAGTGTTTCTGCGTTAGGGTTAGAAAAAGTGGGTGGAGCCAAAACCAGTCAAATACATACATGGGCAATGCTGGGTCACCAGTGGGAGGAGACAAATATAAATTTCACTGGGAAAATGTAAACTGCAGCCATTCTTACACTGTTAATGGTAGGGTTTTTAAACTTTGCACAGTTGGTCACTGGGTGACTGGGATTAATATTCAGAAAAGTGGGTGGAGCCTACAAAAGTGAATCAAACTTCACCTATTGCTTTTCAAGAGGAATATTTAATTGCTGCCATTCTTGCACTGTTAATGGCACAGCCCTCAAACCTGGTACAGTGGGTCACTGGGTGACTGGGGTTTAAAATTCAGAAAAGGGGGTGGAGCCACAAACAGCCAATAAGATTTTTTTTCCATTTCAATGCAAATTATTGATGCCAAAGACCACAAAGCTCACAAACTTGGTCATTGAGTAATTGTGTGTTAGGGTTAGAAAAAGTGGGCGGAGCCAACACCAGCCAAATACATACCCGGGCAACACCGGGCAATCAGCTAGTACAGTGATAATAAAAGATGGAGCACAGTAGTGAAAAAAATGGGCTTGTGCTTTTATGTGGCACACAATTCAATCAACATCAATGTAAGTGGGCACAGGTGTGGCTCAGTGCCGGTGGGTTTTATCTATGCACTATCAGACAGAAACTGAGAATATTCTGCAACACTTCAAACACAATGTAGTGATAATAACACAGGCCCTGCAGCAGTTGTGGAAAGAAAGGTGCTTTTATATCGCACACATTTCGATATCACAGTAAGTGTGCACGTGTGTGGCTCTGTGCCAGTGTGCTGTCTGTGCACTAATGCACAGACACTGAGAATATGCACCAACACTTCAAACACAATATAGTGATAATAACACAGGCCCTGCAGCAGTTGTGGGAAAAAAGGTACTTTTATATGGCACACATACATGTATGCTCTCTGAGTACTAACACACAGACACTACGGGGGACATTTATCAAGAGTGTCTGAGACAAAATATTAGTAGGTTTTTAGAAATCCATGCAGAACTGTCTCAGACATCCTAAGAAATCACTAAATAGTGCAGATTCCTTTTTAAACTGTTAGGAATAGGAGTAGTTAGAAATGTCTCTCAGGCAGTGCAGTGTGTGAGGAAAATTACTGTTGCTGGGGTAACCAACACATCTGCTGTCAGCAGGCTCTGAGTGAAGGGGAGGAGCCCTTCACAAATCACATCTAGCCTGTCACTGCTGCACTGGAGACCTGCAATGAAGCACTTCTTAAAGAGGAACTCCAGCCTAAACAAACATACTGTCATGAAGTTACATTAGTTATGTTAATTAAAATAGATAGGCAATATAATCTCTTACCCACACTGTTTTAAAAGAACAGGCAAATGTTTGATTTTGTGATGGTGACAGGGAGCATGGTACACAGTTCCAACTGTCCTGTGTCCTGAGCACCTCTCCCAGTTGCTAGGCAACGTGAATAACAACATAGGAAATCCCATCATGCTCTGCACAGGGAAAAAAGCCCGGGCTTTTTTTCTTTGATGGGTGTAGCTTAGGTAAAAATGCAGCTAAAAATGATGCTTTGGTAAGAAAAACAAAGTTCTGATGCTGTGAAAGTGTTAAAGAAACACCAAGCCTTTTCAGTTCTGCTGAGTAGATTTTTAGTCCGGAGGTTCACTTTAATCTGCAGCAGTTTAGGAATGTATTTGCACTTTTCTTAACTGTAGTTCAGCTCTAGAAATCCACGCTAAACTGCAGCTATTAGGTAGGATTTGAGAAGTTTCTTATTATCGTGCAGAACAGTTCCACTGCTGGTTAGAACATTTTTAGAAGAAAAAACTGTCGGTAATGCTTTGATAAATCTGGTCCTGAGAATGCTGCAACAGTAGTTCAAACACAATACAGTGATAATAACACAGGCCTTGGAGCACTATTGTGCTTGTAGTGGGCATTGGGCACAATGGTGGGTGCCTGTGGGCTGTGGAGTGTCACACACAATAAAAAAAACAGCAGAAGGATGAAGTAGCCCTCAGAAGGGCTGTTTGGGATGATTAAACTGCTATCAGCCAGCGAGGATCAAATTAAACAAGCCTAACTAACGCTTTCGCTATCTCCAGCAATGTCTCTCCCTTCCTCTCTCTATTCCAGCCAAAGACAGACTGGAACATGGTGAGCACTGCAGCATTTTTATAGGGGGCGGAGGTCCGTGAGGGAGTGCAGGCTGATTGGCTGTAGTGTTGGGCGAACACCTGGATGTTCGAGTTCGCGAACGTTCGCCGAACATGGCCGCGATGTTCGGGTGTTCGCGCCGAACTCCGAACATAATGGAAGTCAATGGGGACCCGAACTTTCGTGCTTTGTAAAGCTTCCTTACATGCTACATACCCCAAATTTGCAGGGTATGTGCACCTTGGGAGTGGGTACAAGAAGAAAAAAATATTTGAAAAAGAGCTTATAGTTTTTGAGAAAATTGATTGTAAAGTTTCAAAGGAAAAAATGTCTTTTTTAAATGCGGAAAATGTCATTTTTCTTTGCACAGGTAACATGCTTTTTTTCGCCATGCAGTCATAAATGTAATACAGATAAGAGGTTCCAGGAAAAGGGACCGGTAACGTTAAGCCAGCAGCAGCACACGTGATGGAACAGGAGGAGGGCGGCGCAGGAGGAGAAGGCCACGCTTTGAGACACAACAACCCAGGCCTTGCATGAGGACAAGAAACGTGTGGATAGCAATGCATTTTGTCGCCATGCAGTCATAAATGTAATACAGATAAGAGGTTCCGTAAAAAGGGACCGGAAACACTAACCCAGCAGCAGCACACGTGATGGAACAGGAGGAGGCGCAGGAGGAGAAGGCCACGCTTTGAGGCGCAACCCAGGCCTTGCATGAGGACAAGAAGCGTGCGGATAGCAATGCATTTTGTCGCCATGCAGTCATAAATGTAATACAGATAAGAGGTTCCGTAAAAAGGGACCGGCAACGCTAACCCAGCAGCAGCACACGTGATGGAACAGGAGGAGGCGCAGGAGAAGAAGGCCACGCTTTCAGGCGCAACCCAGGCCTTGCATGAGGACAAGAAGCGTGCGGATAGCAATGCCTTTTGTCGCCATGCAGTCATAAATGTAATACAGATAAGAGGTTCCAGGAAAAGGGACCGGTAACGCTAACCCAGCAGCAGCACACGTGATGGAACAGGAGGAGGGCGGCACAGGAGGAGAAGGCCACGGTTTGAGAAACAACAACCCAGGCCTTGCATGAGGACAAGAAGCGTGCGGATAGCAATGCATTTTGTCGCCATGCAGTCATAAATGTAATACAGATGAGAGGTTCAATAAACAGGGACCGGAAACGCTAACCCATCACAGATGTTCATTGTTCATGTTACTTGGTTGGGGTCCGGGAGTGTTGCGTAGTCGTTTCCAATCCAGGATTGATTCATTTTAATTTGAGTCAGACGGTCTGCATTTTCTGTGGAGAGGCGGATACGCCGATCTGTGACGATGCCTCCGGCAGCACTGAAACAGCGTTCCGACATAACGCTGGCTGCCGGGCAAGCCAGCACCTCTATTGCGTACATTGCCAGTTCGTGCCAGGTGTCTAGCTTCGATTCCCAATAGTTGAAGGGTGCAGATGGATTGTTCAACACAGCTACGCCATCTGACATGTAGTCCTTGACCATCTTCTCCAGGCGATCGGTGTTGGAGGTGGATCTGCACGCTTGCTGTTCTGTGGGCTGCTGCATGGGTGTCAGAAAATTTTCCCACTCCAAGGACACTGCCGATACCATTCCCTTTTGGGCACTAGCTGCGGCTTGTGTTGTTTGCTGCCCTCCTGGTCATCCTGGGTTTGCGGAAGTCAGTCTGTCGGCGTACAACTGGCTAGAGGAGGGGGAGGATGTCAATCTCCTCTCTAAAGTCTCCACAAGGGCCTGCTGGTATTCTTCCATTTTGACCTGTCTGACTCTTTCTTCAAGCAGTTTTGGAACATTGTGTTTGTACCGTGGATCCAGAAGGGTATAAACCCAGTAATTGGTGTTGTCCAGAATGCGCACAATGCGTGGGTCGCGTTTAATGCAGTCTAGCAGGAATTGAGCCATGTGTGCCAGAGTCCTGCCAGAATCCTCATCATCCTCTTGTGAGCGTTGTGATAGTTGTGATGCATCATAGTCATCACCTTCTTCCTGGTCTGCTTCTGCTGACCATTCGCGCTGAATTGTGGAAGTCCAACGTGCACCGCTCTGGCCCTCGTCAGTGGTGGCATGAAATTCCTGCTCCAACTCCAGCTGTTTCTCCTCCTCTTCTTCGTCATAGCTGCTGGGGCCAGCGTTTCCTGAGGCAGATGGCCTGATGTTGGTATCATCACGCTGATCGTTTTCTCCTTCAGATTCCCCCAGTTGCATCATGACAGCTGTTTCCTTGATTTTCAACATTGACTTCTTCAGTAAACACAGCAGTGGTATGGTAATGCTGACTGAAGAGTTGTCACTGCTCACAAGCAACGTGGATTGCTCAAAATTTTGGAGGACTTGGCAGAGGTCCAACATGTTGGCCCAATCTGATCCACAGAAGCTTGGCAGCTGTCCGGATGCGCCTCGGTACTGCGCCGTCATGTACTGGACCACTGCACTCTTCTGCTCACAAAAGCGGGCTAGCATGTGCAGCGTAGAATTCCAGCGCGTAGGGACATCACACAGCAAGCGATGGTGGGGGAGATTGAAGCGCTCCTGCATCTTGGCGAGTGCCCCCGAAGCAGTACTGGAATTTCTACAATGTTTGGCCACTCGTCGCACCTTCAACAGAAGATCGGCCACGCCTGGGTATGTCCTCAGGAACCGCTGAACTACTAGGTTCATCACGTCGGCCAGGCAAGGGATGTGTGTCAGCTTAGCCAACCTTAAAGCGCGAATGAGATTACTCCCATTATCACACACAACCATGCCCGGTTTCAGGTCCAGCGGTGCCAGCCACAAATCCGTCTGTTCCTTTATTCCCCTCCAAATTTCCTCCCCTGTGTGCTGCTTATCCCCAAGGTAGATCAGCTTCAGCAACGCTTGCTGACGCATGCCAACAGCTGTGCTGCACTGCTTCCACGATCCTACTGCTGCTGGGTTAGCGTTTCCGGATGAGGTACAGCTTTGAGATGCGTTGGAGGAGAAGGAGTCAGAGAGGTAGGTGCTGCTGTTGTTATCCAGTGGGAGGGACGGCGGTGCAGCTGTTTGCGGCGTGGGCAACACCCGCGCTGTAGCAGGTGAGGAATCGCTGCCAGGCTCCACAAGGTTCACCCAGTGCGCGGTAAGGGAGATGTATCGACCCTGGCCGAACGCACTCGTCCAGGTGTCAGTGGTGAGGTGAACCTTGCAGGCAACGGCATTCTTCAAGCTTCGGGTTATTTTGCTGACCACGTGCTCATGCAACTCAGGCACTGCAGTGCATGCAAAGTGGTAGCGGCTGGGAACCACGTAACGTGGGATGGCCACTGACAACATGCCCTTGAAGCTGTTTGTCTCCACCACTCAATATGGCAGCATTTCGCAGGCCAGAAGCTTGGCTATGCTGGCTGTTAGTGCCACGGCCCGGGGGTCATTTGCCGGCAATTTCCTCTTGCACTCAAACATCTCCGAGACAGACAACTGAACCGTAGGGCTGCACACTGAAGGGCTGTTGGTTGTTGTGTTTGATGAAGACTGGGAGACCTCAAGAGCACTATTCCAGAAAGTGACAGTGTCAGCGTCGTCTGATGTTTGTGAATGTTGTTGTGAACCACGCAATGGCTGGGCTACTGCTGCTGCTGAGGAGGGTCTGGTGGTGAGTCTGGTGACCCCAAGGGAGGCAGTGTTGCTGGTACCCTGTCCTGCCGCGTTTGCCCACAGAGTGGGATGTTTGGATACCATGTGGTGGGTCATGCTGGTGGTGGAGAGGTTGTTAATATTTTTCCCCCTGCTCAGGCGGGTCTTGCACACCTTGCAAATCACCATGGTACCATCCTCACTGCAGTCTTCAAAGAAAGGCCAGACTTTGGAGCACCTGCCTTGCTGGCGATTTCTGTTTGCGCCTCTTTTGCGTCTCACTTGAACTTCCACGCTTGTGGTGCCTGAAATTTCGCGCCGCCTACCTTGTGGCACAAGGCGAACTCGTGCAGCAGTGGGTTCTTCAACAGACTCATCTGTGCTGCTACGACGGCGATGTTCTCCTTCACATACAAAATCTGGGTCTGTGTCCACATTGTCCAAACCCTCCTCTTCCATCTCCTCAAACTCGTTATATGTGATTGTGGGCCGCCGCCGTGGAGTAGAGCTCCCCAGAACAACCTCTGCGCAGCTCACTCCAACGTCGTCTTCCAGATCTTCTCGGCCGACCTCCTGCAATTGAAACCCCTCCTGCCCAACTTGCTCTGGGATTTGGGTTTCAAAGTCCTCGGACTCGCCTTGCATTTCAGTGCGCGGTGCATTTCCCACAGTAAATGGTTGTGAATCCGGGCACAACATTTCTGGCTGTTCCATTGACCTTTGAAAGGTGGAAGTTTGTTGGGCTGGGAATAGCTCCTGCGAATACCCCATTGTGTCCTGAGGAAATTCTTCGGACTGGTTATTTGGCAGTTGTGTGCGTGGTGTCGCTGCCGGTTGTGTCAGCTTTGTGCCCACTGGCTCCTTGTAACTGGCTGAGGACTCGGACCTCGTGCGTGATGTGCTGGTGCTGCTTAACCCACTGCTGGACGCTTGAGAGGTCATCCAATTAATTATCTGGTCCTGTTCTTTTGGATTTGTGAGGGTTGATTTCCTGGACAACATGGGCGGTATTGAGTGGGTTTTCTTCGGTGCTCCACTGTGGCCTGTACGTGAACCGTCAGGGGAAACACCTCTTCCCTTGCCCCTCCCTCTTTCACAGGATTTCTTCTTCATTTCACTTATCCTTAAAGTACACGCTAACTGGCAGCAGTACACTGGCAGTACAGAAATGCTATACAGTGGTGGGTGAGCGGTGTACTACTATTCCCAGCAGCGACACAGAGCACAATGCTATACAGTGGTGGGTGAGCGGTGTACTACTATTCCCAGCAGCGACACAGAGCACAATGCTATACAGTGGTGGGTGAGCGGTGTACTACTATTCCCAGCAGCGACACAGAGCACAATGCTATACAGTGGTGGGTGAGCGGTGTACTACTATTCCCAGCAGCGACACAGAGCACAATGCTATACAGTGGTGGGTGAGCGGTGTACTACTGTTCCCAGCAGCGACACAGAGCACAATGCTATACAGTGGTGGGTGAGCGGTGTACTACTGTTCCCAACAGCGACACAGAGCACAATGCTATACAGTAGTGGGTGAGCGGTGTACGACTATTCCCAGCAGCGACACAGAGCACAATGCTATACAGTAGTGGGTGAGCGGTGTACTACTATTCCCAGCAGCGACACAGGGCACAATGCTATACAGTGGCGGGTGAGCGGTGTACTACTGTTCCCAGCAGCGACACAGAGCACAATGCTATACAGTGGTGGGTGAGCGGTGTACTACTGTTCCCAGCAGCGACACAGAGCACAATGCTATACAGTGGTGGGTGAGCGGTGTACTACTGTTCCCAGCAGCGACACAAAGCACAATGCTATACAGTGGTGGGTGAGCGGTGTACTACTATTCCCAGCAGCGACACAGAGCACAATGCTATACAGTGGTGGGTGAGCGGTGTACTACTATTCCTAGCAGCGACACAGAGCACAATGCTATACAGTGGTGGGTGAGCGGTGTACTACTATTCCCAGCAGCGACACAGAGCACAATGCTATACAGTGGTGGGTGAGCGGTGTACTACTATTCCCAGCAGCGACACAGAGCACAATGCTATACAGTGGTGGGTGAGCGGTGTACTACTATTCCCAGCAGCAACACAGAGCACAATGCTATACAGTGGTGGGTAAGCGGTGTACTACTGTTCCCAGCAGCGACACAGAGCACAATGCTATACAGTGGTGGGTGAGCGGTGTACTACTATTCCCAGCAGCGACACAGAGCACAATGCTATACAGTGGTGGGTGAGCGGTGTACTACTGTTCCCAGCAGCGACACAGAGCACAATGCTATACAGTGGTGGGTGAGCGGTGTACTACTATTCCCAGCAGCGACACAGAGCACAATGCTATACAGTGGTGGGTGAGCGGTGTACTACTATTCCCAGCAGCGACTCAGAGCACAATGCTATACAGTGGTGGGTGAGTGGTGTACTACTATTCCCAGCAGCGACACAGAGCACAATGCTATACAGTGGTGGGTGAGCGGTGTACTACTGTTCCCAGCAGCGACACAGAGCACAATGCTATACAGTGGTGGGTGAGCGGTGTACTACTATTCCCAGCAGCGACACAGAGCACAATGCTATACAGTGGTGGGTGAGTGGTGTACTACTATTCCCAGCAGCGACACAGAGCACAATGCTATACAGTGGTGGGTGAGCGGTGTACTACTGTTCCCAGCAGCGACACAGAGCACAATGCTATACAGTGGTGGGTGAGCGATGTACTACTGTTCCCAGCAGCGACACAGAGTGGCAGTAAACACAATGCTATACAGTGGTGGGTGAGCGGTGTACACAGAGTGGCAGTAAACACAATGCTATATAGTGTGGGTGAGCGGTGTACTACTGTTCCCAGCAGCGACACAATGACTGGGGGGACCCTGGCTAGCCTGGCTGGAGAGAGAACTACCCTGCCTGCCTACCCAAAGCTAAACCCACACACAAATGGCGGAGAAATGACGTGGATCGGGAATTTATTTACCCGAACCACGTGACCCGTTCGGCCTATCAGAGCGCGTTCGGGTCCGAACCACGTGACCCGTTCGGCCAATCACAGCGCTAGCCGAACATTCGGGGAACGTTCGGCCATGCGCTCTTAGTTCGGCCATATGGCCGAACGGTTTGGCCGAACACCATCAGGTGTTCGGTCGAACTCGAACATCACCCGAACAGTGGCGAACACTGTTCGCCCAACACTAATTGGCTGCCATGTGCCTGCTGACTGTGATGTAAGGGGTCAAAGTGTAGCCCAATGATGTTCTATGGGGGCGGGTCGAATAGCACCAAGTGCTTGCCACTCGCGGCAAGCACAAATACCTGATCTTCGCAGAATACTGTGCGCCGGCAAACTATTCGGGCCATCTCTAATCATTACCTGGTCATTAGAGTCTAACTCTGTTACCAGTCTTTCTCTGGTCATTAATTCTTCATGGCATGCGTTGTGACTAGGGGTGTGTCAGGGACATTACTAGAGGTGTGGCAGACAGGTGTCCCTCTTTCTCATCTCAGAAAGTTGGGAGGTATAAAGCCTCTACCACAGAATAATTGCAAAGGACTAAGAAAACATTTGTTGAATTAAGCTGTAAGGAGCTGCAAATGAATCAGAATAATATTAATGCCACTGGTATACATGGCATGAGACAGTGGAAGTGGAGGTGATCCTCACTGATCAGACATAGGGTCTGGGGGAGGTAAGACACAACATAATGGGCCTGATTCACAAAGCGGTGCTAACAGTTAGCACCCTGGTGAAAAGCCCTTTATCATGCCTAAACTCAGTTTAGGCATGATAAGTTTAGGTGTGATAAGTTTAGGTGTGATAAGTTTAGGCATGATAAGTTTAGGTGTGATAAGTTTAGGCATGATAAGTTTAAGCACCAACTGCGTTAGCACCGCAGTGCACAGCTGATCAAAAGTTTTGCGCTAGCAAAGTCTGGTGCACTTCGCATAGAGTTTAATGGCGCTGCTTTGCGTGCTGGACTTTGCACGCTATCTACAATTATCTAAACTTAGCATGCCTAAACTTATCACACCTAAACTTATCACACCTAAACTTATCACACCTAAACTGGCTTTTCACCAGTGTGGTGCAAAGGTTATCATGCCTAAAGTCTTTTAGGCGTGATAACTGAGTTATCACCGCTTTGTGAATCAGGCCCAATGTAGCACAGTTGCAGTTAGGGGCAACCTTGTGTAGCTAGAGAGCTGACCTGTCTGTGGATCAAGTAGTAATCTCCCCTTGGCTGGGCTGCTGCACATCCAGTATACCTCCAGTTCTGCCTCTGTCTGTCATTGGGAAATCTCTCTGTTTTCGAAGTGCCAGTTGGGGGAGGGGGGGCTCAGGGGTTCTGCCTATTACATGGTTAGCTGCCTATCAATGGAATCTGTCATTGATATCTGTATGTTGTTGGTCATAAATACCTGTCATTAATAATATCTGCAATTTATTTTGATTATCTGTGTGTCATTAATGCTTGCCTTTCATTGGTAATAGTAATATGTGTATGCTACTGATCTTCCTGTTACTATTTGCATTTCATTCAGCACAGTGAAGAACTAGTGGCATAGCTAGGGTGTTTGACACCCGGTGAGGATAATTTACGGACCCCCCCCCCCAAAAAAAGCGACAAAAAAATGGGTGTGGACATGACATCACATGGGTGGCGGTAACTGTAATAGTAAGGCAGTGGGCTAATATAGGTAGCCAGAATAGTTGCCCCCAGCATAGGTTAGATAAGTAGGTGCCCCCAGTATAGGTTAGTTAGGTAGGTGCCTCCAATATCGGTAGCCAGTATAGTTGCCACCAGTATAGGCTAGCTAGGTAGGTGTCCCCAATACAGGTTAGATAGGTAGGTGCCCCAGTATAGATTACAGATAGATAGCTGCCCCAAGTATAGGTTAGATTGGTAGGTGCCTCCAGTGTAGGTTAGATAGGTAGCTGCCCCCCAGTATAGGTTAGATAGGTAGCTGCCCCCCAGTATAGGTTAGATTAGGTAGGTGCCCCCCATTATAGGTTAGATTAGGTAGGTTCCCCCAGTATAGGTTAGATAGGTAGCTGCCCACTAGTATAGGTTAGATAGGTAGCTGCCCTCCAGTATAGGTTAGATAGGTAGCTGCCCCCCAGTATAGGTTAGATAGGTAGCTGCCCCCCAGTATAGGCTAGATTAGGTAGGTGCCCCCCAGTATAGGTTAGATAGGTAGCTGCCCCCCAGTATTAGGTAGGTGCCCCCCATCCTCAATGGAGGGGAGAGCCGCAGCCGCGGGGAGGGCAGCCCGACCTCTCCCTCCCTTCCTCTCCCAGGGCTGCCCTCCGTGCTCCCCCCTCCAGACTGCAGACAGCAATGTGCAGGGAAGCCTGTACTAAAATACTCACCTACCTGGTTCCAATCGCCGCTCAGTCGCCGCTGGTCTTCTCCTCTCTTTCTGCATACGCTGATATACACACTGCTTCCTGTTTAGCTGGAAGCTTCCGGCTAAACAGGAAGCAGCATGTATATCAGCGTATGCAGAGAGGAGACCGGCGGCTAGTGAGCGGCAATTGGAACCAGGTAGGTGAGTAGCTTAGTACAGGCTTCCCTGCACATTGCTGTCTGCAGTCTGGAGGGGGAAGCACGGAGGGCAGCCCTGGGAGAGGAAGGGAGGGAGAGGTCGGGCTGCCCTCCCCGCGGTTGCAGCTCCCCCCTCAATTACAGAGCACACCCCCTCTAGGGCGGCTGGGGGCACCCCACCTGGTGCGGGTCGCACCCCCGTCACGACGCTAGTGTGAAGAACTATCAGGTCAATGTCTTTCTTAGAGATGAGCGTAATGACGTAATTACGATTTCGCGAAATTTCGCGTAATTAGTGTAATTACGATTATGGCCGTAAGTACATAATCGTAATGAAGAAGGATTTCGTGAAATTTCGCGTAAGCGTAATTTTTCGCGTAATTTTCGCATTACAGCCTCAAATTTGGAGAATATATTAAGGAGATCAGGAGGAATAAGAGGGAAATTTTTTTTTTCAAAAAGACCTTATAGTTTTTGAGAAAATCGATGTTAAAGTTTCAAAGGAAAAATGTAAACATTTAAAAACCCGCCGACTTTAACGGTTAATAGCAAAGCCTGCTTAAAGTTTAGGAACACCAAATTCCCAGGGTATATTAAGGGGATCAGTGGGAATAAGAGGAAAAAATTTTTTTCAAAAAGACCTTATAGTTTTTGAGAACATCGATTTTTAAGTTTCAAGGGCGAAAATGTCTTTTAAATGCGGAAAATGTCCGTTTTTTTTGCACAGGTAACAATAGTGTATTATTTTCATAGATTCCCCCAAGTGGGAAGAGTTTTACTTACTTCGTTCTGAGTGTGGGAAATATAAAAAAAAAACGACGTGGGGTCCCCCCTCCCAGACCTCTTTAACCCCTTGTCCCCCATGCAGGCTGGGATAGCCAGAATGCGGAGCACCGGCCGCGTGGGGCTCCGCACCCTGACTATACCAGCCCGCATGGTCCATGGATTGGGGGGGTCTCGGAAGGGGAGGGGCAGCCAAGCTTTCCCCTCCCCCTCCGAGCCCTTGTCCAATCCAAGGACAAGGGGCTCTTCTCCACCTCCGATGGGCGGTGGAGGTGGAGGCCGCGATTTCCTGGGGGGGGGGGGGGTTCATGGTGGAATCTGGGAGTCCCCTTTAAAAAGGGGTCCCCCAGATGCCCACCCCCCCTCCCAGGAGAAATGAGTATAGAGGTACTTGTACCCCTTACCCATTTCCTTTAAGAGTTAAAAGTAAATAAACACACAGACACTTAGAAAAAGTATTTTAATTGAACAAAAAACATAACCACGAAAAAAGTCCTTTAATATTCTTAATTAACCATTAATACTTACCTGTCCCTTTAAAAGCCAGTTCCCACGCAATATCCTCGGAAATATACTAATCAGTTACAATATAACAAAGTTATTACAATGTAACAACTTTGTTACATTGTAACTACGCCGCACCCGACGCCACTCGCCGCTCAGCCGCCGCACCCGCACGCACCCGACAGAGCTCTGAGCTATATAGCTCAGAGCTCCCTAAGCATCTTTGTATTTGGGCTCCAAGGAGCCCCATTGGTCCTTAGCAGACCAATGGGGTTCCTTTAAATCAGAAGGAACCCCATTGGTCTGCTAAGGACCAATGGGGCTCCTTGGAGCCCAAATACAAAGATGCTTACAGAGCTATGAGCTATATAGCTCAGAGCTCTGTCGGGTGCGTGCGGGACGCTAAGTCCCTGCCGGCTCCCGCTGCCTTCCCCGCCTCTCCCACATGTCACCCACATGTCACCCACATGTGGGTGACATGTGGGTGACAGATGTGGGCGGGGTGGACAGCGGGAGCCGGCGGGGACTTAGCGTCCCGCACGCACCCGCTGCCTTCCCCGCCTCTCCCACATGTCACCCACATGTCACCCACATGTGGGTGACATGTGGGTTACAGATGTGGGCGGGGTGGACAGCGGGAGCCGGCGGGGACTTAGCGTCCCGCACGCACCCGACAGAGCTCTGAGCTATATAGCTCAGAGCTCTGTAAGCATCTTTGTATTTGGGCTCCAAGGAGCCCCATTGGTCCTTAGCAGACCAATGGGGTTCCTTCTGATTTAAAGGAACCCCATTGGTCTGCTAAGGACCAATGGGGCTCCTTGGAGCCCAAATACAAAGATGCTTACAGAGCTCTGAGCTATATAGCTCAGAGCTCTGTCGGGTGCGTGCGGGTGCGGCGGCTGAGCGGCGAGTGACGTCGGGTGCGGCGTAGTTACAATGTAACAAAGTTGTTACATTGTAATAACTTTGTTATATTGTAACTGATTAGTATATTTCCGAGGATATTGCGTGGGAACTGGCTTTTAAAGGGACAGGAAAGTATTAATGGTTAATTAAGAATATTAAAGGACTTTTTTCGTGGTTATGTTTTTTGTTCAATTAAAATACTTTTTCTAAGTGTCTGTGTGTTTATTTACTTTTAACTCTTAAAGGAAATGGGTAAGGGGTACAAGTACCTCTATACTCATTTCTCCTGGGAGGGGGGGTGGGCATCTGGGGGACCCCTTTTTAATTCCACCATGAACCCCCCCCCCCCCCCCAGGAAATCGCGGCCTCCACCTCCACCGCCCATCGGAGGTGGAGAAGAGCCCCTTGTCCTTGGATTGGACAAGGGCTCGGAGGGGGAGGGGAAAGCTTGGCTGCCCCTCCCCTTCCGAGACCCCCCCAATCCATGGACCATGCGGGCTGGTATAGTCAGGGTGCGGAGCCCCACGCGGCCGGTGCTCCGCATTCTGGCTATCCCAGCCTGCATGGGGGACAAGGGGTTAAAGAGGTCTGGGAGGGGGGACCCCACGTCGTTTTTTTTTATATTTCCCACACTCAGAACGAAGTAAGTAAAACTCTTCCCACTTGGGGGAATCTATGAAAATAATACACTATTGTTACCTGTGCAAAAAAAAACTGACATTTTCCGAATTTAAAAGACATTTTCGTCCTTGAAACTTAAAAATCCATTTTCTCAAAAACTATAAGGTCTTTTTGAAAAAATGTTTTTCCTCTTATTCCCACTGATCCCCTTAATATACCCTGGGAATTTGGTGTTCCTAAACTTTAAGCAGGCTTTGCTATTAACCGTTAAAGTCGGCGGGTTTTTAAATGTTTACATTTTTCCTTTGAAACTTTAACATCGATTTTCTCAAAAACTATAAGGTCTTTTTGAAAAAAAAAATTTTCCTCTTATTCCTCCTGATCTCCTTAATATATTCTCCAAATTTGAGGCTCTTAGCATTTAAGGGGGCTTTGCTATTAACCCTTAAAGTCGGCGGCTTTTTTATATTATACGGAGCGTTACGGTTTAACGCGAAATTACGGTAGCGTTTAATGCGAAATTACGGCATGATCGAAACGCGAAATTTCGCATTGAAAATTACGCTTACGGTATTTTCAATTACGATTTTAATGGCAATTACGCTACCGCAATTTCGCATCGTAATCGCGAATTTCGCATGCGTAATTATAGTAATGCGAAATTACTAAAATTTCGGCTCAACTCTAGTCTTTCTCCACTTGTCTGATGTCCACAGTTCACATTTCTCTCTTGTACTTATTTATAAACAAGTAAGAGAAAGACTGAAGTGCTGAATTTGCACACTTACATTTCCTTTATCCTTTCCTACAGGCCGTCCATCTCCTCATCTTATCCAGATGAATGGTCTGCTCCACCGGCCTATAACACTGATATGCACTCTGGACAAGACACGGACTATATGTAGTGTTATCTGGATATTTGATGAAAATGAACAAATACTGTTACAGTCACTGGGTACCAGTATTCACCATTATTACAGAGACATAGCACAGTTCAGTGACCGTATGAAAGTGTCTGATGACCTCTCAACATTAACCATCAATTATCTGAAAAGGAAGGACAGTGGCATCTACTCTGCACATTTCACTGACAAAAGTGGACAGATTGCTACATTTAAATTGAATGTCACTGTCTATGGTATGTATTCATAGCAACATAATGTGTTATCCAAATATATAGGTTATTTTTAAAGCTATGTACTATGCAGAATAGAAATAGAGCAGGTGCTGTACAATAGACAGTACATAGTTCACACGGTTGCAAGAATAATGGAGGGATAAATACACCTGTAAACTGATCAGCCTGTACATTGTTCATAGAGGTGGAAGATATATACACGTTACAAACGCAGTACTGCAACACAGTAGAAGTAAGAGCTCTGCCGTTTCTATCTCAGAATGTAGTGGAATAATGGATAAAAGCAACAAGTGAAGGAAGCTGTTTGCAAAATGATTGTATGGTTGTTAGGGATTGGTTTAAGTTGCTGTGGTAGAATTTTTATGCTTGCCTAAAGAGGTGGGTTTTGGGGTTACACTTCAAGACAGTAAAGCCTGGTACATACATCCAACTTTGATTGACCAATCACTAGCCAAATTTTACCACCTCCATGTAGTATGAGAGCTTACCTACACTATCTGCTCTGTTAGCCCTCACACTTCATGGATATGGTAAAATTGGCAATCATTGGCCAATCAAAATTGAAGGTGTGTACCAAGCTTATGGCTGGGTGAGTGCTGAACAGGTTGTGGAAGGGAGATGCAGAGAAGGTGATACATCTGACAGAAGTCCTGTCTGCAAGAATGAGAAAAGATGAGGAGACTACAGAAATTGAAAAGAGAATATTGTTAGCAGAGCAGATGTCGCTTGTAAGATGGTATATAGAGAAAAGTGAACATATATGAGATAAAACCAAACTGCAAAAGGTTTTAAGTTTGAGAAGTAAGCTAACTATATATGAGTCAGTTATGGACTGATGTGTCAAGCCAGTTGATCCCCGTCAATTTACTAGATTTTCAGATTTTAGCAGATTTTCAGCCAGAGGTTTTTTTTTGTTTTGTTTTGTTTTTCTTAAAGTAAGGCTATCCAAAGCTGGAAAATAATGTGCATTTCAGAATTATACAGAATGGCCTTTTGCAGGAAACAATACATGGTTAACCAATTTTTATAATAGCTGTTGTGCAGCAATGACGTTTAATCAAATGAATCAAGCCTTGAAAGTAGGGAGTGAGAATTAAAAGATCAATCTCATAGCAAATCGGGCAGTTTTGCTTATCAAGCACAAATTGCCAGCAAATTTCTGATTAAAGTTGACAGCAAAGCTCCCATCTGCGCTATAACCACCAATAGTCAGAAAAAAATTAAATGAAAAATTCAAAAAGGCCATGTCGTTTTTGAGAAAATCGAAAATGTTTTTAGATCCGGTTAAATGACAGATAATGTATCTTACCCAATGGTATTGAGACTGTACACATATCCCCAGAAAAAGAAGTGAATTTGCTCTTGGGGTGTCCTGTTGGTCATTACACAATATAATGACAATAGGAAACCCCAGGCCAAGTGGCAATGCTTTTGCAAATGATTTCTGTACAGATGCAATACTGCTGTAAAAGGATCCCAGGCAAACATATCTATCAGAAAAGAATGACAAAGCCCCCCACCCCCTCCACCCAGAGCCCCTTTACACCCTTGTCACCATGCAGGCTGGTATTGTCAAAATTCGGAACCTGGACCACGTGAGGCTCCACACCCTGAGCTATAACAGCCCATATGGGAGGCTCTGGTAGAGAGAGGCAACAAAGCCTGCCCCTCTCTTCCAAGTCCTTGTCCGTACCATGGACAAGGGGCTCATCTCCACTTTTGGAGCCCAGGAGAAGGTGGTGGCAGCTACTCCCATGGCTAATGGTTGAATCTGGGGAGTTCCCTTTAGTAAGGGTACTGCCAGATTTCCGCCTCTCCAGGTGAAATGGGAATAGTGATACTAATGTACCCCTTACCCATTTCTACAAAGAGTTAAAGTAAAAAATAAAAATGACAAAAGTCCTTTAACCGCTTCGCATCCAGACCTTGTTTCCCCCTTTTGGACTAGAGCAGTTTTGACATTTTAGCTACGCCCATATTTAATCAGCAATAACGTTATCCCTACGTATGACACCTAAATTAAATATATATCTTTTTTTTCAAGATTAGTAGGCTTTATTATATGGCATTTTTCCTTCAAACAATTATATTTTCTATGCATTTTATTAGGAAAAAGAGAGAAGAATAAAAAAAAAAACAACACATTATTTCTCAATTTTACCAATTCCAGTTTAAAAATAAAAAGCGCTATTGTAGATAAAAAACACAAATTTTGTTTGGCTATTTCTACTGATTAGCACAAAACTTAAATTACGTTTCTGTCACAATTTATGGTGAAGATGTTTGATTCTGAAATGATGCTACAGTGTGTATTTTTTGCTATGAACTAAGAAATTAAAAGTATTTTTAATAGTAAAAATCAATCCTATTGGCTCGGGGAACATATATTCACTTTCAGCAGTTAGTGCTGCAGCAGATAGTGCTGGAGGTGTGCACAAGAGCAAGCCCAATCGTGCGCAGCTGTGTTTCAGCTACATGACTTATATCTAAGTCCTCATGGCTTGGATGAAGTCACAGAGGACGTAGATATACTGTAGTGGTGGTAAAAGTGGTTAATACCCTTAATTAATAATAAATACTTCAACTTTAATTATTCCATGCCAATATCCTCAGGAAATGTCCTACACCAAAATCCTCTTAGAGGAACAACAACACCGCTGAAGCAATGAATTCCCACTGCTGGATGGCAGGTGTCCACATGCACCTCCATTTCACGTTAAATAATGCTTGTTTATCTAACCCTTGCCCTAGCTTGGACACCAGGGACAAGGAGGAGATCCCCAGTGACCATCTTCATCCAGTGGTGGGAGTTTGCCAGGTGCGGCAGTGGTGTTGTCTCTCTTAGAGGATATTTGTGTGGGACTTTTCCTGAGGATATTGGCATAAGATCACTAATTGAAAGGTAAGTATTATTTGTTAATGAAGAACATTAAATGACTCTTTTCTGTGTTCTTTTAACTTTAACTTTTTGTGGATATGGGTTAGAAACACATTGGTACCCTATACTCAGACATTCAAGGGATCCCATTATTTAATGGTACTCCCATATTCCATCATAAGCTGCGACCCCCAGGGCCTACACCCAGAGGCATGAGGGTAGTTACCCCACCTCCTCCTGGACATCGGAGGTGATGATTAGTCCCTTGTCCCTGGTATGGGTGAGAGGGACAGGCTTTGCCACACCTCTATTCCAGAATGGTGGCTCTGGCATTTGGACCATGTGGACTAGTACAGGCAGTGGTGGCACTACACTGGAGCAAGCTGGGGCACTGCCCCCCTTGGGAATAACTGTGCTCCCTCGAGTGACCCCCACCCACTCAGTAACAAACAGTTAACTGTTTCCAGGCTCCAGAAGCATACACTGAACAGAATAGAGTCTGTAAAAAAAACTCTCCATGTCATCCTGGGTATATGTAGGGGTTAAGTAAAGGTCTTATCTATTTGCCATAAATCCTTCCGAATCCTTGCAAGATCCCTTGTAATTAATATATTTAGGTGACATTTATATTCACTTAAAATCTCTCTACCTCCTTCTTATCATGTGTTCTTACATTGTCAGTCAAAAGGAATAGAGTCTGAAGAAGGCTTACTATTTGAAAGCTTACTGTTTTTCTTTTAAATTAGCCAATAAATTGAATCAGCCTCATTCAAACCTTCCTGTCTGCAAAATAAAAGCTCTAGTCTGCAGCACTGCTAAATCACAGAGTTTTCCCCCTACTGCCCCTACTGTTAGCTCAGCTTGTAGAGTCTTCAGACACAGGCAGGGGGTTGGTATGATTTGCCTGTGATCTGTCCACTCAGGAGCAGCTTGATTATCTGTAGATAACTTTTCTTCCACAATAGCATAATCATTTGGAGCTCTGCGCAAAAGCCCTTGAGTTCTGTGTGTGATGTTCACAATTGGTTCCTATCATTGCTGAACTAATTAACATTAATTTTATCACCTGAGCTAGGCAAAAAAAATATCTAAAGTTCACTATACACACATTGATTTTTGATCACCCAAATGGGCCCCACCAGCCAGCCATTGTGCCCCCTTTGTGTCCCACCAAAAAGGAGCCACCGCTGAGTACAAGGAATTCTGGCTATACAGTACCAGCGTACAATGGTGACAAGGGGTTGAAGAGGCTTGCGAGAGTGGACCCCACACCGTTTGTTCTGTTAAATTTTAATCAAATGTGTAAAAGTATGTATTATTAAGTACACCATAGCAATCTGACATTTAACCACCCTGGCGTTCTGATTAAATCGCCAGGGTGGCTGCGGGAGGGTTTTTTTTAAATAAAAAAAAAACTATTTCATGCAGCCAACTGAAAGTTGGCTGCATGAAAGCCCACTAGAGGGCGCTCCGGAGGCGATCTTCCGATCGCCTCCGGTGCCCAGATTAAACAAGGAAGGCCGCAATGAGCAGCCTTCCTTGTTTTGCTTATATCGTCGCCATAGCGACGAGCGGAGTGACGTCATCGACGTCAGCCGACGTCCTGACGTCAGCCGCCTCCGATCCAGCCCTTAGCGCTGGCCGGAACTTTTTGTTCCGGCTGCGCAGGGCTCAGGCGGCTAGGGGGGCCCTCTTTCGCCGCTGCTCGCGGCGAATCGCCGCAGAGCGGCGGCGATCAGGCAGCACACGCGGCTGGCAAAGTGCCGGCTGCGTGTGCTGCTTTTTATTTGATTAAAATCGGCCCAGCAGGGCCTGAGCGGCGACCTCCGGCGGTGTTGGACGAGCTCAGCTCGTCCAGACCGCTCAGGTGGACCACAATTTAAAACCTTCTTTCCTATCGTAACTTTAAAATAAATTTTCTCAAAAACTAAGCAATCTTTTTTGAATAATTTTTTTTTTTTTTACATGTTCCCTCTATTTTCCCTAACTTACCTAGCAAATTGGTGGCAGAATGTATTGGCATTTGCTATTAACCGGTAAACTCAGCACCATTGACTTAAATGTAATTTTGCTAAACTTGGCAAAGTTTTGCTGAGCCTCTGCAAGTTCAAGGAAATTCTCACAACACTGCCACAGGCAGTTTTGATCATCCATACTTGAAAGTTGTTGCTGCCAATTTTTAATGGTGTACCAACTTTTCCTGTTTACTTGCTACTAGTGTTGGGCGAACAGTGTTCGCCACTGTTCGGGTTCTGCAGAACATCACCCCGTTCGGGTGATGTTCGAGTTCGGCCGAACACCTGATGGTGTTCGGCCAAACCGTTCGGCCACATGGCCGAACTAAGAGCGCATGGCCGAACGTTCCCCGAACGTTCAGCTAGCGCTGTGATTGGCCGAACGGGTCACGTGGTTCGGACCCAAACGCGCTCTGATTGGCCGAACGGGTCACGTGGTTCGGACCTGAACGCGCTCTGATTGGCCGAACGGTCACGTGGTTCGGGTAAATAAATACCCGAACCACGTCGTATCTCCACCATTTGTCTGTGGGTTTAGCTTTGGGTAGGCAGGCAGGGTAGTTCTCTCTCCAGCCAGGCTAGCCAGGGTCCCCCCAGTCATTGTGTGTCGCTGCTGGGAACAGTAGTACACCGCTCGCTCAGCCACACTATATAGCATTGTGTTTACTGCCACTCTGTGTACCTCGCTCAGCCACACTATATAGCATTGTGTTTACTGCCACTCTGTGTACACCGCTCAGCCACACTATATAGCATTGTGTTTACTGCCACTCTGTGTACACGGCTCAGCCACACTTTATAGCATTGTGTTTACTGCCACTCTGTGTACACCGCTCAGCCACACTATATAGCATTGTGTTTACTGCCACTCTGTGTACACCGCTCAGCCACACTATATAGCATTGTTTACTGCCACTCTGTGTCTGCTGGGAACAGTAGTACACCGCTCGCTCAGCCACACTATATAGCATTGTGTTTACTGCCACTCTGTGTACACGGCTCAGCCACACTATATAGCATTGTGTTTACTGCCACTCTGTGTCTGCTGGGAACAGTAGTACACCGCTCGCTCAGCCACACTATATAGCATTGTGTTTACTGCCACTCTGTGTACAACGCTCAGCCATACTATATAGCATTGTGTTTACTGCCACTCTGTGTACACGGCTTAGCCACACTATATAGCATTGTGTTTACTGCCACTCTGTGTACACGGCTCAGCCACACTATATAGCATTGTGTTTACTGCCACTCTGTGTACACGGCTCAGCCACACTATATAACATTGTGTTTACTGCCACTCTGTGTCTGCTGGGAACAGTAGTACACCGCTCGCTCAGCCACACTATATAGCATTGTTACATAGTTACATAGTTATTTTGGTTGAAAAAAGACATACGTCCATCGAGTTCAACCAGTAAATAGTACAACACCAGACTGCTCCCTCCCATATCCCTGTTGATCCAGAGGAAGGCGAAAAAACCCTTACAAGGCATGGTCCAATTAGCCCCTGAAGGGAAAAATTCCTTCCCGACTCCACATGGCAATCAGATAAAATCCCTGGATCAACATCATTAGGCATTACCTAGTAATTGTAGCCATGGATGTCTTTCAACGCAAGGAAAGCATCCAAGCCCCCTTTAAATACAGGTATAGAGTTTGCCATAACGACTTCCTGTGGCAATGCATTCCACATCTTAATCACTCTAACTGTAAAGAACCCTTTCCTAAAAAAATGGCTAAAACGTTTTTCCTCCATGCGCAGATCATGTCCTCTAGTCCTTTGAGAAGGCCTAGGGACAAAAAGCTCATCCGCCAAGCTATTATATTGCCCTCTGATGTATTTATACATGTTAATTAGATCCCCTCTAAGGCGTCTTTTCTCTAGACTAAATAAACCCAGTTTATCTAACCTTTCTTGATAAGTGAGACCTTCCATCCCACGTATCAATTTTGTTGCTCGTCTCTGCACCTGCTCTAAAACTGCAATATCTTTTTTGTAATGTGGTGCCCAGAACTGAATTCCATATTCCAGATGTGGCCTTACTAGAGAGTTAAACAAGGGCAATATTATGCTAGCATCTCGAGTTTTTATTTCCCTTTTAATGCATCCCAAAATTTTGTTAGCTTTAGCTGCAGCTGCTTGGCATTGAGTACGATTATTTAACTTGTTGTCAATGAGTACTCCTAAGTCCTTCTCCAAGTTTGATGTCCCCAACTGTATCCCATTTACAGTTGGGGACCCGCTCAGCCACACTATATAGCATTGTGTTTACTGCAACTCTGTGTACACGGCTCAGCCACACTATATAGCATTGTGTTTACTGCCACTCTGTGTCTGCTGGGAACAGTAGTACACCGCTCGCTCAGCCACACTATATAGCATTGTGTTTACTGCCACTCTGTGTACACCGCTCAGCCACACTATATAGCATTGTGTTTACTGCCACTCTGTGTACACGGCTTAGCCACACTATATAGCATTGTGTTTACTGCCACTCTGTGTACACGGCTTAGCCACACTATATAGCATTGTGTTTACTGCCACTCTGTGTCTGCTGGGAACAGTAGTACACCGCTCGCTCAGCCACACTATATAGCATTGTGTTTACTGCCACTCTGTGTACACCGCTCAGCCAGACTATATAGCATTGTGTTTACTGCCACTCTGTGTACACCGCTCAGCCACACTATATAGCATTGTGTTTACTGCCACTCTGTGTACACGGCTTAGCCACACTATATAGCATTGTGTTTACTGCCACGCTGTGTCTGCTGGGAACAGTAGTACACCGCTCGCTCAGCCACACTATATAGCATTGTGTTTACTGCCACTCTGTGTACACGGCTCAGCCACATTATATAGCATTGTGTTTACTGCCACTCTGTGTACACGGCTCAGCCACACTATATAGCATTGTGTTTACTGCCACTCTGTGTACACGGCTCAGCCACACTATATAGCATTGTGTTTACTGCCACTCTGTGTCTGCTGGGAACAGTAGTACACCGCTCGCTCAGCCACACTATATAGCATTGTGTTTACTGCCACTCTGTGTACACCGCTCAGCCACACTATATAGCATTGTGTTTACTGCCACTCTGTGTACACCGCTCAGCCACACTATATAGCATTGTTGTGTTTACTGCCACTCTGTGTACACCGCTCAGCCAGACTATATAGCATTGTGTTTACTGCCACTCTGTGTACACCGCTCAGCCACACTATATAGCATTGTGTTTACTGCCACTCTGTGTACACGGCTTAGCCACACTATATAGCATTGTGTTTACTGCCACGCTGTGTCTGCTGGGAACAGTAGTACACCGCTCGCTCAGCCACACTATATAGCATTGTGTTTACTGCCACTCTGTGTACACGGCTCAGCCACATTATATAGCATTGTGTTTACTGCCACTCTGTGTACACGGCTCAGCCACACTATATAGCATTGTGTTTACTGCCACTCTGTGTACACGGCTCAGCCACACTATATAGCATTGTGTTTACTGCCACTCTGTGTCTGCTGGGAACAGTAGTACACCGCTCGCTCAGGCACACTATATAGCATTGTGTTTACTGCCACTCTGTGTACACCGCTCAGCCACACTATATAGCATTGTGTTTACTGCCACTCTGTGTACACCGCTCAGCCACACTATATAGCATTGTTGTGTTTACTGCCACTCTGTGTACACGGCTCAGCCACGCTATATAGCATTGTGTTTACTGCCACTCTGTGTCTGCTGGGAACAGTAGTACACCGCTCGCTCAGCCACACTATATAGCATTGTGTTTACTGCCACTCTGTGTACACCGCTCAGCCACACTATATAGCATTGTGTTTACTGCCACTCTGTGTCTGCTGGGAACAGTAGTACACCGCTCGCTCAGCCACACTATATAGCATTGTGTTTACTGCCACTCTGTGTACACCACTCAGCCACACTATATAGCATTGTGTTTACTGCCACTCTGTGTCTGCTGGGAACAGTAGTACACCGCTCGCCCAGCCACACTATATAGCATTGTGTTTACTGCCACTCTGTGTACACGGCTCAGCCACACTATATAGCATTGTGTTTACTGCCACTCTGTGTCTGCTGGGAACAGTAGTACACCGCTCGCTCAGCCACACTATATAGCATTGTATTTACTGCCACTCTGTGTACACCGCTCAGCCACACTATATAGCATTGTGTTTACTGCCACTCTGTGTACACGGCTCAGCCACACTATATAGCATTGTGTTTACTGCCACTCTGTGTACACGGCTCAGCCACACTATATAGCATTGTGTTTACTGCCACTCTGTGTCTGCTGGGAACAGTAGTACACCGCTCGCTCAGCCACACTATATAGCATTGTGTTTACTGCCACTCTGTGTACACCGCTCAGCCACACTATATAGCATTGTGTTTACTGCCACTCTGTGTACACGGCTCAGCCACACTATATAGCATTGTGTTTACTGCCACTCTGTGTCTGCTGGGCACAGTAGTACACCGCTCGCTCAGCCACACTATATAGCATTGTGTTTACTGCCACTCTGTGTACACCGCTCAACCACACTATATAGCATTGTGTTTACTGCCACTCTGTGTCTGCTGGGAACAGTAGTACACCGATCGCTCAGCCATACTATATAGCATTGTGTTTACTGCCACTCTGTGTACACCGCTCAGCCACACTATATAGCATTGTGTTTACTGCCACTCTGTGTCTGCAGGGAACAGTAGTACACCGCTCGCTCAGCCACACTATATAGCATTGTGTTTACTGCCACTCTGTGTACACCGCTCAGCCACACTATATAGCATTGTGTTTACTGCCACTCTGTGTACACGGCTCAGCCACACTATATAGTATTGTGTTTACTGCCACTCTGTGTCTGCTGGGAACAGTAGTACACCGCTCGCCCAGCCACACTATATAGCATTGTGTTTACTGCCACTCTGTGTACACGGCTCAGCCACACTATATAGCATTGTGTTTACTGCCACTCTGTGTCTGCTGGGAACAGTAGTACACCGCTCGCTCAGCCACACTATATAGCATTGTGTTTACTGCCACTCTGTGTACACCGCTCAGCCACACTATATAGCATTGTGTTTACTGCCACTCTGTGTACACCGCTCAGCCACACTATATAGCATTGTGTTTACTGCCACTCTGTGTACACCGCTCAGCCACACTATATAGCATTGTGTTTACTGCCACTCTGTGTCTGCTGGGCACAGTAGTACACCGCTCGCTCAGCCACACTATATAGCATTGTGTTTACTGCCACTCTGTGTACACCGCTCAGCCACACTATATAGCATTGTGTTTACTGCCACTCTGTGTCTGCTGGGAACAGTAGTACACCGCTCGCTCAGCCACACTATATAGCATTGTGTTTACTGCCACTCTGTGTACACCGCTCAGCCACACTATATAGCATTGTGTTTACTGCCACTCTGTGTCTGCTAGGAACAGTAGTACACCGCTCGCTCAGCCACACTATATAGCATTGTGTTTACTGCCACTCTGTGTACACCGCTCAGCCACACTATATAGCATTGTGTTTACTGCCACTCTGTGTACACGGCTCAGCCACACTATATAGTATTGTGTTTACTGCCACTCTGTGTCTGCTGGGAACAGTAGTACACCGCTCGCTCAGCCACACTATATAGCATTGTGTTTACTGCCACTCTGTGTACACGGCTCAGCCACACTATATAGCATTGTGTTTACTGCCACTCTGTGTCTGCTGGGAACAGTAGTACACCGCTCGCTCAGCCACACTATATAGCATTGTGTTTACTGCCACTCTGTGTACATGGCTCAGCCACACTATATAGCATTGTGTTTACTGCCACTCTGTGTCTGCTGGGAACAGTAGTACACCGCTCGCTCAGCCACACTATATAGCATTGTGTTTACTGCCACTCTGTGTACACCGCTCAGCCACACTATATAGCATTGTGTTTACTGCCACTCTGTGTACACCGCTCAGCCACACTATATAGCATTGTGTTTACTGCCACTCTGTGTACATGGCTCAGCCACACTATATAGCATTGTGTTCACTGCCACTCTGTGTCTGCTGGGAACAGTAGTACACCGCTCGCTCAGCCACACTATATAGCATTGTGTTTACTGCCACTCTGTGTACACCGCTCAGCCAAACTATATAGTATTGTGTTTACTGCCACTCTGTGTATACCGCTCAGCCACACTATATAGCATTGTGTTTACTGCCACTCTGTGTCTGCTGGGAACAGTAGTACACCGCTCACCCGCCACTGTATAGCATTGTGCTCTGTGTCGCTGCTGGCAATAGTGGTACACCGCTCACCCACCACTGTATAGCATTTCTGTACTGCCACTGTACTGCTGCCAGTCAGCGTGTACTTTAAGGATAAGTGAAATGAGGAAGAAATCCGGTGAAAGAGGGAGGGGCAAGGGAAGAGGTGTTTCCCCTGACGGTTCACGTACAGACCACAGGGCAGCACCCAAGAAAACCCACTCAATACCGCCCATGTTGTCCAGGACAACAACCCTCACAAATCCAAAAGAACAGGACCAGATAATTACTTGGATGACCTCTCAAGCATCCAGCAGTGGGTTAAGCAGCACCAGCACATCACGCACGAGGTCCGAGTCCTCAGCCAGTTACAAGGAGCCAGTGGGCACAAAGCTGACACAACCGGCAGCGACACCACGCACACAACTGCCAGATAACCAGTACGATGAATTTCCTCAGGACACAATGGGGTATTCGCAGGAGCTATTCCCAGCCCAACAAACTTCCACCTTTCAAAGGTCAATGGAGGAACAGCCAGAAATGTTGTGCCCGGATTCACAACCATTAACTGTGGGAAATGCACCGGGCACTGAAATACAAGGCGAGTCCGAGGACTTTGAAACCCAAATCCCAGAGCAAGTTGGGCAGGAGGGGTTGCAATTGCAGGAGGCCGGCCGACAAGATCTGGAAGACGACGTTGGAGTGAGCTGCGCAGAGGTTGTTCTGGGGAGCTCTACTCCACGGCGGCGGCCCCCCACAATGACATATGACGAGTTTGAGGAGATGGAAGAGGAGGGTATGGACAATGTGGACATAGACCCAGATTTTGTTTGTGAACGAGAACATCGCCGTCGTAGCAGCAGCACAGATGAGTCTGTTGAAGAACCCACTGCTGCACGAGTTCGCCTTGTGCCACAAGGTAGGCGGCGCACAATTTCAGGCAACACAAGTGTGGAAGTTCAAGTGAGAGGCAAAAGAGGCGCAAACAGAAATCGCCAGCAAGGCAGGTGCTCCAAAGTCTGGGCTTTCTTTGAAGACTGCACTGAGGATGGTACCATGGCGATTTGCAAGGTGTGCAAGACCCGCCTGAGCAGGGGGAAAAGTATTAACAACCTCTCCACCACCAGCATGAGCCGCCACATGCTATCCAAACATCCCACTCTGTGGGCAAACGCGGCAGGACAGGGTACCAGCAACACTGCCTCCCTTGGGGTCACCAGACTTACCACCAGACCTGCCTCAGCAGCAGCAGTAGCCCAGCCATTGCGTGGTTCACAACATTCACAAACATCAGACGACGCTGACACTGTCACTTTCCGGAGTAGTGCTCTTGAGGTCTCCCAGTCTTCATTAAACACAACAACCAACAGCCCTTCAGTGTGCAGCCCTACGGTTCAGTTGTCTGTCTCGGAGATGTTTGAGCGCAAGAGGAAATTGCCAGCAAATGACCCCCGGGCCGTGGCAGTAACAGCCAGCATAGCCAAGCTTCTGGCCTGCGAAATGCTGCCATATCGAGTGGTGGAGACAAACAGCTTCAAGGGCATGTTGTCAGTGGCCATCCCACGTTACGTGGTTCCCAGCCGCTACCACTTTGCGTGCTCTGCAGTGCCTGAGTTGCATGAGCACGTGGTAAGCAAAATAACCCGAAGCTTGAAGAATGCCGTTGCCTGCAAGGTTCACCTCACCACTGACACCTGGACGAGTGCGTTCGGCCAGGGTCGATACATCTCCCTTACCGCGCACTGGGTGAACCTTGTGGAGCCTGGCAGCGATTCCTCACCTGCTACGGCGCGGGTGTTGCCCACGCCACAAACAGCTGCACCGCCGTCCCTCCCACTGGATAACAGCAGCACCTACCTCTCTGACTCCTTCTCCTCCAATGCATCTCAAAGCTGTACCTCATCCGGAAACGCTAACCCAGCACCAGCAGCAGTAGGATCGTGGAAGCAGTGCAGCACAGCTGTTGGCATGCGTCAGCAAGCGTTGCTGAAGCTGATCTGCCTTGGGGATAAGCAGCACACAGGGGAGGAAATTTGGAGGGGAATAAAGGAACAGACGGATTTGTGGCTGGCACCGCTGGACCTGAAACCGGGCATGGTTGTGTGTGATAATGGGAGTAATCTCATTCGCGCTTTAAGGTTGGCTAAGCTGACACACATCCCTTGCCTGGCGCACGTGATGAACCTAGTAGTTCAGCGGTTCCTGAGGACATACCCAGGCGTGGCCGATCTTCTGTTGAAGGTGCGACGAGTGGCCAAACATTGTAGAAATTCCAGTACTGCTTCGGGTGCACTCGCCAAGATGCAGGAGCGCTTCAATCTCCCCCACCATCGCTTGCTGTGTGATGTCCCTACGCGCTGGAATTCTACACTGCACATGCTAGCCCGCTTTTGCGATCAGAAGAGTGCAATGGTCCAGTACATGACGGCGCAGTACCGAGGCGCATCCGGACAGCTGCCAAGCTTCTGTGGATCCGATTGGGCCAACATGTTGGACCTCTGCCAAGTCCTCCAAAATTTTGAGCAATCCACGTTGCTTGTGAGCAGTGACAACTCTTCAGTCAGCATTACCATACCACTGCTGTGTTTGCTGAAGAGGTCAATGTTGAAAATCAAGGAAACAGCTGCCATGATGCAACTGGGGGAATCTGAAGGAGAAAACGATCAGCGTGATGGTACCAACATCAGGCCATCTGCCTCAGGAAACGCTGGCCCCAGCAGCAGCTATGACGAAGAAGAGGAGGAGGAACAGCTGGAGTTGGAGCAGGAATTTCAGGCCACCACTGACGAGGGCCAGAGCGGTGCACGTTGGACTTCCACAAATCAGCGCGAATGGTCAGCAGAAGCAGACCAGGAAGAAGGTGACGACTATGATGCATCACAACAATCACAACGCCCACAAGAGGATGATGATGGTTCTGGCAGGACTCTGGCACACATGGCTCAATTCATGCTAGACTGCATTAAACGCGTCCCACGCATTGTGCGCATTCCGAACAACACCAATTACTGGGTTTATACCCTTCTGGAGTAACGGTACAAACACAATGTTCCAAAACTGCTTGAAGAAAGAGTCAGACAGGTCAAAATGGAAGAATATCAGCAGGCCCTTGTGGAGACTTTAGAGAGGAGATTGACATCCTCCCCCTCCTCTAGCCAGTTGTACGCCAACAGACTGACTTCCGCAAACCCAGGACGACCAGGAGGGCAGCAAACAACACAAGCCGCAGCTAGTGCCCAAAAGGGAATGGTATCGGCAGTGTCCTTGGAGTGGGAAAATTTTCTGACATCCATGCAGCAGCCCACAGAACAGCAAGCGTGCGCATCCACCTCCAACACCGATCGCCTGGAGAAGATGGTCAAGGACTACATGTCAGATGGCGTAGCTGTGTTGAACAATCCATCTGCACCCTTCAACTATTGGGTATCGAAGCTAGACACCTGGCACGAACTGGCAATGTACGCAATAGAGGTGTTGGCTTGCCCGGCAGCCAGCGTTATGTCGGAACGCTGTTTCAGTGCTGCCGGAGGCATCGTCACAGATCGGCGTATCCGCCTCTCCACAGAAAATGCAGACCGTCTGACTCAAATTAAAATGAATCAATCCTGGATTGGAAACGACTACGCAACACTCCAGGACCCCAACCAAGTAACATGACCAATGAACATCTGGGATGGTTTAGCGTTGCCTGTCCCTTGTTACGGAACCTCTCATCTGTATTACATTTGACTGCATGGCGGCAAAAAGCATTGCTGCTATATCCGCACGCTTTTTGTCCTCATGCAAGGCCTGTGTTGTTGCGTCTCAAAAAGCATGGCCTTCTCCTCCTGCGCCTGCTCCTGTTCCATCACGTGTGCTGCTGCTGGGTTAGAGTTGCCAGTCTCTTGTTACGGAACCTCTCATCTGTATTACATTTATGACTGCATGGCGGCAAAAAGCATTGCTGCTATATCCGCACGCTTTTTGTCCTCATGCAAGGCCTGTGTTGTTGTGTCTCAAAAAGTATGGCCTTCTACTCCTGCGCCTGCTCCTGTTCCATCACGTGTGCTGCTGCTGGGTTAGAGTTGCCGGTCCCTTGTTATGAAACCTCTCATCTGTATTACATTTATGACTGCATGGCGGCAAAAAGCATTGCTGCTATATCCGCACGCTTTTTGTCCTCATGCAAGGCCTGTGTTGTTGTGTCTCAAAAAGCATGGCCTTCTCCTCCTGCGCCTGCTCCTGTTCCATCACGTGTGCTGCTGCTGGGTTAGAGTTGCCGGACCCTTGTTACGGAACCTCTCATCTGTATTACATTTATGACTGCATGGCGGCAAAAAGCATTGCTATATCCGCACGCTATTTGTCCTCATGCAAGGCCTGGGATGTTGTGTCTCAAAAAGCGTGGCCTTCTCCTCCTGCGCCTCCTCCTGTTCCATCACGTGTGGTGCTGCTGCTGCTGCTGCTGGGTTAGCGTTTCCGGTCCCTGTTCACTGAACCTCTCATCTGTATTACATTTATGACTGCATGGCGGCAAAAAGCATTGCTATCTCCGCACGCTTTTTGTCCTCATGCAAGGCCTGGGTTGCGTCTCAAAAAGTGTGGCCTTCTCCTCCTGCGCCTCCTCCTGTTCCATCACGTGTGCTGCTGCTGCTGCTGGGTTAGCGTTTCCGGTCCCTGTTTATTGAACCTCTCATCTGTATTACATTTATGACTGCATGGCGGCAAAAAGCATTGCTGCTATATCCGCACGCTTTTTGTCCTCATGCAAGGCCTGTGTTGTTGTGTCTCAAAAAGCATGGCCTTCTCCTCCTGCACCTGCTCCTGTTCCATCACGTGTGCTGCTGCTGGGTTAGAGTTGCCGGTCCCTTGTTACGGAACCTCTCATCTGTATTACATTTATGACTGCATGGCGGCAAAAAGCATTGCTGCTATATCCGCACGCTTTTTGTCCTCATGCAAGGCCTGTGTTGTTGTGTCTCAAAAAGCATGGCCTTCTCCTCCTGCGCCTGCTCCTGTTCCATCACGTGTGCTGCTGCTGGGTTAGAGTTGCCGGTCCCTTGTTACGGAACCTCTCATCTGTATTACATTTATGACTGCATGGCGGCAAAAAGCATTGCTATATCCGCACGCTATTTGTCCTCATGCAAGGCCTGGGATGTTGTGTCTCAAAAAGCGTGGCCTTCTCCTCCTGCGCCTCCTCCTGTTCCATCACGTGTGGTGCTGCTGCTGCTGCTGCTGGGTTAGCGTTTCCGGTCCCTGTTCACTGAACCTCTCATCTGTATTACATTTATGACTGCATGGCGGCAAAAAGCATTGCTATATCCGCACGCTTTTTGTCCTCATGCAAGGCCTGGGTTGCGTCTCAAAAGGTGTGGCCTTCTCCTCCTGCGCCTCCTCCTGTTCCATCACGTGTGCTGCTGCTGCTGCTGCTGATGGGTTAGCGTTTCCGGTCCCTGTTTATTGAACCTCTCATCTGTATTACATTTATGACTGCATGGCGGCAAAAAGCATTGCTATAGCCGCATGCTATTTGTCCTCATGCAAGGCCTGGGATGTTGTGTCTCAAAAAGCGTGGCCTTCTCCTCCTGCGCCTCCTCCTGTTCCATCACGTGTGGTGCTGCTGCTGCTGGGTTAGCGTTTCCGGTCCCTGTTCACTGAACCTCTCATCTGTATTACATTTATGACTGCATGGCGGCAAAAAGCATTGCTATATCCGCACGCTTTTTGTCCTCATGCAAGGCCTGGGTTGCGTCTCAAAAAGCGTGGCCTTCTCCTCCTGCGCCTCCTCCTGTTCCATCACGTGTGCTGCTGCTGCTGCTGCTGCTGGGTTAGCGTTTCCGGTCCCTGTTTATTGAACCTCTCATCTGTATTACATTTATGACTGCATGGCGGCAAAAACCATTGCTATATCCGCACGCTATTTGTCCTCATGCAAGGCCTGGGATGTTGTGTCTCAAAAAGCGTGGCCTTCTCCTCCTGCGCCTCCTCCTGTTCCATCACGTGTGGTGCTGCTGCTGCTGCTGCTGGGTTAGCGTTTCCGGTCCCTGTTCACTGAACCTCTCATCTGTATTACATTTATGACTGCATGGCGGCAAAAAGCATTGCTATATCCGCACGCTTTTTGTCCTCATGCAAGGCCTGGGTTGCGTCTCAAAAAGCGTGGCCTTCTCCTTCTGCGCCTCCTCCTGTTCCATCACGTGTGCTGCTGCTGGGTTAGCGTTTCCGGTCCCTGTTTATTGAACCTCTCATCTGTATTACATTTATGACTGCATGGCGGCAAAAAGCATTGCTATAACCGAACGCTATTTGTCCTCATGCAAGGCCTGGGATGTTGTGTCTCAAAAAGCGTGGCCTTCTCCTCCTGCGCCTCCTCCTGTTCCATCACGTGTGGTGCTGCTGCTGCTGCTGCTGCTGGGTTAGCATTTCCGGTCCCTGTTCACTGAACCTCTCATCTGTATTACATTTATGACTGCATGGCGGCAAAAAGCATTGCTATATCCGCACGCTATTTGTCCTCATGCAAGGCCTGGGTTGCGTCTCAAAAAGCATGGCCTTCTCCTCCTGCGCCTGCTCCTGTTCCATCACGTGTGCTGCTGCTGGTGCTGGGTTAGCGTTACCGGTCCCTTTTCCTGGAACCTCTTCTCTGTATTACATTTATGACTGCATGGCGACAAAAAGCATGTTACCTGTGCAAAGAAACATGACATTTTCCACATTTAAAAGACAGTTTTTCCTTTGAAACTTTACAATCAATTTTCTCAAAAACTATAAGCTCTTTTTCAAAAAAAATTTTTCCTCTTGTACCCACTCCCAAGGTGCACATACCCTGCAAATTGGGGTATGTAGCATGTAAGGAAGCTTTACAAAGCACGAAAGTTCGGGTCCCCATTGACTTCCATTATGTTCGGAGTTCGGCGCGAACACCCGAACATCGCGGCGATGTTCGGCGAACGTTCGCGAATCCGAACATCTAGGTGTTCGCCCAACACTACTTGCTACCCCTCTATCTGTATACAAATAGTGTGTTACTATCTGTATAAAAGTAGTGTGGTACCATACCCTCATGAGCAGTAGCATACTTAGGGAATTTGACACCTGGGGCCATATGCAATTCATTTTTCATCTTTGATTTATAACGACTTTTTAGCACTTTGCAATGGAATTATTGCATTATTTAATGTAGGGGTGGGTTCAAATTCCATATTAGTGCCCCCAGATCTGTAGCTGTGCCACTTCTGAAATAAATAGCACTGTGTACAAACTGTTGTAATATTTGAAATATCTGCCATACTTGTATAATTCCTCTATCTCTTCGTTTGTTACAGTCCGTGGGGCTGTCATGAAAAGTATTGTCATTTTGTGTAACACAATGAAATTACAGTGCTTGGATCTTGAATCTTGAAATGGCATTAGTATTACACCCTGACCCTAGTTCTATTTAATATGTTTGACTCCTCTATCTCAGAAAAGTGTATATGTTTATACATGTATATACATATATATGTACATACATGTATATAATAGCACTTCTCTTTGTTTTTTTCAAAATTTGTTCCGCGCCCCCTGCCACTGATGACGTCACGCTGCTCCTCCGCTGTCATTAGCTGCGGGGACAGGGAGTTCCTGGCGGCCAAAGAAAAAGCTGATTATCCGGATGGAGGGGGAGAAGCCTGGCTGCCGGGTCCCCGAAATCAGAGCGGGGACATGGGGATCCCGACGGCTGAAGATGAGGCAAACAGATAGTGGGGAAAAGTCTGGCTGCCAGGTCCCCGGAATCAGAGAGGATACATGGGGATCCCGGTGGCCAAAGAGGAGGCCAATAGCATGGGGGAGAAGCCTGGGATCTCAGGACCCAGGCAGCCAATAGGAGCAGCGGATTTGGACAGCCCGACCTGAGATCTGGCTTACCGCTTCCAGCTCCTAAAACTGAGCCCGAGCTCGGGATTACCCCCAGGGAGGTTAAAGAAAACCTAAACTGAAAATTAAAAGTCAAAATAAACATATACACGTCATACTTATCTCCCGGGTAGTCTAGTTATCAATTTCTTCCTCCTCTTCTGCGTCCTGTTTGTCCACTGTGATCAATGGAATTCTCCATCCTCCATTTTAAAAATGGCCTGTAACAGCTCCAGGTCAGCAGACTATTAAACTGTAATATCTTCCACTTGAGCCATAGGGAAGCATGGACATTACCTTTCACATCACTTAACTGATAACTGATAGCAACTAATATATAACTGACAGCAACTGATATAAAATTAACCTTGTTAATTTTCATGATTTTCCTGTATAAATCGTTGGTTGTTACGATAAAAAATGTCAGTTAAATATATCATATAGGAGACACACACAGTGATATTTGGGAAGTGAAATGATGTTTATTGGATTTACAGAAAGTGCATAATAATTGTTTAAACAAAATAAGGCAGGTGCATAAATGTGGGCACTGTTGTCATTTTATTGATTCCAAAACCTTTAGAACTAATTATTGGAACTCAAATTGGCTAGGTAAGCTCAGTGACCCCTGACCTACATACATAGGTGAATCCAATTATGAGAAAGAGTATTTAAAGGGGGCAGTTGTAAGTTTCCCTCCTCTTTTAATTTTCTATAAAGAGTAGCAACAACTCTCAGATGGCCTCAAATGGCCTGAAGACAAAGATTGTTCACCATCAGGGTTTAGGGGAAGGATACAGAAAGCTGTCTCAGAGATTTCAGCTGTCTGTTTATACAGTTAGTAACATATTGAGGAAATGGAAGACCACAGGCTCAGATCAAGTTGAGGCTCAATGTGGCAGACCAAGAAAAATCTTGAAGAGACAGAAGCGACGAATGGTCAGAGTCAGAGTCAACCCACAGACCAGTACCAAAGATCTACAACATAATTTTGCTGCAGATGGAGTCACTGTGCATCGTTTAACCATTCAGTGCACTTTACACAAGGAAATGCTGTATGCAAGAGTGATGCAGAGGAAGCCTTTTCTCCACCCACAGCACAAACAGAGTCACTTGAGATATGCTAAAGCACATTTGGACAAGCCAGCTTCATTTGGGAATAAGGTACTTAGTTATCTAGGCATAACAAGGGAAGTTAATCTAGGACTAGGAAAAAAAACAGAGCATTCCAAGAAAAACACCTGCTACTACAGTAAAATATGATGGCGGTTCCATCGTGTTGTGGGTCTGTGTGGCCAGTGCAGGGACTTGGAATCTTGTAAAAGTTGAGGGACACATGTATTCCACTCAGTATCAGCATATTCTAGAGACCAATGTCCAGGAATCAGTGACAAAGCCAAAGCTGCACCATGGCTGGATCTTTCAACAAGACAACGAACCCAAACAATGCTTAAAATCCACTAAGGCATTCATGCAGAGGAACAAGTACAACATTCTGGAATGACCATCTCAGTCCCCAGACCTGAATATAATTGGCGTGAGTTAAAGACGTGAGTTAAAGGCAGCTGTCCATGCTCGGAAGCCATCAAACCTGAATGAACTGATGATTTGTAAAGAAGAATATAGATGGGCCGAACGGAAGTTCGATTCGCCCCATAATGCTATATGAGGGTCAACTTTGACCCTGTGCAACACAGTTAGCAGGCACATTGTAGCCAATCCGGCTATACTAAGCCCTGGAGCCCCACCCCCCCTTATATAAGGCAGGGTCCGGCGGCCATTACACTCACTCGTGTGCCTGCTAGAGAGAGGATAGGGACAGCTGCTGCAGACTTTTTCTCCTAGGGACAGATTAGTTAGGTTCTAGGCTGCTTTGCTTGCTCCTAGCTGAATCTTATTGCTATAATCTTTTCAGAGCTCATCCTGCTCGTGTGATCAATTTTTTTTTTCTGTGTTTTAAACTGACACTTGTGTTGCTTAGACAGCATTGCTAATTCATACTGTGTGTCCCACTGCTAGCAGCCCAGCAGCAGCAGCAGCAGCAGCAGCACATTCAGTGACTACCTGTGTGTGTGAGACACTTGTGTTGCTTAGACAGCATTGCTAATTCATACTGTGTGTTTCCCACTGCAAGCAGCCCACCAGCAGCAGCAGCACATTCAGTGACTACCTGTGTGTGTGAGACACTTGTGTTGCTTAGACAGCATTGCTAATTCATACTGTGTGTGTCCCACTGCCAGCAGCCCACCAGCATCAGCAGCACATTCAGTGTCTACCTGTGTGTGTGACAGGGAGCTGCACATTGTACTACCCACCCAGTACTGCATTTACCTACTACTAGTACCTGTTGTGTTTAGTTAACCTACCTCATCACTGCATACACCTACGTTTGTGTTGAGTGAACCCACCTCGCTGCACATAACTACCTTTTGTGTTGAGTGAACTTGCCTCACTGCATATCTACCTTTTGTGTTGAGTGAACTCACCTCTCTGCATATAACTACCTTTTGTGTTTAGTGAACTCACCTCACTGCATATATAACTACCTTTGGGTTGAGTGAACTCACCTCTCTGCATATAACTACCTTTTGTGTTGAGTGAACTCACCTCTCTGCATCTAACTACTTTTTGTGAACTCACCTCACTGCATATATAACTACCTTTGGGTTGAGTGAACTCACCTCACTGCATATAGCTACCTTTTGTGTTCAGTGAACTCACCTCACTGCATATAGCTACCTTTTGTGTTCAGTGAACTCACCTCTCTGCATATATAACTACCTTTTGTGTTGAGTGAACTCACCTCTCTGCTTCTAACTACCTTTTGTGTTCAGTGAACTCACCCCACTGCATATATAACTACCTTTGGGTTGAGTGAACTCACCTCAATGCATATAGCTACCTTTTGTGTTGAGTGAACTCACCTCTCTGCATAGAACCACCTTTTGTGTTGAGTGAACTCACCTCTCTGCATATAACTACCTTTTGTGTTCAGTGAACTCACCTCTCTGCATATATAACTACCTTTGTGTTGAGTGAACTCAGCTGACTGCATCTAACTACCTTTTGTGTTCAGTGAACTCACCTCACTGCATATATAACTACCTTTGGGTTGAGTGAACTCACCTCACTGCATATAGCTACCTTTTGTGTTCAGTGAACTCACCTCTCTGCATTTAACTACCTTTTGTGTTCAGTGAACTCACCTCACTGCATATATAACTACCTTTGGGTTGAGTGAACTCACCTCACTGCATATATAACTACCTTTGGGTTGAGTGAACTCACCTCTCTGCATAGAACTACCTTTTGTGTTCAGTGAACTCACCTCACTGCATATACCTAGCTTTCCCCCGAGATGGACAAAATGGACAAACCAGGTAGAGGAAGAGGTAGACCCAGAGGAAGGCCACTTGGCACTGGCAGGTCTGTGCGAGGTGGTGTTGCTGTGATTTCGTGTGGACCTGGCCCAAAGTACAGTGCTCAGAAGAAGGCACGTGCCATCACTTCCCAAAATTGTGAGGACGTGCTTGAGTATTTAACACAGAACACCTCATCTTCCACAGCCACCAGCGCTACAACAAGCACCACATCCGCTGCATTTGACACTTCGCAGGAGTTATTTGGTGGTGGTGGTGAAATCACTGATTCACAGCCACTACTGCAACAACAAGAAGAAGGCGCAGGTACACCACCTCATACGTCTGAGTTAGGTGGCGATAGTATGGACGTAACGTGTGAGGAGGGGGATGATGAACCACCTGCAGTTGAGGAGGTGTCTGAGGAAAGCGAAGCTGGGCCGGAGGATTATGATGACGATTATACGGATACCACATATGTTCCCAGTAGAGGAGATGACCAGGGGGACAGTTCAGAGGGGGAGCCAGAGAGGAGTAGGAGGAGACGACTCCATGATAGAAGCAGAGGGAGCTCCTCCTCAGAAACAGCTGGGGGCAGAGTCCGGCACCATGTATCGCCAGCTATGGCCAGCCAGCCAACATGCCCTTCAAGGTCAGCTGTTGATGCCACGGTAGTGCCATCACCCCAGGGGGGCTCAGCGGTTTGGAAATATTTTAACGTGTGTGCCTCAGATAGGAGCAAAGCCATCTGTTCTGTCTTAAATGTAAGTCACCAATTTAGGTCAGAAGCCACAATTTCCTACTGTACACTTAAATGGTATTAAAACATCTACCCATAAATTGCCTCAGGAATAAATGCTATACACATGCTCTATTATCCTATTATCCTAAAGGAACAAGCACTCTCAAACACTCATAGAAGTTCCCAATTGCCTGTATGGAAAAAAAAGGGGGGGTTAAAACACTTTCCTATTAATCTTTTCCTTAAATGCAAAGTCCACACTAGTGTCTTATAACTAAACACCTATATCATATGAATAGGCAAAAGTCCTAGTTTTCAAGTCCCAAATGTCAAAGTTGCTTCTAGTCGAGCGGAATTTCTACATCAACATGCCTTATCCTCATACAGATAGTAGACGTGCTCACCAGATACAAGTGCCAATCACAACAGTTGGCAATAATCGCGTTTGGCCCAGCCTGTTAGACAGATCCAATCTTCCTGTATCCTCAGCCGTATTCTCAGTGGTATATGCAATGAAAGAAAACACGCACTATGGCATAGTATGTTTGAGATTTTTCACTCAAACGTGCACCACACACAAAACGACTAGCGTGACCCAGCACCTCAATCTCCTCCTCGTGTGAGGGCCATTCAAATGTCCTAGCCTCAAATGGCCATGCCCCTGATGAGTCATCATTGACGAAACTAGTAGGGCGGAGCTCTAACACGGAAGGAGACGCCAGGCCACGAGGATTTTATTTGATATGCGCATTTTTATCTGCAGAATTGTGAGTGTAATTTTAACCTTTTTATCTGGAATAAAAACAATATTATGCTATGTTAGCCTCTCTTTGAGTCTAAGGCACTACTATTACTTGGATGGAGTCAAGGCAAAACGTGAAATACAAGCGAGCATGCTGGTCAAATTGGGTCAGCCATAACATATGGTAAGAGGCTAGGACATTTGAATGGCCCTCACACGAGGAGGAGATTGAGGTGCTGGGTCACGCTAGTCGTTTTGTGTGTGGTGCACGTTTGGGTGAAAAATCTCAAACATACTATGCCATAGTGCGTGTTTTCTTTCCTTGCATATACCACTGAGAATACGGCTGAGGATACAGGAAGATTGGATCTGTCTAACAGGCTGGGCCAAACGCGATTATTGCCAACAGTTGTGATTGGCACTTGTATCTGGTGAGCACGTCTACTATCTGTATGAGGATAAGGCATGTTGATGTAGAAATTCCGCTCGACTAGAAGCAACTTTGACATTTGGGACTTGAAAACTAGGACTTTTGCCTATTCATATGATATAGGTGTTTAGTTATAAGACACTAGTGTGGACTTTGCATTTAAGGAAAAGATTAATAGGAAAGTGTTTTAACCCCCCCTTTTTTTTCCATACAGGCAATTGGGAACTTCTATGAATGTTTGAGAGTGCTTGTTCCTTTAGGATAATAGGATAATAGAGCATGTGTATAGCATTTATTCCTGAGGCAATTTATGGGTAGATGTTTTAATACCATTTAAGTGTACAGTAGGAAATTGTGGCTTCTGACCTAAATTGGTGACTTACATTTAAGACCTGCTGAGCGCTACCATCATTTGTATATATTCTATTGCTTTCAGGGCCTACACCCCTGCTGATCATAGCGCACCAGGCAACCAGGACCGAAATTCACAAAAATTTAGCTTGTTATCTGAGGAGCGCACTGGTTACCCCAACCCCATAAAAACATCTGTTCTGTCTGCCTCTGAAAATTGAGCCGTGGAAAGGCCAACACTCACATAGGGACAAGTGCCTTACGAAGGCACCTGGAGAAAATTAAAAATAAAAGTGCACACGCCAGCCTGGGGCCCCGGGAACTCTCACTGCCGGGGCCCCAGAACCAGCATGCAACACCTTATGTGAGCGCAGTCAAGTCCTGGAGCTGCCACCCCCAGGACCTATTCCCAACTGCTCTGAAACTTACCAAACACACAAAGGAAATACTCACTCCCAAACAGTCCTCTGCTGCTTATATAAAGCCTGCAGGCTGCTTATAAGCCAATAAGTAGTGCACACACATGTTACACCTAGTCTGCAGTAATCAATTAAGCAGAAGCTGAGCTACTCAGCCAGTCGTAGGAGAGGGCTTCAGTTGCATATAGACAATGGCTATATGGCCAGCAGGGGGCACCAGCGTGCAGGATATTCCCTCTCATCTGCCCCCCTCCTAACTAAACTGCATGGGAATCTACAATAAAAACAAAAACAAAAGTGCACACGCCAGCCTGGGGCCCCGGGAACTCTCACTGCCCGGGGCCCCAGAACCAGCATGCAGCACCTTATGTGAGCGCAGTCAAGTCCAGTGCAGCTGGAGGCATTGTCACTGAGAAGAGAAGTCGCCTAAGTCATGACAGTGTTCAGTACCTCACCTTTATCAAAATGAATGAGGCATGGATCCCTGAGGGCTATTGCATGACCGAAGACTAAGTCAGTCCCCACACACAGCATCTCTGCCTGCAGGCCGCTTGACTGCCTTCTCCGCCACCACCACCAGGGTCCAGGACTCTAGACGGATTCCAGAATTTTTAAGGCCGCTGCTAGCAGCGGCCGCTATACTAATTTTTCTGGCTGAACTGCAGGCGGCTGCAACAAAAAAACAAAAGGCATGTACATGTGCCCATCCCCCTTCGTGATCATTACCTTGCCGCGGTGAAGGGGCTTGCGTATCACAATGAAGCAATGACCGCCGGCTATATGAGTGTCTCGGGTGGGGGTGGCACACCAAAGATAATAAGGTCGTTGTTTCATTGTGGTCAGACCAAATTTGATCAGCTGGACAGTCACTGTTCTGTCATTCAGCTACATCAGCCGGGCGACCATATGGGCTGAAAAGCCACCATTACCTGCACTCTCGTCATGGTGCGCACCAGTCTAACACGGCCATCACTACACAAACGGCTGTTTGCAGTCACTGCATACCTTTCACTGCATCTGTGACTGCACAGTGTATTATACCTGGCAGTCAGTGCAGAACTTGCACTTGAATGGATGGCAGACTTGCCCTCCATAACGGATTCCCGTTAAAGGATTTAAAGTGGATTCATTACAATTAGGGCCTCAAAAGTCCTCCTGAGTCCTGTATTGTTATTTTTGGTCACTACCTCGGGGCGGCCATGCCTGCCTGCCTTCTCCTTGCCTGGATGTGTGGTGGTAGCCGTTTCTTAGGCTCCAACTCCGGAATGCAATACAACCATCTACAGTTTCAAACAATTGAAAAATACAATCATCTACAGTTTCAAACAATTGAAAAATACAACCATCTACAGTTTCAAACAATTGAAAAAAATGGCAAACTTGCCCTCCATAAAACATTCTTGGCAAATGCTTTCGACTTGGTTTGTCTTCCGTTGGGTCAAGGCTCCATCTGACCACAGATGCCTGGTCTGCAAAGCACGGTCAGGGCAGGTACAGCATGGGTCTCAGCAGGCTCCCACTTCGGGCCAGAATCCAATCTTCATTCCCCGCCCATTACCCGTGGTGACAATGGCAGACTTGCCCTCCATAATGGATTCCCGTTAAAGGATTTAAAGTTGATTCATTACAATTAGGGCCTCAAAAGTCCTCCTGAGTCCTGTATTGTTATTTTTGGTCACTACCTCGGGACGGCCATGCCTGCCTACTGCCCTCCTTGAATGTGTAGTGGTAGCCGTTGCTCAGGCTCCACACCGGATTCCATCCCTCATTCCCCAGCCATTACCCGGGGTCACAAATGGCAGACTTGCCCGCCTCCATATGATTCTCGTGAAAGGAATGTGGTGTCATCTTTGCCCGCCATAACTGGTTCTCGTTAAAGAATTTAAAGTACATTCATTCAAATACACAGCAGGGCCTCGAAAGTCCTCCTCCTGTATTGTTATTTTTGGTCACTGCCTCGGGGCGGTCTTGCATGCCTGCCTGCTGCCCTCCTTGGATGTGTAGTGGTAGCCGTTTCTCAGGCTCCTCACCGGATTCCATCCCTCATTCCCCGGCCATTACCCGGGGTCACAATGGCAGACTTGCCCTCCATATGATTCTCATGAACGGAGATCTTTTGTATTGCCAACCATATACTAATTGCCCGCCATAACTGGTTCTCGTTAAAGGATTTAAAGTTAATTCATTTCAAATGCACAGCAGGGCCTCGAAAGTCCTCCTCCTGTATTGTTATTTTTGGTCACTACCTCGGGGCAGGCGTGCATGCCTGCCTGCTGCCCTCCTTGGATGTGTAGTGGTAGCCGTTGCTCAGGCTCCACACCGGATTCAAACCCTCATTCCCCGGCCATTACCCTGGGTCACAATGCCAGACTTGCCCGCCTCCATAGGATTCTCATTGTAGCGGTACTGAACAATTACACAGCAAGTAGAAAATGTAATTTAAAAACAAAACATAAGCTTTTTAACAATGCCATGGAAAGTTGATAAGGCAGTCACACATTATCTGACATCACTGAGTGAGGAAGAGCAATCTCGCCATGTTGCGCAGTAGTCCAGCATGGCCGTCACTACACAAACAGCTGGTAACTTGCGGTGCGTTACACAGTTAGTTTGGTGTGTCAGTGTGAAGCAGTACTCTAATTACACTACCTGATTGATGTATACACATGCAAGATGTTTTAAAGCACGTTAGGCCTGCAATTTAGCATTCAATGTGATTTCTGCCCTTAAAACGCTGTTTTGCGTTCAATCCAGATTTTTCCCCGGGACTTTTGGCGTGTATCCCACTCCGCCATGCCCCCCCTCCAGGTGTTAGACCCCTTGAAACATCTTTTCCATCACTTTTGTGGCCAGCATAATTTTTTCTATTTTTCAAAGTTCGCCTCCCTATTGAAGTCTATTGCGGTTCGCGAACTTTTCCGCGAACCGAACCTTCCGTGGAAGTTCGCGAACCTAAAATCGGAGGTTCGGCCCATCACTAAAGAGGAATGGTCCAAAATACCTTCAGCCAGAATCCAGACTCTCATTGGGACCTACAGGAAGCGTTTAGAGGCTGTAATTTCTGCAAAAGGAGAATCTACTAAATATTGATTTATTTTTTGTGGTGCCCAAATTTATCCACCTGCCTAATTTTGTTTAACCTCCTTAGCGGTATGCCCAACACTGTGTCGGGCATACCACTCTCTTGCACCAGGAGTCCCCCATAAGGAAATAATTTGCTCACCAGGGGTGCTTTGCCGAATGCGAACCTGAACCCGAAGGATTCAATCCATGCCGAATCCGAATGCAAAGTCTCCCGAATGTGCGCACTCAAATTCGGCCGGATGGAGCGGTGGGTTCGGTTTCGGGATTCGGGGATGACATCATTGGGCCAATCAGAAGTCCTCCAGCCGAGGCCCTGGCAACCCTAGCAACCAATCAGAGGAGGGGAGCCTGGCCCTCCCCTCCTCTATATAAGGTGGCGGCCATCTTGCGGAGCCACGCACTTGTGTGACTGCTTGGTACTGAGGGATTCTCCAGTGCTGTGCTGTGTCTGAGCAAGTGCATTTCACTGCTAAACCTAGCGTTTTGCTTCCTAAACACATTTATTGTTGTCTTATATAGTTAGCTAGTATTTTGATTGTTTTAGTCGGCTAGTGTATAGTGTATACTGTGCTAGGCTAGTGTTAGTCTGTGTGCAGGCTAGGCCTGCTAGCCTAGGTAGCCTTAGCCTACTACTAGCATAGGTAGGTTAGGGATTCTAGTTAATTGTGTACTTACTAGTACTAGTTTAGTTAATTATTTAATTATTTATTACTGCTGTAGTCTGTTTCTTTATTAGTTTCAGTACTGTGTTAGTTAGTTACTGACTGTGTACAGGCCACCACCAGCATCCGTTGTGAGTGACCTGTGACTGTCACCTGCCCGAGCCTATTGATTGATTGATTGCGTCTGACCGTGTGTGACCGATTGTAATTGTCACCAACTGTCTGCCGCACGACTTAGTTATTGTGTAGTACGCTAGGGATTTCTTAGTTACCTGCGTGCGTACTACTACTGTCTACTACTACTACTAGTACCCGTTCACTTAATTTTTTTTTCACTGTTACTGTGTGATTTTATTATCATCTGTATTGTGTGTAATAATTAAGAGTTACAACACAGGCCACCACCAGCATCCATTGTGAGTGACCAGTGACTGTCACCAGCAAGAAAAATTGGCCACACGCTCAAACTGCAATGTTCATATACACCAGGGAGTCAACCAGTCCGCACCTGGATCCAGACAAGGTGCAAAGATTCACTATGAAAAGAAGGAAGTGACTGGGTCTCCACCTGGATTTAAGCCGCAAAGGCTATGTTTATAAAACACACATGACGTTTTGGCCTGCGGCCTTTATCAAGTGTTAAAATACACTGAGCAAATGCTCACATATAAATCACATACACCCTAATAAAACACACCCCTTTCGGGGCGGGTACAAACTTAATTAGAGAGATCAAAGAACAGTTTAAAGAGACAGTGTCTAAATTGACATATATCATAAAAAACATCTCAAACTGAATTCTTCATTAAGTCCATTGGGGACCAAAGTCTCCAACCTGCTGATCCATCTGCTCTCCCTTCGCAAAAGGGCCATTTCATTATCCATTCCTTCTGCTGCAATCACCTTCTCCAGCACACACCATCTTAAGTCACTGACCATATGATTACATTCAAAGAAGTGTTTACCTACGGGGGAATCAATATTTTTATCAGGATTATCAAAATATTTCCTGTACAGCCTTATGTCACTCCGATGCTCATTAATCCTAACTCTTATGGGTCTAGATGTTTGACCCACATAGCCCAGCCCACAAAGGCACTTCAAAAAATACACAACATTACTCGTAACACAAGAAAAATTCCCATTAATCCTAATCTTTGTGCCCCTTCTGGGATGGGCTATGTGGTCACCTCTAATAATACTTGAACAGTTTTGGCAGCTTAACCACTTCCCGACCGCCGTATAGACAATTGGCGGCCGGGAAGTGGACCCCGCAAGGACCGCTGTATAGACAATTGGCGGCGATCCTTGTACGGGCATAGGCGGAGCGATCGCGTCACCCGTGACGCGATCCTCCGCCGGCACCTGGCTCCGCCCCCCTCGCGCTGTAACCCGCTGGCCGTTCGGAAGCGCCGGCGGGTTGCTAGCACCCGGATCGCCGCATACAAAGTGTATAATACACTTTGTAATGTATACAAAGTGTATTATACAGGCTGCCTCCTGCCCTGGTGGTCCCAGTGTCCGAGGGACCACCAGGGCAGGCTGCAGCCACCCTAGTCTGCACCCAAGCACACTGATTACCCCCCCCCCCCCTGATCGCCCACATCACCCCTCAGACCCCCCCTGCCCACCCCCCCAGACCCCTGTTTACACCCAATCACCCCCCTAATCACCCATCAATCACTCCCTGTCACTATCTATCAATGCTATTTTTTTTATTTGGTCCCTAACTGCACCCTGGGGACTCCTGATCACCCCCCCACCCCTCAGATTCTCCACAGACCCCCCCCCCCCTGTATACTGTATGCATCTATCCCCCCTGATCACCTGTCAATCACATGTCAATCACCTGTCAATCACCCGTCAATCACCCATCAATCACTCCCTGTCACTGCCACCCATCAATCAGTTCCTAACCTGCCCCTTGTGGGCAATCTGATCACCCACCCACACCAATAGATCGCCCGCAGATCCGACGTCAGATCACCTCCCAAGTGCACTGTTTACATCTGTTCTCTACCCTAAACACCCACTAATTACCCATCAATCACCCCCTGTCACTGCTACTCATCAGATTAGACCCCTATCTGCCCCTAGGGCACTCAATCACCCGCCCACACCCTCAGAACGCCCTCAGACCCCAGCTCTGATCACCTCGCCAGTGCATTGCTTGCATCTATTCCCCCCTCTAATCACACCTTGAGACACCAATCAATCACCTCCTGTCACCCCCTAGCACACCTACCCATCAGATCAGGCCCTAATTTGCCCCGTGTGGGCTCCTGATCACTCGGCCAAACCCTCAGATTCCCCTCAGACCCCCTTCCGATCACCTCCCCAGTGCATTGATTGCATCTATTTTCCCCTCTAACCACCTCCTGAGACACCCATCAATCACCTCCTGTCACCCCCCCTAGCACTCCTATCCATCAGATCAGGCCCAATACAACCTGTCATCTAAAAGGCCACCCTGCTTATGACCGGTTCCACAAAATTCGCCCCCTCATAGACCACCTGTCATCAAAATTTGCAGATGCTTATACCCCTGAACAGTCATTTTGAGACATTTGGTTTCCAGACTACTCACGGTTTTGGGCTCGTAAAATGCCAGGGTGGTATAGGAACCCCACAAGTGACCCCATTTTAGAAAAAAGACACCCCAAGGTATTCTGTTAGGTGTATGACGAGTTCATAGAAGATTTTATTTTTTGTCAAAAGTTAGCTGAAATTGATTTTTATTGTTTTTTTTTTCACAAAGTGTCATTTTTCACTAACTTGTGACAAAAAATAAAATCTTCTATGAACTCGCCATACACCTAACGGAATACCTTGGGGTGTCTTCTTTCTAAAATGGGGTCACTTGTGGGGTTCCTATACTGCCCTGGCATTTTAGGGGCCCTAAACCGTGAGGAGTAGTCTAGCAAACAAATGGCTCAAAATGACCTGTGAATAGGACGTTGGGCCCCTTAGCGCAGTTAGGGTGCAAAAAAATGCCACACATGTGGTATCGCCGTACTCAGGAGAAGTAGTATAATGTGTTTTGGGGTGTATTTTTACACATACCCATGCTGAGTGGGAGAAATCTCTAAGTAAATGGACAATTGTGTGTAAAAAAAATCAAACAATTGTCATTTACAGAGATATTTCTCCCACCCAGCATGTGTATGTGTAAAAATACACCACAAAACACATTATACTACTTCTCCTGAGTACGGCGGTACCACATGTGTGGCACTTTTTTACACCCTAAGTGCGCTAAGGGGCCCAAAGTCCAATGAGTACCTTTAGGATTTCACAGGTCATTTTGCGACATCTGGTTTCCAGACTACTCCTCACGGTTTAGGGCCCCTAAAATGCCAGGGCAGTATAGGAACCCCACAAATGACCCCATTCTGGACAGAAGACACCCAAAGGTATTCCGTTAGGAGTATGGCGAGTTCATAGAAGATTTTATTTTTTGTCACAAGTTAGCGGAAAATGACACTTTGTGAAAAAAAACAATTAAAATCTATTTCCGCTTACTTGTGACAAAAAATAAAATCTTCTATGAACTCACCATACAACGGAATACCTTGGGGTGTCTTCTTTCTAAAATGGGGTCATTAGTGGGGTTCCTATACTGCCCTGTAGTGATGCTCAAATACCCCTTTTCAAAATTCGAGTTAGGTCGAATTCGAATAGTAAATTATTCGAGGTCAGTCGAATATTCGAGTCGAATAATTTTTACTATTCGATTCGACCTCGGACTTCGAGCTCACTATTCGAGTCGGTATTCGAGCTCACTATTCGAGATGACTATTCGAATTGGCCTTAAATAGCTTCCAACACTTGTTTTGAGGGTGAATGATGCAAGAAACATCTTTTTTTCCAAGTAACAACAGCAAGTGATTATGTGGGGATGTTCCTTTAAAAAAAAATGTGGAAAGAGAAGTTGTGTCCTTAATTTTGTTCAGTAGTGTTACTGTATATACTTGTTCTTCTTCTTCTTTATCTTTCTTCTTCTTCTTCTAGATCTTCTTCTTCTATATCTTCTTCTTCTTCTTCTATATTGTCTTCTTCTTCTTCTTCTTCTTCTTCATCATCTTCTTCTTCTTCTTCATCATCTTCTTCTTCTTCTTCTTCATCATCTTCTTCTTCTTCTTCATCATCTTCTTCTTCATCTTCATCTTCTTCTTCTTCTTCATCTTCATCTTCTTCATCTTCTTCTTCTTCATCTTCTTCTTCTTCTTCATCTTCTTCTTCTTCTTCATCTTCTTCTTCTTCTTCTTCATCTTCTTCTTCTTCTTCATCTTCTTCTTCTTCTTCATCATCTTCTTCATCTTCTTCATCTTCTTCTTCATCTTCTTCATCTTCTTCTTCTTCATCTTCTTCTTCTTCATCTTCTTCATCTTCTTCATCTTCTTCTTCTTTTTCATCTTCTTCTTCTTCATCATCTTCTTCATCTTCTTCTTCATCTTCTTCTTCATCTTCATCTTCTCCTTCTTTTTCAATATCGTCTTCTTCTTCTTCACGTATTTCTCTTTTCAATTTTTTTTTAAAGAAATGCAGCTATTTTTGAGCGTAACAAATAGCTGGTGGGCGCACGCATGTTGGAAGCGCCATTGTATGTGCTCCCTGGCAGTGGAAACACAAAGACAGCAGGAGGTAAATTCAGCAGCAGGAGGAGGAGGATGAGTGTGTGGCAGCAGGCAGTCAATGAGGCAGGCAGCTCGCCGTGACATAATAGCCCTGGTACCTAGCGGTGATACCAGGGCTGTAAATAAACACAACAGGAGGTCCCAGACAGCGGTCGTGCAGCCCACATTGTGTCCAATACACAACTGGGACAACACAGTTTTCAACCCGGGCACCTCAGAAAAATTAAACCTTTTTTTTTTTTTTAATGGTTTGTTTGGTTTTGGTTTTGCAACCAATATTGCTATTGTTTGACGTAATAGCTGGTGGCAGAGTGGCAGCAGAAGGTAATTCTGTGTACCCTGGCAGTGGGAAACACAGACAGACAGCAACAGCAGCAGGAGGAATGGAGGAGTAATGTGAGCAGCTATTGTTTGACGTAATAGCTGGTGGCAGAGTGGCAGCAGAAGGTAAATCATCTGTGTAGTGTACCCTGGCAGTGGGAAACACAGACAGACAGCAGCAGCAGCAGCAGGAGGAGGTATGGAGGAGTAGTGTGAGTGTGGCAGCAGGTAGGCAGCGTGACATAATAGCCCTGGTACCTAGCGGTGATACCAGGGCTGTAAATAAACACAACAGGAGGTCCCAGACAGCGGTCGTGCAGCCCACATTGTGTCCAATACACAACTGGGACAACACAGTTTTCAACCCGGGCACCTCAGAAAAATTAAACCTTTTTTTTTTTTTTTAATGGTTTTTTGGTTTTGGTTTTGCAACCAATATAGCTATTGTTTGACGTAATAGCTGGTGGCAGAGTGGCAGCAGAAGAAGGTAATTCTGTGTACCCTGGCAGTGGGAAACACAGACAGACAGCAACAGCAGCAGGAGGAATGGAGGAGTAATGTGAGCAGCTATTGTTTGACGTAATAGCTGGTGGCAGAGTGGCAGCAGAAGGTAAATCATCTGTGTAGTGTACCCTGGCAGTGGGAAACACAGACATGACAGCAGCAGCAGCAGCAGGAGGAGGTATGGAGGAGTAGTGTGAGTGTGGCAGCAGGTAGGCAGCGTGACATAATAGCCCTGGTACCTAGCGGTGATACCAGGGCTGTAAATAAACACAACAGGAGGTCCCAGACAGCGGTCGTGCAGCCCACATTGTGTCCAATACACAACTGGGACAACACAGTTTTCAACCCGGGCACCTCAGAAAAATTAAACCTTTTTTTTTTTTTAATGGTTTGTTTGGTTTTGGTTTTGCAACCAATATAGCTATTGTTTGACGTAATAGCTGGTGGCAGAGTGGCAGCAGAAGAAGGTAATTCTGTGTACCCTGGCAGTGGGAAACACAGACAGACAGCAGCAGCAGGAGGAGGAATGGAGGAGTAGGCGAGCAGCTATTGTTTGACGTAATAGCTGGTGGCAGAGTGGCAGCAGAAGGTAAATCATCTGTGTAGTGTACCCTGGCAGTGGGAAACACAGACAGACAGCAGCAGCAGCAGCAGGAGGAGGTATGGAGGAGTAGTGTGAGTGTGGCAGCAGGTAGGCAGCGTGACATAATAGCCCTGGTACCTAGCGGTGATACCAGGGCTGTAAATAAACACAACAGGAGGTCCCAGACAGCGGTCGTGCAGCCCACATTGTGTCCAATACACAACTGGGACAACACAGTTTTCAACCCGGGCACCTCAGAAAAATTAAACCTTTTTTTTTTTTTTAATGGTTTGTTTGGTTTTGGTTTTGCAACCAATATAGCTATTGTTTGACGTAATAGCTGGTGGCAGAGTGGCAGCAGAAGGTAATTCTGTGTACCCTGGCAGTGGGAAACACAGACAGACAGCAACAGCAGCAGGAGGAATGGAGGAGTAATGTGAGCAGCTATTGTTTGACGTAATAGCTGGTGGCAGAGTGGCAGCAGAAGGTAAATCATCTGTGTAGTGTACCCTGGCAGTGGGAAACACAGACAGACAGCAGCAGCAGCAGCAGGAGGAGGTATGGAGGAGTAGTGTGAGTGTGGCAGCAGGTAGGCAGCGTGACATAATAGCCCTGGTACCTAGCGGTGATACCAGGGCTGTAAATAAACACAACAGGAGGTCCCAGACAGCGGTCGTGCAGCCCACATTGTGTCCAATACACAACTGGGACAACACAGTTTTCAACCCGGGCACCTCAGAAAAATTAAACCTTTTTTTTTTTTTTAATGGTTTTTTGGTTTTGGTTTTGCAACCAATATAGCTATTGTTTGACGTAATAGCTGGTGGCAGAGTGGCAGCAGAAGAAGGTAATTCTGTGTACCCTGGCAGTGGGAAACACAGACAGACAGCAACAGCAGCAGGAGGAATGGAGGAGTAATGTGAGCAGCTATTGTTTGACGTAATAGCTGGTGGCAGAGTGGCAGCAGAAGGTAAATCATCTGTGTAGTGTACCCTGGCAGTGGGAAACACAGACATGACAGCAGCAGCAGCAGCAGGAGGAGGTATGGAGGAGTAGTGTGAGTGTGGCAGCAGGTAGGCAGCGTGACATAATAGCCCTGGTACCTAGCGGTGATACCAGGGCTGTAAATAAACACAACAGGAGGTCCCAGACAGCGGTCGTGCAGCCCACATTGTGTCCAATACACAACTGGGACAACACAGTTTTCAACCCGGGCACCTCAGAAAAATTAAACCTTTTTTTTTTTTAATGGTTTGTTTGGTTTTGGTTTTGCAACCAATATAGCTATTGTTTGACGTAATAGCTGGTGGCAGAGTGGCAGCAGAAGAAGGTAATTCTGTGTACCCTGGCAGTGGGAAACACAGACAGACAGCAGCAGCAGGAGGAGGAATGGAGGAGTAGGCGAGCAGCTATTGTTTGACGTAATAGCTGGTGGCAGAGTGGCAGCAGAAGGTAAATCATCTGTGTAGTGTACCCTGGCAGTGGGAAACACAGACAGACAGCAGCAGCAGCAGCAGGAGGAGGTATGGAGGAGTAGTGTGAGTGTGGCAGCAGGTAGGCAGCGTGACATAATAGCCCTGGTACCTAGCGGTGATACCAGGGCTGTAAATAAACACAACAGGAGGTCCCAGACAGCGGTCGTGCAGCCCACATTGTGTCCAATACACAACTGGGACAACACAGTTTTCAACCCGGGCACCTCAGAAAAATTAAACCTTTTTTTTTTTTTTAATGGTTTGTTTGGTTTTGGTTTTGCAACCAATATAGCTATTGTTTGACGTAATAGCTGGTGGCAGAGTGGCAGCAGAAGAAGGTAATTCTGTGTACCCTGGCAGTGGGAAACACAGACAGACAGCAGCAGCAGGAGGAGGAATGGAGGAGTAGGCGAGCAGCTATTGTTTGACGTAATAGCTGGTGGCAGAGTGGCAGCAGAAGGTAAATCATCTGTGTACCCTGGCAGTGGGAAACACAGACAGACAGCAGCAGCAGCAGCAGCAGGAGGAGGAGGTATGGAGGAGCAGTGTGAGTGTGGCAGCAGGTAGGCAGCGTGACATAATAGCCCTGGTACCTAGCGGTGATACCAGGGCTGTAAATAAACACAACAGGAGGTCCCAGACAGCGGTCGTGCAGCCCACATTGTGTCCAATACACAACTGGGACAACACAGTTTTCAATCCGGGCACCTCAGAAAAATTAAACCTTTTTTTTTTTTTAATGGTTTGTTTGGTTTTGGTTTTGCAACCAATATAGCTATTGTTTGACGTAATAGCTGGTGGCAGAGTGGCAGCAGAAGAAGGTAATTCTGTGTACCCTGGCAGTGGGAAACACAGACAGACAGCAGCAGCAGCAGCAGGAGGAGGTATGGAGGAGCAGTGTGAGTGTGGCAGCAGGTAGGCAGCGTGACATAATAGCCCTGGTACCTAGCGGTGATACCAGGGCTGTAAATAAACACAACAGGAGGTCCCAGACAGCGGTCGTGCAGCCCACATTGTGTCCAATACACAACTGGGACAACACAGTTTTCAACCCGGGCACCTCAGAAAAATTAAACCTTTTTTTTTTTAATGGTTTTTTGGTTTTTGGTTTTACAACCAATATAGCTATTGTTTGACGTAATAGCTGGTGGCAGAGTGGCAGCAGAAGAAGGTAATTCTGTGTACCCTGGCAGTGGGAAACACAGACAGACAGCAGAAGGGCAGTACACAGCAGCCCACTGTAGGTGTAAAATGTGTGGCTGCAGGCGACGTAATAGTCAAAGTGAACCAGGCTGGCTTAGTGAGCAGGAGCCAGGAGGTGGTAAAGGGTGGTAAGGCACATTAACGATGGTTCCGGCAGCCAGTTCATGTCCCCCTCTCGCCGACAACAGGGGCCAGGAACTCGCCTTCCACCCACGCCTGGTTCATCTTGAGAAACGTCAGTCTGTCCACAGACTTGTGAGACAGACGTGAGCGTTTCTCGGTGACCACGCCACCAGCTGCACTGAAGCAGCGCTCGGACAGCACGCTGGAAGGGGGGCAGGACAGCACTTCCAGGGCGTACTGCGCCAGCTCGCTCCAGATCTCCATGCGCTTGACCCAATACTCCATGGGATCAACAGGGGCATCGCTGTCAAGCCCGCTGTACGACCCCATGTAGTCAGCCACCATGCGGGTCAGGCGCTGGCTGTGACCGGAGGAGGATGCTGCTGCATGCATCTCCTCTCTAGTCACTGCTGCCGGAGCCTCTACAGTCCTGTAGAGCTCATGGCTGAGAGACAGCAGGTCTGTGGGGCGCTTGCTGCTGCTGGATGCAGGCACCTGCTGCTGCCTCTGTGCTGGCTGCTCGACAGTGGGGGTGGAAGGCTGGGGGAAGGCTTCCTCCAAGCGCTCAACAAGGGCCTGCTGCAAGCTCCTTATTTGTTGCGCTGGGTCTCCTCCTGCAGGCGGCAGGAACTGGCTCAACTTCCCCTTGAGGCGTGGGTCCAACATCATGCTGATCCAGATGTCCTCCCTCTGCTTCATCTGGATCACCCTGGGGTCCCTGCGCAGGCACGTCAGCATGTGCGCTGCCATTGGGAAGAGGCGGGCCACGTCTGCTGGCACATCGACGTCAGTGCTGTCCTCATCCTCCTCCTCTGCCGCCTCATCCTCTCTCCACCCCCGCACCAACTCAGCTGCGCTGTGCTGATCCCCCTCATCAGCAGCCAGGTCAGGGACCTCCACCAAGTCCTCCTCCTCCTCCCCCTCAGAGGTGGACTGCGCAGCTGGTTGCCGCTCCTGCTGGTCCAAGGCTGCCGCTCCCTGTTCCAGCAAAGCATCGAGGGCCCTGTTCAGCAGAGAAACCAGGGGCACCCACTCGCAGACCATAGCATGGTCCCTGCTCACCATGTTTGTGGCCTGCAGGAAGGGAGCCAGCACAAAGCACACCTGCTGCATGTGCCTCCAGTCATCATCGGGGACGATGGACGGGATGTTGCTGGTCTTGTCCCTTCTCTGAGCGGCGGAAACAGTGGCCAGGGCAAGGTACTGGTTGACAGCGTGCTTCTGTTCAACCAGACGCTCCAACATCGCCAGAGTGGAGTTCCAGCGAGTCGGAACGTCAAGGATCAGCCGATGGCGTGGCAGATCCAGCTCCTTTTGCACGTCTTCCAGGCTCGCACAGGCTGCAGCCGAGCGCCGGAAGTGACGCACAACATTCCTTGCCGTTTCCAGCAGTTCGCCCATCCCCTGGTAGGTGCGCAGGAACTTCTGCACCACCAGGTTCAGCACGTGGGCAAGACAGGGGATGTGGGTCAGGTTTCCCCTGTCTATTGCGGCAACCAGATTGGCCCCATTGTCGGCCACCACCTCTCCGACTCTGAGGCCTCTGGGGGTCAGCCAAATCCTCTCCTGCTCCTGGAGTTTGGCCAACACATGGGTTGCCGTCAGCTTGGTCTTCCCAAGGCTGACCAAGTGCAGCAGCGCTTGGCAGTGGCGTGCCTTCACGCTGCTGCTGAGGCGGGGGGTTTGGCCAGGTGTGCCGGAGGATGGCAGAGGATCGGAGGAACCTGCTGCAGTTCCCCTGACCCTGCGGGGTGGCACCACCCACTGTGTTGCTGCTGCTGCTGTGCCCGCTGCTGCTCTCCCATCCTCACCCCCTTCCACCAAGCTGACCCAGTGGACAGTGAAGGACAGGTAGCGGCCTGTCCCGAAGCGGCTGCTCCAGGAGTCCATGGTGACGTGGACCCTTTCACCAACCGCGTGCTCCAGCCCTCGCTCCACATTGGCCATCACAAAGCGGTGCAGTGCAGGAATGGCCTTGCGGGCAAAGAAGTGTCTGCTGGGGAGCTGCCAGTCTGGGGCTGCGCAAGCAAGCAGCGCACGAATGTCGCTCCCCTCCTGCACGAGCGTGTACGGCAGGAGTTGGGAGCACATGGCCCGTGCCAGCAAGCCGTTCAGCTGCCGCACGCGACGGCTGCTGGGAGGCAGAGCCCTAACCACCCCCTGGAAGGACTCGCTCAAAAGGCTCTAGCGTGGCCTTTTGCTGACACGGGAATCAGCAGACACAGCAGAGGAGGCCACTGAGGACTGGCTGCCAGAACAGGCCTCAGTGTCGGCGGCAGGAGTTGCAGAGGGGGGAGGAGCAGTGCGTTTCCGCACTCCTGCTGGTGCTGCTGGAGGAGCAGGAGGGCGGGTGGCTGCTGTTGCTGCTGCTGCTGCTGAAGGCTGTGCAGTGATGGGTGTGGTGCCACTGCCAGCACCAGATGCCTTCAGCCTCTGGAACTCCTCATGCTGGTGGAAATGTTTAGCCGCAAGGTGGTTGATGAGCGAGCTGGTGCAGAACTTTAAGGGATCTGCACCTCTGCTCAACTTCCGCTGACAGTGGTTGCAAGTGGCGTACTTGCTGTACACAGTGGGCATGGTGAAATATCGCCAGATTGGTGACTTAAACATCCCCCTACGGCATGGAAGCGCTGCTGCCTGTCTCCCTGTGGTGGTTGGGGGGGGGGGGGGCTTGGGGGGCTTGGGTGCGGCTGGTGGTGGTACTGGCAGATGCTGCTGCTGCTGCTGCTGAGCCTGAGACACCAGCAGGCTGTGGGACCTGCCTACTGCTGCTGCCAATGCTTGCAATGATGCGCCTCCTTGCAAGGCCCACAAGAGCATCCTCCTCCTCCTCCTCAGAGCTGCTGAGGACGACATCCCCTGGAGGTGGTGGCACCCAGTCTCTGTCTGTCACCGGGTCATCATCATCCTCCCCCTCCTGAAACATGTCCTGCTGGGATGAGGACCCCCCAAACTCCTCTCCTGATGCATGGATGGGCTGCTTGACTGTCGCCACAGTCTTGCTGTCCAATCCCTCATCCCCCAAAGTGCCCATCAGCATCTCCTCCTCAAAATCGCCAACAACAGCAGACAATTGACTCATGATGCCTGGGGTCAAAAGACTGCTGAATGACAGGTCGCCAACTGACGGTGAACTGGCCTCCTCCCCAGGCCCTACTGGGCGGCTGCTGCGAACAGGGGTGGTGGTGGTGGTGGTGGTGGTGGTGGTGGTGAGGGTGGAGGCCTCGGATGCAGAGCTGATGGCGGGCTGCTCATCCTCCGTCATGAGTTGCACCACAATGTCTGCATCCTTTTCCTCAATGGGACGTTTCCGACCCGGCTGGAGGAAAATGGGAGCAGGTGCTACACGCTGCTGCTGTGTCTCTGCAGCGTGAGTTGCAGATGCTCCTGCTGGGCGGCGCCCAAGGCGTCCACGGCCAGTGGCTATGGGAGGAATGTTAGCCACTGACGCTGCTGCTGCTGCGGAACTGTGCATGGTGGCGCGCCCGCGGCCGCGGCTTGCCACAATGCTGCTCCCTCTCCTCCTGATTCCCTTGCTGCCCTTGCCCTTGCCCAAACCGCGCTGGCTGCCACTTCCAGACATCTTCAATGTTTTGGGCGTATAGACAAAAGTTTTTTAAAAGGGCGGGTGAAAAGTGGGGTACTTTAATGAGGTGAGTTGGTTGGTTGGTGAGGTGACTGAGTGAGTGTCCCCTAGTACAGTAAGTAAGTAGTAACAGTCAGGAAGTACAACTAGCAGTTACAATAATCAGTAGTAATCACAAGTAAATTTAGTGTGTGTACACTCAGACAGTGAGTGCACGCACGCAGGAGCTAGTAGCCTATGAACACAGTGACTGAGTGTCCTAGACTCCTAGTACAGTAAGAGTAAGTAGTAACAGTAAGTAGAACTAACTAATTACAATAATCAATCAGCGATCAGAAGGAAATGGAGTGTGGGTGTGTGTACACTCAGACAGTGAGTGCACGCACGCAGGAGCTAGTAGCCTATGAACACAGTGACTGAGTGTCCTAGACTCCTAGTACAGTAAGAGTAAGTAGTAACAGTAAGTAAGTAGAACTAACTAATTACGATAATCAATCAGCGATCAGAAGGAAATAGAGTGTGTGTTGTGTGTGTACACTCAGACAGTGAGTGCACGCACGCAGGAGCTAGTAGCCTATGGACAGTGACTGAGTGTCCTAGACTCCTAGTACAGTAAGAGTAAGTAGTAACAGTAAGTACAACTAACTAATTATGATAATCAATCAGCGATCAGAAGGAAATGGAGTGTGGGTGTGTGTACACTCAGACAGTGAGTGCACGCACGCAGGAGCTAGTAGCCTATGAACACAGTGACTGAGTGTCCTAGACTCCTAGTACAGTAAGAGTAAGTAGTAACAGTAAGTAGAACTAACTAATTACAATAATCAATCAGCGATCAGAAGGAAATGGAGTGTGGGTGTGTGTACACTCAGACAGTGAGTGCACGCACGCAGGAGCTAGTAGCCTATGAACACAGTGACTGAGTGTCCTAGACTCCTAGTACAGTAAGAGTAAGTAGTAACAGTAAGTAGAACTAACTAATTACGATAATCAATCAGCGATCAGAAGGAAACAGAGTGTGGGTGGTGTGTGTACACTCAGACAGTGAGTGCACGCACGCAGGAGCTAGTAGCCTATGGACAGTGACTGAGTGTCCTAGACTCCTAGTACAGTAAGAGTAAGTAGTAACAGTAAGTACAACTAACTAATTACGATAATCAATCAGCGATCAGAAGGAAATGGAGTGTGGGTGTGTGTACACTCAGACAGTGAGTGCACGCACGCAGGAGCTAGTAGCCTATGAACACAGTGACTGAGTGTCCTAGACTCCTAGTACAGTAAGAGTAAGTAGTAACACTAAGTAGAACTAACTAATTACAATAATCAATCAGCGATCAGAAGGAAATGGAGTGTGGGTGTGTGTACACTCAGACAGTGAGTGCACGCACGCAGGAGCTAGTAGCCTATGAACACAGTGACTGAGTGTCCTAGACTCCTAGTACAGTAAGAGTAAGTAGTAACAGTAAGTAGAACTAACTAATTACAATAATCAATCAGCGATCAGAAGGAAATGGAGTGTGGGTGTGTGTACACTCAGACAGTGAGTGCACGCACGCAGGAGCTAGTAGCCTATGAACACAGTGACTGAGTGTCCTAGACTCCTAGTACAGTAAGAGTAAGTAGTAACAGTAAGTAGAACTAACTAATTACAATAATCAATCAGCGATCAGAAGGAAATGGAGTGTGGGTGTGTGTACACTCAGACAGTGAGTGCACGCACGCAGGAGCTAGTAGCCTATGAACACAGTGACTGAGTGTCCTAGACTCCTAGTACAGTAAGAGTAAGTAGTAACAGTAAGTAGAACTAACTAATTACGATAATCAATCAGCGATCAGAAGGAAATAGAGTGTGGGTGGTGTGTGTACACTCAGACAGTGAGTGCACGCACGCAGGAGCTAGTAGCCTATGGACAGTGACTGAGTGTCCTAGACTCCTAGTACAGTAAGAGTAAGTAGTAACAGTAAGTACAACTAACTAATTACGATAATCAATCAGCGATCAGAAGGAAATGGAGTGTGGGTGTGTGTACACTCAGACAGTGAGTGCACGCACGCAGGAGCTAGTAGCCTATGAACACAGTGACTGAGTGTCCTAGACTCCTAGTACAGTAAGAGTAAGTAGTAACACTAAGTAGAACTAACTAATTACAATAATCAATCAGCGATCAGAAGGAAATGGAGTGTGGGTGTGTGTACACTCAGACAGTGAGTGCACGCACGCAGGAGCTAGTAGCCTATGAACACAGTGACTGAGTGTCCTAGACTCCTAGTACAGTAAGAGTAAGTAGTAACAGTAAGTAGAACTAACTAATTACAATAATCAATCAGCGATCAGAAGGAAATGGAGTGTGGGTGTGTGTACACTCAGGCAGTGAGTGCACGCACGCAGGAGCTAGTAGCCTATGAACACAGTGACTGAGTGTCCTAGACTCCTAGTACAGTAAGAGTAAGTAGTAACAGTAAGTACAACTAACTAATTACGATAATCAATCAGCGATCAGAAGGAAATAGAGTGTGTGTTGTGTGTGTACACTCAGACAGTGAGTGCAGTGCGCACACGCAGGAGCTAGTAGCCTATATGAACAGTGACAGTGAGTGTCCCTACGGGTACAGTAAGAGTAAGTAGTAAGTAAGTACAACTAACTAACAATAATCTATCAGTAATCAGAAGGAAATAGAGTGTGTGTACACACAGACAGTGAGTGAGTGCACACACGCAGGAGCTAACCTATAAACAGTGACAGTCAGTGAGTGTCCTACTCCTAGTACAGTATAACTACAATACTATTAGTAAAGGACAGCAGAAATACTGGTATAGATGAGAGAAATAAACAGAGGACAGCTGCCCACAGAGGCAAGGCCCCCCTGAGGCCTAAACCTGTAAGCTTGCAGCAGCTGCCTGTCTCTAATGTAACACACAAGCTACTAACTAAAATACAATGTCTATCTAACTAACAACAATATAGGTGTGTATAGGAGGTGTATGTGAGCAAAAACGCTAGGTAAATGACCACAATAGAGCTCTTGCTAAGCCAAAGCACAAAGGAGCAACTCTCTCTCTGTACAAGTCTCAGGCAAGCACGGAGAAACGTAACATGGCGGCCACTATTTATAGGGTAGGGGCTGGCCAGGGTCCCCCTCTGTGATTGGCTGCCGTCAGAGGGCCTGGGAGCCCTCTGATTGGCTCTAAGGACATCAATCTGGGCTATGACGCTATTCGAGCTCGGTACCGAGCTCGAATAGCGCCGGGTTGCTCGAATAGCTCGAATAGTGAATGGGCTATTCGAGTGTACTCGGATAGCCCATTCGAATAGCTCCAGCTATTCGGAGCTCGAATACCGAGCTCGAATAGCTGAAAAAGAGCTTGAATATTCGAGCTACTCGAATATTCGAGCTCTGCTGAGCACCACTGCTGCCCTGGCATTTTAGGGGCCCTAAACCGTGAGGAGTAGTCTTGAAACAAAAATGACCTATGAAATCCTAAAGGTACTCATTGGACTTTGGGCCCCTTAGCGCAGTTAGGGTGCAAAAAAGTGCCACACATGTGGTATCGCCGTACTCAGGAGAAGTAGTATAATGTGTTTTGGGGTGTATTTTTACACATACCCATGCTGAGTGGGAGAAATATCTCTGTAAATGGATAATTGTGTGAAAAAAAAAAATCAAACAATTGTCATTTACAGAGATATTTCTCCCACCCAGCATGGGTATGTGTAAAAATACACCCCAAAACACATTATACCACTTCTCCTGAGTACGGCAATACCACATGTGTGGCACTTTTTTGCAGCCTAACTGCGCTAAGGGGCCCAAAGTCCAATGAGCACCTTTAGGCTTTACAGGGGTACTTACAATTTAGCACCCCCCCAAAATGTCAGGACAGTATACACACCCCACAAATGACCCCATTTTGGAAAGTAGACACTTCAAGGAATTCAGAGAGGGGCATGGTGAGTCCGTGGCAGATTTCATTTTTTTTTGTCGCCAGTTAGAAGAAATGGAAACTTTTTTTTTTTTTGTCACAAAGTGTCATTTTCCGCTTACTTGTGACAAAAAATAATATCTTCTATGAACTCACTATGCCTCTCAGTGAATACTTTGGGATGTCTTCTTTCCAAAATGGGGTCATTTGGGGGGTATTTATGCTATCCTGGAATTCTAGCCCCTCATGAAACATGACAGGGGGTCAGAAAAGTCAGAGATGCTGGAAAATGGGAAAATTCACTTTTTGCACCATAAACCGTGCAAACGTAAACGTAAACGCTATAACTTTTACCCAAACCAATAAATATAGGCTGAATGGGGTTTTTTTAATCAAAAACATGTTTGTCCACATTTTTCGTGCTGCATGTATACAGAAATTTTACTTTATTTGAAAAATGTCAGCACAGAAAGTTAAAAAAATAATTTTTTTGACAAAATTCATGTCTTTTTTGATGAATATAATAAAAAGTAAAAATCGCAGCAGCAATCAAATAGCACCAAAAGAAAGCTTTATTAGTGACAAGAAAAGGAGCCAAAATTTATTTAGGTGGTAGGTTGTATGAGCGAGCAATAAACCGTGAAAGCTGCAGTGGTCTGAATGGAAAAAAAGTGCCTGGTCCTTAAGGGGGGTAAAGTCCACGGTCCTCAAGTGGTTAAGCAAGAGAATGTGCCATGTTTTTTAGATAGAAAAGTGGCCGCCTGTTTTGGGTTATTTTTAAGATCTGCCTTAACTAACGCATCACGAATACTTCTCCCTTTTCTATAAACAAATGTAGGGGGGGGGGGGGGGGGACCGGAACACCCTAGACAGAAGCGGATCCGCCTCTATCAATGTCCAATTGTCTAATATACTTTTCCTCACTAATTGAGCATGGTTGTCATACGTGGAGATGAATTGTACACCCTCACTTCGTTTTTCCCTATACGTTTTCTGTCTCAAAACTTTTCTTTCCAATTTTTGCACCTCAGATGCCGTCTGTGACACCTCCTTTCTTGTATAGCCTCTTGCAACAAAATTTTCTACCAACTTATCTTATCTGCCTGTCTATGATAAGCCTCATCACTTGATGTGATACTTCTGGCACGAACAAATTGGCTCTTTGGAAGTCTTTTAAGTAGTGGACGGGGGTGACAGCTACTGGCTAATAAAGCATTGTTACGATCGGTGTTTTTTTAATATAAATCTGTACAAAAAACCCCGTCCTTCAAAGAAATGTCAACATCCAAAAAATGCAAGCAAACAGGATTAAATTCCAATGTAAATTTAATGGATCCATGGCAGAGATTCAAACCTGAGAAAAATTCAATCAGACTATCCTCTGGGCCTGTCCAACAAAAAATAGACCAGTGACTGTCACCTGCCCTAGCCTATTGATTGATTGATTGCGTCTGACCATGTGTGACCGATTATAATTGTCACCAACTGTCAGCCGCACGACTTAGTTATTGTGTAGTATGCTAGGTATTTCTTAGTTACCTGCGTGCGTACTACTACTGTCTACTACTACTACTAGTACCCGTTCACTTAATTTTTTTTCACTGTTACTGTGTGATTTTTTTATCATCTGTAGTGTGTGTAATAATTAAGAGTTACAACACAGGCCACCACCAGCATCCATTGTGAGTGACCAGTGACTGTCACCTCCCCAAGCCTATTGATTGATTGATTGCGTCTGACCATGTGTGACCGATTGTAATTGTCACCAACTGTCTGCCGCATGACTTAGTTATTGTGTAGTACGCTAGGTATTTCTTAGTTACCTGCATGCGTACTACTACTACTACTACTACTGTCTACTACTACTACTAGTCAACGCCAAGTCAGCACCAACACAGACTTTGTTAAAGTTTACACCCTTTCCCGCCCTCTTCTACTTTTTTTTTTTTACTGTATTTGTATAGTGCACAATGACTGGCAGAGGTAGAGGGCGAGGCACCACCAGGAGAGGCAGCGCCATTGCAGGAGCCACTGCCAGCAGCAGCAGGTCTGGGACTGGTCCACCGCCAGCCACTGACCGCAGGGAGGAGGGAGCAGAGGCGCAAATGCAGCGCGTTGCGCCCATCTTTGAGACGGGTCGTCGCCCACGGCCCATTGTGGAGAGTCAGGTGCAGGCTGTGGTGGAAATGATGGCGGAGCAAGAAGCCACCGTTTCCAGCCAGGCCTCCAGCACCAGCGAGACCAGTGCCACCACCACCAGCACTCCGGTCCGCAGCAGGCCTCCACCACCGCTTGGGGCCATGGTCATGGTGACCCCATCGACCAGCCTGCCCTCAATGAGCATGCTCTTCTCCCCTGAGACTGTGACTATGTACAGGGATGTTTTGGAGAAGTATGAGTTGGAGATGATGGGGCCATCCAAGGAGGAAGAGGAGGTGCAGAGGTTTGTTGTTGGTGCTGAGGAGGAGGGGCGTGATGAAGGGGATGTTGGGGTAGAGGAGTTGGTTGAGGTGGGCTCACAGGATATGTTTGGGGTTGATGATGATGACTTGCTGGATCCTTCCTATGTGCCACCAGTACCACCAGCACAGTTGGTTGAAGGCAGCTCGTCATCGGAGGAGCAGCAAGGCGGCCAGCACAGGGCGTGGAAGGCAGGAGCCACAGCCTGCTGCTTCAGCCACTACCACCACCCGCAGGAAACCTCCAACTAAAGCAAAAAAGGCACAATTCTCCAAGGGCACCCAAAAACCCCAGCCCTCAAGCTCAAAGAGCAGGTTGAAGTCCCCAGTCTGGCGGTACTTCACCAAGTGCCCAGTGGACGCGACACGTGCAATTTGCAACACTTGCGGTGTCAGTCTCAGCAGAGGTCGCGATCTGCTCAAGTTGGGTACCTCGTGCCTGCAGACTCACTTACAGAGCAGGCATTTTGAGGACTTTAGTGAGTTGAAGAAGCTGATGCAAAGTGGTGCAGGCAGTGGTCAGAGCCAGACAGCCACTGCACAGATTTTAGCAGCAGCAGCAGCATCCGACTCTCCTGCCCATCCAGCAGCAGCAGCAGGAGCACAGCAGCAACTCACTCCCAAACCCCCCCCCCCCCTTCGGCAGCCAGTCCTCAGTGGCCTCATCAGCAGGGCCGAATTTCTGGAAAGGCCAGAAAGGCCACGGCCTAGGGCGATAAAATTAGATAAGATAAGAAGGGCGGCATGACTTGGAGAGAGAAGAGGTCGTATGTCAAGGTAAATCATCTCTTCTGGTCCCGCAGCGCAGCCATCCAGCGCCCTGCTCTGCACTAATAGCTGAATTCCAGAGTTTCCCAGTCCCTGCATCTCTCTCTCACTTCCTGATGTGTTAAAACAATCAGGATCAATCATAACGGTCATCTGATAATCCATTCCTTTCTTTGTATGATAGACTTACAGATCGATGTGAGAAATACCAGAGATTTACATTACAAAGCAGATAGAACTAAGTTCCGCTGAGTTTTAATGCAGGCAAACATCTGTGAGCTCTGCAGTTTCTTCTCCTCTTTTTACAACTTTGACACTGACCTCAGCAGATGTTAATTTATCTAATCCTAATTTATGACTGTTAAGACTTTTTTTCCCCTAGCTAGCAGTGGTCTCTTCTGTTCCTTAGTTAACTCTTTCCTGACTCATTTTCTGTGCTCCAGCTCCTAAAATCTATGAGACTGCAGGATAAAAAATGCTGTTTTCTTCCCTTTCATTGCTAAATTGTCATTTTAAATGACACCTGAGCAGTGGTGCTCATCCAATATTTGGGTATCCGAACTACCCAGATAATCTGAACTTTTTCCACTATCCGAACTTTGAATAGCAATTCGGATATTTTTTAAAATCGGAATAGCACTATCCGAGCAAACTCGGATTACCCATCTGAGAGAGAAAGGGATTTTAAGTCCCCACATCATTAAAAAAACATGATGTTACATGCCTCATTTACCCTGAAAAACGTTTTAAAGGCAATTTAAATAAGCCTTCTTCAGACTTTGTTCCCGTATACTGTCAATATGTTAGAGCACACCACCATATGTACATTCAGCATTCAAAAGAGATGCATAGATTTTTCAGCAAATATAAATAAATGTCATTCAGATGCTTTAAAGTGAAGCTGAACTCTTGCACAGGACAGAAGGAAAACAGAGATATGTACCATGTATGTATTTAGAGAGCCTGTCTAATTCCCCCTCCTCTGTGTCACAAGTTGTAATTTAATCTCTACATTGTGTCACCTGACTGCCAAAACAGCTAAGCTCATTTGAAAGCACAGGATGTTAAAAATATGTCTGCTTCCATAAAAGCAGGAAGTAGACATACTGCAGATTTATTGCAGGATTTGTATCAGCTGTAACAAAGAAATGTTTTTATTTAAAGGTTATGTTGTTGCGTATCTTTTAGAGCAGAGAGGAAGTTCTGAGTTCAGGTCCACTCTAATTACAACAGAATATCCAAAGTGGGTCCTGACAGGATGTTTGCTACTTACCTGTTCTCTGTTTTGGATGGGCTTCTCTCCATCGCACTGCCCTGCCACCTGTTTGTGGCTCTGACTGCAGCCAGTCGCACAGAGGACAAAGAAGCAGCGCATGCTCTGGTCACTCGCGCTCCCTGTCACCTGTCTGTGGCTCCAACTGCAGCCAGTCGCACAGAGGACAAAGAAGCAGCGCATGCTCTGGCCACTCGTGCTCCCTGTCACCTGTGTGTGGCTCTGACTGCAGCCAGTCGCACAGAGGACAAAGAAGCAGCGCATGCTCTGGTCACTCGCGCTCCCTGTCACCTGTCTGTGGCTCCAACTGCAGCCAGTCGCACAGAGGACAAAGAAGCAGCGCATGCTCTGGCCACTCGTGCTCCCTGTCACCTGTGTGTGGCTCTGACTGCAGCCAGTCGCACAGAGGACAAAGAAGCAGCGCATGCTCTGGCCACTCGTGCTCCCTGTCACCGGTCTGTGGCTCCAACTGCAGCCAGTCGCACAGAGGACAAAGAAGCAGCGCATGCTCTGGCCACTCGTGCTCCCTGTCACCTGTCTGTGGCTCTAACTGCAGCCAGTCGCACAGAGGACAAAGAAGCAGCGCATGCTCTGGCCACTCGTGCTCCCTGTCACCTGTGTGTGGCTCTGACTGCAGCCAGTCGCACAGAGGACAAAGAAGCAACGCATGCTCTGGCCACTCGTGCTCCCTGTCACCTGTGTGTGGCTCTGACTGCAGCCAGTCGCACAGAGGACAAAGAAGCAGCGCATGCTCTGGCCACTCGCACTCCCTTTAATTTCTCGCTCCTGCCCAGATGTGCACAGCAACCGAGGCCGGTACAGTGTTATGTATTCTTGACAAGTACCGGTCATACATCAGCGTCATTTCTCAAGTATGCATGTCCTGAACACTATCGGCTGCTGTGCACATTCAGGCAGGAGCGCAAATTACAGGAATTATTTGTTGAATGGGGGGCAGAGCAGCACAACTGAAATGAGCCCATTGAAACCAATGATCGCTAGTCAGTGTTGGACATTTTTTTTTGGGGGGGGGGGGGCGCTTGGTGACTGCAGGCCTAGGGCACTGGAAAGTACAAATCCGGCCCTGTTCATCAGCTCCCTCCACAGTGGCCTCCTCATCCTCCCGTGCAGGCAAACGCCGCCAGACCCTGCTCAGCGAAGCATTCCCCGGTGGGACCAAGGTGCTGCCTCCCGCCCACAGGTGCATCCGGTTGCTGAACGGGTTGCTTGCCCGGGCCATGTGCTCCCAGCTCCTGCCATATTCCTTTGTGCAGGAGGGGATTGACATCAGAGCGCTGCTACAGGTTGGGATCCCGGAGTGGCAAGTCCCCAGCTGCCTCTCCCGCAGGGCGATCCCAGCACTGCACCGCTCTGCCATGGCGAACGTGAGCCGCGCGCTCGATCACGATGTGAGTGCGCAATGTCATGCGGACCCGAATTCGAATGTACCCGAACCGAATTTTGGTACATCTGAGCATGCCTGTTGCTCACATTGCTGTAAAACCTTTAGCTAGCGCTAGGCTAGCTAGTAAAGGTGTTCGGCACCCCCAGATCCCCCCCGATCGCCCCTGATTATACAGGATGGGCCATTTATATGAATACACATACATACAATAAAATGGCAATGGTTGGTGATATTAACTGCCTGTTTGTGGTACATTAGTATATGTGAGGGTGGAAACTTTTCAAGATGGGTGGTGACCATGGCGGCCATTTTGAAGTCTGCCGTTTTGAATCCAACTTTTGTTTTTTCAATAGGAAGAGAGTCATGTGACACATCAAACTTATTGCGAATTTCACAAGAAAAACAATGGTGCACTTGGTTTTAACGTAACTTTATTCTTATGCGGGCAAAAACTAAACAATTATTGCACACTTTCTGTAAATCCAATAAACTTAATTTCACTCCTCGAATATCACTGTGTGTGTTTCCTATATGATATATTTAACTGACATTTTTTATGGTAACAACCAACGATTAGTACAGGAAAATCGTGAAAAATAACAAGGTTGCCCAAACTTTTGCATCCTACTGTATATTTCAGTTCTGACAAAATCTTATGAGAACTGGAAGGAAGCACTTTTTTTTATTACATTATTTTCATTGGAGTTCCTCTTTAAGTGTAGCCAATTACTCATCCAGGCATCATCCGTGCAGTGCTCAGTGTTGCTGTGACTCGTGTATAAGTTGACCCCAATACTTTTATTTAGTGAATCAGATCTAAATTTCTAGACTTGTAGTCGAGTATATACAGTAATTTCATTGTGCGCCTATTTTCATTTAACTTGCTTGTAATTTTTTTTATCAAAGATTGTTTCATTGATGTTGATAACCTCTATACCAGGGGTGCCCACACTTTTTCGGGTCACAAGCTACTTTTCAACCTGCAGAGTCCACGAGATCTACCTCCCTACCTCCCCCAACCAACACCCCCCCCCCCCCCCGCAGCATACATAAGGATCCTCATCAAGCTTCCCCCCTCCCCTCCCCCCCCCAAAGCCCAGCGAATAGCAGCAGCAGGAGCGAAAGTATATACATGAAATACTGCAAATGTACTGTATTATGCTGGCCATAGTTATGCTGCAAAGCACATATATAAGCATACACTGCATATGCACACTTCTCCGCATGGTCCAAATATTGTATTGATTTGGTGATTCCAGCTCTAAACTACCAAGTGCTAGACAGGAGAAGCTGGCATCCCTCATAGTGACCCCTCCTCACCCCTTGGGCTTGATTCACAAAGCGGTGCTAACCTAGTTAGCACGCCTAAAGACTTTTGGGCGTGATAAGCATTGCACTAAGTAGGTTAGCACCGCTTTGAGAGAAAAACTCACATGAAATGTCGCATATGGTTTAATGGCGTTGTGCGCGTAAACTTTACGAGCCTAAAGCTTTACGCACAAAACTTTGCGCGCGAGTTTATTTTATCACGCTTAAACTGAGTTTAAGCGTGATAATGGGCTTTTCACTAGCGTGCTAACAGTTAGCACGGCTTTGTGAATCAAGCCCCTTGTGTCCTGTGAAGAAGTTTCCCCACAGCAGCCTGCAGTGCACACAGAGACCTGGGGGGAGGATGGTATTACAGGGCAGATTCTGTGCACACTATGAGGCAACGCTGACATTCCTTGTGAACAGATGCTGCCTGCTACATGTGTCCAGCATAGAAAGAGACATGCAGAGAGTGGCTGTTATTCCGAGGACAGAGGCCAATCTGCAATAAATTAAAATAGCTGTCAGTACTTTAACTAGCAACGAAGCGTGCTGCTGTACTATGTCTCCCCTGTGCAGAGATGGCATATATACCTCACAGGAAGACGCTGACACTGCTTGCATGGAGGAAGAGAGTCTGGCGGGGGTGTCAGCATGTTTACTCTGGTGATTCCCAGGGACCCTCACACTAATTTGAGGAGAAGACGCTGCTCACGCAGGCAGCCTGAAGAGGAGGAGACGCTGTGTGTGTCACATGGCCTGGAGGGGAGGAAACCTGTCTCCTCATTTGCTCCTCTCCCCTGTAGCCATGCCTCCCATGTAGCCATGCCTCCCATTTAGCCACGCCTCTCCCCTCTCCTCACTGATGCTGCTAAGGCAGCAAAATCTGACAGTCGCGTTGCGCGGCTTCAGATTATGACAGGACCACGATCTACTCAGCAGGCGGTCGCAATCTACCGGTAGATCGCGATCGACCTATTGGACACCCATGCTCTATACACTCCAACTGTATGGTTGAAGTATCAAAAACTGAATAAAAAAAGGAAAGTTAACCTTTAAAAACTTGAATAGAGATGGCTCGAACCTCTGATTTTCGGTTTGCGAACCTCGAACGCGAACCTCCGCAAAAAGTTCGGTTCGTGCGAACTTCCGTGAACCGCAATAGACTTCAATGGGGAGGCGAACTTCGAAAATTAGAAACATTTATGCTGGCCACAAAAGTGATGGAAAAGATGTTTCAAGGAGTCTAACATCTGAGTTTTTGCATGGGGGAGTGGGATACATGCCAAAAGTCCCGGGGAAAAATCTGGATTTGATGAACAGCAGCATTTTAAGGGCAGAAATCACATTGCATGCCAAATTGGAGGCCTAAAGTGCATTAAAACATCTTGCATGTGTATACATCAATCAGGTAGTGTAATTAGTGTACTGCTTCACACTGACACACCAAACTGACTGTGTAACGCACCACATACAGCTGTTTGTATAGTGACGGCCGGGCTGGACTGGTGCGCACTATGACGAGAGTGCAGGTGATGGCGGCTTTCCAGCCCATATGGTCGCCGGGCTGAGGTAGCTCAATGACAGAACAGTGACTGTCCAGCTGATTGAATTTGGCCTGTCCACAATGAAGCAACGACCTTATTATCTGGGTGTGCACCCCCCCACCCCGAGACACTCATATAGCCATTGGTCTTTGCTTCATTGTTATGCACAACTTAAGCCCCTTCACTAGAGATGGCCCGAATGGTTCGCCGGCGAACGGTTTCAGGCGAACTTTGGGTGTTTCGCCTTCGCCGGCGAAGGCAAACTTTCCCGGAAGTTCGGTTTGCCCCCATAATGCTCCATTAGGGTCAACTTTGACCCTCTACATCACAGTCAGCAGGCACAGGGTAGCCATTCAGGCTACACTCCCTCCTGGAGCCACTCCCCCTTATATAAGGCAGGCAGCGCCAGTCATTTTACTCACTCGTGTGCCTGCAGTAATTAGTGAAGGGACAGAGCAGCAGACTCTCTCATAGGGAAAGATTAGTTAGGCTCTTGTAGGCTTGTTAGCTTGCTCCTGGTTGATTCTTTTTGATAAAATAGCACCCCACAACAGCTCTTTTGAGAGCTAATCTTGTTCTTGTCAAAAAAATGACTGAGGCCATCTTGTGGCCAAATAGTAAAGCTACATCCACATACAATTTTTTAATAAACAGACACACAATTACTTTTAAAATTAACTGTTTACCTCCCACACTCTCCAAAAAATACCCAAATAAATATTTTAAATAACAAAAAAACTATAAATACAGTAGGGAACTTTAGTGGATAAATAAATAGTGAACTTTTTTAATATGCATGTCAATAGGGTATATTACTATTTTTTTTTTTAAATTATAAGCTTGTAAATAGTGTTGGATGCAAAACTGAAAAAATGCACCTTTATGCACCTTTATTTCCAGATAAAATATTGGCACCATACATTGTGTTAGGGACATAATTTAAATGTAGTAATAACTGGGACAAATAGGCAATATAATATTTTAAAGCTGTAATTGCCGAAAAGAAATGATGAATTTTTCCAATTTTTTTCTTAATATTCCTGTTTTAAAATGCATTTAGAAAAAAATAATTCTTAGCAAAATGTACCACCCAAAGAAAGCCTAATTGGTGGCGGAAAAAACAAGATATAGATCATTGCATTGTGATAAGCAGTGAAAAAGTTATTGACAAATGAATGGGAGGAGAAAACTGCTCGGATGCATAAGGGGAAAAAAACTGAGGCAGGGTACACATATGGCAGAAACGCTTGCGGAGTGTAAAACGCTGCTTTTTATGCAGCAATGGAAGTCTATAGGCTGTAGGAAAAAACTTATGCAAAAAACACGTACGCATTTTCTATGTGTATTAAAGCGTCCTGCAAACACTAGCAGTGTTGCATAATATGCAGGCTGGGTGCCAAAACACACATAATGAAAGTCTATGGAAACGCATATGCATTGCAGTGTTTTTAATTAAAAAATAACGATCTCTGATGTGTTTCTGCTTCCTGTTGTCTTTCTAATGATTTGCATATATTTAATAAAAAAAATGCATAGAAAACGCATATGCGTTTTCCGTAAGTGAACCGCAAACATGTACAAACGCATGAAAAACTCATCTACATTAAAAAAAAAACGCAAAACACAAACACACCAAAAACGCAGTGAAAACGCATTACCCTAACGCAAACGCACCTGCGGAAAATGCCAGAAAAAAAATGCTATGCTGTATATGTGAACCTAGCCTGAAGGCTGAAGTGGTTCCGACTATTGTGTCTGCCATGTATGTTGTTTGTACAGGAAGAGAAAATGTCCTTTATAAGACAAATGTATTATAAACCAGTCCATTTGCCTGTGGATCAATTCCATCCTGTGAAAAGAGATTACTGGTTCTTCCAGTCTCCAGACTGGAGTTACTGGATGATGGGAGAGTGCTGAGGGTTGGATAGCTGAGACTGGATGACACTGAACTCTACATTTGCAACTATAATGATATCTGACAAAAACAAACATTGTGCACCCGACAATGGCTATCATTCATAAAAGGCTGTGCGGTAAAAAAAATCTGGTCGGGAATATAACGCATTCTGTATTTTAGACTATTGTGTGCTAATTCATAAACATTTTCACAACTGCGATAGAAGTGTGGTGTTTTCCTGGAGCCCAACTGTCGGTAACATGAGAAGAGTTTTGTTACATTCCTGTTCTCTGTGCAGATACAGCATTACAATATAAGAGGCATCCCCAACTTCCCTTTAGATGTACATGTTTATTATACTGCCTCTGCTTGCCCTGAATCTCCTCTTTATTTGTCTAATACAGTCTTTCTTAACAATTGATTTAATTGCCACAGCTTAGAAGAACTTCAAGAAACTTTACACATGCCAGGCTTTCTGATGTGAAATACACATCTTAAAAGCAGGAACCCAAGAGATTAAACACACAACCTAAGGTATTTAAGGGAAGCCTTGTTTGCAGTGGTGTAGCTAAGGGGCAGTGGGCCCCGGTGCAAGTTTTACAATGGGGCCCCCCAAGCACTCAATACACAACAATTGATACGGCGCACCAAAACCTGCCAATGGCAACTACAGTGTCAGAGATGCAAGAAGGGGATGGGGAACAGTTTGTTAATGATTACCACTATTCAAAGTATCTATAGAAGTGATTATTATGAGCACAGGACCAATAGAAAGCTTACTGTAGTTAATGGAAGGCCCTACGAAGCCCCTCTGGTCCAAGGGCCCCGATGTGGTCGCTACCTCTGCACCTCGTATTGCTACGCCCCTGCTTGTTTGTTCCGCTCTCGCTGCTGCTGCCTGGTGTGATATCTCACTGCTTCTGCTTGGAAGTCTCCATTAACTTTGCTCTTATCACTCTCTTATCACCTCTTCAAAGCAGGCAGTATTCTGCGTGCCATTAATTCCCGCTCTAATCTTTATGAATTGACAGTTACTGACATGTGTTGAGGTAATTACTTCAAAAGTCGGTAATTTACCTCACTGCTCGGGAATTTCAGCTTTTCATGTGGTAACTGCATTTATGAATTGACATTTTCCTAAGTGCTCGGTAAAGTCAGCTGTTTTCTACATTACCGAATGCGGTTATGATTTATGAATGATAGCCAATGTCACTGTATCTGATATGTTGTCTACTGTACGTGCTATGTGTTATCCTTCGGTGCAGATTTTATTTGTTTTTTTCCTTGGTCAACTTTTCTTTCCCATCATATTATGTACAAGTAAGACTTTAGGAAACATAAGCTTAGTTCCCATGACAAGAAGAGCATTCCTTCTTCTGCTACATGTGATCAGCATTATCTTTAGAATAACAGTGGGCACACACATTTCTGAGATATATATTTGAAGAATTCTCCATTGGAATTAAACAGGAGTTTGAATCTATATTTTTCAGTAGCCATAGATAAACAATATTTAAATATGGCTGACATGAATGTTCCATCTTTCTTGCAGAGCCTGTTCCAGCCCCATCTGTTAGTATTCAAGAGTTGGTGAACACCGGTGATGGGTGCAATGCAAGTTTCCATTGTTCTGTCCCAGAAAATGCATCAGCATTCTCCTATATGTGGAAATACAAACACAATGACTCTAAGTATCAGCTGTACAATAATACTGAAAACACCATCCACCTGTCACTGCAGAATGACTGGAATACTATAATGTGTATAGTACAAAACCCTGCTGACCAGAAGAATCACTCCGTACAAATTATTTGTCCAGCAATAGAAAGGACAAACCGGTACAATAACAGAGGTAAGTTTTACATTAAGACCACCCATGTCTTTATACTCAGTTGGGATTATCATATGTACAGACCATGATTGCCAACCTATTTTCTGTGCTTTTATGGAGAAAAAAATAAAACAATTGAGAATCAATGAAGACATTCCAGATACTGTACATGAAGGTGAGGTTATTTTTGGGAGACTGGGCTTTAAAATTTGGTGTGGTCATAAGACATGGCTAATTCCTGTTTTCACTGTAACAGCCCTCATAGTTAGCTTCTATTCTTTGTGTCTCCTTAGTGGTGCCCCAGTTATACTCCCTGCATCATAATGTATCCCTCTTCCATTACAGAGATTTTTATTATAGTGCCCTATTTTAGTGGTGGAAAGAGGGCAGGCAAGCAGTGTCGGACTGGGACACTGAGGGCCCGCCAGAGAGTTTTCAGCTTAGGGCCCACTCACCCCATAATTTGAAGCTCAGCCTCTCATACCTATGTACTGCTGAAGATGTAAGTGGTACATAAAAATAAAATGGTTGGTAGGACATTAGACTATGGTAGGGATTAGATTCTGAGGGCCTCTCAGGAAAGTCAACAACATGAATATGCAGGGGTGGTTCCAGGAATTTTTTTAGTGAGGGTAGTGTGCAGGTGCTGAATCCACTAGGTGGGGTAGCTGGTTAGCAAAAAATGGGGTGTGGATATGCATTGGAAAATAGATGTGGTCATGATGGGTCAGGGGCATGGCCAAATGTACATAAAATAAGTAGAGGTGTTATTCAAAGACAATGGGCTTTCTAGAAAAGCTTTGGATGAAGCCTCCTCTACTTTCATTAAAAGTAAGGCCAATGTTAGCACACATATGGCAGGGATTATATCAACGTTGCAGAAGATATCAGTGCTATATAAATACATAATACTAATAATAATATGGTAGGACATTACACTATGACTATAGTAGGATTAGATTGTGAGTTCCTCTGAGGACAGTCAGTGACATGACTATGTACTCTGTAAAATGCTGCAGAAGACGTCAGTGCTATATAAATACATAATAATAATATGGTAGGATACTAGACTATGACAGGATTAGATTGTGAGCTCCTCTGAGGACAGTAAGTGACATGAATATGTACTCTGTAAAGCACTTCAGAAGATTTCAGCCTGTGGAGCGATTTCTGACGCAGAGTGGAGAAGGAAACTTTTTTTTTTTTTTTTTTGCGCTGCATTTCAGGCAGATGAAAGATTTGTAAAGAGATCTGTGCAGTAGTGCACCTGCCAGGCCTCTCACCACATGCATGCAACATGCATAATGCCATCATGTCAATATGGAGCAAAATCTCAGAAGAAGAATTAAACAAGTTCTGACGGTAAAAAGGGAGTCAACTAAGTATTATCAAGACGTACCTAATAAAATGGCCAACAAAAATGTCAATTTTTTTGTCAATCTGTGTGTTTTGGCTCATGTATTAACCTACTATTTAGTAATCATAAACCCCAAAAATGGCACATGCTGGAAAAAATACCTCAAAATACTAAATACAGCAATCATTACCGTCAAATAATAAATGCAGCAATCATTGCCCCACATGAGAAACGCGGTAGGCATTACCCACATATAAAATGCAGCAAGAATTATCCCACATAAGAATTACAGCATACATTATTGGCTGTGCTTTCTGCTTTTCCTAAGGAGAAGTTCACTGGAGCTAATTAGGGGTGGGAGAAAGTCACTAGGGCTAGGGGGGAGGGAGAAGGTCACGTAGCTAGTGGGGGAGGGAGAAGGTCACTGGGGCTAGTGGAAGGAAAGAGAAAGGCACTGTGGCTAGTGAGGAGAGGGAGAAACTCGCTGGGGCTAGTGGGGGAAAACAGAAGGTCACTGGAGCTAGTGGATAGAGGGAGAAGATCCCTATTGCTAGTAGGGGAGGTAGAAGGTCACTGGAGCTAATGGATAGAGGGAGAAGATCACTATTGCTAGTAGGGGAGGAAGAAGGTCACTGGGGCTAGTGGAGGAAGGGAGAAGGTCACTGGGGCTAGTGGAGGAAGGGAGAAGGTCACTGGGGCTTGTAGGGGGAGACAGAAGGTCACTGGGGCTAGTGGAGGAATGGAGAAGGTCACTGGGGCTTGTGGAGGGGGGAGGCAGAAGGTCACTGGGGCTAGTGGACGAAGAGAGAAGGTTACCGGTGCTACTGCAGGGAGGGAGAAGATGACTAGAGCTAGTGGGGAGAGGGAGGTCACTGGGGTTAGTGTCGGAGGGAAAAGGTTATTGGAGCTAGTGGGGGAGGGGGGGGAAGGTAACTAGGGCTGGTAAGAGGAGGGAGAAGGTCGCAGGGGTATAAGGGGGGGGGGGGCAGATGACTTTGGCTAGTGGTGGCAGGTAAAAGGTCACTAGTACTAGTGAGGGGAGAAAGAAGGTCACTGATGCTAATGTCAGAGGGAGAAGGTCGCAGGAGGTAGTGGGAGAGGGAAAAGGTTGTTAAGGCTAGAGGGGGGAGGGAAAAGGTCACTGGTGCTAGAGGGGGAGGCAGAAGGTCACTGGAGCTTGTGGAGCGATGGAGGTGGTCACTGGAGCTATTGGGGGCAGGGAGAAGGTCACTGGGGCTAGTAGGGGAGAGAGAAGATCACTGGGGCTAGTAGGGGAGAGGGAGAAGCTCACTGGAGCTAGTGGGGGAAGGGAGCAGGTCACCGAGGCTAGTAGAGGGAGGGAGAAGGTCACTGGGGCTAGTGGGGGGAGATATTCACTGGGGCTAGTGGGGGGTGGGTGAATGTCGCCGGTGCTAGTGGGGAGAGCAGAGATGGATTAACCACTTCAGCCTACAGGGTTGAAATTTTTTGCATCTGAGCAACTTTCACCTCCCATTCATTTGCCAATAACTTTATCACAATGAATGAATCTATATCTTGTTTTTTCTGCCACCAATTAGGCTTTCTGTGGGTGATACATTTTGCTGAAAATTACTTTATTCTAAATCAATTTTAACAGGAATATTAAGAAATAAATAAAAAAAAAACATTATTTCTCAGCTTTTGGCCATTATAGTTTGAAATTCATACATGCTACCATAATTAAAACCCATGCACTTTATTTGCCAATTTGTCCTGCTTATTACACCATTTAAATTATGTCCCTATCACAATGTATGGCGCCGATATTTTATTTGGAAGTAAAGGTGCAATTTTTCAATTTGCGTCCATCACTATTTACAAGCCCATAATTTTTTTAAAAATACATTAATACACTTCTTTGACATGCATATTTATAAAGTTCAGACCCTTAGGTAAGTATGTGGGTAATTTTTGGTGTGGGAGGTAAACAGTTATTTTTTTAATGTAAAAAAGTGTATTTGTGTAATGTAAAATGTAAGTGGGTGTAGTTTTACTATTTGGCCACAAGATGGCCACAGTCAAATAATCCTGGGAGTGATCGAGCTCGCTCCCAGGAAGAAGATTGAAGCAGGGGAACTTTTTGGAACGCAGAAAAGCTGCAGCATCTGGAGAGACGCTGTCGGCTTTTCTCCGGGGGGGGGGGGGGGGGGGGGGGGGCTCCGATCAGTGAAAGGGATCTATAATCCCTTTCACTGTTCGCTGGGCTAACGGCCGGTACCGGGAGCGCGCACGGGGGAGCCCACTGGAGCGCAAGCGACCCGCGGGAGTGTGCGAGCAGCCTAACTGGACGAGAAATTTCGTCCAGTTGGGCTGAAGTGGTTAAGGTATAATGGGGCCCTAGGCAAGGTAGTAGATTGGGGGCCCCCTTGATGTCCTTTTGGTAAGCTGAAATGGAGAGACACCCACTAAGCCTCAGGCACATGCCTAGGTTGCCTGGTGGATTATCCTGCTTGGGGGAGGATAAAGTTGCTGGAAAATAGTGGGGGGAGGGAGAAGGTCATGGGGGCTAGTGAGGGTAGGAAGTGGGGGGAGGGAAAAGGGTGCTAATGTTAGTGGGGGGAGGGAGAAGTTCGCTGGTGCTAGTGGGGGGAGAGAGAGAAAAGTACTGGTGATAGTGAGGGGTAAAAGAAGGCCATGGGGCTAGTGGTAGGAAGGAGAAGCTCATGGGGCTATTCGGGAGAGGGAAAAGGTTGCTGGTACTAGTGGGGGGATGGATAAGGTCAACAGTACTAGTGGGGTGGAGAGAGAAGGTCGCTGGGGCTAGTGGGGAGAGGGAATTGGTCACTGGGGTTAGTGGAGGGAGGAAGAAGGCAATGGGGCTAAAATGGAGAGGGATAAGGTCGCTGGTGCTAAAGGGAGGAGGTAGAAGGTCATGGGGCTAAAGGGGGGAGGGAGAAGGTCATGGGGCTAGAGGGGGAGGGAGAAGGTCATAGTGCTAGAAGGGGAGGGAGAAGGTCATGGGGCTAGAGGGGGGAGGGAGAAGGTCATAGGGCTAGAAGGGGAGGGAGAAGGTCATGGGGCTAGAGGGGGAGGGAGAAGGTCATAGGGCTAGAAGGGGAGGGAGAAGGTCATGGGGCTAGAGGGGTGTGGGAGAAGCTCATAGAGTTAGAAGGGGGAGGGGAAGGTCACTAGGGCTAGAGGGGGGGGGGGAGATGGAAGGTCACAGGGCTAGTGGGGGGGAGGGGAAAGATAGCTGGTGCTAGTGGGGGCAGGGAGAAGGTCGCTGGTGCTAGTGGAGGGAGGGAGTAGGTCATGGGACTAAAGGGGGGAGGGAGATGGTCACAAGTGCTAGTAGGGAGAGGGAGACTGATGCTAATGTATACTTACTGGCTAACTCCCGACACGACAGCCACTCTTCTGGTTTCTGCTTGCAGCTGCCTATTCCTTCCTCTACTGCTCCAGGCAGGGGGCAGGATTTCCTCTGTACAGGGGGAAGGCGTCCTCTAGGCAAGGCTTCAACTTTCTACCTAGTAGCCACGTGCTCTTAGTGTCCCAAGGCGGGAGCATTCACTAAGCTGAGGGCTTCCTATGCAGACACCCTCACCCTCGGGGCTGCCTACCACGATCGGGGGCGGGGCGTATGCCAGCCAGATAGTACCTTCTTTCATTCCTGTCCCAGATGGCTGGGGGATCTTACTGCAAGGGGTGGGGCCTCCTTTAGGTAGTCCATAGTTGAAGGGAGAAATGCTGCTGCTGCGGTATGGTCTGTGTTCTCTTGGAGCAGCCACACGCTGCTCACAGACACAGCACACTCCCTTCCCCAGTCCCCACCGCATGTCAGAGCTAGTGTTGGCCGGATCATGAACGATTCGGATCTTATGAGTCGATCATCCGAATCATCAAAATGAGTGATTCGGTTCGCAAAAGGGGCGGGGCCAGGAGCGACACGCCCCCTCTCAGCGGGCAGCGGGCTCCTGGAAGCAGAGCAGGGATGGATCACTGAGTTGGATGGGAGGCAGCCTTGCAGGGAGACAGGTAGATGAGAGAGAGGGGACATGGGTGCCACTGCCAGATATGTGTAGAGCACACATACTGGCTGAAATTTGCTGCCCATTATAGGCTGGCTGTTCCGTGGTGCTGCACAGTGATCACGTTGGAAACTTTTGGCTTAGCACAGCTCAGTAACTTTGCAGGCACTGTGATTGAAAGGCAATAATATGATCCTCCTGCACTCGGCACTAAGGCCCGGTTCACATTAGCGGTTGCTATCCGGAATCGCCGTGCCGGAGCCGTGCCGGAGCCGGACCGCATGCGGACCGGACGAAACGGACGCACGGCATAGCAATGAAAGTCTATGCGACCGTTCACATGCGTCCGTTTCGTCCGGACCGGAGCCGGACCGGATCCGGACTCCGGCGTCCGTTCCAACATGCGCTATTTTTTGGTCCGGCTGGTCCGGCTGACGTATCCGGACCGGAGCCGGAATGTTGCATCCGGCCAATGGAAACCAATGAGAACCGGAGAGCGCACAACACACTGGCTATAAAAACCGGATGTTATACCACACTTCCTATGCTGACTCTATGGTATGGTGGCCATTTTGGATGGGGACCACATGGCACCAGCGTTCAGAGTGGAGCAGCAGTGACTTCATGCTGGAGCTGTTTGGCAGCAACATGTCTGACGATATGTCTGATAACGAGGGGGTGAGGCCCTACACATCAGAAGACCTCATCCTACAGGTGCAGCAGGTACCAGCCCTGTGGGACAAGGGGGATGCGGACCACAGCAACATCAAAAAATGCAGAGGCCTGTGGAAAAAAATTGCCAAGCTGTATGTGGAGGACTTTGAGCACTTGAGCAAGAGACAGCAAGGCACAGAGGGTATGTTGACTAGAAGTTTTTGGGGGGGCTTGTGGTTAGCTTGTGATGTATTCCACTTTTGCTATGGATTTGTGTCACCCACGTGTTGCCCACCCACCCGTGGCCCACCCACCTGTTCCCCACCCACCTGTACCCCACCTGTGATGTATCCCACCCACCTGTGATGTATCCCACCCACCTGTACCCCACCTGTGATGTATCCCACCCACCTGTACCCCACCTGTGATGTATCCCACCCACCTGCGATGTATCCCACCCACCTGTACCCCACCTGTGATGTATCCCACCCACCTGTACCCCACCTGTGATGTATCCCACCCACCTGTGATGTATCCCACCCACCTGTACCCCACCTGTGATGTATCCCACCCACCTGTACCCCACCTGTGATGTATCCCACCCACCTGTGATGTATCCCACCCACCTGTACCCCACCTGTGATGTATCCCACCCACCTGTGATGTATCCCACCCACCTGTACCCCACCTGTGATGTATCCCACCCACCTGTACCCCACCTGTGATGTATCCCACCCACCTGTGATGTATCCCACCCACCTGTACCCCACCTGTGATGTATCCCACCCACCTGTGATGTATCCCACCCACCTGTGATGTATCCCACCCACCTGTACCCCACCTGTGATGTATCCCACCCACCTGCGAAGTATCCCACCCACCTGTGATGTATCCCACCCACCTGTACCCCACCTGTGATGTATCCCACCCACCTGCGATGTATCCCACCCACCTGTGATGTATCCCACCCACCTGTACCCCACCTGTGATGTATCCCACCCACCTGTGATGTATCCCACCCACCTGTGATGTATCCCACCCACCTGTACCCCACCTGTGATGTATCCCACCCACCTGTGATGTATCCCACCCACCTGTGATGTATCTCACCCACCTGTAACCCACCTGTGATGTATCCCACCCACCTGTGATGTATCCCACCCACCTGTAACCCACCTGTGATGTATCCCACCCACCTGTGATGTATCCCACCCACCTGTGATGTATCCCACCCACCTGTACCCCACCTGTGATGTATCCCACCCACCTGTGATGTATCCCACCCACCTGTCATGTATCCCACCCACCTGTGATGTATCCCACCCACCTGTGATGTCTCCCACCCACCTGCGATGTACCCCACCTGTGCACATAAAACATACACAATGACCAATTATTAAACATCAATTTATTGTAAAAAATTAAGACATTTAAAATCACTTAAAAACTTGAAACTCCAAAATAAACACATTTCAACAAAACATATTAAAAACCAAACATTCACCCTCGTCCTGATGGTGTGGTAAAATAAAGTCTCAGTTGGTCCCTGTTCCGCAGTGACACTACCCTTGGCCTGGTTGCATACCTCCGCAGGGGCATTAGTGGAAGCACATTCGGGGGTTCCGGAGTCTCTCTTTCCTCCTGCCGCACAAAGTTGTGGAGGATGCATGCTGCCTTCACCACGACAACTGCGTTGTCCGGTTTCAGCAGCATGGGCGTGTGGAACACCCTCCACTTTGACACCAGGATCCCAAATGTGCACTCCACCATTCTCCTTGCACGGCTCAACCGAGCATTGAAGTGTAGCTGGCTGGCATCAAGTCCCCTGTCTGGGTACGGACGCATTACATGGTTGGACAGGGCGAAGGCCTCGTCCCCCACAAACACATAGGGGTAGGCTGGTGCCCTTGTCCCAGGCCAGGGTCTGTCACGGGGGAGACGCAGTCTGCCTTCCTCCATCAGCCGGCAAAGGGTCGTACGCTGAAAAATTCCAGAGTCATTGGAACTACCGTACGACCCCACGTCCACGTACACAAACTTGTAGTCCGCATCTGCCACTGCCATTAGAACAATGTTGAAGTATTTTTTATAGTTGAAATAATGGCTGCCACTCCCCACGGGTTTCTGAATCCGGATGTGTTTCCCATCCAGTGCGCCAACACAATTAGGAAACTTGCACTCAGTCCAGAAGCCCTGGGCGATCTCCTCCCACTTCGTGGTGTCCGGCACAGGCATGTATCTGGCCCTCAGTCGCGTCCAAAGGATCCTCGAAGTCCTCACGACGATGCCTGCCACCGTGCTCTTCCCAATACGAAATGTGACATGTAGCGATGTATATGTTTGTCCAGTTGCGATGTACCTACAAGAGAAATAATCGAAATCAATTTTTCATGTCGTTACAGGAGAAAGGTTCAAGACAAGGTGGCGCAATATACGTGATGCATACGTGAAATGGCTACGGAAGAAAAAACTTGCCGAACGAAGTGGCAGTGGCGGGGGAAAGCGACAAAAAGACTACCAATTTGCCAAGCAATTGTCTTTCATCAATGCAAGCCTGGAACCTAGACTGTAAGTACCACTACTGTGGGCAGGAACTGAGAGCTCATTTTAGCAGACAACTACCATGACTTCGGCCATGTATTGCTATAAACTGGCCTCAATTCCCATGGCTAGCGAACTTTTCTCACAAGCTTTATCAAATGTTTGGTAGAAACGGTTGATAAAGTGTTTGCTAGTGTTTGCTAGCTCTGTGAATTGACGCCACATGCTGTTTGGCACACCAATAAATATTGTTTTTATCTACAGGACTGAAGACAATTTGGAGCAAGAGGAACCGACCCAGGAGGCACGGTTCAACAGTGAGGAGAGCTTGGTGGATGATGACGTCGCCGATGTAACCTATTTCCCCGAGGAGAGGAGTAGGAGGAGGGAGTCCTTAGCTATCCCAGCTCTCTCCTTTGATGATGACTTGGGAGAAGAGAGCTTGGATGTTGAGGTTGCAGGACCGAGTGTGGAAGAAGCTGCACCTCCACAATCGACCGCTATGGAAGCTCCAGGGGAACAAGAACAAAGTGAGGAGCACCGAGAGACTGCAGCACAACCAGCGCGCAGGGCAACCCCGACACAGGCCAGAGGACGGGAAGATGCTGCCACACCACCAGTGAGGACCACCACACCAGTGAGGCGTCGAGGTACCCTCCCCCCAACAAGGAGAGAGACAGAGTCCGAGATGTCCGGGGCTGTCTCCGGACTTCTCGGGATTCTTCAGAGCCACCAAACTCTCATAACCCGGCAGTTGCAAGATGAGGACAGGGGCCATATCATGGAGCAGTACAAGTCCCACATCACTTCACTGCAATGTGAGCTCGACGCTGTACATGGGCACTACAGGGACGAGCTTAAAATGATGCATGAGATGCACAGAGGAGAAATCGACCAACTGCGTGCGCAGCATCATCAGTCGGTGGGCCAGCTGCAGAACATGATGCAGCAAATGCATCAACAAAGCAAGGAACTACTGAAATTGCAGGCACACCCGTGTTTTCACACTGTGATGTCTCTAATACCATATTTGGAAAAGGTGCCTTCCCAAAACATGATGGCGTGCCATTCCACTTTGCTGGAGGTGATCAAACAACACATGGACACGCCATTATTGCAACCACCAATTTTTAGACCCCCACAACCAACAGCGGTGCCCACCTGGCAATCATCACAGATGTACACCGGCTAAAGAGGCAGTCAATATGGGCCACCGCTGTCAGGGTCCAGCTCATCCACGACCAGCACCCAAGAGAGTCCAGATTTCCAGGCAGCAACTCCCACCTTTTCTAGTAGTGGTGCCGATACAATTTGAAAAAAAAAGTCAAATTGTTCCTGGACATGCTCCTCTGAATACCTCCGATCCTCGGAGGAAGGATACCATCACAGGGCTTTTTAGCCCAACCTTTTCCCTGCCCCATCTCCTTCAACCAAGGTTCAGAGGTGTTCAGATGACCATGTCAGGGAACTTTTGGTTTTGCTGGACTTGAACTTTAGGGCCTGGTGTCCCCGAAAGACACTACCTGGGTCACAACCTTGTGCCTGTTGCACTGCACCTGTAGTCCTGCACCTGTGCCTTTGATTCCTCTTGTTCCTTACTTTGTTGTTCCTAATCACTTGCACAAGACCCTTGGAGCCATGGGTGAAGGACACCTTCACTGGTCGGTGAGAGGCCTAGCCTTTTCACTGACCTGTGTCCTTCATCCATGGCTCAGAGGGTCCTGTGCCAGTGGTTAGGTTTTTAAAGCACTTCAATTTTAGGGCCTGGTGTCCCCGAAAGACACTACCTGGGTCACAACCTTGTGCCTGTTGCACTGCACCTGTAGTCCTGCACCTGTGCCTTTGATTCCTCTTGTTCCTTACTTTGTTGTTCCTAATCACTTGCACAAGACCCTTGGAGCCATGGGTGAAGGACACCTTCACTGGTCGGTGAGAGGCCTAGCCTTTTCACTGACCTGTGTCCTTCATCCATGGCTCAGAGGGTCATGTGCCAGTGGTTAGGTTTTTGAAGCACTTCAATTTATTAGGGCCTGGTGTCCCCGAAAGACACTACCTGGGTCACAACCTTGTGCCTGTTGCACTGCACCTGTAGTCCTGCTCCTCTGCCATCGGTTCCTCTTGCTCCTCACTTTGTTCTTGTTCCTAATCACTTGCACAAGACCCTTGAAACCATGGATGAAGGACACCTTGACTGGTCGGTGAGAGGCCTAGCCTTTTCACTGACCTGTGTCCTTCATCCATCGCTCAGAGGGTCCTGTGCCAGTGGTTAGATTTTAGAAGCACTAATAATTTAGGGCCTGGTGTCCCCGAAAGACACTACCTGTAGTCCTGCTCCACTGCCATCGGTTCCTCTTGCTCCTCACTTTGTTCTTGTTCCTAATCACTTGCACAAGACCCTTGAAACCATGGATGAAGGACACCTTGACTGGTCGGTGAGAGGCCTAGCCTTTTCACTGACCTGTGTCCTTCATCCATGGCTCAGAGGGTCCTGTGCCAGTGGTTAGGTTTTAGAAGCACTAATAATTTAGGGCCTGGTGTCCCCGAAAGACACTACCTGTAGTCCTGCTCCTCTGCCATCGGTTCCTCTTGCTCCTCACTTTGTTCTTGTTCCTAATCACTTGCACAAGACCCTTGAAACCATGGATGAAGGACACCTACACTGGTCGGTGAGAGGCCTAGCCTTTTCACTGACCTGTGTCCTTCATCCATGGCTCAGAGGGTCATGTGCCAGTGGTTAGGTTTTTAAAGCACTTCAATTTATTAGGGCCTGGTGTCCCCGAAAGACACTACCTGGGTCACAACCTTGTGCCTGTTGCACTGCACCTGTAGTCATGCACCTCTGCCATCGGTTCCTCTTGCTCCTCACTTTGTTCTTGTTCCTAATCACTTGCACAAGACCCTTGGAGCCATGGATGAAGGACACCTTGACTGGTCGGTGAGAGGCCTAGCCTTTTCACTGACCTGTGTCCTTCATCCATGGCTCATAGGGTCCTGTGCCAGTGGTTAGGTTTTTGAAGCACTTTAATATTAGGGACTGGTGTCCCCGAAAGACACTTGGGCAGCTATGCCCTGCAACTCTTCCAGCACAAAGTTGGTGGTTGGTGTTCCTTAAAACTGACCGGGCTATACCATAGATATGTTATTTTTTTGTCTTCCATGTTGGAAGAATGTTTCCATGTTGGAAAGTGGTTGTTTTTGCAATAAAAAAATTTGTTTTTACATACCTCAGTGTGATGAGTAGTTGTTCTTGTGGTGTGACTGCTCTCCTGAACGTGGTATCCTTCTTCCTAAGGTCATCCTTCACCATCTCCAAAAGGGTATCAAACCTGTCAGGAGATGGAAAGGAAGAAGCTGTAAAGTATGTTGTGGGTCAAGGTGTTGGGTGGAGGATGGGGGAGGTGTGTTTACAGAGGTTTGGGAGTGTTGTGGAGGGTGGGGGTGTAGTGTATAGCTAGGTATACAGGGGTGTGGGGGTCAGGGTGGTGTGTTTAGCTAGGTATACAGGGATGAGGTGTTGTGGGGGTGAGGGTGGGGTGTTTAGGAATGGTGGGGGTTGGTGTATTTAGGCCTATATACTTACAGGGGAATAGACATCCGAGTGTAGCTGTAGAACTTCTGTGGGTGTCGTCTGAGGTCCCGGTAGAGGGCCTGGAACTCTCCCTTCCTCTGCCTCCTGGCTAGTAGAGGGTGCACCCACCATCTCCTGCGAGGAGCACGCCTTCTCCCCACATAGTAGTAGGTAAACAACAGGAAGGAGAGAATTCCCAGGTAATAAGCGTAAAAAATGACTGGATCCATGGTCCCAACTGCTGTCTCTGTATCCAAGGATGGTCTCCACACGTCCAGCTGTCTCCAACAATGACCCCAGAGCTTCTGCTGACCTCCCAGAACCCCAGGTATTTATACAGGTTGTTATCTCTTTAAGAATCCGGATCCGGACCGCAACCGTGTTCATACCGCACGGAAACCGTATGCAACCGGACCGGATCCGGACCGGATCCGGACAGGAACTGTACGGTTCAGGTCCGATCCGGCTCCGGTGCGGTCCGGACATCCGGTGCGGTTTTCGCAAAATCGCAAGTGTGAACGGGGCCTAAACAGCTGCACTTCACTTCTGGGAATTTGGGGAATGATGAACATATAGGGGAAATACATGTAAAGCTATGATTGCAGCATGTGGGTATTGTGTGCAAACATTTCTGCTCTCTGCTCGTCCCTCCTCCCTTCTCTGTCCACTCCCTGCCCTCTGTCCATCTTCTTCCCTTCTCTGTGTGTCCACCCCCCTCCCCTTCTCCTGTCCACAGACCTGTCCTGCTGTTCATTTCACCCCCGAATGCTTCCGGTAGTAAAATGATCCGAGATTCGGATCAAAGATCCGGATCTCTTCAATGATCCGATTCGAATCATCCGGATCATTGAAAAGATCCGAACTTCCCATCTCTAGTCAGAGCAGCTTGTGGGTGGGGCTTACCAGAAGTAGCTAGGCATACCGGGAAATCCCCCAACGTCCCGGTGGCCCTGTCCGATACTGAGGGAAGGAACGTTGCCAAATGAGAGAACTGCAAGCATGAAGTGAACTACAATAACTAGCAAGCATTGCAGCATCACAGTGACCATAACTTAACTATCTAAAAAAAAGCAGGTACAAATATGTACACAATATGTAGAAGCAACGTGGTGGACAAGCAATGTGGATTACAGTGCCACCTCTTGTCACCAGTTTAATTATTAAAAACCTTATGATTATTTTAGTGCTGAGTCTGACATCTTCTATAATGCTTTAGAGTACATATTCCTGTCTTCTGAGGACCTCATATTTGAAACCCTACCACCATAGTCTATGTCTGTAGCTTTTCTACCATAGTGTAAGGTCAATTTTGGAGTAGCCTGTTAACTTCATGCAAACCTGAAGTGAAAGAAAAAACTGAAAAGTAATTGTATGTATAGAACTTTTCTAGAGATATTGTTATTTTGGATTTATAGGTTGAAAATCTAATTCTGAATTCTGAGCCATGTATAAAATTGCACTAACATTACTACTGTTCATTCGGCTTTCACAGAGAGAAATAATAAACTGCTGAACTTATAATCACTTTCCTGCTACTATAATTGTTTGGACAGCCACACAGAGGTTTTAAGACTGCTACTTATTTTTCAGGACAGACACCACTGCAGTCTGACTGTGCCAACAGCAAAGATAAAACACTGGTTTATTAACTCTTGTAATGGAAACATAAATAGGTAAATTCAAGGTAACCACAGGCAGGGCCGGTTCTACACTTTTGCTGCCTGAGGCAAACTTGTATGGATGCCCCCCTCCCCCCCAATTTGGAATAGTCGCACAGCACCCTGAGATTTTCACCCTCACTAGGTAAGTACCCAGGTATAGGTGCCCCCTGAATAGGGTAGCCAGGTATGGTTGCCCCATAATAGGCAGCTAGTATAGGCAGTATAGTTGCCCCAGAATATTTAGCTGGTATAGTTGCCCCCAGTATAGGTATTAAAGTTGCCCCCAGTATTGGTAACTAGTATAGTTCTCCCAGTACAGGTAGTAAAGTTGCCCCCCGTATAGGTAGCATAGTTACCCCAGTACATGTACCTAGAATAGTTGCTCCCAGTGTAAATAGCATAGTTGCCCCAGTATAAGTAGTATAGTTGGCCCCAGTATGGGTAGCTTGGAAGGAGGGGCAGTGGGGACATAGGCAGGCATCACATGCAACAGGTCTCTGCCTTTAATGTCACTCACTTGAAGTACAGTGATAGTATTGAAGGCGGAGACCTGTGGCATGTGACACAGCGCTCCAGCACCTGGAACGCAGAAGTCAGATGATTCTTTCCCCGCCCGCTGCACCTGCCGCTGATCTGATATCTGGAGGGGGGGGAAAGTACGGAAGGAGGGGGACCCAGGTGAGGGGGGGGGGCTGCCCCCTTCTCGCCGCTTGGGCTGCTGCCCCTACTTCTTGCGCTACTTCCCCCTCCTGCTCATATAGGTAGTATAATTGCCCCAGTATAGGTAGCTAGTATAGTTGCCCCAGTATAGGTAGTATAATTGCCCCCATATAGGTAGTATAATTGCCCCAGCATAAGTAGCATAATTGCCCCCAGTATAGGTAGCCTGGAGGGGGTAGCAGCCAGGAGGGGGGGCAGCGAGCACAGAGGTGGGGAGGGGGGTTGGACCCCCACATCACCTGGGTCCCCCCATCCGCACTCCCCCTCTAGCCATTAGCGCAGTGGGCAGGGAAGGAAGGACTCACCTCCTTGCCATTTCACCTCCTTGCTCCTTTCCTTGCCACTTCCGCAGGTACAGTGGGCGGCATTGCAAGAAGTGACGAGCGTGGAATGCAGCACCTGGAACACAGAAGGAGATGGGTTATTCTTTCCCCGCCCGCTGCCTAAAGAACGCTCATGCTGTGCTAATGTCTGGAGAGGGAGCACGGATGGGGGGACCCAGGTAAGGAAGGGGGGTCCAATCCCCCTCCCCACCCGCTGTGTCCGCTGCCCCCCTTCCTGGCTGCTACCCCCTCCAGCTCACGGTGCGTCTGCCCACGGCCAGGCTGGCAGCTGGGTGTAACAACAAGTTACATTAAAAATGCTGCTATAGTGGCTAGCCACTATAGCAGCATTTTTAATGTAACTTTTTGTACCTATTTCAGTTATATATAATAAAGCAAAATTTTTTGCTAAAATAGCTATGCTGGATTGAAATGGATGGTGTCTGAAGTCCTGACGATACACGGGTGAATACTTGCATGCTTATACACTTTAGCCATTTGAGTGCTGCCCTTTTTTTCTTTTTTGGACTGTTGAAGATCAATTATTCCGACAAGTCCAATCTGATTTCCGATCGAATTTCCATTCACTTCGATGGAAAATCAATTGGAAATCAGATCGGACCTGTTGGAAATAATCGATCTGATGGTAAATCTGTCAGAAAATTGTATCATGTGTAACTAGCATTTAACAGATTGCTTTTGGGATGTGGGATTAAAATAGAGTAGCCCATAGCAAACACACACAAACGGGGAGTACATATAAACTCCATAAAAAGTCCATACAGAGAGAGGCTAGGTCAGGAATTGAACATAAGCGTGCTAACACTTGTGCAATGGTGCTGCTTATGTTTTTGTTTGTTGGCTTTTGCTGACTATTAGCAAATCTTGAGCTGACAAGTCGAAAAGCATAATGGTGTTAGTGATGACATTTTGCCATTATTTTTATTACTGTTATTTTTGCAAATAAGGGCTTGTAATTATTCATCAAGTCAGGGCCGTTTCTTGGACAGGGCGACTGCCTAGGGTGCAAACCGGCAAGTAGAAGAAGGGGGTCGCAGGCAAAAGGACATAACCGATAGGGAGCTGGTGACGAGTGGTGCAGCCAAATGGAAGAAGAAAGAAGATTACCAGCGCAATCACCTTCCTTGACTCCTCCTGGGCTCCCTGCGTCCGGCGTCAAGTCATCATCACATCACCACCGCGTGATGTCACACGATGTCCTGTAGCAGTACTGTAGGCTGTCAGTGGGCGGTGCCCGTGGAGGAGTCGGCTTTCTGGGCTCTCTTCGCCTGTGTGTTTTCCTGGTCCCTGCTTCCTCCTGGATGAGCAGCTGGTCACTAGTAAGTAGTCAGATATACTTGTGGCCTGTGGCTGTGTGACAGTCCCTACATAGTAAGGGGGGAGAGTCCACAGGGGTGGGGGGAAAGGGGCGCAATTTTTACACCCTCGCCCTGGGTGCAGTTAAGCCTAGAAACTGCCCTGCATCAAGTACACAAAACTAAAAACTGAAAAACTATACCTTTATTTCAAAATAATATAGTGATGCCATACATTGTACTAGGGACATAATTTAAATGTTGCAATATCTGGGACAAACATGCAAATAAAATGTGTGGGTTTTATTTACAGCAGCATTGTTTATTTTCAAACTATAAGGGATGGAATTGGAGAAATAGTGCATTTTTATTTTTTCCCTGGTTTACCCTTTAAAATGAATAGAAAAAAATATAATTACTGAAAACAAATATCACCCAGAAAAAGCCTAATTTGTGTAGACACAAACAAGGTATAGATCAATTCAGTGTGATAAGTAGTGATAAAGTTATTGGCGAATGAAAGTGAGGAGCGCTGACAGGTGAAAATTGCTCTGGACCGTTAGGATAAAAACCCCTTGGTGGTGAAGTGGTAATTGGTAAAACTTTTGCTTTTAATATGTAGAGTTATCCAGGTAAACCACATGTAAATATGGGCAGATTGAAGGGACAGAGCCACAAACAAAGTAATATGATCTCACCACCTTCACAACTATTGCTTGAGAGACCTTATTTACTGGACAGATCTTAGTAAGGGAAGGAACACACTAGGAAGAATCGCATGAATTTTTCCCATAGTACATAGTGGAAAACACATATGCGATTCTGCCTAGTGTGTTCCTACCCTAATAGTGATGACTCATTTGGCTTAGGCTGGCCAGAGCTACACAGGCAAGCCAAGCAGGCCACCCAGAGTGAGGCTTTCACTGGTGGTTAATCCACAATTAATATATATTTATGGTAGCCCTCAGAAAAAATAAAAATAAAAATTGGAAATAGTTGGAAACTTGGATTTTTTTTTTCATTTTTAAGGTTACTGTTGATTAAAGAAGCAAAGTTTTATTGGAACAATATCAACACTATGGCCTCGATTCATAAAAGTGCCTGCGAGCGGAGAAAGTCGAGCGGGGAAACACCGCTGTCGGTATTTCCGCCTTCAGGGAGGTAATTCATAAAAATTTAGCTAGTTGTGACAGGCGTGCGGAGATACTCCGCTGTAGGCAGGCGTTAGGCTGTCCTACGCATGCGGAAACAGGAGAAGCAGGCGGAATCCCTCCGTGCGGTATTCTCTCTGCAGCTGCTTGGGAGGTCTGTCCCATTCACTGCAACGGATTCCGCACGCTTCTCGCCACATCAGAGGTAGCGGTAATACCCGTCCGCATACCGCTACCTCTAATCTTTATGAATTGACATTTGTTACTTTTGCTGTGATAATCACCGCGCAAGGCGGTGATTGATCACTCTGCTCGTGGATGTCGGCTTTTCATGCGGAAAAAGCCTTTATGAATACAGATTTGGCTGTGTGGTCGGTAAAGTGAGCAGTTTTCAGCATTTCCTCATGCGGAAATGCTTTATGAATCGAGGCCTATATATGTATAAAAACATTTTAAAAAGACACCAAGCGGTCAACCTCTTCAAAGTAGGTAAATATATCATAAGTTCATGACACCTCAAATAGGTACCATATATGAAATCATATGTGGTGCTCACTATTAGAGCTACCACAATGATAGAACCCGGGTTCAGTTATGCTCAATTAGAACTAAAGTGCAAAGTGCATATTGTGACAGTGGAGAATTAAATAAACATTCAATTCAATGATACCAGTGAAAAACCAGGTGAGTATCACAATATAAACATATACATAAATTGTGCAGTACATAGGGGCAGAGGTAGATGCTATCAGAAACGTGCATACAGTATTATGATGCTGGAGCTGCAAGGCAAAGTGCAGAAGGAGAGCGCTTACGTGACCCAGGATGTAAAGTATACGAGGTGACTGACAAAGATGGACACCCCCGACAGACAGCTCTACCGGTGTCGCGGCAGTCACACCGCTTTATCAAGAGAGGGGGATCCGGCATGAAATAGGTGAAAGACGCCAGGTTATATAGCGTGTGGGGAGAGCGGTCACGTGAGCGCAAGTCGCGCATCATGTGATACCGCTGACGTCACCCATACATACAATACAAGCGAGTGAGCTGGAAGCAGGAAGCAAGCGCTGGAACGCAAGGAAGCGTAAGTATACGGAAAGAGAAAGGGAACAAACCTCCATTGAATAATATATATACATCCTGCTGCGCGCAATAAGAATAATAAAGATACAACATATGTATATGACACACAATTATATATGCATAGTAAACAAAACGGACAGCTGCTGAACCACTATATATACATACATCCAAAAAATAAACAAAAATAATAAATATGATAATGGCCAATATCTATGGAAACGTCCATAAAGGGAAGAATATATATAATGTTCTTCATGATGATGGCATAGAAAGGGTCTGTATAACGACGCAAACCGACGTAAAACGTGCCGCACACGTCGCTCACATATGTGAAATGTCCATAGAAAGTCCTCAGGGCAATCCAGAATCGTCCATCAAAGTGTCCATTCAGACAGGTAAACAGCACATATTTATAATATTGTACAGGCATCACAGACACGAGAATTATGTCTGTAATAAATCAGAAAGACATATTAATAACCTATCAAAGCCTCACAAAAAACCTGTAAAGTCTATTTCCTCATTCAGGCCACACAGTGACTTGGTATTTTGGTATTCAAGATATAGATCCACCTAGCCTCTTTTTGTAATAATTTATTAACCACATCACCTCTCCTAATGGAAGATCTAATATGTTCCAGGCCTATGACCTGAAGACTAGAACCTGAGCCCCCATGAAACCTGAGGAAATGCGATGCCACCGAAGTGAGGGTTTTACCATCCTCTAAATCTCTTTGCGCCAATCTGATCTTGGATAAATGCTGCTGAATTTGGGTCTTGAAGGCATTTTTTGCCTGACCAACATAAATTTTTGGACAAGAACACCTAAGTGCATAGATGACTCCAGTTGTTCTACAGTTAATATATTGTTTGAGCTTGTACTGATGAGTATTAGTAGAGTTCTCAATATGAGATTGTCTACGCATTAGTGGACATATATTGCATGCACCACAGGGGTAACCCCCTTGGAGTACACCACCCTGTGACCTGCCGTCCCTAGATCTAAAGTGGCTGGAACATAATGTATCCTTTAGGGTAGAGCACCGTTTGGCTGTGATAGACGGGTGAGAAGATATACATCCAACCAGATCAGAATCTGATTGGAATATGGACCAGGCACTATTAAGGGCTTTATATATGTCAGACCAACCACTATTATATGTGGAGCTTAGTCTCACCAGATTGGTCGAAGGCCGAGGTCTACTGTTGATAAGGTCAGTCCGATTTTTGTGCTGTGCTGTGTAGAATGCTTTCTTGATCACCTTTTTGGGGTAACCACGATCCAAGAATCTTTGCTGTAATTCATCCGCCTGTCTGAGAAAATCAGTATCATTAGAACACAGTCGACAGAGTCTAAGAAATTGACTCACGGGAATATTATCTTTTAGAGATTTGTTATGTGCACTTTGATAATGTAGAAGGCCGTTCACAGCCGTCGGCTTACGATATAGATCTGAGGTGAGTGTTCCATCCTCTTGAATGCTGACAGTGACATCCAGAAAATCAACTTGACACAGAGACATCTGTGCAGTAAGAAAGATGTTCATATCATTCTTATTTAATTCAGATATAAATGCGGTACACAGTTCTTGAGGGCCATGCCATATCATTAACAGGTCATCTATATATCTATGCCAACCCATTATATATGGGTGGTATTGGGAAAATTGTTCTCCAAATACTATCTCCCGTTCCCAGAAGCCCAAGAAGAGGTTGGCTATGGCAGGTGCACATTTAGCACCCATGGCCACGCCGCATACCTGTTTATAGAATCTTCCATTGAAAATGAAATAGTTATGGTCCAATACAAACTGTAGAAGCTGTAACAAAAAAGAGTGCAGGTCAGACAATGAATGATCTTCCATTTCAAGAAAATAAAGAGTTGTATGGAGTGCCCACCGATGAGAGATATTTGTATAAAGTGATTCAACGTCACACGTGACGAGAAGTGATCCCGGCGGTACTCGGATATCCTCAATGATACGAAGTAGATCCATACTATCACGCAAATAGGAATCAAAGGCAGTCACATGATGTTGAAGAAAAAAGTCTATAAAAGAAAAAACGGGTGCAGTTAGACTATTAATTCCAGCCACTATGGGTCTCCCAGGGGGATTATCCAATGTCTTGTGTACTTTAGGAAGCATATAGAATGTTGCTACCACTGGTGTTTTGGGATAGAGATATTCATATTCCTTAGCAGTGATAATACCCCTAGATTTTGCCCCCGTCAATAACGTTTCCAGTTGAACCTGATAGTATTCAGTGGGGTCACCTGGTAGAGTAACATAGTTCTTTGTGTTGTTAAGTTGCCTATATGCCTCCTTTAAGCACATCTCCCTGGGCCAGATAACAATATTTCCACCTTTGTCAGCCTCCTTAATAATCAGTTCCATGTTATTCCTGTGACCATCAATTGCAATGCGCTGATTCTTAGTTAAATTGTCCCTAATATTCTTCTGAGTATTCATCTCAAAGATGGTCCTCAGCATGACTTCAAAAAATATTTTGATGGAAGGATAATTACTGAAGTATGACATATATTTAGAGGGATTTCTGAATAATCTGGAACGTACACTTACCACATCTTGACCATCCTGATTTTCTCTCAGTAGATCCATAAGGTCATTAAGTGCCTGTCTGTCCCTCTCATTGAGGCAGGAGTCCATTGGAACAGTAGATAAGTGTTTCTTAAAGGCAAGCTTTCTACAAAAAAGATAAATGTCCTTTATCAATTCAAACTTATAAATTGCTTCGGTAGGTGAAAAAGATAGTCCCTTTTGTAAAACTGATCTTTCAATGTCTGTTAGCTCATAGGTTGACAAATTAATTACATTCAATCGGTCTCTGCCTGATGCCCACTTAATCGTTTGCGTCTCTGGTGTAGGGGAGAATTCAATAAGTCTCTGAGTCTTTCTATGCTTCCTACCACCCCTTCTGGTTCTCCTTCTGTGTCGCTTGACAAAAAATCACTCTGTGAGTCTGAAATTTCAGTATTATTGCCCCCTCGTCCAAAACCTCCTGGTCTATTGGGTTTGGTAGGGGGATTTTTGGGGGGCGGTTTAGGTCCCTGTGGTCTACCCTTGGGTCTACATCCACCTTGTCTGCCATTGCCCCTATGAGACCATCTATAAGCAGAACCAGCATCATAATCATGTCTATCCCTCTCCAGTGTTTTCTTTTTACGATCAATGATAGCCTTCTCAAGTTGTTCCATATCCTTTTTAAATAGTGTTACAAATGGTTCAACAATCGTCCGTGTATCCAGCTTAGATATTTCTATTTCAAGAGCAGAAATGCCAGATTTGACCTGAGCCAATAAGATTTTATCATGATCAAGTAACATATCAATAATAATTACAGAGCATTTACCAAGCCCCTTGTAACGATCAGTGTAGCGAACAGACGTCTGATTATTGTGTGATCTGCAGTATCACCAATAAATCAGACACTATACCTGATTATATGGTGATCTGCAGAATAACTAATAATGCAAGTACAGTTAACAAGGCAATAGTAAGTGTGCAGTGCTTGGTGCAACAGTAATACTGATTAGTTTTAGCAGAATCTCACCAGAGGAGCTGGTGGGTACTATCAGTAATGAACCTCACCAGTGACAAGGGCTCACTGGTGAGTAGAGTGGTCAGACAGAACGGTTCAGCAACAGACAGGAGGATACAGTACAAAATCGGCAGGCAGAAGGTTAGAGGTATTTCAGGCAGAGTCAGCAACAGGATCAGATGGGCAAAAGTACAGAATCTTATAGTGTAAGAGTAGTCAGAAGAGAGCCAGAGTCATACACAGAATATCAAGCAATAATCACAGTAGTAATAATAATTCCTAGTCTTGTGTGAAATCCCTGGTTTCCTCCCAGATCAAAGCACAAAAGCACACCGGAACGAATCTAAGGTCTGAGTGCTCACTTGAAGCATTCGCAACAGCAGACAGTTTGCAAATGATTCTCGGAGGCTTAAGAAGCGGAGGAGACCCCTCGGTCATGCCCACGCCCATCAGCCAATCAGAGCTGCCGAGAGTCTCCTCTGACGTTAGCCGACCAGCCGGTCAGCTGACGCGCCTCCTCCCCGCATAAATGTCCTGTCTGTGCGCGCGCGCGCGACAAAGCTACCCTATGAGCCACTGACAATCCCCTCGGCGTGCTAGACGCCGGAGGGGCAGGAGAAACGCCCGACAGGGAACCTGATGCAGCTGCGGGGGCATCCAGACTGCCCGCAGCTGCATCTGCACGGAATGTTACACCCCTCTTCCCATATTTTCTTGGAATCACCAAGGAGTTCCCAGGTAGGAAAAATTTGTACCCGTAAACCCCTGGGATATATTTGTTCTTTTTTGTATTGTTCCAAGCTATGTATATTCCACCATAACTGTAAGGAAACGTGGAAAGGCCGCCGTCTCTCAAGGTGAGGCGGCTGTTTCCGCGTCCAGCATGGCGTCACAACGCGGAAAAAACGCCGCATGCTGCATAGGCAGTGCGGCGGAATCCGCATTGGTAACGGCGGAATCCGCATCAGAGGCGGCCCCCGCACTAGATACATTGCATGACAGTACTGGTGTGGCTGGGACTGATGGTCCACCAAGATTCAGACTTACACGCGCGCGAGCACAGAGGCAGAGTTTAAATAACTGTTAGAAGGGAGTCGGCTGACCAGCTGGGTCAGCTGACAATTTCCACTGCTCTCATTGGACCAGCAATTAGGGAGGTCCTGGAAAGGTCCTAGAGTATATATACTGCTGGTTGTTCACTTGCTCTTTGTCTGGCGTGCGATCACATATGTGGGAGCACCCAGATCCGTAGTCAGATCCGCAAGTGTGCCGGGACCAGCTGGAGCTGTAATCCTACACTTAGCTAGATTCTGTTGATAGCTAAAGTACTAGTTTGATTGTGATTATCTATTATGACTTTTGCCTGCCTTGACTACCCTTCTGAACTCTGATCTTGTACCTCGATATTTCTGATACTCTGTTGCCGAACCCCGGCTCGTTCCTTGACTCTGCTTCTGCCTCCTGATTTTGTACCCCGATATATCTGATACCCCGTTGCTGAACCCTGCCTGTACTTTGACTCCGCCTTTGCCTCCTGATCTTGTACTTTATCTGTCCGTGTGTGTACGACCTGGCTTGTCCGACCTCGAGAACCGACCTAAGGCCCCGTTCACACTTGCGGTTTTGCGAAAACCGCACCGGATGTCCGGACCGCACCGGAGCCGGATCGGACCTGAACCGTACGGTTCCTGTCCGGATCCGGTCCGGATCCGGTCCGGTTGCATACGGTTTCCGTGCGGTATGAACACGGTTGCGGTCCGGATCCGGATTCTTAAAGAGATAACAACCTGTATAAATACCTGGGGTTCTGGGAGGTCAGCAGAAGCTCTGGGGTCATTGTTGGAGACAGCTGGACGTGTGGAGACCATCCTTGGATACAGAGACAGCAGTTGGGACCATGGATCCAGTCATTTTTTACGCTTATTACCTGGGAATTCTCTCCTTCCTGTTGTTTACCTACTACTATGTGGGGAGAAGGCGTGCTCCTCCCAGGAAAAGGCTAGGCCTCTCACCGACCAGTCAAGGTGTCCTTCATCCATGGTTCAAAGGGTCTTGTGCAAGTGGTTAGGAACAAGAACAAAGTGAGGAGCAAGAGGAACCGATGGCAGAGGTGCATGACTACAGGTGCAGTGCAACAGGCACAAGGTTGTGACCCAGGTAGTGTCTTTCGGGGACACCAGGCCCTAATAAATTGAAGTGCTTCAAAAACCTAACCACTGGCACAGGACCCTCTGAGCCATGGATGAAGGACACAGGTCAGTGAAAAGGCTAGGCCTCTCACCGACCAGTCAAGGTGTCCTTCATCCATGGTTCAAAGGGTCTTGTGCAAGTGGTTAGGAACAAGAACAAAGTGAGGAGCAAGAGGAACCGATGGCAGAGGTGCATGACTACAGGTGCAGTGCAACAGGCACAAGGTTGTGACCCAGGTAGTGTCTTTCGGGGACACCAGGCCCTAATAAATTGAAGTGCTTCAAAAACCTAACCACTGGCACAGGACCCTCTGAGCCATGGGTGAAGGACACAGGTCAGTGAAAAGGCTAGGCCTCTCACCGACCAGTCAAGGTGTCCTTCATCCATGGCTCCAAGGGTCTTGTGCAAGTGGTTAGGAACAAGAACAAAGTGAGGAGCAAGAGGAACCGATGGCAGAGGAGCAGGACTACAGGTAGTGTCTTTTGGGGACAAAAGGCCCTAAATTATTATTGCTTCTAAACCTAACCACTGGCACAGGACCCTCTGAGCCATGGATGAAGGACACAGGTCAGTGAAAAGGCTAGGCCTCTCACCGACCAGTCAAGGTGTCCTTCATCCATGGTTCAAAGGGTCTTGTGCAAGTGGTTAGGAACAAGAACAAAGTGAGGAGCAAGAGGAACCGATGGCAGAGGTGCATGACTACAGGTGCAGTGCAACAGGCACAAGGTTGTGACCCAGGTAGCGTCTTTCGGGGACACCAGGCCCTAATAAATTGAAGTGCTTCAAAAACCTAACCACTGGCACAGGACCCTCTGAGCCATGGGTGAAGGACACAGGTCAGTGAAAAGGCTAGGCCTCTCACCGACCAGTCAAGGTGTCCTTCATCCATGGTTCAAAGGGTCTTGTGCAAGTGGTTAGGAACAAGAACAAAGTGAGGAGCAAGAGGAACCGATGGCAGAGGTGCATGACTACAGGTGCAGTGCAACAGGCACAAGGTTGTGACCCAGGTAGTGTCTTTCGGGGACAAAAGGCCCTAATAAATTGAAGTGCTTCAAAAACCTAACCACTGGCACAGGACCCTCTGAGCCATGGGTGAAGGACACAGGTCAGTGAAAAGGCTAGGCCTCTCACCGACCAGTCAAGGTGTCCTTCATCCATGGTTCAAAGGGTCTTGTGCAAGTGGTTAGGAACAAGAACAAAGTGAGGAGCAAGAGGAACCGATGGCAGAGGTGCATGACTACAGGTGCAGTGCAACAGGCACAAGGTTGTGACCCAGGTAGTGTCTTTCGGGGACACCAGGCCCTAATAAATTGAAGTGCTTCAAAAACCTAACCACTGGCACAGGACCCTCTGAGCCATGGATGAAGGACACAGGTCAGTGAAAAGGCTAGGCCTCTCACCGACCAGTCAAGGTGTCCTTCACCCATGGCTCCAAGGGTCTTGTGCAAGTGATTAGGAACAACAAAGTAAGGCACAAGAGGAATCAAAGGCACTGGTGCAGGACTACAGGTGCAGTGCAACAGGCACAAGGTTGTGACCCAGGTAGTGTCTTTCGGGGAAGCCAGGCCCTAAATTATTAGTGCTTCTAAAACCTAACCACTGGCACAGGACCCTCTGAGCCATGGATGAAGGACACAGGTCAGTGAAAAGGCTAGGCCTCTCACCGACCAGTGAAGGTGTCCTTCACCCATGGCTCCAAGGGTCTTGTGCAAGTGATTAGGAACAACAAAGTAAGGAACAAGAGGAATCAAAGGCACAGGTGCAGGACTACAGGTGTAGTGCAACAGGCACAAGGTTGTGACCCAGGTAGTGTCTTTCGGGGACACCAGGCCCTAAAGTTCAAGTCCAGCAAAACCAAAAGTTCCCTGACATGGTCATCTGAACACCTCAGAACCTTGGTTGAAGGAGATGGGGCAGGGAAAAGGTTGGGCTAAAAAGCCCTGTGATGGTATCCTTCCTCCGAGGATCGGAGGTATTCAGAGGAGCATGTCCAGGAACAATTTGACTTTTTTTTTCAAATTGTATCGGCACCACTACTAGAAAAGGTGGGAGTTGCTGCCTGGAAATCTGGACTCTCTTGGGTGCTGGTCGTGGATGAGCTGGACCCTGACAGCGGTGGCCCATATTGACTGCCTCTGTAGCCGGTGTACATCTGTGATGATTGCCAGGTGGGCACCGCTGTTGGTTGTGGGGGTCTAAAAATTGGTGGTTGCAATAATGGCGTGTCCATGTGCTGTTTGATCACCTCCAGCAAAGTGGAATGGCACGCCATCATGTTTTGGGAAGGCACCTTTTCCAAATATGGTATTAGAGACATCACAGTGTGAAAACACGGGTGTGCCTGCAATTTCAGTAGTTCCTTGCTTTGTTGATGCATTTGCTGCATCATGTTCTGCAGCTGGCCCACCGACTGATGATGCTGCGCACGCAGTTGGTCGATTTCTCCTCTGTGCATCTCATGCATCATTTTAAGCTCGTCCCTGTAGTGCCCATGTACAGCGTCGAGCTCACATTGCAGTGAAGTGATGTGGGACTTGTACTGCTCCATGATATGGCCCATGTCCTCATCTTGCAACTGCCGGGTTATGAGAGTTTGGTGGCTCTGAAGAATCCCGAGAAGTCCGGAGACAGCCCCGGACATCTCGGACTCTGTCTCTCTCCTTGTTGGGGGGAGGGTACCTCGACGCCTCACTGGTGTGGTGGTCCTCACTGGTGGTGTGGCAGCATCTTCCCGTCCTCTGGCCTGTGTCGGGGTTGCCCTGCGCGCTGGTTGTGCTGCAGTCTCTCGGTGCTCCTCACTTTGTTCTTGTTCCCCTGGAGCTTCCATAGCGGTCGATTGTGGAGGTGCAGCTTCTTCCACACTCGGTCCTGCAACCTCAACATCCAAGCTCTCTTCTCCCAAGTCATCATCAAAGGAGAGAGCTGGGATAGCTAAGGACTCCCTCCTCCTACTCCTCTCCTCGGGGAAATAGGTTACATCAGCGACGTCATCATCCACCAAGCTCTCCTCACTGCTGAACCGTGCCTCCTGGGTCGGTTCCTCTTGCTCCAAATTGTCTTCAGTCCTGTAGATAAAAACAATATTTATTGGTGTGCCAAACAGCATGTGGCGTCAATTCACAGAGCTAGCAAACACTAGCAAACACTTTATCAACCGTTTCTACCAAACATTTGATAAAGCTTGTGAGAAAAGTTCGCTAGCCATGGGAATTGAGGCCAGTTTATAGCAATACATGGCCGAAGTCATGGTAGTAAATGAGCTCTCAGTTCCTGCCCACAGTAGTGGTACTTACAGTCTAGGTTCCAGGCTTGCATTGATGAAAGACAATTGCTTGGCAAATTGGTAGTCTTTTTGTCGCTTTCCCCCGCCACTGCCACTTCGTTCGGCAAGTTTTTTCTTCCGTAGCCATTTCACGTATGCATCACGTATATTGCGCCACCTTGTCTTGAACCTTTCTCCTGTAACGACATGAAAAATTGATTTCGATTATTTCTCTTGTAGGTACATCGCAACTGGACAAACATATACATCGCTACATGTCACATTTCGTATTGGGAAGAGCACGGTGGCAGGCATCGTCGTGAGGACTTCGAGGATCCTTTGGACGCGACTGAGGGCCAGATACATGCCTGTGCCGGACACCACGAAATGGGAGGAGATCGCCCAGGGCTTCTGGACCGAGTGCAAGTTTCCTAATTGTGTTGGCGCACTGGATGGGAAACACATCCGGATTCAGAAACCCGTGGGGAGTGGCAGCCATTATTTCAACTATAAAAAATACTTCAGCATTGTTCTAATGGCAGTGGCAGATGCGGACTACAAGTTTGTGTACGTGGACGTGGGGTCGTACGGTAGTTCCAATGACTCTGGAATTTTCCAGCGTACGACCCTTTGCCGGCTGATGGAGGAAGGCAGACTGCGTCTCCCCCGTGACAGACCCTGGCCTGGGACAAGGGCACCGGCCTACCCCTATGTGTTTGTGGGGGACGAGGCCTTCGCCCTGTCCGACCATGTAATGCGTCCGTACCCAGACAGGGGACTTGATGCCAGCCAGCTACACTTCAATGCTCGGTTGAGCCGTGCAAGGAGAATGGTGGAGTGCACATTTGGGATCCTGGTGTCAAAGTGGAGGGTGTTCCACACGCCCATGCTGCTGAAACCGGGCAACGCAGTTGTCGTGGTGAAGGCAGCATGCATCCTCCACAACTTTGTGCGGCAGGAGGAAAGAGAGACTCCGGAACCCCCGAATGTGCTTCCACTAATGCCCCTGCGGAGGTATGCAACCAGGCCAAGGGTAGTGTCACTGCGGAACAGGGACCAACTGAGACTTTATTTTACCACACCACCAGGACGAGGGTGAATGTTTGGTTTTTAATATGTTTTGTTGAAATGTGTTTATTTTGGAGTTTCAAGTTTTTAAGTGATTTTAAATGTCTTAATTTTTTACAATAAATTGATGTTTAATAATTGGTCATTGTGTATGTTTTATGTGCACAGGTGGGGTACATCGCAGGTGGGTGGGAGACATCACAGGTGGGTGGGATACATCACAGGTGGGTGGGATACATCACAGGTGGGGTACAGGTGGGTGGGATACATCACAGGTGGGTGGGATACATCACAGGTGGGTGGGATACATCACAGGTGGGGTACAGGTGGGTGGGATACATCACAGGTGGGTGGGATACATCACAGGTGGGTGGGATACATCACAGGTGGGGTACAGGTGGGTGGGATACATCACAGGTGGGTGGGATACATCACAGGTGGGGTACAGGTGGGTGGGATACATCACAGGTGGGTGGGATACATCACAGGTGGGGTACAGGTGGGTGGGATACATCACAGGTGGGTGGGATACATCACAGGTGGGTGGGATACATCACAGGTGGGGTACATGTGGGTGGGATACATCACAGGTGGGTGGGATACATCACAGGTGGGTGGGATACATCACAGGTGGGGTACAGGTGGGTGGGATACATCACAGGTGGGTGGGATACATCACAGGTGGGTGGGATACATCACAGGCGGGGTACAGGTGGGTGGGATACATCACAGGTGGGGTACAGGTGGGTGGGATACATCACAGGTGGGGTACAGGTGGGTGGGATACATCACAGGTGGGTGGGATACATCACAGGTGGGTGGGATACATCACAGGTGGGGTACAGGTGGGTGGGATACATCACAGGTGGGTGGGATACATCACAGGTGGGGTACAGGTGGGTGGGATACATCACAGGTGGGTGGGATACATCACAGGTGGGTGGGATACATCACAGGTGGGGTACAGGTGGGTGGGATACATCACAGGTGGGTGGGATACATCACAGGTGGGTGGGATACATCACAGGTGGGGTACAGGTGGGTGGGATACATCACAGGTGGGTGGGATACATCACAGGTGGGTGGGATACATCACAGGTGGGGTACAGGTGGGTGGGATACATCACAGGTGGGTGGGATAAATCACAGGTGGGTGGGATACATCACAGGTGGGGTACAGGTGGGTGGGATACATCACAGGTGGGTGGGATACATCACAGGTGGGTGGGATACATCACAGGTGGGGTACAGGTGGGTGGGATACATCACAGGTGGGTGGGATACATCACAGGTGGGTGGGATACATCACAGGTGGGGTACAGGTGGGTGGGATACATCACAGGTGGGTGGGATACATCACAGGTGGGGTACAGGTGGGTGGGATACATCACAGGTGGGTGGGATACATCACAGGTGGGGTACAGGTGGGTGGGATACATCACAGGTGGGTGGGATACATCACAGGTGGGGTACAGGTGGGTGGGATACATCACAGGTGGGTGGGATACATCACAGGTGGGTGGGATACATCACAGGTGGGGTACAGGTGGGTGGGATACATCACAGGTGGGTGGGATACATCACAGGTGGGTGGGATACATCACAGGTGGGGTACAGGTGGGTGGGATACATCACAGGTGGGTGGGATACATCACAGGTGGGTGGGATACATCACAGGTGGGGTACAGGTGGGTGGGATACATCACAGGTGGGGTACAGGTGGGTGGGATACATCACAGGTGGGGTACAGGTGGGTGGGATACATCACAGGTGGGTGGGATACATCACAGGTGGGTGGGATACATCACAGGTGGGGTACAGGTGGGTGGGATACATCACAGGTGGGTGGGATACATCACAGGTGGGGTACAGGTGGGTGGGATACATCACAGGTGGGTGGGATACATCACAGGTGGGTGGGATACATCACAGGTGGGGTACAGGTGGGTGGGATACATCACAGGTGGGTGGGATACATCACAGGTGGGTGGGATACATCACAGGTGGGGTACAGGTGGGTGGGATACATCACAGGTGGGTGGGATACATCACAGGTGGGGTACAGGTGGGTGGGATACATCACAGGTGGGTGGGATACATCACAGGTGGGGTACAGGTGGGTGGGATACATCACAGGTGGGTGGGATACATCACAGGTGGGTGGGATACATCACAGGTGGGGTACAGGTGGGTGGGATACATCACAGGTGGGTGGGATACATCACAGGTGGGTGGGATACATCACAGGTGGGGTACAGGTGGGTGGGATACATCACAGGTGGGTGGGATACATCACAGGTGGGGTACAGGTGGGTGGGATACATCACAGGTGGGTGGGATACATCACAGGTGGGGTACAGGTGGGTGGGATACATCACAGGTGGGTGGGATACATCACAGGTGGGTGGGATACATCACAGGTGGGGTACAGGTGGGTGGGATACATCACAGGTGGGTGGGATACATCACAGGTGGGTGGGATACATCACAGGTGGGGTACAGGTGGGTGGGATACATCACAGGTGGGTGGGATACATCACAGGTGGGTGGGATACATCACAGGTGGGGTACAGGTGGGTGGGATACATCACAGGTGGGGTACAGGTGGGTGGGATACATCACAGGTGGGGTACAGGTGGGTGGGATACATCACAGGTGGGTGGGATACATCACAGGTGGGTGGGATACATCACAGGTGGGGTACAGGTGGGTGGGATACATCACAGGTGGGTGGGATACATCACAGGTGGGGTACAGGTGGGTGGGATACATCACAGGTGGGTGGGATACATCACAGGTGGGTGGGATACATCACAGGTGGGGTACAGGTGGGTGGGATACATCACAGGTGGGTGGGATACATCACAGGTGGGTGGGATACATCACAGGTGGGGTACAGGTGGGTGGGATACATCACAGGTGGGGTACAGGTGGGTGGGATACATCACAGGTGGGTGGGATACATCACAGGTGGGGTACAGGTGGGTGGGGAACAGGTGGGTGGGCAACACGTGGGTGACACAAATCCATAGCAAAAGTGGAATACATCACAAGCTAACCACAAGCCCCCCACAAAAACTTCTAGTCAACATACCCTCTGTGCCTTGCTGTCTCTTGCTCAAGTGCTCAAAGTCCTCCACATACAGCTTGGCAATTTTTTTCCACAGGCCTCTGCATTTTTTGATGTTGCTGTGGTCCGCATCCCCCTTGTCCCACAGGGCTGGTACCTGCTGCACCTGTAGGATGAGGTCTTCTGATGTGTAGGGCCTCACCCCCTCGTTATCAGACATATCGTCAGACATGTTGCTGCCAAACAGCTCCAGCATGAAGTCACTGCTGCTCCACTCTGTGAACGCTGGTGCCATGTGGTCCCCATCCAAAATGGCCACCATACCATAGAGTCAGCATAGGAAGTGTGGTATAACATCCGGTTTTTATAGCCAGTGTGTTGTGCGCTCTCCGGTTCTCATTGGTTTCCATTGGCCGGATGCAACATTCCGGCTCCGGTCCGGATACGTCAGCCGGACCAGCCGGACCAAAAAATAGCGCATGTTGGAACGGACGCCGGAGTCCGGACCCGGTCCGGCTCCGGTCCGGACGAAACGGACGCATGTGAACGGTCGCATAGACTTTCATTGCTATGCCGTGCGTCCGTTTCGTCCGGTCCGCATGCGGTCCGGGTCCGGCACGGCTCCGGCACGGCGATTCCGGATAGCAACCGCTAATGTGAACCGGGCCTTACTGTTAGAGGCGGTTCCTCGCTCTGTTAGTAATCCTTCCTCCTGAAGGTTACTTCCAGTCTGTCCTTCCTACTGTCAGTCTGACTCCTCCCGTCTTGGAGAGCTCAGGTCTGCGGAAGGAATCTGTGCAGTACCCCTTGCTGCACTGAGGCCTAGTCCTCTAAGTGTTACTGTTACACCTAACACTACACTCTACTCAGGTGAACAGAGGTTAGCTAGTATATCGGATTATCAGTAATACTGCAGATCACGTATAATCTGGTATACATCTGTATTCCCAGTGATTCTGCAGATCACTGGTAATCAGATCCTCTCTGTGCTTCACCGATCGTTACAGAACGCCAGACCAAATACAAAATGGACGCAAACACTGATTGTCTGGGTGTACTTGCCACTTCGGTGGACAACAACAATCAAGTACTGGGCACCCACATGACTCTTATTGATGCCCTATCAGGGTCTGTACAAACCCTCCAGACATCAGTGGATCATGTGCGATCCTCTCCTAGCTCTGACATACGCATGCCTGTACCTGAAAGCTTTTCCGGTCACAGATCTGACTTCCGGAATTTTAGGAGTAGAGTATTGTCCTATTTTGAGTTGAGACCCCAATCTTCGGGTACTGAGACCCAGAGGGTCACGTTTATAAAGACTTTGTTGTCCGGCGACTCCCAGTCTTGGGCATATAGCCTGCCCGCCGGAGACAAAGCTCTTACCTCTGTAGAGGAATTCTTTAAAGCTATGGCAGTAATTTACGACGATTCGGACCTTGCTTCGACTTCTGAGCGGAAGCTCAAGCTTTTGCGTCAAGGCGAAGGTCTGGTTGAAGATTACGCGGCCGAGTTTAGGAGGTGGTCAGTTACGGCCAGGTGGGACACTTATGCCCTATTAGATCGTTTCTTGTCAGGGCTGTCCGATGAGGTCTCTGATTTGATGTTAAGCCAGCCCGAGCCCAGAACAGTCAATGAGGCCATCTCAGCGGCCATCCGAATCGACCGCAGGCTGCGCTACCAAAAACAGACCAGGGGTAGTTCCAGTGTCAGAGGGGTATCTTACACTACGGTCCCAGTGACTCTACCTCCTACTATTTCACCTTCTCCCGTCTTGCCTCCATCCGAGCCGATACAGATTGCTCGGTCAAAATTGACCCAGGTAAAGCGAAGACGGAGAATGACCGAACAGCTGTGTCTGTACTGTGCTGAAGGGGGGCATATAGTACAGAACTGCCCTAATAAGCCGGGAAGATGCTACCGTTTAGGAGTGGTAGGGGGTAGCACCCTAGGTGCCCGGCTCATACCCTTAAACGAAAAACGTTTGCTCCTTCCATGTATGATTACATGGGGGGACAAATCTGAAGCCACAGAGGCCTTTGTGATTCAGGCTCCGCGGCTAACTTTATGAGCTCAGAGTTCGCAGAAAAGTTGGGCATTCCGCTCACCCCAGTAAACCCACCTATACAGGTTACTGCTGTGGACGACTCCCCGCTGCAAAGGGACCGTCCGCTGTCTCAGGCACCAGAGGTGGAAGTCACTATTGGGGTTCTGCATAACGAAAGTCTAAGTTTCTTTGTATTACACATGACCACCTCCACAATTGTTTTAGGAATGCCCTGGCTGCAGCTCCATTCGCCACAGATTAATTGGGCTACAGGACAATTAACTAGTTGGTCAGACTTCTGTTCCCAACAGTGTCTAGGGAAGGTGACTTTAGGTCAGACCAAGTTGCATGTGGAGGGGGTTCCCGAGCAATACTCCGAGTTCTCGGATGTATTCTGTCCCAAGGCTGCTGACAAGTTACCTCCTCATCGCCCTTTCGATTGCCCCATCGATCTCCGTGCCGGTTGTATGCCCCCTAGGGGTCACCTGTATAATCTGTCTGGACCAGAGAAAATAGCGATGCAGGAGTACATTCGTGACAATTTAGCCAAAGGGTTCATTCGCCCCTCCCGGTCACCTGCAGGGGCCGGTTTCTTTTTTGTTAAGAAAAAAGACAGAGGGCTGCGACCATGAATCGACTACCGTGACCTGAATAAAATCACGGTGAAGAATCGTTATCCGTTACCGTTGATAGACGATTTATTTACGCAAGTCACGAACGCTAAGATCTTTTCAAAATTAGATCTGAGGGGTGCATACAACCTGGTCTGCATTAGAAAGGGTGATGAATGGAAGACGGCCTTCAACACTCCCGACGGGCATTACGAGTACTTAGTGATGCCTTTCGGGTTGTGCAATGCGCCAGCCGTCTTTCAAGAATTAATCAACGAGGTATTCAGGGAGGTGTTGGGTAGATTTGTACTAGTATACCTTGACGATATACTAATCTATTCCAACAACCTCCCCGAGCACAGGGCCCACGTTAAATTCGTGTTGGACAAATTGAGGCAAAATATGCTGTATGCTAAGGTGGAGAAATGTATTTTCGAGGTGACCACTGTCACATTTTTAGGGTATGTGATCTCCACCTCAGGCCTGTCAATGGATCCTGCCAAGGTCACAGCTGTCCTGGAATGGCCACAGCCAGTGGGGTTGAAACCCCTGCAAAGATTTTTAGGTTTTGCAAATTACTATAGGAGGTTCATAAAGGGATACTCCACGATGATTGCCCCTCTTACCAGTCTCACAAAAAAGGGGGCAGATACCAACCACTGGTCTCCTGAGGCTGTGGCAGCTTTTTCTCACTTGAAAAAATTGTTTTGCTCTGCACCCATATTGAGACACGTAGACACCTCTTACCCATTCATTGTTGAGGTAGATGCCTCAGAAGTTGGAGTAGGGGCTGTGCTGTCTCAACGCTCTGGGCTGCAGGGGAGGTTGCACCCGTGTGCCTATTTCTCTCTGAGGTTTTCACCGGCAGAGAAAAACTACGACATAGGCAACCGGGAACTTCTGGCCATTAAATTGGCATTTGAAGAATGGCGCCACTGGTTAGAAGGGGCAGAACACACGATCACGGTGTATACTGATCACAAGAATCTGGAATACATCGAGGGGGCTAAGAGACTAAGTCCCCGACAGGCCCGTTGGTCGTTATTTTTTACGAGGTTCAGATTTATTATCACATACACTCCAGGCAGCAAAAACATCAAGGCAGATGCCCTGTCCAGATGTTTCGAATTAGAGACAGCACAGCCCCCCGCTCCTGAGTCCATCATCCCGCAGATGCTGGTGTTAGCAGCCACAGAGACCTGGGAGGATTGGACAAAGGTTTTGGGTCCCTTTCAGCAGGATGTCCCTGAGGGAAAACCGGAGGGGGTCTTGTTTATCCCACTTTTTTTTCGTCTACAGGTCTTACAAATGTTTCACGCCCATAAGAGTGCTGGTCACCCTGGTGCTGCCAGAACGCAGGATCTGATTGCCAGGTGTGCTTGGTGGCCTTCTATGGCAACAGATTGCAAGGAATATGTCAGGGAATGTGCGGTATGTGCCAAAAGTAAACCCTCCCGACAGGCACCTGTCGGTACCTTACAGCTAGTGTTGGGCGAACACCTAGATGTTCGGGTTCGCGAACGTTCGCCGAACATCGCCGCGATGTTCGGGTGTTCGCGCCGAACTCCGAACATAATGGAAGTCAATGGGGACCCGAACTTTCGTGCTTTGTAAAGCTTCCTTACATGCTACATACCCCAAATTAGCAGGGTATGTGCACCTTGGGAGTGGGTACAAGGGGAAAAAAATATTTGAAAAAGAGCTTATAGTTTTTGAGAAAATTGATTGTAAAGTTTCAAAGGAAAAACTGTCTTTTAAATGTGGAGAATGTCATGTTTCTTTGCACAGGTAACATGCTTTTTGTCGCCATGCAGTCATAAGTGTAATACAGAGAAGAGGTTCCAGGAAAAGGGACCGGTAACGCTAACCCAGCACCAGCAGCAGCACACGTGATGGAACAGGAGGAGGCGCAGGAGGAGAAGGCCACGCTTTGTGAGACACAACAACCCAGGCCTTGCATGAGGACAAGAAGCGTGCGGATAGCATGCTTTGTACCGCCATGCAGTCATAAATGTAATAAAGATAAGAGGTTCAATAAACAGGGACCGGGCGGCAACGCTAACCCAGCAGCAGCACACGTGATGGAACAGGAGGAGGCGCAGGAGGAGAAGGCCACGCTTTGTGAGACACAACAACCCAGGCCTTGCATGAGGACAAGAAGCGTGCGGATAGCATGCTTTGTACCGCCATGCAGTCATAAATGTAATAAAGATAAGAGGTTCAATAAACAGGGACCGGGCGGCAACGCTAACCCAGCAGCAGCAGACGTGATGGAACAGGAGGAGGCGCAGGAGGAGAAGGCCACGCTTTGTGAGACACAACAACCCAGGCCTTGCATGAGGACAAAAAGCGTGCGGATAGCATGCTTTTTACCGCCATGCATGCAGTCATAAATGTAATAAAGATAAGAGGTTCCATAAACAGGGACCGGCAACGCTAACCCAGCAGCAGCAGCACATGTGATGGAACAGGAGCAGGCGCAGGAGGAGAAGGCCATGCTTTTTGAGACACAACAACACAGGCCTTGCATGAGGACAAAAAGCGTGCGGATATAGCAGCAATGCTTTATGCCGCCATGCAGTCATAAATGTAATACAGATGAGAGGTTCAATAAACAGGGACCGGAAACGCTAAACCATCCCAGATGTTCATTGGTCATGTTACTTGGTTGGGGTCCTGGAGTGTTGCGTAGTCGTTTCCAATCCAGGATTGATTCATTTTAATTTGAGTCAGACGGTCTGCATTTTCTGTGGAGAGGCGGATACGCCGATCTGTGACGATGCCTCCGGCAGCACTGAAACAGCGTTCCGACATAACGCTGGCTGCCAGGCAAGCCAGCACCTCTATTGCGTACATTGCCAGTTCGTGCCAGGTGTCTAGCTTCATGCCCGGTTTCAGGTCCAGCGGTGCCAGCCACAAATCCGTCTGTTCCTTTATTCCCCTCCAAATTTCCTCCACTGTGTGCTGCTTATCCCCAAGGCAGATCAGCTTCAGCAACGCTTGCTGACGCATGCCAACAGCTGTGCTGCACTGCTTCCATGATCCTACTGCTGCTGTTGCTGGGTTAGCGTTTCCGGATGAGGTACAGCTTTGAGATGCGTTGGAGGAGAAGGAGTCAGAGAGGTAGGTGCTGTTGTTATCCAGTGGGAGGGACGGCGGTGCAGCTGTTTGCGGCGTGGGCAACACCCGCGCCGTAGCAGGTGAGGAATCGCTGCCAGGCTCCACAAGGTTCACCCAGTGCGCGGTAAGGGAGATGTATCGACCCTGGCCGAACGCACTCGTCCAGGTGTCAGTGGTGAGGTGAACCTTGCAGGCAACGGCATTCTTCAAGCTTCGGGTTATTTTGCTGACCACGTGCTCATGCAACTCAGGCACTGCAGAGCGCGCAAAGTGGTAGCGGCTGGGAACCACGTAACGTGGGATGGCCACTGACATCATGCCCTTGAAGCTGTTTGTCTCCACCACTCGATATGGCAGCATTTCGCAGGCCAGAAGCTTGGCTATGCTGGCTGTTACTGCCACGGCCCGGGGGTCATTTGCTGGCAATTTCCTCTTGCGCTCAAACATCTCCGAGACAGACAACTGATCCGTAGGGCTGCACACCGAAGGGCTGTTGGTTGTTGTGTTTGATGAACACTGGGAGACCTCAAGAGCACTAGTCCGGAAAGTGACAGTGTCAGCTTCGTCTGATGTTTGTGAATGTTGTGAACCACGCAATGGCTGGGCTACTGCTGCTGCTGAGGCGGGTCTGGTGGTGAGTCTGGTGAACCCAAGGGAGGCAGTGTTGCTGGTGGTACCCTGTCCTGCCACGTTTGCCCACAGAGTGGGATGTTTGGATAGCATGTGGCGGCTCATGCTGGTGGTGGAGAGGTTGTTAATACTTTTCCCCCTGCTCAGGCGGGTCTTGCACACCTTGCAAATCGCCATGGTAACATCCTCAGTGCAGTCTTCAAAGAAAGCCCAGACTTTGGAGCACCTGCCTTGCTGGCGATTTCTGTTTGCGCCTCTTTTGCCTCTCACTTGAACTTCCACACTTGTGGTGCCTGAAATTGCGCGCCGCCTACCTTGTGGCACAAGGCGAACTCGTGCAGAAGTGGGTTCTTCAACAGACTCATCTTTGCTGCTGCTACGACGGCGATGTTCTCGTTCACAAACAAAATCTGGGTCTATGTCCATGTCCACATTGTCCATACCCTCCTCTTCCATCTCCTCAAACTCGTCATATGTCATTGTGGGGGGCCGCCGCCGTGGAGTAGAGCTCCCCAGAACAACCTCTGCGCAGCTCACTCCAACGTCGTCTGGTTATCTGGCAGTTGTGTGCGTGGTGTCGCTGCCGGTTGTGTCAGCTGTGTGCCCACTGGCTCCTTGTAACTGGCTGAGGACTCGGACCTCGTGCGTGATGATGTGCTGGTGCTGCTTAACCCACTGCTGGACGCTTGAGAGGTCATCCAAGTAATTATCTGGTCCTGTTCTTTTGGATCTGTGAGGGTGGTTGTCCTGGACAACATGGGCGGTATTGAGTGGGTTTTCTTGGGTGCTCCCCTGTGGCCTGTACGTGAACCGTCAGGGGAAACACCTCTTCCCTTGTCCCTCCCTCTTTCACCGGATTTCTTCCTCATTTCACTTATCCTTAAAGTACACGCTGACTGGCAGCAGTACAGTGGCAGTACAGAAATGCTATACAGTGGTGGGTGAGCGGTGTACCACTATTGCCAGCAGCGACACAGAGCACAGTGGCGGGTGAGCGGTGTACTACTGTTCCCAGCAGACACAGAGTGGCAGTAAACACAATGCTATATAGTGTGGCTGAGCCGTGTACACAGAGTGGCATTAAACACAATGCTATATAGTCTGCTATATAGTCACCCCGAACGGGGTGATGTTCTGCAGAACCCGAACAGTGGCAAACACTGTTCGCCCAACACTACTGGGAACGCAGATTTTAGTACCTAAACACACGATACAACACGTTTTCCGGGGTCGGACTCTGAGGCACATACAGATGGTCCCGATCATCATCCTCATCATACAACTCTTCTCCTGAGTCTGACCCACCCACCACCTCTGCCACCCCAACATCCCCAGACACAGACCCCTCATCGTCCTCAACATTAACTTGGGATGCTGGCCTGAGCCAGACCTCCTCCTCCATATCAGGCCCCATCATCTCCTCAATGGCAGCCCTCATTAATCGCTCTGGCGACGGACCGATGGACACAACGTTCTCCTCCGGGGAGGGCTGCTGCTGACCACTGGCTGCTGGGGTGGATGTTATAGCTTGCGTGGGGCGTTGGCTGTTGCTGTTGTTGGGAGTGCTGCTCACAGCGGAGGTCTCTGGGGAACTCATGGTGAGCTCATATAGTGGTTGACGGTGAGTGGAGTATTACTGATCCCAGCAATATACACACTGACTGGCAGAGTACGCAATGCTATATAGTGTGGCTGAGCGGTGTACACAGAGTGGCAGTAAACACAATGCTATATAGTCTGGCTGAGCGAGCGGTGTACTACTGTTCCCAGCAGAATCAGAGTGGCAGTAAACACAATGCTATATAGTGTGGCTGAGCCGTGTACACAGAGTGTCAGTAAACAATGCTATATAGTCTGGCTGAGCCGTGTACACAGAGTGGAGGTACACACAATGCTATATAGTGTGGCTGAGCCGTGTACACAGAGTGTCAGTAAACAATGCTATATAGTCTGGCTGAGCCGTGTACACAGAGTGGCAGTACACACAATGCTATATAGTCTGGCTGAGCGGTGTACACAGAGTGGCAGTACACACAATGCTATATAGTGTGGCTGAGCGGTGTACACAGAGTGGCAGTACACACAATGATATATAGTCTGGCTGAGCGGTGTACACAGAGTGGCAGTATACAATGCTATATAGTGTGGCTGAGCCGTGTACACAGAGTGTCAGTAAACAATGCTATATAGTCAGGCTGAGCCGTGTACACAGAGTGGAAGTACACACAATGCTATATAGTGTGGCTGAGCCGTGTACACAGAGTGTCAGTAAACAATGCTATATAGTCTGGCTGAGCCGTGTACACAGAGTGGCAGTACACACAATGCTATATAGTCTGGCTGAGCGGTGTACACAGAGTGGCAGTACATACAATGCTATATAGTCTGGCTGAGCGGTGTACACAGAGTGGCAGTATACAATGCTATATAGTGTGGCTGAGCCGTGTACACAGAGTGTCAGTAAACAATGCTATATAGTCTGGCTGAGCCGTGTACACAGAGTGTCAGTAAACAATGCTATATAGTCTGGCTGAGCCGTGTACACAGAGTGGCAGTACACACAATGCTATATAGTCTGGCTGAGCGGTGTACACAGAGTGGCAGTACACACAATGATATATAGTCTGGCTGAGCGGTGTACACAGAGTGGCAGTATACAATGCTATATAGTGTGGCTGAGCCGTGTACACAGAGTGTCAGTAAACAATGCTATATAGTCTGGCTGAGCCGTGTACACAGAGTGGAAGTACACACAATGCTATATAGTGTGGCTGAGCCGTGTACACAGAGTGTCAGTAAACAATGCTATATAGTCTGGTTGAGCCGTGTACACAGAGTGTCAGTAAACAATGCTATATAGTCTGGCTGAGCGGTGTACACAGAGTGGCAGTACACACAATGCTATATAGTCAGGCTGAGCCGTGTACACAGAGTGTCAGTAAACAATGCTATATATAGCGTGGCTGAGCCAGGTACACAGTGGCAGTACACACAATGCTATATAGTCAGGCTGAGCCGTGTACACAGAGTGTCAGTAAACAATGCTATATATAGCGTGGCTGAGCGAGGTACACAGTGGCAGTACACACAATGCTATATAGTCAGGCTGAGCCGTGTACACAGAGTGTCAGTAAACACAATGCTATATATAGCATGGCTGAGCGAGGTACACAGTGGCAGTAAACAATGCTATATATAGTGTGGCTGAGCGAGCAGTGTACTACTGTTCCCAGCAGCGACACACAATGACTGGGGGGGACCCTGGCTAGCGTGGCTGGAGAGTGAACTACCCTGCCTGCCTACCCAAAGCTAAACCCACAGAGAAATGGCGGAGATATGACGTGGTTCGGGTATTTATTTGGCCGTTCGTCCAATCAGAGCGCGTTCGGGCCCGAACCACGTGACCCGTTCGGCCAATCACAGCGCTAGCCGAACGTTCGGGGAACGTTCGGCCATGCGCTCTTAGTTCGGCCGTGCGGCCGAACTGTTTGGCCGAGCACCGTCAGGTGTTCGGCCGAACTCGAACATCACCCGAACAGGGTGATGTTCTGCAGAACCCGAACAGTGGTGAACACTGTTCGCCCAACACTACTTACAGCCTTTGCCCGCCCCGAGTGAACCATGGACTCACTTGTCCATGGATTTTGTGGGTGAGCTCCCCAGGTCTGAAGGCATGTCGGTCATTTGGGTGGTAGTCGACCGCTTCAGCAAAATGGCCCATTTCGTGCCTTTGAAAGGACTCCCCTCGGCCCAAGAATTGGCTGACCTATTCATCATCCACATTTTCCGGCTGCACGGCATTCCGGAGAACATTGTGTCCGATCGGGGAGTCCAATTTATCTCTAAATTCTGGAGGGCATTTTGCCACCAAATGGGCATGAAGCTGTCTTTCTCGTCAGGCTACCACCCACAGACCAATGGGCAGACTGAACGAATTAACCAATCTTTAGAACAGTTCTTAAGATGTTACGTTGCGGAGGCACAGAATGACTGGGTGAAGTTTATGGCTTTTGCAGAATTCGCGCAAAATAATTTAAAGAGTTCTTCTTCTGGTTTTTCCCCGTTCCAGATTGCGACAGGGAGGTCGCCCAAGTTCTCCCCTTTGCCAGTTGCCTCTTCTCCGTTCCCAGCGCTGGAGGATTGGCAGAGGTCACTCAGGGACTATTGGGGAATTGTTAGAGATAATTTGGAGAAAGCGTTCCAAAGTCAAAAGGGTCAAGCAGACAAGAGACGTTCCATGGAATGGAGGTTTTAGCCAGGGGATTTAGTCTGGGTGTCCACACGTCACTTGACCCTGAAGCAGCCTTCTGCCAAATTGGGCCCCAGGTTTGTGGGTCCTTTTTCTGTGACCAAAAAGATCAACGACGTCACTTATGCCATTGATCTTCCGTCCAGCACGGGAGGAGGAGGAGTGGGACCCACCTGGACTGCTGGTTTAAGGAGGGACACATGAAAAGATCTTACGCCGCGCATGCTGGACGGAAGATCAATGGCATAAGTGACGTCGAAGATCTTTTCATGTGTCTCTCCTTAAACCAGCAGTCCAGGTGGGTCCCACTCCTCCTCCTCCCGTGTTGGTAGATACCCAACCCGAATATGAAGTGGAAAAAATATTAGATTCTCGCAAGGTACAAAACTCGGTACAGTACCTCGTACATTGGAAAGGGTATGGCATCGAGGAGAGGCAATGGGTACCTGGGAACCATATGCACGCGGATGAGTTGGTGAGGGAGTTTCATGCCTTACACCCCGAGAAACCTGGTGGGAGTTGTCCGGAGTCCACTCCTCGGGGGGGGGGGGGGGGGGGGGTACTGTAAGGAAACGCGGAAAGGCCGCCGTCTCTCAAGGTGAGGCGGCTGTTTCCGCGTCCAGCATGGCGTCACAACGCGGAAAAAACGCCGCATGCCGCATAGGCAGTGCGGCGGAATCCGCATTGGTAACGGCGGAATCCGCATCAGAGGCGGCCCCCGCACTAGATACATTGCATGACAGTACTGGTGTGGCTGGGACTGATGGTCCACCAAGATTCAGACTTACACGCGCGCGAGCACAGAGGCAGAGTTTAAATAACTGTTAGAAGGGAGTCGGCTGACCAGCTGGGTCAGCTGACAATTTCCACTGCTCTCATTGGACCAGCAATTAGGGAGGTCCTGGAAAGGTCCTAGAGTATATATACTGCTGGTTGTTCACTTGCTCTTTGTCTGGCGTGTGATCACATATGTGGGAGCACCCAGATCCGTAGTCAAATCCGCAAGTGTGCCGGGACCAGCTGGAGCTGTAATCCTACACTTAGCTAGATTCTGTTGATAGCTAAAGTACTAGTTTGATTGTGATTATCTGTTATGACTTTTGCCTGCCTTGACTACCCTTCTGAACTCTGATCTTGTACCTCGATATTTCTGATACTCTGTTGCCGAACCCCGGCTCGTTCCTTGACTCTGCTTCTGCCTCCTGATTTTGTACCCCGATATATCTGATACCCCGTTGCTGAACCCTGCCTGTACTTTGACTCCGCCTTTGCCTCCTGATCTTGTACTTTATCTGTCCGTGTGTGTACGACCTGGCTTGTCCGACCTCGAGAACCGACCTTACTGTTAGAGGCGGTTCCTCGCTCTGTTAGTAATCCTTCCTCCTGAAGGTTACTTCCAGTCTGTCCTTCCTACTGTCAGTCTGACTCCTCCCGTCTTGGAGAGCTCAGGTCTGCGGAAGGAATCTGTGCAGTACCCCTTGCTGCACTGAGGCCTAGTCCTCTAAGTGTTACTGTTACACCTAACACTACACTCTACTCAGGTGAACAGAGGTTAGCTAGTATATCGGATTATCAGTGATACTGCAGATCACGTATAATCTGGTATACATCTGTATTCCCAGTGATTCTGCAGATCACTGGTAATCAGATCCTCTCTGTGCTTCACCGATCGTTACAATAACTTAAAGGGAACCTGTACTGAGTAAAATTATTTAAAATAAACATGAGGTAACTTCAAATGAACATTAAATAGTTACCTTGCCATCAGTTCCTCTCAGAAGCTCACCATTTGCTTCTGACAATGATCTCTTCCAGTTCTGACAACATTTTGTCAGAACTGAAATATATCAGTTATACATCATTTGCTGTCAGTTATAGCTGAGTGGACGACTGATGTGGCCGGTAATGTCCATGTTTTCCTATAGCTCAAGTGGACGATGTTACAGTTTAACAGTGTGCTGACCAGAAAGCTGTTATAGGGTAATAGCCATTTTTTAAAATGGAGGACGAAGAATTCCCTTGATCACAGTGGACAAACAGGATGCAGGAGAGGAGAAAGAGATTGAGGAGTAGACTACACAGGAGGTAAGTATGACTTGTGTATGCTTATTTTGACTTTGAATTTTCAGTTTAGGTTTTTTTTAAAGTGATTTTTGTGTAAGTCCTTATATTGTCTTAGAATGACTCTGGTCTCACTCTCATCCGGCACCCGTGCTCTGAATGTGTTTGAATGGAAAAGGCCTTTTTAAATTTAGCATTCCAGCTAGCCTCCATAGAGTTCAACAAACTCTCCATAGTCAAAACTCAATCTAATTAATTGACACAGGTGCTGAAACAATTGTAAAGGCAATAGCCTTTAGTAAGTAACAGCAAAGAAAGAGTGTTTCTGCACAACTGTGCCAGCAAGTGTATGCTAGGTCACGAAAAATATCTATAGACCAAGGAAAAGATATGACCAAAAACAGCACACCACATGCAGATATATTCAAAAAATAAGCAACGTTTTATTGGAACAATATCAACAATATATATATATATATATATAAAACATTTAAAAAAGACACCAAGCGGTCAACCTCTTCAAAGTAGGTAAATATATCATAAGTTCATGACACCTCAAATAGGTACCATATATGAAATCATATGTGGTGCTCACTATTAGAGCCACCGCAATGATAGAACCCGGGTTCTGTAATGCTCAATTACAACTAAAGTGCAAAGTGCATAATGTGACAGTGGAGAATTAAATAAACATTCTATTCAATGATACCAGTAGAGCTGTCTGCCGGGGGCATCCCACCTTCGGTCACCTCGTATACTTTACATCCTGGGTCACGTAAGCGCTCTCCTTCTGCACTTTGCCTTGCAGCTCCAGCATCATAATATGCACGTTTCTGATAGCATCTACCTCTGCCCCTATGTACTGCACAATTTATGTATATGTTTATATTGTGATACTCACCTGGTTTTTCACTGGTATCATTGAATTGAATGTTTATTTAATTCTACAATGTCACATTATGCACTTTGCACTTTAGTTCTAATTGAGCATTACAGAACCCGGGTTCTATCATTGTGGTGGCTCTAATAGTGAGCACCAAATATGATTTTGTATATGGTACCTATTTGAGGTGTTATGAACTTATGATATATTTACCTACTTTGAAGAGGTTGACCGCTTGGTGTCTTTTTTAAATGTTATATATATATAGTGTTGATATTGTTCCAATAAAACTTTGCTTATTTTTTGCATATATCTGCATGTGGTGCTATTTTTGGTCATATCTTTTCCTTGGTCTATAGATATTTTTTGTGACCTAGCACACAATTGCTGACACAGTTGTGCAGAAATACTCTTTCTTTGCTGTTGATTAAAGAAGGCAATAGAGGCTTAGGCGACCTCCAATGGGTCCTAGAAACCCTCTCCATAAAGATTTTCACTTTTCCATTAATTCATTGTATTTCATAAGTGAAAGGAATTTACATGTACTGTACAGTTATTTTCACGTATGCAGTATGCACATTATTTTTCTAGCTCAATACAAGTTTCATCCAGCGGGGGTCTTCTCTAGGCTTCATGTCAAATTTTAGTCAGTAATTTTCACATCCTAATTTACAATTTTGCCTGTATTGGATGGAAATAAATGCAATGGATTTACACAAGAAGATACACATTTTTATGAAGAAAAGTAGTTTCATGACAAATTACTTGATTCAATAAACATCTTTGTGCGACTGTTACTACGGTCATGGCGCGACTATTAGTACAGTAACACATGCGTTACCGTAGCAGCGAGTACCGCAGGTCACGCTAGTATGCTACTAGCGTATCTTGCTGTACTTACGCACGGAAATAATGGTAATATTGCCGTGTGCTGTCTGTCCATGGTAATATCACTGATCTTTAATGATTCAACCCCAAAGTGTTTTTATCATGCCTAATGATCTTAATTAAGTTGGCAATAATTAATTTTTTCATGCCCACAGACTTTTTTGAAAATATTTGTTAGAGAAAACTTTTTTGAGCATTGATGCAAAATGATAATGTGCTTTGATCATGTGTCTCATTATGTCTTTGTGTAGGTCTCACTTGCAAGAGGATAAAGCTGTACGTCTACCTACCAATAATGGCCACTGTCTCATTATCACTGGTGCTTCTGTGTATTCTGACAAGAAGGAAACCAAACTGAGCCAGTAAGTAGTTTTAATGTAAAAAAGAAAGCAGCCCAAGACCAAAAAATAAAATAATGAATATAACACTATACCACAACATCATCTATTTGGAGACAACCCCCAGAATATTGCTTTACCAGATTATACATTACTTCAACATATTCTTGCAGTAGCTAAAACTTGTGTTGCTAAAAAGTGGGTGTCTCCATATATATCTATCAGGGGCATAAATAGAAATCACTGGGTCCCCCTCAGAAAATTTGGATGGGACCCCCTCCTCCAAAATCCCCCCATCTTCTGCAAGGTAAACTAAGTACCAATGTTGTTCAATTGGCTAGTGCACACACTTGGATGTGTTTTCCCCACGCAGATAAAAACAGACAGCAGTAAAGCTCTGCACGTATTTTCTCTATCAATTACATTAGCTTCTGTGATAAAACATGCATGTTTTCGCACATAATGACACACAAAGGGCTTGATTCACTAAACCATTATAACTCAAATATCACACCTTATCAAAGATATCACACCTTATGAAAAGATATCACACCTTATCAAAGTTAACACGCCTTATCAGAGTAGCATAGCAAGCGCTACGAACTTATGCCTGCTAATTGGCAATGGCACTCGTCCTGCCCTGAGCCCCTGCGGGCTCGTAGCGCTCGCTATGCTACTCTGATAAGGCGTGTTAACTTTGATAAGGTGTGATATCTTTTCATAAGGTGTGATATCTTGATAAGGTGTGATATCTTTTCATAGGGTATGATATCTTGATAAGGTGTGATATCTTGATTAGAGATGGCCCGAACCTCCGATTTTCAGTTCGCGAACCCCGTTCTCAAACTTCTGCAGAAGGTTCGGTTTGCACGAACTTTCGCGAACTGCAATAGACTTCAATGGGGAGGCGAACTTGGAAAACTAGAAACACTTATGCTGGCCAGAAAAGTGATGGACAAGATGTTTCAAGGGGTCTAACACCTGGAGGGGGGCATGGCGGAGTGGGATACATGCCAAAAGCCCTGGGAAAAAAATCTGGATTTGGCGCAAAGCAGCGTTTTAAGGGCAGAAATCACATTGAATGCTAAATTACAGGCCTAAAGTGCTTTCAAGCTTCTTGCATGTGTATACATCAATCAGGGAGTGTAATTAGAGTACTGCTTCACACTGACACACCAAACTCACTGTGTAACGCGCTGCTAACAGCTGTTTGTGTAGTGACGGCCATGCTGGACTACTGCGCAGTGCGCACCATGGCGAGATTGCGCTTCCTCACTCAGTGATGTCTGGTTAGGTAATGTCTGTCTGCCTTATCAACTTTCAGTACCTGCAATGAGAATCTATTATGGAGGGCAAGTCTGCCATTGTGACCAAGGGTAATGGCCGGGGAATCAGGGTTCGATTCTGGTCCGAAGTGGGAGCCTGAGACCCATGCTGTATAAGTCCTGTACCTGCCCTGACCACGCTTTGCAGACCAGGCATCTGTGGTCAGATGGACCCTTGACCCAGCGTAAGACAAACCTAGTCAAAAGCATTTGCCATGAATGTGTTATGGAGGGCAAGTCTGCCATTTATTCAACTGTATGAAACTTTCTTTGGCACTTTCACAGTACCATGGTGTCCACGGCGGGTAACCAACAGACCAAGGAATCCTGCTTCGATGCCGTTCCGGAGTTGGAACCTAAGAAACGGCTCCCACAAGGAAGGCAGCAGGCACGACAGGGGATACACTGGTCCTGACTGTAAAAGTAAAAGAAAGAACCGACGACCAGGACTTTTTCGAGGCCCTGCTGTAATTAATCAACTTTAAATCCTTTAACGAGATTCTGCTATGGAGGTCAAGTCTGCCATTGTGACCACTGACCATGGGTAATGGCCGGGGAATCCTTCCTGGTCTGATTCCGGTCCGGAGTTGTAGCCTAACAAACGGCTACCACCACACATCCAGGCAAGGAGGGCAGCAGGCATGGCATGCCCGCCCCGAGGTAGTGACCAAAAATAACAATACAGGACTCAGGAGGACTTTTGAGGCCCTGATGTCATGAATCAACTTTAAATCCTTTAACGACAATCAGTTATGGAGGGCAAGTCTGATGGTGTCTTCACTGCGATTCACCAGGTTGGTCTCCGGCGAGAATCTGTTATGGAGGTCAAGTCTGCCATTGTGACCACTGACCATGGGTAATGGCCGGGGAATTCTTCCTGGTCTGATTCCGGAGTTGTAGCCTAACAAACAGCTACCACCACACATCCAGGCGAGGAGGGCAGCAGGCATGGCATGCCTGCTCCAAGGTAGTGACCAAAAATAACAATACAGGACTCAGGAGGACTTTTGAGGCCCTGATGTCATGAGTCAACTTTAAAACCTTTAACGAGAATCTGTTATGGAGGGCAAGTCTGCCATCCATTCAAGTGAAAGGTATGCACTGACTGACAGGTATAATACAATGTGCAGTCACAGATGCAGTGAAAGGTATGCAGTGACTGCGAACAGCCGTTTGTGTAGTGACGGCCGTCCTGGACTGGTGCGCACCATGACGAGAGTGCAGGTGATGGTGCAAATTTGAAAAGTTCATATACGCTCTACCCCCCTCACCTCCAGTTAGTCGGTGCAGGATCTAGGAAGCCAAACCAATCCAAGAGTACAAGCAAAGAAGGATCCGCAGGCCAGACCACGTAGAAGAAAAAAGCTGAACATTTTTTAAAAGGTGATGGTGGCTGTACAGCCCATATGGTCGCCCGGCTGATGTAGCTGAATGACAGAACAGTGACTGTCCAGCTGATCAAATTTGGTCTGACCACAATGAAGCAACGACCTTATTATATTTGGTGTGCCAACCCCCGAGACACTCATATAGCAAACGGTCATTGCTTCATTCTGATATGCAAGCCCCTTCATCGCGGCAAGGTAATGATCACGAAGAAGGATGCGCACATGTACATGCCTTTTGTTTTGTTGTTGCAGCCGCCTGCAGTGCAGCCAGAAAAATTAGGTAGGCATGTAGACGCCCCAGAAAAATTATTATAGCGGCGCTAAAATTCAGGAATCCGCCTGGAGTTCTGGACCCTGTTGGTGGTGGCGGAGAATGCAGTCAAGCAGCCGGTGGGCAGTGGTGCTGTGTGGGAAGCGACTTAGTCTTGGGGCAGGCAGCCAGCAGTCACACGGCGTGCAGGCAGAGATGCTGTGTGTGGGGACTGACTTACTCTTTGGGCGGGCAGTAGCCATCCGGGATCCATGCCTCATTCACTTTGATAAAGGTCAGGTACTGAACACTTTTGTGACTTAGGCGACTTCTCTTCTCAGTGACAATGCCTCCAGCTGCACTGAAAGTCCTTTCTGACAGGGCGCTTGCGGCAGGGCAAGAGAGAAGTTGGATGGCAAATAGGGACAGCTCTGGCCACAGGTCAAGCCTGCGCACCCAGTAGTCCAAGGGTTCATCGTTGCTGCTCACAGTGTCTACATCCACAGTTAAGGCCAGGTAGTCGGCTACCTGCCAGTCCAGGCGTTGGTGGAGGGTGGATCCCGAAGGGCTATGGCGAGGCGTTGAACTAAAGAATGTCCACATGTCCGACATCACCATGAGATCGCTAGAGATGGGCCGAACAGTTCCAGGAGAACTTTGGTGGTTCGCGTTCGCCTGCACCAGGCGAACTTTTGCGGACGTTCGATTCGCCCCATAATGCACTATGAGGGTCAACTTTGACCCTCTGCATCACAGTCAGCAGGCACATTGTAGCCATTCAGGCTACACTAAGCCCTGGAGCCCCCCCCCCTTCCCTTATATAAGGCAGGCTCGCTGGCCATGACACTCACTCGTGTGCCTGCTGCAAATACACAGACTAGGGACAGCTGCTGCAGATTTTTTCTCCTAGGGAAAGATTAGTTAGGCTGGCTTGCTCCTGGCTGATTGTTATTGCTAAAATAGCACCCCTCAACAGCTCTTTTGAGAGCTAATGTTCCTGATGTGTTTTTGTGTGTGTGTGTTGCTCACTGACACTGACATTATACAGCCCTATCTGTTGCAGCTGGACCTTGGTAATTGTTATTACTGTGCCAGCCAGGCCCTGCCTAACTATCTATACTGGGACACCTACCTATGCCTACCTAACTACTGGGGCACCTATTTACCTATACGGGAATACCTACCTATGCCTACTTATCTACCTATATTAGGGCACCTACCTATGCCTACCTACCTATACTGGGACACCTTCCTATGCCTACCTAACTACTGGGGCACCTACTTACCTATACGGGAATACCTACCTATGCCTACTTATCTACCTATATTAGGGCACCTACCTATGCCTACCTACCTATACTGGGACACCTCCCTATGCCTACCTAACTCTTGGGGCACCTACTTACCAATACGGGAATACCTACCTATGCCTACTTATCTACCTATATTAGGGCACCTACCTATGCCTACCTACCTATACTGGGTCTCCTACCTATGCCTAGCTAACTACTGAGGCACCTGCCTATGTCTACCTACCTATACTGGGACTCCTACCTATGCCTAGCTAACTACTGGGGCACCTACCTATGCCTACCTACCTATACTGGGACACCTACCTATGCCTACCTACCTATACTGGGACTCCTACCTATGCCTAGCTAACTACTGGGGCACCTGCCTATGCCTACCTACCTATACTGGGACTCCTACCTATGCCTACCTACATACAAGAAGATAATAAGGTCATTGCTTTATTGTGGACAGACCAAATTTGATCAGCTGGACAGTCACTGTTGTTCTATCATTGAGCTACCACAGCCCGGCGACCATATGGGCTTGAAAACCGCCACGGCCTACACTCTCGCCACGGTGCGCACCAGTCCAGCACGGCCCTCACTACGCAAACAGCTGTTTGTAGTGCGTTACACAGTGAGTTTGGTGTGTCAGTGTGAAGCAGTACTTTAATTACACTCCCTGATTGATGTATACACATGCAAGATGTTTTAAAGCACTTTAGGCCTGCAATTTAGCATTCAATGTGATTTCTGCCCTTAACCCTCCTGGCGGTATGAAAAATTCCGCCAGGAGGCAGCGCAGCAGTTTTTTTTTGTTTTTTTTTTAAATCATGTAGCGAGCCCAGGGCTCGCTACATGATAGCCGCTGCTCAGCGGCATTCCCCCGTCCTCCTCGATCGCCTTCGGCGATCTCCGATCAGGAAATCCCGTTCAAAGAACGGGATTTCCTGGAGGGCTTCCCATGGCGACGGGGCGGGATGACGTCAGCGACGTCGGGACGTCATTGGGAGTCCCGATCCACCCGTCGGCGCTGCCTGGCACTGATTGGCCAGGCAGCGTACGGGGTCTGGGGGGGGGGGCGCGCGCCGCAACGGATAGCGGCGATCGGGCGCGGGGCGGCGGCGATCAGTGTGCTGGCGCAGCTAGCAAAGTGCTAGCTGCGTCCAGCAAAAAAAAAGTATGTAAATTGGCCCAGCAGGGCCTGAGCGGCACCCTCCGGCGGCTTACCCCGTGTCACACACGGGGTTACCGCTAAGGAGGTTAAAACACTGCTTTGCGTCACATCCAGATTTTTCCCCGGGACTTTGGGCATGTATCCCAATCCGTCATGCCCCCCTCTAGGTGTTAGACCCCTTGAAACATCTTTTCCATCACTTTTGTGGCCAGCATAATTTTTTCTATTTTTCAAAGTTCGCATCCCCATTGAAGTCTATTGCGGTTCGCGAACTTTTACGCGAACCGAACCTTCCGTGGAAGTTCGCGAACCGAAAATCGGAGGTTCGGCCCATCTCTAGAGATCGCTGGAGCGTCCTGTCCTTGCCTGCGTGGACATGGGAGGAGGATTACTGCCAGTGGTACCTTTATTGCGTTGTGCTGTCACATCACCCTTAACCACTTGCCGACTGCGCTCTCATAACGCGCGTCGGCAAAGTGGCAGCTGCAGGACCAGCGACGCAGTTTTGCGTCGCCGGCTGCAGGCTAATTAATCAGGAAGCAGCCGCTCGCGCGAGCGGCTGCTTCCTGTCAATTCACGGCGGGGGGCTCCGTGAATAGCCTGCGGGCCGCCGATCGCGGCTCGCAGGCTAAATGTAAACACAAGCGGAAATAATCCGCTTTGTTTACATTGTACGGTGCTGCTGCGCAGCAGCGCCGTAAGGCAGATCGGCGATCCCCGGCCAATCAGCGGCCGGGGATCGCCGCCATGTGACATGGGACAGCCTGTCACTGGCTGCACAGGACGGATAGCGTCCTGTGCAGCCCCGATCACCGGAGGGGTAGCAGGTAGGAGAGGGAGGGGGGAATTTCGCCGCGGAGGGGGGCTTCGAGGTGCCCCCCCCCCCCCGCAACACCCAGGCAGGCAGGAGCGATCAGACCCCCGCAGCACATCATCCCCCTAGTGGGGAAAAAAGGGGGGCGATCTGGTCGCTCTGCCTGCACCCTGATCTGTGCTGGGGCTGCACAGCCCACCCAGCACAGATCAGCTAAAACAGCGCTGGTCCTTAAGGGGGGGTAAAGGGTGGGTCCTCAAGTGGTTAAACACATTGTAAAGCATAATTGCCAGCTTGTTCTGCATGTGCTGCATCCTTTCCGCCTTCAGGTGAGTTGATAACAGGTCCGCCACTTTGTGCCTGTACCCAGGGTCTAGTAGCGTGGCCACCCAGTACAGGACATTCCCTTTGAGTTTTTTTATACGGGGGTCCCTCAACAGGCTGGACAACATGAAAGACGTGATCTGCACAAAGTTGGATCCAGACGTACTATCCATCTCCTCTTGCTCTTCCTGAGTGACGTTACGCAAGTCCTCTTCCTCCCCCCAGCCACGAACAATACCACGGGAACGTGGAGCAGCACAAGCCCCCTGTGACAGCTGCTGCGGTTGTTGTTCTGCCGCCGCCTCTTCCTCCTCCTCCACAGAAACACCTTCCTCATCATCCGAGTCTGACTCCTCTTCTTCCCCACACGACTCCTCATCTTCCTCCTCCTCCCCCCTCTGTGCTGCCGCAGGTGTTGAGGAAACATCTGGTTCAGATGAAAATTGCTCCCACGACTCTTCCTGCCGTAACTGTTCCTCTTCACGCTCCTCCACAGCTTGATCCACCACTCTACGCACAGCACGCTCCAGGAAGTAAGCGTAGGGGATCAAGTCGCTGATGGTGCCTTCAGCGCGACTCACCAGGTTGGTCACCTCCTCAAACGGGAGCCTGCATGCATTTTGCATCAGTGTCCAGTTCGGTGGCCAGAACATCCCCATTTTCCCAGATTGTGTCCTTCTACTGTAATTGTACAGGTACTGGGTGACGGCTTTCTCCTGTTCTAGCAGGCGAGAGAACATGAGCAGGGTCGAATTCCAGCGAGTCGGGCTATCGCACATCAAGCGTCCCACCGGCAAGTTGTTTCTCCGCTGAATGTCCGCAAAGCGTGCCATGGCCGTGTAAGACCGCCTGAAATGCCCACACAACTTCCTGGCCTGCTTCAGGACGTCCTCTAAGCCTGGGTACTTTGACATAAATCTTTGAATGACCAGATTCAGCACATGTGCCATGCAGGGTACATGTGTCAGCTTTCCCAAATTCAAAGCGGAAAGGAGATCGCTGCCGTTGTCACACACCATGTTGCCGATCTCCAGCTGGTGCGGGGTCAGCCATTGCTCCACCTCTTTGTTAAGAGCAGCCAGGAGAGCTGGTCGAGTGTGACTCTCCGCTTTGAGGCAAGACATGTCTAAGATGGCGTGACACCATCGTACCTGGCATGCAGCGTAGGCTCTGGGGAGATGGGGCTGTGTAGCTGGAGAGGAGGAGATGGCAGCACCACTAGAGTTGAACTGCCCATCAGGCAAGGAGGAGGAGGAGGATGACAGTGAAGAGGATGTAGCAGGAAGAGAAGGAGAGGAGGTGGCAGGAGGCCTGTCTGCAAGCCGTGGAGGTGTCACAAGTTAGTCCGCTGCGCAGCCACGTACTCCCTGCTTGCCATAGTTCACCAGGTTGACCCAATGGGCTGTGTACATAATGTAGCGGCCCTGCCCATGCTTGGAAGACCAGGCATCCATGGTCAGGTGGACCCTTGACCCAACGCTCTTCGCCAGAGATGACACCACTTGCCTCTCAACTGCATGGTACAGTTTGGATATGGCCTTTTTAGAAAAATAATTGCGGCCTGGTATCTTCCACTGCGGTGTCCCAATGGCCACAAATTTACGGAAAGCCTCAGAGTCCACCATCTTGTATGGTAATAGCTGGAGAGCTAATAGTTCCACCACGCTAGCTATCAGACGCCAGGAAAGAGGGTGACTGGCAGAAATTGGCTTCTTCCGCTCAAAGACTTCCTTCACAGACACCTGGCTGTTGTGGGCAGAGGAGCCGGAATCGCTCAAGGGCAGAGGCGGAGTGGAGGAGAGTGGCTGTGAAGGTGCAAGGGAGAAAGCGGCTGAAGATGCTGCTCCTGAAGGAGGAAGAGGAGGCGGAGGGTGGCTTGTCTTTTGGGTGCTGCTTTTCCTCAGGTGTTCTTCCCATCGCTGTTTGTGCCTTTTCTCCAGGTGCCTTCGTAAGGCACTTGTCCCTACATGAGTGTTGGCCTTTCCACGGCTCAATTTTTGGAGGCAGAGACAACAGATAGCTTTGCTCCGATCTGAGGCACACACATTAAAAAATTTCCAAACCGCTGAGCCCCCCCTGGGGTGATGGCACTATGGTGGCATCAGCAGCTGACGTTGAAGGGCATGTTGGCTGGCTGTCCATAGCTGGCGATACATGGCGCCGGACACTGCCACCAGCTGTTTCTGAGGACGAGCTCCCTCTGCTTGTTTCAGGGACTCGTCTCCTCCTACTCCTCGCTGACTCCCCCTCTGAACTGTCCCCCTGGTCATCTCCTCTATTGGGAACATACATGGCATCCGTATAATTGTCATCATAATCATCCTGCCCAGCTTCGCTTTCCTTAGACACCTTCAAAACTGCACCAACACCAGATACTTCATCACCCCCCTCCTCACACGTTACGTCCATAGTATCGCCACCTAACTCAGACGTATGAGGTGGTGTAACTTGCTTAGCACCTTCATCTTGTTGTAGCAGTATTGGCTGTGAATCAATGATTTCCACACCAAATAACTCCTGTGAAGTGTCAAATGCAGCGGATGTGGTGCTTGTAGTAGCACTGGTGGCTGCAGGAGATGAGGTGTTCTGTGTTAAATAGTCAACCACGTCCTGACAATCTTGGGAAGTGATGGGACGTGCCTTCTTCTGAGCACTGTACTTTGGGCCAGGGCCGCATGATATCACATCAACACGACCTTGCACAGACCTGCCGGTGCCAGGTGGCCTTCCTCTGGGTCTGCCTCTACCTCTTCCTCTACCTGGTTTGTCCATTTTGTCCATCTCGGGGGGATGCTAGGTATATGCAGTGAGGTGAGTTCACTGAACACAAAAGGTAGGTAGATGCAGTGAGGTGGGTTCACTGAACACAAAAGGTAGTTATATGCAATGAGGTGGGTTCACTCAACACAAAACCCTGTAACTGAGCTGCAGCACTGTGGCCAGCGGTTTAACACAAGTTCCACTTAGAACAGGCTTCACCATGGTTGACCAAGGGAGTTGAGTGCACGTAATCAGTGTCATATTCAGATGCAGTCTTTTACAAATAGACTATTTACAAAAATGTGAGACACGTAAAGGGGAAAATCTTAAAATTTAAAACACATACAAATAAGAAGTACATTTCTTCCTGAGTAAAATGAGCCATAATTTACTTTTCTCCTATGTTGCTGTCACTTACAGCAAGTAGTAGAAATCTGACATTACCGACAGATTTTGGACTAGCCCATCTTCTCATAGGGGGGTTCTCAGGTTTTTCTTTATTTTTAAAAGCACTTAGTGAATGGCAGTTGCTTCGTCCAACTGCCAAAATAGTGTGCAGCGAGCAGGGAGGCTGGTTAGCATCTTTATGTAAATCTTTTTCAGGGAATGTCTGTATGAAGAACAAAGTCCATGCTGAGAATCCCCTTTGGAGCGATGGACTAGCCCAAAACCTGTCGGTAATGTCAGATTTCTACTACCTACTGTAAGTGACAGCAACATAGGAAATAAGTAATTTATGGCTCATTTTACTCAGGAAGAAATGTACATCCTATTTGTATGTGTTTTAAATTTTAAGATTTTCGCGACAGTTCCTCTTTTGTAAGAGACAGATTTTAGCAGGGGTTATTTTATTGTAATAAATTATGGTTTTACTTTATATTGGTGAATTGTGTGTGTTCTTAGGCTCTGAGGCTGGTATAGAAGTCCTGGAAGACAAAAAGTACTGTGTGATAAATAAGCACTATAAACACCACAGGTTTCCTGGAAGTGCCTGGTAAACCTATAGTGTGATGGGGGAAGGTGGGGGATGCATATCACCAACATAGATTGCTTACCAACCATACTGCACTTGACACTTGCTAGTTGTATGTGTACTGTGACTTGGTATAAGGAGTACAAATATCAGCACTATTGGTGGGACTATTTCCTCTATACCGGCCCACCTTCTACCCCTTGTTGTCACACCCTAATCATGCCCCCTATACACCTACAGTCATGCATACCATAAAGATTTCATAAGAAAAAGATGTTGTTTATAATTTAAACCACACTGGTCTTTTTCATCCTGGTTGATTTTCCTTCATATTAACATATGTAAATAAGAAATATATCAATTTAAAGGATGGAAATAAAGTTTAAAGTCAAATAAACACATTTTTCAGTAGAAAAACACATATATTTACATGCTGCAAATCTGTACATCAGTCCTGAAAGAGGGACTTTGATTGTGTTCCCAAAGAGGGAGTGTCCCTCCAGAATAGGGACAGTTACGCATTCTGACACTCAGCTGTTTCAGCTGGAACACTCCCTCCTTTGCACCTCTATCATCTTCCAGAGCCTGTAGTAACCCGGCAGCACTCACGCACACACACCATTGATTCACAGGGTCCCTACTGGCATCTATAGATCATTGCAGCACAGAGGAGGGTGCATGCAAGCTGGAGAGGTGAGTGTGAGAGCACTTCACTGCGATACTGTGCATAAGGCCCCAGGGAGAGCAGAATTAAGGGGCGGAATGTGTCACTGGCTCTAGGCCCCCCATATAGGTGCATTCCCACTGCATCTCTGCCACTATTGACTAGAGATGGCCCGAACAGTTCGCCGGCGAACAGTTCCCGACGAACTTCCGGGGTTTGCGATCCGCAAACTTTTCCAGAAGTTTGGTTCGCCCCCATAGTGCACTATTAGGGTCAAGTTTGACCCTCTACATCACAGTCAGCAGGCACATTGTAGCCAATCAGGCTACACTCCCTTCTGGAGCCACTCCCCCTTATAAAAGGCAGGCAGCATCAGGCTCACTCGTGTGCCTGCATTAATTAGAAAAGGGAAAGCTGCTGCAGACTCTCATAGGGAAAGCTTAGTTAGGCTCTTGTAGGCTTCTTAGCTTGCTCCTTGCTGATTGTTATTGCTAAAAAAAGCTCCCCACAACAGCTCTTTTGAGAGCTAATCTTGTTCTTGTCCCACTGACACTTGTGTTGCATAGTAGACAGCCTTGGTAATTCCTACTGTGTGTGCCACTGCCAGCCAGGACCAGCACAGTGACTACCTGTGTGTGTGACAGGTGCACATTGTAATACCCATCACTGCATATACCTACTTACCTGTTGTTCACAGTGTACCCACCTACTGACGTGAGTGCACGCAGTGTCACTGTGCCTGTCCGGTACCTGTCTGTGTGTGACAGGTGCACATTGTAATACCCATCACTGCATATACCTACCTACCTATTGTTCACAGTGCACCCGCCCCCGACGTGAGTGCACGCAGTGTCACTGTGCCTGTCCGGTACCTGTCTGTGTGTGACAGGTGCACATTGTAATACCCATCACTGCATATATCTACCTACCTGTTGTTCACAGTGCACCCACCTACTGACGTGAGTGCACGCAGTATCATTGTGCCTGTCTGGTACCTGTCTGTGTGTGACAGGTACACATTGTAATACCCATCACTGCATATACTTACCTGTTGTTCACTTCAGTCAGTGCACCCACCTACCTACGTGAGCGCACAAAGTGTCACTGTGCCTGTCCAGTACCTGTCTGTGTGTGACAGGTGCACATTGTAATACCCATCACTGCATATACCTTCTACCTGTTGTTCACTTCAGTCAGTGCACCCACCTACCTACGTGAGCGCACAAAGTGTCAGTGTGCCTGTCCGGTACCTGTCTGTGTGTGACAGGTGCACATTGTAATACCCATCACTGCATATACCTACCTACCTGTTGTTCACAGTGCACCCACCTACCTACATGAGTGCACGCAGTGTGATTTACCACTTTGTGCATACCTGTTAACTGCACCTGTGTAACTGCACATTGTATTAGTCAAGTCAGTGCATACCTTTCACTTCATCCCCCCCCCCCCCAATATGGACAAAACAAAAGGCAGAGGCAGGCCACCTGGCAGGTCTGTTCGAGGTCGCGCTGTTGTGATTTTGTGCGGCCCTCGACCAAAGTACCGTGTTCAGAAGAAGGCACGTGCCACCATCCCCCAATATTGTCAGGATGTAGTTGACTAACACAGAACACCTCGTCTTTCTCAGGCTCAGCTTCCGCCTGGAAGCGTGACATATCTTCCTCCTCCTGCTCTGATTCTGGCACCCCACTTAACACTCAGTCGGCCGCCACCACCAAAGTGCCATCATCCCAGGGCTCAGCGGTGTGGAATTTTTTGTGTGTGTCTGCCTCAGATGAGAGCAATGCCATCTGTACTCTCTGCCACCGAAAATTGAGCCATGGAAAAACCAAGACCCGCGTAGGGACAACTACCTTAGGCACATGATTACAAAGCACAAACTGCAATAGGATGACCTGAGGAAAAGCAGCACACAAAAGCAAAGCCACACACCACAGTGGAAGATACCAGGCCGCAATTTTTTTTCAAAAAAGGCGATACCTAAACTGTACCGTGATGTTGAAAGGCAAGTGGTGACATCTCTGGCACACAGCGTTGGGTCAAGGGTCCATCTGACCACGGATGCCTGGTCTGCAAAGCACGCTCAGGCCTGCCCGAAAAGTAAGTCAGTCCCCACACACAGCATCTCTGCCTGCACGCCGTGTGACTGCCTGCCCCAAGACTAATTCGCTCCCCACACAGCACCTCTGCCCGCAGGCCGCTTGACTGCCTTCTCTGCCACCACCAACAGGGTCCAGGACTCCAGGTAGATCCCTGAATTTTTAAGGCCGCTGCAAACAGCGGCCGCTATACTAATTTTTCTGGTGCATGTACATGCCTGCCTAATTTTTCTGGCTGCACTGCAGCTGCAACAACAAAACAAAAGGCATGTACACGTGCCAATTCCCCTTCACGATCATTACCTTGCCGCGGTGAAGGGGCTTGCGTATCACAATGAAGCAATGACCGCCGGCTATATGAGTGTCTCGGGGGGGGGGGGCACACCCACGATAATAAGGTCGTTTCTTCATTGTGGACAGACCAAATTTGATCAGCTGGACAGTCACTGTTCTGTCATTCAGCTACCTCAGCCCGGCGACCATATGGGCTGGAAAGCCGCCATCACCTGCACTCTCAACAGCTGTTTGCAGTCACTACATACCTTTCACTGCATCTTTGACTGCACATTGTATTATACTTGGCAGTCAGTGCATACCTTTCACTTGAATGAATGGCAGACTTGCCCTCCATAACAGATTCTCGTTAAAGGATTTAAAATTGATTCATGTCATTCATTTCACATATACAGCAGGGCCTCGAAAGTCCTACTGTATTGTTATTTTTGGTCACTACCTCGGGATGTGCATGCCATGCCTGCTTCCTTCCTTGGATGTGTGGTAGCTGTTCCTGCTCCTTTGCCCACAGTGTGCCTGCTGCCTTCCTTGGATGTGTGGTGGGGGTAGCCGTTTCTTAGGCTCCCACTCCGGACTGGAATCGAACCAGGATTCCCCGGCTATTACCCGTGGTCAACATGCTACTGAGAAAGTACCATCGAAAGTTTCACACAGTTGAATGAATGGCAGACTTGCCCTCCATAACAGATTTTCGTTAAAGGCAAGGGGTTGTTATAATTTAAGTAGGCCTCAGTTATTTGGACTGAGTTAGTCAAAAAGGCTTGAGGAGCAGACCTGCCCTTTAAGGGATTTTCTCTTAGAGAGAAAATCTCCAGTTCTGTCAGCAGAACTAGAACATACCAAGAAGCTGTTCTGTGGACAAGGCCACAGGTCTCCCTGACCTGGGCATGTACTGCCACTAGAACAATAAACATCAGCCATGTTTTGTAAATATCCACATTCCTGCATGTAGGTCAGAAGCCTCCTTGAATATTAATCGAGTAGGTGTGTATGATGACACCACAAGTGGGTCCACAAATAGATTGATCAAGGGGATGGCGAAGATGATGTCATATTTAACTCTTTCCTAGTCGGTATTAAACCCTGAGTGAGCGATGGGGAGCGCACTCTGCTTATTACTTTCACACTAGCTCGCAATGCTGACTGGGACCTCTAAGTATGTTCATTCCTTTCTGTAATCTGATATAATGTATGCTGTACATAGGTAGTCTAGTGTAACATAGAGTAGATACAAGAAGACCTGGGTACCTTCAGCAGGAAGGTACTCACGCAGCTGTAACGCAACATGGTAATCTGCTTTGCCAGGATATGATGGACTATATCTGTATATATGTTTCCTGAATAAATAACGTGAATATTGAAGAAGCCTGAGAAAGTCTATCTCCTGCTTGCTGTGTTGAGAGTCAAGTTATCTCACAGTCCGTGAGACGCAACTATAAGAAGTTGCTGGTGCCGGAAAAAGGTGATTAGAACAGGATCTAACAGTGGTGCTGAAACCCCCTTTCACTGCCTAGCAAAACAGGCAGACAGGGGCCAGGGGCCGAAGTTTTCAAGATATTCCACAGCGACACAAGCGGAGTTGACGCGGACTGGAAAGCTTATCAAGAAGATAAGTGGTGTGTGGGAGGCCGCTAGAGAGGCCAACACACGGACTGCAATCCGAGTGATGATCAGCGGCGAGTCATGGACCTGTTTTATTTGGGTTGTGATGTAAAAGCAATCTAGCCGAACAAAGGATTCCGTGGTGAGGTATCCCAGGCAGAGGTTTTGAGCAAGTTGCCTTCGGGACCGGAGAATCCGCTGAGATAACGCTCAGTAAACGCTCACCGAGGTCCATCGACTCGGGGAAAAAAACTTGCCGTCAGCTGATCGGATTGGAAGTCGGTACAAGTCTGTATAGCCAGGCAAGTATAGCGTTTCGTTTATTTGGTTTTGTAGCAATGTTTGTGGTCTGTTATATGTTAACAGTGTTTTTTTCCCAGCTGTGTGTTATTTTTCTGTGTTATGCTGGCAGCAGCTAGCAGTTATAGCATATACAGTTTCTGTTTCTCTCTGTGCAGTTCTGGGCTGGGAGGGAGGCCAGCGGTGTTTGTTTTTCTCTCGTGCTCTGTCACGCAGATGGTGGATGGTGAGGAGAGCAGGTGGAGGGGGAAATGAAGAGAAAAGTTGGTATAACGAGAGCCCAGAATAGTGGGAAAACTGGTTCCAGGTCAGTGCTATTAGTTAGTTAGTGCTATGTGATGTTTCTGTAATCTCAGCATAATTCCGTGTCATGGGTTTTCTTTGGTTTTTTTCTTGCGGATCGCAGAGCGTAGGTTTAGTGAGAAGGGGGGCCAATACAGTGCATTCTCCCACCCCCCTCTCTACAGATTGGGGGGAAGCACGGTTAAGGTTTGTGTCCGCGGATATCTGCTAACAGCTGGAAGATTTGTTCAGGTTCTGTCACTCCGCATTCCAGGCAAAGGTTTATGATATGAGTAAAGTTTCGGTGTAGTTGTGGAGAATTCCTTCTGTTCAGGATGTTTTTTTTGCAGCCGTCATAAGATCGGAGTTCTGTGGGAAGCGTTTGAGTGCACGGGGTTGGGTGCATGTTTTTTTTTCCTCCATCTACATGTCCAAGATGATTTGCGTTTTTTTTCTGGGAAGGAGATAGGAAATTTCACACACTGCTGTGTCTGTTTTTGCAGGTATCCGAGAAATATATATGCTGAAATGTTTAGTGTGCATATGCCTTGTATGTTCTAACTGTTTTTTTCTAAAGGGCATAGGATTAAGTGGTTGCTATGGGGGACTGACATAGCAGCCATCTTGGCTGGCATGCCATGATTCAACATGGCGTCGGGTTTCTGAGAAAGCCACTCCCATCTGCATGATGTATCAGAAGGGGAGAGGGCGGGAAGGGCCCACTGATAGGCACGCCCCGATGGCAGGGGGGAGGATGTGCTGGGGGGATCCCACGTCCCACGTCACAGCTGTGCACAAGGCGCCGTGCACAAAAGCAGCTGGTGGGAGGGGGGGGTCCAGAGTGGGGACAGAAGAGAGATTCTACTGAGTGTCTCGGCTTCCAGGTGATTTCCTCAGAAGAAGTCTGGGCACAGGGAGTGTCCGCATACGTGAGCCAAGCAAGTTGCAGGGTCACGGATAGGAAGTGTTTCCCAGCTAGGTGCAGGGAGACACGGCGCAGCGCAGATCAGGAAAGTGTCTGTACTGTGTTGCTTATGGGATTATTCCTTTAAGTGAGGCACCTTAAAGTGCGGTGCGGCATGTGTTCCCAATAGAGATAGGGGGGACAGTGCAGAGTTGGAGAGGGGGAAGGGAAAAGAGAGAAAGATAGGAGTTGACCAATCTAGGTGTACTCGCTGCGACTGCAGAGTGTTTTTTTCGGGGGGGGGGGGGGGGTTTGTGTCAGGGACAGGACCAGAGATTGACAAAGAAGTCATTGCTGGGCTGTTAACGTGTTTTTCCTCGCCCACCGATTGGTCAAAAATATATATATATTTTTTTCTTTCTCTTCTTTTCTCCAGCTCTGATTCAGTTTAGCACAGAACAGAACTGGTAGCAGTTCATGGGGCAATTGTACAGATGATAGAATTGCCATTTACAGAGTGACAGTGTATCAGTACGGTGTCTGCCATGCGACTACCTACCAAGTGGGCATTCAGGGATCTGCATACAGGCATTTGACGCTGGAATGCTTAGCCCTGCACCCTGTGTAGTTTAAGTGCAGCGTGCTCCTTCCTACAGGGAGGCGGCCGTTTTTTTTTGGTAGTATGAGGGTAGTGGCGCGGCAAACATTGGTCAGAGGGTACAACACACAGAACTTCTAGCAGAGCTGGTATCGCAATGAAGTTCTAGGTAAGTTAATGCGAAAATGAGTAAGAGCATTGCAGGCTCACCTGTAAAGCAGCAACAGGTGTGTGGCATCCATACTCTGTGCATACGACGGCCGCGTATGTACAGAAGGGGGGGTGTGGTGAGAGCTTGCAATGAGGTGAGAGCTTCCAAAGGTGAAGTCCGCGGGAGCATATTTTAAACAGGTAAGTACTGAGGATAGTACTTAGGTAGGGGAGAGAGGTTGTAACTCCAATCTACCAATAAGAGTAAACAGAGTTCATGAGAACCATAAAGCAACGAGATCAATTACGGCATATATTGATCAAGTTAAAGTGTACAGAGTACAAGCCGCAGGGCGAATCCCAAATCATTAATAAGAATTGATTTGTTTGTATTTCGATTTCAGGAGTTTGGCAATATGGACTCGAGACAGCTGCAGTGCTGGCAGCAAAGATGGAGATGTCAGTCGGATAAGCGAAAGGTTCCAGATGCCAATCTGAGGTTGGAGAACAACGAGATTCCTGAAATTGGAAAGAGACTAAAACACGAGATTCCTGAAATTGGAAAGAGACTAAAAAACGAGATTCCGGAGATGGGAAAACGACTAAAAAAACTGACTGAGCAAAGCATAGTGCAAATTGCTAATGTTTTTCTTTCCCAAGGTGGTGCTTTTATAATGAAGAGTACCGTGCTGATGGTGATCCTAGGTTGCCATTTCGTCCTAGGAGAACGAAGAGAGGACATTCTCATGAATAATAAGGGGTTAACGAGAATACAAGGCCCAAACATGTTAATGTTTGGTGACCAAGGTACTAATCCTTTCACACCTCCCTCCGCTTGGCACAGATGGACCAAGCAGGGATGGAGGAAAAGAGCACTTGTGCCAGGAGAAAACAAATTTCATGGCACAATGTGGGTGAAAGGTCTGAAGGGTCAGGTGTGCGGGCAGTGGGAATTGAATGGCAGTGTAAATCTGCTATTGAATGCCACACTCCCAGAATCGATGCACCGATCCAAAGTTTGGTTAAAAGGTACATTGCAGTACAATGGGTACATGCAAAAGGTGGAGTGTGTGATTCAGGGGTACCTTGTCTTGGTTATGCAGAGTGAGATGGTTCCAGATTGGAGAGGAACGAGCAGGAGGCGTCAATTCTCCTACCAGAGAGACGCAGGGGACAACATTAGTGTTGGGCGAACAGTGTTCGCCACTGTTCGGGTTCTGCAGAACATCACCCTGTTCGGGTGATGTTCGAGTTCGGCCGAACACCTGATGGTGTTCGGCCTTTTAAGTTCGGGTTCCCGAACTACTGAATGGCCGCCGAACAGGGCCGAACAGGGCCTCTGTTCGCCCGAACATGCCGCAATACGGCCCCCCTATGGGGTCGCAGGCATAAGGGGGGAGCATGCCCCGATCGCGGGGGGGGGGGTCGGAAATTCCCCCCACCCCCTCCGCTAGCGCTCCCCCCTCTGCCCGCTTCCCCATACAAAAGTTTAAGGCAAGTTAAATAGTACTTGGTGGCTGGCACTGGCAGTGGAGTGAGGAGGAGGAGGAGTCCGAGTAGCAGAGTGACGCGTTGAGGCCGGGCAGCGGGCGGTTCAGCGGTAGTACCCTTGTGGTACTTCCGCCCTTTCTCTGACCTCACGTCCTCTGCATACGAGGGTACGCGTCACGCGTACCCTCGTATGCGTCATCACGTAGAGGACGTGAGGTCAGAGAAAGGGCGGAAGTACCACAAGGGTACTACCGCTGAACCGCCCGCTGCCCGGCCTCAATGCGTCACTCTGCTACTCGGACTCCTCCTCACTCCACTGCCAGTGCCAGGCCAGCCACCAAGTACTATTTAACTTGCCTTAAACTTTTTTTTATGGGGAAGCGGGCAGAGGGGGGAGCGCTAGCGGAGGGGGTGGGGGGAATTTCCGACCCCCCCGCGATCGGGGCATGCTCCCCCCTTATGCCTGCGACCCCATAGGGCCCCCAAAATGGGCATGTTCGGGGGTCCCATTGACTTCCATTGAGTTCGGCGTTCGGGCCGAACATGCCGAACATCTGGCCCATGTTCGGCCTGTTCGGCCCGAACATCCAGGTGTTTGCCCAACACTAGACAACATCACCCTCTGGAACTACCAACAGAGAGTGCCTCTGAAACAACTATACACACGTAAAGGCTGCAAAGCCGAGGGTTGGTGGTTCTCCAAACAAGAAGTAAAAATCGAGATCAAGCCACATTTCCAGGTGACAAGAGGGTGGGGAGAGCGGTCCCGGGGGGAGGGAAAGCCAACACAGGAAACCCCATTCACACTACACGGGTCACCACATGGGACTATAGTACACAGTCCATATGCAGCCGCTTATCCTCAGGCTAGTTGGGTAAGTGAAGAGGTACTCTTAATTGAAATATTGCAGAGTACAGTCTTCCCAACCTCTGGTACATAGTGTGCCTCAGGACATAAGGGGGGAAGAGGTCCAATCAGGACAGTTGGGGACATATTTTGTCAGGGAGATGCTTAAAGATCCTGTCCAACTGAGATTGGACAAGGGGAGGTATATCGATTTTTCTGGAGAAGGATCTTTTGCATGGAACCTTCAAGATGTTTGGGTGAACAAATGGAAATGGTGCAACATTCCTTTAGGCACCGCCACTTCCTTAGTTCCCACCTCAACACATGTCTTACACCATGACCTGAGAGGTCAAACTTTTTTGGTGCTAGACGGGGAGGTGAAACGAGTAGAGTTGTCCTCATCAGGCATGGTCGGAAGAGCCAATTTCCGATTCCGCGGTAATTCCGCATACCGCCACTACCGAAATTCCGCTTCTGCTACATTCCGGTGGAATTCCGCTACATTCCGCGGAATTCCGCCACGTGCACTTTCCGTATTTTTAAACGGATTTCCGTAAATTTAGGAGGAAATACTCAATCGCTCATTTGAAATATCTATTGTTAATAAAGTTGATTTGTATTTTGTAAATTTGGATAAAAAAATGTTGAAACCGTTATTTTAGCGCAGTAACTTTCCGCTGATTATGATTGGTCAACTCATTCCGCATCTCCTGATTGGTCAATTCATTCCGATTCCGATTTTGCCGGAATTCCGAATTCCGGATTGCAAATTCCGAATTCCGCGGAACCATGCGGAAACCCCAATTCCGGCGGAATTTCAGAATTTTAGCTTCCGCGAAATTCGGAAGCCCATGCCTGGTCCTCATGCGGGCAATTCTCACAGAGGTACCTGTGTTTGCCGGGGCAAGTCAAATTTAGTGAAGAAGCCTGCAGGCTCCATAACACAGAATGCGAGGCTACCAAAAGATCCACCCTGAAGCCCAACTGATAGTTCCGGTGGCTGAAGGAAAAGTTTGTTTTTTTAGCATCATGTCGAAGGACACATTCAAGGTACATTTTCATAATTGTTCCCATAAGGGGGATCTGTCAAGGGGAACATATTGGGTGAGCGGAGATCCCATATGGATCCAGTCATCCAGGTTTGATGACGTTATTTCTCAAATGGTTAAGAGAACTCTAAAGTTCAAAGTTTCACGTGAAGTTCCCATCCTAACAGAGAACACGACATGGGACAAAGGGGAACAGGGTTTGATCTAAGACGACCACACTTTGATACAACGGTTAAACAAACAGTACACTAAGTTAGAGGTAAGATTTCACCATGATCCAGGTGATCTTAACGAGGTAGAACACAAAAATAAGCAGGTGAGTTCCAGTCTGACCTGGTGGAAAAGGTTTCCGGTGATGTTCCAGGGACACTCGGACTGGGCCTCTCCAGTTCAAAAGTTCTTCCTACACCCACTGGTCGTCTGGATGGGGATGACAACTTTAGGCATCATTATCCAGGTGAGGTTGTGTGTTAAAGTTACGCAAAACAAATTAACCTGGTCAAGAGATTGGTGCCTCATAAACAATCTCATGAACCAATATTTTTAAATTAAGGGATATACAGGGTTACGGGTATAGGTTTAGTAGTACCGGTGATGGAGCTGATTGTATAAAGGCGCTCTTTTAGAAGGCACCTGGCACTGCTCCATTGAGTAACAAACAAACGAGTTTCACTTTTCTGTGGTCATGCAAGTTTGTGAGTGATACGCAAGTGACGCAAATGCTGAGCATGTGGTATAGAGGGATTTAGAAGTAGGGCCTCCCCAGAGAGCCTGGTTACAGGAAGACCAAGAGGTCTTGCTCTCTCTCTTCCAGGGATAACCGCCGAGAGCAGAGAAGTTGTGTGAGCACGAACATCGAAAAGTGAAACATAAAGGAAAGAAACCAGGTACAGTTAGGTTCAGAAGCTGGGATCTGCGGGTCAAGCCTTTTTAGGGGGGATTGTTATAATTTAAGTAGGCCTCAGTTATTTGGACTGAGTTAGTCAAAAAGGCTTGAGGAGCAGACCTGCCCTTTAAGGGATTTTCTCTTAGAGAGAGAATCTCCAGTTCTGTCAGCAGAACTAGAACATACCAAGAAGCTGTTCTGTGGACAAGGCCACAGGTCTCCCTGACCTGGGCATGTACCGCCACTAGAACAATAAACATCAGCCATGTTTTGTAAATATCCATATTCCTGCATGTAGGTCAGAAGCCTCCTTGAATATTAATCGAGTAGGTTTGTATGATGACACCACAAGTGGGTCCACCAATAGACTGATCTAGGGGATGGCGAAGATGATGTCATATTTAACTCTTTCCTAGTCGGTATTAAACCCTGAGTGAGCGATGGGGAGCGCACTCTGCTTATTACTTTCACACTAGCTCGCAATGCTGACTGGGACCTCTAAGTATGTTCATTCCTTTCTGTAATCTGATATAATGTATGCTGTACATAGGTAGTCTAGTGTAACATAGAGTAGATACAAGAAGACCTGGGTACCTTCAGCAGGAAGGTACTCATGCAGCTGTAACGCAACATGGTAATCTGCTTTGCCAGGATATGATGGACTATATCTGTATATATGTTTCCTGAATAAATAACGTGAATATTGAAGAAGCCTGAGAAAGTCTATCTCCTGCTTGCTGTGTTGAGAGTCAAGTTATCTTACAGTCCATGAGACGCAACTATAAGAAGTTGCTGGTGCCGGAAAAAGGTGATTAGAACAGGATCTAACAGTGGTGTCATCTCTGGCACACAGCGTTGGGTCAAGGGTCCATCTGACCACAGATGCCTGGTCTGCAAAGCACGGTCAGGGCAGGTACATAACTTTTACAGCAAATGGGTCCTTACTTGGATGTGTGGTGGTGGTAGCCAGTTCTCAGGCTCCCACTCCGCACTGGAATCGAACCCTGATTCCCCGGCCATTACCCGTGGTCACTCACAATGGCAGACTTGCCCTCCATAACAGATTCTCGTTACAGGTACTGAACAGCAGAAAATGTAATTTAAAAAAAATAGATGCAAGCTTTAACAATGGTAGAGAAAGAACCATCGAAAGTTGGTAAGGCAGTCAGATATTACTTGATATCACTGAGGAAGAGCAATCTCGCCATGGTGCGCACCAGGCCAGCACGGCCGTCACAACACAAACAGCTGTTTGCGGTGCGTTACACAGTGAGTTTGGTGTGTCAGTGTGAAGCAGTACTCTAATTATACTCCCTGATTGGCGTCTAGTGAAAAACGGCGCCGGCAAAAAAATGGCGCCCCTTCTGCCCGATATATGTTAAAAACGATATTTATCGTTTTAAAGGTTAAAATAATGCAGACCTTTTGAACGAAATTTATCGTTTTAAAACTTTTTTTTTTGTCCTGCCTAAACGATATTTATCGTTTTAACCCCTGCTTTGCTGCAGTTTGGAAAATATCTGCCCGCCGGCTTTAATGTTTAATAGCAAAGCCCCCTTAAAAGTTAAAAACACCAAATTTGCAGGGAATGTTAAGAAGAAAATTGTGAAAAAGAGGAACATTTTTTTTTTCAAAAAGACCTTATAGTTTTTGAGAAAATCGATTTTGAACATTCTTCTTCTGACCGTGGGAAAATTAAACGCCCGCCGACTTTAGCGTTTAATAGCAAAGCCCCTTTAAATGCCAGAAACACCAAATATGTAGGGAATGTTAAGAAGAAAATTGTGAACAAGAGGAAACATTTTTTTTTCAAAAAGACCTTATAGTTTTTGAGAAAATCGATTTTAAATCTTCAAAGAGGGAAATGTATCTATTTAAATCGCGTACTGACATTTCCGCGGCGGAAACAATTCCCGCCGACTTTAGCAGTTAATAGCAAAGTCCCCTTAAATCCTAGCAACACCAAATTTGCAGGATATGTTAAAAAGATACTGGGAAACATTATTTAAAAAAAAAATTGAATTTTTTTTTTTAAATTTAAATTTTTGGGATATGTTCAGAGTGTGGGAAATTTTTTGAAAAAAATGACGTGGGGTCCCCCCTCCCGAGCCTCTGTAACCCCTTGTCCCCCATGAAGGCTGGGATAGTCAGAATGCGGAGCCCCGGCCGACTGGGGCTTCGCACCCTGAGCTATACCAGCCCGCATGGTCCATGGTATGGGGGGGCTTCAGGGGGGAGGGGCGGCCAAGCCTTCCCCTCCCCACTGGAGCCCTTGTCCAATCCATGGACAAGGGGCTCTTCCCCACCTCCGGTGCCCCAGGAGGAGGTGGGGGCGACGACTCCCTGGGGAGGGTTCATGGTGGCATCTGGGAGTCCCCTTTAAGAAGGGGAACCCAGATGCCTGCCCCCCTCCCAGGAGAAATGAGTATAGGGGTGCAAAGTACCCCTTACCCATTTCCATAAAGGGTTAAATGGAATAAAAACGCAACAACGAGAAAAGTCCTTTAATGTTCTAAATTAACCAGAAATACTTACCTGTACCTTTAAGAAAAAAATCCCAAGCCAATTAGGTCCCACGACAGTATCCTCCATCTTGCGATCTTCAGAAATACTTACCTGTACCTTTAAGAAAAAATTCCCACGCTATTATCCTCGGAAAAGGTCCCGCGCTATAATCTGTTATGTCCCACGACGACAGTATCCTCTGTCTTGCGATCTTCAGAAATACTTACCTGTACCTTTAAGAAAAAAATCCCACGCCAATCAGGTCCCACGACAGTATCCTCCATCTTGCGACCTTCTGATACATCTTGATTGAAGATCTCCGCCACCCCGACGCCACACACGCCGCCCCCCGCCGCACACTGCTCTCAGCTATACTTAGTATAGCTGAGAGTGCGTCTATACAGACGCATTAGCGCTAACTCCCGCTGCCCTCCCTGCCTCCCCCCACCTGTCACCCTCACCCATGCTGGCACCCAATGCACCCATGGGTGCCAGCATGGGTGAGGGTGACAGGTGTGAGAGAGGCAGGGAGGGCAGCGGCAATGCGTCTGTAATAGATGCACTCTCAGCTATACTTAGTATAGCTGAGACCAAAAAGCATCTTTAAATTTTGGCTCCAAGGCTCCCCATTGGTTCCTTATCGGCCAATGGGGATCCTCCTGATCCCCATTGGTCTGTTAAGGAACCAATGGGGACCATTGGAGCTAAAATTTAAAGATGCTTTTTGCTCTTAGCTATACTAAGTATAGCTGAGAGCAGTGTGCGGCGGGGGGCGGCGTGTGTGGCGTCGGGGTGGCGGAGACACCCCAATGAGTTCTGGGTCACCATGAGCTTGCTGGTTAGTCTGTGCCTTTCAATCAAGATGTATCAGAAGGTCGTAAGATGGAGGATACTGTCGTGGGACCTGATTGGCGTGGGATTTTTTTCTTAAAGGTACAGGTAAGTATTTCTGAAGATCGCAAAACAGAGGATACTGTCGTCGTGGGACATAACAGATTATAGCGCGGGACCTTTTCCGAGGATAACGGCGTGGGAATTTTTTCTTAAAGGTACAGGTAAGTATTTCTGAAGATCGCAAGATGGAGGATACTGTCGTGGGACCTAATTGGCTTGGGATTTTTTTCTTAAAGGTACAGGTAAGTATTTCTGGTTAATTTAGAACATTAAAGGACTTTTCTCGTTGTTGCGTTTTTATTCCATTTAACCCTTTATGGAAATGGGTAAGGGGTACTTTGCACCCCTATACTCATTTCTCCTGGGAGGGGGGCAGGCATCTGGGTTCCCCTTCTTAAAGGGGACTCCCAGATGCCACCATGAACCCCCCCCCAGGGAGTCGTCACCCCCACCTCCTCCTGGGGCACCGGAGGTGGGGAAGAGCCCCTTGTCCATGGATTGGACAAGGGCTCCGGGGGGGAGGGGAAGGCTTGGCCACCCCTCCCCCCCGAAGCCTCCCCATACCATGGACCATGCGGGCTGGTATAGCTCAGGGTGCGAAGCCCCAGTCGGCCGGGGCTCCGCATTCTGGCTATCCCAGCCTGCATGGGGGACAAGGGGTTACAGAGGCTCGGGAGGGGGGACCCCACGTCATTTTTTAAAAAAAAATTCCCACACTCTGAACATATCCCAAAAATGTAAATTTAAAAAAAAAAATTCAATTTTTTTTTAATAATAATGTTTCCCAGTATCTTTTTAACATATTCTGCAAATTTGGTGTTGCTAGGATTTAAGGGGACTTTGCTATTAACTGCTAAAGAATTGTTTCCGCCGCGGAAATGTGAGTACGCAATTTAAATAGATACATTTTCCTCTTTGAAGGTTTAAAATTGATTTTCTCAAAAACTATAAGGTCTTTTTGAAAAAAAAATGTTTCTTCTTGTTCACAATTTTCTTCTTAACATTCCCTACACATTTGGTGTTTCTGGCCTTTAAAGGGGCTTTGCTATTAAACGCTAAAGTCGGCGGGCGTTTAATTTTCCCACGGTCAGAAGAAGAATATTCAAAATCGATTTTCTCAAAAACTATAAGGTCTTTTTGAAAAAAAAAATTTCCTCTTGTTTACAATTTTCTTCTTAACATTCCCTGCAAATTTGGTGTTTTTAACTTTTAAGGGGGCTTTGCTATTAAACATTAAAGCCGGCGGGCAGATATTTTCCAAACGGCAGCAAAGCAAGGGTTAAAACGAAAAATATCATTTGGGAGCAATACAAATATAAATATAAACGATAAATTTCGTTTTTGAAGCCGGCGCCGTTTTTTAGCTGTCAAAAACGAAAAATAACTAGCGATAGTGGTTCTCTATGGGGCGCCGTTTTTTAAATACGATAACTGGCGCCATTTTTAACGGACCCCCCCCCCTGATTGATGTATACACATGCAAGATGTTTTAAAGCACTTTAGGCCTGCAATTTAGCATTCAATGTGATTTCTGCCCTTAAAACGCTGCTTTGCGTCAAATCCAGATTTTTCCCTGGGACTTTTCGTATTTATCTCACTCCGCCATGCCCCCTTCCAGTTGTTAGACCCCTAGAAACATCTGCTTCATCACTTTTGTGGCCAGCATAAGTGTTTCTAGTTTTCAAAGTTCACCTCCCCATTGAAGTCTATTGCGGTTCGTGAAAGCTTGCGCGAACCGAACTTTCGTGTGGAAGTTCGCGAACCGAAAATCGGAGGTTCGGGCCATCTCTACTATTGACCAGCAAAAAAAAAAAATCCTGCCTGATTGGTAATGTTGGTTGATTTTGATTGGGTGACATCTTGAGGCACAATCTTCTGCAGATTCGATCACAGTAATGCCTCACAGTGTATGGGCACCCCTAATGGTATAAAGTGATAAACTATCAATATCAGGTAGATACTTATCATTTATCTGATCTAACACACTTAGAGATGTTATTTTGCATTAAGCAGAATTATGTGCATAAAATCATATCGCACAAGTAGCATGTAATGCATTGTTTGTAATACATTGCATCCTGCTCTACTCATCGTGTGTTAAGACTTTACACACGTTATTCTGCTTAACACGGTTTATTGCATACACCCCATAGAGCATAGGTTCTCAACGTGTGGTACGTGTACCCCAGGGGGTACTTCTGATGGTTCCAGGGGGTACTCGGGCTTGATATACTTAACCAAAAATAACACATTTAGAGTATTAGAAAATGATAAATCTTATTTAAACAGCACTAAATTAGTATTTTAGCTAATTAAAAGCAATAATAAATGCTTGGAAATGGTTTAGAACCAATTATTATGTACTACGATTAAATATATATTTGTCAAGGGGTACTTGTGATAATGTTTACTATGCCAGGGGGTACTTGGTGAGTACAGGGTTTTAAAAGGGGTACATACCAAAAAAATGTTGAGAAACACTGCCATAGAGTATGACCAGAATTCAGACTAGCTGCTTTAGGGTACTTTAAATACAGGTATTTGTGCTGTTATCAGATAAAAAAATGTGTTCTTTCACTGTGTTTGTCTAATGCCCTCTACAGATTAGCATGTTGTGGAAATTCTGGAACCACCTAATGAAGCTGACTAGACTGATTAACTGATTAATCTATCAGGATTCAACTTCTCATTTTAACCACACCAATCTCTACGCCGGCTTCAAGGACAAGAAATCATGTGACGAAGAGGCTGTAAACATAAATAAGAAATCTCATATTGTAGTAATAATTACAGTTTGACCAGTAGATTCTTACTATTCTGGTAGCAGTAGGGTATTGTACCGTGTTAGCCATCAGTAAAAGCAAGAAGTTTTAAATCAGGATGATACCATTTATTGGCTAACTACAAATGAATAAGAATAAACAAGCTTTCGGCCTTGCAGCCTTCGTCAGGTTTATATCCTGTTAGTTTGCAAGCTGGTGGTACAGACAGCTTATATACATGCAACATCAAAAGGAAAAACAGATATTTTTTTCAAGCATAAATACATCATTAAGATGCCTTAATACAAACAGACCATCTAAATGGGGTAAGATAAGGATCCTTGTTTACTTTATTGCTCCCAGACCTGGTATTAGGATTGACCCAGAGGTATCGTAAATTCTTAGTTCACAAGTTCAGCTAGGGTGGCTGAGACAGTTCATATATCATCCATCTCATACCAATATAGAAAGTTGTTGTCCTTATTCAGACCCTTCTGCACAGCTTTGAAACAATTTATAAATTTTGTTTCTGCTATTAATCGGTCATTTGACGTTTTGAAGCCGCCCTTCAGGGCAGTGACACGAAGATCATCCATGCTGTGTCCGTTGGACCGAAAGTGTGTAGCAACTGGGAGTCCAGATTTGGTATCATTAATAGTGTGCCTGTGTCCATTCATACGTTTGCGCAGAGTTTGTCCAGTTTCTCCCACGTACATAACATTGGGGCATTTAGCACACATGATCAGATATACCAGATTGGTGGACCCACAAGAAAATTTACCTTGTATTCTGTACTCCTGTTGTGAACCTGGTATCGTTACCCTGTCAGTGGAGTAAATGTGTCTGCAGGTCCCACATATTTTTTGTCGGCAGGGTGATGTTCCGTTTTGTTGAGGCCTATTCAAAGAGCTCCTGACAATCATCTGTTTTAGATTGTGTGGTTGCCGATATGACAAGAGTGGAGGTTTAGGGAATATCGTTCTCAGTCTGTGATCCTTGTGTAAAATGGGATGAAGTTCCTTAGCAATCCTCCTTAAGATTTCCAGGTGTGGGTTGTAGGTGACAACCAAAGGGACACGTTCCTCTTTCTGGTTTTGCTTATATTTCAGGAGTTCAGTCCTGGGGATGTTGCTGGCTTTCCTGATTTGGGCCTCAGCCATGGGAGGACTGTAACCTTGTTTAATGAAAGTGCTCTTAAGGTGATCCAGGTGCTTGTCTCTGTCCATCCTGTCAGAACAAATCCGGTTGTACCTTATAGCTTGGCTGTAAATTATAGAGTTCTTAATGTGCTTGGGATGAAAACTGTCATATCTTAGGTATGTGGGACGGTCTGTAGGTTTGCGATACACAGAGGTTTGTATGTTGTTACCCCTGATGTTAATGATGTATTTATGCTTGAAAAAAATATCTGTTTTTCCTTTTGATGTTGCATGTATATAAGCTGTCTGTACCACCAGCTTGCAAACTAACAGGATATAAACCTGACGAAGGCTGCAAGGCCGAAAGCTTGTTTATTCTTATTCATTTGTAGTTAGCCAATAAATGGTATCATCCTGATTTAAAACTTCTTGCTTTTACTATTCTGGGCAGCTAGTTCTTCTTCTACCATTCACCACTTGATGTCCGCAGTGGTAACCCCCCTAAAGACCAGGCTCTTTGTTGCAGCACGGGGCTGTGCAGGCTTTTCAGCCTCACACACAGCCCAGCTTAGGTGTTCAGCGATTGGACTCACCTCCTTTTTTTGTCCCTAAGGGGACATGCCGCCGGAGGGGTCCGATCGCTGCTGCCACTTTTTTTTTTCAAACCTCATTGAGGCTGTTTCTCTCCCCTTCCTCCCTCCCTCCCCTTCCCTCCTCCCATACGATGCCTGCATTGGAACAGAACGGCGATCCATCCTGTTCCACCTCTCATAGGCATCAGCCTATGAGAGGCCGGTGCTCCCCGGCCAATCAGAGACCGGGGATCGCCGATCTCGAACAGCTCTGCGCCCCCCGGCAGCGCTTTTTTGCATGTAAACAGAGCGGATTTCTTCCCCTTACGTTAACAAGCAGCCTGCTAGCCACGATCGGCGGCTAGCAGGCTATTCACGGAACTCCGCTCCGTGAACAGGCAGGGAACGATCGCGTAGCGCGCGGCCGTTCCCTGGGAAACTGCGGCCCCAGGACTTGACGCCATTTGGCGTCACGCAGTCCTGGGGCTGCCGCCGCGGTCACGCCCTTTGGCGTGAGGCGGTCTTCAAGTTGTTAAACACTATATGATGACATTCAGGGCCGGTTCTAATCCTTCTGCTGCCTGAAGCAATCTTTGGAGGATGCTCTGTCCCATTAGATAGATAGATAGATAGATAGATAGATAGATAGATAGACAGACAGATAGACAGATAGATAGATACTGTAGATATTTTCCTCCATCATATACTGTATATCTCATATCATATAATATCTTATACCCCCCATATAAACCCCATCACCAGCGAGAGTTCACCATTGCCAGTCAGAGGGGAAGCGTTGGCACGGGACCAATCAGGCAGGGTTGCTGGCACCAGAACGGCCAATCACAGTGGCCCGCTGCTCCTTTTGGCAACTGGTGCCGATGTTCTTGTGGACTGGACCACAGCATCGTCATTGAGCCAATCACTGCACCAGCTCAGTTGCAGTGACCTATCAGATGTCACTGCTACAGATAAAGTGCTGTGAATGGCCCAATGACAGTGCCGTTGTCCCGCCCGCAAGAACATCGGCACCAGTTACCAGAAGGAGCAGCGGGTGGCTGTGATTGGCCGGTCTGTTGCCAGCACCCCTGCCTGAGTGGTCATGGCAGGTGTCACCACTCAAATGAGGATGGGGATTTAGGGATGCATGGATGAGGAGGGTAGTATGTGTGCCAGGAAGGTGGGCAGGAGAGCAAAGAGGAGGCAGGTGCCAGGTGGCCCAAACTGTCCAGATGTTGTCCCCTAGATTTTGCCCGAATCATGTGATTCAGGTGGCTTTTTGGTAGGTCCACCCCTGATGGCATTATATGATGGCATTTCTCTGAAAAATAAAACTCCATTCTGTGGAAATAAAGTTAGCACTCTAGATAATAGTCACAGGTCCACCTACTAACTCATGTTTGAATTATCTTCTCTTTCTTACATAGTACTATTATGTCAAATGTATTTTGTAGTCCTGTAGTCAGTAAATGTGGTCCATGAACAGATTCATAAATAGAAACACCCACTCAAGTTAATTTACTAAAGTTCTATGAGCTCAAGAAAACTCCTAGTTATTAGGTGGCAATGGGACGAGCCCTCAACTGGGTCATATCAGAAAACAGCAAAGTTTGCTCAAACTATTTAATATTAGTAATTCTTTTGACAGTGTTCCCCACAATTGCCTGATTCAGTCGCTGAAAGGAAAGTCTGAGGGTGCCTACTGTATATTACAAATGTGTAGTGCATCTGTCACAAAGCCTATATAAGCATCTTGGGGAAAGAACATAGTCTTACCTGTTTGTGAAAACTAATGGGAATATATGAAACCTGGCTGTAGGTATGTTTAGCCCTATCACTGTTCTATCAAATGGTGTGGCTTTGCATATATGCTTTGCTCAAATACAGTGGGTTGCAAAAGTATTTGGCCCCCTTGAAGTTTTCCACATTTTGTCATATTACTGCCACAAACATGAATCAATTTTATTGGAATTCCACATGAAAGACCAACACAAAGTGGTGTACACATGAGAAGTGGAACGAAAATCATACATAATTCCAAAATTTAAAAAAAAAAAAATAACTGCAAAGTGGTGTGTGCATAATTATTTGGCCCCCTTTGATCTGAGTGCAGTCAGTTGCCTATAGACATTGTCTGATGAGTGCTAATGACTAAATAGAGTGCACCTGTGTGTAATCTAATGTCAGTACAAATACAGCTGCTCTGTGAGGGCCTCAGAGGTTGTCTAAGAGAATATTGGGAGCAACAACACCGTGAAGTCCAAAGAACACACAAGACAGGTCAGGGATCAAGTTATTGAGAAATTTAAAGCAGGCTTAGGCTACAAAAAGATTTCCAAAGCCTTGAACATCCCAAGGAGCACTGTTCAAGCGATAATTCAGAAATAGAAGAAGTATGGCACAACTGTAAACCTACCAAGACAAGGCCGTCCACCCAAACTCACAGGCGGAACAAGGAGAGCGCTGATCAGAAATGCAGTCAAGAGGCCCATGGTGACTCTGGACGAGCTGCAGAGATCTACAGCTCAGGTGGGAGACTGTCCATAGGACAACTATTAGTCATGCACTGTACAAAGTTGGCCTTTATGGAAGAGTGGCAAGAAGAAAGGCATTGTTAACAGAAAGCATAAGAAGTCCCGTTTGCAGTTTGCCACAAGCCATGTGGGGGACACAGCAACCATGTGGATGAAGGTGCTCTGGTCAGATGAGACCAAAATTGAACTTTTTGGCCAAAATGCAGAACGCTATGTGTGGCAGAAAACTAACACTGCACATCACTCTGAACACACCATCCCCACTGTCAAATATGGTGGTGGCAACTGGCAGCATCATGCTCGGGGGGTGCATCTCTTCAGCAGGGACAGGGAAGCTGGTCAGAGTTGATGGGAAGATGGATGGAGCCAAATACAGGGCAAACTTGGAAGAGAACCTCTTGGAGACTGCAAAAGACTTGAGACTGGGGCGGAGGTTCATCTTCCAGCAGGACAATGACCCTAAACATAAAGCCAGGGCAACAATGGAATGGTTTAAAACAAAACATATCTATGTGTTAGAATGGCCCAGTCAAAGTCCAGATCGAAATCCAATCGAGAATCTGTGGCAAGATCTGAAAACTGCTGTTCACAAACGCTGTCCCTCTAATCTGACTGAGCTGGAGCTGTTTTGCAAAGAAGAATGGGCAAGGATTTCAGTCTCTAGATGTGCAAAGCTGGTAGAGACATACCCTAAAAGACTGGCAGCTGTAATTGCAGCAAAAGGTGGTTCTACAAAGTATTGACTCAGGGGGCCGAATAATTACGCACACCCCACTTTGCAGTTATTTATTTGTAAAAAATGTTTGATGTATGATTTTCGATCCACTTCTCACATGTACACCACTTTGTATTGGTCTTTCACGTGGAATTCCAATAAAATTGATGCATGTTTGTGGCAGTAATGTGACAAAATGTGGAAAACTTCAAGGGGGCCGAATACTTTTGCAACCCACTGTATATATATATATATATATATAATTTTCTGTATGTTGTTAGCTTCTTTGGCCAAAGCTTAAAATTTACCTGAGATGGAATGAAAAATATATATACCTGGGACTTTTTCCACCTCCCTCCAGGCTTATCGCTCCCACGCCGTCCTCCTCCACCTCCTTGTTTGTCCGCAACTGGCTCCGATAAGTTGGCGGCACAGGTGAAGTCCCCTGTCTCGCTCCTGTCGCCGGGAGCAGAAAGTTCCTGGTGATGGAGCGTGGCCGGGCCGCGCATTTGCAGATGGCCCCGGACTTCCCGGTGCCAATTGCAGACAAACAAGGAGGCAGAGGAGGGCGGCGAGGGAGCGATAAACCAGGAGGTTTACTTTAAGAGCTCCTTGCTACTTTTTTTGGGGTATAATGTATACAATGTCTTTTTTTCAGACTTTATTGATCACAGTCAAAAAGGTCAATGATAACATCAGCAAATTCATATTTTGGTAGATAACAAGCAAATAAACTATGTATCATATATGTACTTTACTGAAAGAATTGGATATTTGTCCAAATGTATTGAATGTGATAATACTTTATATTCTGCAGCCTATAATAAAGATAACTTCATAAAGCAAAAATCATATTTGTAAGAGTATTTATTTTAAATATTGCGAATAACAATATTTTCATGATTCAACTAGAAATGTGACGCTGCTCTGTGATCTGCAAGTATCAAAACGGCAACGTTATACTCAATTGAATAGAGACAAGTTTAAAAGCCAATAAAAACCAGGGCCGATTTATGGAGTGCTCCCATGCTCAGAACACCAGCATCACTCACTCCTTCACACTCACTCTAGTACCAGTACCATGCTTTGCCGGGGTCAGGGAGAGAGAAGAGGGAGAGGAGAAGGGTCTGCCAAGGATACTGGTAGGGAGACCACTTATGTGGTCAGCTGTACGCAGCTTCAGCTAACTCAGAGACATAAACTGAACAGTCTCACCCAGTCCAGATGTCACAGTTTCTCCTGATAGCACCAGGTCCCGCTCCTTCACAGTCCTGTGTCTAGGAAGTGATCCTGGGGTGGTACACAATTTATACACCAGGTTTGCTAGCAGGGGCGTAACTAGACTTAATAGGGCCCCCCTGCAAAAATGATAGCATTTGGCCCCCGAACCCCATGAGGGTCATGTGATCAGGAGTCGGCCAATGGCAGCAGGGAGTGTTCTGGTGTGAAGCAGCATCTGGAAGCAGAAAAAAATTACAGGTACTTGCTACTCTGCATGGGGTAGGGGGTGGCAAGAAGTTTTTTGATCGAACAGGGAGTTTTTTTGCTAATTGGCTGCACTTGCAGTTGGGGAGAGGGAGGAGGAGGGCCCCCAAAACCTCTGCGATGGCAGGGATCACAGGGGTGATTGCTACACCCATGTTTGCTAGTTAGACTCCCGCTGTGTGGATTCCAATGGTCACCAGCATGTGTAAGCTGCAGCATGCACAATGAGCACCAAGCCAATCACAGTTGCCACACATAACCAATGTCATTGGCCACTATGTGTAGCCAATCATTTACAAATAGACAACTGGTTGCACCCTCACATATCTCCATATGGATATGGATATATCTGATCTAGAGGAAGGCAAAAAAACCCTTACAAAGCATGAACCTTTTAACCAACTCACATATTTAAAAAAAAAAAATCTGTCAGGTTGGGATCTAATGACAAATACATATTCTCCATTTACAGATATTCATTCATTAACAGACTAGAGATGGCCCGAATGGTTCGCCGGCGAACGGTTCCAGGTGAACTTTGGGTGGTTCGTGTTCGCCGGCGAAGGCGAACTTTCCCGGAAGTTCGATTCACCCCATAATGCTCCATTAGGGTCAACTTTGACCCTCTACATCACAGTCAGCAGGCACATTGTAGCCAATCGGGCTACACTCAGCCCTGGAGCCACTCCTCCCCTTATATAAGGCAGGCTCCGCCGGCCATTACACTCACTCGTGTGCCTGCAATAGTCAGAGTAGGGCGAGCTGCTGCAGAATGTTTCTCCTAGGGAAAGATTAGTTAGGCTCTTGGCTTGTTAGCTTGCTCCTGGCTGAATCTTATTGCTGTAATAGCACCCCACAAAAGCTCTTTTGAGAGCTAATCCTGTTCTTGTGATCTATTTTTTTTTCTTCTGTGCGTCCTACTGACACTTGAGTTGCATAGACAGCCTTGATAATTCATACTGTGTGTGTGCCACTGCCAGCTGCCCAGCACATTCAGTGACTACCTGTGTGACACAGGTGCACATTTAATACCCAGTACTGCATATACCTAGTACCTGTTGTGTTTAGTTAACCCACCTCATCACTGCATATACCTACCTTTGTGTTGAGTGAATCCACCTCACTGCATCTACCTACCTTTTGTGTTGAGTGAACCCACCTCACTGCATATACCTACCTGTGTGTTGAGTGAACCCACCTCACTGCATATACCTACCTTTGTGTTGAGTGAACCCACCTCACTGCATCTACCTAGTTGTTGTGTTGAGTGAACCCACCTCACTGCATCCACCTACCTTTTGTGTTGAGTGAACCCACCTCACTGCATCTACCTACCTTTTGTGTTCAGTGAACCCACCTCACTGTATCTACCTACCTTTTGTGTTGAGTGAACCCACCTCACTGCATCTACCTAGCTGTTGGGTTGAGTGAACCCACCTCACTGCATCTACTTACCTTTTGTGTTCAGTGAACCCACCTCACTGTATATACCTAGCTGTTGTGTTGAATGAACCCACCTCACTGCATATAACTACCTTTTGTGTTCAGTGAACCCACCTCACTGCATCTACCTAGCTGTTGTGTTCAGTGAACCCACCTCACTGCATATAACTACCTTTTGTGTTCAGTGAACCCACCTCACTGCATATAACTACCTTTTGTGTTCAGTGAACCCACCTCACTGCATATAATTACCTTTTGTGTTCAGTGAACCCACCTCACTGCATATACCTAGCTGTTGTGTTGAGTGAACCCACCTCACTGCATATAACTACCTTTTGTGTTCAGTGAACCCACCTCACTGCATCTACCTACCTTTTGTGTTCAGTGAACCCACCTCACTGCATCTACCTAGCTGTTGTGTTGAGTGAACCCACCTGTAACAATCGGTGTCAGCAAGAACAGATTTTCTGATTATTGGTGATCTGCAGTATCACCAATAATACAGATGTTATACCTGATTATGTAGTAATCTGCAGAATCACCAATAATGCAAGTATAGCGAGACACAGGATAATAGATGTAAGAACAGGTGTTTGGTGCAAAAGTAATACAAGGAATACTGATCACCCGAGGAGCGGGTGATTCAGACTGCACTGCAGCCGATGATCACCTGAGGAGCAGGTGATTAACACTATACTGCAGCTCCTAATAACAAGTGGAGCAGAGTGCACTGTAGCAACTGGTCACCTGAGGAGCAGGTGATTCAGACAATACGGCAGCTACTGGTCATCTGAGGAGCAGGTGACAAAAGGTGTAATGTAGCTACTGCTCACCTGAGGAGCAGGTGATTACAGACTGAACTGCAGTTACAGGTCACCTGAGGAGCAGGTGATTCAGACTGTACTGCAGTTGTTAGTCACCTGAGGAGCAGGTGACTATCTGCACAGGAAATCGCTCACCAGAGACTAGGCACTCTAGTGAGGGTAGAAGAGTCAGACAGGTAGGTTCTGCAACACACGGACAGATAAGGTACAAAGATAGAAGGCTAAATCAGAGTAGTATACAGGCTGAGTCGGCAACAGGATCAGATAGGCAGAAGCACAAAATCAGTAAGCAGAAGAGTAGTCAAGGCTAGCAGAAGGTCATAACAAATAAAAAATTCAATTAGTACTTTAGCTATCAACAGAACTGACTAAGTGTGGATCCCCAGCTCCTGCTGGTTCTAGGCACACTTTGGGATCTGAACTAAGGTCTGAGTGCTAACACGTAGCGTATGCTACAGCAGACGAGGAACAACTGACAGGCATGTCCTATATATACTGGGAGCGCTCTCTAGCGCTCAGCCAAACAGGATCAGTGTTGGAGTCAGCTGACTGACTGATCAGCTGACTCCCCTTCTGCTTGCATAAAGGTCCTGTCTGTGCGCGCACGCATGTAGACCTCAGTCTATGTGCGACTGAAGGACCAGGCAAAGTTCCATCATGTAACAGAGCGGCGGAGGCAGCCGGCTGAGACACGGAGACGGCCATCGTGTCGCTCAGGGCTGCGGCGGCCTCTCCCGCATTCACCATAGTCCCAGGCAAAACTCCATCATGTACCCGCGTGGCGGAAACCGCCGGCTGAGACGCGGAGATAGCCGCTATGCAGGCTTCAACAAAGAAACATGAAATGATCTCACACCTCTCATGCTGGCTGGGAGATCAATCATATATGTCACATCATTAATTCTTTTGGACACCGGGTATGGGCCTACAAATCTGGGTCCCAACTTGGATGATGGTTGCTTTAGCGCCAGATGCCGAGGAGACACCCACACCATGTCTCCTGGAGAAAACTTCCACTCAACAGGGTTTATCTGCCTGTTTTTTCTGCGTCTGAAAGGCTTTTCCCAGATTCCTTTTTACAAGCACCCAGGTTTCCTTCAATGCCCTTTGCCAATACTCTAGAGCCGGGAAAGGGGAGGATGCCACTAGTAAAGGAGAGAATTTGGGAGATCTCCCCGAGACTACCTGAAAAGGAGAAAAACCTGAAGAAGAACTCTTCAGGTTATTATGCGCAAATTCCGCAAATGGCAAGAACTTTACCCAGTCTGACTGGGCATCTGCTACATAACACCTGAGAAATTGCTCCAAGGACTGGTTAACTCTCTCAGTCTGTCTGTTGGTCTGTGGGTGGTAGCCTGATGAAAATGACAAGTCCATACCGAGCTGTTGGCAAAAGGCTCTCCAGAATTTAGACACAAACTGGACTCCCCTATCTGACACCACATTCTCCGGAATGCCATGTAGCCGGAAAATGTGCTGGATGAAGAGATCAGCCAGTTCCTGGGCCGAGGGGAGTCCTTTCAGAGGGACAAAATGAGCCATTTTGCTGAACCTATCAACTACCACCCAGATGACCGACTTGCCCTCAAATCTGGGGAGTTCTCCTACAAAGTCCATAGACAAGTGAGTCCATGGTTCATTTGGCACCGGTAGGGGTTGTAGTGCACCTACTGGTGCTTGACGAGAGGGCTTATTCCTGGCACACACAGAGCACTCTCTCACAAACTCTTTGCAATCAAGGGCCAACGAAGGCCACCATACACATCTGGCCAGTAGGTCCTGAGTTTGAGCAGCCCCAGGATGCCCTGCATTCTTATGGGCATGGAATAATTGCAAGAGTTGTAATCGAAAAGGAAGTGGCACGAACAGAACCCCCTCGGGCTTCCCTTCTGAAATATCCTGCTGGTAAGGCCCCAGGGTTAGTGCCCAATCCTCCCAGGTCTCCGTGGCCGCCACCACCAGTCTCTGGGGTAAGATGGTCTCAGGGGTTGATGGCTGAACTGTCTCGGGCTCAAAGCATCTAGATAATGCATCTGCTTTGACATTCTTACTTCCCGGTGTATACGTAATGATAAATTTGAATCTTGAAAAGAATAAGGACCAGCGGGCCTGTCAGGGGCTAAGTCTTTTTGCCCCTTCAATGTACTCCAAATTTTTATGATCAGTATAGACCGTGATAGTATGTTCTGCCCCTTCCAGCCAATGTCGCCATTCCTCAAAGGCTAACTTAATGGCCAAGAGCTCCCTATTGCCAATATCGTAGTTTCTCTCGGCTGGAGAGAACCTGTGAGAAAAGAAGGCACAGGGGTGTAGTTTGCCTTGAAGGCCAGAACGTTGAGACAGCACAGCCCCAACCCCAATCTCCGAGGCATCCACCTCAACTATGAAGGGGAAGGTGACATCCACGTGTCTCAAAATGGGAGCAGAACAAAACAACTTTTTCAACGTAGCGAAGGCAGATTGTGCCTCTACTGTCCAATGATAGGTGTCAGCGCCCTTCCGGGTAAGGTTAGTGAGGGGTGACACTACAGAAGAAAACCCTTTGATGAACTTCCTGTAGTAATTGGCGAAGCCAAGGAATCTTTGGAGAGCCTTCAATCCTACAGGTTGAGGCCATTCCAATACAGCAGAGACTTTTTCAGGATCCATGGAGAGACCTAAAGTGGAAATGATATATCCCAAAAAAGGGATCTTAGTAACTTTGAAGAGGCATTTCTCTAACATTGCATACAACGAGTTCTGCCTCAATTTTCTTAACACGAACTTCACATGTTTCCGATGTTCTGTCAGAATGGGTGAGAAAATCAGTATATCATCCAAATATACTAACACAAATTTTCCCAGCACTTCCCTAAAAACCTCGTTGATCAACTCCTGGAAGACGGCAGGGTCATTACACAGCCTGAAGGGCATAACCAGTTACTCGTAGTGCCCGTCGGGCGTGTTGAACGCCGTCTTCCATTCATCACCATCCCTAATGCGTACCAGGTTGTATGCTCCTCGCAAGTCTAGCTTAGAGAAGATACTGGCATTCGTCACCTGAGCGAACAAATCGTCAATCAGCGGTAGTGGATATCGATTTTTTACTGTGATCTTATTTAGACCCCGATAGTCAATACAAGGTCGCAGCCCACCGTCCTTTTTCTGTACAAAAAATAACTCAGCCCCTGCTGGTGACCGGGAAGGACGGATAAAACCCTTGGCCAGATTTTCTTTAATGTATTCCTGCATAGCCAGCTTCTCTGGCCCCGACAGATTATAGAGATGGCCTCTAGGGGGAATACAACCAGATCTTAATTCTAAGCTCCGGTGTGGCGGGAGTTTCTCTGCTGATTTTGGACAGAATACATCAGAGAATTCTGCGTACTGTACTGGCACCCCTTTCACCTGAACCTTGGTGGCGCAGATAGCCACTTTCTCCAAACAATGATGATGACAATGGGCTGACCAGCTCTGTAGCTGACCTGAAGCCCAGTCGATCTGAGAAGAGTGTAGTTGCAACCAAGGCATACCGAGGATTATGGTCGAGGTTGCCATTTGCAGGACAAAGAACTGTAGTTTCTCCTTATGCCGAACCCCTATATTACACAACAATAAGGGGGTCTGAGAGAGAGGCTGTCTACACTGTAACGGAGAGTCATCTACTGCTGTGATCTGAATCTGACGGTTTAAAGGAAGTAAAGGAATTCCCAATTTTTTGACAAAATCTTAATCTATAAAATTAGCTGCAGAATGCCTCTGTGGCTATGGTCCGACCCTCCCAGGTAATGAAGCAAGGGAGGAGTAAATGGTTATTATCTAGAGGTAAAAACGGCTCGCCTAGGGTATTACCTCTGACTACACCTAGGCGGCAGCATTTCCCGACTTTTTAGGGCAATTCTGAACAATGTGACCCTCCTCAGCACAGTATAGACAGAGTCTTTCTGACCTTCTGCGATTCTTCTCCACTTGAGTTAACCTAGACTGACCGACCTGCATCGGTTCGTCCTGAGGTGACGAGGGTGGAGAAGAGGCGTAGGAAACAGATCTTATAGCATTTCTCCCACGGGTTTGATTTTGATAACGAAGACGGCGATCAACCCGCACCGCCAATGAAATTGCTTTGTCCAGAGATTTAGGCTCAGGAGGATGACCTAACATCAAATCAGAAACTGCATCTGATAGACCTGACAGGAAACAATCTAATAACGCATACTTCCCCCATCTAGCTGAAACAGCCCACCTCCTGAATTCTGCGGCATAAACTTCTACTCGGTTACGACCCTGCCTGAGATTCTTTAGTTTCCTTTCAGCTGTGAGGGCAATATCCGGATCATCGTATATAACGGCCATAGCCTTAAAAAATTCCTGAACTGAGGATAATACCTCATGCCCTGTGTGGAGACTATATGCCCATGTTTGTGAATCTCCTGACAAAAGGGTCTTTATAAACATTACCCTCTGGTTCTCAGAACCTGACAGATTAGGTCTCAACCCAAAATAGGATAGCACACGGTTTCTGAAATTCTGAAAATCAGATCTATGCCCCGAAAACTTTTCGGGTACGGACATGTGAAGGTCTGCGACTGAAGGGGATCGCACTGTATCAATAGTCGTTTGAAGTACCTGTACTGTTCCAGACAGTTGAGTGATCTGAGTCTGTTGGGTATGGATCACCCCTGTAAGACTGTTTACCGCGGTGGTCAGGACTTCAATCTGACTACGCAGTGCGTCCATAATGTTTAGTCTGCTGTTCTGTAACAATCGGTGTCAGCAAGAACAGATTTTCTGATTATTGGTGATCTGCAGTATCACCAATAATACAGAAGTTATACCTGATTATGTAGTGATCTGCAGAATCACCAATAATGCAAGTATAGCGAGACACAGGATAATAGATGTAAGAACAGGTGTTTGGTGCAAAAGTAATACAAGGAATACTGATCACCCGAGGAGCGGGTGATTCAGACTGCACTGCAGCCGATGATCACCTGAGGAGCAGGTGATTAACACTATACTGCAGCTCCTAATAACAAGTGGAGCAGAGTGCACTGTAGCAACTGGTCACCTGAGGAGCAGGTGATTCAGACAATACGGCAGCTACTGGTCATCTGAGGAGCAGGTGACAAAAGGTGTAATGTAGCTACTGCTCACCTGAGGAGCAGGTGATTACAGACTGAACTGCAGTTACAGGTCACCTGAGGAGCAGGTAATTCAGACTGTACTGCAGTTGTTAGTCACCTGAGGAGCAGGTGACTATCTGCACAGGAAATCGCTCACCAGAGACTAGGCACTCTAGTGAGGGTAGAAGAGTCAGACAGGTAGGTTCTGCAACACACGGACAGATAAGGTACAAAGATAGAAGGCTAAATCAGAGTAGTATACAGTCTGAGTCGGCAACAGGATCAGATAGGCAGAAGCACAGAATCAGTAAGCAGAAGAGTAGTCAAGGCTAGCAGAAGGTCATAACAAATAATACAATTCAATTAGTACTTTAGCTATCAACAGAACTGACTAAGTGTGGATCCCCAGCTCCTGCTGGTTCTAGGCACACTTTGGGATCTGAACTAAGGTCTGAGTGCTAACACGTAGCATATGCAACAGCTGACGAGGAACAACTGACAGGCATGTCCTATATATACTGGGAGCGCTCCCTAGCGCCGCCCCAGTCACTCAGCCAATCAGGATCAGTGTTGGAGTCAGCTGACCAACTGATCAGCTGACTCCCCTTCTGCTTGCCTGAAGTTCCTGTCTGAGTGCGCGCGCGCACGTAGACCTTAGTCTATGTGCGACTGAAGGACCAGGCAAAGTTCCATCATGTAACAGCGCGGCGGAGGCAGCCAGCTGAGATGCGGAGACAGCTGCCATGCCGCTCAGCGCTGCGGCGGCCTCTCTCGCATTCACCATAGTCCCAGGCAAAACTCCATCATGTACCCGCACGACGGGAACCGCCGGCTGAGACGCGGAGATAGCCGCCATTCCGCTCCCTGTTGCGGCTGCATCTCCGCTATGCTTTACACCACCTCACTGCATATAACTACCTTGTAACAATCTGCTCAGCTGTCTGCATGGGCAGACAGCTGTTTGTCCATTCCTTAAGTCTGAGGGATGCAGGTCTCTGGAAAAGAGACCTGTCTTTGCTTTGCAAGTTTCAGACCTGCTCTGCTGCTGAGAAATTTGCATATAACTGTCATGCAGATTGGTTAGCTGCCTCCTTTGAAGGCTTGCAGTATAAATACCACGTGCTCCTAGAATCCTTTGCTGGTCATGAAGGTTTGTTCCTGCAAACACTCCTAGAGTGTCAGCCTTGCTGTGGTTTGCTAAGGTTATCTTAGAGTATTCCTGGGGACTGCACTGGGCATCCCTTCTAGTGCAATCAGATTGTATTATTTGTATTGCCTTGGTCTCCCTTTCTGTCTCGATTGCCTTGTTGCCAGCAGCGGTTGACAGGGAATCGTTCTGTCTGTCTGGGAGTGTAGGCCAGAGCTGCAGTTGCTACTGGCCTGCTCCATCTGTCTGGATTGCATTTGCCCTAGTGGTAGTGGTAGTGCTTCCTTCTGTATTCTGCCTTAGGGGTGCTAACCAGAGCAGCGGTTGCTACTGGTAGCCCCATCTGTTTGTCTGTCTGGATTGCATTCGCTCTAGCGGTAGCAGCGGTGGTTCCTTCTGAACTTTGTCTAGGAGTGTAGGCCAGTGCTTCGGTTGCTGCTGGCTGCTCCTCCTATCTGTCTTGTCTTGTATGAACGCTTGCTGTAGGCTCGGTGAGGTAACCGTTTAGCAAGCGTTCGCGTTCTCTATTTTGTGTTTGTGTGTCATTGGTTAGTAGGGTGGCACGCTTATCACTGGGCGCCTAACGCACGGTGATCGTGCTTAAACGCGTTCGCTGTTGCGAATGAGTGCGGTGTTCGTGTTTAGTTAGCGTTTTTTATTTTCCTTATTGTTCTTGTTTGCTGTGCCTTTGCTACTCTCGTGCTCTGTCCTGCTCAGTCTTGTGTCACTTCTGGCAATCGCCTCTCTCGCGATTGCGTTCATACTTCGTTTCTGCTGATGTGTGTTCACCGTCGCTGGGTGGCGACTAGATTGGTGGACACACATTTATTCTGTCTCTGCGCTCTTTCTCTTTTAGGGCTATCCAGCCTTACATTGCTTCAACTTGTGCAATTCCCATCTGGCATCTGTGGCAGTACAGAGGCTGAGTCCGTCTATACTCCACAGCTCCATCTGCCGGTGGGAATCTCCCTCTACAGGTGCATAGCACCATAGCTGGGTTATACTTAAATACACGTTTGTGGAGGATTTCCGTAGTGTCGGCGCACGTTCTGTGCGCTGACCACAGAAATAAAATCCCGCAAACGTTACATACCTTTTGTGTTCAGTGAACCCACCACACTGCATATAACTGCCTTTTGTGTTCAGTGAACCCACCTCACTGCATCTACCTACCTTTTGTGTTCAGTGAACCCACCTCACTGCATCTACCTACCTTTTGTGTTCAGTGAATCCACCTCACTGCATATACCTAGCATCCCCCCGAGATGGACAAAATGGACAAACCAGGTAGAGGAAGAGGTAGAGGCAGGTCTGTGCGAGGTCGTGTTGATGTGATTTCGTGCGGCCCTGGCCCAAAGTACAGTGCTCAGAAGAAGGCACGTGCCATCACTTCCCAAGATTATCAGGACGTGCTTGACTATTATTTAACACAGAACACCTCATCTCCCGCAGCCACCAGCGCTACTACAAGCACCACTTCCGCTGCATTTGACACTTCGCAGAAGTTATTTGGTGTGGAAATCACTGATTCACAGCCAATACTGCTACAACAAGATGAAGGCGCTAAGCAAGTTACACCACCTCATACGTCTGAGTTAGGTGGCTATAGTATGGACGTAACGTGTGAGGAGGGGGATGATGAAGTACCTGGTGTTTGTGCAGTTTTGGAGGTGTCTGAGGAAAGTGAAGCTGGGCAGGATGATTATGATGACGATTATACGGATGCCACGTATGTTCCCAATAGAGGAGATGACCAGGAGGACAGTTCAGAGGGGGAGTCAGAGAGGAGTAGGAGGAGACGAGTCCATGAAAGAAGCAGAGGGAGCTTGTCCTCAGAAACAGCTGGGGGCAGTGTCCGGCGCCATGGATCCCCAGCTATGGACAGCCAGCCAACATGCTCTTCAACGTCAGCTGTTGATGCCACCATAGTGCCATCACCCCAGGGGGGCTCAGCGGTTTGGAAATTTTTTAACGTGTGTACCTCAGATCGGAGCAAAGCCATCTGTTGTCTCTGCCTCCAAAAATTGAGCCGTGGAAAGGCCGACTCTCACGTAGGGACAAGTGCCTTACGAAGGCACCTGGAGAAAATGGACAAACAGCAATGGCAAGAACACCTGAGGAAAAGCAGCACCCAAAAGACAAGCCACCCTCCGCCTCCTCTTCCTCCTTCAGGTGCAGCATCTTCAGCCTCTTTCTCCCTTGCACCTTCACAGCCACCCTCCTCCACACCGCCTCTGCCCTTGAGCGGTTCCTGCTCCTCTGCCCACAGCAGCCAGGTGTCCGTGAAGGAAGTCTTTGAGTGGAAGAAGCCAATTTCTGCCAGTCACCCTCTTGCCCGGCGTCTGACAGCTGGCGTGGCGGAACTATTAGCTTGCCAGCTATTACCATACAAGCTGGTGGAGTCTGAGGCTTTCCGTAAATTTGTGGCCATTGGGACACCGCAGTGGAAGATACCAGGCCGCAATTATTTTTCTAAAAAGTCCATACCCAAACTGTACCGTGCAGTTGAGAGGCAAGTGGTGTCATCTCTGGTGAAGAGCGTTGGGTCAAGGGTCCACCTGACCACGGATGCCTGGTCTGCCAAGCACGGGCAGGGCCGCTACATTACGTACACAGCTCATTGGGTCAACCTGATGACCGATGGCAAGCAGGGAGTATGTGGCTGCGCAGCGGACCAACTTGTGACACCTCCACTGCTTGCAGGCAGGCCTCCTGCCACCTCCTCTCCTTCTCCTCCTGCTACATCCTCTTTGCTGTCATCCTCCTCCTCCTCCTTGCCTGAGTGGCAGTTAAACTCTAGTGGTGCTGCCATCTCCTCCTCTCCAGCTACACAGCCCCATCTCCGCAGAGCCTACGCTGCATGCCAGGTACGACGGTGTCACGCCATCTTAGACATGTCTTGCCTCAAAGCGAAGAGTCACACTGGAGCAGCTCTCCTGGCTGCTCTTAACAAAGAGGTGGAGCAATGGCTGACCCTGCACCAGCTGGAGATCGGCAACGTGGTGTGTGACAACGGCAGCAATCTCCTGTCTGCTTTGAATTTGGGAAAGCTGACACATGTACCCTGCATGGCACATGTGCTGAATCTGGTCGTTCAAAGATTTGTTTATCCCAAGAGGCCGGCGCTCATGTGTACATGAAACCGCTAAACAATATGTTTACAGTGAATTTAACGAATATTCAAACAGCCTATATAAAGTCCCTTAAACAAGTCCATAAACTGGCAATCCAAAAAGTCCTTTAAGCTTCCATACAGGGCTTCATTAAGATAAACCTCCTCAAGTTAAGCAGGACAGAGATGGCCACCACCAGCACCCTTTGTGTGCCACTCACCGCGTCCTCTGACCAGATTGGCCAATATGAGCCTTGGGACAGTTCCCGGGTCGTCCCCCACCTCACAGATCAAATCACTAAAGTCTCCTCTCAGGGGTGTTCTCTTCTCTGATAAATCACCTCAGAGGAAAAACTCCACATAGCATAATACTGTCTAGTTTATTAAAACATCAGTTCCACTCACATGATCCATTAGGTTAAAATCGCTCAGAGTTTATTCAACGGGCTCTCCCCCGTATAGGTGGCCTAGGCTGGCAGGCTTCCGACCCGTTGGGCTAACTCCTGGACACCACCGCGCGCTCGATGTGTTGGGATTCCCTTCCTCAGAGCTATCCCCAAAGGACAGTTCCTAAGGATGAAGAGGAACTGTTCAAGTACACATGACTATTATGCACAGGCGGATATTTTAAAAAACAGATTTATGGAAAAGGGCTATACTGAGGGAGGTCTACAAGGTGAAATAGATCGGGTTGGATTATTGGATAGACAGATACTATTGACAGGGGGAGAGGAAAAAAGGGATGGGGGTAACTTTGATTTAGCCTTTGTTACTGGATTCAATACCCAATAAAGACAGCTCCAAAATATCATAAAACAACATTGGGGGATCCTGGAAACAGACCTTACATTGAGAAGCATCATCCCCCCCAACCCAAATTTATTTATAGGAAGGCCCAAAATTTAAAACAAATACTTGCACCCAGCTGTGTGGAACCTTAAAAGGTCCCACGCATGCAGGGATGGCAAACAGATGGCTTCTTCCCGTGCAGAACCTGTAAAGCCTGCAGGGAAGCAAATGGAACTAAAGCAAATAGGGTAACTTCATATAGTAATGGAAGAAGCTTTAAAATCCAAGAGTTCATCACTTGTAATGACCGCTTTGTCATATACCTTGCCTGGTGTAAGTGTGGGTGGCAGTATATAGGAAGGACCACAAGGACGCTTAAGGAGAGGATGGGTGGGCATGTCCGTAACATTACTAAAGGATATCCTAATCATGGAGTCTCAGCAAATTTTGGAAGCCACCATAGTTGTAACCCCAAGGAATTATCCTTTTGTGCGCTCCAAAAGATCTTGCCTGATTGGAGGGGTAGTAACAGAACAAAAAAGGGTCTCATAGGAGGAAACGAGGTAGATACATAGGATGGGGACTCTGAGACCTGATGGTCTTAATATAGAAATTGACTTGGTGTGTTTCCTAGGTGACTAGGGGTGTGATGTGTGTGCATGCACCCATAGCCCTGGGGGAGAACCAAGGACTGTGAACCTTACCAATGGAATAATACCACCCCATGATGGTGCTGAAAAGGATGTGGATTGATTAAAACTGGTTTCTTTGATATAAAAGATAGCGCTCCACACAAATTTCTGATCTTATATAAGTGAATACACTCACCAGATCCTATTGACCACTGTGAGACTGGTCAAAGAACGCACTCAGCGATGTCCTTCTCGATCACAGCAATCCTCCCCGATTGGTCCGTCTACTCCGCCTTTGCTTCTTCCTTAATGTCAACGTTTTTTCATATGCACAAGTACCTCATAAGATGAGAGAACCTCACATAGTACAGCTCCGTTTGTTAAAATGACGTTTAATACTTTTAAAATACTCACAAACGTAGGGTCATATGACTGCGCACAGTGTTTAAGAACGGGCTCTCCCCCGTGCCTCCCGGTCAGGCCCGCTGGTACCACTCCAATTCCGCCGCCAGTCCGTTGTTCATACAGCCCTCGCTTCCGCGCTGTGCACTCGTAGTGTCCTGACTGTCCGAGGTAGCTCCACCCGACGCGTTTTGTCACAGAGTGTGACTCATCAGGGGCGTGGCTTGCTACTCGGACGTCAGGTTTAAATATACGCTAAAGGCCCTCCCTCCAGCTAGAACGCTGGTATGCGGCGTACCTCCTCTCCACGTATTACCTCCCCACTGGCAGTCTTATCTGCCCATCCGGGTGTGCGCACGCAGTGCGTTCCAAAAAGTGCAGCAATTTGGCTGCTAATGCCCCTAGATACGCAGCATAAGGGAAAGCCCGCATTACATTACAATCATAAAAAACAGTTAATATCACATGCATTATCATAATTTCATTCCCATGCTCTTCCCCCAAGTCCATATTCTATCTATTTATATTTCATCTACCCCAGATACAAAAAATTACATCTCCTTTCTCTTCAGGGTTCTTTGTCGGCATCTTGTGGCCAAGTGATGTTACTACCACGTTATAGATATACGGTACTTAAAGCAATCATTTGTGAAACATATATTATATGATAAATGGTAAAACATATATAAAGTGTATATAAAATGCAGTCCATTTAGATCTCACTAAACTTTCCCTGCACTTCTAATCTACCCCTCCAGTAGCCACCTCAGCTATTAGCTATGAAGCAATTAAGATCTATATCTATGTTGTGTCCTCTTGGTTGCAACGTGCCCATCTCGTAGATCCATTTTGTCTCCTTCTTTGATATTTCTCTTGTTTTGTTTGCTCCTCTCCATGAATATTTCATCTTTTCTATACCACAAAACCTTAATGTTTCAGGGTTTGATTGATGGCATGTTCTGAAGTGTTCCGATACACTGTGTTCACTGAAGCTTCTTCTGATATTGCCTATGTGTTCCCCTATTCTCCTTTTCAATGTTCTTGTTGTTCTTCCTATGTATTGGAGATTGCATTGGCACCATACCATGTAAACAACTCCCTTACTGTTACAGGTGATATTCTGCCTAATTTTAAAGCTCGTTCCTCTTGATGTTGATGTAATTTCCTGGCATCTCATAGGTCTTGCCTCCCTACATCCCACACATCCCCTACATGGGTAAAACCCATTCTGTTGCCAGAAAACGTTTATTTCTCTGGGTGGGTTAACACAGCTGGGTGCCAAGATATTCCTTAAGTTTTTTGCTCTCCTATAGACAAAATGTGGTCGGTGAGGTAATATCTTTTGTAAGTTCACGTCCTCCCTTAAAATTGGCCAATGTCTCTTAAAAATTCTTTCCACCTGTCTGTGCTGCGTGTAAAAGTCACTAATAAACGGTATTCGATCATTATATTGCTCTCCCTCTCTTACTTTATTTTTAAGGAGTTCTCCTCTTTCCATTCTTCCTATATCCATAATATGCTTCTGTATATCTGTTTCTTCGTACCCCTTTTCCACAAATCGTTCCAGTAATACCTGGGATTGTGATATATAGTCTTCCATCTCACTACAATTTCTTCGCATCCGGACAATTTGTCCTCTTGGCACGGCCCTCAGCCATCTGGGGTGGTGGCAACTCTTCACGGACAGATAACCGTTTCGATCTGTTGGCTTAAAATATGTTGTTGTTATGAGTTTATTCTGTCTTCTTTCAATGTTTAAGTCCAGGAAGTGAATGCTCCTCTTACTCGCCTCCATTGTCAGTTCTATATTGATCTCATTATTGTTAAGTCCTTGAAAGAACAAAGGTAGTTCACTTTCTTCACCTCTCCAGAGCACAAAGAGGTCATCTATGAACCTTCGCCATACTGCTATTCTTCTGTCTTCTCCTTCTCCCAAAACTTCTTGCTCCCACCTCCCCATAAAGAGGTTTGCGAAAGATGGTGCATATCCCGCCCCCATCGCACATCCCCTTATCTGCAGAAAATAGTCTCCATTGTGCCAAAAATAATTCCTGGTCAGAGCAAACTCTAATAGATCCATGATGAACTTACTCTGCTTCCTTTTCATATTAGGGTCTCTCTCCAAGTAAAATCTTACTGCATCCATACCTGCTTGGTGCGGAATATTTGTGTAGAGTGACGTGACGTCAGCTGTCACAAGTATATCATTTTCCTCTACGACCAACTCGTCCAGAATTTGCAGCATGTGTTTTGTGTCCTTCACTACTTGTGGTAGGCCCATTACCAGCGGCTGTAGGAAGTGGTCCAGGTATTGGCCCACCCTATGTGTGATAGACCCTATTCCGCTGATAATGGGCCTCCCCGGGGGCTTCTCCATATTCTTGTGTACCTTTGGGACTTGATAGATTATAGGTGTTCTTGGCGCCGTGGGTGTAAGATGTTCAAATTCCTTATCATCCAGGATTCCTTCTGTGAGTCCCTCCCTTAGTAATGCTTTCAGTTCCTCCATGTATTTATCACATGGGTTCCCTCTCAGTTTTCTATACGTAGTTTGATCCATCACTAACCTGTTCAGCTCCTCCCCATACTGTTCCTGGTTCAGAACCAGGCACGTGCACAGGGGGGTGCTCTGGGTGCCCAGGCACCCCCCTTTTTAAAATCCTCAAAAAAAGGCCCCTCTCGCCGCGGAAATAAGCTCCTCCCCCGACCGCGATAAGCCCCGCCCACCTGCCGGAAGCTCCTCCCCCGCCTGGGACACTTTCAAGTGAAGAGGCCCAGACAGGAATCCTTGTGTGGCATACTGACCTTTCCCTCCACCTAGGTCAGTATGGACTGACCTCTACCTCCCCCAGCACCCATAGTAACATTTCCCTCCACCTAGTACCCACAGTGACCACTCCCTCCCCTAGCACCCACAGTGACCTTTCCCTCCATCTAGCACCCACAGTGACCTCTCTCTCCACCTAGCACCCACAGTAACCTCTCCCTCCCCCAGCACCCACAGTGCTTCCATCCACGTAGCACCCACAGTGACTTCTCCCTCCCCCTAGGACCCATACTGACCTCTCCCTCCCCAGTACCCACAGTGATATCTCCCATCACCTAGCACCCACAGTGACCTCTCCCTCCACCTAGCATCCACAGTGACCTCTCCCTCCACCTAGCACCCACAGTGACCTCTCCCTCCCCAGCTCTAGCAGTGATCCTGCCTACCCCAGCACCCACACTGACCTATCCCTCCCCTAGCACCCACAGTGATCTTTCCCTCCCCCAGTGGCTACCTTCCTGTCCCCTGCAGCACCCACAGGGACCTCCCAACCCAAAAACAGCACCTACAGTGATCTCTCCGATTGCCAGCGCCCACAGCGACCTCTCCCAACACCCAGCATCCACTTCCTCCTCCAGTAACTACACTGACTATCCCAGTACCCACAGTCACCTCCCTTTCCTCCAGCACCCATACTGATCTCTTCCTTCCACAGCACCCACAGTGAATTACCCTTCCCCCAGCACCTGACCTCTACCTCCCTTAGCAGCAACTATGCCATTCACAGCAGCACCCATAGTGACCTCCCCTTCCTCCAGCACCCACAATGACCTCTACCTCCCCCAAGACACACAGTGACCTCCTCCAAAGGACCCACAGTGACCTCCCTTTCCTCCAGCACTCATATTGACCTCTACCTTCCACAGCACCCACAGTTACTCCCCACCAGCACCCACAGTGACCTACCCTTCCGCCAGCACCCACACTGAGCTCTACCTCCCCCAGCAACCACACTAACCTCTACCTCCCCTAGCAGCAACTATGCCATTCATAGCAGTACCCACAGTGATCTCCAACCCCCTGCACCCACAACAATCCCACCAATATTCAGCACCCACATTACACTAAACCAGTAACCCCCACTATAGCAAGCACCCAGTACTTGCACCCTGCACCCAATACTCACATCCGGCCTCAATATGGCACTTAGTACTTGCATCAAACAGCCACATGACACCCAGTACCGGCACCCCTTCACCCTATAGCTGACACCCAGTACTCACACCCATACCACATGGCACAGTACTTGCACCCAGTCCCAACATGTCACTCACACCTGCACACCGCCTTTACATGGCACCCACTATCTGCACTCACATAACTAGTACTAGCACCCAAAGTACCTGCAGACAGAACCCACATAACACACAATGCCCACCCATAGCTAGCACCCAGTGCAGGCATGGCACCAAGTACTCGCACCTATGTGATACCCAGTACCTGCACCCAACACCCACATGCTTCATCTGCAGTAGTTCCAGATGCACTAAGCCTCCACTTAGTGCCCAGTACAAACACCAAGCACTCACATATCACATCCAGTACTTGCACCCAGAACTCACAAGGGACTGAGTACCTGCAATCAACACCTTCATGATAGTTGATACACACCCATACAGCCAGAATCCACATGACACCCTGTGTCAGCACCCAGAACCCACATGGCACCCAGCATCTGCCTTTAGCACCCACATGTCAACAAATACCCTACTATCCAGCATCCATCACCCATATGTCACCATGTACTCGCTCCCAGTACCCACTTGGCACTCAGTATTTGTATGTATCGAAGACCCACATACCCCCATAATCAACACCCACATGGCACAGTACTCGCACGTCACCAAGTTCCAAAGCCATTATATGCACCCAGTACCCGTCCATGGCCAGGACCCAAATAGCACCCAGTACCCATCCTTGGTTTGAACCCATATGGGAGAGTACTCTACCATGGCACACATCCAGACCACACATGACACTCCCTACTCACTCATGTCCAACACTCACATGTCTCCCTGTACCAATTAGCACTCACATGGCACCCACTATTGTTTATCACCATCTGCTACTCATTCAGCACCCAATACTGCATAGCACCCACTGCAAATAAACACCCAATACAAACTGGACCTCGGTACCCACAGCAGCTTGACACAGACTGTACTTTGGCATCTCATCACCCACTGCAACTTAGCACAAAGTGAACCTTTGCATCTTACCACCCACTGTATCTGGGCACCCGCTGCACCTTGGCACTTACTGCAGTTTTGCATCTACTAATGCTTAGCAACCACTGCATATTGGTAACCACTTCTTCTTTGCCTGAAAATAAGATTGGGTGCTGATCAAGAGGGACAGAGGTCCCAGTAATGAAAGGTGAGTCTGTGCCTCCACTGTGGGCTCCACTGTGCCCACTCTAACCCACTAACAGTGGGCACCTATCACTGCTGATTTGAGGGTGGTGGCACCAAAAGAGTTGGTTGGAAGGAGACAAAGTCTGCTTGATAATGCTATAAAGGTATTGTCACAGGAGCCCTTGTGGTCGGACTGCGAAATGCCTTCCAAACGGTGCCAGTGCACGGATCGTGCGAACTCTGGTCGCAGTCAATGCGTAGGAACCGTTGGGAATTGGCCGCCGACAAACCAGAAGGGAGCCTGTGAGGTACGGTAATTACAACTTTACACACTATTTCAGGGTATAACTGCCACCACCTCTGTTTTCTGAGACAGAGGACCTCACTAACTGGTTATTTCTCGACCTGCAAATAAAAATGGTTAACACACTCTATTCTGTCTAGATATCAACAACAGTAGCATCTCTTCAGAAGTCTGGTTCAGTTGTGCGGCTGATAAGCAGGGTAGCGGAACAGTGAATGACTTTGATAGTCTTTATTCATGGCAATATAAATAATTAATATATACAGACAATTATTAAAATCAACAATTATTAAAACAGTAATAGCCAGTATGAAATAAAAAAAGAAGAAAATACTTAGGGTTTGTGGAAATATGTCCATTCTGGGAAAACTTGTAGAGTTTCTTTTGTTCAGTTCAGCAAAGTTTAAAATCCAAGCAAACTGGAAAATGTCCTTTGTTCAGTTCAGACAAGATGGCTGATCAAGATGGCTGCTAGCTATGTGTCCTTTGTTTCAGCTCAGACAATATGGCCGCCAACCACATGGTCCCCTGGCTGGCAGAGTGCTTTCAGGAAGGTGGAATTTGAAGGACTGAGGGCCCGCCTGCCGGCCATGTGCTTTTGATGAAGCTGGTTTGGGGGTGGGGCAATGCCAGCCCCCTCTGAGTTACCCACCAATGACAGTTCATTCCCTCTGAGAGATTTTAGGGCTAAACTTATAAACTGCCATAACTCATGAACGATACATGTCATTTTTAGGGGGATAACAGATTCATACTTGTCGGAAAATACAGATTAATATGACATCAGACATGGCTAGGGCAGCGGGTCCAGTTCTTGAGAAGGGTCATACCTCAATAACTGGACGGACTATCACAATGAATTTCATATCAGCACGATGGCCAGATTTTACCGAACAAGACGATATGAATTTTATAGCTGTGCGAGGTATGGTTGCCATATAATCGTCAAGAAACCATACCCCCACATTCATTCATATCTGGCCTGGTCGGAGCCACTTCAGCTGGCTTTCTATGGCCCCCCTGTGGAGATTAGCTTCCTGAACTCAACTGTTTGTTCCTGCTCATTAGCATATCAAAAGAGCCATCCTGCAGTTAAGCTGATGTCTTCTCTCTGCTGAGAAAAGACAGATGCTTCTACACAATCAATTCAGATTCTATTGATCTGAAGCACAATCGATGCAGAGAATCGAGTGCGATCGCTTTTTCTTCATGGGCGGTTCCAGGATGCGTCTGCGGCCCCGCAACCATCCGTGACAGGTATAAGTATCTGCAAGTATCTGCACCCATGCCTAAAATTTCACCCAGTACTCACACCTGCACACAGCCTCCACATGGCCCCCACTATCTGCACCAAGCACCCACTTAACCCGTACCCGCACATAAAGTACCAGCACCCAGTACAGGCATGGTGCCAAGTATTCGCACCCATGTCACATCCAGTACCTGCACCCAGCCCCCACATGACATCCAGTGCATACACCCAGATCTTACATGGCACTAAGTACTTGCAATCAACACCCGAATGACACTCGATACTCAAACATAGCCAGAACCCACATGACACTCTGTACTCGCACCCAGAACCCACATGGCACCCAGCATCTGCATTCAGCACTAACATGACAACCAATACCCCCCTAGCCAGAAACGAGGAGGGGGGCATGCGGGGGAAGATGTTGCCAGGCCCCTTTTTTAAATTTGAGCACCCCCCACTTAAGGACCCTCTGCACGGCCCTGTTCAGAACCACCACCCCTCCCACTTTATCGGCTGGCCTAATGATTAGCTTCTTTTCTTCCAGCATTTCCTTGGCCATTTTAGTTACTCCCTTGGTTTTTCCTGGTTGTATCTTTTCCAACTCCTTTTCCACCATTTTTTTGAATACCTCCACACAGTTCGTATTTGTATTATCCTGAGGGTTAAATAAAGATCTATTTTTCATTCCTGTATGCTGGTATTCTACAGGTGGGTTATTTCTAGTAGTGGGTCCTTCTTTACTTAGGAAGTATTTTTTTATATTAAGTATTCGTGTATATTTCTGTAAGTCCACATATGTGCTAAATTTGTTTATTGGTTGTTTGGGGGCATGTTTTAAGCCTTGGTCCAGCATCTTAATCTCATTAGTGGATAATTCTACTCCTGATATATTGTATACACCTTTCCCTATCTCTCTCTTCTTCTCTTGTACGCGCCTCCCCCCTCGTATCCCCCTTCTGGTCCTCTCTTGTTTCCTCCCATTGGTGGCTGGTGCGGGGGTTCGTACTCTGGTCTCAGTTGGGGATTCCATGGTGGTTTGTGGTGTCCCTGGTTCGTCCCTAAAAAAGGCTGATATCTATGTTCTTGTCTCAATGGATCATATCTATTATGTGTTGTTACATTATACTGTCTACTATCCTGTCCGTTCCTCTGGATTCTTTGATTTTCCCCCCTTATGTCCTGGTTTCCATTAGCTATTCTAGGTTGAAACTGGTTTTGCCTGGGTCCTCTGTATTGGTATCCCTCATTGTTTCTTCTTGGGGTGTTGTTAATAGGGTTTGGGGCCCTTTTTGGTACTGCCCCTAACTCACGTGGCCCTGGTATGGATCTAGGTGCAGGCGTGTCCTGCACTGGTGTAGGCTAGTGTTGGGCGAACAGTGTTCGCCACTGTTCGGGTTCTGCAGAACATCACCCTGTTCGGGTGATGTTCGAGTTCGGCCGAACACCTGACGGTGCTCGGCCAAACCGTTCGGCCATATGGCCGAACTAAGAGCGCATGGCCGAACGTTCCCCGAACGTTCGGCTAGCGCTGTGATTGGCCGAACGGGTCACGTGGTTCGGACCCGAACGCGCTCTGATTGGCCGAACTGTCACGTGGTTCGGGTAAATAAATACCCGAACCACGTCATATCTCCGCCATTTGTCTGTGGGTTTAGCTTTGGGTAGGCAGGCAGGGTAGTTCGCGCTCCAGCCACGCTAGCCAGGGTCCCCCCCAGTCATTGTGTGTCGCTGCTGGGAATAGTAGTACACCGCTCGCTCAGCATTCTGTTTACTGCCACTCTGTGTACCTCGCTCAGCCACACTATATAGCATTCTGTTTACTGCCACTCTGTGTCTGCTGGGAATAGTAGTACACCGCTTGCTCAGCCACACTATATAGCATTCTGTTTACTGCCACTCTGTGTACCTCGCTCAGCCACACTATATAGCATTCTGTTTACTGCCACTCTGTGTCTGCTGGGAATAGTGGTACACCGCTCGCTCAGCCACACTATATAGCATTCTGTTCACTGTTCTGTGTCTGCTTGGAATAGTGGTACACCGCTCGTTCAGCCACACTATATAGCATTCTGTGTACTGTTCTGTGTCTGCTGGGAACAGTAGTACACCGCTCGTTCAGCCACACTATATAGCATTCTGTGTACTGTTCTGTGTCTGCTGGGAACAGTAGTACACCGCTCGCTCAGCCACACTATATAGCATTCTGTTCACTGTTCTGTGTCTGCTGGGAATAGTGGTACACCGCTCGCTCAGCCACACTATATAGCATTCTGTTCACTGTTCTGTGTCTGCTGGGAATAGTGGTACACCGCTCGCTCAGCCACACTATATAGCATTCTGTTTACTGTTCTGTGTCTGCTGGGAATAGTGGTACACCGCTCGCTCATCCACACTATATAGCATTCTGTTCACTGTTCTGTGTCTGCTGGGAATAGTGGTACACCGCTCGCTCAGCCACACTATATAGCATTCTGTTCACTGTTCTGTGTCTGCTGGGAATAGTGGTACACCGCTCGCTCAGCCACACTATATAGCATTCTGTTCACTGTTCTGTGTCTGCTGGGAATAGTGGTACACCGCTCGCTCAGCCACACTATATAGCATTCTGTTTACTGTTCTGTGTCTGCTGGGAACAGTAGTACACCGCTCGCTCAGCCAGAGTATATAGCATTGTGTTTACTGCCACTCTGTGTACACCGCTCAGCCAGACTATATACCATTGTTTACTGACACTCTGTGTACACCACTCAGCCACACTATATACCATTGTTTACTGACACTCTGTGTACACCGCTCAGCCAGACTATATACCATTGTTTACTGCCACTCTGATTCTGCTGGGAACAGTAGTACACCGCTCGCTCAGCCAGACTATATACCATTGTTTACTGACACTCTGTGTACACCGCTCAGCCAGACTATATACCATTGTTTACTGACACTCTGTGTACACCACTCAGCCACACTATATACCATTGTTTACTGACACTCTGTGTACACCGCTCAGCCAGACTATATACCATTGTTTACTGCCACTCTGATTCTGCTGGGAACAGTAGTACACCGCTCGCTCAGCCAGACTATATACCATTGTTTACTGACACTCTGTGTACACCGCTCAGCCAGACTATATACCATTGTTTACTGACACTCTGTGTACACCACTCAGCCACACTATATACCATTGTTTACTGACACTCTGTGTACACCGCTCAGCCAGACTATATACCATTGTTTACTGCCACTCTGATTCTGCTGGGAACAGTAGTACACCGCTCGCTCAGCCAGACTATATACCATTGTTTACTGACACTATATAGCAGACTATATAGCATTGTGTGTACACCGCTCAGCCAGACTATATGCCATTGTTTACTGACACTCTGTGTACACCGCTCAGCCAGACTATATACCATTGTTTACTGACACTCTGTGTACACCGCTCAGCCAGACTATATACCATTGTTTACTGCCACTCTGATTCTGCTGGGAACAGTAGTACACCGCTCGCTCAGCCAGACTATATACCATTGTTTACTGACACTCTGTGTACACCGCTCAGCCAGACTATATACCATTGTTTACTGCCACTCTGATTCTGCTGGGAACAGTAGTACACCGCTCGCTCAGCCAGACTATATACCATTGTTTACTGACACTATATAGCAGACTATATAGCATTGTGTGTACACCGCTCAGCCAGACTATATGCCATTGTTTACTGACACTCTGTGTACACCGCTCAGCCAGACTATATACCATTGTTTACTGACACTCTGTGTACACCGCTCAGCCAGACTATATACCATTGTTTACTGCCACTCTGATTCTGCTGGGAACAGTAGTACACCGCTCGCTCAGCCAGACTATATACCATTGTTTACTGACACTCTGTGTACACCGCTCAGCCAGACTATATACCATTGTTTACTGCCACTCTGATTCTGCTGGGAACAGTAGTACACCGCTCGCTCAGCCAGACTATATACCATTGTTTACTGACACTATATAGCAGACTATATAGCATTGTGTGTACACCGCTCAGCCAGACTATATACCATTGTTTACTGACACTCTGTGTACACCGCTCAGCCAGACTATATACCATTGTTTACTGCCACTCTGATTCTGCTGGGAACAGTAGTACACCGCTCGCTCAGCCAGACTATATAGCATTGTGTTTACTGCCACTCTGTGTACACCGCTCAGCCACACTATATAGCATTGCGTACTCTGCCAGTCAGTGTGTATATTGCTGGGATCAGTAATACTCCACTCACCGTCAACCACTATATGAGCTCAACATGAGTTCCCCAGAGACCTCCGCTGTGAGCAGCACTCCCAACAACAGCAACAGCCAACGCCCCACGCAAGCTATAACATCCACCCCAGCAGCCAGTGGTCAGCAGCAGCCCTCCCCGGAGGAGAACGTTGTGTCCATCAGTCCGTCGCCAGAGCGATTAATGAGGGCTGCCATTGAGGAGATGATGGGGCCTGATGTGGAGGAGGAGGTCTGGCTCAGGCCAGCATCCCAAGTTAATGTTGAGGACGATGAGGGGTCTGTGTCTGGGGATGTTGGGGTGGCAGAGGTGGTGGGTGGGTCAGACTCAGGAGAAGAGTTGTATGATGAGGATGATGATCGGGACCATCTGTATGTGCCTCAGAGTCCGACCCCGGAAAACATGTTGTATCGTGTGTTTAGGTACTAAAATCTGCGTTCCCTCCCAGTAGTGTTGGGCGAACAGTGTTTGCCACTGTTTGGGTTCTGCAGAACATCACCCTGTTCGGGGTGACTATATAGCAGACTATATAGCATTGTGTTTAATGCCACTCTGTGTACACGGCTCAGCCACACTATATAGCATTGTGTTTACTTCCACTCTGTGTCTGCTGGGAACAGTAGTACACCGCTCACCCGCCACTGTATAGCATTGTGCTCTGTGTCACTGCTGACAATAGTGGTACACCGCTCACCCACCACTGTATAGCATTTCTGTACTGCCACTGTACTGCTGCCAGTCAGCGTGTACTTTAAGGATAAGTGAAATGAGGAAGAAATCCGGTGAAAGAGGGAGGGGCAAGGGAAGAGGTGTTTCCCCTGACGGTTCACGTACAGGCCACAGGGGAGCACCCAAGAAAACCCACTCAATACTGCCCATGTTGTCCAGGACAACAACCCTCACAGATCCAAAAGAACAGGACCAGATAATTACTTGGATGACCTCTCAAGCGTCCAGCAGTGGGTTAAGCAGCATCAGCACATCACGCACGAGGTCCGAGTCCTCAGCCAGTTAAAGTCTGGGCTTTCTTTGAAGACTGCACTGAGGATGTTACCATGGCGATTTGCAAGGTGTGCAAGACCCGCCTGAGCAGGGGGAAAAGTATTAACAACCTCTCCACCACCAGCATGAGCCGCCACATTCTATCCAAACATCCCACTCTGTGGGCAAACGCGGCAGGACAGGGTACCACCAGCAACACTGCCTCCCTTGGGTTCACCAGACTCACCACCAGACCCGCCTCAGCAGCAGCAGTAGCCCAGCCATTGCGTGGTTCACAACATTCACAAACATCAGACGATGCTGACACTGTCACTTTCCGGACTAGTGCTCTTGAGGTCTCCCAGTGTTCATCAAACACAACAACCAACAGCCCTTCGGTGTGCAGCGCTACGGTTGAGTTGTCTGTTTCTGAGATGTTTGAGCACAAGAGGAAATTGCCAGCAAATGACCCCCGGGCCGTGGCAGTAACAGCCAGCCAGCATAGCCAAGCTTCTGGCCTGCGAAATGCTGCCATATCGAGTGGTGGAGACAAACAGCTTCAAGGGCATGATGTCAGTGGCCATCCCACGTTACGTGGTTCCCAGCCGCTACCACTTTGCGCGCTCTGCAGTGCCTGAGTTGCATGAGCACGTGGTCAGCTAAATAACCCGAAGCTTGAAGAATGCCGTTGCCTGCAAGGTTCACCTCACCACTGACACCTGGACGAGTGCGTTCGGCCAGGGTCGATACATCTCCCTTACCGCGCACTGGGTGAACCTTGTGGAGCCTGGCAGCGATTCCTCACCTGCTACGGCGCGGGTGTTGCCCACGCCGCAAACAGCTGGATAACAACAGCAGCACCTACCTCTCTGACTCCTTCTCCTCCAACGCATCTCAAAGCTGTACCTCATCCGGAAATGCTAACCCAGCACCAGCAGCAGTAGGATCGTGGAAGCAGTGCAGCACAGCTGTTGGCATGCGTCAGCAAGCGTTGCTGAAGCTGATCTGCCTTGGGGATAAGCAGCACACAGGGGAGGAAATTTGGAGGGGAATAAAGGAACAGACGGATTTGTGGCTGGCACCGCTGGACCTGAAACCGGGCATGAAGCTAGACACCTGGCACGAACTGGCAATGTACGCAATAGAGGTGCTGGCTTGCCCGGCAGCCAGCGTTATGTCGGAACGCTGTTTCAGTGCTGCCGGAGGCATCATCACAGATCGGCGTATCCGCCTCTCCACAGAAAATGCAGACCGTCTGACTCAAATTAAAATGAATCAATCCTGGATTGGAAACGACTACGCAACACTCCTGGACCCCAACCAAGTAACATGACCGATGAACATCTGGGATGGTTTAGCGTTTCCGGTCCCTGTTTATTGAACCTCTCATCTGTATTACATTTATGACTGCATGGCGGCAAAAAGCATTGCTGCTATATCCGCACGCTTTTTGTCCTCATGCAAGGCCTGGGTTGTTGTGTCTCACAAAGCGTGGCCTTCTCCTCCTGCGCCTCCTCCTGTTCCATCACGTGTGCTGCTGCTGGGTTAGCGTTGCCGCGTGGTCCCTGTTTATTGAACCACTTATCTTTATTACATTTATGACTGCATGGTGGTACAAAGCATGCTATCCGCACGCTTCTTGTCCTCATGCAAGGCCTGGGTTGTTGTGTCTCAAAGCGTGGCCTTCTCCTCCTGCGCCACCCTCCTCCTGTTCCATCACGTGTGCTGCTGCTGGGTTAGCATTACCGGTCCCTTTTCCTGGAACCTCTTATATGTATTACATTTATGACTGCATGCCGACAAAAAGCATGTTACCTGTGCAAAGAAAACAGACATTTCCCGCATTTAAAAGACAGTTTTCCCTTTGAAACTTTAAAATCGATTTTCTCAAAAACTATAAGCTCTTTTTGCTAAATTTTTTTTTCCTCTTGTACCCACTCCCAAGGTGCACATACCCTGTAAATTTGGGGTATGTAGCATATAAGGAGGCTTTACAAAGCACAAAAGTTCGGGTCCCCATTGACTTCCATTATGTTCGGAGTTCGGGTCGAACACCCGAACATCGCGGCCATGTTCGGCCTGTTCGGCCCGAACCCGAACATCTAGATGTTCGCCCAACACTAGTGTAGGCCTAGTTTTGGCCTGCCATTTATATGCTTTTTTTAGCTTATAGGCATTCCAGTCAAATATACATTTTTTTCTTCTTTTTTATGATGATCTCTCTTTCCTGTTTGATGAGAACTTCGCATGTTCTTTCTGATAATGCTTTATATGACGGATTCTCTTTATATGGCTCCAATTCATTTTTGATTCCTATAATTTCTTTTCCCAGTCGCTCTAACCGCTTAGTCTTCCTTTTCCTTAATAATTCCATTAAACCCTGTGCCACAACCGTCAAAAAACTCTTCCCACTCCTTGTTATTCTCTTCATCTTCCTCACCATCATCTGGGCTGACATCCCACCTCAATTTCTGAGGTACCACCCCTTTCGTTATATATTTATTAAGGGATGCTACATCCCACCACGTGGTCTGCTCCTTAATCATCACAGTTTCTAATGCCCTAAATTTTTCCTCAATTTCCTTCTTGACATCATCCTGTGTATCGTCTTCTACTTTAAACACCGCTTCTATATCTACATTACGATTGTCCCTATATTCAAACACATCCATGCTGCTTATTAGTACTGTAGTTATTAAATGCAAAGTTATAATATAAGCGCAACAGATAAATGTTCAACAGTAAATTCAAGTCCACACACTCCACTTGCTAAGAGCAGGTTAAGTGGATGTATAAACATATGCAGAAGGTTCACTTTAAAAACTGTCCCATTTAGCATAAATTGTTAAAGGTTAGTTATGGAAAGTCTGTTCAAAACACACTCTTCCTATTGGTATGCGCTTCTTATTGGTGTCAGCTTCACCTTAGTCGAGAGTTCCTTTGATATAAAAGATAGTGCTCCACACAAATTTCTGATCTTATATAAGTGAATACACTCACCAGATCCTATTAGACCACTGTGAGACTGGTCAAAGAACGCACTCAGCGATGTCCTTCTCGATCACAGCAATCCTCCCCGATTGGTCCGTCTACTCCGCCTTTGCTTCTTCCTTAATGTCAACGTTTTTTCATATGCACAAGTACCTCATAAGATGAGAGAACCTCACATAGTACAGCTCCGTTTGTTAAAATGACGTTTAATACTTTTAAAATACTCACAAACGTAGGGTCATATGACTGCGCACAGAGTTTAAGAACGGGCTCTCCCCCGTGCCTCCCGGTCAGGCCCGCTGGTACCACTCCAATTCCGCCGCCAGTCCGTTGTTCATACAGCCCTCGCTTCCGCGCTGTGCGCTCGTAGTGTCCTGACTGTCCGAGGTAGCTCCACCCGACGCGTTTCGTCACAGCGTGTGACTCATCAGGGGCGTGGCTTGCTACTCGGACGTCAGGTTTAAATATACGCTAAAGGCCCTCCCTCCAGCTAGAACGCTGGTATGCGGCGTACCTCCTCTCCACGTATTACCTCTCCACTGGCAGTCTTATCTGCCCATCCGGGTGTGCGCACGCAGTGCGTTCCAAAAAGTGCAGCAATTTGGCTGCTAATTCCCCTAGGTACGCAGCATAAGGGAAAGCCCGCATTACATTACAATCATAAAAAACAGTTAATATCACATGCATTATCATAATTTCATTCCCATGCTCTTCCCCCAAGTCCATATTCTATCTATTTATATTTCATCTACCCCAGATACAAAAAATTACATCTCCTTTCTCTTCAGGGTTCTTTGTCGGCATCTTGTGGCCAAGTGATGTTACTACCACGTTATAGATATACTTAAAGCAATCATTTGTGAAACATATATTATATGATAAATGGTAAAACATATATAAAGTGTATATAAAATGCAGTCCATTTAGATCTCACTAAACTTTTCCTGCACTTCTAATCTACCCCTCCAGTAGCCACCTCAGCTATTAGCTATGAAGCAATTAAGATCTATATCTATGTTGTGTCCTCTTGGTTGCAACGTGCCCATCTCGTAGATCCATTTTATCTCCTTCTTTGATATTTCTCTTGTTTTGTTTGCTCCTCTCCATGAATATTTCATCTTTTCTATACCACAAAACCTTAATTTTTCAGGGTTTGATTGATGGCATGTTCTGAAGTGTTCCGATACACTGTGTTCACTGAAGCTTCTTCTGATATTGCCTATGTGTTCCCCTATTCTCCTTTTCAATGTTCTTGTTGTTCTTCCTATGTATTGGAGATTGCATTGGCACCATACCATGTAAACAACTCCCTTACTGTTACAGGTGATATTCTGCCTAATTTTAAAGCTCGTTCCTCTTGATGTTGATGTAATTTCCTGGCATCTCATAGGTCTTGCCTCCCTACATCCCACACATCCCCTACATGGGTAAAACCCATTCTGTTGCCAGAAAACGTTTATTTCTCTGGGTGGGTTAACACAGCTGGGTGCCAAGATATTCCTTAAGTTTTTTGCTCTCCTATAGACAAAATGTGGTCGGTGAGGTAATATCTTTTGTAAGTTCACGTCCTCCCTTAAAATTGGCCAATGTCTCTTAAAAATTCTTTCCACCTGTCTGTGCTGCGTGGAAAAGTCACTAATAAACGGTATTCGATCATTATATTGCTCTCCCTCTCTTACTTTATTTTTAAGGAGTTCTCCTCTTTCCATTCTTCCTATATCCATAATATGCTTCTGTATATCTGTTTCTTCGTACCCCATTTTCCACAAATCGTTCCAGTACAGCGCGGAAGCGAGGGCTGTATGAACAACGGACTGGCGGCGGAATTGGAGTGGTACCAGCGGGCCTGACCGGGAGGCACGGGGGAGAGCCCGTTCTTAAACTCTGTGCGCAGTCATATGACCCTACGTTTGTGAGTATTTTAAAAGTATTAAACGTCATTTTAACAAACGGAGCTGTACTATGTGAGGTTCTCTCATCTTATGAGGTACTTGTGCATATGAAAAAACGTTGACATTAAGGAAGAAGCAAAGGCGGAGTAGACGGACCAATCGGGGAGGATTGCTGTGATCGAGAAGGACATCGCTGAGTGCGTTCTTTGACCAGTCTCACAGTGGTCAATAGGATCTGGTGAGTGTATTCACTTATATAAGATCAGAAATTTGTGTGGAGCGCTATCTTTTATATCAAAGGAACTCTCGACTAAGGTGAAGCTGAAATCAGTAAGAAGCGCATACCAATAGGAAGAGTGTGTTTTGAACAGACTTTCCATAACTAACCTTTAACAATTTATGCTAAATGGGACAGTTTTTAAAGTGAACCTTCTGCATATGTTTATACATCCACTTAACCTGCTCTTAGCAAGTGGAGTGTGTGGACTTGAATTTACTGTTGAACATTTATCTGTTGCGCTTATATTATAACTTTGCATTAAAACTGGTTTCTCCATTGGGGTGAATGATGCAGGGGGTGTGGAGTTCACTTCACCCTATATATCAATAAAAACGTTTTTTCTCTGGTCAAGGAGGGGTAGAGCTACTATCAGATCTAAGGGGGGTGGGGGTATTGATATATGGGATAACATAAAATATGATTGATATTGGGGGGAAGTGGATTGCCACGCATCTTGCTAATAAATATATTTATGAATTATGTATAAATGTTCCCAGGGAATAAATAATCTAAATGTATTCTTTGAACTGTGAACAAATGTCAAGGGAACAGATGATGGTAATTAAATGGAATGTCCTCACAAGTATAGCTATACATACTTTATAATAATTTTTTATGTATTTTAAAGAGAATCTGTATTGTTAAAATCACACAAAAGTAAACATACCAGTGCGTTAGGGGACATCTCCTATTACCCTCTGTCACAATTTCGCCGCTCCCCGCCGCATTAAAAGTGGTTAAAAACAGTTTTAAAAAGTTTGTTTATAAACAAACAAAATGGCCACCAAAACAGGAAGTAGGTTGATGTACAGTATGTCCACACATAGAAAATACATCCATACACAAGCAGGCTGTATACAGCCTTCCTTTTGAATCTCAAGAGATCATTTGTGTGTTTTTTTCCCCCTGTTCTCATGCACTGAAGTTTCAGGCTGCTCTTTTCTTCCTGCAAACAGCTTTGCCCTTGTCTGTAATTCCTCACTATGTTAAAGCCCAGCCAGCTCAGAGGACGATTTATCCAGCTTGTAAAAGAGAAGAGAGAAGAGAGAAGCTGCTCTAATCTAAATAACACACAGGCAGTGTGCATAGAGGGGCCTGGAAGGGTGAGTTCATAGCAGAACCACAACACTGAAGAACTTGGCAGCCTTCCAGACACAGGCTGACAAGTCTGACAAGAGAGAGATAAGTTGATTTATTACAGAGACTGTGATAGTACAAAGTGCTGCAGTAAGCCAGAACACATTAGAATAGCTTTTGGAAGTTGTAGGATGATAAAAAACAGGATGCAATTTTTGTTACGGAGTCTCTTTAAGGCATGAAGAAAATCTTTTTTATGAAATGTAGGAGTGTCATTTATATTATGAACACTAGATGGCAGGAGGTAGGCTGTATAGATAAGGAAAGATGTATATTCATATGTTTCAATGCTGTAATAGGGAGTGTAATAATATTAATGGACATAAGATGGCAGGCTTGCAGGCTATAGAGAGGGAGGATGGAGCGCATGCGTCATCACGTGATAATCCCATAAGAATATCCGCAGTACGCATCAGACTCCATGCCCCTGATGAGTCACTGAGTGACGAAATCGATAGGGCGGAGCCTGATGCGGAAGCGAACGAGCACACTACGGAGTGGCGTGGCGGCGAGACGGACCTAGGAAGGGAATCCCAACCCACCGAGCGCGCGGCGGTGTCAAGGAGTTAGCTCAACGGGTCGGAAGCCTGCCAGCCTAGGCCACCTATACGGGGGAGAGCCCGTTGAATAAACTCTGAGCGATTTTAACCTAATGGACCATGTGAGTGGAACTGATGTTTTAATAAACTAATTTTAAGACAGTGTTATTCTATGTGGAGTTTTTCCTCTGAGGTGACTTATCAGAGAAGAGAACACCCCTGAAAAGAGACTTTGGTGATTTGATCTGTGAGGTGGGGGACGACCCGGGAACTGTCCCAAGGCTCATATTGGCCAATCTGGTCAGAGGACGCGGTAAGTGGCACACAAAGGGTGCTGGTGGTGGCCATCTCTGTCCTGCTTAACTTGAGGAGGTTTATCTTAATGAAGCCCTGTATGGAAGCTTAAAGGACTTTTTGGATTGCCAGTTTATGGACTTGTTCAAGGGACTTTATATAGGCTGTTTGAATATTCGTTAAATTCACTGTAAACATATTGTTTAGCGGTTTAATGTACACCGTGAGCGCCGGCCTCTTGGGATAAATTTGTTGAAGTTAAGAGGTGGCGAACAGGTGTTTGTTTATGCACACATAGATCTGAGAGGGAGATCCCTAAGGCTGAGAGCGCTACCTCTTTGGGTATTCGTTCAAAGATTTGTGTCAAAGTACCCAGGCTTAGAGGACGTCCTGAAGCAGGCCAGGAAGTTGTGTGGGCATTTCAGACGGTCTTACACAGCCATGGCACGCTTTGCGGACATTCAGCGGAGAATCAACTTGCAGGTGAGATGCTTGATATGCGATAGCCCTACTCGCTGGAATTCAACCCTGCTCATGTTCTCTTGCCTGCTAGAACAGGAGAAAGCCGTCACCCAGTATCTGTACAATTACAGTAGAAGGACACAATCTGGGAAGATGGGGATGTTGTGGTCCAACAACTGGACACTGATGCGAAATGTAGGCAGGATCATGTGGCCGTTTGAGGAGGTGACCAACCTGGTGAGTCGCGCTGAAAGCACCATCAGCGACTTGATCCCCTACGCTTACTTCCTGGAGCGTGCCGTACGTAGAGTGGTGGATGAAGCTGTGGAGGAGCATGAAGAAGAACAGTTATGGCAGGAGGAGTCATGGGAGCAATTTTCATCCGAACCAGATGTTTCCTCAACACCTGCGGCAGCATAGAGGGGGGAGGAGGACGAAGAAGAGGAGTCGTGTGGGAAAGAAGAGGAGTCAGACTTGGATGATGAGGAAGGTGTTTCTGTGGAGGAGGAAGAGGCGGCGGCAGAAGAACAAACGCAGCAGCCGTCACAGGGGGCTTGTGCTGCTCCATGTTCCCGTGGTATTGTTCGTGGCTGGGGGGAGGAAGAGGACTTACGTAACGCCACTCAGGAAGAGCAAGAGGAGATGGATAGTATGTCTGGATCCGACTTTGTGTAGATGGCCTCTTTCATGCTGTCCAGCCTGTTGAGGGACCCCCGTTCAAAAAAACTCAAGGGGAATGACCTGTACTGGGTGGCCACGCTACTAGACCCTCGGTACTGGCACAAAGTTGTGAACCTGTTACCAACTCAACAGAGGGCGGAAAGGATGCAGCACATGCAGAACAAGCTGGCAATGATCAGGGGTGTTGCTAGGATCCTAAGAGATCAGGGGCACCTATGGGCACCGGTGATGGCACACACTGCAGCTAATTTACTATCAGTACAGGTACAGAGTAACAGCTTATACTGTACATACTGGAGGTAGCAGAGATCAGAACACACTGCAGCTAGTTTACTATCAGTACAGGCAGGGCAGCCATCAGGGGGGTACAAGAGGCACAGTAGTATGGGGCCCAGGAAGGGTCAGGGGCCCAGACAGTGGAAGTGCCACTCGAGCCTCTGCTGGCAATTATTCTACAGGAGTTGTGTGGTCATCTACCTCTTCCCTGCTGTGTGATTGGTGGTGAACATGTATCAATGCAGGGGGGAGGGTGTTATGGGCGACAAGCAAGCTGCTTTGACTCTACCCCACATACCGTTGCTCCACCCCCACACAATCTGCCTATCACGTCATCTGCAGCTATAATCTACCTATCAGATTGTTATTTGGCGTGAGGGGGGGGCTGTAGATTTGCCAAGTATGGGGCCCAGAAAATTCTGATGGCAGCCCTGAGTACAGGTACAGAGTAACAGCTTATGCTGTATATACTGGAGGCAGCAGAGATCAGCACACAATAAAGCTAGTTTACTATCAGTACAGGTACAGAGTAACAGCTTATACTGTACATACTGGAGGCAGCAGAGATCAGCACACACGGCATGTAGTTAACTATTAGTACAGGTACAGAATAACAGCTTATACTGTACATACTGGAGGTAGCAGAGATCAGCACACACTGCAGCTAGTTTACTATCAGTACAGGTACAGAGTAACAGCTTATACTGTACATACTGGAGGCAGCAGAGATCCGCACACACTACATCTAGTTGCCTATCAGTACAGGTACAAAGTAACAGCTTATACTGTACATACTGGAGGCAGCAGAGATCAGCACACACTGCAGCTAGTTTACTATCAGTACAGGTACAGAGTAACAGCTTATACTGTACATACTGGAGGTAGCAGAGATCAGCACACAATACAGCTAGTTTACTATCAGTACAGGTACAGAGAAACAGCTTATACTGTACATACTGGAGGCAGCAGAGATCAGCACCCACTTCAGCTAGTTTACTATCAGTACAGGTACAGAGTAACAGCTTATACTGTACATACTGAAGGTAACAGAGATCAGCACACACTGCATCTAGTTTACTATCAGTACAGACACAGAGTAACAGCTTATACTGTAACTGTACATACTGGAGGTAGCAGAGATCAGCACCCACTGCAGCTAATTTACTATCAGTACAGACACAGAGTAACAGCTTATACTGTACATACTGGAGGTAGCAGAGATCAGCACACACTGCAGCTTGTTTACTATCAGTACAGGCACAGAGTAACAGCTTATACTGTACATACTGAAGGTAACAGAGATCAGCACACACTGCATCTAGTTTACTATCAGTACAGACACAGAGTAACAGCTTATACTGTAACTGTACATACTGGAGGTAGCAGAGATCAGCACCCACTGCAGCTAATTTACTATCAGTACAGGCACAGAGTAACAGCTTATACTGTACATACTGGAGGCAGCAGAGATCAGCACCCACTGCAGCTGGTTTACTATCAGTACAGGCACAGAGTAACAGCTTATACTGTACATACTGGAGGCAGCAGAGATCAGCACCCACTGCAGCTAGTTTACTATCAGTACAGGCACATAGTAACAGTTTATACTGTACATACTGGAGGGAGCAGAGATGCAGCTAGTTTACTATCAGTACAGGCACAGAGTAACAGCTTATACTGTACACACTGGAGGCAGCAGAGAACTGCACCCACTGCAGCTAGTTTACTATCAGTACAGGCACAGAGTAACAGCTTATACTGTACATACTGGGGGTAGCAGAGATCAGCACACACTGCAGCTAGTTTACTATCAGTACAGGCACATAGTCACAGCTATACTGTAATGGGACATGGGGGATGGGGTTCAGGCACAGACACACACAATGGGGCACAGACACACACAATAAGGAATAGAGGATGAAGCGCACACACACACACACACATACATATACACATACATACATACATACATACATACATACATACATACATACATACATACATACATACATACACAATGGGGCACAGAGGCTGGGGCACTGACAGACAGACAGACAGACACACTATACACACATACACACTCCACACACACACAGACACACTCCACACACACAGACACACTCCACACACACAGAAACACTCCACACACACAGACACACTCCACACACACACAGACACACTCCCCACACACACAGATACACTCCACACACACAGACACACTCCACACACACACAGACACACTCCACACACACACAGACACACTCCACACACACACAGACACACTCCACACACAGACACACTCCACACACACACAGACACACTCCACACACACACAGACACACTCCACACACACACAGACACACTCCACACACATTACACAGAGAACAAGCCTGGCAGAGTAAACAGTATACTACCTCCTCCCTGGTCTGGAGTCTGCAGTCTGCCACTCACGGGGTTAACTAGCTGCCGCGGCTGCATCCTGCCTGTGTCTGGAGTCCGACCTCCAGGATGGCTCTGACAGTTCTCCCCCTCACTTGGCTCTGCAGCAGAGGCCTCTCAGTCCCGCTTGGTGGCATGCGGAGGATCAGCGAGGGTCAGCGGGCACCGGGCGGGCAATTCAAAACTGGCTCCGAGGTGTCTCCACTACACGTGCAGGGGGCGGAGCTACTCACGCTCTCTCCAGCCCCCTGCCTATTCATTCAATCTCGCGCCCCTTGCCTGGTGCTCCTGATCGGGCAGGGGGCGGATGGACAAAATGACCAGCAGTGCCGCTGATGATTCTGAGCAGCTAGCACCGCCCACAATATGGCGGCCGCCGTATTGTGTAAACGGCGGCCGCGCAAAGCAAATACATTCATGGCACTATCGTTGGGCCCCCCAGAGCACTAATTAGGGGCACCCCAAAGCCATATCCGTGGCACGTGCCACCGATATGTGACGCTAGCGACGCCTCTGGCAATGATGGTTTACAATGCGTTTAAGGGTGATGTGACAGCACAACGCAATAAAGGTACCACTGCCAGTAATCCTCCTCCTCCCATGTCCACGCAGGCAAGGACAGGACGCTCCAGTGATCTCATGGTGATGTCGGACATGCGGACATTCTTTAGTCCAACGCCTCGCTGTAGACCTTCCGGGTTCACCCTCCACCAACGCCTGAACCGGCAGGTAGCCGACTACCTGGCCTTAACTGTGGATGTAGACACTGCGAGCAGCGACGATGAACCTTTGGACTACTGGGTGCGCAGGCTTGACCTGTGGCCAGAGCTGTCCCAATTTGCCATCCAACTTCTCTCTTGCCCTGCCGCAAGCGTCCTGTCAGAAAGGACCTTCAGTGCAGCTGGAGGCATTGTCACTGAGAAGTGAAGTCGCTTAAGTCACAAAAGTGTTCAGTACCTCACCTTTATCAAAATGAATGAGGCATGGATTCCGGATGGCTACTGCCTGCCCCAAGACTAAGTCAGTCCCCACACACAGCATCTCTGCCTGCAGGCCGCTTGACTGCCTTCTCCGCCACCACCAATAGGGTCCAGGACTCCAGGCGGATTCCTGAATTTTTAAGGCCGCTGCTAGCAGCGGCCGCTGTACTAATTTTTCTGGTGCGTGTACATGCTTGCCTAATTTTTCTGGCTGCACTGCGGGCGGCTGCAACAACAAAACAAAAGGCATGTACATGTGCCCATTCCCCTTCGTGATCATTACCTTGCCGCGGTGAAGGGGCTTGCATTTCACAATGAAGCAATGCCCGCCGGCTATATGAGTGTCTCGGGTGGGGGTGGCACACCAAAGATAATAAGGTCGTTACTTCATTGTGGTCAGACCAAATTTGATCAGCTGGACAGTCACTGTTGTTCTTTCATTGAGCTACCACAGCCCGGCGACCATATGGGCTGGAAAACCGCCACGGCCTGCACTCTGGCCATGTTGCGCACCAGTCCAGCACGGCCGTCACTACGCAAACAGCTGTTTGTGGTGCGTTACACAGTGAGTTTGGTGTGTCACTGTGAAGCAGTACTCTAATCAGAATCAGAATCAGAGTCAATTTTATTTCGCCAAGTAAGTTTGCACCTACAAGGAATTTGTCTTGGCAGTTGCTTAACAAACACAAACAAAAACCATACAAGGACAGACAGTGTGTATATTACAAGTCAAGGACATTATAAGTATAGTGGCAGTAAGCAATGTGAGAATTGTTCATTTACAGTTCTGTGCTGATTACTATCAAGTCCTAGCAGCTCTAACGTGGTTCAGAATTAAGTATGGCTACCGCTTGAGGAAAAAAGCTGTTCCGGTGTCCCTGGATACACATGCAAGATGTTTTAAAGCACTTTAGGCCTGCAATTTAGCATTCAATGTGATTTCTGCCCTTAAAACGCTGCTTTGCGTCAAATCCAGATTTTCCCCTAGGACTTTTGGCATGTATCGCCCCTCTGCCACCTGGGGATCCAGACCCCTTGAAAAATCTTTTTCATCACTTTTCTGGCCAGCATAAGTGTTTCTAGTTTTCAAAGTTCGCTTCCCTATTGAAGTCTATTGCGGTTCGTAAAAAGTTCACGCGAACCGAACCTTCCGCGAAACTTCGCAAACTGGGTTCGCAAACCGAAAATCGGAGGTTCAAGCAATCTCTATAACAGACTAAGGAAGAGGAGTAAGTTTACTCTTCCGTTGTCTAAGTATTAGTAATCTGACTTGGAAAAGGGCTCTGTGCATTACTAGCTTAGTCAGATCCTGCATATCTTTCAGATGCACAGCACACAGTATACAACAAAGAGACAAGCTAGTGACCCCGCGTCTAGTGAAAAATGACACCGGCAAAATAATGGCGAACCCTTCTGCCCGATATATGTTTAAAACGATATTTATCGTTTTAAAGGTTAAAATAGTGCAGACCTTTTGAACGAAATTTATCGTTTTAAAACTTTTTTTTAGTCCTGCCTGAATGATATTTATCGTTTTAACCCTTGCTTTGCTGCCGTTTGGAAAATATCTGCCCGCCGGCTTTAATTTTTAATAGCAAAGCCCCCTTAAAAGTTAAAAACACCAAATTTGCAGGGAATGTTATGAAGAAAATTGTGAACAAGAGGAAAATTTTTTTTTCAAAAAGACCTTATAGTTTTTGAGAAAATCGATTTTGAATATTCTTCTTCTGACCGTGGGAAAATTAAACGCCCGCCGACTTTAGCGGTTAATAGCAAAGCCCCTTTAAATGCCAGAAACACCAAATGTGTAGGGAATGTTAAGAAGAAAATTGTGAACAAGAGGAAAAACATTTTTTCAAAAAGACCTTATAGTTTTTGAGAAAATCGATTTTAAATCTTCAAAGAGGAAAATGTATCTATTTAAATCGCGTACTGACATTTCCGCGGCGGAAACAATTCCCGCCGACTTTAGCAGTTAATAGCAAAGTCCCCTTAAATCCTAGCAACACCAAATTTGCAGGATATGTTAAAAAGATGCTGGGAAACAATATTTAAAAAAAAAATTGAAAAATTGTATTTATTTTTTTTTGGAAATTTAAATTTTTGGGTTATGTTCAGAGTGTGGGAAATTTTTTTTAAAAAATGATGTGGGGTCCCCCCTCCCGAGCCTCTGTAACCCCTTGTCCCCCATGAAGGCTGGGATAGCCAGAATGCGGAGCCCCGGCCGACTGGGGCTTCGCACCCTGAGCTATACCAGCCCGCATGGTCCATGGTATGGGGAGGCTTCGGGGGGGAGGGGCGGCCAAGTCTTCCCCTCCCCACCGGAGCCCTTGTCCAATTCATGGACAAGGGGCTCTTCCCCACCTCCGGTGCCCCAGGAGGAGGTGGGGGCGACGACTCCCGGGGGGAGGGTTCATGGTGGCATCTGGGAGTCCCCTTTAAGAAGGGGAACCCAGATGCCTGCCCCCCTCCCAGGAGAAATGAGTATAGGGGTGCAAAGTACCCCTTACCCATTTCCATAAAGGGTTAAATGAAATAAAAATGCAACAACGAGAAAAGTCCTTTAATGTTCTAAATTAACCAGAAATACTTACCTGTACCTTTAAGAAAAAAATCCCAAGCCAATTAGGTCCCACGACAGTATCCTCTATCTTGCGATCTTCAGAAATACTTACCTGTACCTTTAAGAAAAAATTCCCACGCCATTATCCTCGGAAAAGGTCCCGCGCTATAATCTGTTATGTCCCACGACGACAGTATCCTCTGTCTTGCGATCTTCAGAAATACTTACCTGTACCTTTAAGAAAAAAATCCCACGCCAATCAGGTCCCAGGACAGTATCCTCTATCTTGCGACCTTCACACGCCGCCTCCGCCGAACTGCTCTCAGCTATACTTAGTATAGCTAAGAGCAAAAAGCATCTTTAAATTTTAGCTCCAATGGTTCCTTAACAGACCAATGGGAATCCGGAGGATCCCCATTGGTCGATAAGGAACCAATGGGGAGCCTTGGAGCCAAAATTTAAAGATGCTTTTTGTTCTCAGCTATACAAAATATAGCTGAAAGTGCATCTATATAGACGCATTACCGCTGGCTGCCGCTGCCCTCCCTGCCTCCCCCCACCTGTCACCCTCACCCATGCTGGCACCCATGGGTGCATTGGGTGCCAGCATGGGTGAGGGTGACAGGTGGGGGGAGGCAGGTAGGGCAGCGGCAGCTAGCGCTAATGCGTCTGTAATAGACGCACTCTCAGCTATACTTAGTATAGCTGAGAGCAGTGCGGCGGAGGCGGCGTGTGTGGCGTCGGGGCGGCGGAGATCTTCAATCAAGATGTATCAGAAGATCGCAAGATAGAGGATACTGTCGTGGGACCTGATTGGCGTGGGATTTTTTTCTTAAAGGTACAGGTAAGTATTTGTGGTTAATTTAGAACATTAAAGGACTTTTCTCGTTGTTGCGTTTTTATTTCATTTAACCCTTTGTGGAAATGGGTAAGGGATACTTTGTACCCCTATACTCATTTCTCCTGGGAGGGGGGTGGGAATCTGGGGGTCCCCTTCTTAAAGAGGACTCCCAGATGCCACCATGAACTCCCCCCCCAGGGAGTCGTCGCCCCCGCCTCCACCTGGGGCAAGGGAGGCGGGGAAGAGCCCCTTGTCCATGGATTGGACAAGGGGCTCCGGGGGGAGGGGGAGGCTTGGCCGCCCCTCCCCCCCGGAGCCCCCCATACCATGGACCATGCGGGCTGGTATAGCTCAGGGTGCGAAGCCCCAGTCGGCCGGGGCTCCGCATTCTGGCTATCCCAGCCTGCATGGGGGACAAGGGGTTACAGAGGCTCGGGAGGGGGGACCCCACGTCCTTTTTTCGTCGGAGATCTTCAATCAAGATGTATCAGAAGATCGCAAGATAGAGGATACTGTCGTGGGACCTAATTGGCTTGGGATTTTTTTCTTAAAGGTACAGGTAAGTATTTCTGGTTAATTTAGAACATTAAAGGACTTTTCTCGTTGTTGCGTTTTTATTTCATTTAACCCTTTATGGAAATGGGTTAGGGGTACTTTGCACCCCTATACTCATTTCTCCTGGGAGGGGGGCAGGCATCTGGGTTCCCCTTCTTAAAGGGGACTCCCAGATGCCACCATGAACCCCCCCCCCAGGGAGTCGTCGCCCCCACCTCCTCCTGGGGCACCAGAGGTGGGGAAGAGCCCCTTGTCCATGGATTGGACAAGGGCTCCGGTGGGGAGGGGAAGGCTTGGCCGCCCCTCCCCCCGAAGCCGCCCCATACCATGGACCATGCGGGCTGGTATAGCTCAGGGTGCGAAGCCCCAGTCGGCCGGGGCTCCGCATTCTGGCTATCCAAGCCTGCATGGGGGACAAGGGGTTACAGAGGCTCGGGAGGGGGGACCCCACGTCATTTTTTTCAAAAAATTTCCCACACTCTGAACATAACCCAAAAATTTAAATTTAAAAAAAAAAAAATTTAAATTTAAAAAAAATATATTGTTTTCCAGTATCTTTTTAACATATCCTGCAAATTTGGTGTTGCTAGGATTTAAGGGGACTTTGCTATTAACTGCTAAAGTCAGCGGGAATTGTTTCCGCCGTGGAAATGTCAGTACGCGATTTAAATAGATACATTTTCCTCTTTGAAGATTTAAAATCGATTTTCTCAAAAACTATAAGGTCTTTTTGAACATTTTTTTTTCTTCGTGTTCCCACTATTCTTCTTAACATTCCCTGCACATTTGGTGTTTCTGGCATTTAAAGGGGCTTTGCTATTAACCGCTAAAGTCGGCGGGCGTTTAATTTTCCCACGGTCAGAAGAAGAATATTCAAAATCGATTTTCTCAAAAACTATAAGGTCTTTTTGAAAAAAAAATGTTTCCTCTTGTTCACAATTTTCTTCTTAACATTCCCTGCAAATTTGGTGTTTTTAGCTTTTAAGGGGGCTTTGCTATTAAACATTAAAGCCGGCGGGCAGATATTTTCCAAACGGCAGCAAAGCAAGGGTTAAAACGAAAAATATCGTTTGGGAGCAATACAAATATAAATATAAACGATAAATTTCGTTTTTAAAGCCGGCGCCGTTTTTTAGCTGTCAAAAACGAAAAATAACTAGCGATAGTGGTTCTCTATGGGGCGCCGTTTTTTAACTACGATAACTGGCGCCATTTTTAACGGACCCCAGTGACCCCTACCCGAAATATCTTATCTGTATATAATGCCTACTTGTATTGTTCTGCATGGTGCCTGGTTAGTGTACCAGTTAAATGGACACCATATTGAGGCTAACCATTTCCAAACCTGTGTCGGACTATGTCATTGGCCTTTTCCTTTATAGGTCAAGTGTCGCACATAGTCCAACATGGGAAAACTGTCTGCTGCTAGATGGCGTTGTTCCTCAGTGGTGTGATCCAAGGCAGTGCACGAACAGAGACAGCCAATCCCAAAAGCAAGTGACGGAAAGGAAGATCCGCATGTGGTCCAGTAGAAGCTTTATAAAAAGACGCATCCAAGTAAAAAATCCAGACACATTGCTGACATGTTTCGGACATACACTTGTTCCCCTTTAGGGACCAGAGCCTTTTTTTTCAATTCAGTGGTTCCTGATCACTGTGATTGGCTAACAGTGATCAGGGTGTCAGGAGCCAATGATCGCGGGACATGCGATCTCACAAGTGCACCGGGGCCACCAGCAGCATTAAACCTACTCCACATCAGGCTTAGGCAGTCACAAGTACGCCGTAGTTTAAAACTGTGGCAGTCCCAGACCGGTTAATCACAGCTGTTTGTCAAATACAATACAATTCAACACAATAACATTTGAAAAGCGATTGTCTCCAGCGCATACATATGTTTTAGATCAATACAGTGTTGCAGGCTGGACTTTGTTGCAGAGGAAATAGTCAGGCGTTCATAAATGCAGGTGGCTTTTCAGTTTGGACTGCTTCCAGGGATGGAGATGTCCTGATTGGGTGTGACAGTGAGTTCCAAAGCTCTGTCTCCAAAGGTTTCAAGGTGGACTCTGCAGGTGACCAAGTTATTAGATCCTTTTGATCTAAGATTGTGGGGGTGTGATGCAGTTGCAACAAGTTCTTCAGGTATCCAGGGCCCAGATTGTGCAATGATTTGAATGTCAATAAGCCATACTTAAACAGAATTCTAATAATATTGGTAGCCAGTGGAGTGAGCGAAGGGTTGGTGTTATGTTGCAATGGTAGGGTTGGCTAGTTAACAGCCTTGTAGCGGTATTCTGTACTAATTGCAAGCGATGCAGGTCTTTGGAATGTCTATATAGGGAACATTGCAGTAGTCCAGTCTTGATGTAATGAAGGCATGAACAAGGGATGGTTTCTTGAGTAGCAGCTTAACGATTGCTTCTTTCAGACAGGCGGGAAACCTCCCTTCTTGTAAGGAACAGTTGACTATTTTGTGTGTAGCGAGACAGACTGGATCGCTAATGAATGTAACAGGGCCTCTTAGTGGATACCGCCTCCAGTGGCACCCTGCCTCCTAGAATCATGCAGACACCAGTATCAATGCAATATATTTATTCCCCACTGACCAACGTGATCTAATGGGGTGAAGTAAGCAATAGAAAATATAGCACTAATCAAACACTTGTTAACTCAGCAAGATCATAACAGTAACAGTAATACGCTTCACACATTCAAAGTGCATAGAAAGTGTATGTCCAAGGTAGCCACCTCCTGCGCCCCTCCAGTGTCACTCTAAACAAGTGTACACTAGACTGGCACAGAACGCACCGCAGCAAAGGGACAAGCTTAATAAACTGCAATCAACACACGGTAGTAACCTTTTGCGCCCCTCCAGTGTCACTTTAAAGGAGTGCACACTACACTGGCGAAAGACGCACAACCATAGCAAAGAAACAAACTTAAGACAATGCAATCAGTAGCACAATCTTATTTAACTCCCGACTGGCCAGTGGGCTATAGTGCAGTTTCACTCGGGGTACCCCTTTAAGGAACATTATGTGCACAGTTGGGCGCCTTGTGAAGAAGGTGCAGCAGCAAGAAGACTCCTGATGCACTCAGCAGCAACAGCATAGATGCCAGTGATGTCAGAGGGGACAAGTTAACCAGGCTACAGTTCAGAATGGCAGGCTATGGCAAACAGTCCTGACATACACTGTCCACAGTTTGTTGTAAGAGGAGTGGTATGACTCCCAAACCTCTCAGCCAGGTTAATGCCCCTCTATCACTGCAAAGATGGTTCCTACCATGAGGTGCAGGGCCAGTCCCTGATAATGGTCACTCAGCAGGTGCAGAACTCACAGGCAGAAGTTTTGAGGAGATTGAGATTCACAAACTTTGTAATCCAGCTAAAATGGTTCCTTCTGAAGTCCACGCGGCTTGTACAATCCAGACTCCACCAACCTCACAGGTTCACACAGTTCTGGTCCGGCAGCTGTATCCTTTCACCAAGATCCAGCAGCAAGATTCAGCTCAGGGTGCAGCAAATCTGTGTCACAGGATCCCTTCTTCACACTCAGCAATCAAATGGAAGCCAGTCCTATGGATTTAGGCCTGAAGATCCAGTCCCAGTCACTCCAGACCTCTCTCCCAGGCTCTAGGCACACCAGCCACACCTCAGCTCCCAGCAGCCTCTGCTCACTCCAGCCTCTCTTCCAGAATTCTCTGCAGTCTTAAAGGAACTATGCCCTCTAAAGGCAGCAGTACATAACATAACAATAACAGCACATTATATGGTGTTACATTCTCCCCCCACTTGAAAAGCTTGGGTCCTCCCAAGTACGGAAAGTTACACAACTTTTCTTTAATTCACAGACATAGACATACCTAAATGGTCTGGATATACTGACCATAACTAAATGGAACCCACCAACTAGCACTAGGTACTTTGGCTCCACAGGGATACAGGGTGCCACCTGAAAGACCTGAGTTCATGGTTTTGGGAACATGGGCGTTGATCTCTCGGTGTGAAGCACATACTCTCTCTTCACTGCAGTTCCCCAAAGAATCATAAGTTAATCTTTTAGGAGCTCTAATTTGTCGAGGCTCCCTTTTCTCCAATGGACTTTCTTGGACATTTTCTTCCTGAACTTCTTGTTCTATTATTGTATGACTTTCTGGTTCTTTATCCTTCAAAATATCCACTGGTAGCAACTCTTCCTCAACTTTGTCTGAAAGAAGAGTACCATCTGTATCACTTTCAGTCACCAGGTCTTCTAGATTGCCTGAAGCATTTTGTTCCAGACTACTCGATGGGACAAACTCGGGCGCTTCTATTCTGAGTTGGCTCTCCTCAGCATCTTTCTCCACTACATCTGGACTAGTCTGTGGCACACTCACATCTTCGGGCCTCAAATCTAAGCCATTCTCAAGAGGACCCCAAACAAATCTTCCTACTGGGGGTGCGTCCCATCCCCACTCTTCATCATCTTCTTCAGTGTTGTGGTCACACTCAGGTGATGCTGCCATGCTCCCCTTCTGTGTGGCTAACCGCTGTGACCTCCTCAACTGACGACCTTGATCATGCTCAGCTGCCACAGGATCAGGCATTCTCACTGCTTGTCCCAGTGGTAACAGATTATTGCGGTGCCATGACTTCACAGGCCCACTTTGTCCTTCTGGCCGAATCCGATATACAGGAATACCTGGCAGTTGAGAACACACCTCATACACCTGCGAACTCCAGCGATCAGCAAGCTTGTGTTTTCCAGGGATCCCCAGATTTCTTAACAACACACGATCACCTGGCTTTAAATCATGAATCCGGATTCTTTGGTCGTACCTGGCCTTATTCTGCTGTCCCCGCCTTTCTGCAGCCTCTTGAGCTTTTTCATAAGCAGTCTTCAGGCTCTTTTGGAGACGCTCCACATACCCCTTGTAAGAGACTGTTGTTGTATCATCACAAGAAGTCCCAAAAACAGTGTCAATTGGCAACCGGGCCTCCCGCCCAAACATCAGAAAGTATGGAGAAAATCCAGTGGCATCATTCTCAGTACTATTGTAGGCATGGACAACAGCAGCAATATGTTTGCTCCATTGAGCCTTCTTCTCACTGGGTAAGGTCCCCAACATATTTAACAATGTTCTGTTGAATCTCTCTGGTTGTGGATCTCCCTGAGGATGATAAGGTGTAGTTCTGGTCTTCTTTACACCCAACAAACTCAGCAACTCACGTATCAACTTGCTTTCAAAATCTCGACCCTGATCTGAGTGAATGCGTTGCGGGAGGCCATAATGTACGAAATATCTCTCCACCAGTACCTTTGCTACTGTCATAGCCTTCTGGTCCCTAGTAGGGAAGGCCTGGGCATACCTGGTATAATGGTCGGTGACCACCAAGACATTGGCAAACCCACCCTCATCAGGCTCGATACATAAGAAGTCAATGCACACTAAGTCCATTGGTCCTTGGCTTTGTAGATGTCCCAATGGTGCAGCTCGCACTGGCTGTGTCTTCCGTTGTACGCACCTGGAGCAAGACCGGCAGTAATTCTCCACATCCTGTCTCATACCCGGCCAGTAAAAGCGATCCTGCAACAACTTCAGGGTGCGATCAACACCCAAATGCCCATGATCATCATGAAGAGAGGAACAGACCATGTCCCTGTATTTTTCAGGTAGCAGTAACTGCCATTTCTCTGTGTTCTCAGCAGCTGGTGCTAACCGGTACACCAAACCATTCTTCATTTTCAGATGACTCCACTCTCTAAGCAATAATCCAACCAGTGGATGGTTGATATCTTTTAGGTGGTTTTGGTTATTCTCATGTAGAGCCTTTTTGACACCCCGGCACAGTGTATCTTCAGCTTGATCGTGATGCAGATCTGACAAACTCAGTGCAGGTAATGAAGTGCTTTTCAATGTCACCATATTGCAGTACCTCTGAGGAATTGCTTCATGTGATAGTCCTAGCTTTTCAGCAGCACAGATTGTCCGAATCTCGCATTGTAGACCTTGGCACATGGCTCTCACACCTGGGGCTGGAACCTCTAGCCACTCATCTTCAGGCTGCAACACATCATGAGGTCTTCTAGAAAGCCCATCTGCATCCTGATTTGCCATGCCTGGACGGTACTTGAGACTGAATCTGTAATTAGCAAGGGCCGCCAACCATCGATGTCCTGTAGCATCTAATTTAGCTGTGGTCAGCACATAAGTGAGAGGGTTGTTATCAGTCTGTACTTCAAACTCGGCTCCATATAGATACTCATGAAGCTTGTCTACCACAGTCCACTTCAGTGCCAGGAACTCAAGCTTGTGTGCTGGGTAATTCCGCTCTGTTGGTGACAGACTCCTGCTCACAAAGGCTATCGGCTTCAGTCTACTCTCCTGCTCCTGGTACAAAACACCCCCTAGCCCATCTCTGCTGGCATCAATGTGTAAGACATACGGCTTCTGAGGGTCTGCATAAGCTAAAACAGGTGTGCTTGTTAGACAACTTTTAAGCTTCTCAAAGGCAGAGTCACACTCCTCTGTCCATTGCTCAATGACAGACTCTTTTCCTGCACGTTGCAGAACGTTATTCTTCTGATCTTGTTTAGACCCTGGAGCCTGCACCTTTTCTTTCACTTGGAGCAAATCATTGAGGGGTCTTGCGATCTGTGCAAAGCCTTTGACAAACCTTCGATAGTAAGAACAGAAACCCAAGTATGAACGGAGCTCAGAAACTGTTTTAGGTTTTGGCCAAGTTGTTAGTGCTTCAACCTTTGAAGGATCCGTTGCTACACCATCAGCCGACACTACATGTCCCAGGTACGTTACAGATGGAAGGCAGAATTGGCACTTTTCCAGCGACAACTTTAACCCTTCCTTCTTCAACCGGTCCAGCACCTTGATTAGCCGAGTCTCATGCTCTTCCAGGTCTCTTCCAAACACAATGACATCATCCAAATACACAAGCACCTCCAGCAGGTTCATATCTCCCATTGTATTTTCCATTAACCTCTGAAAGGTGGCTGGAGCACCCATGAGTCCCGGGGGCATCCTACTGAATTCGAAGAATCCTAAAGGACAAATGAAGGCAGTTCGCTCCTTGTCTTCAGGATGCATTGGAATCTGATGATATCCACTTTTAAGATCCAGCACACTAAACCACTTAGCTCCAGCCAAGCATTGCAATACATCTTCCACTCGTGGTGTGGTATACTGATCTGGAATAGTACGTCGATTCAAAGTTCTATAGTCTACACACATTCGAATAGTACCATTCTTCTTCCGCACCACTACAATTGGTGAAGCATAGGGACTTCGAGACTCTCTAATGATTCCAGTTCTTTTGAGTTCTTCCAGCTGTTTCCGTAAATCTTCAATGTCTCCAAGGGCTAGCCGCCTTGACCTTTCCCGGAATGGCCGGTCATCTTGAAGGCGAATACGGTGCTGTGTACTTTTTGCACATCCGACATCATATTCGTGTTGTGCAAAGATTTCACTTTGTCCTCGCAGAATGTTGAGCAAACGTTGTCTCCACTCTGAAGGCAAAAGGGAGTTTTGAGAAACTGAGATCTCCAATTTGTTCTCCAGCTCTTCTGCCTCTCCCCCCACTTGAAAAGGGGTCGTCACTCGGCTTGCTACAAACACCGTTCCCAGTTTTGCCCGAGGTCTTAACATGACTGGTTGTGGTAAGGTGTTTCTGATTCCTACAAGCACTCTGCCATTCTTGCGTTGCAAATCCTCTGCGGGGATAGTCTCAGGGATAATTTCCACCCCTAGCGGCAATCCAGATCCTTCCTCCCCTTCGATCAACAGCAACGGGACTGACTCCTTCCATGTCGTTCTCACTTCAGCTTTCAGACATACCACTTGTCCAGGCATCAACTGACAGTCTTCTCGCTGAGATAACCATACACTTCCAACCCCATGGGCTGGGGCCTCCCGCTCCACCAACAGTTGTTCCCATGCGGCTTGAAGCAAAGGGTGCAATGGACTAGGTGGCTGCCCATAACGGTCCATGATGGGCTCCAATACTCGTCTAACCAGGTGATTATTAGTTCCAAGGATCACTGAGTACCGTGAGGACCCTGGCGGTCGGGGGCAGACTACTGCTAGTGTATCCAGGACTTCTTGAGTTCCTGCCACTTTATATCCTAGCTGAATCTGAAGGTTCACATATCCATCATATGGTAGCTGTTTCTCACTGATTCCCCAGATCTCCAGCTTATCCAGTGCCTGTAAAGGACAATGAGCTAAATGCTTCTCATAAAAGTCTCTATACAACAATGTCACTTGTGCGCCTGTGTCCAGTAATGCATGAGTGAATACACCTTCTATCTGTACTGGCACCACTGGTGATGGTCCCAAAAGATCTTTAGGGAATGTGGTGGCTCCTGCTTCAGAAGCAGATTTGGCCAAAGCTTTCGGCCTCTTCTCTCGTTTCCTCATTTGTTGGCATTGGGTAGTATGGGTACGTGTAAAGCCTGATGTGGGTGCAGCTCCCAATGACTCTTTTTGCTCAGTCACTTTCTTACTGGCAAAGTCTTTGGAGATTTTGTTACCAAAGTGGTTTTCCACAAGCTGGTTGGTCTTCCTCTTCCTGCTGTTGAAATCTGATTGCCAGCTACACTCCTGCTGGATGTGACCCAACTCACCACCATGATAACCAGTCTTTTTTTGTGGTCCTCCCCTTGACGGGACTATTGCTTCTGTCTGGTACTTGGATACATCAGAAGAGGACCTTCCTGTCTTCTGTGATGTCAGAGCCTGCAGGACTCGCAACTGTGTCTTCTGCATTTCGCATTGTGTCTGTACTACTTGGGTCAACACCTTCCACAGACTGGTTAATGATGCATCCTCCGGAAAGTTGTTTTGAGACACTGGTTCTGCCTCCACTGTACGGACTTGAGAAATCTTCACGGGCCTTGCACTAGTATACCCAGACTTTAGATCTTGTAATGCTTCCTCTTCTCGAATTTTCTTAATCAGTTGAGGATAGCTTGGCACCTCCACTTGATCCCCCAAGTGTAACTTGAACACCACTGGGTCAAGAGCTTGTGATCCCTCTTGGATTTGACAGATTCGGGCCCGATCCACCTGCTTTGGGTCTATTCCTTTACTTAACACTAACTGATGCAGGAGGCGGTCTAGTCGCCTTACATAACTTGACAGCTTTTCTCCAACCCTCTGGTAGGTGTGTTCAAATTGGTACAGTAAATCAGCGGGCTTATCAATCTTCCCAAACACACTATGCAATGCATCAAGATAATCCTGTGCAGTGCAATCAGATTGTCTCATCTTCAAATTTCGGACAGTGTCAGCTGCTGGACCTTTCAAGCTTTCTATAATCCTCTGCTTCTTGCTTATTTCAGGAACATCCCATTCTTCCAGTACCTGAGTGGCTTGGTCCATCCATGCCTCAAAATCTTCTTCACCAGGGGGAGTGGGTACTTTACCAGAGAACAACCGTAACTTTCTGTACCCCCAGCTTGCTAGCGAATAGTCAGGAGATCTACACTTTGTCAGTAGGTTTCTTAATGCTTCAAGGACTTCTGGTCCAATACAGTTCTTCTCTTGATCAATGGCAGGCTCAGATAATGGCCCCATAACTTTAGCTTCCACTTCTGCTGCACCTTTTGGAATGGTCACTTGAACTAACTGACCGCCTGGAGTTGTGAGGGTCATAGGCATCTTGTCATGGGGGACATGGGTCTTCCACTCCAGCAGGGCAAATTGAGTTGGTCCACTTGGGTCTGTTGTACTATCTAACAGGAACCCCCGACCAGATATTGGTAGTCTTTCAGCCACTTTCCTAATCTGTGCATCAGTCCAGTCATGCCCTGGCAACTCTAGGACTAAACAGTGTCCCACGGCAGCTTGGTGGTTCTCACACCATCTTCCGGCAGCTCTTGACTCCATACTGTGTCTGATTTCAAGGGATAAGGGGCGTAGACGTCACCGGGCGGAACCAAAGAGGGCCCCACGTTGGGCGCCAAATGTAGCGAGACAGACTGGATCGCTAATGAATGTAACAGGGCCTCTTAGTGGATACCGCCTCCAGTGGCACCCTGCCTCCTAGAATCATGCAGACACCAGTATCAATGCAATATATTTATTCCCCACTGACCAACGTGATCTAATGGGGTGAAGTAAGCAATAGAAAATATAGCACTAATCAAACACTTGTTAACTCAGCAAGATCATAACAGTAACAGTAATACGCTTCACACATTCAAAGTGCATAGAAAGTGTATGTCCAAGGTAGCCACCTCCTGCGCCCCTCCAGTGTCACTCTAAACAAGTGTACACTAGACTGGCACAGAACGCACCGCAGCAAAGGGACAAGCTTAATAAACTGCAATCAACACACGGTAGTAACCTTTTGCGCCCCTCCAGTGTCACTTTAAAGGAGTGCACACTACACTGGCGAAAGACGCACAACCATAGCAAAGAAACAAACTTAAGACAATGCAATCAGTAGCACAATCTTATTTAACTCCCGACTGGCCAGTGGGCTATAGTGCAGTTTCACTCGGGGTACCCCTTTAAGGAACATTATGTGCACAGTTGGGCGCCTTGTGAAGAAGGTGCAGCAGCAAGAAGACTCCTGATGCACTCAGCAGCAACAGCATAGATGCCAGTGATGTCAGAGGGGACAAGTTAACCAGGCTACAGTTCAGAATGGCAGGCTATGGCAAACAGTCCTGACATACACTGTCCACAGTTTGTTGTAAGAGGAGTGGTATGACTCCCAAACCTCTCAGCCAGGTTAATGCCCCTCTATCACTGCAAAGATGGTTCCTACCATGAGGTGCAGGGCCAGTCCCTGATAATGGTCACTCAGCAGGTGCAGAACTCACAGGCAGAAGTTTTGAGGAGATTGAGATTCACAAACTTTGTAATCCAGCTAAAATGGTTCCTTCTGAAGTCCACGCGGCTTGTACAATCCAGACTCCACCAACCTCACAGGTTCACACAGTTCTGGTCCGGCAGCTGTATCCTTTCACCAAGATCCAGCAGCAAGATTCAGCTCAGGGTGCAGCAAATCTGTGTCACAGGATCCCTTCTTCACACTCAGCAATCAAATGGAAGCCAGTCCTATGGATTTAGGCCTGAAGATCCAGTCCCAGTCACTCCAGACCTCTCTCCCAGGCTCTAGGCACACCAGCCACACCTCAGCTCCCAGCAGCCTCTGCTCACTCCAGCCTCTCTTCCAGAATTCTCTGCAGTCTTAAAGGAACTATGCCCTCTAAAGGCAGCAGTACATAACATAACAATAACAGCACATTATATGGTGTTACATGTGGAATGCTGGACTAAATATCTCAGGACGTTTCATCATGAACTTAGTTGGGCCAGGGTCCAACCCCCCTCTCTACCTCTGTGCCTGCTGCCCCCCTTACTAGCTGTTACGCCCTCCAGCTCCACGACCCCCCCACACCGAGCCTAATTGAAGTGAAAGGGGAACCCGAGCATGCCTGCTGGAGGGGACGCAACATGAAGGGAAAGCCCTGGCCACAGTCGGTGGGGAGGGAGGGCAGTCCCCCCATCCCTCACCTCGGGGCTCTCCCCTCTGCGCTCCCTTCCAGCTTAAATTGGTGTGTGGGCAGAGGCGGGCAGATACATACCTTTCCGTGCATTCCACCGCGGATATTCCTCGCTCTAGTGTCTGATGCAACTTCCTGTTTATACAGGAAGTTGCGTCAGACACTAGAGCAAGGAGTATCTGCGGTGGAACGCACGGAAGGTATGTATCTGCCGCTGCCCGCCGCTGCCCGCACACCAATTTAAGCTGGAAGGGAGCGCAGAGGGGAGAGCCCCGAGGTGAGGGATGGGGGGACTGCCCTCCCTCCCCACCGACTGTGGCCAGGGCTTTCCCTTCATGCTGCGTCCCCTCCAGCCCCACAAAATGCGTGGGCCCCCGAACAGCGTGGCCGAGCACCATTCGGTGCTTGGCTGAGATCGAGCTGAACCCGAACACCCCGATAGAACAGTGTCGAACATTGTGCGATCAACACTAATTAACACCAGGTAGGGCCCTAGGCAAAGTTATGACTTTGCCACCAAACCAATTTATTGGTTAAAAGTGTGATTAGGCACATAGGAAATCATCAGTCAAGAGGGTCTTGGGGACTGCAATGCATATACTGCCACAGAGGCAGTGTGGCACAAATCCCCAATATCAGAATGAAGCAGTCATACACCTCTAGATTTCAGAATTAAGCAGGTGTGTACAAATATATCAAAATTATTCAGCTTTGTACCTCCTGATACCCATATTAAGCAGACATTGCACTCAGAGGTACCAGAATAAGTCAGCCATGCGCACTGCACCCATATACGAAAATACTGTAGTCATGTGCCATGTTCCCCAAGAAATCATAATCAAAGAGCTATGTGCCTTCAGATATCAGAATTAGTTTGTTGTGTGCCCCCAGATATCAGAACTAAGCTGTCATATGCCCCCAGATACCAACATTAAACTGCCATGTGTCCTCAGATATCAAAATTTGTATTCCATGTACCACAGTCAAATATCAGAATTAGGTAGCCATGTGACATCAGTTATCAGAAATAGGTACCTATGTACTGTTATAATTTAAGTAGGCCTCAATTATTTGGACTGAGTTTTAGGTAAAAGGCTTGTTCACAGAGTATACCTTTAACCACTTGAGGACCGTGGGCTTTACACCCCTTAAGGACCAGCCACTTTTTTTCCATTCAGACCACTGCAGCTTTCACGGTTTATTGCTCGCTCATACAACCTACCACCTAAATGAATTTTGGCTCCTTTTCTTGTCACTAATAAAGCTTTCTTTTGGTGCTATTTGATTGCTGCTGCGATTTTTACTTTTTATTATATTCATCAAAAAAGACATGAATTTTGGCAAAAAAATGATTTTTTTAACTTTCTGTGCTGACATTTTTCAAATAAAGTAACATTTCTGTATACATGCAGCGCGAAAAATGTGGACAAACATGTTTTTGATTAAAAAAACCCCATTCAGCCTATATTTATTGGTTTGGGTAAAAGTTATAGCGTTTACAAACTATGGTGCAAAAAGTGAATTTTCCCATTTTCAAGCATCTATGACTTTTCTGACCCCCTGTCATGTTTCATGAGGGGCTAGAATTCCAGGATAGTATAAATACCCCCCAAATGACCCCATTTTGGAAAGAAGACATCCCAAAGTATTCACTGAGAGGCATGGTGAGTTCATAGAAGATTTTATTTTTTGTCACAAGTAAGCGGAAAATGAAACTTTGTGACCAAAAAAAAAAAAATAAGTTTCCATTTCTTCTAACTTGCGACAAAAAAAATGAAATCTGCCACGGACTCACCATGCCCCTCTCTGAATACCTTGAAGTGTCTACTTTCCAAAATGGGGTCATTTGTGGGGTGTGTTTACTGTCCTGACATTTTGGGGGGTGCTAAATTGTAAGCACCCCTGTAAAGCCTAAAGGTGCTCATTGGACTTTGGACCCCTTAGCGCAGTTAGGCTGCAAAAAAGTGCCACACATGTGGTATTGCCGTACTCAGGAGAAGTAGTATAATGTGTTTTGGGGTGTATTTTTACACATACCGATGCTGGGTGGGAGAAATATCTCTGTAAATGACAATTTTTAATTTTTTTTTACACACAATTGTCCATTTACAGAGATCTTTCTCCCACTCAGCATGGGTATGTGTAAAAATACACCCCAAAACACATTATACTACTTCTCCTGAGTACGGCGATACCACATGTGTGGCACTTTTTTACACCCCAAGTACGCTAAGGGGCCCAAAGTCCAATGAGTACCTTTAGGATTTCACAGGTCATTTTGCGACATTTGGTTTCAAGACTACTCCTCACAGTTTAGGGCCCCTAAAATGCCAGGGCAGTATAGGAACCCCACAAATGACCCCATTTTAGAAAGAAGACACCCCAAGGTATTCTGTTAGGAGTATGGTGAGTTCATAGAAGATTTTATTTTTTGTCACAAGTTAGCGGAAAATGACACTTTGTGAAAAAACACAATTAAAATCAATTTCCGCTAACTTGTGACAAAAAATAAAATCTTCTATGAACTCGCCATACTACTAACGGAATACCTTGGGGTGTCTTCTTTCTAAAATGGAGTCATTTGTGGGGTTCCTATACTGTCCTGGCATTTTAGGGGCCCTAAACCGCGAGGAGTAGTCTTGAAACAAAATTTCTCAAAATGACCTGTGAAATCCTAAAGGTACTCATTGGACTTTAGGCCCTTTAGCGCAGTTAGGGTGCAAAAAAGTGCCACACATGTGGTATCGCCGTACTCGGGAGAAGTAGTACAATGTGTTTTGGGGTGTATTTTTACACATACCCATGCTGGGTGGGAGAAATAACTCTGTAAATGGACAATTGTGTGTAAAAAAATCAAAAGATTGTCATTTACAGAGTTATTTCTCCCACCCAGCATGGGTATGTGTAAAAATACACCCCAAAACACATTGTACTACTTCTCCCGAGTACGGCGATACCACATGTGTGGCACTTTTTTGCACCCTAACTGCGCTAAGGGGCCCAGAGTCCAATGAGTACCTTTAGGCTTTACAGGGGTGCTCAAAATTTAGCACCCCGCCCACTTGCCAGGACAGTTAACAAACCCCACAAATGACCCCATTTTGGAAAGAATACACAACAAGGTATTCCATGAGGGGAATGGTGAGGTCATTGAAAATTTTATTTTTTGTCACAAGTTAACGGAAAATGACACTTTGTTAAAAAAAAAACAAACACTTTGACACTTTGTTAAAAAAAAAAAAAAAAATTCTGCTAACTTGTGACAAAAACTAAAATCTTTTATGAACTCACCGTGCACCTCACATAATACTTTAGGGTGTCCTCTTTCCAAAATGAAGTCATTTGTGGAGTCTGTCCTGGCATTTTAGGGTCTCTGCAATCATTACATGTATGGCCAGTATTAGGAGTTTCTGCTATACTCCTTATATTGGGTATACAAGTAATGCACTCTGGGCTGAAAGGAAAAATGAACGGCAAACATACCTTGCTCCACATCAATGGCAGATCTTCCTCCACATCAATGGCAGTGATAACCTCAGGAGAGAGACACCCCGTGCCACCCTGCACTCAGGGTGAGCCACCAACTTATGTGACTGGGCCTCAGAACTTTAGTATACAGCATTATGCCCGTAGGATACAGCAATATGCCTGCCAATAGAGATGACTCTGTGCGGCATTAAAGCATCATCATAGGCCCAAAGTAAATCACATATAAACCGGGGGTGTCCACACTCAAGGGAAATTCAAACATGCCGTCTTATATCGCCAACCCAGGACAGATCAGCAATATCAAGCATGGAAACCGATCCTTCTTCCGACTTTTATGCTTACCCGTTTTTTTTGGTTTTCAAGCTTACCTCTCCTCCACCTGGGACAATGTACGAAAGACCACTGAGTGTGTGCCTACTCCTATGTCTGGAGTTCCCTAGGTTCTAATAGTGTACCTGCTCGTGGTACCTCTCAAAGCACTCCCCTACGCATAGGCCAGGCTGGTCAGGACATTTGGGACAATAAAAACTGGTGTCATTCCTTGTTCTAGCACTGCTGCAGACACGACAACGTTTTCTTCGGATGCGTTGACCTGGGGCACACGGAATCTGATAGGCGTAATGCCTACCATGCAGTCGGCTAGTTGCATCTGGGGGGGGGGGGGGGGCTGGCACCTCCTGGATACAGGATGTCCAGAATGATCTGTTCCTGAAATTGAAGGAAAGATCCAGTTCTCCCAGCCTTACTGTAGATGTAGAGAACAAAGCTGTTATAAACTGCCAATTGAATCAGATAAAAAGACACTTTCTTATACCAGCGTCTTGTTTTTCGGGTAATTAAATAGGGCGCTAACCTCTGGTGATTGAAGTCCACCCCTCCCATGTTGACATTATATTCGTGGACGACAAGGGGCTTTTCAATGACCTTAGTTGCCCGTTGAATTTGGACTGTCGTGTCTGTGTGAATGGTGGACAGAAAGTAAACGTCCCTCTTGTCCCTCCATTTCACCGCGAGCAGGTCTTCAGTACGCAAGGCGGCCCTCTGCCCCCGTTCAAGTCTGGTGGTAACGAGCCGTTGGGGGAAGCCCTGGCGACTAGGCCGCACAGTGCCACAGCATCGGATTCCTTCTAACTTTAAGTGCTGAAAGAGGGCCACACTTGTGTAATAATTGTCCACAAAAAGATGGTACCCCTTCTGGAACAAGGGTGACACCAAGTCCCACACAACCTTTCCACTGCTCCCCAGGTAGTCAGGGCATCCGACCGGCTCCAATTTTGAGTCTTTTCCCTCATAGACCCTAAAACGACATGTATAGCCTGTGGCCCTTTCACAGAGCTTATACAGTTTCACCCCATACTGGGCGCGCTTGCTTGGGATGTACTGTTTGATGCCAAGGTGCCCGGTAAAGCGTAAGAGGGACTCGCCTACGCAGATGTTCTGTTCAGGGATATAAGCATCTGCAAATGTTGATGACAGGTGGTCTATGAGGGGCCGAATTTTGTGGAGCCGGTCATAAGCAGGGTCTCCCCTTTCATGACAGGTTTTTGTCGTCGTTGAAGTGCAGGAAGCGCAGGATGGACTCCATGTCCTGGACATGGCAGCAGGGTACAAGGGAACATGATGTACTGGGTTCGTAGACCAATACGACCGCAATACATTCTGTTTCATTAGTCCCAAGTGAAGGATAAGGGCCAAAAAGATTTTAATGTCGGAAACTTGGACTGGTTTCCACCCGAAAGCCTGGGCATACATGCTCTCCGGGTGCTCGGTGATGAATTGTGTGGCTTTACGGTTGGTCTCAACCACAATTAAGTCCAAGAGAACCTGGGTGATGAACAGCTGCAAAAAGTCTAGGGCCGTTCCTAGATGAGCTGTCACCACCTGGACTCCAGACTGGGCGGTGAAAGGGGGCACTACGGGTGCGGTGGAATCAGGGGATTGCCAATCTGGATGTGCCAGCACCTCTGGGAGTCTATGGGTACTACGGGCCCGTCTTCTTTTTGGTGGCTGCGACGGGGGTACTACTGCACTTGCCACTGTACCAGTTTCAACTTCCATGCTGGCGCTCACCACTTCGCCAGGGTCTACAGAAGTACTGGTACCAAGTCCAGGAGATGCTGCGCTGCTGGTGCCTGCCTCACCAAGAAAACTATCATCTGCGCTAGCACCACCCTGCTGCCCTTGAGGCGGATCCTACGCCACCTGCGGTCTAACGACATGGGGTCTGGTACGCCTGGCTCTAGCCGGGACCAAAGTCTCGTCATCACTTTCGGTCAGGGAACCACTGCTTTCCACAGGTTCAAATTCGGACCTGGATGATTCGACGGATGATTCTTCCCAAAAGAACTCATCCGACTGGTCCATGTACCTGTATACCTCCTCATCGGAAAGCCCCCTTCTTGCCATTGTGGATTGCTAAATTTATGGGGTTTTCCTCCGAGACTACCAGGAAAAAAAGAGCACCCACCTAGCAAAAAGGGAGTATTTGAGAAGTATTGGGGTTGGTGGGAAGTGGGGTCTCAGAGGCAATCAAACAATCACGGGACAATCAAATACAATTATAGCACAATCGACTCCAATCACAGCACAAGCAAATCTGATGCACTCGGAAGGTGGTGGTTGGAGGTGGTGGGGGGAGGGTGGGGTTGGGTGTGGCGGGAAGTGGGGTCTCAGAGGCAATCAAACAATCACGGGACAATCAAAGCCGATCACGGGACAATCAAATACAATCGCAGCACAATCGAATACAAGCGCAGCAAAATCAAATCTGATGCACTCGGAAGGTGATGGGGGGTGGTAGTGGGGTGGGGGTTGGTGGGAAGTGGGGTCTCAGAGGCAATCAAACAATCACGGGACAATCGAAGCAGATCACGGGACAATCAAATACAATCGCAGCACAATCGAATACAAGCGCAGCACAATCAAATCTGATGCACTCGGAAGGTGATGGGGGGTGGGGTGGGGGTTGGTGGGAAGTGGGGTCTCAGAGGCAATCAAACAATCACGGGACAATCGAAGCAGATCATGGGACAATCAAATACAATCGCAGCACAATCGAATAAAAGCGCAGCACAATCGATACAATCACAACACAGTCAAATACAATGCACTTGGACGGTGATTAGGGGGGGGGGGGTCTGAGGGTGATTTGAGGGGGTGGGGGGTTGATCAGGAGCCCGCACGGGGCAGCCTGAGTCCTGATCTGATGAGAGGCAGACACAGGGGGTTACTGATCACAGATCAGTTAGTGATTGCTGAGGAGGACAGATGTAAACAAAGAGCAGGGGATGTAATCAGGAGGGGGGTATGAGGGCAATCGAGGGCCTGGGCAGGTGATCGGTTACCCCCGCGGGGCAGTTAGGGTCTGCTCTGATGGGTGGGGGTGCTGAGGGGTGATGGACAGGTGATAGACAGGTGATCAGAGGGGGATCAGGGGGTAAGGTAGCTGTATACAGATGTATACAGTATACAGGGGGGTAGTCTGGGATGGGGTCTGGGGGTGATCTAAAGGTAGGGGGGGGGGATCAGGGGTGACTAGGAGGCAGTTAGGGACCTAAACTAAGGGACAGCGTCGCTAGTTAGTGGCAGGTGGGGGGGGGGGTGGGGGTTTTATAGGGGTGCAAGGGTGCTGGCAGGGGTCTGCTGGGGTGATCAGTGGGGGGGTCTGAAGGCTGGGGTGGGAGATCAGGGGGGCTAGGTAAAAAAAACAACAATGTGGCTTGTGCACTTACAAAATGCTTCCTCCTCGCTGGTGGTCTCTGGAACAATGAGACCACGAGGCGAGGAGGAAGCATGTATAAGGCACTTTGTTTACCTAACAAAGTGCCTTATACATCCTGATTGGCTACAGTTACGGACTCCTCCGCTCACCGGCGCTGCAAAGTGGCCGGCGAGCAGAGGCTTAATGCCGGGCTTCCGAACCCCAGCGGAGGATCGCGTCACGGATGGCGCGATCGCTCCGCCCATGCCCCTACAAGGACCGCCGCCATTTGTCAATACGGCGGTCCTTGCGGGGTCCACTTCCCGGACGCCATTTGTCAATACGGCGGTCGGGAAGTGGTTAAGAAGAGGTTCTCGCAGAAGAGATGAGGCAAGCAGTTACAAGGAATATGTCCTGAACATGTCCCTGAAGGGAGGCCACAGGGCTAAACTGCCCCAGACGGTTAGGAGACCTAAAGGTAAACATAGGCCATATTTACCAAACATAACATTCTTTGTATGTAGGTTATAGACCGAGCGGAATATTAATTAAGTAGGTGTGTATCATGACATCACAAGGGATGTGAACCAATTATAGGTTTAGGGGGATGGTTCAGATGATGACACAGTTAACTCTTTCCTGGTCAGTATTAAGGTTCATGATGGGCCAACGGAGGGCACTCTTACTTTCACGCTCTCAATCTACTGACTGGAACCCTAATTACTTTCCTTTATTTATGTAATCTGATATAACGTATGCTGTATATATTAGATAGGTAGGCCTCAGGGCTAGGTAGTTAGATGTAACGTAGGATAGACATAAGAAGAAACCTGATTCCATGCAAGGGACTCAAGAAGCTGTAACGCAAAAGACTTACTACAGAATAATCTGCTTTGCTAAGATGTAACAAACTGTATCTGTATATCTGTTTACTGAATGAACACTTTGGAACTTGGAAGACGCCAAGGGTTTGCAAGCCTAAGCACGATAAGCATATACATTGTCAGCCATTTTGTGTTATAGCTGCCATGTTCTTCTACGTCTCTGAATTACATTACAGATATACATTACATATATCTTCAGCTCAGAGCTTAAGACATTTAGGGAACATTTCTGAACATCTCTTGTTAGTGACTTCATTTTCACTTCTGCTTTTCTATATTCTTATTCTGTCCCATTCTGAACATACAGGAAACTTTTACCACACCGGCCGAATGAAACTAGGAATGAAGTGAAGCGTATCACCCTAAAACTCTCAATAGCACCTGCTAGAAATGTCATGTTTTCCCCGGTAATTTTCCTGTAATGTTTGTAGGTCAGAGGTTCTTCTTTCTGAGCATGCGCAGCCTTTTGAAATTGTGTATAAGAATAAAATCCGGGCTGACCACAAATCAGTCTAGTTTTCAACTGCAAACCTGCCTCTGTGTATTCATTGTAGTTGTAGTTGAACTAGGCCTCACCGCTGGCGCCGGCCAGAACTCACAAAGTATTACTTATAGGTCATCCTTGATGGGCAATCGGTTCTGAAAAGTGACCAGTGCTTTCAGTTGGGGGATCTCGTCCTGGATTCGTCGAACACCTCACTTCTCCAATTCACGTAAGTAATAATTATGTCTTTGTCTTGAAGACTGTTTATTGCTTATGTGGATTGTCGTGAGTGTTGATGCAGGCAACTCAGGTTTGAATAGTATTCGGACTTGGGGTCTAAATTTTTGATAGTATAGTTTTAAATATATAGACCTTAATTTGGAGAAAAAAAAACAAAACGGGGGGATAGGGAATAGGTTTGACTTTTGATAAGTCTAAATTTAAAAATTTTCGACTTTTTAGGTAAAAGTCTGAATGAATTGGGCGTCAGATTTTTGGGAAAATCTAATCTATTTGTCTGGGTCTGATCAACTCAGTAATAATTTCTTCAGGAAAGAGATGATTCCTTTTGTTAAGGAATATAGGCCATAAAAGTTATAAGGGTTTTGATAGACGCTATAGTACATATTGATTATGTGGGTTCAAATACTTTGTGATTTCTAATATATGTTTTGTCTGCTTATCTTACATCTGTTGCATAGAGTTATAAGATAATTTGTTGGTTTTTGTTTTTCATATGTGTGGAACTTCAAGTTCAAAATCATTATATAGAGTGATTTGGCTCCACTGTATTTTGCTGTTTGCACGTAGACACCTACATTTGGGTCAGTAATTTTGTGTTTGTCCAAAGAGGCTTTTTCTCTCTTTCATTTTTTTTCAGGTCACAGGAAAGAGGTAAGTAAATAAGTAAGTAGAAAAATATAGTAAAAATATATTGTGCTTCTATAACACAAAATTACTGACATTATGGGGACTAAAATAAGTAAACCACAAATAGTCAGAGATCCAGGTCCACCTGAGATAAATGAGTCTTGTAAAGATTATGTGGCAAGGGTCTGTGGAACAATGTATTATTTAATTAATACATGGATAAATAATATGGCGGGATGGACAGAAAATATGAGAAGTGTGAGTCCCTTTCCCAGAGTAGGAGGAAACAGTAGTTTCCATATGGACATTGGTTAAGGGTCTCTGTTTAGAGATACCGACGCATGGCCATATTTTAGACCAGATCCACATTGGGATATGGTTTATATGAAAAGTGGTGGAGAAAACTGGCTTCTTTGGCTCCCTTTTGGTATGATAGACGGGATAATAAACTGGGAAATTCAAAAATTTCAGATGATAGTCTAATGAAACATAAATTAGAAGGAGAAGTGTTTAGACCTCTTCCTAGTTTCTCAGGGCGCTTACCAAGTGCCCCGTTACCTCCTCCACCACCTCCACCTCTAACACCCTTAATGCCGCCCAAATATACGCATACAACAACTACGTTATATCCGAGTTTAAATCCCTCTGAGACAGATATGGATCTTCTGATCTCAGCTACCCGTACACGGCAACCACCTAATACCACAAATAGTCTTAAATTTCTGTCCAGTCCTCCTGTGTATGATACTCCCATAAGGAATCAGTCACAGGAGAAAAAGGAAATACTGCTAATGAGGGTAAGGATTTAGATTTTAGGGGACTAAGTAAAATTAAAATAGACTATAATGTTTGGAAAAATTTACCTGAGGAACAAAGAATTGCACTTTCAGAAAGGGGGTGTACACCTAAATCTAAAACAGCAAGTAGACGAATGCCAGATCCTCACAGAAGTCCCTATCCTATTAGAACACATAGTCAACCTGACATACGTGCAAATCTTGATCTGTACGCAGACCCTGAAGTACAATCAGAAGTAGAAGATATAGAAGAGGTAGAAAAACAAATGCCTTTTTTTACTGTGGGAAATTTAGTAGTAAAAAAAACCCTAGAAGTTGAAGATATTAATAAGATTGTCAAACATTGCTCAAAACCCACAGTGACACCTCTTGGTTGTCTTCAATATCTCAAAAGAGCATCAAAAGGAAGATGTTTTACCCAGGAGGATATTAGGTTAATATTGGACGGCATCATTGGAATAGGCACAAATTGGGAGTGGAAAAATGTTCAAAGCATTAGTACATTAGTAGAACCAGATACTGGAGCAGACCGGTATCCCCTTTCCAATGATGACGGCCTTAAAGAGATGTGGGCAGAAGTGGAGAAAGAATTACTTAGAGTTTTTACTATCAGGTCCTCTTTGTCCACAGCTATGAACTGTAGACAAAAGTCAGGTGAATCAATAGTTGATTTTTGGAAAAGGTTTTTAGATGTCTGGGAACATGATGCAGGCATGTCAGGAATCAATGAGAGAGACCAAACTCTTCTGATTCAGTCCTACTTTTTTAATTTAGATCAAGCTGTTCAACTTACAGTAAAACAGCAGATTTCAGATTGGCCTAGCTTATCTAAAGATGAGTTCCAAAGGAAGTTGATGGAGAAAGACGCCGCTGGATGTTTAGAAATTCCAAAATCTAAGAAAGTCAAAGAGGTACATTTACAGGTTGGGGAAGAGATGTTTCAGGGCCAGGGAGGTAGAAGGAAAGGTCAGTTTAAAGGGTATGGGAAACTTAGGAATAATCAGGGGAATAATCAGGGTGGACACAGGGGTAGATATAATTACCCTAATCAAAAGCGGGAAGGATGCTTTAATTGTGGGAGTTTAGATCACTGGAGAAAGGAATGTCCACACCCTCCTAATTATAGGAATAACCAAAGACACCAGAACCAGTCCACCCCACTATTCCAACAGCCTCACCACATGAATTATCCACAGGAAAATTCATATAATCAGCCACAAGCTCACCAAACTCAAGGTCAGCCACAACAGGGTCATGTACAAACACCCAAATTTCACATTCCCTGGGGAACACAACAACAATGAAGAGGCCCGGAGGAATATATCCCAGCGTATACAATGATCTCGTCCTCTTATAAAGATTCACCAATGATTGTCTTATTGGTTGAAGGAAACCGTATTCGTTTCCTTGTTGACTCAGGTGCTACTTGTAGTACTTTGTGTGAAGATTTTTATAAGGGGCCGAGAGAAACTACTACGCCCTCCATGGGTATCAATGGGATAATTACCAAATCTTACAAAACTCCTTTTCTGACAGTGGAACACCCACACACTCAGAACACTTTGTTTTATCACCAGTTCAGGCTTATACCAAATTGTCCTGTTAGTCTGTTGGGTCGAGATCTTTTTGGGCCATTGCAATTACAAATGGGGACCGATCCAAGGGGAAAGTTCCATGTTACTTCTCCTATCATTCCAATCCAGACTCCTGATTTAATTTATTACATGGTTATGGAAGTACCTCCCCCAGAACTGGAGGATGTACTTCCTGACATCTGGTCCTCTGATGAGGCGGATGTGGGTCTTGTTTCATGTACACCGTACAAGGCTATACTTAAACCAGATTGTACGCCAGTTTACATCAAACAATACCCATTGTCTCCAGAAAAGGAAGAAGGTATTCGTCCTTTACTTGAGTCTTTCCTTAAAAAGGGTGTGATAAAGGAAATAGTTTCATCCTATAATTCTCCTATAAATCCTATAAGGAAAAATGACAAGTCTTTTAGATTCATTCAGGATCTACGGGCCGTAAATGCTCTAATTGTGCCAATAGCGCCCATTGTGCCAGACGTGCCATCTCTACTATCATCCATACCAGCTGATGCCACTGTTTTCAGTGTCATCGATTTAAAAAATGCGTTTTTCAGCGTCCAAGTTGACAAGGAGACACAGCCACTCTTTGCTTTCAGTTTTAAAAATCGCCAGTACACGTGGTGTAGAATGCCCCAGGGCTTTGTAGACTCACCTGTTGTCTACTCCATTGTCCTTCAAGCCACTCTGAGACCCTGGGCTCCCGGTTATGGATATGTCCTACTCCAGTATGTTGATGATTTGTGTATTTGTAGTACTACTCAGGAGGCCTGCCAGGCTGAGGGAATCAGTCTCTTAAAATGGTTACATGAGTGTGGTCACAAAGTGTCAAAACAAAAATTACAATGGTGTCAAAAAAGTGTTGAATATCTGGGTTTTGTCCTTAAACAGGGGGAGAGGCACATTAGTCATGCTAGAATTGCTGCTATAGTGGGTCTGGTCCGCCCACAATCCAAGAAAGACATGCTAACCTTTCTTGGAATGATCGGGTATTGTCGCCAATGGATACCTGATTGCTCTTTTTATGACAATGTCCTCAGAGAATGTACAAAACAAGACAGCCCAGTATTCATTAAATGGTCAGATGAAATGTTACAAGCTTTCACTCACTTAAAAAAATGCAATGATTTCAAGCCCTGGTTTAGGCCTCCCTAAATATGGCGTGATGTTTCACCTATTTGCCAGGGACAACTGTAAAACCATGGCGGGAGTCCTAGCTCAGGAGCACGGAGGCAAGTTGCGCCCTGTTGCTTTTTTCTCAAAGGTGGTCCCTGTTCAGGTACGGGGTATGCCTGCGTGTCTCAGAAGTCTAGCTGCATGTGCAATGATAGTTGAAATGGCCATGTCAATTACTTTAGGACATCCTACCACTCTCCACACTTCCCATAATGTGCAAGGCTTATTAAAAAATGTCCATACTCAACATATGTCTGCTCAAAGACTCAGTGGATATGAGATACTTCTCCTATCCGATCCACAGTTGTACATCAAATACTCAGCTCCCACATTTGGTCCAGCCATTATCCTTAATGACCTTTTAGGTCTTAAGGGTGAGCAGGATGAAATTGCTCCAGAACATGACTGTACTGACATCATACACCAAGACACATCACCTACGTCTGATATGTCCTCTACACCCATTCCAGGAGCTCCAGATGTTTTCGTAGATGGTTCTTGTTCAAGGCCAAATGACAACACTTACCATGCAGGTTATGCAGTTGTTCAATTGCCAGACATAGTGTTAGAAGCTAATCCTATCCAGTTCAGATCAGCCCAGGCTGCAGAATTGATCGCGCTCACTAGAGCATGCCGACTCTTCGAGGGAAAAGAGGTAAATATTTACTTGGATAGCCGATACGCCCATGGAGTAGTTTGGGACCATGGGGTGATTTGGCAGAAGAGAGGGTTTATTGCAGCAGATGGGAAACAGATTTCTCACTCCACTTTAGTTGCAGACTTACTAGCTGCTATTCATCTACCCACAAAGCTTGCAGTTTTGCATTGTAAAGCCCATACAGGAAGAAAAGACTACATTTCTAGGGGGAATGCTTTTGCAGATGCTACAGCAAAACAGGCCGCCCACATTGCCAGGGCTGACTACCAAATGCCAATGCTAGCTCCAGAAATGACATTGTCTCAAGACCTCCTTCAAGAGCTCCAGAGTTGGGCTACAGAAATAGAACGCTCCATTTGGGAAGCAAAGAATGCAATTCAAGACCCTAAGACGGGTTTGATTTGCAAAGAGGGGAGACCATGTATTCCTGGAGATAGTGCACCTCTTTTGGTTGCTCAGTATCATGGTGTAGGACACAGGTCCATTGAGTCAACAAAAGCTCTTATAAAGAAGGATTTTTACATTTATGATCTAGACATGTATGTTAGAAGATTTATTGGGAGGTGTCTCATATGTCTTAGAAATAATCCGCATAATCCCATGAAGGCTCATCATCAACAACTAGTGTATCCTACAACGCCATTCTCACATTTACAGATTGATTTTACTCACATTCCCAAAACCAGCCAGGGTCAGAAACAGGAGTATGCATTGGTTATTGTGGATATGTTTTCCAGATGGCCAGAAGTATTTCCAACTAAAAATGAAACAGCTCAAATAGTTGTTAAAATTTTGCTAAGAGAAATTATCCCTAGATGGGGAATACCAGTACAAATTAACTCAGACAATGGGCCAGCGTTCATTGCAGCTGTTACAAAACATCTTGTTAATGCACTTAGAGTTGAATGGAAGTTTCATTTGCCCTATCACCCTCAGAGTTCAGGCATAGTGGAAAGAATGAATAAGACCATAAAAGACAAGATCAAAAAGGCTACAGGGGGAACCTTTGTTAAATGGAAACAAGTAGTGATGCTCAAATACCCCTTTTCAAAATTCGAGTTAGGTCGAATTCGAATAGTAAATTATTCGAGGTCAGTCGAATATTCGAGTCGAATAATTTTTACTATTCGATTCGACCTCGGACTTCGAGCTCACTATTCGAGTCGGTATTCGAGCTCACTATTCGAGCTGACTATTCGAATTGGCCTTAAATAGCTTCCAACACTTGTTTTGAGGGTGAATGATGCAAGAAACATCTTTTTTTCCAAGTAACAACAGCAAGTGATTATGTGGGGATGTTCCTTTAAAAAAAAATGTGGAAAGAGAAGTTGTGTCCTTAATTTTGTTCAGTAGTGTTACTGTATATACTTGTTCTTCTTCTTCTTTATCTTTCTTCTTCTTCTTCTAGATCTTCTTCTTCTATATCTTCTTCTTCTTCTTCTATATTGTCTTCTTCTTCTTCTTCATCATCTTCTTCTTCTTCTTCTATATTGTCTTCTTCTTCTTCTTCATCATCTTCTTCTTCTTCTTCATCATCTTCTTCTTCTTCTTCTTCATCATCTTCTTCTTCTTCTTCATCATCTTCTTCTTCATCTTCATCTTCTTCATCTTCTTCTTCTTCTTCATCTTCATCTTCTTCATCTTCTTCTTCTTCATCTTCTTCTTCTTCATCATCTTCTTCTTCTTCTTCTTCATCTTCTTCTTCTTCTTCTTCATCTTCTTCTTCTTCTTCTTCTTCTTCTTCTTCATCTTCTTCATCATCTTCTTCATCTTCTTCTTCTTCTTCTTCATCTTCTTCTTCTTCATCTTCTTCTTCTTCATCTTCTTCATCTTCTTCATCTTCTTCTTCTTTTTCATCTTCTTCTTCATCATCTTCTTCATCTTCTTCTTCATCTTCTTCTTCATCTTCATCTTCTCCTTCTTTTTCAATATCGTCTTCTTCTTCTTCACGTATTTCTCTTTTCAATTTTTTTTTTAAAGAAATGCAGCTATTTTTGAGCGTAACAAATAGCTGGTGGGCGCACGCATGTTGGAAGCGCCATTGTATGTGCTCCCTGGCAGTGGAAACACAAAGACAGCAGGAGGTAAATTCAGCAGCAGGAGGAGGAGGATGAGTGTGTGGCAGCAGGCAGTCAATGAGGCAGGCAGCTCGCCGTGACATAATAGCCCTGGTACCTAGCGGTGATACCAGGGCTGTAAATAAACACAACAGGAGGTCCCAGACAGCGGTCGTGCAGCCCACATTGTGTCCAATACACAACTGGGACAACACAGTTTTCAACCCGGGCACCTCAGAAAAATTAAACCTTTTTTTTTTTTTTTTAATGGTTTGTTTGGTTTTGGTTTTGCAACCAATATAGCTATTGTTTGACGTAATAGCTGGTGGCAGAGTGGCAGCAGAAGAAGGTAATTCTGTGTACCCTGGCAGTGGGAAACACAGACAGACAGCAGCAGCAGGAGGAGGAATAGAGGAGTAGGCGAGCAGCTATTGTTTGACGTAATAGCTGGTGGCAGAGTGGCAGCAGAAGAAGGTAATTCTGTGTACCCTGGCAGTGGGAAACACAGACAGACAGCAGCAGCAGGAGGAGGAATGGAGGAGTAGGCGAGCAGCTATTGTTTGACGTAATAGCTGGTGGCAGAGTGGCAGCAGAAGGTAAATCATCTGTGTACCCTGGCAGTGGGTAGTGATGGGCGAACACCTGGATGTTCGGGTTCGGGAAAGTTCGCCGAACATGGGCGAGATGTTCGGCATGTTCGGGCCGAACCCCGAACTTCCCGAACATCCCTATTTTGGGGGCCCTATGGGGTCGCAGGCATAAGGGGGGAGCATGCCCCGATCGCGGGGGGGGTCGGAAATTCCCCCCACCCCCTCCGCTAGCGCTCCCCCCTCTGCCCGCTTCCCCATTCAAAAGTTTCAAGAAGTACCTGTATAGCGGATGGCCTGGCAGTGGCACTGTGGAGTGAGGAGGAGTCCGGAGAGTGACGAGTTGAGGGAGGCCGGGCAGCGGGCGTGAGGTCAGAGAAAGGGCGGAACTCGCCCTTTCTCTGACCTCACGCCCGCTGCCCGGCCTCCCTCAACTCGTCACTCTCCGGACTATTCCTCCTCCTCACTCCACAGTGCCACTGCCAGGCCATCCGCTATACAGGTACTTCTTGAAACTTTTGAATGGGGAAGCGGGCAGAGGGGGGAGCGCTAGCGGAGGGGGGTGGGGGGAATTTCCTACCCCCCCCCCCGCGATCGGGGCATGCTCCCCCCTTATGCCTGCGACCCCATAGGGGGGCCGTATTGCGGCCTGTTCGGCCGAACAGGGCCCTGTTCGCCCGAACAGGGGCCCTGTTCGGCCCTGTTCGGGGGCATACAGAAGTTCGGGGCGAACCCGAACTTAAAAGGCCGAACACCATGAGGTGTTCGGCCGAACTCGAACATCACCCGAACAGGGTGATGTTCTGCAGAACCCGAACAGTGGCGAACACTGTTCGCCCAACACTAGCAGTGGGAAACACAGACAGACAGCAGCAGCAGCAGCAGCAGGAGGAGGTATGGAGGAGCAGTGTGAGTGTGGCAGCAGGTAGGCAGCGTGACATAATAGCCCTGGTACCTAGCGGTGATACCAGGGCTGTAAATAAACACAACAGGAGGTCCCAGACAGCGGTCGTGCAGCCCACATTGTGTCCAATACACAACTGGGACAACACAGTTTTCAACCCGGGCACCTCAGAAAAATTAAACCTTTTTTTTTTTTTATGGTTTTTTGGTTTTTGGTTTTACAACCAATATAGCTATTGTTTGACGTAATAGCTGGTGGCAGAGTGGCAGCAGAAGAAGGTAATTCTGTGTACCCTGGCAGTGGGAAACACAGACAGACAGCAGAAGGGCAGTACACAGCAGCCCACTGTAGGTGTAAAATGTGTGGCTGCAGGCGACGTAATAGTCAAAGTGAACCAGGCTGGCTTAGTGAGCAGGAGCCAGGAGGTGGTAAAGGGTGGTAAGGCACATTAACGATGGTTCCGGCAGCCAGTTCATGTCCCCCTCTCGCCGACAACAGGGGCCAGGAACTCGCCTTCCACCCACGCCTGGTTCATCTTGAGAAACGTCAGTCTGTCCACAGACTTGTGAGACAGACGTGAGCGTTTCTCGGTGACCACGCCACCAGCTGCACTGAAGCAGCGCTCGGACAGCACGCTGGAAGGGGGGCAGGACAGCACTTCCAGGGCGTACTGCGCCAGCTCGCTCCAGATCTCCATGCGCTTGACCCAATACTCCATGGGATCAACAGGGGCATCGCTGTCAAGCCCGCTGTACGACCCCATGTAGTCAGCCACCATGCGGGTCAGGCGCTGGCTGTGACCGGAGGAGGATGCTGCTGCATGCATCTCCTCTCTAGTCACTGCTGCCGGAGCCTCTACAGTCCTGTAGAGCTCGTGGCTGAGAGACAGCAGGTCTGTGGGGCGCTTGCTGCTGCTGGATGCAGGCACCTGCTGCTGCCTCTGTGCTGGCTGCTGGACAGTGGGGGTGGAAGGCTGGGGGAAGGCTTCCTCCAAGCGCTCAACAAGGGCCTGCTGCAAGCTCCTTATTTGTTGCGCTGGGTCTCCTCCTGCAGGCGGCAGGAACTGGCTCAACTTCCCCTTGAGGCGTGGGTCCAACATCATGCTGATCCAGATGTCCTCCCTCTGCTTCATCTGGATCACCCTGGGGTCCCTGCGCAGGCACGTCAGCATGTGCGCTGCCATTGGGAAGAGGCGGGCCACGTCTGCTGGCACATCGACGTCAGTGCTGTCCTCATCCTCCTCCTCTGCCGCCTCATCCTCTCTCCACCCCCGCACCAACTCAGCTGCGCTACTGCTGATCCCCCTCATCAGCAGCCAGGTCAGGGACCTCCACCAAGTCCTCCTCCTCCTCCCCCTCAGAGGTGGACTGCGCAGCTGGTTGCCGCTCCTGCTGGTCCAAGGCTGCCGCTCCCTGTTCCAGCAAAGCATCGAGGGCCCTGTTCAGCAGAGAAACCAGGGGCACCCACTCGCAGACCATAGCATGGTCCCTGCTCACCATGTTTGTGGCCTGCAGGAAGGGAGCCAGCACAAAGCACACCTGCTGCATGTGCCTCCAGTCATCATCGGGGACGATGGACGGGATGTTTCTGGTCTTGTCCCTTCTCTGAGCGGCGGAAACAGTGGCCAGGGCAAGGTACTGGTTGACAGCGTGCTTCTGTTCAACCAGACGCTCCAACATCGCCAGGGTGGAGTTCCAGCGAGTCGGAACGTCAAGGATCAGCCGATGGCGTGGCAGATCCAGCTCCTTTTGCACGTCTTCCAGGCTCGCACAGGCTGCAGCCGAGCACGTCTTCCAGGCTCGCACAGGCTGCAGCCGAGCGCCGGAAGTGACGCACAACATTCCTTGCCGTTTCCAGCAGTTCGCCCATCCCCTGGTAGGTGCGCAGGAACTTCTGCACCACCAGGTTCAGCACGTGGGCAAGACAGGGGATGTGGGTCAGGTTTCCCCTGTCTATTGCGGCAACCAGATTGGCCCCATTGTCGGCCACCACCTCTCCGACTCTGAGGCCTCTGGGGGTCAGCCAAATCCTCTCCTGCTCCTGGAGTTTGGCCAACACATGGGTTGCCGTCAGCTTGGTCTTCCCAAGGCTGACCAAGTGCAGCAGCGCTTGGCAGTGGCGGGCCTTCACGCTGCTGCTGAGGCGGGGGGTTTGGCCAGGTGTGCCGGAGGATGGCAGAGGATCGGCGGAACCTGCTGCAGTTCCCCTGACCCTGCGGGGTGGCACCACCCACTGTGTTGCTGCTGCTGCTGTGCCCGCTGCTGCTCTCCCATCCTCACCCCCTTCCACCAAGCTGACCCAGTGGACAGTGAAGGACAGGTAGCGGCCTGTCCCGAAGCGGCTGCTCCAGGAGTCCATGGTGACGTGGACCCTTTCACCAACTGCGTGCTCCAGCCCTCGCTCCACATTGGCCATCACAAAGCGGTGCAGTGCAGGAATGGCCTTGCGGGCAAAGAAGTGTCTGCTGGGGAGCTGCCAGTCTGGGGCTGCGCAAGCAAGCAGCGCACGAATGTCGCTCCCCTCCTGCACGAGCGTGTACGGCAGGAGTTGGGAGCACATGGCCCGTGCCAGCAAGCCGTTCAGCTGCCGCACGCGACGGCTGCTGGGAGGCAGAGCCCTAACCACCCCCTGGAAGGACTCGCTCAAAAGGCTCTGGCGTGGCCTTTTGCTGACACGGGAATCAGCAGACACAGCAGAGGAGGCCACTCAGGACTGGCTGCCAGAACAGGCCTCAGTGTCGGCGGCAGGAGTTGCAGAGGGGGGAGGAGCAGTGCGTTTCCGCACTCCTGCTGGTGCTGCTGGAGGAGCAGGAGGGCGGGTGGCTGCTGTTGCTGCTGCTGCTGCTGAAGGCTGTGCAGTGATGGGTGTGGTGCCACTGCCAGCACCAGATGCCTTCAGCCTCTGGAACTCCTCATGCTGGTGGAAATGTTTAGCCGCAAGGTGGTTGATGAGCGAGCTGGTGCAGAACTTTAAGGGGTCTGCACCTCTGCTCAACTTCCGCTGACAGTGGTTGCAAGTGGCGTACTTGCTGTACACAGTGGGCATGGTGAAATATCGCCAGATTGGTGACTTAAACATCCCCCTACGGCATGGAAGCGCTGCTGCCTGTCTCCCTGTGGTGGTTGGGGGGGGGGGCTTGGGGGGCTTGGGTGCGGCTGGTGGTGGTACTGGCAGATGCTGCTGCTGCTGCTGCTGAGCCTGAGACACCAGCAGGCTGTGGGACCTGCCTACTGCTGCTGCCAATGCTTGCAATGATGCGCCTCCTTGCAAGGCCCACAAGAGCATCCTCCTCCTCCTCCTCAGAGCTGCTGAGGACGACATCCCCTGGAGGTGGTGGCACCCAGTCTCTGTCTGTCACCGGGTCATCATCATCCTCCCCCTCCTGAAACATGTCCTGCTGGGATGAGGACCCCCCAAACTCCTCTCCTGATGCATGGATGGGCTGCTTGACTGTCGCCACAGTCTTGCTGTCCAATCCCTCATCCCCCAAAGTGCCCATCAGCATCTCCTCCTCAAAATCGCCAACAACAGCAGACAATTGACTCATGATGCCTGGGGTCAAAAGACTGCTGAATGACAGGTCGCCAACTGACGGTGAACTGGCCTCCTCCCCAGGCCCTGCTGGGCGGCTGCTGCGAACAGGGGTGGTGGTGGTGGTGGTGGTGGTGAGGGTGGAGGCCTCGGATGCAGAGCTGATGGCGGGCTGCTCATCCTCCGTCATGAGTTGCACCACAGTGTCTGCATCCTTTTCCTCAATGGGACGTTTCCGACCCGGCTGGAGGAAAATGGGAGCAGGTGCTACACGCTGCTGCTGTGTCTCTGCAGCGTGAGTTGCAGATGCTCCTGCTGGGCGGCGCCCAAGGCATCCACGGCCAGTGGCTATGGGAGGAATGTTAGCCACTGACGCTGCTGCTGCTGCGGAACTGTGCATGGTGGCGCGCCCGCGGCCGCGGCTTGCCACAATGCTGCTCTCTCTCCTCCTGATTCCCTTGCTGCCCTTGCCCTTGCCCAAACCGCGCTGGCTGCCACTTCCAGACATCTTCAATGTTTTGGGCGTATAGACAAAAGTTTTTTAAAAGGGCGGGTGAAAAGTGGGGTACTTTAATGAGGTGAGTTGGTTGGTTGGTTGGTGAGGTGACTGAGTGAGTGTCCCCTAGTACAGTAAGTAAGTAGTAACAGTCAGGAAGTACAACTAGCAGTTACAATAATCAGTAGTAATCACAAGTAAATTTAGTGTGTGTACACTCAGACAGTGAGTGCACGCACGCAGGAGCTAGTAGCCTATGAACACAGTGACTGAGTGTCCTAGACTCCTAGTACAGTAAGAGTAAGTAGTAACAGTAAGTAGAACTAACTAATTACAATAATCAATCAGCAATCAGAAGGAAATGGAGTGTGGGTGTGTGTACACTCAGACAGTGAGTGCACGCACGCAGGAGCTAGTAGCCTATGAACACAGTGACTGAGTGTCCTAGACTCCTAGTACAGTAAGAGTAAGTAGTAACAGTAAGTAGAACTAACTAATTACGATAATCAATCAGCGATCAGAAGGAAATAGAGTGTGGGTGGTGTGTGTACACTCAGACAGTGAGTGCACGCACGCAGGAGATAGTAGCCTATGGACAGTGACTGAGTGTCCTAGACTCCTAGTACAGTAAGAGTAAGTAGTAACAGTAAGTACAACTAACTAATTACGATAATCAATCAGCGATCAGAAGGAAATGGAGTGTGGGTGTGTGTACACTCAGACAGTGAGTGCACGCACGCAGGAGCTAGTAGCCTATGAACACAGTGACTGAGTGTCCTAGACTCCTAGTACAGTAAGAGTAAGTAGTAACACTAAGTAGAACTAACTAATTACAATAATCAATCAGCGATCAGAAGGAAATGGAGTGTGGGTGTGTGTACACTCAGACAGTGAGTGCACGCACGCAGGAGCTAGTAGCCTATGAACACAGTGACTGAGTGTCCTAGACTCCTAGTACAGTAAGAGTAAGTAGTAACAGTAAGTAGAACTAACTAATTACGATAATCAATCAGCGATCAGAAGGAAATAGAGTGTGGGTGGTGTGTGTACACTCAGACAGTGAGTGCACGCACGCAGGAGCTAGTAGCCTATGGACAGTGACTGAGTGTCCTAGACTCCTAGTACAGTAAGAGTAAGTAGTAACAGTAAGTACAACTAACTAATTACGATAATCAATCAGCGATCAGAAGGAAATGGAGTGTGGGTGTGTGTACACTCAGACAGTGAGTGCACGCACGCAGGAGCTAGTAGCCTATGAACACAGTGACTGAGTGTCCTAGACTCCTAGTACAGTAAGAGTAAGTAGTAACACTAAGTAGAACTAACTAATTACAATAATCAATCAGCGATCAGAAGGAAATGGAGTGTGGGTGTGTGTACACTCAGACAGTGAGTGCACGCACGCAGGAGCTAGTAGCCTATGAACACAGTGACTGAGTGTCCTAGACTCCTAGTACAGTAAGAGTAAGTAGTAACAGTAAGTACAACTAACTAATTACGATAATCAATCAGCGATCAGAAGGAAATAGAGTGTGTGTTGTGTGTGTACACTCAGACAGTGAGTGCACGCACGCAGGAGCTAGTAGCCTATGAACAGTGACTGAGTGTCCTAGACTCCTAGTACAGCAAGAGTAATTAGTAACAGTAAGTAGAACTAACTAATTACAATAATCAATCAGCGATCAGAAGGAAATAGAGTGTGTGTTGTGTGTGTACACTCAGACAGTGAGTGCACGCACGCAGGAGCTAGTAGCCTATGAACACAGTGACTGAGTGTCCTAGACTCCTAGTACAGTAAGAGTAAGTAGTAACAGTAAGTAAGTAGAACTAACTAATTACGATAATCAATCAGCGATCAGAAGGAAATAGAGTGTGTGTTGTGTGTGTACACTCAGACAGTGAGTGCACGCACGCAGGAGCTAGTAGCCTATGGACAGTGACTGAGTGTCCTAGACTCCTAGTACAGTAAGAGTAAGTAGTAACAGTAAGTACAACTAACTAATTACGATAATCAATCAGCGATCAGAAGGAAATAGAGTGTGTGTTGTGTGTGTACACTCAGACAGTGAGTGCAGTGCGCACACGCAGGAGCTAGTAGCCTATATGAACAGTGACAGTGAGTGTCCCTACGGGTACAGTAAGAGTAAGTAGTAAGTAAGTACAACTAACTAACAATAATCTATCAGTAATCAGAAGGAAATAGAGTGTGTGTACACACAGACAGTGAGTGAGTGCACACACGCAGGAGCTAGCTAGTAGCCTATAAACAGTGACAGTCAGTGAGTGTCCTACTCCTAGTACAGTATAACTACAATACTATTAGTAAAGGACAGCAGAAATACTGGTATAGATGAGAGAAATAAACAGAGGACAGCTGCCCACAGAGGCAAGGCCCCCCTGAGGCCTAAACCTGTAAGCTTGCAGCAGCTGCCTGTCTCTAATGTAACACACAAGCTACTAACTAAAATACAATGTCTAAATAACTAACAACAATATAGGTGTGTATAGGAGGTGTATGTGAGCAAAAACGCTAGGTAAATGACCACAATAGAGCTCTTGCTAAGCCAAAGCACAAAGGAGCAACTCTCTCTCTGTACAAGTCTCAGGCAAGCACGGAGAAACGTAACATGGCGGCCGCTATTTATAGGGTAGGGGCTGGCCAGGGTCCCCCTCTGTGATTGGCTGCCGTCAGAGGGCCTGGGAGCCCTCTGATTGGCTCTAAGGACATCAATCTGGGCTATGACGCTATTCGAGCTCGGTACCGAGCTCGAATAGCGCCGGGTTGCTCGAATAGCTCGAATAGTGAATGGGCTATTCGAGTGTACTCGGATAGCCCATTCGAATAGCTCCAGCTATTCGGAGCTCGAATACCGAGCTCGAATAGCTGAAAAAGAGCTCGAATATTCGAGCTACTCGAATATTCGAGCTCTGCTGAGCACCACTGGAAACAAGTACTTCCCATAGTGTTAGCTGAAATAAGGATGCAGCCAAATAAGAGTACGGGCTATTCACCCTTTGAGGTATTAATGGGGCGACCATTTCCAACACCTTGGGGTGCAAGACCTTATGTCCTAGAAACAGGGGATTTAGGAGTAGTGCAGGAAGAGTATGTGAGGAGACTCATTGCTACTCTCGATCAGTTTGAAGAAAAAGTTGCTCGTACATGTCCTTTCTCTTCACAGGTTCCGACGCACGGTTTCCATCCTGGAGATGTGGTGATTGTCCAGAGACTGTCTAAGGGAAAGAAGCAAGACCACTTCTCTTTCGGTCCAGCCACCAAGGTCGTTGCTGTCACCAGGACTGCAATCCTGACGGAGGAATCGCCTACTTGGGTCCACGCCAGCAGAGTCAAGAAAGTTCCGAAGGTTGACGGTCAGAGGGAAGCAGAGCCGATCCCTAAAGAGGGTAGCCAATCCCTGAAGAGAGGAGAGGGTAGCCAATCCCTGAAGAGAGGAGAGGGTAGCCAATCCCTGAAGAGAGGTGAAGCAGATAATTATAAGTCCTTGAAGAGTGGCCAGCCGGTGCCTGAAGATCTCCGGAATGTTCCAGTACAACTTGAGAGCAAGGAACAGGACTATGACAATGCCGAATCCTGGCCTTCTCTGTTGTTTCATAATTAGCATGACTTTGCTCATTTTCCTGCCTATATGGTTTGGGACAAATTGCTACTATGCCACTTTTGATTTAGGGCCATTCAGAAAATTATGTCTGACCAAGCCTCTTCCTAACCCTATCCGAAGCACCTCATATCTTTTACTTTCTAGAAACTTCTCAATCACAGGCACAGACATATATGTACCAGGTGATATAAAGATACAAGGAAAAGATAGTATAGAAGTAGCTGAACATATGAGTACACACACACATGCAATTCATAAAAGATCCCTGCGATCCCTGCCAAGCCACATGTCACCGTCACCAAATGCATCTCGGGGTAGAGTTTGTGTCCCGGCAGCAAGGAATAACAACATTTTGGTTTAACTCCTCATACACCGCTATGGCTGCTTATGTATTTGATTACTGTGATATTGTGGCCTGTGATGAACCTGTTGACAGTCAGCAGTATATGTGTAAGCATGGCTATGCCTACATTTGTGTAACTGATGATTATTGGGGTCAGAACTGTGATTATTGGGGTGCTGTGGGCTGGACTACGGGTCCAGACTTAGGTCATAAGCCCCAGTCTGCTCAAAATAGGAAGGACAAGTCTGGGAAGTCACTCTTGACACGGATGACTGTGTTTAAGCCTAGATGTGCCTTGGGGAATAAAGGAAACAGTCATGGTCTTGTCCTAACCATTGAGAATCCTGGGGCTTATGATACAGGAAAGTATATCCTCGGATCAAAGATCCCAGGAGGGGCTAATGGAAAATTGGGGTCGTTCTACTTGAGAGATATGTATACTGATCCTGGATGGAGAGAGCCTGTACCTCGGGCAAAACCTCTTAAACCCACAGAGTCATCTTCCAGGAATATGGTTGCCATTGCTAATCCTAGTTTTGAAGATGCTCTAGCAATGGAAACTGGGTATTCTGAAGTTAATTTATGGTTAGAATGGATGAAGTACACTGCATACTCACATAATATGACTAACTGTTATGTTTGTGGACAAGCCCGTCCACATCTAGGGACAGTACCTCTGAATTTACCGATTACTGTAGAAGAGTGTTTTCTGAGCCTTTACACTAATTCCACTGCAGGTGCAGAGTGTGAAAGCTGGAAATCCAAATACCCCATTTTGGCTAAACCCACCATGCTGGATAGTCCAGTAACAATATATCCAGGAAATTACACTTGTTATGCTAATTACAAACTGGCAGGGAGAGCTTTGGGGAATTTTTCTGAAGGATACTGTGGCAGATATAGCAATGTCACAATGAGTAAGGTCCAAAATCAGTCATCAGCAATAGGGGATGTTTGGTGGATTTGTGGAGATAGGAAGATTAGACCTATGCTAGAAGGATTTTGGACAGGAGAATGTGCTCTAGCAAAATTACTTATGCCCATACACATTTTAGGTGAGAAAATAAATAATGATCTCACCCCGACTAGTTCCATGTCTGGAAGACGCAAGAGAGAAGTAACTGAAGAAAACCTGGACGCTCATGTTTATACTAATGTCCTAGGTATTCCAACAGGGGTTCCTGATAACTTTAAGGCTAGAAATCAGGTGGCCACCGGGTTTGAGTCAATTATATTTCCATGGCTTACGGTTAATAAAAATGTAGATTGGATTAATTATATTTTCTATAATCAACAGAGGTTTATAAATTATACAAAAGATGCCTTAAAAGGTATAGCTGAGCAATTAGGTTCTGACACTTCTATGACTTTTCAGAACCGAATGACACTTGATATGATTCTAGCCGAAAAGGGAGGAGTATGTAAATTTTTAGAGGGAACGGGAGGAGCTTGTTGCACATACATACCTAATAACACTGGTGTAGCAGGAAAAATCACTGTAGCTATAAAAAAAACTAGAAGATATGTCCATAGAACTTAAGGAAAATTCAGGTGTAGACACTTCTTGGGCAAACTTCTTTAATTTCTCCTGGCTTACAAGTTGGCTCAAGAAGCTTCTCATCTTTATCTTAGTTATAATTGTTGGTATTTTCATGATTTATTTCTTGATATATTTGGCCATTAGATTAATCATGTGCTGTATTGCTAAATGTACTTCATCCTCACCTGCCCATGCCTATACACATTATCTTTCACTGAGAGCTCCTGGTCGTAATCTCACCTATTATGATGCTAGTTCCGCTGGTAATTGTTATAATTTAAGTAGGCCTCAGTTACTTGGCCTGAGTTTTATGTAAAAGGCTTGTCCGCAGTGTATGCCTTTAAAATAGATAGAGGTTTGGTGATGCAGGCAGAGGCATCTTAGGGTCTGCGTGTAGCAGAAGATACACGCAGATACTGAGAACATGTTCCTAAGAGAAGGCCATCGGTTTACTCTGACCTCCACTTACAGGACAGGAACAGTAAACATTGGCCATATTTACTAAACATCTACATGCCTGCATCTGGGTCAAGTGCCTCATTGATTATTAATCGAGTAGGCGGGTATGATGACACCATGAGTGGGTCCACCAATAGACTGATATAGGGGGTGGCGAAGATGATGTCATATTTAACTCTTTCCTAGTCGGTATTAAATCTGCAGCGAGCAATGGAGAAGGCACTTCTGCTTCTTCCTTCCGCACTAGCTCGCAATACTGACTGGAACCCAATTATTTCTCTAAGCATGTTCTTCCTTTATGTAATCTGATATAATGTATGCTATGTACATAGGTAGTTTAGTGTAACGTAGGTAGGAAGAAGGTACCTGAGTGACTTCAGTAGGGAGTCTAATCATGAGCTTGTAACGCAACATGAAGATTGGCATGGCTAGGATATGATGACTGTATCTATCTGTCTTTCTGTGATTTGAATAAATAACGGAAACATTGGAGAAGCCTGAGAAAGTCTATTTCCTGTTTGCTGTGTGGAGAGTCAAGTGATCTCACAGTCTGTGAGACGATGGTGTCGAAGCAAGGTGATAAGAACAGTTTATAACAGTGGTGCCTGAAATCCTTCCCTGCCTAGCAAAACAGGCAGACGGGGCCGGGGCCGAAGGAAAATGGTTTCAAGATATTCCACAGCAAAACAAGCGGAATAGACGGACACGGACTGTAAAGCTTATCAAGCTGAGACTGATAAGCTGGTGTGAGTAGTGTGTGGGAGCCGAGCACACACGGGCACGGGCTGCAATTCGGGGAAACCAGCGGTGACACTCGTGGATGTTAAACTTTGACTGACAGTGCAGTACAAGCCGCAGGGCGAATCCCAAATCATTAATAAGAATTGATTTGTTTGTATTTCGATTTCAGGCGTTTGGCAATATGGATTTGAGACAGATGCCGTGCTGGCAGCAAAGCTGGAGATGTCAGTCGGATACGCGAAAGGTTCCAGATGCCAATCTAAGCTTGGAGAACAGCGAGATTCCTGAGATTGGAAAGAGACTAAAACACGAGATTCCTGAGATTGGAAAGAGACTAAAACACGAGATTCCTGAAATGGGAAAGAGACTAAAAACCGAGGTTCCTGAGATCGGAAAACATCTAAAAAAACTGTCTGAGCAAAGCATAGTGCAAATTGCTAATGTTTTTCTTTCCCAAGGTGGTGCGTTTATAATGAGGAGTACCGTGCTGATGGTGATCCTAGGTTGCCATTTCGTCCTAGGAGAACGAAGAGAGGACATTCTCATGTATAATAAGGGGTTAATGAGAATGCAAGGCCCAAGCATGTTAATGTTTGGTGACAAAGGTACTAATCCTTTCACACCTCCCTCCGCTTGGCACAGATGGACCATGCAGGGACGGAGGAAAAGAGCACTGGTGCCAGGAGAAAGCAAATTTCATGGCACAAGGTGGGTGAAAGGTCTGAAGGGTCAAGTGTGCGGGCAGTGGGAATTTAATTGCAGGGTAAATCTGCTATTGAATGCCACACTCCCAGAATCGATGCACCGATCCAAAGGTTTGTTAAAAGGTACATTGCAGTACAATGGGTACATGCAAAAGGTGGAGTGTGTGATTCAGGGGTACCTTGTCTTGGTTATGCAGAGTGAGATGGTTCCAGATTGGAGAGGAACGAGCAGGGGGCGTCAATTCTCTTACCAGAGAGACGCAAGGGACAACATCACACTCTGGAGCTACCAACAGAGAGTGCCTCTGAAACAACTATACACACGTAAAGGCTGGAAAGCCAAGGGTGGGTGGTTCTCGAAACCAGAAGTAAAAATCGAGATCAAGCCACATTTCCAGGGACAAAGAGGGTGGGGAGAGCGGTCCCGGGGGAGGGAAAGCCCACACAGGGAACCCCATTCACACCACACGGGTCACAACCGGGGACGATATTACACAGTCCATATGCAGCAGCTTATCCTCATGATAGTTGGGTAAGTGAAGAGGTACTCTTAATCGAAAGATTGCAGAGAGTACAGTCTTCCCGACCTCAGGTACATATTGTGCCTCAGGATGTAAGGGGGGAAGAGGTCCAATCAGGACAGCTGGGGACATATTTTGTCAGCGAGAGATTGGACAAGGGGAGGTATATTAATTTTTCTGGAGAAGGATCTTTTGCATGGCAGCTTCGAGATGTTTGGGTGAACAAATGGAAATGGTGCAACATTCCTTTAGGCACCGCTACTTCCTTAGTTCCCACCTCAACCCGTGTCTTACACCAGGACCTGAGAGGTCAACCTTTTTTGGTGCTAGACGGGGAGGTGAAGCCAGTAGAGTTGTCCTCATGCGGGCAATTCTTGCAGAAGTATCTGCGTTGGCCGGGGCAAGCCAAATTTAGTGAAGAAGCCTGCAGGCTCAATAACGCAGAATGCGAGGCTACCATTCAAAAGATCCACCCTGAAGCCCAACCGATAGTTCCGGTGGCTGAAGGAAAGGTTTGGTTTTTTAACATAAGGTCTAATGATACATTCAAGGTATATTCTCATAATTGTTCCGATAAGGGGGATTTTCCAAGGGGAACATATTGTGTGAGTGGAGATCCCATATGGATCCTGTCATCCAGGCTGGATGACGTTGTTTCTCAAATTGTTAAGAGAACTCTAAAGGTCAAAGTTTCACGGGTAGTTCCCGTCCTGAAAGAGAACACGACATGGGACAAAGGGGAACAGGGTTTGATCCAAGACGACCACATTTTGTTACAAAGGTTAAACAAACAGTACACGAAGTTAGAGGTAAGATTTCACCATGATACAGGTGATCTTAACGAGGTAGAACACAAAAATGAGCAGGTGAGTTCCAGTCTGCCCTGGTGGACAAAGGTTCCGGTGATGTTCCAGGGACACTCGGACGGGGCATCTGCAGTTCCAAAGTTCTTTCTACACCCACTGGTCGTCTGGATGGGGATGACAACTTTAGGCATCATTATCCAGGTGAGGTTGCGGGTTAAAATTACGTAAAATAAATTAACCGGTCCAGGGATTGGTGCCTCATAAACAATCTCCTGAACCAATAGTTTAAATTAAGGGATATACAGGGTTACGGGTATAGGTTTAGTAGTACCTATGATGGGGCTGATTGTATAAAGGCGCTCTTTTAGAAGGCACCTGGCACTGCTCCGTTTTGTAACAAACAAACGAGTTTCACTTTTCTGTGGTCATGCAAGTTTGTGAGTGATACGCAAGTGACGCAAATGCTGAGCATGTGGTATTGAGGGATTTAGAAGTAGGGCCTCCCCAGAGAGCCTGGTTACAGGAAGACCAAGAGGTCTTGCTCTCTCTCTTCCAGGGGTAACCGCCTAGAGCAGAGAAGTTGTGTGAGCACGAACATCGAAAAGTGAAACATACAAGAAAGAAACCAGGTACTGGGAGGTTCAGACGCTGAGATCTGCGGGTCAAGACGTTTTAGGGGGGATTGTTATAATTTAAGTAGGCCTCAGTTACTTGGCCTGAGTTTTATGTAAAAGGCTTGTCCGCAGTGTATGCCTTTAAAATAGATAGAGGTTTGGTGATGCAGGCAGAGGCATCTCAGGGTCTGCGTGTAGCAGAAGATACACGCAGATACTGAGAACATGTTCCTAAGAGAAGGCCATCGGTTTACTCTGACCTCCACTTACAGGACAGGAACAGTAAACATTGGCCATATTTACTAAACATCTACATGCCTGCATCTGGGTCAAGTGCCTCATTGATTATTAATCGAGTAGGCGGGTATGATGACACCATGAGTGGGTCCACCAATAGACTGATATAGGGGGTGGCGAAGATGATGTCATATTTAACTCTTTCCTAGTCGGTATTAAATCTGGAGCGAGCAATGGAGAAGGCACTTCTGCTTCTTCCTTCCGCACTAGCTCGCAATACTGACTGGAACCCAATTATTTCTCTAAGCATGTTCTTCCTTTATGTAATCTGATATAATGTATGCTATGTACATAGGTAGTTTAGTGTAACGTAGGTAGGAAGAAGGTACCTGAGTGACTTCAGTAGGGAGTCTAATCATGAGCTTGTAACGCAACATGAAGATTGGCATGGCTAGGATATGATGACTGTATCTATCTGTCTTTCTGTGATTTGAATAAATAACGGAAACATTGGAGAAGCCTGAGAAAGTCTATTTCCTGTTTGCTGTGTGGAGAGTCAAGTGATCTCACAGTCTGTGAGACGATGGTGTCGAAGCAAGGTGATAAGAACAGTTTATAACAGTAATGAACCAGTGAGAGCACAGAATCATGACCCCCCCTACCAGGACGTCCATATTGAGGGTCCAACATCAGTGTAGCCATATTTCCTTCGGAAAATGTCTAAAAAGGAGGGAATTGTAAGGGTTTGCAAGCCTAAGCACGATAAGCATATACATTGTCAGCCATTTTGTGTTATAGCTGCCATGTTCTTCTACGTCTCTGAATTACATTACATATATACATTACATATATCTTCAGCTCAGAGCTTAAGACATTTAGGGAACATTTCTGAACATCTCTTGTTAGTGACTTCATTTTCACTTCTGCTTTTCTATATTCTTATTCTGTCCCATTCTGAACATACAGGAAACTTTTAACCACACCGGCCGAATGAAACTAGGAATGAAGTGAAGCGTATCACCCTAAAACTCTCAATAGCACCTGCTAGAAATGTCATGTTTTCCCCAGTAATTTTCCTGTAATGTTTGTAGGTCAGAGGTTCTTCTTTCTGAGCATGTGCAGCCTTTTGAAATTGTGTATAAGAATAAAATCCGGGCTGACCACAAATCAGTCTAGTTTTCAACTGCAAACCTGCCTCTGTGTATTCATTGTAGTTGTAGTTGAACTAGGCTCACCGCTGGCGCCGGCCAGAACTCACAAAGTATTACTTATAGGTCATCCTTGATGGGCAATCGGTTCTGAAAAGTGACCAGTGCTTTCAAAGAAGTTCTATCTCCTATGCTGTTTTGCTGTGATGAGAGTCGTGTTTGCAGCTCTTACTAATGAGTTGCTGGTGCCGGAATAAAGGTGTGTTGCCGAGAGAAACATTTAGTTTCTTACATGTACCCCTAGAATTCAGAATTAGTTAGTTATGTGCCCCCAGATACCACAATTTGACAGCTATAAGCCCCCAAAGTTACATGTGTCCTCAGAATTAGGTAGCCATGTGACCCCCACGTCCATGAGGATGGATGATGTAGTAATATTAATAAAATTTGTATTTTTACAATATAGTAATTCTATTGATTGCTTGATTACTCCTCCTCCCATTTACCTTTAAAAGTTTTTTTCTCTCACGTCCATGAGGAGTACTAACTTAATTACCCTAGGGTTTTTGACGGATTGCGGAGAAGCTGCCGCGTGTGCTGACAGCGGGGCGGCGGTTTCCACGCACAGAGCGGCGGTTTCCTCGCAGCAACATGCGTCTGGATTGTCTGGACCTAGTAGTGCACACAGATGGAGAGCTACGCGCGCGCGCCGCAAGACAGGCTCTTTATGCCAATAGGAGAAGGGTCAGCTGATCGGGACGGTCAGCTGACTCCAGCTGAGCAGATGATTGGTTGATGGGAGCTGGGCGGCGCTGGGGAGGGCTTCACTATATATATCTCTTGCTGTTCAGTTGCTGGTTGTCTGGCGTTGCGAATACCTATGTGTTAGCACTCAGACCTTAGTCAGATCCTTCAGTGTGGTGGAACCAGGTGGACCTGGGAATCCACACTTAGCCAGTTTACTGTGTATCATCTGTGTTATTCCTTAGACCAGTTCCAGGGTGTAGAGACCACAGACCTCACACCCAGACTAGGGAACTTGTGTTATCATTATGTTATACATCAGACTAGTTCCAGGGTGTAGAGACCACGGACCTCACACCCAGACTAGGGAACTTGTGTTATCATTCTGTTATACATCAGACTAGTTCCAGGGTGTAGAGACCACGGACCTCACACCCAGACTAGGGAACTTGTGTTATCATTCTGTTATACATCAGACTAGTTCCAGGGTGTAGAGACCACGGACCTCACACCCAGACTAGACATTGTTTGATATCGGTTATGACTTATTGCTTTCCTGACTACTCCTCTGATCTCTGATTCGGTACCTTGCACTTCTGATATTCCGTTGCCAAAGCCTGCTTGCCTTGGATACCGAATCAGCCTTCTATCTTTGTACTTTATCTGTCTGTGTGTTGCCGATTCGGCCTGCCCGACCTGTCTGACTGTCACCCACCCCTTGGGTGCTCAGTCCTCCTGCAGGGGTCCCCCGCTTCTCAGAGGGGGCACTGCTGCAAACCAGTCAAGGTCTGCTCCCTCCTGGAGCCCTTGACTGCAGTAGAGTCTGTTTCTACTTATTGGACCACCTGCTACCCCGGTGGTCCGATCCTACTGTTACACCAAACACTTACACGCTTCAGGTGCCCAGAGGTTAGCAATATATCTGTATTATCGGTCATCAATCATCAATAATCAGGTATATATCTGTATTCTTGGTGATACTGCAGATCACCAATAATCAGATTCTCTCTGCATGCTGACACCCATCGTTACAGAACGCCAGACCAAACCAATATGGACGCACTTAGCAGTCGTCTTGACACACTCACCACTTCGGTGGAAAACCTCATCAGAGTGATGGACGGTCAGCAGGCCCAGATCTCTGCTTTATCTGGGTCACTGCAAGTCCTTCAGACGACTGTAAATACAGTGCGATCCCCTCCAGTTACAGATTTGAGAATGTCTGTACCCGAAAAGTTTTCTGGCCATAGATCTGACTTTCAGAATTTTAAGAATCGTGTAATGTCATATTTTGAACTAAGGCCTAACCTGTCAGGAATAGAAGCACAGAGAATTATCTTTATTAAGACCTTACTCTCAGGGGATGCTCAAACCTGGGCGTATAATTTAGAGTCAGGGCATGAAGCACTCAGGTCAGTTGAGGAGTTTTTTAAGTCCATGGCCATAATTTATGATGATCCAGACATTTCCTCTACCGCTGAGCGGAAGTTAAAGACCTTGCGTCAAGGCAAGGATCCAGTGGAAGTTTATGCAGCTGAGTTCAGGAAATGGTCGGTGTTGGCTAGGTGGGGGGCTTTTGCATTGCTAGATTGTTTTCTATCAGGGTTATCAGACGCAGTTTCGGGATTGATGTTGGGATACCCTGAACCTAAAACCATTGAGGAAGCAATCTCTTTGGCAGTACGGGTTGATTGTCGGTTACGATATCAAAAACAAACCCGTGGTAAGGACAGATATGTCTCCTATGCCACACCTCCACCTGCCTCACCGCCACCTGAGCCTATGCAGATTGGTCAGTCCAAATTGACGCGGTCAGAAAGGAATCGCAGGAAAACAGAACAGCTCTGTTTATACTGTGCAGAGGAGGGTCATAGAGTGCAGAATTTCCCCAGGAAGTCGGGAAACGCTGCCGCCTAGGAGTAGTCAGAGGTAATACCTTAGGCGCGCAGTCTTTACCTCTACATGACAATTGTCTGTTACTTCCCTGTTCTGTCACATGGGAGGGTCAGAGTCTCCACTGAAGCTATCATTGATTCCGGTTCCGCGGCTAACTTTATTGATTACGATTTTCCTAAAAGATTAGGAATACCCATGCTTCCCTTAGATCAACCGATCCGGGTCACTGCTGTAGATGACTCTCCTCTGCAGAGTAGACACCCTTTATCCCGTACTCCTAGTCTGCAACTTAGTGTGGGGGTCTTACATGGGGAAAGTCTGCAATTTCTGGTTTTGCATATGGCAACCTCTACCATCATTCTTGGCATGCCCTGGTTACAAATTCACTCGCCTCAGATAGACTGGGTTTCAGGTCAGCTAACGAGCTGGTCGTCTTATTGTTATCATCATTGTTTAGCGAAAGTAACCATGGGTAATACCAACATTCAGGTTGAAGGTGTACCGAGACAATACGCAGAATTTGCTGACGTCTTCTGTCCTAAGTCAGCGGACAAACTTCCCCCCCATCGTACCTACGATTGTCCCATCAATCTGAGATCTGGTTGTATGCCACCCAGGGGTCATCTTTATAACCTATCTGGACCTGAGAAACTAGCCATGCAAGATTACATCAGGGAAAGCTTGGCGAAAGGGTTCATCCGTCCCTCTCGTTCACCAGCAGGGGCAGGTTTCTTCTTTGTAAAGGAAAAAGACGGAGGCCTCCGTCCTTGTATTGATTACCAAGGGCTGAATAAGATTACAGTGAAAAAACGCTACCCTTTGCCATTGATTGACGATTTGTTCACGCAGATGACCAATGCCAAGATTTTTTCCAAGCTAGATCTCAGGGGTGCATACAATCTAGTCCGCATCAGGGATGGTGACGAATGGAAGACGGCCTTCAACACACCCGACGGGCATTACGAGTACCTAGTGATGCCCTTCGGGTTGTGCAACGCGCCGGCTGTCTTCCAGGAGTTAATCAATGAGGTGTTCAGGGAAGTGTTGGGGAAGTTTGTTCTGGTTTACTTGGACGATATACTAATCTTTTTGTCCAGTCTCTCTGAACATCACCAGCATGTCAGATGGGTTTTAAAAAAGTTAAGACAGAAGCAACTTTATGCAAAACTAGAGAAATGCCTCTTTGAGGTAGAGTCAGTAGCCTTCTTGGGGTACATTATCTCCACATCTGGTCTCTCGATGGACCCAGGGAAAGTTTTGGCTGTCCTGGAGTGGCTTCAGCCTGTGGGGCTGAAGGCACTTCAGAGATTCCTGGGGTTTGCCAATTACTACAGAAGGTTCATTAAGGGGTACTCAACCATCATCGCTCCTCTCACCAGTCTCACCAGGAAAGGGGCTGACACTCATCACTGATCACCAGAGGCTCATGCGGCCTTTTCGACCCTAAAGAAACTGTTTTGTTCTGCCCCGATACTGAGGCATGTTGACGTCGCCTTCCCCTTCATTGTGGAGGTTGATGCCTCAGAGGTGGGGGTGGGAGCTGTGTTATCTCAGAAGTCAGGCTTGCAAGGCACGTTGCACCGATGTGCCTATTTTTCTCGCAGGTTTTCACCCGCTGAGAAAAACTATGACATCGGCAACCGTGAGCTACTGGCCATCAAATTGGCGTTTGAGGAATGGCGACACTGGTTAGAGGGTGCAGAACACATTATTACAGGTTATACAGATCACAAGAATTTGGAGTATATTGAGGGGGCTAAGAGACTTAGCCCTCGCCAGGCCCGGTGGTCCCTGTTTTTTGCAAGATTCAGATTTGTAATCACGTATACCCCCGGAAGTAAGAATGTCAAGGCCGATGCTCTCTCCAGGTGTTTTGAGCCCGAATCAGTGCAGCCTGCAGTTCCTGAAACCATCCTACCCCCAAAGGTAGTTTTGGCAGCCACTGAGACATGGAGAGATTGGACAGCCACGTTGAGTCTCTACCAACAGGATGTTCCAGAGGGAAAGCCTGAGGGGGTCATGTTTGTGCCGTTGCCTTTCCATTTGCAAATCCTACAATTCTTTAATTCTCACAAGAATGCTGGTCCTGGAGCCACCAGAACTCAGGATCTACTAGCAAGATGTGTCTGGTGGGCTACTCTGGCTACAGATTGTAAGGAATTTGTAAGAGAGTGTGCTGTATGTGCAAGAAGTAAACCCTCTCTTCAGGCCCCGTTGGCACTTTACAGTCCTTCACCAATAAAGCACATGACCTGCGGGCCTCAGTAACACACACTTCTATTGGGAGTCAAAGATTGGAAAGAGGGTCCATCAAACCTCCAATATAAAATCCAATTTGTGATACCAATCCAGAATCGACCATTCCAAGCCAGGAGATACTCCAAAATGTTATCGTTTATTTACAGCGGTTATACAGCATAAACAGACTCTGTTTATGCTGTATAACCGCTGTAAATAAACTATAACATTTTGGAGTATCTCCTGGCTTGGATTGCTCGAGTCTGGATTGGTATCACAAATTGGACTTTACAGTCCTCACCAGTCCCCAATGAACCCTGGACTCATATTTCCCTGGATTTTGTAGGTGAACTTCCTCGGTCTGAAGGCAAATCAGTCATTTGAGTGGTAGTGGACCGGTTCAGTAAGATGGCACACTTTGTCCCTCTGAAAGGACTCCCCTCAGCCCAGGAATTGGCTGATCTCTTCATCCTGCACATCTTCCGGCTGCATGGCATTCCGGAAAATGTAGGGTCAGATCGGGGAGTCCAATTTGTTTCAAAATTTTGGAGGGCCTTTTGCCATCAACTAGACATGAAACTTGCGTTTTCATCAGGCTACCACCCACAGACCAACGGTCAGACCGAGAGAGTTAACCAATCGCTGGAACAATTCCTCAGGTGTTACGTTGCTGATGCGCAAACCGATTGGGTAAAGTTTTTGCCGTTTGCAGAGTTTGCGCACAACAACCTGAGGAGCTCTTCTTCTGGGTTCTCACCATTCCAGGTGGTGTCAGGGAGATCACCTAAGTTTTCTCCTTTGTCAGTCGCTTCCACTCCTTTCCCAGCTCTGGAGGATTGGAAAAGGGCTCTGAAAGATATTTGGGCAATGGTTAAGAGGAACCTAGGGAAAGCTTTTCAAACCCAGAAGAAGCAGGCAGATAAACATCGGTCTGTAGAGTGGAGATTCTCTCCAGGAGATTTGGTGTGGGTGTCCACTCGTTACTAAGCCTTAGAACAATTGTCACCCAAGCTGGGCCCTAAGTTCATAGGACCTTTTCCAGTGGCCAAGAAAATCAATAATGTCACATATGCCATTGATCTCCCAGCCAGTATGAAAGGTGTGAGATCATTTCATGAGTCCCTGTTGAAGCCAGCAGTACAGGTGGACTCCTCCCCCCCCCCCCCTGTGTTGGTGGATGACCAACCAGAGTATGAGATTGAAAAGATTCTGGATTCTCGCCTGGTGCAGAATTCTGTGCAGTATCTGGTCCACTGGAAGGGATATGGCATAGAGGAGAGATCTTGGGTGCCAGATTGTCGCATGCATGCGGAAGAATTAAAGAAAGAGTTCCATGACTTACATCCTGGGAAGCCTGGTGGAGAGTGTCCGGAGTCCACTCCTCGGGGGGGGTGTACTGTGACGGATTGCGGAGAAGCCGCCGCGTGTGCTGACAGCGGAGCGGTGGTTTCCGTGCACAGAGCAGCGGTTTCCTCGCAGCAGCATGCGTCTGGGTTGTCTGGACCTAGTAGTGCACACAGATGGAGAGCTACGCGCACGCGCGCGCCGCAAGTCAAGCTCTTTATGCCAATAGGAGAAGGGTCAGCTGATCGGGACGGTCAGCTGACTCCAGCTCAGCAGATGATTGGTTAATGGGAGCTGGGCGGCGCTGGGGAGCGCTTCACTATATATATCTCTTGCTGTTCAGTTGCTGGTTGTCTGGCGTTGCGAATACCTATGTGTTAGCACTCAGACCTTCAGATCCTTCAGTGTGGTGGAACCAGGTGGACCTGGGAATCCACACTTAGCCAGTTTACTGTGTATCATCTGTGTTATTCCTTAGACCAGTTCCAGGGTGTAGAGACCACGGACCTCACACCCCAGACTAGGAATACTGTGTATCATCTGTGTTATTCCTTAGATCAGTTCCAGGGTGTAGAGACCACGGACCTCACACCCAGACTAGGGAACTTGTGTTATCATTCTGTTATACATCAGACTAGTTCCAGGGTGTAGAGACCACGGACCTCACACCCAGACTAGGGAACTTGTGTTATCATTCTGTTATACATCAGACTAGTTCCAGGGTGTAGAGACCACGGACCTTATACCCAGACTAGGGAACTTGTGTTATCATTCTGTTATACATCAGACTAGTTCCAGGGTGTAGAGACCACGGACCTCACACCCAGACTAGGCATTGTTTGATATCTGTTATGACTTATTGCTTTCCTGACTACTCCTCTGATCTCTGATTCGGTACCTTGCACTTCTGATATTCCGTTGCCAAACCCTGCTTGCGTTGGATACCGAATCAGCCTTCTATCTTTGTACTTTATCTGTCTGTGTGTTGCCGACCCGGCCTGCCCGGCCTGTCTGACTGTCAACGACCCCTTGGGTGCTCAGTCCTCCTGCAGGGGTCCCCCGCTTCTCAGAGGGGGCACTGCTGCAAACCAGTCAAGGTCTGCTCCCTCCTGGAGCCCTTGACTGCAGTAGAGTCTGTTTCTACTTATTGGACCACCTGCTACCCCGGTGGTCCGATCCTACTGTTACACCAAACACTTACACGCTTCAGGTGCCCAGAGGTTAGCAATATATCTGTATTATCTGTGATTCTGCAGATCATCAATAATCAGGTATATATCTGTATTCTTGGTGATACTGCAGATCACCAATAATCAGATTCTCTCTGCGTGCTGACACCCATCGTTACAGGGTTCAGCTAGAAATTATAATGTCAAGTAAGCTTTGTTCCTATGGCTACGTAAGTTTCTTTCTAATGTCCTTCTGTATGGTTTACTTGTTACTAGTAGATAACCATCTAACCATGTAATCTTATGAGTAAGACCTAAGTGCCAATATTGTCACCTTTATTTATATGTTCATTGGCTGTGGATGTATAACTGCTGAACCTTGATCAACCAATAAAAATGTAAACATAAAAAATAATTAGGTAGCCATGTGCCCTCAGATATCAAGATATTAAAATTAGGCAGCTATGTTCACCCATATATCAGAAGTAGGTAGCCATGTGTCCCCAAATACCAGAATTAGGTAGGTGGGCATACACCCTAGTTTAGTTAGTTAGGTATCTATGTGTCATCAGAATTAAGGTGGCCATATACATACATATGCTACCATATGCTACCAGATACCAGATCTAGGCAGCCATGTGCTCCAAACACTGGAATTAGGTAGCCATACACTTCCAGATACCAGAATAAGCTAAATATGTGCTCCCGCATACCAGAATTAGGCAGCCATACACTCCCAGTGTCATGATCGCTGCTGCAGCAGGTATTGCTGGAAGTAGTAGTGCTGCAGCTCAGGCAGTTCTGATCTCTTTCCATGCAAGCTGCATAGCTTTATCTGCCTTTCCCTGCTGTCAGCCTGTGACTGATTATCATTCACCTGTGTGGGAATCTGCATGTCTGCTCCCATTGGATGACCTCAGTATAAAGATCTGCTTCCTGCAGGGTTTCCTCGGGTTTTCAAAGCTTCAGTTTAAGCCTCTCTTGCTGTCGCTTCAGCCCCAGACCGTGTTTCTTGTTCTAAAGATACTTTGCTGGTCTTGCATCATATATTGGTTCATTGCCAATATATATGCATACCAGCACCTTTGTTATTTTCCTTGTATTTGTGTTACGTTGATACATCAGTGTCGCTGATGTATACGTACATGAACTGTTTATATCCTGTGTTCAGTTAGTCAGCTTTCCAGCACGTTTTGGTAGTTTGCGCGTATCGTGATCACCCGTGCTGAGTTAGGTATCCTGCTCCTGGTTCTGTTTGTGGATTGCGTTCATCTCTGTGAAGAGATAACGAATCCTTCTGAATCCTGTTCTGTTACCGTTTGTGGATTGCGTTCATCTCTGCGAAGAGATAACGAATCCTTCTGAATCCTGTTCTGTTACCGTTTGTGGATTGCGTTCATCTCTGCGAAGAGATAGCGAATCCTTCTGAGTCCTGTTCCCTGTACTGCTCCAGTCCTAGTCAGCGTTCCTGCTTATGTCATATATCGGTTCATTGCCGATATATACATATGTTAGTCAGACGTTACAAATAGTTTCATTGATAGTTGTAATTGTAATACGCTAGGAAAACATACTTATTGTATATTTGTCTGTGTTACGTTCATCTATCTTGATCCTGCTATTTCCTGACTATCCTGTCCTGTCTTTGTGAGGCACGCCATCGCTGCAACGCATTGGCTGCCTCATTCTAGTCTGTCTTGTCGTGGACGCTTGCTGTCACTAAGTAGCGGCAAGCTAGCAAGCGTTCATTCTGTCTACCTGTCCTGATCTCCTCCTCAGTTCTGGTTTATGCGCTCAGCGCTACCTTGCGCTGAGACGTTATCGCGAAAGTATTGTTTGTGGCTGTCGGATCTGCACCGGCTCTGTGCGCCACAATCTCCTATTGGAGTCAGTCCTCCCCTCCACTACACTAGGGATATCCTGATTCCTTGTGCTAGTGTGTGTACCTCCTCCACGTCAGCTCATGCGTTGCATGCTGACTGAGGGGAATACACCACCAAGCCTTACATTATGAAAACCCCATTACCAATCCCCATTGTGGGAGGGATTCCCAGAAAGTATGACACTGTTAATTATGGTTCCTGTTCCTTTAAGAAATTTGAAGAACTTAACTCTGAAACAGAAAATGAGTTTTTCTCTGAATGTGCCAGGTTCCTGGCCAATCCCGATCTCCAAGCGACTCCTGTTTCAACCTGGGCACTCCAGCTAAGTTATATTTTATTTAAAGGGGAATTGTTTCAGTGGGCATTTGATGTTCTCAATCATTCCGATTTGAAAGAGAGACCGCTGGAATTTCTAGCGTTTGTGATCCATAACTGGTTGCGCATAGATCCATTGCCTTTTCCTCTAAATGAACTCCTGGCAGCAGGCCAATCAGCTGCCCCTTCAATTGTTTGCAAAAATGATCAGCAAGCAGAGAGTGTTCCTGATAATTTTCCTGCAGCTTTGAATAAATCACCAAAGGCAGCAGGGTCTAAGGCAAAACGCAAACGTTCTAAGAAACGTGTCCGATCTGCAGAGTCGTTATCCTTAGCGACTGAGACCTGTAATGAGATTCTGCCATTAACAGATAATGAAATGCAATTGTCTGTCAGGGGAGTTAAATGGACTTATGAAACTACTAATGAACTTTCATCACTGGCTAGGGAAAATAAAGATTTTTGTTTAAAAGAATTATCTGAGTATGATTATGAGGAGATATTACAGAGTATTGAACAAATCAACTTATTTGTGAACCAAGGGAAGTTTGCATACAGTACAGTTCAACACTTGCTACAGGTATTGGAGATTCTTAAGAATAAGGAATCTGCCAATCACCTGCTAATTAACCCAATACATGTGCCTGCCACAATCATATCTGCAAACTGTGATCAGCCGGAATGTTTCGCTGTTAAGTATGCATGGGATCCTCCATTCGAGAGGGGAGAGCTGGAAGCCCTGGTCTGTGAATGGAAGAATGATTCAAGTTCATTTTGTCAATTTTACAGTGCAAAAGTGAAATGGTATTGAATGCATGCATTAAGTCAGCCTATAACCTAATAGAGACTGGTGTGTGTAGGTATGACTGTGTGGCTCCTTTGATTGATGTGTGGGAACTGATTTTGGATTATTTTTATGTGACTCCGAATTCGCAAATTTGGCGTTCTGACCCGCCTGCTTCAGCACCTTTGGCTGATTCAGCAGGTGATTCGGAGCTCTTTTTGTGTGAAATTGAAGTTCCTGCAATTCCACCCTGTACCATGGATAACTCAGTGTTACTTCCCAGTAAAGCAGAAGCCACTGATACTTTCTTAACCTTGCCCTGCACAAATTTCTCAGCAGAGAATCCAGAGGTCCTGCTGACTTCTGAGTCCAGCCTAGCCAGTACTCATGAGTCTTTGTTCAGTGAAACAGACACCAGAAAAATCTTGCCTGCCTCTGCAAACACTTCTGCAGAAATTACCTGTGTTAATAAAGTTCAACTCCTGTCTGATCCAGCAGATGCCAATAGATGCACTACATCAGTTTCCGAGTCCCAGCAATCCTGTCTAGAAACCTCAGAACCCCAGCATCTGAATTTCCCAATTTTACAAATAAATGGTGATTCAGATGAGCAAACATTGTGTCTTGATCTTCCTGTTTCTACACCTCGCTCTAGTTTCGTGAATAGCTCAGAGCATCTGCTATGTGAACCTGAAATCACAGAATTATTACCTTGTTCAGAAAATGTTCCAGTAAATTTGCCCTGTATCGTGAATAGCTCAGAGCATCTGCTATGTGAACCTGAAATCGCAGAATTATTACCTTGTTCAGAAAATGTTCCAGTAAATTTGCCCTGTATCGTGAATAGCTCAGAGCATCTGCTATGTGAACCTGAAATCGCAGAATTAGTACCTTGTTCAGAAAATGTTCCAGTAAATTTGCCCTGTACCATGAATTGTGCAGTAGATCTCTCCTATGAAGCTCAGGTCACAGAATCCTTGTGCTGTCCAGCAGGTGCTTCCATGGTTTTGCCCTGCAATATGGACTGTTCAGTGATCCTGTCCAGTGAAGCTGGAGTCGCAGAGTCCTATGCTTCACCCAGTATTTTGGATACTTCAAACCCTCTAGCAGAAGACTCTGAGGCACTGCTTACCTCAGTGGGTGTTGCAGCAATATTCACTTGTTTAGCAGCTGTCTTAGAATTAAAGTCCACTCTAAATAAACTTGATGAATCTTTGTCTGATGAAGCAGAAGTCATTGAAATATTGTCCTCATCAGCAAGTGTCTTAGATACCTTGCCCTGTACACAGTCTGATTTAACCAATGTTGTTGAGTCCCTCTCCAGTGTTGTAACAGCCGAGGAACTCCAGCCCTGTCCTCTGAATGTTTCAGAAGTCTTGCCCTGTAACATGGATAATTCTGATTCTCTGGTCAAAATAACAACAGAAGTCTCAGAATTTCAGTCTGATTTAGTAAGTGTTCCTAAAAACCCGCCTGGTATCTTGGAAAATTCTGATTCTCTGGCCGGTGTGGCAGAGATTCCGGAGTTCCCTTCCTGTCCAGGGAATTCCTCAGATTTGCCTAGTCCAGTGGGGGTTTCTGCAATACTGACTTGTTCTGCAGCCCCTCATGAGCTCCAATTCAGTGTATTAGATGGGTCTCTGTCCAGTCCAGAGGAAGTTGTGGAGTCCCTATCTGGTTCAGTGCATACATCAGAAGATTTGTCCTGTCTTGTTAGTGCCCCTGAACCTGATTTGTTACTGACTTTGCTGGAATCAGCGACATCTAAGTCTGATCCTGCATTCTTGTGTGAAAGTCCAGTAGTTGCGAAGTCTAGTCATGATGATTTTTTTTTGGCCAGTCCTGGTTTTGGTCCTGTCTTGGCTGACCCTGAGGCTCACAGTTCCTTGACATGCCCAGAGGTTTCTCTTGTGCCAGTGTGCCCAGATGTTCTTTGTGTGCCAGAATGCCCAAGTGTGTCTAAGGTGTTAGCGTGCTCTGATGCTTCCTTAGTGGGAACATGTTCTGATGTTGCCAGTCTGCCTGCATGCCCAGAGATGGTTCTGGTCTCTGTAAGCCCTGATCTTGATGTTTGTCCCTGTGGCCCTGACTCGGGAATTGCCCTAGGTTCCATAGGGGTTCTTGATAGTTCTCCATGTGAGCCTAAGGGGCGTTCTGACCTATGGGGGTCTCTTTGGAGCTTCGAAGTGTTCTGGGAGATCTCTGAGGAAACTTGTCCTGGTGCCTTGGACTGGTTCAACAGTGGGTTTTGTGTTGGTAAAGACAGTCCCGGTGGGCATTGCAAAGGCTTTGGCGTTTTTGAACGGTTCCTGGAAGGCGGTGGGTATCGCTCAGGGAGTTTCGGAGTGCTTTCTTCTGGAAATCATGGTTCTGATGGGTATCACACTGGGGCTTGTAGTACTGATGGGTATGGTTCTGTAGGTTCTGGTTCTGATGGGTCCAGTCTTGTGGGGACTGATTCTGGAATTTGGTCTTGCCGGGCTGTCCCGGTCATCATGAATTATCAGTCAGACTGTTTTGTTGGGAATTTCAGTTTTGAAAAGCGTCTGGAATCCGCTTTTAAAGGGGGAGGTACTGTCATGATCGCTGATGCAGCAGGTATTGCTGGAAGTAGTAGTGCTGCAGCTCAGGCAGTTCTGATCTCTTTCCATGCAAGCTGCATAGCTTTATCTGCCTTTCCCTGCTGTCAGCCTGTGACTGATTATCATTCACCTGTGTGGGAATCTGCATGTCTGCTCCCATTGGATGACCTCAGTATAAAGATCTGCTTCCTGCAGGGTTTCCTCGGGTTTTCAAAGCTTCAGTTTAAGCCTGTCTTGCTGTCGCTTCAGCCCCAGACCGTGTTTCTTGTTCTAAAGATACTTTGCTGGTCTTGCATCATATATTGGTTCATTGCCAATATATATATGCATACCAGCACCTTTGTTATTTTCCTTGTATTTGTGTTACGTTGATACATCAGTGTCGCTGATGTATATGTACACGAACTGTTTATATCCTGTGTTCAGTTAGTCAGCTTTCCAGCACGTTTTGGTAGTTTGCGCGTATCGTGATCACCCGTGCTGAGTTAGGTATCCTGCTCCTGGTTCTGTTTGTGGATTGCGTTCATCTCTGCGAAGAGATAACGAATCCTTCTGAATCCTGTTCTGTTACCGTTTGTGGATTGCGTTCATCTCTGTGAAGAGATAACGAATCCTTCTGAATCCTGTTCTGTTACCGTTTGTGGATTGCGTTCATCTCTGCGAAGAGATAGCGAATCCTTCTGAGTCCTGTTCCCTGTACTGCTCCAGTCCTAGTCAGCGTTCCTGCTTATGTCATATATCGGTTCATTGCCGATATATACATATGTTAGTCAGACGTTACAAATAGTTTCATTGATAGCTGTAATTGTAATACGCTAGGAAAGCATACTTATTGTATATTTGTCTGTGTTACGTTCATCTATCTTGATCCTGCTATTTCCTGACTATCCTGTCCTGTCTTTGTGAGGCACGCCATCGCTGCAACGCATTGGCTGCCTCATTCTAGTCTGTCTTGTCGTGGACGCTTGCTGTCACTAAGTAGCGGCAAGCTAGCAAGCGTTCATTCTGTCTACCTGTCCTGATCTCCTCCTCAGTTCTGGTTTATGCGCTCAGCGCTACCTTGCGCTGAGACGTTATCGTGAAAGTATTGTTTGTGGCTGTCGGATCTGCACCGGCTCTGTGCGCCACAATCTCCTATTGGAGTCAGTCCTCCCCTCCACTACACTAGGGATATCCTGATTCCTTGTGCTAGTGTGTGTACCTCCTCCACGTCAGCTCATGCGTTGCATGCTGACTGAGGGGAATACACCACCAAGCCTGACACCCAGATAGCAAAATTAGGTAGCCGTGACCCCCCATATATCGGAAGTAGGCTGCCATACTGTCTCAGTAATCAATGTCAAATTGCCATGTGCCTTAAATATCAGAATTTGTTAGCTACAGTGGGTTGCAAAAGTATTTGGCCCCCTTGAAGTTTTCCACATTTTGTCATTTTACTGACACAAACATGAATCAATTTTATTGGAATTCCACATGAAAGACCAACACAAAGTGATGTACACATGAGAAGCCTATAGACATTGCCTGATGAGTGCTAATGACTAAATAGAGTGCACCTGTGTGCTCTGTGAGGGCCTCAGAGGTTTTCTAAGAGAATATTGGGAGCAACAACACCGTGAAGTCCAAAGAACACACAAGACAAGTCCAAGACAGGTCAGGGATCAAGTTATTGAGAAATTTAAAGCAGGCTTAGGCTACAAAAAGATTTCCAAAGCCTTGAACATCCCAAGGAGCACTGTTCAAGCGATCATTCAGAAATGGAAGAAGTATGGCACAACTGTAAACCTACCAAGACAAGGCCATCCACCTAAACTCACAGGCCGAACAAGGAGAGCGCTGATCAGAAATGCAGTCAAGAGGCCCATGGTGACTCTGGACAAGCTGCAGAGATCTACAGCTCAGGTGGGAGACTCTGTCCATAGGACAACTATTAGTCATGCACTGTACAAAGTTGACCTTTATGGAAGAGTGGCAAGAAGAAAGGCATTGTTAACAGAAAGCAGGGCCGGGCCGAGGCATAGGCTGGAGAGGCTCCAGCCTCAGGGCGCAGTGTAGGAGGGGGCGCACAATTCATTCAGCTGTCATTCCTAATTGTGTATTAAGCAGAAAGAAATAAGAAAAGAGGATACATAGCAGTGACTGCAAGCCAGATAACTAGATATTAAGGTGTTGGGGACGTTGTGGGCCCTGTGGCCCTCTTAGTCTAATAGCAATCAGTGTGTGACAGCTGAGGTGGGAGGGATGGAGGGGCGCACTTCGGTGTCTCAGCCTTGGGTGCTGGAGGACCTTGTCCCTGCTCTGACAGAAAGCATAAGAAGTCCAGTTTGCAGTTTGCCACAAGCCATGTGGGGGACACAGCAACCATGTGCATGAAGGTGCTTTGGTCAGATGAGACCAAAATTGAACTTTTTGGCCAAAATGCAGAACGCTATGTGTGGCAGAAAACTAACACTGCACATCACTCTGAACACACCATCCCCACTGTCAAATATGGTGGTGGCAGCATCATGCTCGGGGGGGTGCATCTCTTCAGCAGGGACAGGGAAGCTGGTCAGAGTTGATGGGAAGATGGATGGAGCCAAATACAGGGCAAACTTGGAAGAGAACCTCTTGGAGACTGCAAAAGACTTGAGACTGGGGCGGAGGTTCACCTTCCAGCAGGACAATGACCCTAAACATAAAGCCAGGGCAACAATGGAATGGTTTAAAACAAAACATATCTATGTGTTAGAATGGCCCAGTCAAAGTCCAAATCTAAATCCAATCGAGAATCTGTGGCAAGATCTGAAAACTGCTGTTCATAAACGCTGTCCCTCTAATCTGACTGAGCTGGAGCTGTTTTGCAAAGAAGAATGGGCAAGGATTTCAGTCTCTAGATGTGCAAAGCTGGTAGAGACATACTCTAAAAGACTGGCAGCTGTAATTGCAGCAAAAGGTGGTTCTACAAAGTATTGACTCAGGGAGCCGAATAATTACGCACACCCCACTTTGCAGTTATTTATTTGTAAAAAAAATGTTTGGAATGATGTATGATTTTCGATCCACTTCTCACATGTACACCACTTTGTATTGGTCTTTCACGTGGAATTCCAATAAAATTGATGCATGTTTGTGGCAGTAATGTGACAAAATGTGGAAAACTTCAAGGGGGCCGAATACTTTTGCAGCCCACTGTATGTGCCCCCCCAGGTACCAGAATGTAGTAGCCATATGCTCCCCAACAACAAAATTAAGTACCCATTTGACCCCAGATAGCTAACATGAGACCATCCAGTTAATTGTCACTGCCGCCTCCTCCAGCCACTGCTTCCCTAGCTAGACAGTCCAAATATTGTACCTGGGTCTACTGATAGCTCCCTGCATTGTAGAGCAGGCACTGTGTCATTGTTGCACATCACTGGCATCTTCAAATCAAATTCACATGCAGGCAGATCAAAAGAATAGTAATACAGCTGAAGGGAGCCATTGAGGCCAGGTATTATATGACAGGAGAAAGCTGGAACACAGTGATAGCAAAGGTCAGTTAACAACTCCAAAGGTCTTTTTGCTTCTCTAAATTGCAGGGGCTTCATAGGGGGTAGTCTGAGCCATGAGGCTCAGGAAGACTCCCAAGCCACATCAAGGAACCAATTATAAGCAGTCTGTTACTGGGTCCCCTAAGCACCTGCTAGGCCCAAGCTTTTAGGACTATCTAGCTCTGGTGCTGAAAAAGCTGAAAAAGCTGACACAAGCCAAACTCGTGTTTTCATTTAATTCACATTTAGATGTTTCGAATGGATATCCCCCACCCCCAACCATCCCATTTTCCCCAGGACACTCCACCTGTGGAGGCTCTGTCTCACTGCGCTGTATTAGTGTCCCATGGCATAGCCCTAAGCCACTGAGGGCCTTTTTGGAGGCAAAGGTCTTTTTTCTTTCTTTCTTTTTTTTTAATTTTAACATTTTTAATGCACTCCCTCCTCCCAACATAACTGCCCCCCTCCCTCACTACATCTATAGGCAGCAGGCGGCTGAGGGGAGACTATTTTCCCACCCAACTGCTGCCAGAGCATGAATACCTCCCTGCCACCTTAGCTCCGCACCCTTACTTTACCCTGCCACCTTCCCACCCGGCCCTTCCTACATTCATGCCTGACCCCAGGAATATTCACACTTGGCTTCGCCCCCTGCTTAGTGCATGGGAGGAGAAAGCCACACTAGAGAAGAAGAGGATGGAAGACTTCTGCAGAGCAGGAAAAAAGGGCACCTGTGGCAACTGGCAAGTGGACTAAATGAGCGCCGCAATAGACGCCAACACAAAATAGCGATCTTTGAGCGCTAGAGCGAAAACTTGGGCACTGATATATAGGGGGCACTGATACAGCACCCGCTATATATATGGCATCGCAGGTGCCCAAATGCCACTATTCTGTATTGGTGCCTATGGCGGAGCCCATTTAGTCCACTTGCCCCCTATAATGCTAGTCTCTGCACTCCGCCATGCTTTCCCCTCTGTGCCACACTTTCCTCTTCCCTCTCCCCTCTGCGCCTACCGATTGTTTCTCTGGCTGAGCCGTGAACCCGCTGCCGATCCTCAGGCAGGCTAGCGGGGGGGGGAGAGGATGTGGGCTGGGGAGATGAGCCTTGGAGCTGCCCGGGGAAAGCACTCTCCCCCACACCTATGGAGTGCTGTGGCCACCTGCTGGATGCTCTTACAAACTTCTTCAGAGAACTATAGGTGAATGGGACACAATAGTATGTACTAATGCAAAGCCAGCCCATATCAACATGGTGCAGGGGGGCATAATTAAGGGAGCCTGGGGGGGGAGGGTTCTGTGTGAGAGTAGGGTAAGGTTTGGCCATAGTAAAATATTGGTATTTACTCTTTAAAGCCATAGTGCAATTTTGTTAGGATTATTTCCAATTTGTTTGCAATATTGCTTGTGATTTCAGAGGTAATGCTGCCACATTACATGTGGCTCTGGTGGTAACGCTGCAATATTACATGTGGTTCTGGTAGTAAAGCTGCAATATTATGCGTGGTTCTGGAGGTCTAGCACCATACAAAATAAAGTAAAGCTGCAATATTATGCGTGGTTCTGGAGGTCTAGCACCATACAAAATAAATGGGATACAGTTGGGGACATCAAACTTGGAGAAGGACTTAGGAGTACTCATTGACAACAAGTTAAATAATCGTACTCAATGCCAAGCAACTGCAGCTGCAGCTAAAGCTAACAAAATTTTGGGATGCATTAAAAGGGAAATAAAAACTCGAGATGCTAGCATAATATTGCCCCTGTTTAACTCTCTAGTAAGGCCACATCTGGAATATGGAGTTCAGTTCTGGGCACCACATTACAAAAAAGATATTGCAGTTTTAGAGCAGGTGCAGAGACGAGCAACAAAATTGATTCGTGTAATGGAAGGTCTCACTTATCAAGAAAGGTTAGATAAACTGGGTTTATTTAGTCTAGAGAAAAGACGCCTTAGAGGGGATCTAATTAACATGTATAAATACATCAGAGGGCAATATAATAGCTTGGCGGATGAGCTTTTTGTCCCTAGGCCTTCTCAAAGGACTAGAGGACATGATCTGCGCATGGAAGAAAAACGTTTTAGCCATTTATTTAGGAAAGGGTTCTTTACAGTAAGAGTGATTAAGATGTGGAATGCATTGCCACAGGAAGTCGTTATGGCAAACTCTATACCTGCATTTAAAGGGGGCTTAGATGCTTTCCTTGCATTGAAAGACATCCATGGCTACAATTACTAGGTAATGCCTAATGATGTTGATCATGGGATTTTATCTGATTGCCATCTGGAGTCGGGAAGGAATTTTTCCCTTTAGGGGCTAATTGGACCAAACTTGTAAGGGTTTTTTCGCCTTCCTCTGGATCAACAGGGATATGTGAGGGAGCAGGCTGGTGTTGTACTTTATACTGGTTGAACTCGATGGACGTATGTCTTTTTTCAACCAAAATAACTATGTAACTATGTAACTATGTAATGCTGCAATATTACGTATGGCTTCGAAGGTAATGCTGCATTATTACATGTGGTTTCAGAGTTAACACTGTAATATTACATGTTGTTCTGGTGGTATATATGCAATATGGCATGTTGTTTCAGAGATAATGCTGCTATATTAAGTGTGGTTTTAAAGGGAACACTGGTATATCACATATGGTTCTGGTGGTAACGCTGCCGTAGTTCTTGTGTTTTTAGAGGTAACGCTGCCATATTAAGTGTGCTTGTGGTGGTAACACTGCAATAATACATGTGGTTCTGGAGGTAATGCTGCCATATTATGTGTGGTTCCGGTGATAACGCTGCAATATTACACTTGGTTTTGGAGGTAACAATGCCCGTTTCAAAGGTAACACTGCCATATTGTATGAGGTTTCATAGCTAACATTGCAATAATATGTGTGGTTCTGGTGGTAACTGCAATATTACCTCTGGTTCTGGAGGTAACATTGCACATTACGTGTGGTTCTGGAGGTAACAATGCCATATTATGTGTGGTTCTTGAGGTAATGTTGCCATATTACGTGTAGTTCTGGTGATAACGCTGCAATATTACGTGTGGTTTTGGAGGTAAAAATGCTATATTACGTGTGGATTTGGAGGTAACAATGCCAAATTATGTGCGGTTTTGGAGGTAACAATGCCATATTGCTTTTAATTTCACAGGTAACGCTGCCATATTATGTGTGGTCTTTAGGTAACGCTGCCATATTACATGTGGTTCTGGTGATAACGCTGCAATATTACATGTGGTTTTGGAGGTAACAATACTATATTACCAGTGGTTTAAAGGTAACGCTACCATATTGCATGTGGTTTCAGTGTTAACGTTGCAGTGTTACATGTGGTTCTGGGGGCAACGCTGCAACATTACATGTGATTCTGGTGGTAACGCTGCAATATTATCCTTTTTTTCTGGGTCATTCTGCAATATTTGGTGTAGTTTTGATGTAACACTGATGTATTACCTTTGGTTTTGGAGTTAACAAGGAACAAAACATGGGTCCATTATTTTACAGATGGCTCTGCCTACTCCTGTCATGAACCAGCCTCCATACTGGCAATTTTTAAAAGTAGGTGTGTGGCTTAAGGCTGCACAGGGGGCATGGCTTAAGTGTCCATCTTTCTCATCTTCAAAAGTTGGTAGCATAGCTCCCAACTGTCCCTCTTTTGGAGGGACAGACCCTCGTTGGGAGCCCTGTCCCTTTTTCCTCCTCATTTGTCCCTCTTTTAGGACTTTGTTCCTCTTTCTATGTAAATATTTGTATTTCTCTACTAAAAAATTTGTTTGATTGACTCTAAACTTTATTCCCATCCTTTAAATTGATATATTACTCATTTTAAAATGCTAATAAGAAGGAAAATGAACCAGGATAGAAAGGACCAGTGTGGTTTCAATTCTAAAACAACATATTTTTCTAATAAAATCTTTATGGCATGTGTGACTAGGGGTGTGGCGGGGGCGTGTTCAGGGGTGTGGCAGGGCCGTGGCTTAAGCACCCCTCTTTCTCATCTCAAAACGTTGGGAGGTATGTGGTAGGTTTGTTCAAGGGACCAGCATGGTCTATTCCATCCTGTGAAGCCTCTCTATTTACAGGTAATTATTGCCTGATGTGTGTGGTGGGAGAGGGTGGGTGGAGGACTACAGGGCCAAGCATGACCTGCGCCACCCTGTGTAGTCTCTCATCCTCCAGCTGGTGAGACAGGACAGTTGGCAGCATTGGCCGTGACTTTTACAATAGCATCCAGCACTGCGGGACCCTCTGATTGGCTGGCTGAGCATATTTCCCACCGGCTCGAGGTGCCACATATCCAAGATGACTCCAGGGCTCAACCCCTCCTTCTGCCTGTAGGTAGGGATGAGCTTCCAATTGCTCCTTCTGAGTTTTACACTTTCCATTGTGTTCCACGGAAGGTTTCATTACTGTGATACTTCTTCCATCAAAGCCAGCTAGAGGCGGTGACAAGGGTGAGTTAACCCACCTGTCACGGCCTGCAGGTGTAAAACATTCGTTTGACATGTAACTTGGAAGCTCATCCCTACCTACAGGCAGCAGTGAGGAGAGAGCCCTGAATTTGGCCTGGATGTGCGGCACCTGGAATCAGGGGGAATACGCCCACCCTGTCAATTAGGGGGATTCCTGTTTCCAGCTGCTTCTGTAAAAGTCACAGCCTTATGCTGCCCCCTGTCCTGCCTCACCATCTGAAGGATGAGCGGCTACAGAGGCTGGAGCAGGACCTGAAACTTGAAACGAAACACAAAACTTAAAGAGAACCTGAGTAGGTTCATGGGGGGGCAGATGGGACACAGAGGCATATTCTCTGCCTCATGACATGCCTCCATGTCCCCACACCGCCGCTCCCTGCCCCCCCCCACCACCACCACCACGCTATGGCCCCCCGAGATTAGCGATAATATTTGTCACTATCTTGTTGGTAAACATAGGGAAAAGGGATTCACTGTTTAAAACACCCGCTGTGAGGAAACGCGAAAAAGGCGCCACAAGTGCTCAGAGTGAGGCGGCTGTTTCCGCGTCCAACATGGCGGCACAACGCGAAGAAACCGCCGCATGCCGCATGGGCAGAGCGGTGGAGTCCGCGTTGGATGCGGCGGATTGCGCGCATGGCAATACTACTGACATTGTGGTTGGACGCGGGGAAGCCACTGCTGGCTTGGAGAGCGGTGCGGCGACCCCCGAGCCCGTATCGGCGGATACATTGCAAAACATGTCTGGTGTGGCTGGGACTGCTAGTCCACACAGGTTCAGAAGGACGCGCGCGCGCGCTGAGAGGCAGAGCTTATATGACAGCCAGAGAAGAGTCAGCTGACCAAGCTGACCAAGCTGGTCAGCTGACATTTTCACCACCTTCCATTGGTCCAGCACTTAGGGGTGGCGCTGGTGAGCGCTATTGTATATATACTAGGTGCTGGTCATTTCTCTGGTGTCTGGCGTTGCGATCACTACGTGGTAGCACTCAGACCTTGTCTGTATCTGTGTTCTAGCATAGTTTCCAAAGGTGTTGACAATCAAGGACCTCACACCTTAGCATTAGGAATATTGATCTGTATTATTTGTTATAGACCTACTGCCTGCCTGACTATTCCTCTGAACTCTGATTCTGTACCTCGCTATTTCTGATATCCTGTTGCCAAACTCTGCTCATTCCTGAACTCTGTATTTGCCTCCTGACTCTGTACCTTGCTATTCTGATACTCCGTTGCCAGACCCTGCCTGTTCATTGGATTCCGTATCTGTCTCCTGAAATTGTACCTTATCTGTCTGTGTGTTAACGACCTGGCTTGCCCGACCTCGAGAACTGGCCTTACTGTTAGAGGCAGTTCCCAGACCTGTTAGTGACACCGTCTCTCTGGTGTCACTCACGCTCTGTCCTTCCTACTCTCAGCCTAGTCTAGGCCAACGGAAGGAACATACTTCTGTGCAGTACTCCTTACTGCTTCTGTACCTCCTCCTGAGGTGCCGTACTCAAAGTATCACTGTTGCACTAAACACTTTCATCTCTCAGGTGTCCAGAGGTTAGTTGATATATCTGATTATCGGTGATACTGCAGATCATCAATAATCGGGTATAGTCTGCATTCTCGGTGATACTGCAGATCACCGGTAATCAGACCCTCTCTGTGTTACACCGATCGTTACACCCGCCAGGGGCGTTCCTGCAGCTCTCTCTCCCTGGCCATGCCCCCTGCTGCTCCCCCACCTCCATGCACGCTGTGAATGAGATAATTAATTTCTCATTCCAGCGTCGTGACCCAGAGGTCACAAAAGTAGAGTGGGCCACTGCGACCCACAGTAGCGACCTGATTCACTCAGCCCCCCGGATCAGGTAGCCTACGTTTTTTAAATTTTATCTATTTATTGTATTTATAAAGTGCTGACATATTACGCAGCGCTGAATCTATGAGCCCACCTCGGGCTCTCTTTAAGTAAAGTTAGCCTGGCAGAGACCAAACAGCAATTTTACAGCATTGTGATATTAGCACATTTATGTTACTTAGGTAATGCAAGAGTTGCTAGGGTAATGTGCATTACTCTGATAATGCTTGCAACCTTGTAAGGGCTAAATTGCCATTGTGCATATGGTCCATAGTGGCTATGATACAGGAGGGCGCTGGTAGAGTCATGTACATTTGGCCCATCCACCATACATTATCGTCTCATTCACTTGTCTCATTACCACGGCCACTTGTTTGCTGCATATGCCACATGTAATTTTAAGTATAGCTGAATGTCTCCTTTTCCTAGCTCCTAAAGTTGAGGGGTATGTTTAATGGTTGTTGCTGAAATAGCTAAATCCATTAGTAAGAAGTATAAATATACTTTTAACCATATTTTATAATTTGTAGTGTTTTCTAGCCAAGAAGGAGAGGAGTTGATAAAACATATAAGAAGAATTTGATACTTGAAGCTGCTTGAAGGATGATTTGAGCCATAACACAGTTTCCTATTAAACAGTACATTGGTTATCTACATACTTCTATCTACATAAGTTAGGAGCTCAGAAAGACTGACCACAGGATATCACACTGTACACTGGACACTATGATGACGTGTGACTCACAGGACATGGTCAGCCCACACTCACAAGACTGATAAGTTCTATGAAATGGCTGCTGCCTTCACAGTATTCTGAATCTGGATGTGTATGCTGACCAATACTACCATTGCTTGCTTAAAGGCAGGGATGGTCGCAGTCAGCCAACTTCGCTACGCTGGAACTACGCGTAGTTTTACGCAATTACGCTTCGGCAAACTACAGCTTCGAAATCAAATATTCGTTTTGTATGCATTTCGTAGGTTACGTGTTAAAATACGCAATTACGCGCAGTGTGGAGTGTATTTTATGCGGACGATTATGACCTTATGCGGAAAAATTTCCGCATTGATCTATCTTTGTATGCTTACACCGTGAACTCTTGTAACGATCCGCTCAGCTGCCTGCGCAGACAGGCAGCCTTTTGATCATTACTCAGGTCTGCATGCTGCAGGACTCTGGAAAGGAGTCCTTCTGTCAGTTTTGCAGCTTTTGCTTGCAGAGGAATTTGCATACGTTGTCATGCAAATTGCCTGGCCACATTCATTGGAGGCGTGTACTATAAGTACTGTGTCTTTCCCACAATGCTTTGCTGGTCATTTCCCTTCCATGCTCAGTTCCTGATGGACACTGCTGGAGTGTCAGCCATTGCTATCTAGTATAGTTAATTCCTGGGGGTTGCTTTAGGCTCCCCTTCTAGCTCAGTCAGGTTGTATTATCTGTATTGCCTGTTCTGTCTTGTCTTGCCTGTTTGCCATTGTCCTGTCCCTATGGTGGTGGACAGGAAATGGTTCTGATCTCTGTTCTTGGAGTATAGCTGGTGCAGCGGTTGCTATCAGCTATCTCTTCTGTTCTGTCTCCTGGGATCGCGCTAGCTACTTTTTGCTAGCGCCGGTGATCCTTCTGTTCTGTCTCCTGGGATCGCGCTAGCTACTTTTTGCTAGCGCCGGGGATCCTTCTGTTCTGTCTTGTCTGTCGCGATTGCGCTGTCACCAGCGGCGGTTGATAGCGAATCGTTCTGTCTTGTTTGGATCGCACTGGCCTCTAGCGGTAGCGGCTGTGGATCCTTCTGATCTGCGTTCCTGCTCGGATCACACTTGCTCTGGCGGAAGAGCGGTGGATCCTCTCTGCCTAGTTTCTGTTTTCGTGTGTCTGTCTTGTCTGTTGCGACCGCTTGCTGAAGGCTCGGTGAGGTAACCGTTAAGCAAGCGTCACGTCCTCTGTTTCATGTTTGTCTGTCAATGGTTAGTTAGGCGTGCTTGTCTCTGTTGTGCTTATCACGTGGAGACCGCGCATAAACCGCGTGCACTGTTGCGAATGAGTGCGGTGTTCGCGGTTAGCTAGCGTTTATTATTTTCCGTATCTCCTCATTGTATTATTTGCTGTGCCTTTGCTAACCTCGTATTCTGTTCTGCCCTGTGTCACGTCTGGCGATCGCACCTCTCGCGATCGCGTTCTTATTTCGTATCTGCTGTTGTGTGTGCGCGGTCGCAAGGTGGTGACTGGATTGGCGCACACACATACAACCTATCCCTTTGCTCAATCTCACTCGCAATCGCCTCTCTTGCGATTGCGTTCTGCGCTTCGTACAATTCCTGTCTGGCACTTGTGGAGGTACAGAGGATTGGTTCCTCTGCACCTCCCAGCGCCATCTGCCGACAGGAATTTTCCCTCTACGGGTGCGTAGCACCTTTTGCTGGGTTCCTGCAAATTATACACTTGTGGAGGATTTCCGCCGTGTCAGCGCACGCGTTGTGCGCTGATCACGGGGAAAGTTCCACAATCGTGACAGAATGACCAGCCCAACCCAAAACCCCAGTGTAGACGGAAATTCCGATTTGTACGATTTTGTTGAGTATGATTCCTGTGTCTTTAAGAGTTTCAAAATATTAAATTCAGAGACGAAAGAGGATTTTCTCTCTGAATGCGTGAAATTTTGTCTGAATCCTACTTTTCAGATTACTGATCCGTCCACGTCTGCTCTCCAATTAGCTTATGTGCTTTTGAAAGACGATCTGTTTGTATGGGCTCATGAAATCTTGCAAGACAATTCTTGGAATGATAATCTATATCAGTTTCTTACATTTACATTCTCCTACTGGTTTAAGTTGCCTTGCTTGCCACCTGCCCTGTATGAGTGTGTAGTTGCTAATGAGTCAGCTGCTCTACCTACTTTATGCAAAACCATTCAGTTTGAAAATGAATGCAGTAACTATTCCCCTGTGTCTAAACAGCAGCCACCTAAAGCAGCAAGGACTAAGAGCAGAAAGAAAAAGAGGAAGACTTCTCAGCTGAAAGATCCGTTGCCCATAGCAACTACCAATAAAGAAATTGTTTCTGTAAAGTCTGAAATTTCTCAGGCTCAGGTTTCATTACCCCAAGAAAGGGCATTTGTGGATCCTTTGATAGGCAGAATTATTTTCTATATTAAAGGAGTGAGAAAGTCTTTGCATGTTCCTGACCCCAACCCTTATGAGGGTTTCTTGGAAACCGAGTTGTTTGAACCCCCATTTGCTCCATGGGATATTGGAGCATTAATTGAGGAGTTCGAGATTGATTGGAGGGCGTTTTGCGATTTCTACATCGCAAAAAGCGCAGAGATTCTTTATGCTTGTCTTGATTCGGTGTACGCTTTGATTGACTCTGATGAGTGTGACGAATGTTTTGTGGATCCGGTGCTCTATGTATGGCAAACGATTTTGGATGAGTTGCACACACACCAACCAATTGATTCCAATAAAGAGACATCGTTGTCGGATGATTGTTCCTGCTTTTCTGGGGTAAAGCATGTGAGTCTTGACTTTGTGCAATCTGAAATGAATGAGTGTGCCGCTGTGGTTGATTCCTGTGCGAATCCTGAAGGATTCGCTCCTGACAGTGTGCAGTTTGAATCTGTGCGATCTGATGCCTGTTTCTCGGATGTTCCTGCAGATTGTGATCGGCATGAGTCTGCCGGTTTCCTCAAGGATGTGTGGGATCCTTTGTCATTTAGAAACAGATCTTTGAGATCTTCCGTCTGTGACCCTGCTATGGGGAAAGTTTCTCGACTGTGCAGCGTCAAAAGTAAAATTAATATGCCTAATAAAGCTTGTCCTGTTGATGTCACTATTTCTTCTGCAGATGAGTCTCTGTCTCACCCTGTTCACACCTGTAAGGGCCCGTTGCCTGGGGACAGTTGCTCCAGCGTTTCGGTCCTAGATGCCTTGCAGTCTGCTCCGCAGATCGCGGAGGTTTGCGCTATAGAAGCGTCAGTTTCACAACCTAAAGTGAATTTTGATTCGCAGGTTTTGCGTTCTGATTCCTCGGATTCGACATTGTTAGCCGAATCTAAGAGTGAGACAGCGCTTCGGTTTTGCGAATCTGATGCTGAACCCTCTTTGCCTTGTTCAGAGACGCTTTCTCTGAACCTGCCCTGTACCATGAATAACAATATGATGTCCAATCACACTGACATTTGTGAGTCCCTTTCTTGCTCTGAGGGAAGTTTTGACTATCCACCCTGTACTCTGGATGAGTCAACATTGCCTTGTACAATATCTCCTGCCCTGCCCCTAGAGGCTCGTCTAGGTATTGCTGCTATTTTTACTTGTTTTTCTGCAGTTTTGGAGTTACAAGCTAGTTTGACTGCCACACAGAATTCTGGGTACAGTGAGAATGAAGTTAGGGAGTCAGTGTGTGTTCCAGTAAATATACCTGTACATTCCCCTCATGATGATGAGATCCAGTCTCAGGTTATGGTGGAACCATTCCTGGGACATCTGCCCTGTCCACAAAATAAAGTTCCAGTTTTGCCCTGTAACATGGATAGTCCAGAATCCTTTTTAGAAAACTTGAAAAATGGTGCTCCTGAGGTCTTGTTGGATGTTCTGGAGGTCTCCGAGTTCCTCCCAAAGGGTGCAGAACTTGTAGGAGATGTCTCCTGCCCCCAAAGTTCTTCTGAGGGGTTACCCTCTTCCGTAGGCATTGCTGCCTTGCTGGCTACCTTTTCAGCTCTGATGGAGCTTCACTCATATGTAGTCAAAGATGATATTATTGTCACAGAAATTTCTGAATTTGTATCCGAGTCTTCTTTTGGAAGTCCAGTGCCTGTGACCTCCACTCATGATGATTCTCTGTCCGGTACTGGTTTTGGTCTTGTCGTGCTGGACTCTGAGGTTGGCAGTTCCCCGACATGTCCTGAGGGTTCTCCTGTGCTGGTGTACCCCAGTGTGCTCTGTGACCCAGAAAGCCCAAGTGTGTCTCGGTTACCAGCGTACTCAGATGCTTCCTCGGTGGAGACATGCTCTGATATGGCCTGCCTGCTTGCATGCCCAGAAGTGGTCCCTGAAAGTCTTGATCTTGATGGGTGTCCTAGTAATTCTGAATCCGGAATTGTCATTGGTTCCATGGGGGTTCTTGGTAATTCTCCATGTGAGCCTGGTGATTGTTCTGCCCTCTTGGGATCTCTGTGGAGCTTCAAAAGGTTCTGGGAGATTCCGGGAGAAATTTTGCTTGGTACACTGGATAAGATCAACGGTGGCTTTTGTGTTGTAAGGGACACTTCGAACAGGTATTGTGGCAGGTTTGGTATTTTCGGACGCTCCGTGGAAGGTGGTGGGTATTGGCTGGAGGGTGTCATTGGCTTCTTCTCTGGTGTTCACAGTCCTGATGGGTGTTATACTGAGACTGGTAGTACTGATGGGCATGTTTCGGTGGCTTCTGTCTCCGATGAGGTCGGTTTCGGGTGGACTGACTCTGGAATTGGACCTTGTCGGGCTGCCCCGACCTTCGTGAGTCTTCAGTTTGAGTCTGTTGCTAATAGCAGTTTTGAGGGTCGTCTGGAATTCGACCCTGGAGGGGGGGGTACTGTAACGATCCGCTCAGCTGCCTGCGCAGACAGGCAGCCTTTTGATCATTACTCAGGTCTGCATGCTGCAGGACTCTGGAAAGGAGTCCTTCTGTCAGTTTTGCAGCTTTTGCTTGCAGAGGAATTTGCATACGTTGTCATGCAAATTGCCTGGCCACATTCATTGGAGGCGTGTACTATAAGTACTGTGTCTTTCCCACAATGCTTTGCTGGTCATTTCCCTTCCATGCTCAGTTCCTGATGGACACTGCTGGAGTGTCAGCCATTGCTATCTAGTATAGTTAATTCCTGGGGGTTGCTTTAGGCTCCCCTTCTAGCTCAGTCAGGTTGTATTATCTGTATTGCCTGTTCTGTCTTGTCTTGCCTGTTTGCCATTGTCCTGTCCCTATGGTGGTGGACAGGAAATGGTTCTGATCTCTGTTCTTGGAGTATAGCTGGTGCAGCGGTTGCTATCAGCTATCTCTTCTGTTCTGTCTCCTGGGATCGCGCTAGCTACTTTTTGCTAGCGCCGGTGATCCTTCTGTTCTGTCTCCTGGGATCGCGCTAGCTACTTTTTGCTAGCGCCGGGGATCCTTCTGTTCTGTCTTGTCTGTCGCGATTGCGCTGTCACCAGCGGCGGTTGATAGCGAATCGTTCTGTCTTGTTTGGATCGCACTGGCCTCTAGCGGTAGCGGCTGTGGATCCTTCTGATCTGCGTTCCTGCTCGGATCACACTTGCTCTGGCGGAAGAGTGGTGGATCCTCTCTGCCTAGTTTCTGTTTTCGTGTGTCTGTCTTGTCTGTTGCGACCGCTTGCTGAAGGCTCGGTGAGGTAACCGTTAAGCAAGCGTCACGTCCTCTGTTTCATGTTTGTCTGTCAATGGTTAGTTAGGCGTGCTTGTCTCTGTTGTGCTTATCACGTGGAGACCGCGCATAAACCGCGTGCACTGTTGCGAATGAGTGCGGTGTTCGCGGTTAGCTAGCGTTTATTATTTTCCGTATCTCCTCATTGTATTATTTGCTGTGCCTTTGCTAACCTCGTATTCTGTTCTGCCCTGTGTCACGTCTGGCGATCGCACCTCTCGCGATCGCGTTCTTATTTCGTATCTGCTGTTGTGTGTGCGCGGTCGCAAGGTGGTGACTGGATTGGCGCACACACATACAACCTATCCCTTTGCTCAATCTCACTCGCAATCGCCTCTCTTGCGATTGCGTTCTGCGCTTCGTACAATTCCTGTCTGGCACTTGTGGAGGTACAGAGGATTGGTTCCTCTGCACTCCCCAGCGCCATCTGCCGACAGGAATTTTCCCTCTACGGGTGCGTAGCACCTTTTGCTGGGTTCCTGCAAATTATACACTTGTGGAGGATTTCCGCCGTGTCAGCGCACGCGTTGTGCGCTGATCACGGGGAAAGTTCCACAATCGTGACAACTCTACTATGCGTACATTCCCCTTTCCAATGCGTAATTTTGTAAGCATACAATCTTAAGCGGAAAAATAGAGGCGAGTAAGCTACCTTGCCATGCTTCTACAAAACATTATTTTGTGCAGGATGCAAAATGTCAATTGGTTAATCAAAATGTCATGTAATTTATATATTATTATTTTTTGGAGGCGGGGGGAAGTCTGTACTTGACTTCTGCTGATTGACTCAAAATGTATCATCTTTTCTGCCTGGCATTTTGGCTATATAATCACCATTGCAAGCTACAAAACTAAGCAACCTCTCTGATGACCATAGATCAGCATCTCAAGCACGCCAGTGCCAAAATTAATTGTTTTGATAACTTAGTACGATCTTTTTCAGTCTGTGCCAGAATTTTCCCAAGCCATATTTAAATTATCCAATCTATTCACCATATCTTTTGGCTCCTCGGCCTGGATTTAATAAAACTGTAGAGAACACCTCAATAACATTTCAAGTCCTTTCCCTGGGCTAACATTTGACTACTGCTAACTAATTATTAAAAATATAACACATAAATCCCATGTCTTCTTTGCATAAGATGCTACTAAAATGTTCTCATCACATCCAGTTTCCACTTTTGGAACTTAGTCCAGCATGTCTTACCAACAGACTAGTACATCTCTAATTCCTACTGAACTACACATCTTTATTCTTATGCTCTCCCTCTTTCAATTTGGCCACTGGCTGCCAGTTACTGAGAACATACACTTTCAACTCCTAGTCCTTTACAATAATCTCCACAAAACTTATTCCTCCATACAGGGGCATTGCTAGGATCCAAAAAGATTCAGGTCACCTTTAGCACCAAGGACAAAGGTAGAGTGTGGCGTGCGAAGCGGTGCTGGCTTGTATTCCAAAAAGTATGGTGTGGTTGCTAGGCAATTGGTATGGACTACCATACACTCAACACTGATTATAAGCCATGGCAACAGGCACTGCTGATGACATCGGAAAACATTCAGGGCACTTCGTGCCCTGACAGCCAGGGTGCAGTGGGCGGAGATTCAGGGAAGTGCCCCAAATATCTTGCCCTAACGACATGCCAGCCTCTATACAATTCCTAACTTGCTAGACTTCTCATAGCCTTAACTCTACTATGAGAACTATTATATATTGTTTCCAATCTGTGGCCATCAATGCAGCTAACCTCCAATATCACCTGCAGCTGACTTGCACCCACTACGAAATCCAATCAAAATAATACCTGCCAAAACACAAGCAAATTTTCTGTAATCTGCAGGTGATCTAATGCAGGGCTGTGACTGGCGGCATTACATAACTTCCATGGGTACTTGTATATTAACCAGGGATTGCTTTCTCCTGTACTAATTCAAGTGTTTCCCACTCTTCCTGTTTCATTAATTTCCAGGCAAGCTTAATGTTTAAATTATTTTGTCCAACAATACTGTTACTGTGTTTCAGTTCTGTATTCAGGGGATTTGGTTCCTCTCTGTTCAGGAAATGGGACATTTTGTGTACTGAGTCAGCAACACTTAGGTCTAAAATGATTTTAGCACAGTGCAGGGTGAAGCTGAACTCTTTAGACCGTGTTCCAAATTATTATGCACATTATACTGTATTTTTCTCTGATTTTCCTAAGTTAGCATAATGTTTGAGTCATCAACCATTAGAGTTTAATTCAAATTTTAGTGAACAAACCTCCTAAAGATAACTATATTTTTCAAAAATAAAAAAAACGTAAAATTCACTGTTCCGAATTATTACGCACAACAGAGTTTCAAAACATTTTATAGGTTGTGGAAAACTCAAAATGGTCATTTGTTGAATTTTCTGCCTTAGGGGTCATATTTACTGAAATCAAAAGCTATTTAAATCAAAAACTTCTTAACAGGTCAAGTTACATATTAACATAGGACCTCTTATTTGATAGCAGCTTCATAATTCTTGCATCCATTGAACTTGAGAGATTGTGGGATAATTTTTGTTTGAATTTATTTGAAAGATGTCAGAATAGCCAGAATGACCTCCTGAGGTCATTTCAACACCTTTGAGGCTGAACAGCTTTTTTCCCATGATTCCAGCTTAAAACATTACTTCTCCACCTCCTTGCTGACATTGCAGCCTTGTTGGGATGTGGTGGTTGTTAACCAACCATTCACCACTCCATCCATCTGCACCATAAAGAGTGCCACGGCACTTACCAGTAAACAAGACTGTTTGAAAATTCTTGTAGATCTGGGCCCACTGCAGCCATTTCTGCTTGTAAGCATTGGTTAGGGGTGGTAGAAGGTTCATGCATAGCTGCAATCCTCTGGAGGATCCTGCACCCTGATGCTTGTGGGACTCCAAAGTAGAGATGTCGCGAACCTCCGATTTTCAGTTCGCGAACCCCTTTCGCGAACCTTCGCGGAAGGTTCGGTTCGCCGAAAAGTTCGCGAACCGCAATAGACTTCAATGGGGATGCGAACTTTGAAAAGTAGAAAAAATTATGCTGGTCACAAAAGTGATGGAAAAGATGTTTCAAGGGGTCTAACACCTGGAGGGGGGCATGGCGGAGTGGGATAGATGCCAAAAGTCCCGGGGAAAAATCTGGATTTGACGCAAAGCAGCGTTTTAAGGGCAGAAATGACATTGAATGCTAAATTGCAGGCCTAAAGTGCTTTAAAACATCTTGCATGTGTACACATCAATCAGGTAGTGTAATTAGTGTACTGCTTCACACTGACACACCAAACTCACTGTGTAACGCACCGCAAACAGCTGTTTGCGTAGTGACGGCCATGCTGGACTGGTGCGCACCATGGCGAGAGTGTAGGCCGTGGTGGTTTTCAAGCCCATATGGTCGCCGGGCTGTGGTAGCTCAATGATAGAACAACAGTGACTGTCCAGCTGATCAAATTTGGTCTGTCCACAATGAAGCAACGACCTTATTATCTTCTTGTATGTAGGTAGGCATAGGTAGGTGTCCCAGTAGTTAGCTAGGCATAGGTAGGAGTCCCAGTATAGGTAGGTAGGCATAGGTAGGAGTCCCAGTATAGGTAGGTAGGCATAGGTAGGTGTCCCAGTAGTTAGCTAGGCATAGGTAGGAGACCCAGTATAGGTAGGTAGGCATGGGTAGGTGTCCCAGTAGTTAGCTAGGCATAGGTAGGAGTCCCAGTATAGGTAGGTAGGCATAGGTAGGAGTCCCAGTATAGGTAGGTAGGCATAGGTAGGTGTCCCAGTAGTTAGCTAGGCATAGGTAGGAGACCCAGTATAGGTAGGTAGGTGTCCCAGTAGTTAGCTAGGCATAGGTAGGTGTCCCAGTAGTTAGCTAGGCATAGGTAGGAGTCCCAACATAGGTAGAAGTCCCAGTATAGGTAGGTAGGCATAGGTAGGTGCCTCAGTAGTTAGCTAGACATAGGTAGGAGACCCAGTAGTTAGCTAGGCATAAGTAGGAGACCCAGTATAGGTAGGTAGGCATAGGTAGGTCCCCTAGTATAGGTAGGTAGGTAGGTAGGTGTCCCCGTATAGGTAAGTAGGTGCCCCAGTAGTGAGGTAGGCATAGGTAGGTGTCCCAGTATAGATAGTTAGGAAGGGCCTGGCTGGCACAGTAATAACAATTACCAAGGTCCAGCTGCAAAAGATAGGGCTGTATAATTCAGTGAGCAACACACACAAAAAAAAAATCAGGAAAACATTAGAGCTCTCAAAAGAGATGTTGAGGGGTGCTATTTTAGCACTAACAATCAGCCAGGAGAAAGCCAAGAGCCTAAGTAATCTTTCCCTAGGAGAACAAGTCTGCAGCAGCTGTCCCTAGTCTGTCTCTAGCAGGCACACGAGTGGGTGTAATGGCCGGCAAACCTGCCTTATATAAGGGGGGGGTGGGGCTCCAGGGCTTAGTGTAGCCTGAATGGCTACAATGTGCCTGCTGACTGTGATGCAGAGGGTCAAAGTTGACCCTCATAGTGCATTATGGGGCGAATCGAACTTCCGCAAAAGTTCGCTTGGTCCAGGCGAACGCGAACCCCCAAAGTTCGCGTGGAACTGTTCACCGGCGAACCGTTCGCTACATCTCTACTCCAGAGGCACCAGCAGCTTTAAATAACTAATAGCAAGAAGGAGGAATGTTACCACCACCGCTGCACAGCCCAAGCTGAGCAGGAATCACAAGTCTCAGAACATATAGGTAAAAAACTTTTCTTCAACTTTATTGGCACATCAGTAAACACATACAAGGCTGAAAGCCTTGTATGTGTAAAGTTGAAGAAAAGTTTTTTACCCAGCCTCGGTGTAGCGGAATACCCTTTTTTGCCTTTAAATAACTGTTTGCTGTTTTGTAATGGCATTTTAGCAGCTGCTCTCTTAATCCAATGCATTTCATTAGCAGAAACCTTCCTCATTTTGCCTTTATCGGGTCCATCTAAAAATGGCGCAGGGAGAAAAATGGCGCACCGTTCTGCCGATAAATGTATCATAAAACGCTATTTACCGAAAATACATTAAAACGGTAAATAGCGTTTTATGCTACATTTATTTCAGCACGGTACGCCAGGGGGCTGCGGGTCGCTAGTATAGGCAGCGGGGGTTGGGGGAGAGAGGCAGCGGACACTGAAGGGCATAGGCAGCGGACGAAGATGTGTGCAATATGCATACATTACCTTGTCCCGGGCCGCCGATCGCTCCTTCCCTCCGCTCCTTCACTTCCTAGTTTGTTTGCTGTAGTCCTGCAGCCGGCCAATCACCATGCGGAGAATGAAACCGCATGGTGATTGGCCGGCTGCAGGACTACAGTAAACGAATGGAGGAAGTGAAGGAGCGGAGGGAAGGAGCGATCGGCGGCCCGGGACAAGGTAATGTATGCATATTGCACACATCTTCGTCCGCTGCCTATGCCCTCAAGTGTCCGCTGCCTCTCTCTTCCCCCCGACCCCTCTGTCCTCAGAAATTTTGAAGCTTTATAACGCTATTTAGCGTTATAAGTGTAAGGCACACTGCCTGCGCCATTTTTTAACACTTATAACGCTAAATAGCGTTATATAATGCAAGTCTATGGGGCGCCCTTCTTATTCATCTGGCGCTGTGCGCCATTTTTAACTGTCCCGCCTCATTTTGCCTTTATCTGCACAAGCTTGTGTATACTCTGTCATCCACAAATCTTTTAACAGTACGATGTTCACGCTTATGTTTTTATGGAATATCTGAGGTTTTCATACCTTGTCCAAGGCATTCAACTATTCACATTTTTCGCAAGCAGAGAAATCATTTTTCTTTCTCATATTGCTTGAAAATGGTGGTCTACTTAGTAGGTGGTCTACTTAGTAGTTTTTCCTTTAATCGGGCTCACCTGGCAAACTAGTCATCAGAGGTGTCCGAGATTAATTTCAGTGATAAAAAGAGCCCTGAGACACAATACCATCAATTAATTTAATTGAAAAACAAAATATTTAATCATTATGACACCTAAATACAATTTTCACAATAATTTGGAACATAGTCTACACACATATGAAAATGTACCGATATTCTACTACTACAAAGTGCAAATTAAAATAGTTAGATATTGGTAAATAATACAAAAATTAAACTTCAGCTAAACCTAACCCTATTCTCACACAAAACCCTCCCTCTTCCAATGCCTAACCCTAACCATCCAATTTCCAATGCCTAACCTTAATCACCTCCCCTGCAATGCCCTGCACGCAAAACTTAACCGTCCCTCAACGATGCCTAACTTTAACACTCCCCCCCAAAATGCCTAACCTTAACCACATGCCTAACCTTGGTGATTCACCCATTCCCCACTCCTGCTGTCAGCTGTGTCGTCTCCCATAGGGAACACCCATGTCTTCAGCTGAGAACATGATTTGGAGCCTGCCCCTTTGTCAGATGACTTCCTCAGCTTTAAGCACAGCATTTATAACTTTAAAGTGAGCCTGAGCTCAGAAGTTCCTCTCTGCTCTAAGGCCTAGTTCCCACTATACGCACTGCCGTGCGCATTTCGGCAGCGCATATAGTGTGCGACACGCAGAAACGGTAGCAGTGCATAGACAGCACTTCTACCATTCTCATCGAATGCGCTGACCCATGCATTACAGTGAATGGGATCAGCAGCGAAGTGCATAGCGGCGCACATGGCGTGCGATCGTATGCATTGCGTTACGATCACACAGCCATCTGTGCTAAATAATCTGAACGAAGTATAAAAGATAAGCAATAGTAACCTTTAAAGAAACACATTTCTTTGTTACAGCTGATACAAATCTTGCAATAATCTGCAGTATGTCTACTTCCTGCTTTCATGGAAGCAGAGATAGGGTTAACATCTTGTGTTTACAAATTAGTTGCACTGCCGAGGCATCCAGCTGACACAGCTGAGAGATCAAATTACAGTTGTGATAAGTCACAGATGAGGGGGAATTAGACAGACTAAACTGTCTAAATACATACAGGATGCATTTTTCTGTGTTTTCCTAAAGTACTGTTGAAGAGTTCAGGTCCACTTTAAAGTTTTAACCAAAGACGAAGCACCCTCATGTATTTCACCATATATATCAGTGGGAACACTAGAGAAAACACCTACCCTGCTCTCTGTTTCATCCTCACTGTTAAGCCTGCTTCTAATCAGCCCTGATAAAATCCCCAACTGAGCATTCAGTCTGGCTTTGCTCAGGAATCATGATAGCTGAGTCTGTCTTCTCTGATGTCTTTTGAAGCCCAAGCCTGCCCCCTTCTGGCTCTGCTATAATGACTCAGCTATATAGATTTCTGAGCAGAGCCACAAGGGGGCAGGCTTGTGCTTGAAAAGACACCAGAGAACACAGACTCAGCTATCATGATTCCTGAGCAAAGCCAGACTGAATGCTCAGTCAGGGATTTTATCAGGGCTGATTAGAAGCAGGCTGAGCAGTGAAGAATGAAACAGAGAGCAAGGTAGGTGTTTTCTCTAATGTTCCCACTGATATATATGGTAAAATACATGAGGGTGCTTCGTCTCTGGTTCACTTTAAGGGCCCTTTTCCACTTTAGCTGTTGTCTCGTGTCCCATTACATCAGGCAAAAGCAAATGCAATGATAGGCCTATGGGACTATCACACTGATCACGCTGAGTTGCAGCAAGTTTTGTTTTTAACCAAAGGTATTCCAGACCATTGCCGAATGAAGCCTCGCCTCCCGCAGTTATTTGATCACTTGCTTTTGCTGTGTGCGTGCAGGAGTATGAAGTTCAGTGTCCTGAAGAACAGCAGTGTCGCTGGTCCCTGGAGAGCAGATATCACAAGGTCTGGACTGGGTTGCTTGGATCACGAGCATGACTCCGCCCATTTCCGAATTGACTCGTTATCAGGATCACAAGTAGAAAGGGATATTCAACTCGAGTGCAGTTTCAAGTTGAATAACCACATGTAATCACAAATCACTAGTCGTTATTTGTGATTAAAGACCCGCCGACTTTAACAGTTAATAGCAAAGCCCCCTTACATCCTAGAAACACCAAATTTGCAGACTTTGTTAAGAACAGTAAGAACAAGGGGGCGGTGTTGCGGCGGTGTGTGGCAACCGCTCCTCCTCATGGGCCACCACACAGCAGTGCAATACCAAGTGACGGCTGAACCATCTGCCTCCCGCTCGGCGGCCCGTCCAGATAGACCTACCAACTAGCTGGTCTGAGCACCCTCCGGTGCCCAAAGCGGTTGCATCTGCACATCAACAGGGAACTGCTGGATGCTGTGTGATATCGGATTCCGCTCCTCTGCCTGGCACAGAGACCTTGTGAATATACAAACTGTTTAACAAGAAACAGGTGAGATACCACTATACACAATCCATTAACTGCATGCCACACTGCTTGCTGTACATCTTGAGCATGCCTGAACCAACAAGTCAGACATGACGTACAGGGAGTTCCTGCTTTTTGGAAGCTGTCTTTTGGAAGCTGATTTGTTTGGATCAAGGTGGTAACCTGGCTTATGCTGGCTGTGTGACTGTCACTGCTGCTTACTTGCTTAGAAGCTTCTGTTGCTGCAAACACTGCATACAATTGTTTGTGATCTGATGGTTCTCAACCCAGATGATTACAATAACCGTTGTAAGTATTTACATGCATGGGAGAACTGAAGAGTCCAGTATCTACTGAATTGTTTGTCTCAATTTGGACAGGACTTGATTCCCTAATATCTTATGTATGTGTGGTGCACCATTGAGTGTGGTATGCTCTGTATGTGTGGCGGGGTGGCCATCCCATGCGTTTTTAATTTGCAGACTCTCTTGGAATTTTTGTAGTATCAATAAAGGAATTGTTTTGTATTTTTCAAAATTAAGTCGTAGGTATTATTTTTGCTTTATGACACGCATGTCAGTTTCACCAAACCACTTCAAATTTTGAATAGCTCGAAACACCAAATTTGCAGATTATGTTAAGAAGAACAGTGGGAACAAGGGGGGCGGTGTTGCGGCGGTGTGTGGCAGCAGCTGGCGGAGATCTTTAATCAAGTTGTTACAGAAGGTCGCAAGATAGAGGATATTGACGTGGGACCTTTTCCGAGGATATTGGCGTGGGAACATTTTTTTTAAAGGTACAGGTAAGTATTTCTGGTTAATTTAGAATAATAAAGGACTTTATTCATAGTTGTGTTTTTATTTCACTTAACCCTTTGTGGAAATGAGTAAGGGGTACTTTGTACCCCTATTCTAATCTCTCCTGGGAGGGGATGCGGGCATCTGAGGTCCCCTTCTTAAAGGGGTCTCCAAGATGCCACCATGAACCCCTCCAGGGAGTCGTCGCTCCCACCTCCTGCTAGGGCGCTGGAGGTGGGGCAGAGCCCCTTGTCCATGAATTGGACAAGGGTTCTGGGAGGGAGGGGAAGGCTTGGCCACCCCCGGAGCCCCCCAATCCATGGACAATGCAGGCTGGTATAGCTCAGGGTGCAAAGCCCCAGTCGACCGAGGCTCCGCATTCTGGCTATCTCAGCCTGCATGGGGGACGCTGGGTTAAATATGCTTGGTAGGGGGTTTCCACATTAATTTTTTTTTAATTTCCCATCCTCTGAATATAAAAAAAAAGTTTTCAAAAATAGGAAAAATAGGATGCCAGGGATCTTTATTTAGCTATATTGCAGCTGTATAGCAGTCCTTGACCAAAGCGTTGCGGCTCCAGAGGGTTTTCCAGGGGGTCCGTATACACTGCATATGGACCCCCTGGAAACCCCATCAGGAAATTCATTGCTCTTTCTTTTGATATATGTACATGTACACTACCATTAGGTTTGCTACTTTAACTGTCATTTACCGCATTTAAATGTATACTTTTTCCCTTTGAAACTTTAAAATCGATTTTTTTAAAAACTATAAAGTCTTTTTGAAACGATACCCCCCTCCCCCTTGTTCCCACTGTTCTTCTAAACATAACCTGCAAATTTGGTGTTTCTAACAAGTAAGGGGGCTTTGCTATTAACCGTTAAAGTCGGCAGGCTTTTAATGGCGAAAACAAGTCGGGTAACGAGTGCGATCACGAGTGCATTCATGATTGGCATTTGTGATCGAGAACTGTGCCGATCACCAACTCGTGATCACAAAAAAACAGGTTGTGATCATGAGACCTCGTGATGAGCACCAATGGGTCTGGAGAGTGTAAGTTGCAAGCAGCCTCCACTCTGTCCATCTGTGCTACCCTGTGGATCCCTCTCTGTCCCCCTGTGCCTCTTTCTATCCCTTGTGACTTCCTCTGACCCCCTTTATGCTTCCTTCTATTTTTTCTCTTTTTTTCATCCTTTTGTGCCTCCTTCAGTCCCCCTGTGCCACTTCTGCCCCTCTGCGTGTCCCTCTGTGCCCCCCTCTGTCCCCTGCCTCTCCTTTTGTCCCCTGTCACAAGGTCTGGATAGTGTATGTTGCAAGCAGCCTCCACTATGTTCATCAGTGCCACTTCCCCACCCAGACCATGGATCTCTCTGTCCCCATGTGCCTCCTTATGTCCCCTGTGCCTCCTTCTGTCCCCCTTTGTGTCTTCTTTTGGCCCCTGTTCCTCTTTCTGTTCCCCTATGCCTTATTCTATCCCTTTGAGCTACCTCTGCCCCCCTCTGCATCCCTCTATCCCACTGTGTCTCATTCTGTGCCCCTTTGTGCCACTATCTGTCCCCTCCCCCCTCCTACACTCAAGGCCAGTGTGTAAATGCAAAGCACAGTGCAGAAGGAGCTGTTCTCTTACCTCCCTGCCAGAGTCCAGCATTGTACCTGTGTGACCATCCTTACTGTCTTATGTTCCCTTTAGTTCTGGCACCTTACTCTCCTTATGTCATGTGTAATCATGCTACATGTGGTAGGAGATGCCGGGTGGTCAGCGGACAGGCAAAAGCACAGCACTGGACTCTGGCAGAGAGGTAAGCCTTCTTCTGTCCTCCTTTGTCCCTCCCACTGTCTTCCTTTGTTCATCCTTCTGTCTCCTTCTGCCTCCTTCAGTCCCCCTGTGCCACCACTACCCCTCTGTGCACCACACTCTCCTTATCTTCATGTGTAAACACGCTACATATGGTAGGAGATGCCGGGCACTAGGCTGAGTGGAGAGGGGACAGGAGGAAGCACAGCAATGGACTCTGGCGAAGAGGTGGGTACACCGCTTCTGCTGCACTATACTCTGCATTTACACACTTGGCTAGGGGAGGGCAGAAAGGGTTTGTGCAATTAAGAGAATCAGCAGGTTCTTCTTTGTATCTCGAGGATTCCCGATATTATTCATCCACTTTATAAGACACATGGTTTATATTCTCTTGTGTGTACTTTTTTTAAAAATAACTTTTCAACACTTTACAATTGAAGTACCAAAAAGGTGGTGAAAAAATAATTAAAAAATCATTTTGACTATTTTCTCGCTTGCTGGTGGTTTAACCTCTAGGCGACCCCGTCACACTGATGGGCTTGCACGCGGCACCAGCCCCAGGACTGCCTAACGCCAACTGGTGTAAAGTCCTGGGGCGGGGATTTGCAGGAGACAGGGCTGTTTCTAGGTCAAAATGCACCCAGGGCGAGGGTGTAAAAGTTGCGCCCCCCCTTCCCATGGAGCCAGGTACAGGTGCCCGCAGTATAGGTTAGCCAGGTCTAGTTGCATCGAGTATAGGTATCCAGCTATAGGTCCCCCCAGTATGGGTAGCCAGTATAATTGCCCCCAGTAGAGGTTAGATAAGTAGGTGCCCCCAGTATAGGTTAGATAAGTAGGTGCCCCCAGTATAGGTTAGATAAGTAGGTGCCCCCAGTATAGGTTAGCTAAGTGGGTGCCCCCAGTATAGGCTAGATAAGTAGGCACCTCCAGTATAGGTTAGATAGGTAGGTGATCCCAGTATAAGTTAGATAGGTAGGTGCCCGAAAGTATAGGCTAGATAGGTAGGAGTCCACAGAACAGGTTAGATAAGTAGGTGCCCCCAGTATAGGTTAGATAGGTAGGTGCCCCCAGTATAGGTTAGATGGGTAGGTGTAGGTGCCCCCAGTATAAGTTGGATAGGTAGGTGCCCCCAACATAAGTTGGATAGGTAGGTGCTCCTAGTGCTGAAGAAGATGTCAGTGCTATATAAATACATAATAATAATATGATAGGACATTCGACTATGGCAGGTATAGATTGGGAGCTACTCTGGGGACAGTCAGTGACATGACAATGTATTCTGTAAAGCTCTGTAGAAGATGTCAGTGCTGTTTGTGCAGTTTGATGGGAGTTGTCAGAGATCGGCGTGAGTCCCAGCACTCTATATCCACTATAGTTAAAAACAGTAGATTCTCCCGGCGCTAAGCCGTTCCCCAAAATACAAATATTTTGGCAGCATTTCCCTAGAAATGAGATACTTCTCCGGCAGTGTATTCCCCAAATACACATAATGTGGCAACATATTCCCCAAATTACACACAGTGGGCTCGATTCACAAAGTGGTGCTAACTAGTGTTGGGCGAACAGTGTTCGCCACTGTTCGGGTTCTGCAGAACATCACCCTGTTCAGGTGATGTTCGAGTTCGGCCGAACACCTGATGGTGCTCGGCCAAACCGTTCGGCCGCATGGCCGAACTAAGAGCGCATGGATTGGCCGCTGTGATTGGCCGAACGGGTCACGTGGTTCGGACCCGAAAGCGCTCTGATTGGCCGAACGGTCACGTGGTTCGGGTAAATAAATACCCGAACCACGTCATATCTCCGCCATTTGTCTGTGGGTTTAGCTTTGGGTAGGCAGGCAGGGTAGTTCGCTATCCAGCCACGCTAGCCAGGGTCCCCCCCAGTCATTGTGTGTCGCTGCTGGGAACAGTAGTACACCACTCGCTCAGCCACACTATATATAGCATTGTTTACTGCCACTGTGTACCTCGCTCAGCCACACTATATATAGCATTGTGTTTACTGCCACTCTGTGTACACGGCTCAGCCAGACTATATAGCATTGTGTGTACTGCCACTGTGTACCTCGCTCAGCCACGCTATATATAGCATTGTGTTTACTGCCACTCTGTGTACACGGCTCAGCCAGACTATATAGCATTGTGTGTACTGCCACTCTGTGTACACGGCTCAGCCAGACTATATAGCATTGTGTGTACTGCCACTGTGTACCTCACTCAGCCACGCTATATATAGCATTGTGTTTACTGCCACTCTGTGTACACCGCTCAGCCAGACTATATAGCATGTGTGTACTGCCACTCTGTGTACACGGCTCAGCCAGACTATATAGCATTGTGTGTACTGCCACTCTGTGTACACCGCTCAGCCAGACTATATAGCATTGTGTGTACTGCCACTCTGTGTACACGGCTCAGCCAGACTATATAGCATTGTGTGTACTGCCACTGTGTACCTCGCTCAGCCACGCTATATATAGCATTGTGTTTACTGCCACTCTGTGTACACGGCTCAGCCAGACTATATAGCATTGTGTGTACTGCCACTGTGTACCTCGCTCAGCCACGCTATATATAGCATTGTGTTTACTGCCACTCTGTGTACACCGCTCAGCCAGACTATATAGCATTGTGTGTACTGCCACTCTGTGTACACCGCTCAGCCACACTATATATAGCATTGTGTTTACTGCCACTCTGTGTACATGGCTCAGCCAGACTATATAGCATTGTGTGTACTGCCACTGTGTACCTCGCTCATCCACGCTATATATAGCATTGTGTTTACTGCCACTCTGTGTACACCGCTCAGCCAGACTATATAGCATTGTGTGTACTGCCACTCTGTGTACACCGCTCAGCCAGACTATATAGCATTGTTTACTGCCACTCTGTGTACACCGCTCAGCCAGACTATATAGCATTGTTTACTGCCACTCTGTGTACACCGCTCAGCCAGACTATATAGCATTGTGTGTACTGCCACTGTGTACCTCGCTCAGCCACGCTATATATAGCATTGTGTTTACTGCCACTCTGTGTACACCGCTCAGCCAGACTATATAGCATTGTGTGTACTGCCACTCTGTGTACACCGCTCAGCCAGACTATATAGCATTGTTTACTGCCACTCTGCTGGGAACAGTAGTACACCGCTCACCCGCCACTGTATATCATTGTGCTCTGTGTCGCTGCTGGCAATAGTGGTACACCGCTCTCCCACCACTGTATAGCATTTCTGTACTGCCACTGTACTGCTGCCAGTCAGCGTGTACTTTAAGGATAAGTGAAATGAGGAAGAAATCCGGTGAAAGAGGGAGGGGCAAGGGAAGAGGTGTTTCCCCTGACGGTTCACGTACAGGCCACAGGGGAGCACCCAAGAAAACCCACTCAATACCGCCCATGTTGTCCAGGACAACAACCCTCACAGATCCAAAAGAACAGGACCAGATAATTACTTGGATGACCTCTCAAGCGTCCAGCAGGGGGTTAAGCAGCACCAGCACATCACGCACGAGGTCCGAGTCCTCAGCCAGTTACAAGGAGCCAGTGGGCACAAAGCTGACACAACCGGCAGCAACACCACGCACACAACTGCCAGATAACCAGTCCGATGAATTACCTCAGGACACAATGGGGTATTCGCAGGAGCTATTCCCAGCCCAACAAACTTCCACCTTTCAAAGGTCAATGGAGGAACAGCCAGAAATGTTGTGCCCGGATTCACAACCATTAACTGTGGGAAATGCACCGCGCACTGAAATGCAAGGCGAGTCCGAGGAGGACTCGGAAACCCAAATCCCAGAGCAAGTTGGGCAGGAGGGGTTGCAATTGCAGGAGGTCGGCTGACAAGATCTGGAAGACGACGTTGGAGTGAGCTGCGCAGAGGTTGTTCTGGGGAGCTCTACTCCACGGCGGCGGCCCCCCACAATGACATATGACGAGTTTCAGGAGATGGAAGAGGAGGGTATGGACAATGTGGACATAGACCCAGATTTTGTTTGTGAACGAGAACATCGCCGTCGTAGCAGCAGCACAGATGAGTCTGTTGAAGAACCCACTGCTGCACGAGTTCGCCTTGTGCCACAAGGTAGGCAGCGCGCAATTTCAGGCACCACAAGCGTGGAAGTTTAAGTGAGAGGCAAAAGAGGAGCAAACAGAAATCGCCAGCAAGGCAGGTGCTCCAAAGTCTGGGCTTTCTTTGAAGGCTGCACTGAGGATGTTACCATGGCGATTTGCAAGGTGTGCAAGACCCGCCTGAGCAGGGGGAAAAGTATTAACAACCTCTCCACCACCAGCATGAGCCGCCACATGCTATCCAAACATCCCACTCTGTGGGCAAACGCGGCAGGACAGGGTACCAGCAACACTGCCTCCCTTGGGTTCACCAGACTCACCACCAGACCCGCCTCAGCAGCAGCAGTAGCCCAGCCATTGCGTGGTTCACAACATTCACAAACATCAGACGACGCTGACACTGTCACTTTCCGGAGTAGTGCTCTTGAGGTCTCCCAGTGTTCATTAAACACAACAACCAACAGCCCTTCCGTGTGCAGCGCTACGGTTCAGTTGTCTGTGTCGGAGATGTTTGAGCGCAAGAGGAAATTGCCAGCAAATGACCCCCGGGCCGTGGCAGTAACAGCCAGCATAGCCAAGCTTCTGGCCTGCGAAATGCTGCCATATCGAGTGGTGGAGACAAACAGCTTCAAGGGCATGATGTCAGTGGCCATCCCACGTTACGTGGTTCCCAGCCGCTACCACTTTGCTCGCTCTGCAGTGCCTGAGTTGCATGAGCACGTGGTCAGCAAAATAACCCAAAGCTTGAAGAATGCCGTTGCCTGCAAGGTTCACCTCACCACTGACACCTGGACGAGTGCGTTCGGACAGGGTCGATACATCTCCCTTACCGCGCACTGGGTGAACCTTGTGGAGCCTGGCAGCGATTCCTCACCTGCTACGGCGCGGGTGTTGCCCACGCCGCAAACAGCTGCACCGCCGTCCCTCCCACTGGATAACAACAGCAGCACCTACCTCTCTGACTCCTTCTCCTCCAACGCATCTCAAGGCTGTACCTCATCCGGAAACACTAACCCAGCACCAGCAGCAGTAGGATCGTGGAAGCAGTGCAGCACAGCTGTTGGCATGCGTCAGCAAGCGTTGCTGAAGCTGATCTGCCTTGGGGATAAGCAGCACACAGGGGAGGAAATTTGGAAGGGAATAAAGGAACAGACGGATTTGTGGCTGGCACCGCTGGACCTGAAACCGGGCATGGTTGTGTGTGATAATGGGAGTAATCTCATTCGCGCTTTAAGGTTGGCTAAGCTGACACACATCCCTTGCCTGGCGCACGTGATGAACCTAGTAGTTCAGCGGTTCCTGAGGACATACCCAGGCGTGGCCGATCTTCTGTTGAAGGTGCGTCGAGTGGCCAAATATTGTAGAAATTCCAGTACTGCTTCGGGGGCACTCGCCAAGATGCAGGAGCGTTTCAATCTCCCCCACCATCGCTTGCTGTGTGATGTCCCTACGCGCTGGAATTCTACGCTGCACATGCTAGCCCGCTTTTGCGAGCAGAAGAGTGCAGTGGTCCAGTACATGACAGCGCAGTACCGAGGCGCATCCGGACAGCTGCCAAGCTTCTGTGGATCCGATTGGGCCAACATGTTGGACCTCTGCCAAGTCCTCCAAAATGTTGAGCAATCTACGTTGCTTGTGAGCAGTGACAACTCTTCAGTCAGCATTACCATACCACTGCTGTGTTTACTGAAGAGGTCAATGTTGAAAATCAAGGAAACAGCTGTCATGATGCAACTGGGGGAATCTGAAGGAGAAAACGATCAGCGTGATGGTACCAACATCAGGCCATCCGCCTCAGGGAACGCTGGCCCCAGCAGCTATGACGAAGAAGAGGAGGAGGAACAGCTGGAGTTGGAGCAGGAATTTCATGCCACCACTGACGAGGGCCAGAGCAGTGCACGTTGGACTTCCACAATTCAGCGCGAATGGTCAGCAGAAGCAGACCAGGAGGAAGGTGACGACTATGATGCATCACAACAACTATCACAATGCTCACAAGAGGATGATGAGGATTCTGGTAGGACTCTGGCACACATGGCTCAATTCATGCTAGACTGCATTGAACGCGACCCACGCATTGTGCGCATTCTGGACAACACCAATTACTGGGTTTATACCCTTCTGGATCCACGGTACAAACACAATGTTCCAAAACTGCTTGAAGAAAGAGTCAGACAGGTCAAAATGGAAGAATACCAGCAGGCCCTTGTGGAGACTTTAGAGAGGAGATTGACATCCTCCCCCTCCTCTAGCCAGTTGTACGCCGACAGACTGACTTCCGCAAACCCAGGACAACCAGGAGGGCAGCAAACAACGCAAGCCGCAGCTAGTGCCCAAAAGGGAATGGTATCGGCAGTGTCCTTGGAGTGGGAAAATTTTCTGACACCCATGCAGCAGCAGCCCACTGAACAGCAAGCATGCAGATCCACCTCCAACACCGATCGCCTGGAGAAGATGGTCAAGGACTACATGTCAGATGACGTAGCTGTGTCGAACAATCCATCTGCACCCTTCAACTATTGGGTATCGAAGCTAGACACCTGGCACGAACTGGCAATGTACGCAATAGAGGTGCTGGCTTGCCCGGCAGCCAGCGTTTTGTCGGAACGCTGTTTCAGTGCTGCCGGAGGCATCGTCACAGATCGGCGTATCCGCCTCTCCACAGAAGATGCAGACCGTCTGACTCAAATTAAAATATATCAATCATGGATTGGAAACGACTATGCAACACTCCAGGACCCCAACCAAGTAACATGACCAATGAACATCTGGGATGGTTTAGCGTTTCCGGTCCCTGTTTATTGAACCTCTCATCTGTATTACATTTATGACTGCATGGCGGCAAAAAGCATTGCTGCTATATCCGCACGCTTTTTGTCCTCATGCAAGGCCTGGGTTGTTGTGTCTCAAAAAGCATGGCCTTCTCCTCCTGCGCCTGCTCCTGTTCCATCACGTCTGCTGCTGCTGGGTTAGTGTTGCCGCGTGGTCCCTGTTTATTGAACCACTTATCTTTATTACATTTATGACTGCATGGCGGTACAAAGCATGCTATCCGCACGCTTTTTGTCCTCATGCAAGGCCTGGGTTGTTGTGTCTCACAAAGCGTTGCCTTCTCCTCCTGCGCCTCCTCCTGTTCCATCACGTCTGCTGCTGCTGGGTTAGCGTTGCTGCGTGGTCCCTGTTTATTGAACCACTTATCTTTATTACATTTATGACTGCATGGTGGTACAAAGCATGCTATCCGCACGCTTTTTGTCCTCATGCAAGGCCTGGGTTGTTGTGTCTCAAAAAGCATGGCCTTCTCCTCCTGCGCCTGCTCCTGTTCCATCACGTCTGCTGCTGCTGGGTTAGCGTTGCCGCGTGGTCCCTGTTTATTGAACCACTTATCTTTATTACATTTATGACTGCATGACGGTACAAAGCATGCTATCCGCACGCTTTTTGTCCTCATGCAAGGCCTGGGTTGTTGTGTCTCACAAAGCGTGGCCTTCTCCTCCTGCGCCTCCTCCTGTTCCATCACGTCTGCTGCTGCTGGGTTAGCGTTGCTGCGTAGTCCCTGTTTATTGAACCACTTATCTTTATTACATTTATGACTGCATGGCGGTACAAAGCATGCTATCTGCACGCTTTTTGTCCTCATGCAAGGCCTGGGTTGTTGTGTCTCAAAAAGCATGGCCTTCTCCTCCTGCGCCTGCTCCTGTTCCATCATGTCTGCTGCTGCTGGGTTAGCGTTGCCGCGTGGTCCCTGTTTATTGAACCACTTATCTTTATTACATTTATGACTGCATGGCGGTACAAAGCATGCTATCCGCACGCTTTTTGTCCTCATGCAAGGCCTGGGTTGTTGTGTCTCACAAAGCGTGGCCTTCTCCTCCTGCGCCTCCTCCTGTTCCATCACGTCTGCTGCTGCTGGGTTAGCGTTGCTGCGTGGTCCCTGTTTATTGAACCACTTATCTTTATTACATTTATGACTGCATGGCGGTACAAAGCATGCTATCCGCACGCTTTTTGTCCTCATGCAAGGCCTGGGTTGTTGTGTCTCAAAAAGCATGGCCTTCTCCTCTTGCGCCTGCTCCTGTTCCATCACGTCTGCTGCTGCTGGGTTAGCGTTGCTGCGTGGTCCCTGTTTATTGAACCACTTATCTTTATTACATTTATGACTGCATGGCGGTACAAAGCATGCTATCCGCACGCTTTTTGTCCTCATGCAAGGCCTGGGTTGTTGTGTCTCAAAAAGCATGGCCTTCTCCTCTTGCGCCTGCTCCTGTTCCATCACGTCTGCTGCTGCTGGGTTAGCGTTGCTGCGTGGTCCCTGTTTATTGAACCACTTATCTTTATTACATTTATGACTGCATGGCGGTACAAAGCATGCTATCCGCACGCTTTTTGTCCTCATGCAAGGTCTGGGTTGTTGTGTCTCAAAAAGCATGGCCTTCTCCTCCTGCGCCTGCTCCTGTTCCATCACGTCTGCTGCTGCTGGGTTAGCGTTGCCCCGTGGTCCCTGTTTATTGAACCACTTATCTTTATTACATTTATGACTGCATGGCGGTACAAAGCAAGCTATCCGCACGCTTCTTGTCCTCATGCAAGGCCTGGGTTGTTGTGTCTCACAAAGCGTGGCCTTCTCCTCCTGCGCCTCCTCCTGTTCCATCACGTCTGCTGCTGCTGGGTTAGTGTTGCCGCGTGGTCCCTGTTTATTGAACGACTTATCTTTATTACATTTATGACTGCATGGCGGTACAAAGCAAGCTATCCGCACGCTTCTTGTCCTCATGCAAGGCCTGGGTTGTTGTGTCTCAAAGCGTGGCCTTCTCCTCCTGTGCCTCCTCCTGTTCCATCACGTGTGCTGCTGCTGCTGCTGGGGTAGCGGTGCCGGTCCCTGTTTATGGAACATCTTATCTTTATTACATTTATGACTGCATGGCGGTACAAAGCATGCTATCCGCACGCTTCTTGTCCTCATGCAAGGCCTGGGTTGTTGTGTCTCAAAGCGTGGCCTTCTCCTCCTGCGCCTCCTCCTGTTCCATCACGTGTGCTGCTGCTGGTGCTGGGTTAGCGTTACCGGTCCCTTTTCCTGGAACCTCTTCTCTGTATTACATTTATGACTGCATGGCGACAAAAAGCATGTTACCTGTGCAAAGAAACATGACATTTTCCACATTTAAAAGACAGTTTTTCCTTTGAAACTTTACAATCAATTTTCTCAAAAACTATAAGCTCTTTTTCAAATATTTTTTTTCTTCTTGTACCCACTCCCAAGGTGCACATACCCTGCTAATTTGGGGTATGTAGCATGTAAGGAAGCTTTACAAAGCACGAAAGTTCGGGTCCCCATTGACTTCAATTATGTTCGGAGTTCGGCGCGAACACCCGAACTTCGCGGCGATGTTCGGCGAACGTTCGCGAACCCGAACATCTAGGTGTTCGCCCAACACTAGAACCCAGTTAGAGACTTTAGGCATGATAACCATTGCACCACTCTGGTGAAAAGCCAGTTTAGGTGTGATAAGTTTAGGCATGATAAGTTTAGGTGTGATAAGTTTAGGCATGCTAAGTTTAGATAAGTTTAGATCGCTTGCAAAGTCCCACACGCAAAGCAGCGCCATTAAACTTTATACGAAGTGCACCAGTCTTTGCTAGCGTAAAACTTTTGATCAGCTGTGCACTGCGGTGCTAACGTAGTTGGCGCTTAAACTTATCACACCTAAACTTATCACACCTAAACTTATCATGCCTAAACTTATCACACCTAAACTTATCACACCTAAACTTATCATGCCTAAACTGAGTTTAGGCATGATAAAGGGCTTTTCACCAGGGTGCTAACTGTTAGCACCGCTTTGTGAATCAGGCCCCTAGGGCTTGATTCACAAAGCGGTGCAAAGTGTTTGCACGCATGTGAAAAGCCCTTTATCACGCCTAAACTCAGTTTAGGCGTGATAAGAAGAAACTCGCGCGATCTCCCGCGCGCAAAGTTTTGCGCGTGTAGCGCACCGTGCTGCGCGCGCAGTGTACCGTGCTTCGCGCGCACCGTCCATTGAGCCCTATGGGACTCTGCGCGCGCAGCGCGGTGCGCTACGCGCGCAAAACTTTGCGCGCGGGAGCTTCGCGCGAAGAGCAGCACAAATCGGTGATAACTCAGCTTTGCACGGCTTATCACGCCTAAAGTCTTTTAGGCGTGATAACTGAGTTATCACCGCTTTGTGAATCAAGCCCCTAAACTTATCACACCTTGGCCTCGATTCACAAAGCGGTGATAACCCAGTTATCACGCCTAAAAGACTTTAGGCGTGATAACCTTTGCACCACTGAGTTATCACCGATTTTTGCTCTAACTCGCGCGAAGTGCGCGCGCAAAGTCCCATAGGGTTTAATGGGAGCTTCGCGCGAAGCGGGGACCCTGCGCGCGCGCGTGCGCGGTTGCGCGAGCAAAACTTTGCGCGCGGAAAATTCGCGCGAGTTGCTTCTTATCATGCCTAAAGTGAGTTTAGGCGTAATAAGGGGCTTTTCACTGGCGTGCAAACACTTTGCACCGCTTTGTGAATCGAGCCCCTTGGGCTTGATTCACAAAGCGGTGCAAAGTGTTTGCACGCCAGTGAAAAGCCCCTTATCACGCCTAAACTCACTTTAGGCATGATAAGAAGCAACTCGCGCGAATTTTCCGCGCGCAAAGTTTTGGCGCGCAACCGCGCACGCGCGCGCGCAGCGTCCCCGCTTCGCGCGAAGCTCCCATTAAACCCTATGGGACTTTGCGCGCGCACTTCGCGCGAGTTAGAGCAAAAATCGGTGATAACTCAGTGGTGCAAAGGGTATCACGCCTAAAGTCTTTTAGGCGTGATAACTGGGTTATCACCGCTTTGTGAATCGAGCCCCTAAACTTATCATGCCTAAACTGAGTTTAGGCATGATAAAGGGCTTTTCACCAGGGTGCTAACTGTTAGCACCGCTTTGTGAATCAGGCCCAGTGTGCCTCTTTTGTCCCTGTGTCAAGTCTGCTTCGCTTGTGGCACATCTGTTACCCCTGTGTGCCACCTCTGTTTCCCTTGTGTGTCACCTCTGTCCCCCTTGTGACCTGTGTTTTCCCTTTGTGTCACTCTGTCCCTTCTGTGCCACCTGTGTTCCTCCTTGTGTCACCCATGTCCTTCTTTGTTCCCCGTGTGTCATTTCTATCTCTGTCCCCCTTGTGCCTGTTCTCCCCATGTGTCACCTCTGTCCCTCTTGTGCCCATGTTCCCCCATGAATCACCTCTGTCTCCCTTGGGCCGCCTGTATTCCACCTATGTGTCACCTCTGTCCCCCTTGTGCTGCCTGTGTTCCCTTGTGTATCACCTATGTCCCTCTTATGCACCTGTTCCCCCCCTTGTGTGTCACCTCTGTCCCCTTTGTGCACCTATGATCCCCGTGTGTGTTACCTCTGTCCCCCTTGTGCTGCCTGTGTTCCCTTGTGTATCACCTATGTCCCTCTTATGCACCTGTCCCCCCCTTGTGTGTCACCTCTGTCCCCTTTGTGCACCTATGATCCCCGTGTGTGTTACCTCTGTCCCCCTTGTGCTGCCTGTGTTCCCTTGTGTATCACCTATGTCCCTCTTATGCACCTGTTCCCCCCTTGTGTGTCACCTCTGTCCCCCTTGTGCACCTATGTTCCCCGTGTGTGTCACCTCAGTCACCCTTGTGTGCCCCCCTTGTGCCACCTGTCTCTACCTGTGTGTCACATCTGTCCCCTTTGTGTGCCTGTTCTTCCCTGTGTGTCACTTCTGTCCCTCTTGTGCGCCTGTGTTCCTGTGTGTCACATCGGTCACCCTTGGTCACCTCGTGTGTCACCTCGGTCACCCTTGTGTGCCCCCCTTGTGCCACCTGTGTGTCACCTCTGCTCCCCCCCTTGTGCACCTGTTATTCCCTGTGTCACCTCTGTCCCCCTTGTGCCGTTTATGTTCCCCTGTGTGCCTTTGCATCACCTTTGACCCCCTTGTGCCTCCTGTGTTCCTATGTGTGTCACCTCGGTCATTCTTGTGTCACCTGTGTTCCCCCGACCCCGTGTGTCACCTCTTTTTATGTGTGCCTGTTTCCCGTTTTTCGATCCCCCGGACCCGGCAGCAGCATCAGCAGCTCTTCACCTCTCACCCTCCCTCGCTGTTTCCTGCTGGGGTCGCGTAGTGACGCGATAAATAAATGCCGGCACTAGAGTGGAAAAGTGGGGGAGAGAGAACACTGCTCATGTGTCCCCTAGGCCAGCGGGGAATCTTGCGCTACTTGCCGCTTAGCGTGGAGTTACCATGGTGACTCCTAGGCAGTGCGGGGAGAGCAGCGAGATTCGCCACTGGATAGGGGACACGTAAGCCGTACGTCACCGACAACCCCCTCCTCGTAGCCGTAACATCTGTGGGGGAGGGCGCTAAAAAAATGTAAATATCGGCGGACGGCACTTGAGTAAAAAGTGCTGATAGGGGCACATGCCAGCAGCTGCGGCTCCCCCTCCATCACGGCACCCCCCTCCCTCAGCGCTCAGGGCAGCCGCACGGGCCGCACGGCCCTAGAAACGGGTGTGGCAGGAGATTGCGCCGATATGCGCACATCTCCGCTTGGATGACGGTGGTCCGCTCTGTCATCAGTCTCAGGAGACTAAGAGAGAAGACGCAATCTATTAACACAGTACAGCGTTGCGATCTATGGCAGCACTGTACTGGGGACAGCCGTGGGACACGGCTGTCCCCTCTAGAGGCTCAGCAGTGATTGACTGTCATAGGCTGATGCCTATGACAGCTGATCACGGTGATTGGCTGGCGGGGGGAGGGAAAGCAGGGATTATAAAATAAATAAATAGACATTTTTATTATAAAATAAATACAATAATTAATTACAAAAAAATAAACATCCTGGGAGCGATCCTTGCCCATCAACAGAGAGCTCTGTTGGTGGGCAGAAAAGGGGGGGGGGGCGGGGAGAATAACTTGTTTGCTGAGTTGCACGGCCCTGCAGTGGGGCCTTAAAGCTGCAGTGGCCTATTTTGTGAAAAATGGCCTTGTCTTTAGTGGGGTTTAAACCTGTGGTCCTTAAGTGGTTAAAATACATTTTTTTACAAGTATGATATAACTCCATAATTGAATATGGGCCCATGTATCCTTCTGAAGTGCAAACATGAAAAGGAGAACATTGCCATCTTGTGGCTGTCTGCCATAGTCACGACCATCCTCTAAATCGATGATTAAATGGATAAATACATTAAATTCTATTAAAAATACATCGATTACAATGAAAATGTTAAAAATCAATATTAAATCTATTAATATCTGGAATTATTCACTTATATAAAAAAATCTACAAACCAAGGCACCATAACAATTAATTCAAGGAACTCAGCAATAACCCATTTATAACTTAAAAAAGGGACTATGTCTATCATAAACTAGCATATATTCAGCTTGTGTTCAGTAAACTGCACTCAAAAGTGTTTAGTGGTTCTGCCTAAATACAATTTGCCACACCAGAACATAAAGTATATAAATGGAGTAAAACATATACATTTTAGATATATAATACATTTAAAGTTGATATTTTTATTGACATATTTTAATGGAATTGAATGTGCTTTCATTGTCATCTAATGTGATTTATGAATGAATTAGAAGATATCTGAGATAGGGAGACCTAAATTATTCAATGGCATCATCCATCCTGCAGCTGAATATCTGGGGTCCTCATGGGAGACAGGAACAGCTAACAGCATCAGTGAGAAGGAAGTTGTATAATTATTATTATTATATAAAGTGCCAACATGTTATGTGGTTTCAATGAGACCACTGACTGCAGGTCCCAGAGATCCAGACAGCAGCATCTACATAGACATTGAACATTCTAAATTAGAATAGTGTAAAAGCATTTGGTATAGAACTGGAATCTGAACGTATGTGGACTGCAGCAAGGAGGGTAATTCACCCTTTTTGCCACTTCTGTAAGCTGCACTCTAAGCAGCATTCAATCTCCTCAATACCTCCTGTGAAGTATCACAGAGATGGAACACGACATACTGTAGAGCACTGTGCACAGAGGCAGCGACAAAGCTGAGGGGACCACTGAAGAAGCCGGGCTTCTCTGGCGACACACATGTGAGGCCTAGAGGGTGGTTGTGGTGAGCTGGAGCAGGGCAGCATGCTTGTAGTAAGGCGGTTGGTTTATATAAGTCCAGGGAAAAATGGCGCCGGTTAAATAATGGCGCCCCCTTCTGCCCGATATTTGTTTAAAACGATATTTATCGTTTTAAAGGTTAAAATAGTGCAGATCTTTTGAACGAAATTTATAGTTTTAAAACTTGTTTTTTTTTTTTGTCCTGCCTGAACGATATTTATCGTTTTAAGCCCTGCTTTACTGCCGTTTGGAAAATGTCTGCCCGCCGACTTTAATGTTTAATAGCAAAGCCCCCTTAAAGGCTAAAAACACCAAATTTGCAGGGAATGTTAAGAAAAAATTGTAAACAAGAGAAAAAAAAAATGTTTCAAAAAGACCTTATAGTTTTTGAGAAAATCGATTTTGAATATTCTCCTTCTGACCGTGGGAAAATTAAATGCCCGCCGACTTTAGCGGTTAATAGCAAAGCCCCTTTAAATGCCAGAAACACCAAATGTGTAGGGAATGTTAAAGAGAACCCGAGGTGGGATTTACTTATGCTAGTGGGGCACAAAGGCTGGTTGTGCACACTAACACCAGCCTCCGTTGCCCCATGGTGTGCCTCCAAGACCCCCGTGCGCGCCGCTATACCCCCCCCCGCAGTGCTGGCGACACGCAGCGAGTCGCCAGCACAATGTTTACCTCTCGCCTGTCTGTTAGCGCCGCTCCCCCGCCTCCTGGAGGGAAGTGACGCTGGCGGGTAGCGCCGATACGGAGGAGGCGGGGGAGCGGCGCTAACAGACAGGCGAGAGGTAAACATTGTGCTGGCGACACGCTGCGTGTCGCCAGCACTGCGGGGGGGTATAGTGGTGCGCAGGGGGGTCTTGGAGGCACACCATGGGGCAACAGAGGCTGGTGTTAGTGTGCACAACCAGCCTCTGTGCCCCACTAGCATAAGTAAGTCCCACCTCGGGTTCTCTTTAAGAAGAACAGTAGGAACAAGAAGAATTTTTTTTTCAAAAAGACCTTATAGTTTTTGAGAAAATCGATTTTAAATGTTCAAAGAGAAAAAGTATCTATTTAAATCGCGTAATTACATTTCTGCGGGAAACAATTCCCGCCGACTTTAGCAGTTAATAGCAAAGTCCCCTTAAGTCCTAGCAACACCAAATTTGCAGGATATGTTAAAAAGATACTGGGAAACACTATTTAAAAAAAAAAATTTTTTTTTTTTTACATTAAAATTTTTCTGTTATGTTCTGAGTGTGGGAAATTTAAAAAAAAAATGACGTGGGGTCCCCCCTCCCGAGCCTCTGTAACCCCTTGTCTCCCATGCAGGCTGGGATAGCCAGAATGCGGAGCCCCGGCCGACTGGGGCTTCGCACCCTGAGCTATACCAGCCCGCATAGTCCATGGTATGGGGGAGCTCCAGGGGGGAGGGGCGGCCAAGCCTTCCCCTCCCCCCCCCCCCGGAGCCCTTGTCCAATCCATGGACAAGGGGCTCTTCCCTGGTGCCCCAGGAGAAGGTGGGGCGGTGACTCTCTGGGAGGGGTTCATGGTGGCATCTGGGTGTCCCCTTTAAGAAGGGGAACCCAGATGCCTGCCCCCCTCCGAGGAGAAATGAGTATAGGGATGCAAAGTACCCCTTACCCATTTCCATAAAGGGTTAAATGAAATAAAAACGCAACAACGAGAAAAGTCCTTTAATGTTCTAAATTAACCACAATACTTACCTGTACCTTTAAGAAAAAATTCCCACGCCAATTAGGTCCCACGACAGTATCCTCTATCTTGCGATCTTCAGAAATACTTATCTGTACCTTTAAGAAAAAATTCCCATGCCATTATCCTCGGAAAGGTCCCACCCATTTGTTATGTCCCACGACGACAGTATCCTCTGTCTTGCGATCTGCAGAAATACTTACCTGTACCTTTAAGAAAAAAATCCCACGCCAATTAGGTCCCACGACAGTATCCTCCGTCTTGCGACCTTCTGTTACATATTGATTGAAGATCTCCGCCGCCCCGACGCCACACATGCCGCCCCCGCCAAACTGCTCTCAGCTATACTTAGTATAGCTTAGAGCAAAAAGCATCTTTAAATTTTGGCTCTAATGGTCCCCATTGGTTCTTAACAGACCAATGGGGATCAGGAGGATAAGGAACCAATGGGGAGCTTTGGAGCCAAAGTTTAAAGATGCTTTTGTTCTCAGCTATACTTAGTATAGCTGAGAGCGTGTCTATACAGATGCATTATCGCTAGCTCCCGCTGCCCTTCCTGCCTCTCTCACACCTGTCACCCTCACCCATGCTGGCACCCATGGGTGCATTGGGTGCCAGCATGGGTGAGGGTGACAGGTGGGGGGAGGCAGGGAGGGTAGCATCTTTAAATTTTGGCTCCAATGGTCCCCATTGGTTCCTTAACAGACCAATGGGGATCAGGAGGATAAGGAACCAATGGGGAGCTTTGGAGCCAAAGTTTAAAGATGCTTTTGTTCTCAGCTATACTTAGTATAGCTGAGAGCGCGTCTATACAGATGCATTATCGCTAGCTCCCGCTGCCCTTCCTGCCACTCTCACACCTGTCACCCTCACCCATGCTGGCACCCATGGGTGCATTGGGTGCCAGCGTGGGTGAGGGTGACAGGTGGGGGAAGGCAGGGAGGGTAGCGGGAGTTAGCGGTAACACGTCTGTATAGACGCGCTCTCAGCTATACTGTATAGCTGAGAGCGGTGCGGCGGGGGCGGCGGGTGTGGCGGCAGGGAGGCGGAGATCTTCAATCAAGATGTAACAGAAGGTCGCAAGATGGAGGATACTGTCGTGGGACCTAATTGGCATGGGAACATTTTTTTTTTAAAGGTACAGGTAAGTATTTCTGGTTAATTTACAACATTAAAGGACTTTTCTCGTTGTTGCGTTTTTATTTCATTTAACCCTTTGTGGAAATGGGTAAGGGGTACTTTGAACCCCTATACTCATTTCTCCTGGGAGGGGGGTGGGCATCTGGGGGTCCCCCTCTTAAAGGGGACTCCCAGATGCCACCATGAACCACCCAGGGAGTCGTCGCCCCCGCCTCCACCTGGGGCAAGGGAGGCGGGGAAGAGCCCCTTGTCCATGGATTGGACAAGAGCACCGGGGGGGAGGGGGAGGCTTGGCCGCCCCTCCCCCCGGAGCCCCCCCATACCATGGACCATGCGGGCTGGTACAGCTCAGGGTGCGAAGACCCAGTCGGCCGGGGCTCCGCATTCTGGCTATCTCAGCCTGCATGGGGGACAAGGGGTTACAGAGGCTCGGGAGGGGGGACCCCACATTGTTGTTTTTTTTATAAATTTGCTATCAACTTTTTTTTTTATGCTCTGAGTGTGGGAAATAAATTTAAAAAAAAAACGACGTGGGGTCCCCCCTCCCGAGCCTCTGTAACCCCTTGTCCCCCATGCAGGCTTGGATAGCCAGAATGCGGAGCCCTGGACGACTGGGGCTTCGCACCTTGAGCTATACCAGCCCGCATGGTCCATGGTATGGGGGGCTCTGGGGGGGAGGGGCGGCCAAGCCTCCCCCTCCCCCCCCGGTGCCCTTGTCCAATCCATGGACAAGGGGCTCTTCCCCGCCTCCCTTGCCCCAGGTGGAGGCGGGGAGACGACTCCCTGGGAGGGTTCATGGTGGCATCTGGGAGTCCCCTTTAAGAAGGGGACCCCCAGATGCCCACCCCCCTCCCAGGAGAAATGAGTATAGGGGTACAAAGTACCCCTTACCCATTTCCACAAAGGGTTAAATGAAATAAAAACACAACCACGAGAAAAGTATTTTAATAATCTTAATTAAACACAAATACTTACCTGTACCTTTAAAAAAATGTTCCCACGCCCATATACTCGGAAATGATCCAATGAATAACAGTATCCTCTTATCTTGCGATCTTCAATTACCTTGATTGAAGATCTCCCACGCCAATTAGCAATACTATACCTTACAATGCGTCCTGCACCGGTGCTATGCGTCCGTACGCAGGACGCATTGTAAAGTATAGTATTGCAATTGGCGTGGGAGATCTTCAATCAAGGTAATTGAAGATCGCAAGATAAGAGGATCTTGTTATTCGTTGGATCATTTCCGAGGATATGGGTATGGGAACATTTTTTTAAAGGTACAGGTAAGTATTTGTGGTTAATTAAGATTATTAAAATACTTTTCTCGTGGTTGTGTTTTTATTTCATTTAACCCTTTGTGGAAATGGGTAAGGGGTACTTTGTACCCCTATACTCATTTCTCCTGGGAGGGGGGTGGGCATCTGGGGTCCCCTTCTTAACCACTTAACGACCGCCCACTGCACAGGGGCGGTCCGAAAGTGGAAGCCACAAGGACCGCCGCATGCACAGAGTCGGCGGTCCTTGTACGGGCATGGGCGGAGTGATCGCGTCATCCGTGACGCAATCCTCCGCCGGGGATCGATGGCCAGGGATTTAGCCTCCAGCCCGCCGGCCAATTTGCAGCGCGGGTGAAGGAATACAGAAATCCGGATAATTAAAGCGTATAAAGCACCTTGTTAGGTAAACAAAGTGCTTTATACACGCTTCCTCCTCGCCTCGTGGTCTCATTGTTCCAGAGACCACCAGCGAGGAGGAAGCAGTAGTGAGTATGCTAAACACTTTTTTTCCCACACACCCCCCCTGATCTCCCACCCCAGCCTTCAGACCCCCCCCTTGCCCACCCCCCAGAACACTGTTTGCACCCAATCACCCCTAATCACCCATCAATCACTCCCTGTCACTATCTGTAAACGCTATTTTTTTTATGCCCTAAACTGCCCCCTGCTCCCTCCTGATCACCCCCCCCCACCCCTCAGATTCTCCCCAGACCCCCCCCCCCCCAGACCCCAAAGTGTACTGTATGCCTCTATCCCCCTGTAATAACCCACTGATCACCTTTCAATCACCTGTCAATCACCCATCAATCACCCCCTGTCACTGCCACCCATCAATCAGCCCCTAACCTGCCCCTTGCGGGCAATCTGATCACCCACCCACACCAATAGATCGCCCGCAGATCCGACGTCAGATCACCTCCCAAGTGCATTGTTTACAACTGTTCTCTACCCTAAACACCCACTAATTACACATCAATCACCCCCTATCACCACCTATCACTGTTACCCATCAGATTAGACCCTAATCTGCCCCTTGCGGGCACCCAATCACCCGCCTACATGCTCAGATTGCCCTCAGACCCCCCCCCTTATCAATTCGCCAGTGCATTATTTACATCTGTTCTTCCCTGTAATAACCCACTGATTACCTGTCAATCACCTGTCAATCACCTATCAATCACCCATCAATCACCCCCTGTCACTGCCACCCATCAATCACCCCCTGTCATGTCACTGCCACCCATCAATCAGCCCCTAACCTGCCCCTTGCGGGCAATGTGATCACCTACCCACACCAATAGATCGCCCGCAGATCCGACGTCAGATCACCTCCCAAGTGCATTGTTTACATCTGTTCTCTACCCTAAACACCCACTAATTACCCATCAATCACCCCCTATCACCACCTGTCACTGTTACCCATCCGATTAGACCCTAATCTGCCCCTTGCGGGCACCCAATCAACCGCCCACACGCTCAGATTGCCCTCAGACCCCCACCTTATCAATTCACCAGTGCATTATTTACATCTGTTCTTCCCTGTAATAACCCACTGATCACCTGTCAATCACCTGTCAATCACCCATCAATCACCCCCTGTCACTGCCACCCATCAATCACACCCTGTCACTGCCACCCATCAATCAGCCCCTAACCTGCCCCTTGCGGGCAATCTGATCACCCACCCACACCAATAGATCGCCCGCAGATCCGACGTCAGATCACCTCCCAAGTGCATTGTTTACATCTGTTCTCTCCTCCAAACACCCACTAATTACCCATCAATCACCCCCTATCACTGCTACCCATCAGATTAGACCCCTATCTGCCCCTAGGGCACTCAATCACCCGCCCACACCCTCAGAACGCCCTCAGACCCCAGCCCTGATCACCTCGCAAGTGCATTGCTTGCATCTATTCCCCCCTCTAATCACACCTTGAGACACCCATCAATCACCTCCTGTCACCCCCTAGCACACCTACCCATCAGATCAGGCCCTAATTTGCCCCTTGTGGGCTCCTGATCACTCGGCCAAACCCTCGGATCCCCCTCAGACCCCCTTCCGATCACCTCCCCAGTGCATTGATTGCATCTATTTTCCCCTCTAACCACCCCCGAGACACCCATCAATCACCTCCTGTCACCCCCCTAGCACTCCTATCCATCAGATCAGGCCCAATACACCTGTTATCTAAAAGGCCACCCTGCTTATGACCGGTTCCACAAAATTCGCCCCCTCATAGACCACCTGTCATCAAAATTTGCAGATGCTTATACCCCTGAACAGTCATTTTGACATTTGGTTTCCAGACTACTCACGGTTTTGGGCCCGTAAAATGCCAGAGCGGTATAGGAACCCCACAAGTAACCCCATTTTAGAAAAAAGACACCCCAAGGTATTCTGTTAGGTGTATGACGAGTTCATAGAAGATATTATTTTTTGTCTGTCTCAAAATGACCGGTGAATAGGACGTTGGGCCCCTTAGCGCACCTAGGCTGCAAAAAAGTGTCACACGTGGTATCGTCGTACTCAGGAGAAGTAGTATAATGTGTTTTGGGATGTATTTTTACACATACCCATGCTGGGTGGGAGAAATCTCTCTGTAAATGGACAATTTCTCCCACCTAGCATGGGTATGTGTAAAAATACACCCCAAAACACATTATACTACTTCTCCTGAGTACGGCGGTACCACATGTGTGGCACTTTTTTACACCCTAAGTGCGCTAAGGGGCCCAAAGTCAAATGAGTACCTTTTGGATTTCACGGGTCATTTTGCGACATTTGGTTTCAAGACTACTCCTCACGGTTTAGGGCCCCTAAAATGCCAGGGCAGTATAGGAACCCCACAAATGACCCCATTTTAGAAAGAAGACACCCAAAGGTATTCCGTTAGGAGTATGGTGAGTTCATAGAAGATTTTATTTTTTGTCACAAGTTAGCGGAAAATGACACTTTGTGAAAAAAAAAACAATTAAAATCAATTTCCGCTAACTTGTGACAAAAAATAAAATCTTCTATGAACTCACCATACTCCTAACGGAATACCTTGGGGTGTCTTCTTTCTAAAATGGGGTCATTAGTGGGGTTCCTATATTGCCCTGGCATTTTACGGGCCCAAAACCGTGAGTAGTCTTGAAACCAAATGTCTCAAAATGACTGTTCAGGGGTATAAGCATCTGCAAATTTTGATGACAGGTGGTCTATGAGGGGGCGAATTTTGTGGAACCGGAACCGGAACATTATACTACTTTTCCTGAGTACGGTGATACCACATGTGTGGCATTTTTTTGCAGCCTAACTGCGCTAAGGGGCCCAAGTCCAATGAGCACCTTTAGGCTTTACAGGGGTGCTTACAAATTAGCACCCCCCAAAATGCGAGGACAGTAAACACACCCCACAAATGACCCCATTTTGGAAAGTAGACACTTCAAGGTATTCAGAGAGGGGCATGGTGAGTCCATGGCAGATTTCATTTTTTTTTTTTGTCACAAGTTAGCAGAAATGGAAACTTTTTTTTTTTTTTTCTTGTCACAAACTGTCATTTTCCGCTAACTTGTGACAAAAAATAATATCTTCTATGAACTCACTATGCCTGTCAGTGAATACTTTGGGATGTCTTCTTTCCAAAATGTGGTCATTTGGGGGGTATTTATACTATCCTGGAATTCTAGCCCCTCATGAAACATGACAGGTGGTCAGAAAAGTCAGAGATGCTTAAAAATGGGAAAATACACTTTTTGCACCATAGTTTGTAAACGCTATAACTATTACCCAAACCAATAAATATAGGCTGAATGGGGTTTTTTTTTAATCAAAAACATGTTTGTCCACATTTTTCGTGCTGCATGTATACAGAAATTTTACTTTATTTGAAAAATGTCAGCACAGAAAGTTAAAAAAATCATTTTTTTGCCAAAATTCATGTCTTTTTTGATGAATATAATAAAAAGTAAAAATCGCAGCAGCAATCAAATAGCACCAAAAAAAAGCTTTATTAGTGACAAGAAAAGAAGCCAAAATACATTTAGGTGGTAGGTTGTATGAGCGAGCAATAAACCGTGAAAGCTGCAGTGGTCTGAATGGAAAACAAGGCTCTGGTCCTTAAGGGGGGTAAAGCCAGCAGTCCTCAAGTGGTTAAAGGGGACTCCCAGATGCCACCATGAACCCCCCTAGGGAGTCTTCGCCCCCACCTCCTCCTGGGTATTGGACAAGGGCTCCGGGGGGGGGGGGGAAAGGCTTGGCTGCCCCTCCCCCCCGGAGTGCCCCCATACCATGGACCATGCGGGCTCTTATAGCTCAGGGTGCGAAGCTCCAGTCGGCCGGGGCTACGCATTCTGGCTATCCCAGCCTACATGGGAGACAAGGGGTTACAGAGGCTCGGGAGGGGGGACCCCACGTCATTTTTTAAAAAAAATTTCACACACTCAGAACATAACAGAAAAATTTGAATTTAAAAAAAAATATATATATTTTTTTTTAAATAGTGTTTCCCAGTATCTTTTTAACATATCCTGCAAATTTGGTGTTGCTAGGATTTAAGGGGACTTTGCTATTAACTGATAAAGTCGGCTGGAATTGTTTCCCGCAGAAATGTCATAACGCGATTTAAATAGATACTTTTCCTCTTTGAACATATAAAATCGATTTTTTCAAAAACTATAAGGTCTTTTTGAAAAAAAAAATTCTTCTTGTTCCCACTGTTCTTCTTAACATTCCCTACACATTTGGTGTTTCTGGCATTTAAAGGGGCTTTGCTATTAACCGCTAAAGTCGGCGGGCGTTTAATTTTCCCACGGTCAGAAGGAGAATATTCAAAATCAATTTTCTCAAAAACTATAAGGTCTTTTTGAAACATTTTTTTTCCTCTTGTTTACAATTTTTTTCTTAACATTCACTGCAAATTTGGTGTTTTTAGCCTTTAAGGGGGCTTTGCTATTAAGCATTAAAGTCGGCGGGCAGACATTTTCCAAACGTCAGCAAAGCAGGGCTTAAAGGGAACCTGAGGCGGGGTTCTTACATCGCAATCCTTATACAGAGGCTGGGTCTGCCTATAGAGCCCAGCCTCTGTTGCTAGTTAGTTTCCTCCAAAGACCCCCCTGCGCGCTGTCAGACCCCATAAAACACAGCTATGCGGCTGTGTTTACCTCACTAATGTCAGTCTCGGCTGCTCCCCCGCCTCCTGAATCGCTCCGGTCCCCGCTCCGGACCGGAGCGATTCAGGAGGCGGGGGAGAGCAGACACTGACATTAGTGAGATAAACACAGCCGGCTGTGACACGCTGCGTCACCAGCGCGGCTGTATTTTATGGGGTCTGACAGCGCGCAGGGGGGTCTTTGGAGGAAACTAACTAGCAACAGAGGCTGGGCTCTATAGACAGACCCAGCCTCTGTATGGGGATTGCGATGTAAGAACCCCGCCTCGGGTTCTCTTTAAAACGATAAATATCGTTCAGGCAGGACAAAAAAGACAAGTTTTAAAACGATAAATTTCGTTCAAAAGGTCGGCGCCATTTTTTAATCATTTAAAACGATAAATATCGTTTTATAATGTAAGTGAATGGGGCGCCATTTTTATCTATCGGCGCTGGGCGCCATTTTTCACTGACCCGGGTTTATATTGCCTTATGTAGTGCTCAGATACTAATTGACCGGGAGAGCTTTTTGTATGCACATATGCATGTACATTACAGAAATATATACAGTACAGTATACTGGCAATTTTTTTGCCCAGATTGCACTTTGGCTCGTATATTGCACTTTGCACTTAATGGAAATGAGTTTACTGATTGTATTCAGCGATTAATTGTATATGTACTGGGCCATTGTGGATTAATGCCTGGATTGGTGATTTCTGTATATATTATGGATTTATTGCACTCAACACTTTGTATATTTGCACTTTTTTGATCCAAGCATATTGTTTTTGAATCTCGTACACTTGCCTGCATTGCTCATTTACCAATTATGTATGCATACTGAATTCTCCTACTCATAATGTATTGCTCCAACTGCATACTTACCTTTTGCGGCCACCCGTTCCCATTTTTGGTTTTAATCGTTTCTTGTTTCTCCCCCTTTTTGGTTTCCCTATTGTGGGTGTTTTTCTTGCTTATTTTAATGAAAATAATCAAGTAATAAAAATGATACATTTATATTTTCATACATTTGGGGCATTGAAAGCAGCATATTAACTTGGCCCAAAAAAGTAACTTTTGGAAATGTTATTTACTAAGATGTAAGATGACACATCTGAGATCTGAGAGACAGTCCCTCTGACACACTTCTGACAAGAAAGAGGTTTAGCTGATTTTTTGAATACAATGCTTGAGATTCAATACTTCAAACCTAGTCTCGGAGTGACCTCTTACTTTATTTTGTGCCTTTTTGACAGGAAGTTGGTAAACCACACAGAAAAAAATGTTCACGTTCATTACATTTTGCTCTCAGCAACTAACCCTGTTTTTTCTTAGCATAGGTGGTGGCTTATTTCTTATGTTGGTTGCACACTTCTTAAATGTTCATGAGCTGTCCATAATACAAGCACATCCCTACACACACAGTTTTGCTATGGGTGGTGCTCATGACCTGTTGACCGTACGCAGGCGTGGACATAGTTAAAACAAAGGGATTTTTTATAACATTTTTTAAATTATCCTAAAGGTAGCCATTCACAATACAATTTGTATCACACATACAATAACAGTTGGCCAGCTGTCAGAATCCGCTCTGCTGGCCTCGATTCCCTGGACAGTTTTGTTTCCTATGCAGCTTGCATAGTTCAGACAGGGGAAAAGAGGCCTTTCTGTCAGTTAGTTTGCAAGGCTGACTGATTTGCATTCACTTATCTTGCAATCTGCTTGTTTGCTTCCTTTGAAGGTTACTAGTATAAATATCATTTCCTCCCAGATTTCCTCGCTCGACATAGTTCCTGATTAGGGAAACTAACCTTAGAGCCTCAGCATCTTTGTTGCTATATTCTAGTGTAGCTAATTCTTGGGGAGTGCTCCTTGCACTCCTATTAGTGCAGTCAGGTTTGTGTTTTATTTGTACTGCTTATTCTGTCTTGTCTTGTCCGTGCGATTGTACTGTTGCCAGCGGTGGCTGACAGTGAATCGTTCTGTCCTGTTTTTAGATTGCATTCGCCCTAGTGTTAGAGGCGGTGGATCTCCCTTGTCTGTATCTTGGAGTATAACCTTAGCTGCGGTTTCTACTGGTTACTCCTTCTGTCTTGTCTGGAACGAACGCTTGCTGTTGTCTGGTGTGAGGTAACCGATTAGCAAGCTTTCGCGTTATCTGTTTGTTTTCATTCTCCGTGATAATTTGTTAGTCAGGGTTGGTACGTTTTGTCACTGTTGCGCTTAATGTGTGGTGGCCATACAGTTAACGCGCTTGTCTCTGTTGCGCATATCGTGCGGGGACCGCGTTTAGCTAGTTCATTTATTATTTTTCTTGGCGTTCAGATTGTGGTTATTTGCTGTGTCTGCCTTACTCAGTTCACGCTCTGTCTTTGCTCAGTCTTGTGTTGCTGATAGCAATCGCCTCTCTTGCGATTAGCTTTCTTACTCTGGTCTGTTCTGAATGATGTGATATCTCTACTGTAGCTGGGTGGCGACTAGATTGGTAGACATTCACATAGTCTGTCTCTGTTCTTGTTTTCTTCTGAGTTGCTACCAGTGTTGCCAACCGCCCGTAAATTTACGGGCAGCCCGTAATTTTAGATACAAATTGAGCTGCCCGTGAATTCCGTAAGGAATTCAGCAGCGTCCGTAAAAGGGCGGCCAATTGGCCGCCCGCTCTGTTGCAGGACAGCAGCGCAGTGGAGGAAGAGCTGTGGGCAGCGGTGGAGAAGGGGGGCAATCTCCCCCCCCTTCTCTCACCTTTGTGCTCTCCCTTCCTCGCTGACTGTCCCCCTCCTAAGTGACTGGCAGTGGCGCTTGGCAGCGGGCGGGACTTACCTTCCGTCTCGCTCCTGCGCCGGAAGTTCTGCTGCTCTGGTCTGGACCAGACCAGAGTAGCGGCAAATCATCCCGCGCCGGCGACGAGAGAAGACGCAGGTAAGTTCCGCTCGCTGCCGCCTGCCACTCGTCACTTAGTTCAGGAGGGGAGAGCAAGCTGCTCCCCTCCTGCTTTGGGGCCGGATCACCTGGCTACCCATGGGCATTGGGCACATATACATCTGGCTACATCTACTGGGCACATATAACCTCTGGCTACATCTACCGGGCACATATACCCCCTGGCTACATCTACTGGGCACATATACATCTGGCTACATCTACTGGGCACATATACATCTGGCTACATCTACTGGGCACATATACATCTGGCTACATCTACTGGGCACATATACATCTGGCTACATCTACTGGGCACATATAACCCTGGCTACATCTACTGGGCACATATACCTCTGGCTACATCTACTGGGCACATATACCTCTGGCTACATCTACTGGGCACATATATACCTCTGGCTACATCTACTGGGCACATATACCTCTGGCTACATCTACTGGGCACATAAAACCCTGGCTACATCTACTGGGCACATATAACCCTGGCTACATCTACTGGGCACATATACCCCCTGGCTACATCTACTGGGCACATATACATCTGGCTACATCTACTGGGCACATATACATCTGGCTACATCTACTGGGCACATATACATCTGGCTACATCTACTGGGCACATATAACCCTGGCTACATCTACTGGGCACATATACCTCTGGCTACATCTACTGGGCACATATACCTCTGGCTACATCTACTGGGCACATATATACCTCTGGCTACATCTACTGGGCACATATACCTCTGGCTACATCTACTGGGCACATAAAACCCTGGCTACATCTACTGGGCACATATAACCCTGGCTACATCTACTGGGCACATATACCCCCTGGCTACATCTACTGGGCACATATACATCTGGCTACATCTACTGGGCACATATACATCTGGCTACATCTACTGGGCACATATACATCTGGCTACATCTACTGGGCACATATAACCTCTGGCTATATCTACTGGGCACATATACCCCCTGGCTACATCTACTGGGCACATATACATCTGGCTACATCTACTGGGCACATATACATCTGGCTACATCTACTGGGCACATATACATCTGGCTACATCTACTGGGCACATATACATCTGGCTACATCTACTGGGCACATATAACCCTGGCTACATCTACTGGGGTTATATACCTCTGGCTACATCTACTGGGCACATATATACCTCTGGCTACATCTACTGGGCACATATACCTCTGGCTACATCTACTGGGCACATATAACCCTGCCTACATATACTGGGGACATATACCTCTGGCTACATATACTGGACACATATATCTGCTGGCTACATATACTGAGGACACTGGCTGTTTGCCATTATGTGCATTTACTGGTGAAAAGCTGTCTCTTATGTGCATTTACTGGTGAAAGCTGTCTCTTATGTGCATTTACTGGTGAAAAGCTGTCTCTTATTATGTGCATTTACTGGTGAAATGCTGTCTCTTATTATGTGCATTTACTGGTGCAAAGCTGTCTCTTATGTGCATTTACTGGTGAAAAGCTGTCTCTTATGTGCATTTACTGGTGAAAAGCTGTCTCTTATTATGTGCATTTACTGGTGAAAAGCTGTCTCTCATTACGTGCATTTACTGGTGAAAAGCTGTCTCTCATTACGTGCATTCACTGGTGAAAAGCTGTCTGTCATTACGTGCATTTACTGGTGAAAGGCTGTCTCTTATGTGCATTTACTGGTGAAACGCTGTCTCTCATTATGTGCATTTACTTGCCATGCCCACTTTAGTCGCTGCAAATTTCCTCGAACATGTTGCCCCCTACCCATTTGACTGCCCCCTCATATGTGCCAGTCTAGAACCGGCCCTGTACCCCTGCCTACATATACTGGGCACATATACCCCTGGCTACCTGTTCTAGGGACATCTCTCCCCCTGGCTACCTGTTCTGGGGACATCTATACCCCTGGCCACCTATTCTGGGGACACCTATAGACCTGGGGCTACCTATTTTTGGGGAACCACTGCTGTCAGATTAAATGTATTTTGGGGAACTGCTGCCAGATTATGTGTATGTTGGGGGAATCGCTGCTGCCAGATTACATCTATTTTTTGGGAACCACTGCCATATTATCTGTATTTTGGAAGAACCTCTGCCAGATTACGTGGATTTTTGGTGAAATGCTGTAAGATTACATGTATTTTGGGGGAAAGGGGGTAAACACTATGGCAGAGCTCAAACTTCCCTGGCAGACCTTTCACAGCAATATTAAAATCATGTATATTTGGCCCCACCCATGACCACGCCCACATTCTGTTGTGTGGCCACGCCCATTTTTCGGCGCACCGCGCGCAAATTGTTTTGTCAGTAAAAAAAATCTTTTGTCAGTAAATTTTTAGGTGTTTGTCAGTAAAAAATAACGTGAAAGGTTGGCAACACTGGTTGCTACTTTGTTGCCCAGTCTTGCTTAATCGTACAATTTCAATCTGGCATCTGTGGCTGTACAGAGGATTTATCACTCTGTACTCCACTGCTCCATCTGCTGGTTGGAATTCTGCTCTACAAATCTATACTGGGTACTTTGCTTCTGTGACTGTAGCGATTTCCTTCTGCTTCAGCGCACTTGGTGCGCTGACCGTGGAAATCGCCCCCAGATCATTACACCAACTATCCGATTCAAATATAATATCGATTGGGAATGATCGATCGGGAATAATCTTTCGGACCACTAATGAAAGGAGAGCTGCTATGCTCAATTTACCACAACTAGGACTCAGGCTGGCATGGAGAGATCGTAAATTCCAAGTTCAAAAGTAAACTTAGACCCATAATGGATACAGAATTTGTTCAGGCTGAAAATACACGTGGCATTAAATAGTATAAACATTGTAACAGCATAAAATACCATTACCATTTTACCAGCATAAAAAAATTGCTATCCTTGTTTAAACTTCTATCTTCAGTTCTGAACCAATTTAAAAAATGTATGTCTGCTATTAGTCTTTCTTTCTGTAACTTAAAGCCACCCTTTAAAACAGTAACCAGAATGTCATTTAAGCTGAGTCCCTGCAAGTGAAAGTATGCATGGACTGGTAGATCAGATTTGTTATCATTAATAGTATACCTATATGCGTTCATACGTTTACACAGAGTTTGTCCAGTTTCTCCCATGAAAATTCCTTTAGAGCATTTTGCACACGATTAGTGAAATCACAGAAAAAGGTACCTTACATATTGTATTCCTGTTGTGTACCTAATATTGATATCCTGTTGGTGAAGTAGATGTGTCAGCAGGGGACTTGTAACGATCAGTGTAACACAGAGAGGGTCTGATTACCGGTGATCTGCAGTATCACCGAGAATGCAGATATATACCCGATTATTGATGATCTGCAGTATCACCGATAATCAGACTCGGGCGCGGGACCCGCCGCGCTGCTCTCCAAGCAAGCGGCGGCCTCCCCGCGTCCAACCACACTGTCATTAACATTGTCATGCGCGCAATCTGCCGCATCCAACGCGGACTCCACCACTCTGCCCATGCGGCATGCGGCGGTTTCTCCGTGTTGTGCCGCCATGTTGGACGCGGAAACAGCCGCCTCACTCTGAGTACTTGCGGCGGCTTTTCCGCGTTTCCTCACAGTACCCCCCCCCCCCCTGAGGAGTGGACTCCGGACAGCTCCTACCAGGCTTCTCAGGATGCAACGCGTGGAACTCCCTTCTTAATTTGTCCGCATGCATGCGACACTCAGGTACCCATGTTCTCTCCTCAATACCATACCCTTTCCAGTGAACCAGATATTGTACTGAGTTCTGTACTATATGTGAGTCTAAAATCTTCTCTACTTCGTACTCAGGTTGGTCATCTACCATCACGGGAGGAGGGGGAGTGGGACCCACATGGACTGCTGGCTTAAGCAGGGACACATGAAAAGATCTTACGCCACGCATGCTGGCAGGAAGATCAATGGCATAAGTAACATTGTTGATCTTTCTAGTTACTGAAAATGGACCCACAAACCTGGGGCCCAACTTGGCTGAGGGCTGTTTCAGGGTCAAATGCCGTGTGGACACCCAGACTAAGTCTCCTGGTTGGAACTTCCACTCTAAGGAACGTCTTTTGTCAGCTTGACCTTTTTGACTTTGAAACGCCTTCTCCAAATTATCTTTTACGATCCACCAAATGTCTTTAAATGACCTTTGCCAGGCCTCCAGAGCTGGAAACGGAGTGGAGGCGACTGGCAATGGGGAGCATTTAGGCAATCTCCCAGTCACCACCTGAAACGGAGAAAATCCAGAGGAAGAACTTTTCAAATTATTGTGCGCAAATTCTGCGAAGGGCAAGAACTTGACCCAATAATTTTGCCCTTCTGCCACATAACACCTCAAAAACTGTTCTTTTGATTGACTCTCTCAGTGTCACAGGAGCCCTAGTGGCTGACCGCACTTAGCCTTCTAAATGGTGCCAGCGCACAGATCGTGCGAACTCTGGTCGCAGTCAATGCGCAGGAACCGTTAAGAATTGGCCGCAGACAACTCAGAAGGGAGCCTGTGAGACATGGGTGATTACAACTTCACCCACTGGTTCAGAGTAAACTGCCACCACCGCGGTTACCATGGGACCGTGGAGCCCACTAACTGACTAGTCCTGCGAATAAAACGGTTAAACACACGGTATTCTGTCTAGCCAACAACAAACAGTAGCGTATCTTCAGAGACCCGGGATCAGTTCTGTGTGTGCTGATAAGCAGGGTAGCGGACAGTGAATGACTTGGAGAAAGTCGTTTATTCACGCAATATAAATAATCAATATATACAGACAATTATTAAAATCACAATTATTAAGACAGTAATAGCCAGTATAAAAATAAAAGAAGGGAGAAAAATACTTAGTTCCTGGAAAGATGTCCTTTTTGTGGGAAAAATCAGAGTTCTGGGTTTCAATCTGAGTTCAGAGTTCAGACCAGGTGGATGCCAGCATATCCTCAAGCTGGCACCTGATGAGTTCAAGATGTTTCAGTGTGGAGGACACTGAGTTTGGGTCCTCTGCCATTCTTATGCCCCTGCTTCAGTAGGAGGGAGTGAGGGCGGGGAGCCATACACCCCCTTAGAAGATGAGATGAGCCCTCCCCTTGTCCTGGGGGCTAGAAATCATATCTACCCATATATGGGCTCTATCTCACAGAACCGTACAGGTCAGGGCGGATTTATTAACATTTTCAGGTCTGTCTCGATTTACCCAGCGCCCTGATACCAGACATGAGGGGTGGGACCCCTGTGGTATCATCAGGGCATTTTCAAACTGCCTAACTGGCAGTCCTTACCTCAGAATGTTCTGAAACTTCCTCAGAACCAGCACCGGGGCTCATGCTACACTTCCCCCACGTTTGGCGAAGCTGCCATCTCAGGAACCCCAGAAATATGACAGATCTGGGAAGTTATGGATATGCTATGAGACTCAGGTTATTCCCAGGCAAAGGCTCTTTGAAGTTTGGAGCAGCCAGCTAGGTGTCACCTCCCCTGCTGGGAGGGAGCCAGTGGGTCTGGCTTCCCCCCAACTAGATTGCTTCTGCCATGGTGCTTGTCACCTTATACCTGATGGATGGGCCATCAGCACAGCTTGAAGCCAGGGACTCTCCAGGGCAGATTAGGCTCAGGCTCATTAGCATATCAAAAGAGCCATCCAGCCTTTAGGACGGTGCTCTCTCTGCTAAGAAAAGGACTTCAGCTGCCCCTACACACTCAACCCAGATTGTATCGATTTGAAGCGCAATCGATGCAGGGAATCGAGTGCGATCGCTTTTTCTTCATGGGCGGTTCCAGGACGCGTCTGCGGCCCCGCAACCGTCCATGACACTCAGTCTGACCATTGGTCTGTGGGTGGTAGCCTGACGAAAATGACAGTTCCATGCCCATTTGGTGACAAAATGCTCTCCAAAATCTCGAGACAAATTGGACTCCCCGATCTGACACTATGTTATCCGGAATGCCGTGCAATCGGAAAACGTGGATGATGAACAAATCGGCCAACTCCTGGGCCGAGGGGAGTCCTTTCAAGGGCACAAAATGGGCCATTTTACTGAAGCGGTCGACTACCACCCAAATGACCAACATGCCCTCAGACCTGGGAAGCTCACCCACAAAATCCATGGACAAGTGGGTCCACGGCTCACTCGGGGTGGGCAAGGGCTGCAACGTTCCCACAGGTGCCAGCCGGGAGGGCTTACTTTTCGCACACACCGCACACTCTCTAACATACTCCTTGCAGTCTGTTGCCAGAGACGGCCACCAAGCACACCTGGCAACAAGATCCTGTGTTCTGGAGGCCCCAGGGTGTCCTGCGTTTTTGTGTGAGTGGAACATCTGCAAAATCTGAAGACGGAATGGTAGTGGTATAAACATAACCCCCTCGGGCTTCCCCTCCGGGACGTCCTGCTGAAAGGGACTTAAAGTCTCTGTCCAGTCTTTCCAAGTCTCAGTTGTTGCTAGCACCAATCTCTGCAATCTCTGTGGGACAATGGTCTCTGGGACAGAGGGCTGTGCTGTCTCCGGCTCAAAGCATCTGGACAGGGCATCTGCCTTAATGTTTTTGCTACCCGGAGTGTACGTAATTATAAATCTGAACCTCGAGAAGAACAATGACCATCGAGCTTGACGGGGGCTTTATCTTTTAGCTCCCTCGATGTATTCCAAATTTTTGTGATCAGTGTAAACTGTAATCATGTGTTCTGCTCCTTCCAACCAATGACGCCATTCTTCAAAGGCCAATTTAATGGCCAGGAGCTCCCTGTTACCTATATCGTAGTTTCTCTCTGCTGGAGAGAACCTATGAGAAAAATAGGCACATGGGTGCAATCTACCCTGCAACCCTGACCGCTGAGACAGCACAGCCCCTACCCCGACCTCCGAGGCGTCCACCTCAACAATAAAGGGATAGGCGGTGTCTTAGGATGGGTGCAGAGCAAAACAAATCTTTCAAAGTGGAGAATGCATGCAGAGCTTCTGGAGACCAGTGGGTGGTATCTGCCCCTCTTTTAGTGAGACTGGTAAGGGGTGCAATGACAGTGGAGTACCCTTTTATGAACCTTCTATAGTAATTAGCAAAGCCTAAAAATCTCTGAAGAGATTTCAACCCTACAGGTTGAGGCCATTCCAGAACAGCAGAGACCTTGGCAGGATCCATAGACAGGCCCGAGGTGGAAATTATGTACCCCAAAAAGGTGACCGATGTTACCTCGAAGATGCACTTCTCCAATTTAGCGTAAAGCATGTTCTGCCTTAGTTTGTCTAACACAAACTTGACATGAGTCCTATGCTCAGAGAGGTTGTTTGAGAAAATAAGTATATCATCTAGATATACTAGGTCGAATTTGCCTAACACCTCTCTGAATACCTCATTAATTACTTCTTGGAAGACGGCCGGGGCGTTACACAGCCCGAAGGGCATCACTAGGTACTCGTAATGCCCGTCGGGCGTGTTAAAGGTCGTCTTCCATTCATCACCCTTTCTGATTCGCACCAGGTTGTATGCCCCCCGCAAATCCAATTTCGAGAAGATCTTAGCGTTGGTGACCTGCGTGAATAATTTTAAACAAACATATGGACAAGCACCATCCTAAATGTATAATTTAATTAAGCAAGGTAATAGGAATGGAATGTGCTAATTGGGTAATAAATTAACCATGAGCACCAAAAAAGGGGGAAAGTACCCAAATTACAGCACCAAGCCAATCCAAATAAATCCAAATTTCGTATAAACTTTATTGATGAACATCAACACATTTAAAAACAATATTAAAAGTCACCACAAGGTGATAGCAGCGGTGTACAATATAAACAAATAACCATATAAGAATGATACAATAATTAGGGACCTCACTCCCAAATGCAAATAGATAATACAAAAACCATATAGGTAATTGATCAAAACAACACCCTCAAAATACTGAATTGATATGACAGATACGAATATATAGATAATTCTAGATAAATAATCCTGCACCAAGTAGGATTTGTGCAAATTTACAATAGTGCAATTACTGGAGTGAAAAGTTATGCAAAGGATTGGAACATTCAGAACATGCGTCCAAAAGTGAAAACAAACACTAGGTGCTACTAGATATAAAGTGCAGTGCAGAGCCGTGCAAAACAGATGAGGGTAGAGTAGAGACTTACATTTATGAGGGAGGAGGACGCCGCTGTGAACCGCTACCTGCCTTAATGCATCTCGCGGGCTCAACCCGCTTCGGAAAGAGGCCTCTTTCCGAAGCGGGTTGAGCCCGCAAGATGCATTAAGGCAGGTAGCGGTTCACAGCGGCGTCCTCCTCCCTCATAAATGTAAGTCTCTACTCTACCCTCATCTGTTTTGCACGGCTCTGCACTTTATATCTAGTAGCACCTAGTGTTTGTTTTCACTTTTGGACGCATGTTCTGAATGTTCCCATCCTTTGCATAACTTTTCACTCCATTAATTGCACTATTGTAAATTTGCACAAATCCTACTTGGTGCAGTATTATTTATCTAGAATTATCTATATATTCGTATCTGTCATATCAATTCAGTATTTTGAGGGTGTTGTTTTGATCAATTACCTATATGGTTTTTGTATTATCTATTTGCATTTGGGAGTGAGGTCCCTACTTATTGTATCATTCTTATATGGTTATTTGTTTATATTGTACACCGCTGCTATCACCTTGTGGTGACTTTTAATATTGTTTTTAAATGTGTTGCTGTTCATCAATAAAGTTTATACGAAATTTGGATTTATTTGGATTGGCTTGGTGCTGTAATTTGGGTACTTTCCCCTTTTTTTGGTGCACCTGCGTGAATAAATCGTCTATCAAAGGTAATGGATAGCGATTCTTTACTGTAATCTTATTCAGACCTCGGTAATCAATACACGGCCGTAGGCCTCCGTCTTTCTTCTTAACAAAAAAGAAACCTGCGCCCGCAGGCGACCGAGAAGGGCGAATGAACCCCTTGGCTAAATTTTCACGAATGTACTCCTGCATGGCCACTTTCTCTGGCCCAGATAAATTGTAGAGATGGACCCTAGGGGGCATACAACCAGATCGGAGATCAATGGGGCAATCAAAAGGGCGATGTGGAGGTAGCTTATCAGCAGCCTTGGGACAAAACACATCAGAGTACTCGGAATATTGTACTGGTACCCCCTCCAAATGAATCCTGGTCTAGCCCAGTGTCACCCTCCCTAAACACTGCTGAAAACAATGCTCTGACCAACTTGTTAGTTGACCAGTCGTCCAATTAATCTGTGGGGAGTGAAGGTGCAGCCATGGCATGCCAAGGATGACTGTGGAGGTTGTCATGTGTAATACAAAAAACTGTAGTTTCTCCCTATGTAGCACCCCTATAGTGACTTACACCTCTGGTGTTTGAGACAGAGGATGATTACTTTGCAGGGGGGAATCATCTACTGCTGTAACCTGAATGGGTGGTTTTACCGGGGTGAGCGGAATACCTAATTTCTTAGCAAATTCAAAATCCATAAAATTAGCTGCAGAGCCTGAATCAATAAAGGCCTCAGAAACCTCAGTTCTATCTTCCCATGTAACAGTACAGGGAAGAAGTAACCGTTTATCCTCTAGGGGTAAAAGTCACACGCCCAGGGTGTTACCCCCCACAACTCCTAGGCGGTAGCGTTTCCCGACTTGTTAGGACAATTCCGTACTCTATGACCCCCCTCTGCGCAGTAAAGACACAGCTGCTCAGACATCCTACGTCTCCGCTCCACTTGGAATAGTTTCGACCGACCAATGTGCATTGGTTCGGGTGGAGGCGAGACGGGAGGAGGTGGAGTTACTGGAGGTGCAGCGTAGGACACCATTCTTACACGGTTACTACCCCGGGTCTGCCTCTGATAGCGCAGCCTGCGGTCGACTTGAATGGCCGATTAAATGGCCTCATCGACTGTTTTAGGTTCAGGCTGACTTAACATCAGATCAGAGACCTCATCTGACAACCCCGATAGGAAACAATCCAAGAGGGCATAGGTGTCCCACCTGGCTGAAACTGATTACCTCCTAAATTCTGCTGCATAATCCTCGACCGGACCCTTGCCTTGACGCAAAAGTTTGAGCTTTCGCTCAGAAGTTGAAGCAAGGTCTGGGTCGTCGTAAATTACTGCCATAGCTTTAAAAAAATTCATCCACTGAGGTCATGGCTAGATCTTCGGTGTGCAAACTATACGCCCATGTCTGAGAATCGCCTGATAACAAAGTCTTAATGAATGTGACCCTTTGGGCCACAGTTCCTGAAGATCGGGGTCTCAACTCAAAGTAAGATAACACTCTACTTCTAAAATTTCGGAAGTCAGATCTGTGACCAGAAAATTTCTCAGGTACAGGCAAACGTATGTCAGAGCTAGGAGTGGATCGCACCTCATTCACTGCCGTCTGGAGGGTTTGTAAAGAACCAGACAAGGCGTCAATCATAGTCTTGTGACTACCCAGCACTTGGTTGATGTTGTCCACCGAAGTGGCAAGTGCGCCCAGACGGTCAGAGTGTGCGTCCATTTGTATTTTGGTCTGGCGTTCTGTAACGATCGGTGTAACACAGAGAGGGTCTGATTACCGGTGATCTGCAGTATCACCGAGAATGCAGATATATACCCGATTATTGATGATCTGCAGTATCACCGATAATCAGATATATCTCTAACCTCTGGACACCTGAGACAAGAGAGTGTTAGGTGCGACAGTAATACATTGAGGACTGTACCTCAGAAGTAGGTACAGAAGCAGTAAGGAATACTGCACAGAAGTACGTTCCTTCCGTTAGCTGGTTAGCCCTCACTGGTGTCACTCACTCTCTGTCCTTCCTACTCTCAGCCTAGCTCCTCCCTCGGGAGAGTCTAGGCTAACGGAAGAAACGTACTTCTTTACAAACCCTCCAGACGGCAGTGAATGAGGTGCGATCCCCTCCTAGCTCTGACATACGTTTGCCTGTACCTGAGAAATTTTCTGGTCACAGATCTGACTTCCGAAATTTTAGAAGTAGAGTGTTATCTTACTTTGAGTTGAGACCCCGATCTTCAGAAACTGTGGCCCAAAGGGTCACATTCATTAAGATTTTGTTATCAGGCGATTCTCGGACATGGGCGTATAGTTTGCCCACCGAAGATCTAGCCCTGACCTCAGTGGATGAATTTTTTAAAGCTATGGCAGTAATTTACGACGACCCAGACCTTGCTTCAACTTCTGAGCGACAGCTCAAGCTTTTGCGTCAAGGCAAGGGTCCGGTCGAGGATTATGCAGCAGAATTTAGGAGGTGGTCAGTTTCAGCCAGGTGGGACACCTATGCCCTCTTGGATTGTTTCCTATCGGGGTTGTCAGATGAGGTCTCTGATCTGATGTTAAGTCAGCCTGAACCTAAAACAGTCGATGAGGCCATTTAATCGGCCATTCGAGTCGACCGCAGGCTGCGCTATCAGAGGCAGACCCGGGGTAGTAACCGTGTAAGAATGGTGTCCTACGCTGCGCCTCCAGTAACTCCACCTCCTCCCGTCTCGCCTCCACCCGAACCAATGCAAATTGGTCGGTCGAAACTATCCCAAGTGGAGCGGAGACGTAGGATGTCTGAGCAGCTGTGTCTTTACTGCGCAGAGGGGGGGTCATAGAGTACGGAATTGTCCTAACAAGTCGGGAAACGCTACCGCCTAAGAGTTGTGGGGGGGTAACACCCTGAGCGTGCGACTTTTACCCCTAGAGGATAAACGGTTACTTCTTCCCTGTACTGTTACATGGGAAGATAAAACGGAGGTTTCTGAGGCCTTTATTGATTCAGGCTCTGCAGCTAATTTTATGGATTTCGAATTTGCTAAGAAATTAGGTATTCCGCTCACCCCGGTAAAACCACCCATTCAGGTTACAGCAGTAGATCTCTAACCTCTGGACACCTGAGACAAGAGAGTGTTAGGTGCGACAGTAATACTTTGAGGACTGTACCTCAGAAGTAGGTACAGAAGCAGTAAGGAATACTGCACAGAAGTACGTTCCTTCCGTTAGCCTAGACTCTCCCGAGGGAGGAGCTAGGCTGAGAGTAGGAAGGACAAAGAGTGAGTGACACCAGTGAGGGTACAGAGAGTGAGTGACACCAGTGAGGGTGTCACTAACAGGTCTGGGAACTACCTCTAACAGTAAGGCCAGTTCTCGAGGTCAGGCAAGCCAGGTCGTTAACACACAGACAGATAAGGTACAGATTCAGGAGACAGATACGTAATCCAATGGACAGGCAGAGTTTGGCAACGGAGTATCAGAATAGCAAGGTACAGAATCAGGAGGCAGAGGAATGGTCAGGCAGGCAGAAGGTCATAACAAATAATACAATACAGTATTCCTAAGCTAAGGTGTGAGCTCCGTGATCATCAACACCTTTGGAAACTGATCTAGAACACAGATACTGACAAGGTCTGAGTGCTACCACGTAGTGATCGCAACGCCAGACACCAGAGAAATGACCAGCACCCAGTATATATACTATAGCGCTCTTTAGCGCCACCCCTAAGTGCTGGACCAATGAGAACTGGTGAAAATGTCAGCTGACCAGCTTGGTCAGCTGACTCTCCTCTGGCTGTCATATAAGCTCTGCCTCTCAGTGCGCGCGCGCGTTCTTCTGAACCTGTGTGGACTATCAGTCCCAGCCACACCAGACATGTTTTGCAATGTATCTGCTGACTTGGGCGCGGGACCCGCCGCGCTGCTCTCCAAGCAAGCGGCGGCCTCCCCTCGTCCAACCACACTGTCATTAACATTGTCATGCGCGCAATCTGCCGCATCCAACGCGGACTCCACCGCTCTGCCCATGGGGCATGCGGCGGTTTCTCCTCGTTGTGCCGCCATGTTGGACGCGGAAACAGCCGCCTCACTCTGAGTACTTGCGGCGGCTTTTCCGCGTTTCCTCACAGGACTGTTCCGTTCTGTTGTGGCCTATTCAAAGAACTCCAGACAATTATCTTTTTTAGATTAAATAGTAGATAAATGGTATCATCCATATTCAAAACTTCTTGATTGTAATGATGGCTAACATGGTACAATACTCTACTGCTAAACAAGTGCAGTGTCATTCTAAAGCACATTTTGGCTCATTGGAAAGCCCCCGTACATGCGATTGTAACAAGATTGATTATGTACATCAAGGTCAATTATTATTATCAGGGTCAATGGTAGGAACATATCAAAGCATATTTTGGGGAAAAAACTCTTGATAAAAATTATGTTTACATTTTTTGAAGGAAAAATTGCGTTGGTGTGCAAAAGCTTCTGGTCTCATTAATTTCGCTAGGGTACTCAGATTCACCATTTTGCCCGAGCGATGTATTGCACACCAGCTTATTTTTTGTGTGGCTTTGTATATGCTATTCCACTCATTCTATGCATATTGACACTAGGGATATATATATATATATATATATATATATATATATATATATATATATATATATATATATATATATATATATATATACATATATATAATTTTATGTACACTGCTGTACTTTTTTTTTTTTTTTATTTGATTTAACTGTTGGTGGTTGATGTATTATAGATTTGCATGCATTACTGTTTCTGCACAGCACTTCCTGTGCTTCACAAGTGTACCCAGAAATTTTTTGAGGATTACGAGCCCTCATCACCAATTCAATGCGAAGGATCTGTGCCTACCCGAAAATGTGGCTTACCAAACAGCTCAAGTAGCTGTGAAACACCATGATATTTTAACCAGTAATTAACCCACCCCATATTTCTAAACAGGTAATTTCAAAGAGGGTGCTGGCCAGTTAAATTGGGCATTCGCACCCCACCTCAGGTTTCTTTTCAATGGAGGGAATTGGTGGTGCTTGGCAACAGTATACAAGTGCCGACTAACACAGGCCCCCTAGTGGCTGGACCACTCATTGCCGTCCAATGTATTTCAACCCACAGACTCTCCAACCTCTTGGACGCAATCAATGAGCTTAAACTGCAGGAATTTGGCCCACAGACCGGCTACAAGGGAGCTTGCGAGTTACAGTAACACAAACTACACACTATTTTAGGGTACAAAGCTGCCACCACCTCTGTAGAAGGACAGAGGACCTAACCTCTCTGACTATACGGACAGTAGTAGCAACTTTCCAGAAAGCTAGGATTCATTCTGTGTGGCTTAATAGTATGTGTAGCTGAGAAATAAATGACTTTAGGAGTCTTTTATCTATAAATGCAATACAAATAATTAATATATACAGAAAATCATTAAAAGTAACAATTAGACAATGATAACCCAGTGTAAAATAAAAAGGGAAGGAAATAAACAAATACTTAAGTTTCAGATGAAATATGTCCATTTGTGGAACAAGTTAAAATCCTTTGTCTCAGACCAAAGTTCAAGCAAGATGGCCACTGGCTCTGTCCTCAGGCCAGCAACATGCTCTCGTTACGTTCTTAACATGGAGGACTGGGGAGAAGTTCCAGTCATGTCCTTTTCAATGACCCAGGTTTTCGGGTGGGATCTCAGGGTAAGCCCCGGGGCTGGACTGGGTGCCGTTAAAGCGGCCCCAAACCAAACTTTTTTTAATTCAAAATATTTAGTTGCACCACTCTGACACATACAAAGATAAATAAACACTCCTTCAAGCCTATGAACATTTCAGTGCACGCTTTTCGCCCTTCTCTTTTCATAACTAGGGTTATACAAGTGGCATCCATTACTTCTGAGCTTAGTAGGAGGTTTTAGATCATGGGTTTGTTTGTCATCAGCTACCCTCCCTTATAGGGGTGTCTTCTATGTGAAATCTCACACAAGCTGAGATCACTTCCCCTGTGACATCATCAGTAGCAGCCTGTGTTTTGTTTTTTATCTCCTCCACCAGTCTGTCGGATTCTGTCCCGGCAATATGAAAGGAAGTGAGGGGTTCCTTCAATTATGTAAAAGATGTTATATTTGTCATCATGCAGCTGAAAAAAGGCTGCTATTTATTATTATAATTTAGAAAATAGATTTTGTTTCTGATATCTTGTATTTTTAATTTGGGTCCACTTTAACCTTTTGGGTGGAACGTTGGAGTCCACAAAAATGAAATTTTCATATTTCAGATCATGCTTCCCACACACAAATAACAATCACAGATTTATAGTCCTCAGAATATGACAATTCTTATGATATCAAACTTGGTTAGTGCCACATGTTCAGGCACATATAATATAAACGGTATTCCTTAAACAAGCAAAAATCATATACTCCATGTATTCCTAATGCTTGCAGAATGGCTCCAGAATGTCTGGAACATACCAAATCCTGAATAGGCCCCCTGCTGAGGGCTTCCTGACTCCTAAAGTAGTTTAGGCCAAATTGTATTGAATCACACCTAGCTGAGAGATAAGTTTCTTTGAACCAGGTAATTAAATACAAACATCCTGGAAAACAAATTAATCCCCATCAAAAGAAAAGCTCTGCTATTCGCTGAGATGGTCAGATGCCAAAGGAAGACCCCCCAGGCTGTACTCTGCTTGGACCTACACATATAACTTGGATTGTCCCGTTGATGACAATCGGTGCAGAAAACCGATTGCGATTGCGTTTTTCACGGCTCTTCCGTGACACCGACCATGTACAATAGGTGGTTGGGGATTGGCAATGGAGGAAGGTTAAGCTATGGAAGTGCTCAGCTATAGTATAGCCAAGTGCCTGCTGTGTAGGGTTCTGATTGTATTCAGAATAGCAAATTACTGATGGCCATTATTAGAATATCTTAAATGATAGTCAAAATAACAGCAATTTCAGCTCATAAATTAATATGTGCCTCTTTTACAATAATAATAATAATAATTCCTTTTTTTGTATAGTGCTTTTCTCCTGTCGGACTCAAAGTGCTTGCAAGGCAGCCACTAGAGCACACTAACGCCGATAGGCGGCGGCGGGTTTAAGTGGTTATTACATGGAAACGACTGCTCTGTCTCCGTGAGCAGTGTGCGAGCCGTCGATTGCGGCTCGCACACCTAATGTAAACACGCGGGGAAGAAATCCCCGCTGTTTACATCAATACAGCGCTGCTGCGCAGCAGTGCCGTAAGGCAGATTGGCGATCCCCAGCCTCTGATTGGCCGGGGATCGGCGTCATTTGATAGGCTGAAGCCTATCCCACAATGCGCAGGACGGATATCCATCCTGCGCAGCTGAATGAGGGAGAGGGAGGTAAGGGGAAGGAGGGAGCACGGAAAACGCTGCAGAGGGGGGCTTTGAAGAGCCCCCCCGCTCGGCCACACGGAGCGGCGGCGATCAGACCCCCCCAGCAGGTCATCCCCCTAGTGGGGAGAAAAGGGGGGAAGTCTGATCGCCCTGCCATGCACACGATCTGCGCTGCGGGCTGGAGAGCCACGCAGTGCAGATCTGCAATAACAGCCCCGGTCCTTAAGTGGTTTAGTCAATATTTGTCACTCAAAGTCTCCTGCTTGAGGTGGCTGGATAGTGCAATGGTTAAGTGATCCGCCTGTGTCAGAGGCGGAGCCCTTAATCATTACACCTATTCGGTAATGCTGCACTATTGAAAAATGTGTTATTGCTGCATAATAATAGTGTGCTACACATTAGAAGCACGTTAATGGTATTCATGTATTATGGCAGTAGTACCACATGCAAAGAGTGGGTGGTATGAGAGTCTCCAGAATGAGAACTGGGGGACAGAAACTAGTGGTTAATAGGCTAGATGATGAACTAAAATGTACAAAAGTGTTACTACCACAAATGATTAAAATATTGTAGTTTATCAGGTCAGTGAACCGCAGGACAGTGAGACTCAAATCCATTTCATCCTACAAAAGACTTATTAGGCAACACTGAAAGGTCATTTATGAAAAGGGTTTCTTGTTTTCATCCTCAAAAATTAGACTCTAGTCCTTATTCGATTGACTTTTTCTGTTACGTTTTCTCCTAGGTGATATAATCACTCTATATCAATAAAATGTCCTTCAAGCTACCAGCAAACAATGAATAAGGTTCTATGCTGTTTTTTTATTATCTGTAACTCTTTTGGATTAGCCTAGTTTAAGTGCTTAATTCAATCTAACAGATTTGCTGTTGTGGGACCTGAAATGAAGAATGTGCAAAAAAATCCCCATCACATACCATATATACTCCCCCCCAACTTTTACCCCAAAAAATTGCGAAAATTGATTGACTCGAGTTTAAGCCGAGGGTGGAAAATTCAGTGGCCTTATGGTGGAGAAAAAAGCATTGTTTGGAGAAGTAGTACTAGTACTGAAAGTAACTGCAAAAAAACATTGCAGGTGATTAAAAGTACATACCATGAAGTTTTCCAAGTATGTAGTATAGTGGAGAATTGACCCTTAAAGTGTCCTCTGCTCGCTCACGGCTGCCTTCCCCCCGCTATGTGTATAGTATTGCTGTCACATAATGGAGTGTTACTGGCTGCACCTGCCACCAGAATGTACAGCATACCTTTAAAGTGTGCTGCTGTATGTGTGCCACAGAGTTGCCCCGTTGATATATACAGAAAGGTATAGAATTATACCTGGAGCTGTGGGAAAAGACAGTTAGTGGCAAGGTCCTGCTGCCCTGCAGAAATCGTGGCTAAAGTTTGCATGGAAACTTCAGATAACAAGCGACACCAATAAAAGCTGCCTTCCTGCAAAGATGCATTGTATGCAGAGAAATGATGATGGCAGCGCTAAATGAAAGCAGTACTTTCTGTCCCGTAGGGTACCTAATGTGCATTAAGCAGGCCTGAACTCAGAACTTCCTCTTTGCTCTAAAAGATAAGCAACAGTATAATAACCTTTAAAGAAAAACATTTCTTTGTTAGAGCTGATACAAATCCTGCAATAAACCTGCAGTCTGTCTACTTTCTGCTTTCATGGAAGCAGACCTATTAACATAATGTGTTTACCCATTAACTCTTTGCTGTGGCAAGCAGCTGAATTACAACTTGTGTTTAGCCTCAGATGAAGGCTAAAGTACTCTCTGAATACATACAGGGCGCATTTCACTCCGTTTTTCTTCAGTTCAGGTCCACTTTCAACAGCTTAGTACAGCCGTGTAAGAAGGACACAGGGAGCCCCTTCACAGATATCTAGCTTTTTTCTGATACCTTAGGTTTTCTTTAATATTGATTCTTTTTTTAAATGTATTTCTTCGATTTATTTTACATAGTAAATTAGCAGGCAGCATTGCTGAACTTGATTTTGCTGAGAAATTGACTATTTTTCACTCAGCAAAATTTTGCGAAAATGACAGCCAAAATTCATTTTTTTTACATTTGCATTGAAGTCTAAGGGGCCAGTTATCACAGTTGATTGCAAAGCTCCAATGTATGATATCAACACCAAATTTGCATGCATGAAAAAAGGGCACAGTGAAAAAAGGGCCTGACTTGATAACAAAATGGCGCCAGTTGTTAATGAAATCTGATAATGATAAACAGCGCTGTCAAGCTTGGTTAACGATAAATACCGTTGTAAAAACAGGCGACAAAATAATAACGAAAAGATATGAACGTTAAATATCATTACGTAATTCAACAATACAGCTTAACCCAATCCTACCCTCACACAGAACCCTCTGTGTGCCTAAAACTAACCACTCCCCTGGTGGCACCTAACCCTAACCACCCCCCCGGTGGTGCCTAACCCTAACCCCCATCTCTGGTGGTGCCTAATCCTAACCAACGCCCCTGGTGTTGCCTAAAACTAACCGCTGCCCGGGTGGTGCCTAACCCTAACCACTCCCCCTGGTGGTGCCTAACCCTAACTACTTCCTCTGGAGAAACACTCGATAATACCTTTGAAAACGTAAAATCTGTACATATAAACAAAATAATATGACAAAAACTATAACATTGCAAGCAACTTTACGGGATAACACATTTAAAACCGGTGCAATATTTGATTGCAACAGCTTCAGTCTCTTCCGCTATGCTTTCATTTCTAAAGGCCTGAACACTTTTCAGCAACACATCAATTTACAGACTGATACACATTGCTGAAAGTGGACAGAAATGCACTAGTGTGTCCAGGTCCCAAGGCCCCTTCCTCACATTTGCACTGCGGGGAACAGAAGTGCTGTCGCAGCCCACGGCACTTCTGTTTCAATGACATTTTTGACAAAGCGGTTGTGATTTCCATTCATTATAATGAATGGAAATAGCAATGTGTTAACAGAAATTCATAGGCAACCATGCTTTGGGATTTTGCAATGAATTGCAACCCATGGATGGGGACATCAGACAGTGCAGTCTATGCACTTCTGATGTCCCTGCAGCAGTGATGATCGGATACATCTGAACAAGGATTCAACTTATTCGGCTGTGATTTTAAAAAGAACAGGCACGAGAACAATCAGATCGGTTCAAGGATAGGGGTTACCCCAGGCGGGTGATCTCGCAAGCATACCAAAGGGCCAAAGCTATGGACAGGTCCCAGTTGCTACACCAGACACCAAGAAACACCAGCCAACTGGTAAGATTCAGTACGGTTTACAACAATCAGTGGAGGGATCTGTATCGCATACTTAATGGATCATGGCCTACCTTATTGTCAGATACGACCATTGCGCAATTTATTACTCCAAATGCATCTATTTCAGCCAAAAGATGTCCTAGCCTCAAAGACAGATTATGCAAAAAAAGTGGGATCAGCGCATCACCAGGCCTCCTCTGAATGGCCTCAGCTGAGAGATGCGCTGAGCCCCCCCAGAAACTACAAACGCACCTTGAACCCAAACAGAGGCTCTGCATATACACCAAAGAAACACTATCAAGTGGGAGCAGCTGACCAGAAATAAATCAATCAAACATAGCAAAGAAATGAACAGCGCTACTTAAAAACAGATGAGTGCTTACCTGCAAAAAAGTGCACACCCCACTCATGGGATTCAAATACACAATGAGCATACACATGACCTGTCTACCACTTGGAGGATGTTAGTTTCCACTAACACCTTGCATGCAATTTGTTAGGTACAGAGGCGGCCTGGTGATGCGCTGATCCCACTTTTTTTGCGCAATTCTTAATTTTACTGGTAGCGCGCCCAGGCTATGCATATGCATAGGTAGAATTTAGTTAGTGTTAGGTCCCCTCCCATGGAGGAAAGACTTCTTCGACAGTGGGAGGGACAAGTACCTAACAAATTGCATGCAAGGTGTTAGTGGAAACTAACATCCTCCAAGTGGTAGACAGGTCATGTGTATGCTCATTGTGTATTTGAATCCCATGAGTGGGGTGTGCACTTTTTTGCAGGTAAGCACTCATCTGTTTTTAAGTAGCGCTGTTCATTTCTTTGCTATGTTTGATTGATTTATTTCTGGTCAGCTGCTCCCACTTGATAGTGTTTCTTTGGTGTATATGCAGAGCCTCTGTTTGGGTTCAAGGTGCGTTTGTAGTTTCTGGGGGGGCTCAGCGCATCTCTGAGCTGAGGCCATTCAGAGGCGGCCTGGTGATGCGCTGATCCCACTTTTTTTGCGCAATTCTTAATTTTACTGGTAGCGCGCCCAGGCTATGCATATGCATAGGTAGAATTTAGTTAGTGTTAGGTCCCCTCCCATGGAGGAAAGACTTCTTCGACAGTGGGAGGGACAAGTACCTAACAAATTGCATGCAAGGTGTTAGTGGAAACTAACATCCTCCAAGTGGTAGACAGGTCATGTGTATGCTCATTGTGTATTTGAATCCCATGAGTGGGGTGTGCACTTTTTTGCAGGTAAGCACTCATCTGTTTTTAAGTAGCGCTGTTCATTTCTTTGCTATGTTTGATTGATTTATTTCTGGTCAGCTGCTCCCACTTGATAGTGTTTCTTTGGTGTATATGCAGAGCCTCTGTTTGGGTTCAAGGTGCGTTTGTAGTTTCTGGGGGGGCTCAGCGCATCTCTGAGCTGAGGCCATTCAGTGGCGGTAGTGTTGGGCGAACATCTAGATGTTCGGGTTCGGGCCGAACAGGCCGAACATGGCCGCGATGTTCGGGTGTTCGACCCGAACTTCGAACATAATGGAAGTCAATGGGGACCCGAACTTTCGTGCTTTGTAAAGCTTCCTTACATGCTACATACCCCAAATTAGCAGGGTATGTGCACCTTGGGAGTGGGTACAAGAGGAAAAAAAATATTTGAAAAAGAGCTTATAGTTTTTGAGAAAATTGATTGTAAAGTTTCAAAGGAAAAACTGTCTTTTAAATGTGGAAAATGTCATGTTTCTTTGCACAGGTAACATGCTTTTTGTCGCCATGCAGTCATAAATGTAATACAGAGAAGAGGTTCCAGGAAAAGGGACCGGTAACGGTAACCCAGCAGCAGCAGCACACGTGATGGAACAGGAGCAGGCGCAGGAGGAGAAGGCCATGCTTTTTGAGACACAACAACCCAGGCCTTGCATGAGGACAAGAAGCGTGCGGATAGCATGCTTTTTACCGCCATGCAGTCATAAATGTAATAAAGATAAGAGGTTCAATAAACAGGGACCGGGCGTCAACGCTAACCCAGCAGCAGCAGACGTTATGGAACAGGAGGAGGCGCAGGAGGAGAAGGCCACGCTTTCAGGTGCAACTCAGGCCTTGCATGAGGACAAAAAAATGTGTGCGCAAAGCAATGCAATGAGTAATTTTCAGGACACAATGGGCTATTCGGAGGAGCTATTCCCACCCCCACAATCTTCTACCTGTGAAAGGTCAATGGAACAGCCACAAATGTTGTGCCCGGATTCACAACCTTTTTCTGTGGAAAATGCACCTCGCACTGAAATGCAAGGCGAGGCCGAGGATGAACATGACGTCAACAACTCAACATGACGCAAAATGGGGGCGGAACAGAAAGCTGCTTTCAATGTTTTGAAGGCCTTAATTGCCTCCGGTGGCCAGTTAGATGCATCATTCATCACACCCAAATCCCAGAGCAATGTGTGCAGGAATTTGAATCTCAGGAGGTGTACCGAGATCATCTGGACAAGTGACCAAGTGACAAAGTGACTAGTGACAAAGTGACAAAGTGACAAAATGACAAAGTGACAAAATGACAAAGTGACAAGTGACAAAATGACAAAGTGACAAGTGACAAAGTGAGAAGTGACAAGTGACAAAATGACAAAGTGACAAGTGACAAAATGACAAAGTGACAAGTGACAAAGTGACAAGTGACAAGTGACAAAGTGACAAGTGACAAAATGACAAAGTGACAAGTGACAAAGTGACCAGTGACAAAGTGACAACTGACAAAGTAACAAAATGACAAAGTGACAAAGTGACAAAGTGACCAGTGACAAAGTGACAACTGAGAGGTTGTTCTGGGGAGCTCCACTGCACTCAGTCGCATATGAGGAGAGGTCTCGTCGGGACTGCTGATCCTCCTCAGCTTGCTCAAAGCCTTGAGGGTTCCTGAAGATCCTCTGCTTGGAGTTCGCCGGGGTTCAGCTTGGTGTCGGGGTCGGCGGCGTCCTCCTCACTCCAATGTGGCAGATCTTCTGTTGAAGGAAAAAAAAAAACATTGTTAAAAGTCCAGTACCGCTTCTGAAGGACTCACCAAGAGATGCAGGAGCGCTTCAATCCAGCGCACCATCGCTCGCTGGGTGATGTCCCTGCCTACGCGCTGGAATTCTACGCTGCACATGCTAGCACGCTTTTGCGCAGTGCCGAGGCGCATTCCAGCAGCTAGTAGCTACCAAGCTTCTGTGGATCTGATTGGGCCACCATGTTGGATCTCTGCCAAGTCCTCCAAAATTTTGAGCAATCCACGTTGCGTGACTGAGCAGTGACAACTCTACAGTCAGCATTACAATACCACTGCTGTGTTTACTGAAGAAATCAATGTTGAAGATGGAAACCGCTGGCATGATGCAAGTGGGGGATTCTGAAGATGAAAACGATCAGCGTGATGATACCAACATCAGGCAACCTGCCTCAGGAAACGCTGGTCCCAGCTATGACAAAGAACAGGACGAGGAACAGCTGGAGTTGGAGCAGGAATTGGATGCCCCCACTGCCGAGGGACAGAGCGGTGCACGTTGGACTTCCACAATTTAGCGGGAAAGGACAGCAGAAGAGGAAGAAAGTGATGCTGGTGACGAATATGGTGCATCACAACAATCACAACGCTTACAAGAACATGAAGATAGAGGAGTCTGGCAGGACTCTCTGGCACACATGGCTCAATTCATGCTAGACTGCATTGAACGCGGCCCGCGCATTATTCACTATTCATTATTATTTATTATTCTGGAATCTGGACAACACCAATTACTGGGTTTATACCCAGTTTATACAAACACAATGTTAAAAAACTGATTGAAGAAAGTGTCAGACAGGTCAAAAATGGAACAATTCCAGCAGGCCCTTGAGGATGGAGACTTTAGAGAGGAGATTGACATCCTCCTCCTTCTCTAGCCAGTTGTACGCCGACAGACTGACTTCAGCAAACCCAGGAGGACCAGGAGGGCAGCAAAGAACACAAGCTGCTGCTAGTGCCCAAAATGGAATGGTATTGGCAGTGTCCTTGGAGTGGGAACATTTTCTGACACCCATGCAGCAGCCCACAGAACAGCAATCGGGCAGTTCCACGTCCTCCAACACCAATCGCCTGGAGAAGATGGTCAAGGTCCAGGACTACATGTCAGATGGCGTAGCTGTGTTGAACAATCCATCTGCAGACAGACGGTGAGTGTGACAGGCAGCACAGAAGGACCATGGCAACTCACTCATAGTACCACAGTTTGATAGTGCTGCCCAAAAAATTATATGGATCCGTGGACCCGGGCACTGCAGGCAGTACTGGGAAGTGGGAACGCAGATTTTAGTACCTAAACACACGATACAACATGTTTTCCGGGGTCGGACTCTGAGGCACATACAGATGGTCCCAATCATCATCCTCATCATACAACTCTTCTCCTGAGTCTGACCCACCCACCACCTCTGCCACCCCAACATCCCCAGACACAGACCCCTCATCGTCCTCAACATTAACTTGGGATGCTGGCCTGAGCCCGACCTCCTCCTCCACATCAGGCCCCATCATCTCCTCAATGGCAGCCCTCATTAATCGTTCTGGCGACGGACCGATGGACACAACATTCTCCTCCGGAGAGGGCTGCTGCTGACCACTGGCTGCTGTAGTGGATGTCATAGCTTGCGTGGGGCGTTGGCTGTTGCTGTTGTTGGGAGTGCTGCTCACAGCGGAGGTCTCTGAGGAACTCATGGTGAGCTCATATAGTGGTTGGCGGTGAGTGGAGTATTACTGATCCCAGCAATATACACACTGACTGGCAGAGTACGCAATGCTATATAGTCTGGCTGAGCGGTGTACACAGAGTGGCAGTACACACAATGCTATATAGTCTGGCTGAGCCGTGTACACAGAGTGGCAGTACACACAATGCTATATAGTCTGGCTGAGCGGTGTACACAGAGTGGCAGTACACACAATGCTATATAGTCTGGCTGAGCCGTGTACACAGAGTGGCAGTAAACACAATGCTATATATAGCGTGGCTGAGCGAGGTACACAGTGGCAGTACACACAATGCTATGTAGTCAGGCTAAGCCGTGTACACAGAGTGTCAGAAAACACAATGCTATATATAGCGTGGCTGAGCGAGGTGCACAGTGGCAGTACACACAATGCTATATAGCCAGGCTAAGCCGTGTACACAGAGTGTCAGAAAACACAATGCTATATATAGCGTGGCTGAGCGAGGTGCACAGTGGCAGTACACACAATGCTATATTAGTCAGGCTAAGCCGTGTACACAGAGTGTCAGAAAACACAATGCTATATATAGCGTGGCTGAGCGAGGTGCACAGTGGCAGTACACACAATGCTATATTAGTCAGGCTAAGCCGTGTACACAGAGTGTCAGAAAACACAATGCTATATATATAGCGTGGCTGAGCGAGGTGCACAGTGGCAGTACACACAATGCTATATATAGCGTGGCTGAGCGAGGTGCACAGTGGCAGTACACACAATGCTATATATAGCGTGGCTGAGCGAGGTGCACAGTGGCAGTACACACAATGCTATATTAGTCAGGCTAAGCCGTGTACACAGAGTGTCAGAAAACACAATGCTATATATATAGCGTGGCTGAGCGAGGTACACAGTGGCAGTAAACAATGCTATATATAGTGTGGCTGAGCGAGCGGTGTACTACTGTTCCCAGCAGCGACACACAATGACTGGGGGGGACCCTGGCTAGCGTGGCTGGAGAGCGAACTACCCTGCCTGCCTACCCAAAGCTAAACCCACAGACAAATGGCGGAGATATGACGTGGTTCGGGTATTTATTTACCCGAACCACGTGACCGTTCGGCCAATCAGAGCGCGTTCGGGCCCGAACCACGTGACCCGTTCGGCCAATCACAGCGCTAGCCGAACGTTCGGGGAACGTTCGGCCATGCGCTCTTAGTTCGGCCATGTGGCCGAACGGTTTGGCCGAGCACCGTCAGGTGTTCGGCCGAACTCGAACATCACCCGAACAGGGTGATGTTCTGCAGAACCCGAACAGTGGCGAACACTGTTCGCCCAACACTAAGAGGCGGCCTGGTGATGCGCTGATCCCACTTTTTTTGCGCAATTCTTAATTTTACTGGTAGCGCGCCCAGGCTATGCATATGCATAGGTAGAATTTAGTTAGTGTTAGGTCCCCTCCCATGGAGGAAAGACTTCTTCGACAGTGGGAGGGACAAGTACCTAACAAATTGCATGCAAGGTGTTAGTGGAAACTAACATCCTCCAAGTGGTAGACAGGTCATGTGTATGCTCATTGTGTATTTGAATCCCATGAGTGGGGTGCGCACTTTTTTGCAGGTAAGCACTCATCTGTTTTTAAGTAGCGCTGTTCATTTCTTTGCTATGTTTGATTGATTTATTTCTGGTCAGCTGCTCCCACTTGATAGTGTTTCTTTGGTGTATATGCAGAGCCTCTGTTTGGGTTCAAGGTGCGTTTGTAGTTTCTGGGGGGGCTCAGCGCATCTCTGAGCTGAGGCCATTCAGAGGCGGCCTGGTGATGCGCTGATCCCACTTTTTTTGCGCAATTCTTAATTTTACTGGTAGCGCGCCCAGGCTATGCATATGCATAGGTAGAATTTAGTTAGTGTTAGGTCCCCTCCCATGGAGGAAAGACTTCTTCGACAGTGGGAGGGACAAGTACCTAACAAATTGCATGCAAGGTGTTAGTGGAAACTAACATCCTCCAAGTGGTAGACAGGTCATGTGTATGCTCATGGTGTATTTGAATCCCATGAGTGGGGTGTGCACTTTTTTGCAGGTAAGCACTCATCTGTTTTTAAGTAGCGCTGTTCATTTCTTTGCTATGTTTGATTGATTTATTTCTGGTCAGCTGCTCCCACTTGATAGTGTTTCTTTGGTGTATATGCAGAGCCTCTGTTTGGGTTCAAGGTGCGTTTGTAGTTTCTGGGGGGGCTCAGCGCATCTCTGAGCTGAGGCCATTCAGAGGCGGCCTGGTGATGCGCTGATCCCACTTTTTTTGCGCAATTCTTAATTTTACTGGTAGCACGCCCAGGCTATGCATATGCATAGGTAGAATTTAGTTAGTGTTAGGTCCCCTCCCATGGAGGAAAGACTTCTTCGACAGTGGGAGGGACAAGTACCTAACAAATTGCATGCAAGGTGTTAGTGGAAACTAACATCCTCCAAGTGGTAGACAGGTCATGTGTATGCTCATTGTGTATTTGAATCCCATGAGTGGGGTGCGCACTTTTTTGCAGGTAAGCACTCATCTGTTTTTAAGTAGCGCTGTTCATTTCTTTGCTATGTTTGATTGATTTATTTCTGGTCAGCTGCTCCCACTTGATAGTGTTTCTTTGGTGTATATGCAGAGCCTCTGTTTGGGTTCAAGGTGCGTTTGTAGTTTCTGGGGGGGCTCAGCGCATCTCTGAGCTGAGGCCATTCAGAGGCGGCCTGGTGATGCGCTGATCCCACTTTTTTTGCGCAATTCTTAATTTTACAGGTAGCGCGCCCAGGCTATGCATATGCATAGGTAGAATTTAGTTAGTGTTAGGTCCCCTCCCATGGAGGAAAGACTTCTTCGACAGTGGGAGGGACAAGTACCTAACAAATTGCATGCAAGGTGTTAGTGGAAACTAACATCCTCCAAGTGGTAGACAGGTCATGTGTATGCTCATGGTGTATTTGAATCCCATGAGTGGGGTGCGCACTTTTTTGCAGGTAAGCACTCATCTGTTTTTAAGTAGCGCTGTTCATTTCTTTGCTATGTTTGATTGATTTATTTCTGGTCAGCTGCTCCCACTTGATAGTGTTTCTTTGGTGTATATGCAGAGCCTCTGTTTGGGTTCAAGGTGCGTTTGTAGTTTCTGGGGGGGCTCAGCGCATCTCTGAGCTGAGGCCATTCAGAGGCGGCCTGGTGATGCGCTGATCCCACTTTTTTTGCGCAATTCTTAATTTTACTGGTAGCGCGCCCAGGCTATGCATATGCATAGGTAGAATTTAGTTAGTGTTAGGTCCCCTCCCATGGAGGAAAGACTTCTTCGACAGTGGGAGGGACAAGTACCTAACAAATTGCATGCAAGGTGTTAGTGGAAACTAACATCCTCCAAGTGGTAGACAGGTCATGTGTATGCTCATGGTGTATTTGAATCCCATGAGTGGGGTGTGCACTTTTTTGCAGGTAAGCACTCATCTGTTTTTAAGTAGCGCTGTTCATTTCTTTGCTATGTTTGATTGATTTATTTCTGGTCAGCTGCTCCCACTTGATAGTGTTTCTTTGGTGTATATGCAGAGCCTCTGTTTGGGTTCAAGGTGCGTTTGTAGTTTCTGGGGGGGCTCAGCGCATCTCTGAGCTGAGGCCATTCAGAGGCGGCCTGGTGATGCGCTGATCCCACTTTTTTTGCGCAATTCTTAATTTTACTGGTAGCACGCCCAGGCTATGCATATGCATAGGTAGAATTTAGTTAGTGTTAGGTCCCCTCCCATGGAGGAAAGACTTCTTCGACAGTGGGAGGGACAAGTACCTAACAAATTGCATGCAAGGTGTTAGTGGAAACTAACATCCTCCAAGTGGTAGACAGGTCATGTGTATGCTCATTGTGTATTTGAATCCCATGAGTTGGGTGTGCACTTTTTTGCAGGTAAGCACTCATCTGTTTTTAAGTAGCGCTGTTCATTTCTTTGCTATGTTTGATTGATTTATTTCTGGTCAGCTGCTCCCACTTGATAGTGTTTCTTTGGTGTATATGCAGAGCCTCTGTTTGGGTTCAAGGTGCGTTTGTAGTTTCTGGGGGGGCTCAGCGCATCTCTGAGCTGAGGCCATTCAGAGGCGGCCTGGTGATGCGCTGATCCCACTTTTTTTGCGCAATTCTTAATTTTACTGGTAGCGCGCCCAGGCTATGCATATGCATAGGTAGAATTTAGTTAGTGTTAGGTCCCCTCCCATGGAGGAAAGACTTCTTCGACAGTGGGAGGGACAAGTACCTAACAAATTGCATGCAAGGTGTTAGTGGAAACTAACATCCTCCAAGTGGTAGACAGGTCATGTGTATGCTCATTGTGTATTTGAATCCCATGAGTGGGGTGTGCACTTTTTTGCAGGTAAGCACTCATCTGTTTTTAAGTAGCGCTGTTCATTTCTTTGCTATGTTTGATTGATTTATTTCTGGTCAGCTGCTCCCACTTGATAGTGTTTCTTTGGTGTATATGCAGAGCCTCTGTTTGGGTTCAAGGTGCGTTTGTAGTTTCTGGGGGGGCTCAGCGCATCTCTGAGCTGAGGCCATTCAGAGGCGGCCTGGTGATGCGCTGATCCCACTTTTTTTGCGCAATTCTTAATTTTACTGGTAGCGCGCCCAGGCTATGCATATGCATAGGTAGAATTTAGTTAGTGTTAGGTCCCCTCCCATGGAGGAAAGACTTCTTCGACAGTGGGAGGGACAAGTACCTAACAAATTGCATGCAAGGTGTTAGTGGAAACTAACATCCTCCAAGTGGTAGACAGGTCATGTGTATGCTCATTGTGTATTTGAATCCCATGAGTGGGGTGTGCACTTTTTTGCAGGTAAGCACTCATCTGTTTTTAAGTAGCGCTGTTCATTTCTTTGCTATGTTTGATTGATTTATTTCTGGTCAGCTGCTCCCACTTGATAGTGTTTCTTTGGTGTATATGCAGAGCCTCTGTTTGGGTTCAAGGTGCGTTTGTAGTTTCTGGGGGGGCTCAGCGCATCTCTGAGCTGAGGCCATTCAGAGGCGGCCTGGTGATGCGCTGATCCCACTTTTTGTTGCGCAATTCTTAAATTTACTGGTAGCGCGCCCAGGCTATGCATATGCATAGGTAGAATTTAGTTAGTGTTAGGTCCCCTCCCATGGAGGAAAGACTTCTTCGACAGTGGGAGGGACAAGTACCTAACAAATTGCATGCAAGGTGTTAGTGGAAACTAACATCCTCCAAGTGGTAGACAGGTCATGTGTATGCTCATTGTGTATTTGAATCCCATGAGTGGGGTGTGCACTTTTTTGCAGGTAAGCACTCATCTGTTTTTAAGTAGCGCTGTTCATTTCTTTGCTATGTTTGATTGATTTATTTCTGGTCAGCTGCTCCCACTTGATAGTGTTTCTTTGGTGTATATGCAGAGCCTCTGTTTGGGTTCAAGGTGCGTTTGTAGTTTCTGGGGGGGCTCAGCGCATCTCTGAGCTGAGGCCATTCAGAGGCGGCCTGGTGATGCGCTGATCCCACTTTTTTTGCGCAATTCTTAATTTTACTGGTAGCGCGCCCAGGCTATGCATATGCATAGGTAGAATTTAGTTAGTGTTAGGTCCCCTCCCATGGAGGAAAGACTTCTTCGACAGTGGGAGGGACAAGTACCTAACAAATTGCATGCAAGGTGTTAGTGGAAACTAACATCCTCCAAGTGGTAGACAGGTCATGTGTATGCTCATTGTGTATTTGAATCCCATGAGTGGGGTGTGCACTTTTTTGCAGGTAAGCACTCATCTGTTTTTAAGTAGCGCTGTTCATTTCTTTGCTATGTTTGATTGATTTATTTCTGGTCAGCTGCTCCCACTTGATAGTGTTTCTTTGGTGTATATGCAGAGCCTCTGTTTGGGTTCAAGGTGCGTTTGTAGTTTCTGGGGGGGCTCAGCGCATCTCTGAGCTGAGGCCATTCAGAGGCGGCCTGGTGATGCGCTGATCCCACTTTTTTTGCGCAATTCTTAATTTTACTGGTAGTACGCCCAGGCTATGCATATGCATAGGTAGAATTTAGTTAGTGTTAGGTCCCCTCCCATGGAGGAAAGACTTCTTCGACAGTGGGAGGGACAAGTACCTAACAAATTGCATGCAAGGTGTTAGTGGAAACTAACATCCTCCAAGTGGTAGACAGGTCATGTGTATGCTCATTGTGTATTTGAATCCCATGAGTTGGGTGTGCACTTTTTTGCAGGTAAGCACTCATCTGTTTTTAAGTAGCGCTGTTCATTTCTTTGCTATGTTTGATTGATTTATTTCTGGTCAGCTGCTCCCACTTGATAGTGTTTCTTTGGTGTATATGCAGAGCCTCTGTTTGGGTTCAAGGTGCGTTTGTAGTTTCTGGGGGGGCTCAGCGCATCTCTGAGCTGAGGCCATTCAGAGGTGGCCTGGTGATGCGCTGATCCCACTTTTTTTGCGCAATTCTTAATTTTACTGGTAGCGCGCCCAGGCTATGCATATGCATAGGTAGAATTTAGTTAGTGTTAGGTCCCCTCCCATGGAGGAAAGACTTCTTCGACAGTGGGAGGGACAAGTACCTAACAAATTGCATGCAAGGTGTTAGTGGAAACTAACATCCTCCAAGTGGTAGACAGGTCATGTGTATGCTCATTGTGTATTTGAATCCCATGAGTGGGGTGTGCACTTTTTTGCAGGTAAGCACTCATCTGTTTTTAAGTAGCGCTGTTCATTTCTTTGCTATGTTTGATTGATTTATTTCTGGTCAGCTGCTCCCACTTGATAGTGTTTCTTTGGTGTATATGCAGAGCCTCTGTTTGGGTTCAAGGTGCGTTTGTAGTTTCTGGGGGGGCTCAGCGCATCTCTGAGCTGAGGCCATTCAGAGGCGGCCTGGTGATGCGCTGATCCCACTTTTTTTGCGCAATTCTTAATTTTACTGGTAGCGCGCCCAGGCTATGCATATGCATAGGTAGAATTTAGTTAGTGTTAGGTCCCCTCCCATGGAGGAAAGACTTCTTCGACAGTGGGAGGGACAAGTACCTAACAAATTGCATGCAAGGTGTTAGTGGAAACTAACATCCTCCAAGTGGTAGACAGGTCATGTGTATGCTCATTGTGTATTTGAATCCCATGAGTGGGGTGTGCACTTTTTTGCAGGTAAGCACTCATCTGTTTTTAAGTAGCGCTGTTCATTTCTTTGCTATGTTTGATTGATTTATTTCTGGTCAGCTGCTCCCACTTGATAGTGTTTCTTTGGTGTATATGCAGAGCCTCTGTTTGGGTTCAAGGTGCGTTTGTAGTTTCTGGGGGGGCTCAGCGCATCTCTGAGCTGAGGCCATTCAGAGGCGGCCTGGTGATGCGCTGATCCCACTTTTTGTTGCGCAATTCTTAAATTTACTGGTAGCGCGCCCAGGCTATGCATATGCATAGGTAGAATTTAGTTAGTGTTAGGTCCCCTCCCATGGAGGAAAGACTTCTTCGACAGTGGGAGGGACAAGTACCTAACAAATTGCATGCAAGGTGTTAGTGGAAACTAACATCCTCCAAGTGGTAGACAGGTCATGTGTATGCTCATTGTGTATTTGAATCCCATGAGTGGGGTGTGCACTTTTTTGCAGGTAAGCACTCATCTGTTTTTAAGTAGCGCTGTTCATTTCTTTGCTATGTTTGATTGATTTATTTCTGGTCAGCTGCTCCCACTTGATAGTGTTTCTTTGGTGTATATGCAGAGCCTCTGTTTGGGTTCAAGGTGCGTTTGTAGTTTCTGGGGGGGCTCAGCGCATCTCTGAGCTGAGGCCATTCAGAGGCGGCCTGGTGATGCGCTGATCCCACTTTTTTTGCGCAATTCTTAATTTTACTGGTAGCGCGCCCAGGCTATGCATATGCATAGGTAGAATTTAGTTAGTGTTAGGTCCCCTCCCATGGAGGAAAGACTTCTTCGACAGTGGGAGGGACAAGTACCTAACAAATTGCATGCAAGGTGTTAGTGGAAACTAACATCCTCCAAGTGGTAGACAGGTCATGTGTATGCTCATTGTGTATTTGAATCCCATGAGTGGGGTGTGCACTTTTTTGCAGGTAAGCACTCATCTGTTTTTAAGTAGCGCTGTTCATTTCTTTGCTATGTTTGATTGATTTATTTCTGGTCAGCTGCTCCCACTTGATAGTGTTTCTTTGGTGTATATGCAGAGCCTCTGTTTGGGTTCAAGGTGCGTTTGTAGTTTCTGGGGGGGCTCAGCGCATCTCTGAGCTGAGGCCATTCAGAGGCGGCCTGGTGATGCGCTGATCCCACTTTTTGTTGCGCAATTCTTAAATTTACTGGTAGCGCGCCCAGGCTATGCATATGCATAGGTAGAATTTAGTTAGTGTTAGGTCCCCTCCCATGGAGGAAAGACTTCTTCGACAGTGGGAGGGACAAGTACCTAACAAATTGCATGCAAGGTGTTAGTGGAAACTAACATCCTCCAAGTGGTAGACAGGTCATGTGTATGCTCATTGTGTATTTGAATCCCATGAGTGGGGTGTGCACTTTTTTGCAGGTAAGCACCCATCTGTTTTTAAGTAGCGCTGTTCATTTCTTTGCTATGTTTGATTGATTTATTTCTGGTCAGCTGCTCCCACTTGATAGTGTTTCTTTGGTGTATATGCAGAGCCTCTGTTTGGGTTCAAGGTGCGTTTGTAGTTTCTGGGGGGGCTCAGCGCATCTCTGAGCTGTGGCAATTCAGAGGCGGCCTGGTGATGCGCTGATCCCACTTTTTTTGCGCAATTCTTAATTTTACTGGTAGCGCGCCCAGGCTATGCATATGCATAGGTAGAATTTAGTTAGTGTTAGGTCCCCTCCCATGGAGGAAAGACTTCTTCGACAGTGGGAGGGACAAGTACCTAACAAATTGCATGCAAGGTGTTAGTGGAAACTAACATCCTCCAAGTGGTAGACAGGTCATGTGTATGCTCATTGTGTATTTGAATCCCATGAGTGGGGTGTGCACTTTTTTTGCAGGTAAGCACTCATCTGTTTTTAAGTAGCGCTGTTCATTTCTTTGCTATGTTTGATTGATTTATTTCTGGTCAGCTGCTCCCACTTGATAGTGTTTCTTTGGTGTATATGCAGAGCCTCTGTTTGGGTTCAAGGTGCGTTTGTAGTTTCTGGGGGGGCTCAGCGCATCTCTGAGCTGAGGCCATTCAGAGGCGGCCTGGTGATGCGCTGATCCCGCTTTTTTTGCGCAATTCTTAATTTTACTGGTAGCGCGCCCAGGCTATGCATATGCATAGGTAGAATTTAGTTAGTGTTAGGTCCCCTCCCATGGAGGAAAGACTTCTTCGACAGTGGGAGGGACAAGTACCTAACAAATTGCATGCAAGGTGTTAGTGGAAACTAACATCCTCCTAGTGGTAGACAGGTCATGTGTATGCTCATTGTGTATTTGAATCCCATGAGTGGGGTGTGCACTTTTTTGCAGGTAAGCACTCATCCGTTTTTAAGTAGCGCTGTTCATTTCTTTGCTATGTTTGATTGATTTATTTCTGGTCAGCTGCTCCCACTTGATAGTGTTTCTTTGGTGTATATGCAGAGCCTCTGTTTGGGTTCAAGGTGCGTTTGTAGTTTCTGGGGGGGGGCTCAGCGCATCTCTGAGCTGAGGCCATTCAGAGGCGGCCTGGTGATGCGCTGATCCCACTTTTTTTGCGCAATTCTTAATTTTACTGGTAGCGCGCCCAGGCTATGCATATGCATAGGTAGAATTTAGTTAGTGTTAGGTCCCCTCCCATGGAGGAAAGACTTCTTCGACAGTGGGAGGGACAAGTACCTAACAAATTGCATGCAAGGTGTTAGTGGAAACTAACATCCTCCAAGTGGTAGACAGGTCATGTGTATGCTCATTGTGTATTTGAATCCCATGAGTGGGGTGTGCACTTTTTTGCAGGTAAGCACTCATCTGTTTTTAAGTAGCGCTGTTCATTTCTTTGCTATGTTTGATTGATTTATTTCTGGTCAGCTGCTCCCACTTGATAGTGTTTCTTTGGTGTATATGCAGAGCCTCTGTTTGGGTTCAAGGTGCGTTTGTAGTTTCTGGGGGGGCTCAGCGCATCTCTGAGCTGAGGCCATTCAGAGGCGGCCTGGTGATGCGCTGATCCCGCTTTTTTTGCGCAATTCTTAATTTTACTGGTAGCGCGCCCAGGCTATGCATATGCATAGGTAGAATTTAGTTAGTGTTAGGTCCCCTCCCATGGAGGAAAGACTTCTTCGACAGTGGGAGGGACAAGTACCTAACAAATTGCATGCAAGGTGTTAGTGGAAACTAACATCCTCCAAGTGGTAGACAGGTCATGTGTATGCTCATTGTGTATTTGAATCCCATGAGTGGGGTGTGCACTTTTTTGCAGGTAAGCACTCATCTGTTTTTAAGTAGCGCTGTTCATTTCTTTGCTATGTTTGATTGATTTATTTCTGGTCAGCTGCTCCCACTTGATAGTGTTTCTTTGGTGTATATGCAGAGCCTCTGTTTGGGTTCAAGGTGCGTTTGTAGTTTCTGGGGGGGGCTCAGCGCATCTCTGAGCTGAGGCCATTCAGAGGCGGCCTGGTGATGCGCTGATCCCACTTTTTTTGCGCAATTCTTAATTTTACTGGTAGCGCGCCCAGGCTATGCATATGCATAGGTAGAATTTAGTTAGTGTTAGGTCCCCTCCCATGGAGGAAAGACTTCTTCGACAGTGGGAGGGACAAGTACCTAACAAATTGCATGCAAGGTGTTAGTGGAAACTAACATCCTCCAAGTGGTAGACAGGTCATGTGTATGCTCATTGTGTATTTGAATCCCATGAGTGGGGTGTGCACTTTTTTGCAGGTAAGCACTCATCTGTTTTTAAGTAGCGCTGTTCATTTCTTTGCTATGTTTGATTGATTTATTTCTGGTCAGCTGCTCCCACTTGATAGTGTTTCTTTGGTGTATATGCAGAGCCTCTGTTTTGGTTCAAGGTGCGTTTGTAGTTTCTGGGGGGGCTCAGCGCATCTCTGAGCTGAGGCCATTCAGAGGCGGCCTGGTGATGCGCTGATCCCGCATTTTTGCGCAATTCTTAATTTTACTGGTAGCGCGCCCAGGCTATGCATATGCATAGGTAGAATTTAGTTAGTGTTAGGTCCCCTCCCATGGAGGAAAGACTTCTTCGACAGTGGGAGGGACAAGTACCTAACAAATTGCATGCAAGGTGTTAGTGGAAACTAACATCCTCCAAGTGGTAGACAGGTCATGTGTATGCTCATTGTGTATTTGAATCCCATGAGTGGGGTGTGCACTTTTTTGCAGGTAAGCACTCATCTGTTTTTAAGTAGCGCTGTTCATTTCTTTGCTATGTTTGATTGATTTATTTCTGGTCAGCTGCTCCCACTTGATAGTGTTTCTTTGGTGTATATGCAGAGCCTCTGTTTGGGTTCAAGGTGCGTTTGTAGTTTCTGGGGGGGGGGCTCAGCGCATCTCTGAGCTGAGGCCATTCAGAGGCGGCCTGGTGATGCGCTGATCCCACTTTTTTTGCGCAATTCTTAATTTTACTGGTAGCGCGCCCAGGCTATGCATATGCATAGGTAGAATTTAGTTAGTGTTAGGTCCCCTCCCATGGAGGAAAGACTTCTTCGACAGTGGGAGGGACAAGTACCTAACAAATTGCATGCAAGGTGTTAGTGGAAACTAACATCCTCCAAGTGGTAGACAGGTCATGTGTATGCTCATTGTGTATTTGAATCCCATGAGTGGGGTGTGCACTTTTTTGCAGGTAAGCACTCATCTGTTTTTAAGTAGCGCTGTTCATTTCTTTGCTATGTTTGATTGATTTATTTCTGGTCAGCTGCTCCCACTTGATAGTGTTTCTTTGGTGTATATGCAGAGCCTCTGTTTTGGTTCAAGGTGCGTTTGTAGTTTCTGGGGGGGCTCAGCGCATCTCTGAGCTGAGGCCATTCAGAGGCGGCCTGGTGATGCGCTGATCCCGCTTTTTTTGCGCAATTCTTAATTTTACTGGTAGCGCGCCCAGGCTATGCATATGCATAGGTAGAATTTAGTTAGTGTTAGGTCCCCTCCCATGGAGGAAAGACTTCTTCGACAGTGGGAGGGACAAGTACCTAACAAATTGCATGCAAGGTGTTAGTGGAAACTAACATCCTCCAAGTGGTAGACAGGTCATGTGTATGCTCATTGTGTATTTGAATCCCATGAGTGGGGTGTGCACTTTTTTGCAGGTAAGCACTCATCTGTTTTTAAGTAGCGCTGTTCATTTCTTTGCTATGTTTGATTGATTTATTTCTGGTCAGCTGCTCCCACTTGATAGTGTTTCTTTGGTGTATATGCAGAGCCTCTGTTTGGGTTCAAGGTGCGTTTGTAGTTTCTGGGGGGGGGCTCAGCGCATCTCTGAGCTGAGGCCATTCAGAGGCGGCCTGGTGATGCGCTGATCCCACTTTTTTTGCGCAATTCTTAATTTTACTGGTAGCGCGCCCAGGCTATGCATATGCATAGGTAGAATTTAGTTAGTGTTAGGTCCCCTCCCATGGAGGAAAGACTTCTTCGACAGTGGGAGGGACAAGTACCTAACAAATTGCATGCAAGGTGTTAGTGGAAACTAACATCCTCCAAGTGGTAGACAGGTCATGTGTATGCTCATTGTGTATTTGAATCCCATGAGTGGGGTGTGCACTTTTTTGCAGGTAAGCACTCATCTGTTTTTAAGTAGTGCTGTTCATTTCTTTGCTATGTTTGATTGATTTATTTCTGGTCAGCTGCTCCCACTTGATAGTGTTTCTTTGGTGTATATGCAGAGCCTCTGTTTGGGTTCAAGGTGCGTTTGTAGTTTCTGGGGGGGCTCAGCGCATCTCTGAGCTGAGGCCATTCAGAGGCGGCCTGGTGATGCGCTGATCCCGCTTTTTTTGCGCAATTCTTAATTTTACTGGTAGCGCGCCCAGGCTATGCATATGCATAGGTAGAATTTAGTTAGTGTTAGGTCCCCTCCCATGGAGGAAAGACTTCTTCGACAGTGGGAGGGACAAGTACCTAACAAATTGCATGCAAGGTGTTAGTGGAAACTAACATCCTCCAAGTGGTAGACAGGTCATGTGTATGCTCATTGTGTATTTGAATCCCATGAGTGGGGTGTGCACTTTTTTGCAGGTAAGCACTCATCTGTTTTTAAGTAGCGCTGTTCATTTCTTTGCTATGTTTGATTGATTTATTTCTGGTCAGCTGCTCCCACTTGATAGTGTTTCTTTGGTGTATATGCAGAGCCTCTGTTTGGGTTCAAGGTGCGTTTGTAGTTTCTGGGGGGGCTCAGCGCATCTCTGAGCTGAGGCCATTCAGAGGCGGTCTGGTGGTGCGCTGATCCCACTTTTTTTGCGCAATTCTTAATTTTACTGGTAGCGCGCCCAGGCTATGCATATGCATAGGTAGAATTTAGTTAGTGTTAGGTCCCCTCCCATGGAGGAAAGACTTCTTCGACAGTGGGAGGGACAAGTACCTAACAAATTGCATGCAAGGTGTTAGTGGAAACTAACATCCTCCAAGTGGTAGACAGGTCATGTGTATGCTCATTGTGTATTTGAATCCCATGAGTTGGGTGTGCACTTTTTTGCAGGTAAGCACTCATCTGTTTTTAAGTAGCGCTGTTCATTTCTTTGCTATGTTTGATTGATTTATTTCTGGTCAGCTGCTCCCACTTGATAGTGTTTCTTTGGTGTATATTCAGAGCCTCTGTTTGGGTTCAAGGTGCGTTTGTAGTTTCTGGGGGGGCTCAGCGCATCTCTGAGCTGAGGCCATTCAGAGGCGGCCTGGTGATGCGCTGATCCCACTTTTTTTGCGCAATTCTTAATTTTACTGGTAGCGCGCCCAGGCTATGCATATGCATAGGTAGAATTTAGTTAGTGTTAGGTCCCCTCCCATGGAGGAAAGACTTCTTCGACAGTGGGAGGGACAAGTACCTAACAAATTGCATGCAAGGTGTTAGTGGAAACTAACATCCTCCAAGTGGTAGACAGGTCATGTGTATGCTCATTGTGTATTTGAATCCCATGAGTGGGGTGCGCACTTTTTTGCAGGTAAGCACTCATCTGTTTTTAAGTAGCGCTGTTCATTTCTTTGCTATGTTTGATTGATTTATTTCTGGTCAGCTGCTCCCACTTGATAGTGTTTCTTTGGTGTATATGCAGAGCCTCTGTTTGGGTTCAAGGTGCGTTTGTAGTTTCTGGGGGGGGCTCAGCGCATCTCTGAGCTGAGGCCATTCAGAGGCGGCCTGGTGATGCGCTGATCCCACTTTTTTGCGCAATTCTTAATTTTACTGGTAGCGCGCCCAGGCTATGCATATGCATAGGTAGAATTTAGTTAGTGTTAGGTCCCCTCCCATGGAGGAAAGACTTCTTCAACAGTGGGAGGGACAAGTACCTAACAAATTGCATGCAAGGTGTTAGTGGAAACTAACATCCTCCAAGTGGTAGACAGGTCATGTGTATGCTCATTGTGTATTTGAATCCCATGAGTGGGGTGTGCACTTTTTTGCAGGTAAGCACTCATCTGTTTTTAAGTAGCGCTGTTCATTTCTTTGCTATGTTTGATTGATTTATTTCTGGTCAGCTGCTCCCACTTGATAGTGTTTCTTTGGTGTATATGCAGAGCCTCTGTTTGGGTTCAAGGTGCGTTTGTAGTTTCTGGGGGGGCTCAGCGCATCTCTGAGCTGAGGCCATTCAGAGGCGGCCTGGTGATGCGCTGATCCCACTTTTTTTGCGCAATTCTTAATTTTACTGGTATTGCGCGCCCAGGCTATGCATATGCATAGGTAGAATTTAGTTAGTGTTAGGTCCCCTCCCATGGAGGAAAGACTTCTTCGACAGTGGGAGGGACAAGTACCTAACAAATTGCATGCAAGGTGTTAGTGGAAACTAACATCCTCCAAGTGGTAGACAGGTCATGTGTATGCTCATTGTGTATTTGAATCCCATGAGTGGGGTGTGCACTTTTTTGCAGGTAAGCACTCATCTGTTTTTAAGTAGCGCTGTTCATTTCTTTGCTATGTTTGATTGATTTATTTCTGGTCAGCTGCTCCCACTTGATAGTGTTTCTTTGGTGTATATGCAGAGCCTCTGTTTGGGTTCAAGGTGCGTTTGTAGTTTCTGGGGGGGCTCAGCGCATCTCTGAGCTGAGGCCATTCAGAGGCGGCCTGGTGATGCGCTGATCCCACTTTTTTTGCGCAATTCTTAATTTTACTGGTAGCGCGCCCAGGCTATGCATATGCATAGGTAGAATTTAGTTAGTGTTAGGTCCCCTCCCATGGAGGAAAGACTTCTTCGACAGTGGGAGGGACAAGTACCTAACAAATTGCATGCAAGGTGTTAGTGGAAACTAACATCCTCCAAGTGGTAGACAGGTCATGTGTATGCTCATTGTGTATTTGAATCCCATGAGTGGGGTGTGCACTTTTTTGCAGGTAAGCACTCATCTGTTTTTAAGTAGCGCTGTTCATTTCTTTGCTATGTTTGATTGATTTATTTCTGGTCAGCTGCTCCCACTTGATAGTGTTTCTTTGGTGTATATGCAGAGCCTCTGTTTAGGTTCAAGGTGCGTTTGTAGTTTCTGGGGGGGCTCAGCGCATCTCTGAGCTGTGGCAATTCAGAGGCGGCCTGGTGATGCGCTGATTCCACTTTTTTTGCGCAATTCTTAATTTTACTGGTAGCGCGCCCAGGCTATGCATATGCATAGGTAGAATTTAGTTAGTGTTAGGTCCCCTCCCATGGAGGAAAGACTTCTTCGACAGTGGGAGGGACAAGTACCTAACAAATTGCATGCAAGGTGTTAGTGGAAACTAACATCCTCCAAGTGGTAGACAGGTCATGTGTATGCTCATTGTGTATTTGAATCCCATGAGTGGGGTGTGCACTTTTTTTGCAGGTAAGCACTCATCTGTTTTTAAGTAGCGCTGTTCATTTCTTTGCTATGTTTGATTGATTTATTTCTGGTCAGCTGCTCCCACTTGATAGTGTTTCTTTGGTGTATATGCAGAGCCTCTGTTTGGGTTCAAGGTGCGTTTGTAGTTTCTGGGGGGGCTCAGCGCATCTCTGAGCTGAGGCCATTCAGAGGCGGCCTGGTGATGCGCTGATCCCACTTTTTTTGCGCAATTCTTAATTTTACTGGTAGCGCGCCCAGGCTATGCATATGCATAGGTAGAATTTAGTTAGTGTTAGGTCCCCTCCCATGGAGGAAAGACTTCTTCGACAGTGGGAGGGACAAGTACCTAACAAATTGCATGCAAGGTGTTAGTGGAAACTAACATCCTCCAAGTGGTAGACAGGTCATGTGTATGCTCATTGTGTATTTGAACTCCATGAGTGGGGTGTGCACTTTTTTGCATGTAAGCACTCATCTGTTTTTAAGTAGCGCTGTTCATTTCTTTGCTATGTTTGATTGATTTATTTCTGGTCAGCTGCTCCCACTTGATAGTGTTTCTTTGGTGTATATGCAGAGCCTCTGTTTGGGTTCAAGGTGCGTTTGTAGTTTCTGGGGGGGCTCAGCGCATCTCTGAGCTGAGGCCATTCAGAGGCGGCCTGGTGATGCGCTGATCCCACTTTTTTTGCGCAATTCTTAATTTTACTGGTAGCGCGCCCAGGCTATGCATATGCATAGGTAGAATTTAGTTAGTGTTAGGTCCCCTCCCATGGAGGAAAGACTTCTTCGACAGTGGGAGGGACAAGTACCTAACAAATTGCATGCAAGGTGTTAGTGGAAACTAACATCCTCCAAGTGGTAGACAGGTCATGTGTATGCTCATTGTGTATTTGAATCCCATGAGTGGGGTGTGCACTTTTTTGCAGGTAAGCACTCATCTGTTTTTAAGTAGCGCTGTTCATTTCTTTGCTATGTTTGATTGATTTATTTCTGGTCAGCTGCTCCCACTTGATAGTGTTTCTTTGGTGTATATGCAGAGCCTCTGTTTGGGTTCAAGGTGCGTTTGTAGTTTCTGGGGGGGCTCAGCGCATCTCTGAGCTGAGGCCATTCAGAGGCGGCCTGGTGATGCGCTGATCCCACTTTTTTTGCGCAATTCTTAATTTTACTGGTAGCGCGCCCAGGCTATGCATATGCATAGGTAGAATTTAGTTAGTGTTAGGTCCCCTCCCATGGAGGAAAGACTTCTTCGACAGTGGGAGGGACAAGTACCTAACAAATTGCATGCAAGGTGTTAGTGGAAACTAACATCCTCCAAGTGGTAGACAGGTCATGTGTATGCTCATTGTGTATTTGAATCCCATGAGTGGGGTGTGCACTTTTTTGCAGGTAAGCACTCATCTGTTTTTAAGTAGCGCTGTTCATTTCTTTGCTATGTTTGATTGATTTATTTCTGGTCAGCTGCTCCCACTTGATAGTGTTTCTTTGGTGTATATGCAGAGCCTCTGTTTGGGTTCAAGGTGCGTTTGTAGTTTCTGGGGGGGCTCAGCTCATCTCTGAGCTGAGGCCATTCAGAGGCGGCCTGGTGGTGCGCTGATCCCACTTTTTTTGCGCAATTCTTAATTTTACTGGTAGCGCGCCCAGGCTATGCATATGCATAGGTAGAATTTAGTTAGTGTTAGGTCCCCTCCCATGGAGGAAAGACTTCTTCGACAGTGGGAGGGACAAGTACCTAACAAATTGCATGCAAGGTGTTAGTGGAAACTAACATCCTCCAAGTGGTAGACAGGTCATGTGTATGCTCATTGTGTATTTGAATCCCATGAGTGGGGTGTGCACTTTTTTGCAGGTAAGCACTCATCTGTTTTTAAGTAGCGCTGTTCATTTCTTTGCTATGTTTGATTGATTTATTTCTGGTCAGCTGCTCCCACTTGATAGTGTTTCTTTGGTGTATATGCAGAGCCTCTGTTTGGGTTCAAGGTGCGTTTGTAGTTTCTGGGGGGGCTCAGCGCATCTCTGAGCTGAGGCCATTCAGAGGCGGCCTGGTGATGCGCTGATCCCACTTTTTTTGCGCAATTCTTAATTTTACTGGTAGCGCGCCCAGGCTATGCATATGCATAGGTAGAATTTAGTTAGTGTTAGGTCCCCTCCCATGGAGGAAAGACTTCTTCGACAGTGGGAGGGACAAGTACCTAACAAATTGCATGCAAGGTGTTAGTGGAAACTAACATCCTCCAAGTGGTAGACAGGTCATGTGTATGCTCATTGTGTATTTGAATCCCATGAGTGGGGTGCGCACTTTTTTGCAGGTAAGCACTCATCTGTTTTTAAGTAGCGCTGTTCATTTCTTTGCTATGTTTGATTGATTTATTTCTGGTCAGCTGCTCCCACTTGATAGTGTTTCTTTGGTGTATATGCAGAGCCTCTGTTTGGGTTCAAGGTGCGTTTGTAGTTTCTGGGGGGGCTCAGCGCATCTCTGAGCTGAGGCCATTCAGAGGCGGCCTGGTGATGCGCTGATCCCACTTTTTTTGCGCAATTCTTAATTTTACTGGTAGCGCGCCCAGGCTATGCATATGCATAGGTAGAATTTAGTTAGTGTTAGGTCCCCTCCCATGGAGGAAAGACTTCTTCGACAGTGGGAGGGACAAGTACCTAACAAATTGCATGCAAGGTGTTAGTGGAAACTAACATCCTCCAAGTGGTAGACAGGTCATGTGTATGCTCATTGTGTATTTGAATCCCATGAGTGGGGTGTGCACTTTTTTGCAGGTAAGCACTCATCTGTTTTTAAGTAGCGCTGTTCATTTCTTTGCTATGTTTGATTGATTTATTTCTGGTCAGCTGCTCCCACTTGATAGTGTTTCTTTGGTGTATATGCAGAGCCTCTGTTTGGGTTCAAGGTGCGTTTGTAGTTTCTGGGGGGGCTCAGCGCATCTCTGAGCTGAGGCCATTCAGAGGCGGCCTGGTGATGCGCTGATCCCACTTTTTTTGCGCAATTCTTAATTTTACTGGTAGCGCGCCCAGGCTATGCATATGCATAGGTAGAATTTAGTTAGTGTTAGGTCCCCTCCCATGGAGGAAAGACTTCTTCGACAGTGGGAGGGACAAGTGCCTAACAAATTGCATGCAAGGTGTTAGTGGAAACTAACATCCTCCAAGTGGTAGACAGGTCATGTGTATGCTCATTGTGTATTTGAATCCCATGAGTGGGGTGTGCACTTTTTTGCAGGTAAGCACTCATCTGTTTTTAAGTAGCGCTGTTCATTTCTTTGCTATGTTTGATTGATTTATTTCTGGTCAGCTGCTCCCACTTGATAGTGTTTCTTTGGTGTATATGCAGAGCCTCTGTTTGGGTTCAAGGTGCGTTTGTAGTTTCTGGGGGGGCTCAGCGCATCTCTGAGCTGAGGCCATTCAGAGGCGGCCTGGTGATGCGCTGATCCCACTTTTTTTGCGCAATTCTTAATTTTACTGGTAGCGCGCCCAGGCTATGCATATGCATAGGTAGAATTTAGTTAGTGTTAGGTCCCCTCCCATGGAGGAAAGACTTCTTCGACAGTGGGAGGGACAAGTACCTAACAAATTGCATGCAAGGTGTTAGTGGAAACTAACATCCTCCAAGTGGTAGACAGGTCATGTGTATGCTCATTGTGTATTTGAATCCCATAAGTGGGGTGTGCACTTTTTTGCAGGTAAGCACTCATCTGTTTTTAAGTAGCGCTGTTCATTTCTTTGCTATGTTTGATTGATTTATTTCTGGTCAGCTGCTCCCACTTGATAGTGTTTCTTTGGTGTATATGCAGAGCCTCTGTTTGGGTTCAAGGTGCGTTTGTAGTTTCTGGGGGGGTTCAGCTCAACTCTGAGCTGAGGCCATTCAGAGGCGGCCTGGTGATGCGCTGATCCCACTTTTTTTGCGCAATTCTTAATTTTACTGGTAGCGCGCCCAGGCTATGCATATGCATAGGTAGAATTTAGTTAGTGTTAGGTCCCCTCCCATGGAGGAAAGACTTCTTCGACAGTGGGAGGGACAAGTACCTAACAAATTGCATGCAAGGTGTTAGTGGAAACTAACATCCTCCAAGTGGTAGACAGGTCATGTGTATGCTCATTGTGTATTTGAATCCCATGAGTGGGGTGTGCACTTTTTTGCAGGTAAGCACTCATCTGTTTTTAAGTAGCGCTGTTCATTTCTTTGCTATGTTTGATTGATTTATTTCTGGTCAGCTGCTCCCACTTGATAGTGTTTCTTTGGTGTATATGCAGAGCCTCTGTTTGGGTTCAAGGTGCGTTTGTAGTTTCTGGGGGGGCTCAGCGCATCTCTGAGCTGAGGCCATTCAGAGGCGGCCTGGTGATGCGCTGATCCCACTTTTTTTGCGCAATTCTTAATTTTACTGGTAGCGCGCCCAGGCTATGCATATGCATAGGTAGAATTTAGTTAGTGTTAGGTCCCCTCCCATGGAGGAAAGACTTCTTCGACAGTGGGAGGGACAAGTGCCTAACAAATTGCATGCAAGGTGTTAGTGGAAACTAACATCCTCCAAGTGGTAGACAGGTCATGTGTATGCTCATTGTGTATTTGAATCCCATGAGTGGGGTGTGCACTTTTTTGCAGGTAAGCACTCATCTGTTTTTAAGTAGCGCTGTTCATTTCTTTGCTATGTTTGATTGATTTATTTCTGGTCAGCTGCTCCCACTTGATAGTGTTTCTTTGGTGTATATGCAGAGCCTCTGTTTGGGTTCAAGGTGCGTTTGTAGTTTCTGGGGGGGCTCAGCGCATCTCTGAGCTGAGGCCATTCAGAGGCGGCCTGGTGATGCGCTGATCCCACTTTTTTTGCGCAATTCTTAATTTTACTGGTAGCGCGCCCAGGCTATGCATATGCATAGGTAGAATTTAGTTAGTGTTAGGTCCCCTCCCATGGAGGAAAGACTTCTTCGACAGTGGGAGGGACAAGTACCTAACAAATTGCATGCAAGGTGTTAGTGGAAACTAACATCCTCCAAGTGGTAGACAGGTCATGTGTATGCTCATTGTGTATTTGAATCCCATAAGTGGGGTGTGCACTTTTTTGCAGGTAAGCACTCATCTGTTTTTAAGTAGCGCTGTTCATTTCTTTGCTATGTTTGATTGATTTATTTCTGGTCAGCTGCTCCCACTTGATAGTGTTTCTTTGGTGTATATGCAGAGCCTCTGTTTGGGTTCAAGGTGCGTTTGTAGTTTCTGGGGGGGTTCAGCTCAACTCTGAGCTGAGGCCATTCAGAGGCGGCCTGGTGATGCGCTGATCCCACTTTTTTTGCGCAATTCTTAATTTTACTGGTAGCGCGCCCAGGCTATGCATATGCATAGGTAGAATTTAGTTAGTGTTAGGTCCCCTCCCATGGAGGAAAGACTTCTTCGACAGTGGGAGGGACAAGTACCTAACAAATTGCATGCAAGGTGTTAGTGGAAACTAACATCCTCCAAGTGGTAGACAGGTCATGTGTATGCTCATTGTGTATTTGAATCCCATGAGTGGGGTGCGCACTTTTTTGCAGGTAAGCACTCATCTGTTTTTAAGTAGCGCTGTTCATTTCTTTGCTATGTTTGATTGATTTATTTCTGGTCAGCTGCTCCCACTTGATAGTGTTTCTTTGGTGTATATGCAGAGCCTCTGTTTGGGTTCAAGGTGCGTTTGTAGTTTCTGGGGGGGCTCAGCGCATCTCTGAGCTGAGGCCATTCAGAGGCGGCCTGGTGATGCGCTGATCCCACTTTTTTTGCGCAATTCTTAATTTTACTGGTAGCGCGCCCAGGCTATGCATATGCATAGGTAGAATTTAGTTAGTGTTAGGTCCCCTCCCATGGAGGAAAGACTTCTTCGACAGTGGGAGGGACAAGTACCTAACAAATTGCATGCAAGGTGTTAGTGGAAACTAACATCCTCCAAGTGGTAGACAGGTCATGTGTATGCTCATTGTGTATTTGAATCCCATGAGTGGGGTGTGCACTTTTTTGCAGGTAAGCACTCATCTGTTTTTAAGTAGCGCTGTTCATTTCTTTGCTATGTTTGATTGATTTATTTCTGGTCAGCTGCTCCCACTTGATAGTGTTTCTTTGGTGTATATGCAGAGCCTCTGTTTGGGTTCAAGGTGCGTTTGTAGTTTCTGGGGGGGCTCAGCGCATCTCTGAGCTGAGGCCATTCAGAGGCGGCCTGGTGATGCGCTGATCCCACTTTTTTTGCGCAATTCTTAATTTTACTGGTAGCGCGCCCAGGCTATGCATATGCATAGGTAGAATTTAGTTAGTGTTAGGTCCCCTCCCATGGAGGAAAGACTTCTTCGACAGTGGGAGGGACAAGTGCCTAACAAATTGCATGCAAGGTGTTAGTGGAAACTAACATCCTCCAAGTGGTAGACAGGTCATGTGTATGCTCATTGTGTATTTGAATCCCATGAGTGGGGTGTGCACTTTTTTGCAGGTAAGCACTCATCTGTTTTTAAGTAGCGCTGTTCATTTCTTTGCTATGTTTGATTGATTTATTTCTGGTCAGCTGCTCCCACTTGATAGTGTTTCTTTGGTGTATATGCAGAGCCTCTGTTTGGGTTCAAGGTGCGTTTGTAGTTTCTGGGGGGGCTCAGCGCATCTCTGAGCTGAGGCCATTCAGAGGCGGCCTGGTGATGCGCTGATCCCACTTTTTTTGCGCAATTCTTAATTTTACTGGTAGCGCGCCCAGGCTATGCATATGCATAGGTAGAATTTAGTTAGTGTTAGGTCCCCTCCCATGGAGGAAAGACTTCTTCGACAGTGGGAGGGACAAGTACCTAACAAATTGCATGCAAGGTGTTAGTGGAAACTAACATCCTCCAAGTGGTAGACAGGTCATGTGTATGCTCATTGTGTATTTGAATCCCATAAGTGGGGTGTGCACTTTTTTGCAGGTAAGCACTCATCTGTTTTTAAGTAGCGCTGTTCATTTCTTTGCTATGTTTGATTGATTTATTTCTGGTCAGCTGCTCCCACTTGATAGTGTTTCTTTGGTGTATATGCAGAGCCTCTGTTTGGGTTCAAGGTGCGTTTGTAGTTTCTGGGGGGGTTCAGCTCAACTCTGAGCTGAGGCCATTCAGAGGCGGCCTGGTGATGCGCTGATCCCACTTTTTTTGCGCAATTCTTAATTTTACTGGTAGCGCGCCCAGGCTATGCATATGCATAGGTAGAATTTAGTTAGTGTTAGGTCCCCTCCCATGGAGGAAAGACTTCTTCGACAGTGGGAGGGACAAGTACCTAACAAATTGCATGCAAGGTGTTAGTGGAAACTAACATCCTCCAAGTGGTAGACAGGTCATGTGTATGCTCATTGTGTATTTGAATCCCATGAGTGGGGTGTGCACTTTTTTGCAGGTAAGCACTCATCTGTTTTTAAGTAGCGCTGTTCATTTCTTTGCTATGTTTGATTGATTTATTTCTGGTCAGCTGCTCCCACTTGATAGTGTTTCTTTGGTGTATATGCAGAGCCTCTGTTTGGGTTCAAGGTGCGTTTGTAGTTTCTGGGGGGGCTCAGCGCATCTCTGAGCTGAGGCCATTCAGAGGCGGCCTGGTGATGCGCTGATCCCACTTTTTTTGCGCAATTCTTAATTTTACTGGTAGCGCGCCCAGGCTATGCATATGCATAGGTAGAATTTAGTTAGTGTTAGGTCCCCTCCCATGGAGGAAAGACTTCTTCGACAGTGGGAGGGACAAGTACCTAACAAATTGCATGCAAGGTGTTAGTGGAAACTAACATCCTCCAAGTGGTAGACAGGTCATGTGTATGCTCATTGTGTATTTGAATCCCATGAGTGGGGTGTGCACTTTTTTGCAGGTAAGCACTCATCTGTTTTTAAGTAGCGCTGTTCATTTCTTTGCTATGTTTGATTGATTTATTTCTGGTCAGCTGCTCCCACTTGATAGTGTTTCTTTGGTGTATATGCAGAGCCTCTGTTTGGGTTCAAGGTGCGTTTGTAGTTTCTGGGGGGGCTCAGCTCATCTCTGAGCTGAGGCCATTCAGAGGCGGCCTGGTGGTGCGCTGATCCCACTTTTTTTGCGCAATTCTTAATTTTACTGGTAGCGCGCCCAGGCTATGCATATGCATAGGTAGAATTTAGTTAGTGTTAGGTCCCCTCCCATGGAGGAAAGACTTCTTCGACAGTGGGAGGGACAAGTACCTAACAAATTGCATGCAAGGTGTTAGTGGAAACTAACATCCTCCAAGTGGTAGACAGGTCATGTGTATGCTCATTGTGTATTTGAATCCCATGAGTGGGGTGTGCACTTTTTTGCAGGTAAGCACTCATCTGTTTTTAAGTAGCGCTGTTCATTTCTTTGCTATGTTTGATTGATTTATTTCTGGTCAGCTGCTCCCACTTGATAGTGTTTCTTTGGTGTATATGCAGAGCCTCTGTTTGGGTTCAAGGTGCGTTTGTAGTTTCTGGGGGGGCTCAGCGCATCTCTGAGCTGAGGCCATTCAGAGGCGGCCTGGTGATGCGCTGATCCCACTTTTTTTGCGCAATTCTTAATTTTACTGGTAGCGCGCCCAGGCTATGCATATGCATAGGTAGAATTTAGTTAGTGTTAGGTCCCCTCCCATGGAGGAAAGACTTCTTCGACAGTGGGAGGGACAAGTACCTAACAAATTGCATGCAAGGTGTTAGTGGAAACTAACATCCTCCAAGTGGTAGACAGGTCATGTGTATGCTCATTGTGTATTTGAATCCCATGAGTGGGGTGCGCACTTTTTTGCAGGTAAGCACTCATCTGTTTTTAAGTAGCGCTGTTCATTTCTTTGCTATGTTTGATTGATTTATTTCTGGTCAGCTGCTCCCACTTGATAGTGTTTCTTTGGTGTATATGCAGAGCCTCTGTTTGGGTTCAAGGTGCGTTTGTAGTTTCTGGGGGGGCTCAGCGCATCTCTGAGCTGAGGCCATTCAGAGGCGGCCTGGTGATGCGCTGATCCCACTTTTTTTGCGCAATTCTTAATTTTACTGGTAGCGCGCCCAGGCTATGCATATGCATAGGTAGAATTTAGTTAGTGTTAGGTCCCCTCCCATGGAGGAAAGACTTCTTCGACAGTGGGAGGGACAAGTGCCTAACAAATTGCATGCAAGGTGTTAGTGGAAACTAACATCCTCCAAGTGGTAGACAGGTCATGTGTATGCTCATTGTGTATTTGAATCCCATGAGTGGGGTGTGCACTTTTTTGCAGGTAAGCACTCATCTGTTTTTAAGTAGCGCTGTTCATTTCTTTGCTATGTTTGATTGATTTATTTCTGGTCAGCTGCTCCCACTTGATAGTGTTTCTTTGGTGTATATGCAGAGCCTCTGTTTGGGTTCAAGGTGCGTTTGTAGTTTCTGGGGGGGCTCAGCGCATCTCTGAGCTGAGGCCATTCAGAGGCGGCCTGGTGATGCGCTGATCCCACTTTTTTTGCGCAATTCTTAATTTTACTGGTAGCGCGCCCAGGCTATGCATATGCATAGGTAGAATTTAGTTAGTGTTAGGTCCCCTCCCATGGAGGAAAGACTTCTTCGACAGTGGGAGGGACAAGTGCCTAACAAATTGCATGCAAGGTGTTAGTGGAAACTAACATCCTCCAAGTGGTAGACAGGTCATGTGTATGCTCATTGTGTATTTGAATCCCATGAGTGGGGTGTGCACTTTTTTGCAGGTAAGCACTCATCTGTTTTTAAGTAGCGCTGTTCATTTCTTTGCTATGTTTGATTGATTTATTTCTGGTCAGCTGCTCCCACTTGATAGTGTTTCTTTGGTGTATATGCAGAGCCTCTGTTTGGGTTCAAGGTGCGTTTGTAGTTTCTGGGGGGGCTCAGCGCATCTCTGAGCTGAGGCCATTCAGAGGCGGCCTGGTGATGCGCTGATCCCACTTTTTTTGCGCAATTCTTAATTTTACTGGTAGCGCGCCCAGGCTATGCATATGCATAGGTAGAATTTAGTTAGTGTTAGGTCCCCTCCCATGGAGGAAAGACTTCTTCGACAGTGGGAGGGACAAGTGCCTAACAAATTGCATGCAAGGTGTTAGTGGAAACTAACATCCTCCAAGTGGTAGACAGGTCATGTGTATGCTCATTGTGTATTTGAATCCCATGAGTGGGGTGTGCACTTTTTTGCAGGTAAGCACTCATCTGTTTTTAAGTAGCGCTGTTCATTTCTTTGCTATGTTTGATTGATTTATTTCTGGTCAGCTGCTCCCACTTGATAGTGTTTCTTTGGTGTATATGCAGAGCCTCTGTTTGGGTTCAAGGTGCGTTTGTAGTTTCTGGGGGGGCTCAGCGCATCTCTGAGCTGAGGCCATTCAGAGGCGGCCTGGTGATGCGCTGATCCCACTTTTTTTGCGCAATTCTTAATTTTACTGGTAGCGCGCCCAGGCTATGCATATGCATAGGTAGAATTTAGTTAGTGTTAGGTCCCCTCCCATGGAGGAAAGACTTCTTCGACAGTGGGAGGGACAAGTACCTAACAAATTGCATGCAAGGTGTTAGTGGAAACTAACATCCTCCAAGTGGTAGACAGGTCATGTGTATGCTCATTGTGTATTTGAATCCCATAAGTGGGGTGTGCACTTTTTTGCAGGTAAGCACTCATCTGTTTTTAAGTAGCGCTGTTCATTTCTTTGCTATGTTTGATTGATTTATTTCTGGTCAGCTGCTCCCACTTGATAGTGTTTCTTTGGTGTATATGCAGAGCCTCTGTTTGGGTTCAAGGTGCGTTTGTAGTTTCTGGGGGGGCTCAGCGCATCTCTGAGCTGAGGCCATTCAGAGGCGGCCTGGTGATGCGCTGATCCCACTTTTTTTGCGCAATTCTTAATTTTACTGGTAGCGCGCCCAGGCTATGCATATGCATAGGTAGAATTTAGTTAGTGTTAGGTCCCCTCCCATGGAGGAAAGACTTCTTCGACAGTGGGAGGGACAAGTACCTAACAAATTGCATGCAAGGTGTTAGTGGAAACTAACATCCTCCAAGTGGTAGACAGGTCATGTGTATGCTCATTGTGTATTTGAATCCCATGAGTGGGGTGTGCACTTTTTTGCAGGTAAGCACTCATCTGTTTTTAAGTAGCGCTGTTCATTTCTTTGCTATGTTTGATTGATTTATTTCTGGTCAGCTGCTCCCACTTGATAGTGTTTCTTTGGTGTATATGCAGAGCCTCTGTTTGGGTTCAAGGTGCGTTTGTAGTTTCTGGGGGGGCTCAGCTCATCTCTGAGCTGAGGCCATTCAGAGGCGGCCTGGTGGTGCGCTGATCCCACTTTTTTTGCGCAATTCTTAATTTTACTGGTAGCGCGCCCAGGCTATGCATATGCATAGGTAGAATTTAGTTAGTGTTAGGTCCCCTCCCATGGAGGAAAGACTTCTTCGACAGTGGGAGGGACAAGTACCTAACAAATTGCATGCAAGGTGTTAGTGGAAACTAACATCCTCCAAGTGGTAGACAGGTCATGTGTATGCTCATTGTGTATTTGAATCCCATGAGTGGGGTGTGCACTTTTTTGCAGGTAAGCACTCATCTGTTTTTAAGTAGCGCTGTTCATTTCTTTGCTATGTTTGATTGATTTATTTCTGGTCAGCTGCTCCCACTTGATAGTGTTTCTTTGGTGTATATGCAGAGCCTCTGTTTGGGTTCAAGGTGCGTTTGTAGTTTCTGGGGGGGCTCAGCGCATCTCTGAGCTGAGGCCATTCAGAGGCGGCCTGGTGATGCGCTGATCCCACTTTTTTTGCGCAATTCTTAATTTTACTGGTAGCGCGCCCAGGCTATGCATATGCATAGGTAGAATTTAGTTAGTGTTAGGTCCCCTCCCATGGAGGAAAGACTTCTTCGACAGTGGGAGGGACAAGTACCTAACAAATTGCATGCAAGGTGTTAGTGGAAACTAACATCCTCCAAGTGGTAGACAGGTCATGTGTATGCTCATTGTGTATTTGAATCCCATGAGTGGGGTGCGCACTTTTTTGCAGGTAAGCACTCATCTGTTTTTAAGTAGCGCTGTTCATTTCTTTGCTATGTTTGATTGATTTATTTCTGGTCAGCTGCTCCCACTTGATAGTGTTTCTTTGGTGTATATGCAGAGCCTCTGTTTGGGTTCAAGGTGCGTTTGTAGTTTCTGGGGGGGCTCAGCGCATCTCTGAGCTGAGGCCATTCAGAGGCGGCCTGGTGATGCGCTGATCCCACTTTTTTTGCGCAATTCTTAATTTTACTGGTAGCGCGCCCAGGCTATGCATATGCATAGGTAGAATTTAGTTAGTGTTAGGTCCCCTCCCATGGAGGAAAGACTTCTTCGACAGTGGGAGGGACAAGTACCTAACAAATTGCATGCAAGGTGTTAGTGGAAACTAACATCCTCCAAGTGGTAGACAGGTCATGTGTATGCTCATTGTGTATTTGAATCCCATGAGTGGGGTGTGCACTTTTTTGCAGGTAAGCACTCATCTGTTTTTAAGTAGCGCTGTTCATTTCTTTGCTATGTTTGATTGATTTATTTCTGGTCAGCTGCTCCCACTTGATAGTGTTTCTTTGGTGTATATGCAGAGCCTCTGTTTGGGTTCAAGGTGCGTTTGTAGTTTCTGGGGGGGCTCAGCGCATCTCTGAGCTGAGGCCATTCAGAGGCGGCCTGGTGATGCGCTGATCCCACTTTTTTTGCGCAATTCTTAATTTTACTGGTAGCGCGCCCAGGCTATGCATATGCATAGGTAGAATTTAGTTAGTGTTAGGTCCCCTCCCATGGAGGAAAGACTTCTTCGACAGTGGGAGGGACAAGTGCCTAACAAATTGCATGCAAGGTGTTAGTGGAAACTAACATCCTCCAAGTGGTAGACAGGTCATGTGTATGCTCATTGTGTATTTGAATCCCATGAGTGGGGTGTGCACTTTTTTGCAGGTAAGCACTCATCTGTTTTTAAGTAGCGCTGTTCATTTCTTTGCTATGTTTGATTGATTTATTTCTGGTCAGCTGCTCCCACTTGATAGTGTTTCTTTGGTGTATATGCAGAGCCTCTGTTTGGGTTCAAGGTGCGTTTGTAGTTTCTGGGGGGGCTCAGCGCATCTCTGAGCTGAGGCCATTCAGAGGCGGCCTGGTGATGCGCTGATCCCACTTTTTTTGCGCAATTCTTAATTTTACTGGTAGCGCGCCCAGGCTATGCATATGCATAGGTAGAATTTAGTTAGTGTTAGGTCCCCTCCCATGGAGGAAAGACTTCTTCGACAGTGGGAGGGACAAGTACCTAACAAATTGCATGCAAGGTGTTAGTGGAAACTAACATCCTCCAAGTGGTAGACAGGTCATGTGTATGCTCATTGTGTATTTGAATCCCATAAGTGGGGTGTGCACTTTTTTGCAGGTAAGCACTCATCTGTTTTTAAGTAGCGCTGTTCATTTCTTTGCTATGTTTGATTGATTTATTTCTGGTCAGCTGCTCCCACTTGATAGTGTTTCTTTGGTGTATATGCAGAGCCTCTGTTTGGGTTCAAGGTGCGTTTGTAGTTTCTGGGGGGGTTCAGCTCAACTCTGAGCTGAGGCCATTCAGAGGCGGCCTGGTGATGCGCTGATCCCACTTTTTTTGCGCAATTCTTAATTTTACTGGTAGCGCGCCCAGGCTATGCATATGCATAGGTAGAATTTAGTTAGTGTTAGGTCCCCTCCCATGGAGGAAAGACTTCTTCGACAGTGGGAGGGACAAGTACCTAACAAATTGCATGCAAGGTGTTAGTGGAAACTAACATCCTCCAAGTGGTAGACAGGTCATGTGTATGCTCATTGTGTATTTGAATCCCATGAGTGGGGTGTGCACTTTTTTGCAGGTAAGCACTCATCTGTTTTTAGGTAGCGCTGTTCATTTCTTTGCTATGTTTGATTGATTTATTTCTGGTCAGCTGCTCCCACTTGATAGTGTTTCTTTGGTGTATATGCAGAGCCTCTGTTTGGGTTCAAGGTGCGTTTGTAGTTTCTGGGGGGGCTCAGCGCATCTCTGAGCTGAGGCCATTCAGAGGCGGCCTGGTGATGCGCTGATCCCACTTTTTTTGCGCAATTCTTAATTTTACTGGTAGCGCGCCCAGGCTATGCATATGCATAGGTAGAATTTAGTTAGTGTTAGGTCCCCTCCCATGGAGGAAAGACTTCTTCGACAGTGGGAGGGACAAGTGCCTAACAAATTGCATGCAAGGTGTTAGTGGAAACTAACATCCTCCAAGTGGTAGACAGGTCATGTGTATGCTCATTGTGTATTTGAATCCCATGAGTGGGGTGTGCACTTTTTTGCAGGTAAGCACTCATCTGTTTTTAAGTAGCGCTGTTCATTTCTTTGCTATGTTTGATTGATTTATTTCTGGTCAGCTGCTCCCACTTGATAGTGTTTCTTTGGTGTATATGCAGAGCCTCTGTTTGGGTTCAAGGTGCGTTTGTAGTTTCTGGGGGGGCTCAGCGCATCTCTGAGCTGAGGCCATTCAGAGGCGGCCTGGTGATGCGCTGATCCCACTTTTTTTGCGCAATTCTTAATTTTACTGGTAGCGCGCCCAGGCTATGCATATGCATAGGTAGAATTTAGTTAGTGTTAGGTCCCCTCCCATGGAGGAAAGACTTCTTCGACAGTGGGAGGGACAAGTACCTAACAAATTGCATGCAAGGTGTTAGTGGAAACTAACATCCTCCAAGTGGTAGACAGGTCATGTGTATGCTCATTGTGTATTTGAATCCCATGAGTGGGGTGCGCACTTTTTTGCAGGTAAGCACTCATCTGTTTTTAAGTAGCGCTGTTCATTTCTTTGCTATGTTTGATTGATTTATTTCTGGTCAGCTGCTCCCACTTGATAGTGTTTCTTTGGTGTATATGCAGAGCCTCTGTTTGGGTTCAAGGTGCGTTTGTAGTTTCTGGGGGGGCTCAGCGCATCTCTGAGCTGAGGCCATTCAGAGGCGGCCTGGTGATGCGCTGATCCCACTTTTTTTGCGCAATTCTTAATTTTACTGGTAGCGCGCCCAGGCTATGCATATGCATAGGTAGAATTTAGTTAGTGTTAGGTCCCCTCCCATGGAGGAAAGACTTCTTCGACAGTGGGAGGGACAAGTACCTAACAAATTGCATGCAAGGTGTTAGTGGAAACTAACATCCTCCAAGTGGTAGACAGGTCATGTGTATGCTCATTGTGTATTTGAATCCCATGAGTGGGGTGTGCACTTTTTTGCAGGTAAGCACTCATCTGTTTTTAAGTAGCGCTGTTCATTTCTTTGCTATGTTTGATTGATTTATTTCTGGTCAGCTGCTCCCACTTGATAGTGTTTCTTTGGTGTATATGCAGAGCCTCTGTTTGGGTTCAAGGTGCGTTTGTAGTTTCTGGGGGGGCTCAGCGCATCTCTGAGCTGAGGCCATTCAGAGGCGGCCTGGTGATGCGCTGATCCCACTTTTTTTGCGCAATTCTTAATTTTACTGGTAGCGCGCCCAGGCTATGCATATGCATAGGTAGAATTTAGTTAGTGTTAGGTCCCCTCCCATGGAGGAAAGACTTCTTCGACAGTGGGAGGGACAAGTGCCTAACAAATTGCATGCAAGGTGTTAGTGGAAACTAACATCCTCCAAGTGGTAGACAGGTCATGTGTATGCTCATTGTGTATTTGAATCCCATGAGTGGGGTGTGCACTTTTTTGCAGGTAAGCACTCATCTGTTTTTAAGTAGCGCTGTTCATTTCTTTGCTATGTTTGATTGATTTATTTCTGGTCAGCTGCTCCCACTTGATAGTGTTTCTTTGGTGTATATGCAGAGCCTCTGTTTGGGTTCAAGGTGCGTTTGTAGTTTCTGGGGGGGCTCAGCGCATCTCTGAGCTGAGGCCATTCAGAGGCGGCCTGGTGATGCGCTGATCCCACTTTTTTTGCGCAATTCTTAATTTTACTGGTAGCGCGCCCAGGCTATGCATATGCATAGGTAGAATTTAGTTAGTGTTAGGTCCCCTCCCATGGAGGAAAGACTTCTTCGACAGTGGGAGGGACAAGTACCTAACAAATTGCATGCAAGGTGTTAGTGGAAACTAACATCCTCCAAGTGGTAGACAGGTCATGTGTATGCTCATTGTGTATTTGAATCCCATAAGTGGGGTGTGCACTTTTTTGCAGGTAAGCACTCATCTGTTTTTAAGTAGCGCTGTTCATTTCTTTGCTATGTTTGATTGATTTATTTCTGGTCAGCTGCTCCCACTTGATAGTGTTTCTTTGGTGTATATGCAGAGCCTCTGTTTGGGTTCAAGGTGCGTTTGTAGTTTCTGGGGGGGTTCAGCTCAACTCTGAGCTGAGGCCATTCAGAGGCGGCCTGGTGATGCGCTGATCCCACTTTTTTTGCGCAATTCTTAATTTTACTGGTAGCGCGCCCAGGCTATGCATATGCATAGGTAGAATTTAGTTAGTGTTAGGTCCCCTCCCATGGAGGAAAGACTTCTTCGACAGTGGGAGGGACAAGTACCTAACAAATTGCATGCAAGGTGTTAGTGGAAACTAACATCCTCCAAGTGGTAGACAGGTCATGTGTATGCTCATTGTGTATTTGAATCCCATGAGTGGGGTGTGCACTTTTTTGCAGGTAAGCACTCATCTGTTTTTAAGTAGCGCTGTTCATTTCTTTGCTATGTTTGATTGATTTATTTCTGGTCAGCTGCTCCCACTTGATAGTGTTTCTTTGGTGTATATGCAGAGCCTCTGTTTGGGTTCAAGGTGCGTTTGTAGTTTCTGGGGGGGCTCAGCGCATCTCTGAGCTGAGGCCATTCAGAGGCGGCCTGGTGATGCGCTGATCCCACTTTTTTTGCGCAATTCTTAATTTTACTGGTAGCGCGCCCAGGCTATGCATATGCATAGGTAGAATTTAGTTAGTGTTAGGTCCCCTCCCATGGAGGAAAGACTTCTTCGACAGTGGGAGGGACAAGTGCCTAACAAATTGCATGCAAGGTGTTAGTGGAAACTAACATCCTCCAAGTGGTAGACAGGTCATGTGTATGCTCATTGTGTATTTGAATCCCATGAGTGGGGTGTGCACTTTTTTGCAGGTAAGCACTCATCTGTTTTTAAGTAGCGCTGTTCATTTCTTTGCTATGTTTGATTGATTTATTTCTGGTCAGCTGCTCCCACTTGATAGTGTTTCTTTGGTGTATATGCAGAGCCTCTGTTTGGGTTCAAGGTGCGTTTGTAGTTTCTGGGGGGGCTCAGCGCATCTCTGAGCTGAGGCCATTCAGAGGCGGCCTGGTGATGCGCTGATCCCACTTTTTTTGCGCAATTCTTAATTTTACTGGTAGCGCGCCCAGGCTATGCATATGCATAGGTAGAATTTAGTTAGTGTTAGGTCCCCTCCCATGGAGGAAAGACTTCTTCGACAGTGGGAGGGACAAGTACCTAACAAATTGCATGCAAGGTGTTAGTGGAAACTAACATCCTCCAAGTGGTAGACAGGTCATGTGTATGCTCATTGTGTATTTGAATCCCATAAGTGGGGTGTGCACTTTTTTGCAGGTAAGCACTCATCTGTTTTTAAGTAGCGCTGTTCATTTCTTTGCTATGTTTGATTGATTTATTTCTGGTCAGCTGCTCCCACTTGATAGTGTTTCTTTGGTGTATATGCAGAGCCTCTGTTTGGGTTCAAGGTGCGTTTGTAGTTTCTGGGGGGGTTCAGCTCAACTCTGAGCTGAGGCCATTCAGAGGCGGCCTGGTGATGCGCTGATCCCACTTTTTTTGCGCAATTCTTAATTTTACTGGTAGCGCGCCCAGGCTATGCATATGCATAGGTAGAATTTAGTTAGTGTTAGGTCCCCTCCCATGGAGGAAAGACTTCTTCGACAGTGGGAGGGACAAGTACCTAACAAATTGCATGCAAGGTGTTAGTGGAAACTAACATCCTCCAAGTGGTAGACAGGTCATGTGTATGCTCATTGTGTATTTGAATCCCATGAGTGGGGTGTGCACTTTTTTGCAGGTAAGCACTCATCTGTTTTTAAGTAGCGCTGTTCATTTCTTTGCTATGTTTGATTGATTTATTTCTGGTCAGCTGCTCCCACTTGATAGTGTTTCTTTGGTGTATATGCAGAGCCTCTGTTTGGGTTCAAGGTGCGTTTGTAGTTTCTGGGGGGGCTCAGCGCATCTCTGAGCTGAGGCCATTCAGAGGCGGCCTGGTGATGCGCTGATTCCACTTTTTTTGCGCAATTCTTAATTTTACTGGTAGCGCGCCCAGGCTATGCATATGCATAGGTAGAATTTAGTTAGTGTTAGGTCCCCTCCCATGGAGGAAAGACTTCTTCGACAGTGGGAGGGACAAGTACCTAACAAATTGCATGCAAGGTGTTAGTGGAAACTAACATCCTCCAAGTGGTAGACAGGTCATGTGTATGCTCATTGTGTATTTGAATCCCATGAGTGGGGTGTGCACTTTTTTGCAGGTAAGCACTCATCTGTTTTTAAGTAGCGCTGTTCATTTCTTTGCTATGTTTGATTGATTGATTTCTGGTCAGCTGCTCCCACTTGATAGTGTTTCTTTGGTGTATATGCAGAGCCTCTGTTTGGGTTCAAGGTGCGTTTGTAGTTTCTGGGGGGGCTCAGCGCATCTCTGAGCTGAGGCCATTCAGAGGCGGCCTGGTGATGCGCTGATCCCACTTTTTTGCGCAATTCTTAATTTTACTGGTAGCGCGCCCAGGCTATGCATATGCATAGGTAGAATTTAGTTAGTGTTAGGTCCCCTCCCATGGAGGAAAGACTTCTTCGACAGTGGGAGGGACAAGTACCTAACAAATTGCATGCAAGGTGTTAGTGGAAACTAACATCCTCCAAGTGGTAGACAGGTCATGTGTATGCTCATTGTGTATTTGAATCCCATGAGTGGGGTGTGCACTTTTTTGCAGGTAAGCACTCATCTGTTTTTAAGTAGCGCTGTTCATTTCTTTGCTATGTTTGATTGATTTATTTCTGGTCAGCTGCTCCCACTTGATAGTGTTTCTTTGGTGTATATGCAGAGCCTCTGTTTGGGTTCAAGGTGCGTTTGTAGTTTCTGGGGGGGCTCAGCGCATCTCTGAGCTGAGGCCATTCAGAGGCGGCCTGGTGATGCGCTGATCCCACTTTTTTTGCGCAATTCTTAATTTTACTGGTAGCGCGCCCAGGCTATGCATATGCATAGGTAGAATTTAGTTAGTGTTAGGTCCCCTCCCATGGAGGAAAGACTTCTTCGACAGTGGGAGGGACAAGTACCTAACAAATTGCATGCAAGGTGTTAGTGGAAACTAACATCCTCCAAGTGGTAGACAGGTCATGTGTATGCTCATTGTGTATTTGAATCCCATGAGTGGGGTGTGCACTTTTTTGCAGGTAAGCACTCATCTGTTTTTAAGTAGCGCTGTTCATTTCTTTGCTATGTTTGATTGATTTATTTCTGGTCAGCTGCTCCCACTTGATAGTGTTTCTTTGGTGTATATGCAGAGCCTCTGTTTGGGTTCAAGGTGCGTTTGTAGTTTCTGGGGGGGCTCAGCGCATCTCTGAGCTGAGGCCATTCAGAGGCGGCCTGGTGATGCGCTGATCCCACTTTTTTTTGCGCAATTCTTAATTTTACTGGTAGCGCGCCCAGGCTATGCATATGCATAGGTAGAATTTAGTTAGTGTTAGGTCCCCTCCCATGGAGGAAAGACTTCTTCGACAGTGGGAGGGACAAGTACCTAACAAATTGCATGCAAGGTGTTAGTGGAAACTAACATCCTCCAAGTGGTAGACAGGTCATGTGTATGCTCATTGTGTATTTGAATCCCATGAGTGGGGTGTGCACTTTTTTGCAGGTAAGCACTCATCTGTTTTTAAGTAGCGCTGTTCATTTCTTTGCTATGTTTGATTGATTTATTTCTGGTCAGCTGCTCCCACTTGATAGTGTTTCTTTGGTGTATATGCAGAGCCTCTGTTTGGGTTCAAGGTGCGTTTGTAGTTTCTGGGGGGGCTCAGCGCATCTCTGAGCTGAGGCCATTCAGAGGCGGCCTGGTGATGCGCTGATCCCACTTTTTTTGCGCAATTCTTAATTTTACTGGTAGCGCGCCCAGGCTATGCATATGCATAGGTAGAATTTAGTTAGTGTTAGGTCCCCTCCCATGGAGGAAAGACTTCTTCGACAGTGGGAGGGACAAGTACCTAACAAATTGCATGCAAGGTGTTAGTGGAAACTAACATCCTCCAAGTGGTAGACAGGTCATGTGTATGCTCATTGTGTATTTGAATCCCATGAGTGGGGTGTGCACTTTTTTGCAGGTAAGCACTCATCTGTTTTTAAGTAGCGCTGTTCATTTCTTTGCTATGTTTGATTGATTTATTTCTGGTCAGCTGCTCCCACTTGATAGTGTTTCTTTGGTGTATATGCAGAGCCTCTGTTTGGGTTCAAGGTGCGTTTGTAGTTTCTGGGGGGGCTCAGCGCATCTCTGAGCTGAGGCCATTCAGAGGCGGCCTGGTGATGCGCTGATCCCACTTTTTTTGCGCAATTCTTAATTTTACTGGTAGCGCGCCCAGGCTATGCATATGCATAGGTAGAATTTAGTTAGTGTTAGGTCCCCTCCCATGGAGGAAAGACTTCTTCGACAGTGGGAGGGACAAGTACCTAACAAATTGCATGCAAGGTGTTAGTGGAAACTAACATCCTCCAAGTGGTAGACAGGTCATGTGTATGCTCATTGTGTATTTGAATCCCATGAGTGGGGTGTGCACTTTTTTGCAGGTAAGCACTCATCTGTTTTTAAGTAGCGCTGTTCATTTCTTTGCTATGTTTGATTGATTTATTTCTGGTCAGCTGCTCCCACTTGATAGTGTTTCTTTGGTGTATATGCAGAGCCTCTGTTTGGGTTCAAGGTGCGTTTGTAGTTTCTGGGGGGGCTCAGCGCATCTCTGAGCTGAGGCCATTCAGAGGCGGCCTGGTGATGCGCTGATCCCACTTTTTTTGCGCAATTCTTAATTTTACTGGTAGCGCGCCCAGGCTATGCATATGCATAGGTAGAATTTAGTTAGTGTTAGGTCCCCTCCCATGGAGGAAAGACTTCTTCGACAGTGGGAGGGACAAGTACCTAACAAATTGCATGCAAGGTGTTAGTGGAAACTAACATCCTCCAAGTGGTAGACAGGTCATGTGTATGCTCATTGTGTATTTGAATCCCATGAGTGGGGTGTGCACTTTTTTGCAGGTAAGCACTCATCTGTTTTTAAGTAGCGCTGTTCATTTCTTTGCTATGTTTGATTGATTTATTTCTGGTCAGCTGCTCCCACTTGATAGTGTTTCTTTGGTGTATATGCAGAGCCTCTGTTTGGGTTCAAGGTGCGTTTGTAGTTTCTGGGGGGGCTCAGCGCATCTCTGAGCTGAGGCCATTCAGAGGCGGCCTGGTGATGCGCTGATCCCACTTTTTTTGCGCAATTCTTAATTTTACTGGTAGCGCGCCCAGGCTATGCATATGCATAGGTAGAATTTAGTTAGTGTTAGGTCCCCTCCCATGGAGGAAAGACTTCTTCGACAGTGGGAGGGACAAGTACCTAACAAATTGCATGCAAGGTGTTAGTGGAAACTAACATCCTCCAAGTGGTAGACAGGTCATGTGTATGCTCATTGTGTATTTGAATCCCATAAGTGGGGTGTGCACTTTTTTGCAGGTAAGCACTCATCTGTTTTTAAGTAGCGCTGTTCATTTCTTTGCTATGTTTGATTGATTTATTTCTGGTCAGCTGCTCCCACTTGATAGTGTTTCTTTGGTGTATATGCAGAGCCTCTGTTTGGGTTCAAGGTGCGTTTGTAGTTTCTGGGGGGGTTCAGCTCAACTCTGAGCTGAGGCCATTCAGAGGCGGCCTGGTGATGCGCTGATCCCACTTTTTTTGCGCAATTCTTAATTTTACTGGTAGCGCGCCCAGGCTATGCATATGCATAGGTAGAATTTAGTTAGTGTTAGGTCCCCTCCCATGGAGGAAAGACTTCTTCGACAGTGGGAGGGACAAGTACCTAACAAATTGCATGCAAGGTGTTAGTGGAAACTAACATCCTCCAAGTGGTAGACAGGTCATGTGTATGCTCATTGTGTATTTGAATCCCATGAGTGGGGTGTGCACTTTTTTGCAGGTAAGCACTCATCTGTTTTTAAGTAGCGCTGTTCATTTCTTTGCTATGTTTGATTGATTTATTTCTGGTCAGCTGCTCCCACTTGATAGTGTTTCTTTGGTGTATATGCAGAGCCTCTGTTTGGGTTCAAGGTGCGTTTGTAGTTTCTGGGGGGGCTCAGCGCATCTCTGAGCTGAGGCCATTCAGAGGCGGCCTGGTGATGCGCTGATCCCACTTTTTTTGCGCAATTCTTAATTTTACTGGTAGCGCGCCCAGGCTATGCATATGCATAGGTAGAATTTAGTTAGTGTTAGGTCCCCTCCCATGGAGGAAAGACTTCTTCGACAGTGGGAGGGACAAGTACCTAACAAATTGCATGCAAGGTGTTAGTGGAAACTAACATCCTCCAAGTGGTAGACAGGTCATGTGTATGCTCATTGTGTATTTGAATCCCATGAGTGGGGTGTGCACTTTTTTGCAGGTAAGCACTCATCTGTTTTTAAGTAGCGCTGTTCATTTCTTTGCTATGTTTGATTGATTTATTTCTGGTCAGCTGCTCCCACTTGATAGTGTTTCTTTGGTGTATATTGATGGATATAACTTCTTAGGCTACACAAAGGACAGGCAGACTAGTCTGTGTTACACTGAACTCTGCTCAGGAACCAACGAGCACAGAACCTTTTATTTTATCACTATGACACAGCAAGAACTGGAACACACATACAAGTAACATTGCCATCTAGTGGCCATGCAGTATACTAGTCATACAGTAGTTGTTGCATATACAATACATTCCTTGTATGCTAACACCCCCACTCAACAACTACTAACTATGTCAGTCCCATTTCTGATCTAAGATCCTCAAATCTATTTTTAGGAAGTGGCTTTGTCAAAGCATCAGCAATCATTTTTTCTGATTCACAGTACATAAGTACAATCAATTTTTGATCAACTAGGTCATGAATGTAATGATGTCTGACGTCAATGTGCTTGGTTCTTGCACTTATCTTCTCACTTGTTGCAAGCTTAATGCAAGCCTGATTGTCCTCAAATAAGACAGTAGGTTCTGATGTTGCCTCTCCAAGATCCTTGAGTAATTGCTGTAACCACACAACTTCTTGACTGGCATACGCTGCCGATATGTATTCAGCTTCTGTAGAAGACAGTGCCACTGACGTTTGTTTCTTACTGGACCAAGATATAGGACTGTTTCCCAATTTTAATAAGTAACCACTGGTGGACTTGCGTGTGTTGTGGTCACCTGCCCAATCAGAGTCCACATATCCCATGAGGTTTAAGTCACCACTCGCTGACAGTTTCAAACTTAAGCCTTTTGTCTGTTTCAGATATCTCATAACTCTTTTAATTGCATTCCAGTCTCTTTCACGTGGTTTATCAACTCGTCTGCAAAGAAGAGACATGGCAGCTGCAATGTCTGGACGTGTAGTGGTTGCAATGTAGAGAAGTGCCCCCACTGCTTGTCTGTACTGTTCATTAGATGTGAGAAGATCATCTTCTCCTTCTAACTTTGGATAGGCTGTATCCATAGGTGTGCTTGTTCCTTTGGCCTCTGTCATGTTGAATTGCTGAAGAATAGACTCAATTTTTGCACTCTGGTTTAACAGGAAGCTTCCATCTTTCTCACGCTGGATGTCAATTCCAAGATAATATGTCACTTCTCCTAGGTCTTTTGTTTCAAAATGCTTGTTGAGTACTCCTGTTAATTTTCCAATTTCATTGTTGTTTTTGTGAGCAATGATCAGGTCATCAACATAAACTAATAGATACATCCATTCAGCGTCTATTTGTTTGGCGTATAGGCACGGATCAGCCTTGCTTCTTGTAAATCCTTCACTTAATAGAACTTGATTAATTTTTGAGTTCCACGCTCGTGCTGATTGTTTGAGGCCATAAAGAGATTTTTGCAACTTGCAGACAAGGTGCTCTTGTCCCTTTTTCACATATCCTTCTGGCTGACACATGTAAATTTCTTCTTCAATATCACCATTAAGAAAAGCTGTCTTTATATCGTGGTGTTTCACAATCATTTTTCGCATGGCAGCCACTGTCATAAGTGTTCTGAAAGTACTTTGTTTAGCGACTGGCGCAAAAGTAGCATCATAGTCCTCACCGAACTTCTGTGAGTATCCTTTAGCAACCAACCTTGCCTTGTACCGACAGATTTTTCCTTCAGAATTACATTTGGTTTTAAAAACCCATTTACATCCTATGGCATGTTTACCTTGAGGTAGCTCTGAAAGAGTCCATGTCTGTAGATCTTTGAGTGATGCCATCTCTTCATCAGCAGCTTTATTCCACATTTGCTTCTCATGCATTGACAGTTCATGCATCTCCTTCCATGAACCAGGTTCAGTTTGAATGGCTCTTCGGGCTATGTAAGATAGTCGTTCAGCTGGAACACCTTTATTGGTTCTGGTTGATCTTCTGATCGAAGGCGTCTCTGGTTCAGTTTCTGATTTTTCTGTAATAATTTCTATTTCTGTGTCATTTTCTTTATTTTCTTGAGTGACAGATGTTGATTCTTCCTCAGTTTGGATAGTTTGAGTCGGCTGTTCAAACTTTACACATACAGAGCTTTCATCAATAATCACACTTCTGCTGACTGTTATCTTATTTGTGTCTTGATGTAAAATTCTGTATCCTTTTTGTGATTCACTGTACCCCACAAGTATTCCTTCTTCTGCACACGCATCCCATTTTGTACGTTTTTCTTTTGGAATGTGTACATAGGCTTTGCTTCCAAAAATTTTGATATGTCTTAAATCTGGTTTCTTTTTGTTCCACAGTTCATATGGAGTTTTTGTTGTTGCTTTTCCTGGCAAACGATTTTGAAGGTAACATGCCGTCATGATAGCTTCTCCCCAGTATGTGGTTGGCATATCAGCATCAAAGAGCATGCTTCTCCCACTCTCGCACAGCGTGCGGTTCATTCTCTCTGCAACTCCATTTTGCTCTGGGTTATATGGAACAGTCGTCTGGAACAAGATTCCATGTTTCCTCAGAATGGCTTGCGTTTTACCACTTGTATATTCTGAGCCATTATCTGTCCGTAGTACTTTGGGCATCCTGCCAAATGTATTACTTACTTGAGCGAGATACTCTTCTAATTTCCCTGGCACTTCTTCCTTATTGTGAAGTAGAAATACTGTAGTGTATCTGGAGTAATCATCAATGAAAGTCAGAAAGTACTTTTTCTTTCCTGGAGTTAAAGTTTTCATAGGACCACAAAGATCTGAATGAATCAAGTCCAGAGTTTTCTGAGCTTTGCTGCTGGTCTGCTTGGGAAAAGGTTTCCTTGTCATTTTTCCTTTAATACAGCTGGTGCAGATCACCGTTTGATCACATGGATTGATCTTAATACCACTTGCATAGTTATTCTCACCTATTTTCTTTATTGTATCAGGACTTCTGTGCCCGAGGCGTCTGTGCCACGTGTGGATGCAGTCTGAATGCTTATCCTCTTTGGCGGTTTTAACTATTTCACTGCAGTTCAGCCGATATAGTTCATCTGTGATTTTAGCCTTTGCAAGCAAGCAATCCCCTTTTGTGATGACACAACTGTCACCCTGAAATGTGACTACATTGCCTTGGTCAGTGAGCTTCTTTACTGACAAAAGATTGCTGTCAAGGTCTGGCACATACAGAACATTTCTCATATGGATCTTTCTAGTGACATGTGGAGAGATAGGACAGTATAGAAAGCCATCTCCTATTCCCACTGAATTTGTGAATTGTCCATTAGCTGTAGTTATCCTTTCTGTTTTGCTTTCATCAAGCTGAGTGAAGAAATGTCTGTCATTTGTCATGTGACTAGTAGCACCTGAGTCCACACACCATGCTTGCACTGAGGTGACACCATTTTTGGATCCAAATGCAAACTCCTTTGTTTCTGTGACATTCTTAGCTTGTTGCAATCCACTCTGTTTTTGCATTCTAGCTTTCCAGATTCTACAATCTGCCTTTAGGTGTCCTGGCTTTTTGCACACAAAGCATTCCCGTTTTTCTAGCTGCATATTACTTTTGTACTTTACCTTTAAAGCAGTCTCTGAACATACACTTGCATGACTCATACTTTCTGCTTTACGCTTGTATTCATCCACAAGCTTGCCTTTTACATATTCCAGTGTTAGTTCATCATCTGGACGTGCATCTAGTGCTGTGACAAGTGCCTCATAACTTTCAGGAAGTCCACTTAACAATAATGCTGCCACATGAAAGTCCTTTATATCTTCACCAATCCCTCTCAGTCTCTCCACCATTTCTAAGGTCTGTCTTATATAGTCCTGCATTTCCTGGTCTTTCTGTAGCTTGGTCTGATAAAGCTTTCTGATTAAATACAGTTTATTGCTGAGATTGACTCTTTCATGCACTTTCTGTAGTCCTGCCCACATTTCTTTAGCAGTCTTACAGTTACATATATGTATGATTTGATCATCATCTATGCATAGGGAGATTGTGCTCTGAGCTTTCTGATCTCTGTCTATCCACTCCTCCGTGGGCTGTTCAGGTCTGGGTTCATCTATACATTTCCACGTACCTTCTCTTATAAGCAGCATTTTCATCTTGAATTTCCAGGACTGGTAGTTCTGATTTGATAGATTTGCAATGGAGAACTTTGCTGAGGGGATGCTGGCAGCCATTTCTGCTGTTTGTCTTTCTGGTGCTGTCTCCTGCACTCAATTGCTGTAGCTTGCTGTATCTGGTTATATCCTGGGCTTCTGTAGCATGTGCTGGATTTCTGTAGCATGACCTGGGCCCATAACCTGATGGATATAACTTCTTAGGCTACACAAAGGACAGGCAGACTAGTCTGTGTTACACTGAACTCTGCTCAGGAACCAACGAGCACAGAACCTTTTATTTTATCACTATGACACAGCAAGAACTGGAACACACATACAAGTAACATTGCCATCTAGTGGCCATGCAGTATACTAGTCATACAGTAGTTGTTGCATATACAATACATTCCTTGTATGCTAACATATATGCAGAGCCTCTGTTTGGGTTCAAGGTGCGTTTGTAGTTTCTGGGGGGGCTCAGCGCATCTCTGAGCTGAGGCCATTCAGAGGCGGCCTGGTGATGCGCTGATCCCACTTTTTTTGCGCAATTCTTAATTTTACTGGTAGCGCGCCCAGGCTATGCATATGCATAGGTAGAATTTAGTTAGTGTTAGGTCCCCTCCCATGGAGGAAAGACTTCTTCGACAGTGGGAGGGACAAGTACCTAACAAATTGCATGCAAGGTGTTAGTGGAAACTAACATCCTCCAAGTGGTAGACAGGTCATGTGTATGCTCATTGTGTATTTGAATCCCATAAGTGGGGTGTGCACTTTTTTGCAGGTAAGCACTCATCTGTTTTTAAGTAGCGCTGTTCATTTCTTTGCTATGTTTGATTGATTTATTTCTGGTCAGCTGCTCCCACTTGATAGTGTTTCTTTGGTGTATATGCAGAGCCTCTGTTTGGGTTCAAGGTGCGTTTGTAGTTTCTGGGGGGGTTCAGCTCAACTCTGAGCTGAGGCCATTCAGAGGCGGCCTGGTGATGCGCTGATCCCACTTTTTTTGCGCAATTCTTAATTTTACTGGTAGCGCGCCCAGGCTATGCATATGCATAGGTAGAATTTAGTTAGTGTTAGGTCCCCTCCCATGGAGGAAAGACTTCTTCGACAGTGGGAGGGACAAGTACCTAACAAATTGCATGCAAGGTGTTAGTGGAAACTAACATCCTCCAAGTGGTAGACAGGTCATGTGTATGCTCATTGTGTATTTGAATCCCATGAGTGGGGTGTGCACTTTTTTGCAGGTAAGGCCCGGTTCACATTAGCGGTGGCCGTCCGGAATCGCCGTGCCGGAGCCGGACCGCTTGCAGAACGGACGGAACGGACGCACGGCAATAGCAATGAAAGCCTATGCGTCCGTTCACATGCGTCCGTTCTGCCGGACCGGATCCGGACCGGATCCGGACTCCGGCGTCCGTTCCAACATGCGCTATTTTTTGGTCCGGCTCCTCCGGCAGCCGTATCCGGGGCGGAGCCGGACTGCACCATCCGGCCAATGGAAACCAATGAGAACCGGAGGGCGCACAACACACTGGCTACAAAAACCGGACGTTCTACCCCACTTCCTATGCATTTTGGATGGGGCCCACATGGGCCCAGCGTTCAGGTGGCGCAGCAGCGATTTCATGCTGGAGCTCTAGGCAGCAACATGTCTGATTAGTCTGATAACGAGGAGGCGAACAACAGAGAATTCCCAGGTATACGAGTAAAAAATGCCTGGATCCATGGTCCCAACTGCAGTCTCTGTATCCACGGATGGTCTCCACACGTCCACCTGTCTCCAACAATGACCCCAGACCCTTCTGCTGACCTCCCAGACCCCAGGTAATAACAGGTTGTTATCTCCTTAAGAAACCGGATCCAGACCGCAACCGTGTTCACACCGCACGGAAACCGGATGCAAACGGACCGGATCCGGACCGGATCCGGATAGGAACCGTACGGATCAGGTCCGGTCCGGATACGGTGCGGTCCGGACATCCGGTGCGGTTTTGACTAAACCGCAAGTGTGAACGGGGCCTAAGCACTCATCTGTTTTTAAGTAGCGCTGTTCATTTCTTTGCTATGTTTGATTGATTTATTTCTGGTCAGCTGCTCCCACTTGATAGTGTTTCTTTGGTGTATATGCAGAGCCTCTGTTTGGGCTCAAGGTGCGTTTGTAGTTTCTGGGGGGGCTCAGCGCATCTCTGAGCTGAGGCCATTCAGAGGCGGCCTGGTGATGCGCTGATCCCACTTTTTTTGCGCAATTCTTAATTTTACTGGTAGCGCGCCCAGGCTATGCATATGCATAGGTAGAATTTAGTTAGTGTTAGGTCCCCTCCCATGGAGGAAAGACTTCTTCGACAGTGGGAGGGACAAGTACCTAACAAATTGCATGCAAGGTGTTAGTGGAAACTAACATCCTCCAAGTGGTAGACAGGTCATGTGTATGCTCATTGTGTATTTGAATCCCATGAGTGGGGTGTGCACTTTTTTGCAGGTAAGCACTCATCTGTTTTTAAGTAGCGCTGTTCATTTCTTTGCTATGTTTGATTGATTTATTTCTGGTCAGCTGCTCCCACTTGATAGTGTTTCTTTGGTGTATATGCAGAGCCTCTGTTTGGGTTCAAGGTGCGTTTGTAGTTTCTGGGGGGGCTCAGCGCATCTCTGAGCTGAGGCCATTCAGAGGCGGCCTGGTGATGCGCTGATCCCACTTTTTTTGCGCAATTCTTAATTTTACTGGTAGCGCGCCCAGGCTATGCATATGCATAGGTAGAATTTAGTTAGTGTTAGGTCCCCTCCCATGGAGGAAAGACTTCTTCGACAGTGGGAGGGACAAGTACCTAACAAATTGCATGCAAGGTGTTAGTGGAAACTAACATCCTCCAAGTGGTAGACAGGTCATGTGTATGCTCATTGTGTATTTGAATCCCATGAGTGGGGTGTGCACTTTTTTGCAGGTAAGCACTCATCTGTTTTTAAGTAGCGCTGTTCATTTCTTTGCTATGTTTGATTGATTTATTTCTGGTCAGCTGCTCCCACTTGATAGTGTTTCTTTGGTGTATATGCAGAGCCTCTGTTTGGGTTCAAGGTGCGTTTGTAGTTTCTGGGGGGGCTCAGCGCATCTCTGAGCTGAGGCCATTCAGAGGCGGCCTGGTGATGCGCTGATCCCACTTTTTTTGCGCAATTCTTAATTTTACTGGTAGCGCGCCCAGGCTATGCATATGCATAGGTAGAATTTAGTTAGTGTTAGGTCCCCTCCCATGGAGGAAAGACTTCTTCGACAGTGGGAGGGACAAGTACCTAACAAATTGCATGCAAGGTGTTAGTGGAAACTAACATCCTCCAAGTGGTAGACAGGTCATGTGTATGCTCATTGTGTATTTGAATCCCATGAGTGGGGTGTGCACTTTTTTGCAGGTAAGCACTCATCTGTTTTTAAGTAGCGCTGTTCATTTCTTTGCTATGTTTGATTGATTTATTTCTGGTCAGCTGCTCCCACTTGATAGTGTTTCTTTGGTGTATATGCAGAGCCTCTGTTTGGGTTCAAGGTGCGTTTGTAGTTTCTGGGGGGGCTCAGCGCATCTCTGAGCTGAGGCCATTCAGAGGCGGCCTGGTGATGCGCTGATCCCACTTTTTTTGCGCAATTCTTAATTTTACTGGTAGCGCGCCCAGGCTATGCATATGCATAGGTAGAATTTAGTTAGTGTTAGGTCCCCTCCCATGGAGGAAAGACTTCTTCGACAGTGGGAGGGACAAGTACCTAACAAATTGCATGCAAGGTGTTAGTGGAAACTAACATCCTCCAAGTGGTAGACAGGTCATGTGTATGCTCATTGTGTATTTGAATCCCATAAGTGGGGTGTGCACTTTTTTGCAGGTAAGCACTCATCTGTTTTTAAGTAGCGCTGTTCATTTCTTTGCTATGTTTGATTGATTTATTTCTGGTCAGCTGCTCCCACTTGATAGTGTTTCTTTGGTGTATATGCAGAGCCTCTGTTTGGGTTCAAGGTGCGTTTGTAGTTTCTGGGGGGGTTCAGCTCAACTCTGAGCTGAGGCCATTCAGAGGCGGCCTGGTGATGCGCTGATCCCACTTTTTTTTGCGCAATTCTTAATTTTACTGGTAGCGCGCCCAGGCTATGCATATGCATAGGTAGAATTTAGTTAGTGTTAGGTCCCCTCCCATGGAGGAAAGACTTCTTCGACAGTGGGAGGGACAAGTACCTAACAAATTGCATGCAAGGTGTTAGTGGAAACTAACATCCTCCAAGTGGTAGACAGGTCATGTGTATGCTCATTGTGTATTTGAATCCCATGAGTGGGGTGTGCACTTTTTTGCAGGTAAGCACTCATCTGTTTTTAAGTAGCGCTGTTCATTTCTTTGCTATGTTTGATTGATTTATTTCTGGTCAGCTGCTCCCACTTGATAGTGTTTCTTTGGTGTATATGCAGAGCCTCTGTTTGGGTTCAAGGTGTGTTTGTAGTTTCTGGGGGGGCTCAGCTCATCTCTGAGCTGAGGCCATTCAGAGGCGGCCTGGTGGTGCGCTGATCCCACTTTTTGCGCAATTCTTAATTTTACTGGTAGCGCGCCCAGGCTATGCATATGCATAGGTAGAATTTAGTTAGTGTTAGGTCCCCTCCCATGGAGGAAAGACTTCTTCGACAGTGGGAGGGACAAGTACCTAACAAATTGCATGCAAGGTGTTAGTGGAAACTAACATCCTCCAAGTGGTAGACAGGTCATGTGTATGCTCATTGTGTATTTGAATCCCATGAGTGGGGTGTGCACTTTTTTGCAGGTAAGCACTCATCTGTTTTTAAGTAGCGCTGTTCATTTCTTTGCTATGTTTGATTGATTTATTTCTGGTCAGCTGCTCCCACTTGATAGTGTTTCTTTGGTGTATATGCAGAGCCTCTGTTTGGGTTCAAGGTGCGTTTGTAGTTTCTGGGGGGGCTCAGCGCATCTCTGAGCTGAGGCCATTCAGAGGCGGCCTGGTGATGCGCTGATCCCACTTTTTTTGCGCAATTCTTAATTTTACTGGTAGCGCGCCCAGGCTATGCATATGCATAGGTAGAATTTACTTAGTGTTAGGTCCCCTCCCATGGAGGAAAGACTTCTTCGACAGTGGGAGGGACAAGTACCTAACAAATTGCATGCAAGGTGTTAGTGGAAACTAACATCCTCCAAGTGGTAGACAGGTCATGTGTATGCTCATTGTGTATTTGAATCCCATGAGTGGGGTGCGCACTTTTTTGCAGGTAAGCACTCATCTGTTTTTAAGTAGCGCTGTTCATTTCTTTGCTATGTTTGATTGATTTATTTCTGGTCAGCTGCTCCCACTTGATAGTGTTTCTTTGGTGTATATGCAGAGCCTCTGTTTGGGTTCAAGGTGCGTTTGTAGTTTCTGGGGGGGGGGCTCAGCGCATCTCTGAGCTGAGGCCATTCAGAGGCGGCCTGGTGATGCGCTGATCCCACTTTTTTTGCGCAATTCTTAATTTTACTGGTATTGCGCGCCCAGGCTATGCATATGCATAGGTAGAATTTAGTTAGTGTTAGGTCCCCTCCCATGGAGGAAAGACTTCTTCGACAGTGGGAGGGACAAGTACCTAACAAATTGCATGCAAGGTGTTAGTGGAAACTAACATCCTCCAAGTGGTAGACAGGTCATGTGTATGCTCATTGTGTATTTGAATCCCATGAGTGGGGTGTGCACTTTTTTGCAGGTAAGCACTCATCTGTTTTTAAGTAGCGCTGTTCATTTCTTTGCTATGTTTGATTGATTTATTTCTGGTCAGCTGCTCCCACTTGATAGTGTTTCTTTGGTGTATATGCAGAGCCTCTGTTTGGGTTCAAGGTGCGTTTGTAGTTTCTGGGGGGGCTCAGCGCATCTCTGAGCTGAGGCCATTCAGAGGCGGCCTGGTGATGCGCTGATCCCACTTTTTTTGCGCAATTCTTAATTTTACTGGTAGCGCGCCCAGGCTATGCATATGCATAGGTAGAATTTAGTTAGTGTTAGGTCCCCTCCCATGGAGGAAAGACTTCTTCGACAGTGGGAGGGACAAGTACCTAACAAATTGCATGCAAGGTGTTAGTGGAAACTAACATCCTCCAAGTGGTAGACAGGTCATGTGTATGCTCATTGTGTATTTGAATCCCATGAGTGGGGTGTGCACTTTTTTGCAGGTAAGCACTCATCTGTTTTTAAGTAGCGCTGTTCATTTCTTTGCTATGTTTGATTGATTTATTTCTGGTCAGCTGCTCCCACTTGATAGTGTTTCTTTGGTGTATATGCAGAGCCTCTGTTTGGGTTCAAGGTGCGTTTGTAGTTTCTGGGGGGGCTCAGCGCATCTCTGAGCTGTGGCAATTCAGAGGCGGCCTGGTGATGCGCTGATTCCACTTTTTTTGCGCAATTCTTAATTTTACTGGTAGCGCGCCCAGGCTATGCATATGCATAGGTAGAATTTAGTTAGTGTTAGGTCCCCTCCCATGGAGGAAAGACTTCTTCGACAGTGGGAGGGACAAGTACCTAACAAATTGCATGCAAGGTGTTAGTGGAAACTAACATCCTCCAAGTGGTAGACAGGTCATGTGTATGCTCATTGTGTATTTGAATCCCATGAGTGGGGTGTGCACTTTTTTTGCAGGTAAGCACTCATCTGTTTTTAAGTAGCGCTGTTCATTTCTTTGCTATGTTTGATTGATTTATTTCTGGTCAGCTGCTCCCACTTGATAGTGTTTCTTTGGTGTATATGCAGAGCCTCTGTTTGGGTTCAAGGTGCGTTTGTAGTTTCTGGGGGGGCTCAGCGCATCTCTGAGCTGAGGCCATTCAGAGGCGGCCTGGTGATGCGCTGATCCCACTTTTTTTGCGCAATTCTTAATTTTACTGGTAGCGCGCCCAGGCTATGCATATGCATAGGTAGAATTTAGTTAGTGTTAGGTCCCCTCCCATGGAGGAAAGACTTCTTCGACAGTGGGAGGGACAAGTACCTAACAAATTGCATGCAAGGTGTTAGTGGAAACTAACATCCTCCAAGTGGTAGACAGGTCATGTGTATGCTCATTGTGTATTTGAACTCCATGAGTGGGGTGTGCACTTTTTTGCATGTAAGCACTCATCTGTTTTTAAGTAGCGCTGTTCATTTCTTTGCTATGTTTGATTGATTTATTTCTGGTCAGCTGCTCCCACTTGATAGTGTTTCTTTGGTGTATATGCAGAGCCTCTGTTTGGGTTCAAGGTGCGTTTGTAGTTTCTGGGGGGGCTCAGCGCATCTCTGAGCTGAGGCCATTCAGAGGCGGCCTGGTGATGCGCTGATCCCACTTTTTTTGCGCAATTCTTAATTTTACTGGTAGCGCGCCCAGGCTATGCATATGCATAGGTAGAATTTAGTTAGTGTTAGGTCCCCTCCCATGGAGGAAAGACTTCTTCGACAGTGGGAGGGACAAGTACCTAACAAATTGCATGCAAGGTGTTAGTGGAAACTAACATCCTCCAAGTGGTAGACAGGTCATGTGTATGCTCATTGTGTATTTGAATCCCATGAGTGGGGTGCGCACTTTTTTGCAGGTAAGCACTCATCTGTTTTTAAGTAGCGCTGTTCATTTCTTTGCTATGTTTGATTGATTTATTTCTGGTCAGCTGCTCCCACTTGATAGTGTTTCTTTGGTGTATATGCAGAGCCTCTGTTTGGGTTCAAGGTGCGTTTGTAGTTTCTGGGGGGGGGCTCAGCGCATCTCTGAGCTGAGGCCATTCAGAGGCGGCCTGGTGATGCGCTGATCCCACTTTTTTTGCGCAATTCTTAATTTTACTGGTATTGCGCGCCCAGGCTATGCATATGCATAGGTAGAATTTAGTTAGTGTTAGGTCCCCTCCCATGGAGGAAAGACTTCTTCGACAGTGGGAGGGACAAGTACCTAACAAATTGCATGCAAGGTGTTAGTGGAAACTAACATCCTCCAAGTGGTAGACAGGTCATGTGTATGCTCATTGTGTATTTGAATCCCATGAGTGGGGTGTGCACTTTTTTGCAGGTAAGCACTCATCTGTTTTTAAGTAGCGCTGTTCATTTCTTTGCTATGTTTGATTGATTTATTTCTGGTCAGCTGCTCCCACTTGATAGTGTTTCTTTGGTGTATATGCAGAGCCTCTGTTTGGGTTCAAGGTGCGTTTGTAGTTTCTGGGGGGGCTCAGCGCATCTCTGAGCTGAGGCCATTCAGAGGCGGCCTGGTGATGCGCTGATCCCACTTTTTTTGCGCAATTCTTAATTTTACTGGTAGCGCGCCCAGGCTATGCATATGCATAGGTAGAATTTAGTTAGTGTTAGGTCCCCTCCCATGGAGGAAAGACTTCTTCGACAGTGGGAGGGACAAGTACCTAACAAATTGCATGCAAGGTGTTAGTGGAAACTAACATCCTCCAAGTGGTAGACAGGTCATGTGTATGCTCATTGTGTATTTGAATCCCATGAGTGGGGTGTGCACTTTTTTGCAGGTAAGCACTCATCTGTTTTTAAGTAGCGCTGTTCATTTCTTTGCTATGTTTGATTGATTTATTTCTGGTCAGCTGCTCCCACTTGATAGTGTTTCTTTGGTGTATATGCAGAGCCTCTGTTTGGGTTCAAGGTGCGTTTGTAGTTTCTGGGGGGGCTCAGCGCATCTCTGAGCTGTGGCAATTCAGAGGCGGCCTGGTGATGCGCTGATTCCACTTTTTTTGCGCAATTCTTAATTTTACTGGTAGCGCGCCCAGGCTATGCATATGCATAGGTAGAATTTAGTTAGTGTTAGGTCCCCTCCCATGGAGGAAAGACTTCTTCGACAGTGGGAGGGACAAGTACCTAACAAATTGCATGCAAGGTGTTAGTGGAAACTAACATCCTCCAAGTGGTAGACAGGTCATGTGTATGCTCATTGTGTATTTGAATCCCATGAGTGGGGTGTGCACTTTTTTTGCAGGTAAGCACTCATCTGTTTTTAAGTAGCGCTGTTCATTTCTTTGCTATGTTTGATTGATTTATTTCTGGTCAGCTGCTCCCACTTGATAGTGTTTCTTTGGTGTATATGCAGAGCCTCTGTTTGGGTTCAAGGTGCGTTTGTAGTTTCTGGGGGGGCTCAGCGCATCTCTGAGCTGAGGCCATTCAGAGGCGGCCTGGTGATGCGCTGATCCCACTTTTTTTGCGCAATTCTTAATTTTACTGGTAGCGCGCCCAGGCTATGCATATGCATAGGTAGAATTTAGTTAGTGTTAGGTCCCCTCCCATGGAGGAAAGACTTCTTCGACAGTGGGAGGGACAAGTACCTAACAAATTGCATGCAAGGTGTTAGTGGAAACTAACATCCTCCAAGTGGTAGACAGGTCATGTGTATGCTCATTGTGTATTTGAACTCCATGAGTGGGGTGTGCACTTTTTTGCATGTAAGCACTCATCTGTTTTTAAGTAGCGCTGTTCATTTCTTTGCTATGTTTGATTGATTTATTTCTGGTCAGCTGCTCCCACTTGATAGTGTTTCTTTGGTGTATATGCAGAGCCTCTGTTTGGGTTCAAGGTGCGTTTGTAGTTTCTGGGGGGGCTCAGCGCATCTCTGAGCTGAGGCCATTCAGAGGCGGCCTGGTGATGCGCTGATCCCACTTTTTTTGCGCAATTCTTAATTTTACTGGTAGCGCGCCCAGGCTATGCATATGCATAGGTAGAATTTAGTTAGTGTTAGGTCCCCTCCCATGGAGGAAAGACTTCTTCGACAGTGGGAGGGACAAGTACCTAACAAATTGCATGCAAGGTGTTAGTGGAAACTAACATCCTCCAAGTGGTAGACAGGTCATGTGTATGCTCATTGTGTATTTGAATCCCATGAGTGGGGTGTGCACTTTTTTGCAGGTAAGCACTCATCTGTTTTTAAGTAGCGCTGTTCATTTCTTTGCTATGTTTGATTGATTTATTTCTGGTCAGCTGCTCCCACTTGATAGTGTTTCTTTGGTGTATATGCAGAGCCTCTGTTTGGGTTCAAGGTGCGTTTGTAGTTTCTGGGGGGGCTCAGCGCATCTCTGAGCTGAGGCCATTCAGAGGCGGCCTGGTGATGCGCTGATCCCACTTTTTTTGCGCAATTCTTAATTTTACTGGTAGCGCGCCCAGGCTATGCATATGCATAGGTAGAATTTAGTTAGTGTTAGGTCCCCTCCCATGGAGGAAAGACTTCTTCGACAGTGGGAGGGACAAGTACCTAACAAATTGCATGCAAGGTGTTAGTGGAAACTAACATCCTCCAAGTGGTAGACAGGTCATGTGTATGCTCATTGTGTATTTGAATCCCATGAGTGGGGTGTGCACTTTTTTGCAGGTAAGCACTCATCTGTTTTTAAGTAGCGCTGTTCATTTCTTTGCTATGTTTGATTGATTTATTTCTGGTCAGCTGCTCCCACTTGATAGTGTTTCTTTGGTGTATATGCAGAGCCTCTGTTTGGGTTCAAGGTGTGTTTGTAGTTTCTGGGGGGGCTCAGCTCATCTCTGAGCTGAGGCCATTCAGAGGCGGCCTGGTGGTGCGCTGATCCCACTTTTTTTGCGCAATTCTTAATTTTACTGGTAGCGCGCCCAGGCTATGCATATGCATAGGTAGAATTTAGTTAGTGTTAGGTCCCCTCCCATGGAGGAAAGACTTCTTCGACAGTGGGAGGGACAAGTACCTAACAAATTGCATGCAAGGTGTTAGTGGAAACTAACATCCTCCAAGTGGTAGACAGGTCATGTGTATGCTCATTGTGTATTTGAATCCCATGAGTGGGGTGTGCACTTTTTTGCAGGTAAGCACTCATCTGTTTTTAAGTAGCGCTGTTCATTTCTTTGCTATGTTTGATTGATTTATTTCTGGTCAGCTGCTCCCACTTGATAGTGTTTCTTTGGTGTATATGCAGAGCCTCTGTTTGGGTTCAAGGTGCGTTTGTAGTTTCTGGGGGGGCTCAGCGCATCTCTGAGCTGAGGCCATTCAGAGGCGGCCTGGTGATGCGCTGATCCCACTTTTTTTGCGCAATTCTTAATTTTACTGGTAGCGCACCCAGGCTATGCATATGCATAGGTAGAATTTAGTTAGTGTTAGGTCCCCTCCCATGGAGGAAAGACTTCTTCGACAGTGGGAGGGACAAGTACCTAACAAATTGCATGCAAGGTGTTAGTGGAAACTAACATCCTCCAAGTGGTAGACAGGTCATGTGTATGCTCATTGTGTATTTGAATCCCATGAGTGGGGTGCGCACTTTTTTGCAGGTAAGCACTCATCTGTTTTTAAGTAGCGCTGTTCATTTCTTTGCTATGTTTGATTGATTTATTTCTGGTCAGCTGCTCCCACTTGATAGTGTTTCTTTGGTGTATATGCAGAGCCTCTGTTTGGGTTCAAGGTGCGTTTGTAGTTTCTGGGGGGGCTCAGCGCATCTCTGAGCTGAGGCCATTCAGAGGCGGCCTGGTGATGCGCTGATCCCACTTTTTTTGCGCAATTCTTAATTTTACTGGTAGCGCGCCCAGGCTATGCATATGCATAGGTAGAATTTAGTTAGTGTTAGGTCCCCTCCCATGGAGGAAAGACTTCTTCGACAGTGGGAGGGACAAGTACCTAACAAATTGCATGCAAGGTGTTAGTGGAAACTAACATCCTCCAAGTGGTAGACAGGTCATGTGTATGCTCATTGTGTATTTGAATCCCATGAGTGGGGTGTGCACTTTTTTGCAGGTAAGCACTCATCTGTTTTTAAGTAGCGCTGTTCATTTCTTTGCTATGTTTGATTGATTGATTTCTGGTCAGCTGCTCCCACTTGATAGTGTTTCTTTGGTGTATATGCAGAGCCTCTGTTTGGGTTCAAGGTGCGTTTGTAGTTTCTGGGGGGGGCTCAGCGCATCTCTGAGCTGAGGCCATTCAGAGGTGGCCTGGTGATGCGCTGATCCCACTTTTTTTGCGCAATTCTTAATTTTACTGGTAGCGCGCCCAGGCTATGCATATGCATAGGTAGAATTTAGTTAGTGTTAGGTCCCCTCCCATGGAGGAAAGACTTCTTCGACAGTGGGAGGGACAAGTGCCTAACAAATTGCATGCAAGGTGTTAGTGGAAACTAACATCCTCCAAGTGGTAGACAGGTCATGTGTATGCTCATTGTGTATTTGAATCCCATGAGTGGGGTGTGCACTTTTTTGCAGGTAAGCACTCATCTGTTTTTAAGTAGCGCTGTTCATTTCTTTGCTATGTTTGATTGATTTATTTCTGGTCAGCTGCTCCCACTTGATAGTGTTTCTTTGGTGTATATGCAGAGCCTCTGTTTGGGTTCAAGGTGCGTTTGTAGTTTCTGGGGGGGCTCAGCGCATCTCTGAGCTGAGGCCATTCAGAGGCGGCCTGGTGATGCGCTGATCCCACTTTTTTTGCGCAATTCTTAATTTTACTGGTAGCGCGCCCAGGCTATGCATATGCATAGGTAGAATTTAGTTAGTGTTAGGTCCCCTCCCATGGAGGAAAGACTTCTTCGACAGTGGGAGGGACAAGTACCTAACAAATTGCATGCAAGGTGTTAGTGGAAACTAACATCCTCCAAGTGGTAGACAGGTCATGTGTATGCTCATTGTGTATTTGAATCCCATAAGTGGGGTGTGCACTTTTTTGCAGGTAAGCACTCATCTGTTTTTAAGTAGCGCTGTTCATTTCTTTGCTATGTTTGATTGATTTATTTCTGGTCAGCTGCTCCCACTTGATAGTGTTTCTTTGGTGTGTATGCAGAGCCTCTGTTTGGGTTCAAGGTGCGTTTGTAGTTTCTGGGGGGGTTCAGCTCAACTCTGAGCTGAGGCCATTCAGAGGCGGCCTGGTGATGCGCTGATCCCACTTTTTTTGCGCAATTCTTAATTTTACTGGTAGCGCGCCCAGGCTATGCATATGCATAGGTAGAATTTAGTTAGTGTTAGGTCCCCTCCCATGGAGGAAAGACTTCTTCGACAGTGGGAGGGACAAGTACCTAACAAATTGCATGCAAGGTGTTAGTGGAAACTAACATCCTCCAAGTGGTAGACAGGTCATGTGTATGCTCATTGTGTATTTGAATCCCATGAGTGGGGTGTGCACTTTTTTGCAGGTAAGCACTCATCTGTTTTTAAGTAGCGCTGTTCATTTCTTTACTATGTTTGATTGATTTATTTCTGGTCAGCTGCTCCCACTTGATAGTGTTTCTTTGGTGTATATGCAGAGCCTCTGTTTGGGTTCAAGGTGCGTTTGTAGTTTCTGGGGGGGCTCAGCGCATCTCTGAGCTGAGGCCATTCAGAGGCGGCCTGGTGATGCGCTGATCCCACTTTTTTTGCGCAATTCTTAATTTTACTGGTAGCGCGCCCAGGCTATGCATATGCATAGGTAGAATTTAGTTAGTGTTAGGTCCCCTCCCATGGAGGAAAGACTTCTTCGACAGTGGGAGGGACAAGTACCTAACAAATTGCATGCAAGGTGTTAGTGGAAACTAACATCCTCCAAGTGGTAGACAGGTCATGTGTATGCTCATTGTGTATTTGAATCCCATGAGTGGGGTGTGCACTTTTTTGCAGGTAAGCACTCATCTGTTTTTAAGTAGCGCTGTTCATTTCTTTGCTATGTTTGATTGATTGATTTCTGGTCAGCTGCTCCCACTTGATAGTGTTTCTTTGGTGTATATGCAGAGCCTCTGTTTGGGTTCAAGGTGCGTTTGTAGTTTCTGGGGGGGCTCAGCGCATCTCTGAGCTGAGGCCATTCAGAGGCGGCCTGGTGATGCGCTGATCCCACTTTTTTTGCGCAATTCTTAATTTTACTGGTAGCGCGCCCAGGCTATGCATATGCATAGGTAGAATTTAGTTAGTGTTAGGTCCCCTCCCATGGAGGAAAGACTTCTTCGACAGTGGGAGGGACAAGTACCTAACAAATTGCATGCAAGGTGTTAGTGGAAACTAACATCCTCCAAGTGGTAGACAGGTCATGTGTATGCTCATTGTGTATTTGAATCCCATGAGTGGGGTGTGCACTTTTTTGCAGGTAAGCACTCATCTGTTTTTAAGTAGCGCTGTTCATTTCTTTGCTATGTTTGATTGATTTATTTCTGGTCAGCTGCTCCCACTTGATAGTGTTTCTTTGGTGTATATGCAGAGCCTCTGTTTGGGTTCAAGGTGCGTTTGTAGTTTCTGGGGGGGCTCAGCGCATCTCTGAGCTGAGGCCATTCAGAGGCGGCCTGGTGATGCGCTGATCCCACTTTTTTTGCGCAATTCTTAATTTTACTGGTAGCGCGCCCAGGCTATGCATATGCATAGGTAGAATTTAGTTAGTGTTAGGTCCCCTCCCATGGAGGAAAGACTTCTTCGACAGTGGGAGGGACAAGTACCTAACAAATTGCATGCAAGGTGTTAGTGGAAACTAACATCCTCCAAGTGGTAGACAGGTCATGTGTATGCTCATTGTGTATTTGAATCCCATGAGTGGGGTGTGCACTTTTTTGCAGGTAAGCACTCATCTGTTTTTAAGTAGCGCTGTTCATTTCTTTGCTATGTTTGATTGATTTATTTCTGGTCAGCTGCTCCCACTTGATAGTGTTTCTTTGGTGTATATGCAGAGCCTCTGTTTGGGTTCAAGGTGCGTTTGTAGTTTCTGGGGGGGCTCAGCGCATCTCTGAGCTGAGGCCATTCAGAGGCGGCCTGGTGATGCGCTGATCCCACTTTTTTTGCGCAATTCTTAATTTTACTGGTAGCGCGCCCAGGCTATGCATATGCATAGGTAGAATTTAGTTAGTGTTAGGTCCCCTCCCATGGAGGAAAGACTTCTTCGACAGTGGGAGGGACAAGTACCTAACAAATTGCATGCAAGGTGTTAGTGGAAACTAACATCCTCCAAGTGGTAGACAGGTCATGTGTATGCTCATTGTGTATTTGAATCCCATGAGTGGGGTGTGCACTTTTTTGCAGGTAAGCACTCATCTGTTTTTAAGTAGCGCTGTTCATTTCTTTGCTATGTTTGATTGATTTATTTCTGGTCAGCTGCTCCCACTTGATAGTGTTTCTTTGGTGTATATGCAGAGCCTCTGTTTGGGTTCAAGGTGCGTTTGTAGTTTCTGGGGGGGCTCAGCGCATCTCTGAGCTGAGGCCATTCAGAGGCGGCCTGGTGATGCGCTGATCCCACTTTTTTTGCGCAATTCTTAATTTTACTGGTAGCGCGCCCAGGCTATGCATATGCATAGGTAGAATTTAGTTAGTGTTAGGTCCCCTCCCATGGAGGAAAGACTTCTTCGACAGTGGGAGGGACAAGTACCTAACAAATTGCATGCAAGGTGTTAGTGGAAACTAACATCCTCCAAGTGGTAGACAGGTCATGTGTATGCTCATTGTGTATTTGAATCCCATGAGTGGGGTGTGCACTTTTTTGCAGGTAAGCACTCATCTGTTTTTAAGTAGCGCTGTTCATTTCTTTGCTATGTTTGATTGATTTATTTCTGGTCAGCTGCTCCCACTTGATAGTGTTTCTTTGGTGTATATGCAGAGCCTCTGTTTGGGTTCAAGGTGCGTTTGTAGTTTCTGGGGGGGCTCAGCGCATCTCTGAGCTGAGGCCATTCAGAGGCGGCCTGGTGATGCGCTGATCCCACTTTTTTTGCGCAATTCTTAATTTTACTGGTAGCGCGCCCAGGCTATGCATATGCATAGGTAGAATTTAGTTAGTGTTAGGTCCCCTCCCATGGAGGAAAGACTTCTTCGACAGTGGGAGGGACAAGTACCTAACAAATTGCATGCAAGGTGTTAGTGGAAACTAACATCCTCCAAGTGGTAGACAGGTCATGTGTATGCTCATTGTGTATTTGAATCCCATGAGTGGGGTGTGCACTTTTTTGCAGGTAAGCACTCATCTGTTTTTAAGTAGCGCTGTTCATTTCTTTGCTATGTTTGATTGATTTATTTCTGGTCAGCTGCTCCCACTTGATAGTGTTTCTTTGGTGTATATGCAGAGCCTCTGTTTGGGTTCAAGGTGCGTTTGTAGTTTCTGGGGGGGCTCAGCGCATCTCTGAGCTGAGGCCATTCAGAGGCGGCCTGGTGATGCGCTGATCCCACTTTTTTTGCGCAATTCTTAATTTTACTGGTAGCGCGCCCAGGCTATGCATATGCATAGGTAGAATTTAGTTAGTGTTAGGTCCCCTCCCATGGAGGAAAGACTTCTTCGACAGTGGGAGGGACAAGTACCTAACAAATTGCATGCAAGGTGTTAGTGGAAACTAACATCCTCCAAGTGGTAGACAGGTCATGTGTATGCTCATTGTGTATTTGAATCCCATGAGTGGGGTGTGCACTTTTTTGCAGGTAAGCACTCATCTGTTTTTAAGTAGCGCTGTTCATTTCTTTGCTATGTTTGATTGATTTATTTCTGGTCAGCTGCTCCCACTTGATAGTGTTTCTTTGGTGTATATGCAGAGCCTCTGTTTGGGTTCAAGGTGCGTTTGTAGTTTCTGGGGGGGCTCAGCGCATCTCTGAGCTGAGGCCATTCAGAGGCGGCCTGGTGATGCGCTGATCCCACTTTTTTTGCGCAATTCTTAATTTTACTGGTAGCGCGCCCAGGCTATGCATATGCATAGGTAGAATTTAGTTAGTGTTAGGTCCCCTCCCATGGAGGAAAGACTTCTTCGACAGTGGGAGGGACAAGTACCTAACAAATTGCATGCAAGGTGTTAGTGGAAACTAACATCCTCCAAGTGGTAGACAGGTCATGTGTATGCTCATTGTGTATTTGAATCCCATGAGTGGGGTGTGCACTTTTTTGCAGGTAAGCACTCATCTGTTTTTAAGTAGCGCTGTTCATTTCTTTGCTATGTTTGATTGATTTATTTCTGGTCAGCTGCTCCCACTTGATAGTGTTTCTTTGGTGTATATGCAGAGCCTCTGTTTGGGTTCAAGGTGCGTTTGTAGTTTCTGGGGGGGCTCAGCGCATCTCTGAGCTGAGGCCATTCAGAGGCGGCCTGGTGATGCGCTGATCCCACTTTTTTTGCGCAATTCTTAATTTTACTGGTAGCGCGCCCAGGCTATGCATATGCATAGGTAGAATTTAGTTAGTGTTAGGTCCCCTCCCATGGAGGAAAGACTTCTTCGACAGTGGGAGGGACAAGTACCTAACAAATTGCATGCAAGGTGTTAGTGGAAACTAACATCCTCCAAGTGGTAGACAGGTCATGTGTATGCTCATTGTGTATTTGAATCCCATGAGTGGGGTGTGCACTTTTTTGCAGGTAAGCACTCATCTGTTTTTAAGTAGCGCTGTTCATTTCTTTGCTATGTTTGATTGATTTATTTCTGGTCAGCTGCTCCCACTTGATAGTGTTTCTTTGGTGTATATGCAGAGCCTCTGTTTGGGTTCAAGGTGCGTTTGTAGTTTCTGGGGGGGCTCAGCGCATCTCTGAGCTGAGGCCATTCAGAGGCGGCCTGGTGATGCGCTGATCCCACTTTTTTTGCGCAATTCTTAATTTTACTGGTAGCGCGCCCAGGCTATGCATATGCATAGGTAGAATTTAGTTAGTGTTAGGTCCCCTCCCATGGAGGAAAGACTTCTTCGACAGTGGGAGGGACAAGTACCTAACAAATTGCATGCAAGGTGTTAGTGGAAACTAACATCCTCCAAGTGGTAGACAGGTCATGTGTATGCTCATTGTGTATTTGAATCCCATAAGTGGGGTGTGCACTTTTTTGCAGGTAAGCACTCATCTGTTTTTAAGTAGCGCTGTTCATTTCTTTGCTATGTTTGATTGATTTATTTCTGGTCAGCTGCTCCCACTTGATAGTGTTTCTTTGGTGTATATGCAGAGCCTCTGTTTGGGTTCAAGGTGCGTTTGTAGTTTCTGGGGGGGTTCAGCTCAACTCTGAGCTGAGGCCATTCAGAGGCGGCCTGGTGATGCGCTGATCCCACTTTTTTTTGCGCAATTCTTAATTTTACTGGTAGCGCGCCCAGGCTATGCATATGCATAGGTAGAATTTAGTTAGTGTTAGGTCCCCTCCCATGGAGGAAAGACTTCTTCGACAGTGGGAGGGACAAGTACCTAACAAATTGCATGCAAGGTGTTAGTGGAAACTAACATCCTCCAAGTGGTAGACAGGTCATGTGTATGCTCATTGTGTATTTGAATCCCATGAGTGGGGTGTGCACTTTTTTGCAGGTAAGCACTCATCTGTTTTTAAGTAGCGCTGTTCATTTCTTTGCTATGTTTGATTGATTTATTTCTGGTCAGCTGCTCCCACTTGATAGTGTTTCTTTGGTGTATATGCAGAGCCTCTGTTTGGGTTCAAGGTGTGTTTGTAGTTTCTGGGGGGGCTCAGCTCATCTCTGAGCTGAGGCCATTCAGAGGCGGCCTGGTGGTGCGCTGATCCCACTTTTTGCGCAATTCTTAATTTTACTGGTAGCGCGCCCAGGCTATGCATATGCATAGGTAGAATTTAGTTAGTGTTAGGTCCCCTCCCATGGAGGAAAGACTTCTTCGACAGTGGGAGGGACAAGTACCTAACAAATTGCATGCAAGGTGTTAGTGGAAACTAACATCCTCCAAGTGGTAGACAGGTCATGTGTATGCTCATTGTGTATTTGAATCCCATGAGTGGGGTGTGCACTTTTTTGCAGGTAAGCACTCATCTGTTTTTAAGTAGCGCTGTTCATTTCTTTGCTATGTTTGATTGATTTATTTCTGGTCAGCTGCTCCCACTTGATAGTGTTTCTTTGGTGTATATGCAGAGCCTCTGTTTGGGTTCAAGGTGCGTTTGTAGTTTCTGGGGGGGCTCAGCGCATCTCTGAGCTGAGGCCATTCAGAGGCGGCCTGGTGATGCGCTGATCCCACTTTTTTTGCGCAATTCTTAATTTTACTGGTAGCGCGCCCAGGCTATGCATATGCATAGGTAGAATTTACTTAGTGTTAGGTCCCCTCCCATGGAGGAAAGACTTCTTCGACAGTGGGAGGGACAAGTACCTAACAAATTGCATGCAAGGTGTTAGTGGAAACTAACATCCTCCAAGTGGTAGACAGGTCATGTGTATGCTCATTGTGTATTTGAATCCCATGAGTGGGGTGCGCACTTTTTTGCAGGTAAGCACTCATCTGTTTTTAAGTAGCGCTGTTCATTTCTTTGCTATGTTTGATTGATTTATTTCTGGTCAGCTGCTCCCACTTGATAGTGTTTCTTTGGTGTATATGCAGAGCCTCTGTTTGGGTTCAAGGTGCGTTTGTAGTTTCTGGGGGGGGGGCTCAGCGCATCTCTGAGCTGAGGCCATTCAGAGGCGGCCTGGTGATGCGCTGATCCCACTTTTTTTGCGCAATTCTTAATTTTACTGGTATTGCGCGCCCAGGCTATGCATATGCATAGGTAGAATTTAGTTAGTGTTAGGTCCCCTCCCATGGAGGAAAGACTTCTTCGACAGTGGGAGGGACAAGTACCTAACAAATTGCATGCAAGGTGTTAGTGGAAACTAACATCCTCCAAGTGGTAGACAGGTCATGTGTATGCTCATTGTGTATTTGAATCCCATGAGTGGGGTGTGCACTTTTTTGCAGGTAAGCACTCATCTGTTTTTAAGTAGCGCTGTTCATTTCTTTGCTATGTTTGATTGATTTATTTCTGGTCAGCTGCTCCCACTTGATAGTGTTTCTTTGGTGTATATGCAGAGCCTCTGTTTGGGTTCAAGGTGCGTTTGTAGTTTCTGGGGGGGCTCAGCGCATCTCTGAGCTGAGGCCATTCAGAGGCGGCCTGGTGATGCGCTGATCCCACTTTTTTTGCGCAATTCTTAATTTTACTGGTAGCGCGCCCAGGCTATGCATATGCATAGGTAGAATTTAGTTAGTGTTAGGTCCCCTCCCATGGAGGAAAGACTTCTTCGACAGTGGGAGGGACAAGTACCTAACAAATTGCATGCAAGGTGTTAGTGGAAACTAACATCCTCCAAGTGGTAGACAGGTCATGTGTATGCTCATTGTGTATTTGAATCCCATGAGTGGGGTGTGCACTTTTTTGCAGGTAAGCACTCATCTGTTTTTAAGTAGCGCTGTTCATTTCTTTGCTATGTTTGATTGATTTATTTCTGGTCAGCTGCTCCCACTTGATAGTGTTTCTTTGGTGTATATGCAGAGCCTCTGTTTGGGTTCAAGGTGCGTTTGTAGTTTCTGGGGGGGCTCAGCGCATCTCTGAGCTGTGGCAATTCAGAGGCGGCCTGGTGATGCGCTGATTCCACTTTTTTTGCGCAATTCTTAATCTTACTGGTAGCGCGCCCAGGCTATGCATATGCATAGGTAGAATTTAGTTAGTGTTAGGTCCCCTCCCATGGAGGAAAGACTTCTTCGACAGTGGGAGGGACAAGTACCTAACAAATTGCATGCAAGGTGTTAGTGGAAACTAACATCCTCCAAGTGGTAGACAGGTCATGTGTATGCTCATTGTGTATTTGAATCCCATGAGTGGGGTGTGCACTTTTTTGCAGGTAAGCACTCATCTGTTTTTAAGTAGCGCTGTTCATTTCTTTGCTATGTTTGATTGATTTATTTCTGGTCAGCTGCTCCCACTTGATAGTGTTTCTTTGGTGTATATGCAGAGCCTCTGTTTGGGTTCAAGGTGCGTTTGTAGTTTCTGGGGGGGCTCAGCGCATCTCTGAGCTGAGGCCATTCAGAGGCGGCCTGGTGATGCGCTGATCCCACTTTTTTTGCGCAATTCTTAATTTTACTGGTAGCGCGCCCAGGCTATGCATATGCATAGGTAGAATTTACTTAGTGTTAGGTCCCCTCCCATGGAGGAAAGACTTCTTCGACAGTGGGAGGGACAAGTACCTAACAAATTGCATGCAAGGTGTTAGTGGAAACTAACATCCTCCAAGTGGTAGACAGGTCATGTGTATGCTCATTGTGTATTTGAATCCCATGAGTGGGGTGCGCACTTTTTTGCAGGTAAGCACTCATCTGTTTTTAAGTAGCGCTGTTCATTTCTTTGCTATGTTTGATTGATTTATTTCTGGTCAGCTGCTCCCACTTGATAGTGTTTCTTTGGTGTATATGCAGAGCCTCTGTTTGGGTTCAAGGTGCGTTTGTAGTTTCTGGGGGGGGGGCTCAGCGCATCTCTGAGCTGAGGCCATTCAGAGGCGGCCTGGTGATGCGCTGATCCCACTTTTTTTGCGCAATTCTTAATTTTACTGGTATTGCGCGCCCAGGCTATGCATATGCATAGGTAGAATTTAGTTAGTGTTAGGTCCCCTCCCATGGAGGAAAGACTTCTTCGACAGTGGGAGGGACAAGTACCTAACAAATTGCATGCAAGGTGTTAGTGGAAACTAACATCCTCCAAGTGGTAGACAGGTCATGTGTATGCTCATTGTGTATTTGAATCCCATGAGTGGGGTGTGCACTTTTTTGCAGGTAAGCACTCATCTGTTTTTAAGTAGCGCTGTTCATTTCTTTGCTATGTTTGATTGATTTATTTCTGGTCAGCTGCTCCCACTTGATAGTGTTTCTTTGGTGTATATGCAGAGCCTCTGTTTGGGTTCAAGGTGCGTTTGTAGTTTCTGGGGGGGCTCAGCGCATCTCTGAGCTGAGGCCATTCAGAGGCGGCCTGGTGATGCGCTGATCCCACTTTTTTTGCGCAATTCTTAATTTTACTGGTAGCGCGCCCAGGCTATGCATATGCATAGGTAGAATTTAGTTAGTGTTAGGTCCCCTCCCATGGAGGAAAGACTTCTTCGACAGTGGGAGGGACAAGTACCTAACAAATTGCATGCAAGGTGTTAGTGGAAACTAACATCCTCCAAGTGGTAGACAGGTCATGTGTATGCTCATTGTGTATTTGAATCCCATGAGTGGGGTGTGCACTTTTTTGCAGGTAAGCACTCATCTGTTTTTAAGTAGCGCTGTTCATTTCTTTGCTATGTTTGATTGATTTATTTCTGGTCAGCTGCTCCCACTTGATAGTGTTTCTTTGGTGTATATGCAGAGCCTCTGTTTGGGTTCAAGGTGCGTTTGTAGTTTCTGGGGGGGCTCAGCGCATCTCTGAGCTGTGGCAATTCAGAGGCGGCCTGGTGATGCGCTGATTCCACTTTTTTTGCGCAATTCTTAATTTTACTGGTAGCGCGCCCAGGCTATGCATATGCATAGGTAGAATTTAGTTAGTGTTAGGTCCCCTCCCATGGAGGAAAGACTTCTTCGACAGTGGGAGGGACAAGTACCTAACAAATTGCATGCAAGGTGTTAGTGGAAACTAACATCCTCCAAGTGGTAGACAGGTCATGTGTATGCTCATTGTGTATTTGAATCCCATGAGTGGGGTGTGCACTTTTTTTGCAGGTAAGCACTCATCTGTTTTTAAGTAGCGCTGTTCATTTCTTTGCTATGTTTGATTGATTTATTTCTGGTCAGCTGCTCCCACTTGATAGTGTTTCTTTGGTGTATATGCAGAGCCTCTGTTTGGGTTCAAGGTGCGTTTGTAGTTTCTGGGGGGGCTCAGCGCATCTCTGAGCTGAGGCCATTCAGAGGCGGCCTGGTGATGCGCTGATCCCACTTTTTTTGCGCAATTCTTAATTTTACTGGTAGCGCGCCCAGGCTATGCATATGCATAGGTAGAATTTAGTTAGTGTTAGGTCCCCTCCCATGGAGGAAAGACTTCTTCGACAGTGGGAGGGACAAGTACCTAACAAATTGCATGCAAGGTGTTAGTGGAAACTAACATCCTCCAAGTGGTAGACAGGTCATGTGTATGCTCATTGTGTATTTGAACTCCATGAGTGGGGTGTGCACTTTTTTGCATGTAAGCACTCATCTGTTTTTAAGTAGCGCTGTTCATTTCTTTGCTATGTTTGATTGATTTATTTCTGGTCAGCTGCTCCCACTTGATAGTGTTTCTTTGGTGTATATGCAGAGCCTCTGTTTGGGTTCAAGGTGCGTTTGTAGTTTCTGGGGGGGCTCAGCGCATCTCTGAGCTGAGGCCATTCAGAGGCGGCCTGGTGATGCGCTGATCCCACTTTTTTTGCGCAATTCTTAATTTTACTGGTAGCGCGCCCAGGCTATGCATATGCATAGGTAGAATTTAGTTAGTGTTAGGTCCCCTCCCATGGAGGAAAGACTTCTTCGACAGTGGGAGGGACAAGTACCTAACAAATTGCATGCAAGGTGTTAGTGGAAACTAACATCCTCCAAGTGGTAGACAGGTCATGTGTATGCTCATTGTGTATTTGAATCCCATGAGTGGGGTGTGCACTTTTTTGCAGGTAAGCACTCATCTGTTTTTAAGTAGCGCTGTTCATTTCTTTGCTATGTTTGATTGATTTATTTCTGGTCAGCTGCTCCCACTTGATAGTGTTTCTTTGGTGTATATGCAGAGCCTCTGTTTGGGTTCAAGGTGCGTTTGTAGTTTCTGGGGGGGCTCAGCGCATCTCTGAGCTGAGGCCATTCAGAGGCGGCCTGGTGATGCGCTGATCCCACTTTTTTTGCGCAATTCTTAATTTTACTGGTAGCGCGCCCAGGCTATGCATATGCATAGGTAGAATTTAGTTAGTGTTAGGTCCCCTCCCATGGAGGAAAGACTTCTTCGACAGTGGGAGGGACAAGTACCTAACAAATTGCATGCAAGGTGTTAGTGGAAACTAACATCCTCCAAGTGGTAGACAGGTCATGTGTATGCTCATTGTGTATTTGAATCCCATGAGTGGGGTGTGCACTTTTTTGCAGGTAAGCACTCATCTGTTTTTAAGTAGCGCTGTTCATTTCTTTGCTATGTTTGATTGATTTATTTCTGGTCAGCTGCTCCCACTTGATAGTGTTTCTTTGGTGTATATGCAGAGCCTCTGTTTGGGTTCAAGGTGTGTTTGTAGTTTCTGGGGGGGCTCAGCTCATCTCTGAGCTGAGGCCATTCAGAGGCGGCCTGGTGGTGCGCTGATCCCACTTTTTTTGCGCAATTCTTAATTTTACTGGTAGCGCGCCCAGGCTATGCATATGCATAGGTAGAATTTAGTTAGTGTTAGGTCCCCTCCCATGGAGGAAAGACTTCTGCGACAGTGGGAGGGACAAGTACCTAACAAATTGCATGCAAGGTGTTAGTGGAAACTAACATCCTCCAAGTGGTAGACAGGTCATGTGTATGCTCATTGTGTATTTGAATCCCATGAGTGGGGTGTGCACTTTTTTGCAGGTAAGCACTCATCTGTTTTTAAGTAGCGCTGTTCATTTCTTTGCTATGTTTGATTGATTTATTTCTGGTCAGCTGCTCCCACTTGATAGTGTTTCTTTGGTGTATATGCAGAGCCTCTGTTTGGGTTCAAGGTGCGTTTGTAGTTTCTGGGGGGGCTCAGCGCATCTCTGAGCTGAGGCCATTCAGAGGCGGCCTGGTGATGCGCTGATCCCACTTTTTTTGCGCAATTCTTAATTTTACTGGTAGCGCGCCCAGGCTATGCATATGCATAGGTAGAATTTAGTTAGTGTTAGGTCCCCTCCCATGGAGGAAAGACTTCTTCGACAGTGGGAGGGACAAGTACCTAACAAATTGCATGCAAGGTGTTAGTGGAAACTAACATCCTCCAAGTGGTAGACAGGTCATGTGTATGCTCATTGTGTATTTGAATCCCATGAGTGGGGTGCGCACTTTTTTGCAGGTAAGCACTCATCTGTTTTTAAGTAGCGCTGTTCATTTCTTTGCTATGTTTGATTGATTTATTTCTGGTCAGCTGCTCCCACTTGATAGTGTTTCTTTGGTGTATATGCAGAGCCTCTGTTTGGGTTCAAGGTGCGTTTGTAGTTTCTGGGGGGGCTCAGCGCATCTCTGAGCTGAGGCCATTCAGAGGCGGCCTGGTGATGCGCTGATCCCACTTTTTTTGCGCAATTCTTAATTTTACTGGTAGCGCGCCCAGGCTATGCATATGCATAGGTAGAATTTAGTTAGTGTTAGGTCCCCTCCCATGGAGGAAAGACTTCTTCGACAGTGGGAGGGACAAGTACCTAACAAATTGCATGCAAGGTGTTAGTGGAAACTAACATCCTCCAAGTGGTAGACAGGTCATGTGTATGCTCATTGTGTATTTGAATCCCATGAGTGGGGTGTGCACTTTTTTGCAGGTAAGCACTCATCTGTTTTTAAGTAGCGCTGTTCATTTCTTTGCTATGTTTGATTGATTTATTTCTGGTCAGCTGCTCCCACTTGATAGTGTTTCTTTGGTGTATATGCAGAGCCTCTGTTTGGGTTCAAGGTGCGTTTGTAGTTTCTGGGGGGGGCTCAGCGCATCTCTGAGCTGAGGCCATTCAGAGGTGGCCTGGTGATGCGCTGATCCCACTTTTTTTGCGCAATTCTTAATTTTACTGGTAGCGCGCCCAGGCTATGCATATGCATAGGTAGAATTTAGTTAGTGTTAGGTCCCCTCCCATGGAGGAAAGACTTCTTCGACAGTGGGAGGGACAAGTGCCTAACAAATTGCATGCAAGGTGTTAGTGGAAACTAACATCCTCCAAGTGGTAGACAGGTCATGTGTATGCTCATTGTGTATTTGAATCCCATGAGTGGGGTGTGCACTTTTTTGCAGGTAAGCACTCATCTGTTTTTAAGTAGCGCTGTTCATTTCTTTGCTATGTTTGATTGATTTATTTCTGGTCAGCTGCTCCCACTTGATAGTGTTTCTTTGGTGTATATGCAGAGCCTCTGTTTGGGTTCAAGGTGCGTTTGTAGTTTCTGGGGGGGCTCAGCGCATCTCTGAGCTGAGGCCATTCAGAGGCGGCCTGGTGATGCGCTGATCCCACTTTTTTTGCGCAATTCTTAATTTTACTGGTAGCGCGCCCAGGCTATGCATATGCATAGGTAGAATTTAGTTAGTGTTAGGTCCCCTCCCATGGAGGAAAGACTTCTTCGACAGTGGGAGGGACAAGTACCTAACAAATTGCATGCAAGGTGTTAGTGGAAACTAACATCCTCCAAGTGGTAGACAGGTCATGTGTATGCTCATTGTGTATTTGAATCCCATAAGTGGGGTGTGCACTTTTTTGCAGGTAAGCACTCATCTGTTTTTAAGTAGCGCTGTTCATTTCTTTGCTATGTTTGATTGATTTATTTCTGGTCAGCTGCTCCCACTTGATAGTGTTTCTTTGGTGTGTATGCAGAGCCTCTGTTTGGGTTCAAGGTGCGTTTGTAGTTTCTGGGGGGGTTCAGCTCAACTCTGAGCTGAGGCCATTCAGAGGCGGCCTGGTGATGCGCTGATCCCACTTTTTTTGCGCAATTCTTAATTTTACTGGTAGCGCGCCCAGGCTATGCATATGCATAGGTAGAATTTAGTTAGTGTTAGGTCCCCTCCCATGGAGGAAAGACTTCTTCGACAGTGGGAGGGACAAGTACCTAACAAATTGCATGCAAGGTGTTAGTGGAAACTAACATCCTCCAAGTGGTAGACAGGTCATGTGTATGCTCATTGTGTATTTGAATCCCATGAGTGGGGTGTGCACTTTTTTGCAGGTAAGCACTCATCTGTTTTTAAGTAGCGCTGTTCATTTCTTTACTATGTTTGATTGATTTATTTCTGGTCAGCTGCTCCCACTTGATAGTGTTTCTTTGGTGTATATGCAGAGCCTCTGTTTGGGTTCAAGGTGCGTTTGTAGTTTCTGGGGGGGCTCAGCGCATCTCTGAGCTGAGGCCATTCAGAGGCGGCCTGGTGATGCGCTGATCCCACTTTTTTTGCGCAATTCTTAATTTTACTGGTAGCGCGCCCAGGCTATGCATATGCATAGGTAGAATTTAGTTAGTGTTAGGTCCCCTCCCATGGAGGAAAGACTTCTTCGACAGTGGGAGGGACAAGTACCTAACAAATTGCATGCAAGGTGTTAGTGGAAACTAACATCCTCCAAGTGGTAGACAGGTCATGTGTATGCTCATTGTGTATTTGAATCCCATGAGTGGGGTGTGCACTTTTTTGCAGGTAAGCACTCATCTGTTTTTAAGTAGCGCTGTTCATTTCTTTGCTATGTTTGATTGATTGATTTCTGGTCAGCTGCTCCCACTTGATAGTGTTTCTTTGGTGTATATGCAGAGCCTCTGTTTGGGTTCAAGGTGCGTTTGTAGTTTCTGGGGGGGCTCAGCGCATCTCTGAGCTGAGGCCATTCAGAGGCGGCCTGGTGATGCGCTGATCCCACTTTTTTTGCGCAATTCTTAATTTTACTGGTAGCGCGCCCAGGCTATGCATATGCATAGGTAGAATTTAGTTAGTGTTAGGTCCCCTCCCATGGAGGAAAGACTTCTTCGACAGTGGGAGGGACAAGTACCTAACAAATTGCATGCAAGGTGTTAGTGGAAACTAACATCCTCCAAGTGGTAGACAGGTCATGTGTATGCTCATTGTGTATTTGAATCCCATGAGTGGGGTGTGCACTTTTTTGCAGGTAAGCACTCATCTGTTTTTAAGTAGCGCTGTTCATTTCTTTGCTATGTTTGATTGATTTATTTCTGGTCAGCTGCTCCCACTTGATAGTGTTTCTTTGGTGTATATGCAGAGCCTCTGTTTGGGTTCAAGGTGCGTTTGTAGTTTCTGGGGGGGCTCAGCGCATCTCTGAGCTGAGGCCATTCAGAGGCGGCCTGGTGATGCGCTGATCCCACTTTTTTTGCGCAATTCTTAATTTTACTGGTAGCGCGCCCAGGCTATGCATATGCATAGGTAGAATTTAGTTAGTGTTAGGTCCCCTCCCATGGAGGAAAGACTTCTTCGACAGTGGGAGGGACAAGTACCTAACAAATTGCATGCAAGGTGTTAGTGGAAACTAACATCCTCCAAGTGGTAGACAGGTCATGTGTATGCTCATTGTGTATTTGAATCCCATGAGTGGGGTGTGCACTTTTTTGCAGGTAAGCACTCATCTGTTTTTAAGTAGCGCTGTTCATTTCTTTGCTATGTTTGATTGATTTATTTCTGGTCAGCTGCTCCCACTTGATAGTGTTTCTTTGGTGTATATGCAGAGCCTCTGTTTGGGTTCAAGGTGCGTTTGTAGTTTCTGGGGGGGCTCAGCGCATCTCTGAGCTGAGGCCATTCAGAGGCGGCCTGGTGATGCGCTGATCCCACTTTTTTTGCGCAATTCTTAATTTTACTGGTAGCGCGCCCAGGCTATGCATATGCATAGGTAGAATTTAGTTAGTGTTAGGTCCCCTCCCATGGAGGAAAGACTTCTTCGACAGTGGGAGGGACAAGTACCTAACAAATTGCATGCAAGGTGTTAGTGGAAACTAACATCCTCCAAGTGGTAGACAGGTCATGTGTATGCTCATTGTGTATTTGAATCCCATGAGTGGGGTGTGCACTTTTTTGCAGGTAAGCACTCATCTGTTTTTAAGTAGCGCTGTTCATTTCTTTGCTATGTTTGATTGATTTATTTCTGGTCAGCTGCTCCCACTTGATAGTGTTTCTTTGGTGTATATGCAGAGCCTCTGTTTGGGTTCAAGGTGCGTTTGTAGTTTCTGGGGGGGCTCAGCGCATCTCTGAGCTGAGGCCATTCAGAGGCGGCCTGGTGATGCGCTGATCCCACTTTTTTTGCGCAATTCTTAATTTTACTGGTAGCGCGCCCAGGCTATGCATATGCATAGGTAGAATTTAGTTAGTGTTAGGTCCCCTCCCATGGAGGAAAGACTTCTTCGACAGTGGGAGGGACAAGTACCTAACAAATTGCATGCAAGGTGTTAGTGGAAACTAACATCCTCCAAGTGGTAGACAGGTCATGTGTATGCTCATTGTGTATTTGAATCCCATGAGTGGGGTGTGCACTTTTTTGCAGGTAAGCACTCATCTGTTTTTAAGTAGCGCTGTTCATTTCTTTGCTATGTTTGATTGATTTATTTCTGGTCAGCTGCTCCCACTTGATAGTGTTTCTTTGGTGTATATGCAGAGCCTCTGTTTGGGTTCAAGGTGCGTTTGTAGTTTCTGGGGGGGCTCAGCGCATCTCTGAGCTGAGGCCATTCAGAGGCGGCCTGGTGATGCGCTGATCCCACTTTTTTTGCGCAATTCTTAATTTTACTGGTAGCGCGCCCAGGCTATGCATATGCATAGGTAGAATTTAGTTAGTGTTAGGTCCCCTCCCATGGAGGAAAGACTTCTTCGACAGTGGGAGGGACAAGTACCTAACAAATTGCATGCAAGGTGTTAGTGGAAACTAACATCCTCCAAGTGGTAGACAGGTCATGTGTATGCTCATTGTGTATTTGAATCCCATGAGTGGGGTGTGCACTTTTTTGCAGGTAAGCACTCATCTGTTTTTAAGTAGCGCTGTTCATTTCTTTGCTATGTTTGATTGATTTATTTCTGGTCAGCTGCTCCCACTTGATAGTGTTTCTTTGGTGTATATGCAGAGCCTCTGTTTGGGTTCAAGGTGTGTTTGTAGTTTCTGGGGCGGCTCAGCTCATCTCTGAGCTGAGGCCATTCAGAGGCGGCCTGGTGGTGCGCTGATCCCACTTTTTTTGCGCAATTCTTAATTGTACTGGTAGCGCGCCCAGGCTATGCATATGCATAGGTAGAATTTAGTTAGTGTTAGGTCCCCTCCCATGGAGGAAAGACTTCTTCGACAGTGGGAGGGACAAGTACCTAACAAATTGCATGCAAGGTGTTAGTGGAAACTAACATCCTCCAAGTGGTAGACAGGTCATGTGTATGCTCATTGTGTATTTGAATCCCATGAGTGGGGTGTGCACTTTTTTGCAGGTAAGCACTCATCTGTTTTTAAGTAGCGCTGTTCATTTCTTTGCTATGTTTGATTGATTTATTTCTGGTCAGCTGCTCCCACTTGATAGTGTTTCTTTGGTGTATATGCAGAGCCTCTGTTTGGGTTCAAGGTGCGTTTGTAGTTTCTGGGGGGGCTCAGCGCATCTCTGAGCTGAGGCCATTCAGAGGCGGCCTGGTGATGCGCTGATCCCACTTTTTTTGCGCAATTCTTAATTTTACTGGTAGCGCGCCCAGGCTATGCATATGCATAGGTAGAATTTAGTTAGTGTTAGGTCCCCTCCCATGGAGGAAAGACTTCTTCGACAGTGGGAGGGACAAGTACCTAACAAATTGCATGCAAGGTGTTAGTGGAAACTAACATCCTCCAAGTGGTAGACAGGTCATGTGTATGCTCATTGTGTATTTGAATCCCATGAGTGGGGTGCGCACTTTTTTGCAGGTAAGCACTCATCTGTTTTTAAGTAGCGCTGTTCATTTCTTTGCTATGTTTGATTGATTTATTTCTGGTCAGCTGCTCCCACTTGATAGTGTTTCTTTGGTGTATATGCAGAGCCTCTGTTTGGGTTCAAGGTGCGTTTGTAGTTTCTGGGGGGGCTCAGCGCATCTCTGAGCTGAGGCCATTCAGAGGCGGCCTGGTGATGCGCTGATCCCACTTTTTTTGCGCAATTCTTAATTTTACTGGTAGCGCGCCCAGGCTATGCATATGCATAGGTAGAATTTAGTTAGTGTTAGGTCCCCTCCCATGGAGGAAAGACTTCTTCGACAGTGGGAGGGACAAGTACCTAACAAATTGCATGCAAGGTGTTAGTGGAAACTAACATCCTCCAAGTGGTAGACAGGTCATGTGTATGCTCATTGTGTATTTGAATCCCATGAGTGGGGTGTGCACTTTTTTGCAGGTAAGCACTCATCTGTTTTTAAGTAGCGCTGTTCATTTCTTTGCTATGTTTGATTGATTTATTTCTGGTCAGCTGCTCCCACTTGATAGTGTTTCTTTGGTGTATATGCAGAGCCTCTGTTTGGGTTCAAGGTGCGTTTGTAGTTTCTGGGGGGGGCTCAGCGCATCTCTGAGCTGAGGCCATTCAGAGGTGGCCTGGTGATGCGCTGATCCCACTTTTTTTGCGCAATTCTTAATTTTACTGGTAGCGCGCCCAGGCTATGCATATGCATAGGTAGAATTTAGTTAGTGTTAGGTCCCCTCCCATGGAGGAAAGACTTCTTCGACAGTGGGAGGGACAAGTGCCTAACAAATTGCATGCAAGGTGTTAGTGGAAACTAACATCCTCCAAGTGGTAGACAGGTCATGTGTATGCTCATTGTGTATTTGAATCCCATGAGTGGGGTGTGCACTTTTTTGCAGGTAAGCACTCATCTGTTTTTAAGTAGCGCTGTTCATTTCTTTGCTATGTTTGATTGATTTATTTCTGGTCAGCTGCTCCCACTTGATAGTGTTTCTTTGGTGTATATGCAGAGCCTCTGTTTGGGTTCAAGGTGCGTTTGTAGTTTCTGGGGGGGCTCAGCGCATCTCTGAGCTGAGGCCATTCAGAGGCGGCCTGGTGATGCGCTGATCCCACTTTTTTTGCGCAATTCTTAATTTTACTGGTAGCGCGCCCAGGCTATGCATATGCATAGGTAGAATTTAGTTAGTGTTAGGTCCCCTCCCATGGAGGAAAGACTTCTTCGACAGTGGGAGGGACAAGTACCTAACAAATTGCATGCAAGGTGTTAGTGGAAACTAACATCCTCCAAGTGGTAGACAGGTCATGTGTATGCTCATTGTGTATTTGAATCCCATAAGTGGGGTGTGCACTTTTTTGCAGGTAAGCACTCATCTGTTTTTAAGTAGCGCTGTTCATTTCTTTGCTATGTTTGATTGATTTATTTCTGGTCAGCTGCTCCCACTTGATAGTGTTTCTTTGGTGTGTATGCAGAGCCTCTGTTTGGGTTCAAGGTGCGTTTGTAGTTTCTGGGGGGGTTCAGCTCAACTCTGAGCTGAGGCCATTCAGAGGCGGCCTGGTGATGCGCTGATCCCACTTTTTTTGCGCAATTCTTAATTTTACTGGTAGCGCGCCCAGGCTATGCATATGCATAGGTAGAATTTAGTTAGTGTTAGGTCCCCTCCCATGGAGGAAAGACTTCTTCGACAGTGGGAGGGACAAGTACCTAACAAATTGCATGCAAGGTGTTAGTGGAAACTAACATCCTCCAAGTGGTAGACAGGTCATGTGTATGCTCATTGTGTATTTGAATCCCATGAGTGGGGTGTGCACTTTTTTGCAGGTAAGCACTCATCTGTTTTTAAGTAGCGCTGTTCATTTCTTTACTATGTTTGATTGATTTATTTCTGGTCAGCTGCTCCCACTTGATAGTGTTTCTTTGGTGTATATGCAGAGCCTCTGTTTGGGTTCAAGGTGCGTTTGTAGTTTCTGGGGGGGCTCAGCGCATCTCTGAGCTGAGGCCATTCAGAGGCGGCCTGGTGATGCGCTGATCCCACTTTTTTTGCGCAATTCTTAATTTTACTGGTAGCGCGCCCAGGCTATGCATATGCATAGGTAGAATTTAGTTAGTGTTAGGTCCCCTCCCATGGAGGAAAGACTTCTTCGACAGTGGGAGGGACAAGTACCTAACAAATTGCATGCAAGGTGTTAGTGGAAACTAACATCCTCCAAGTGGTAGACAGGTCATGTGTATGCTCATTGTGTATTTGAATCCCATGAGTGGGGTGTGCACTTTTTTGCAGGTAAGCACTCATCTGTTTTTAAGTAGCGCTGTTCATTTCTTTGCTATGTTTGATTGATTGATTTCTGGTCAGCTGCTCCCACTTGATAGTGTTTCTTTGGTGTATATGCAGAGCCTCTGTTTGGGTTCAAGGTGCGTTTGTAGTTTCTGGGGGGGCTCAGCGCATCTCTGAGCTGAGGCCATTCAGAGGCGGCCTGGTGATGCGCTGATCCCACTTTTTTTGCGCAATTCTTAATTTTACTGGTAGCGCGCCCAGGCTATGCATATGCATAGGTAGAATTTTGTTAGTGTTAGGTCCCCTCCCATGGAGGAAAGACTTCTTCGACAGTGGGAGGGACAAGTACCTAACAAATTGCATGCAAGGTGTTAGTGGAAACTAACATCCTCCAAGTGGTAGACAGGTCATGTGTATGCTCATTGTGTATTTGAATCCCATGAGTGGGGTGTGCACTTTTTTGCAGGTAAGCACTCATCTGTTTTTAAGTAGCGCTGTTCATTTCTTTGCTATGTTTGATTGATTTATTTCTGGTCAGCTGCTCCCACTTGATAGTGTTTCTTTGGTGTATATGCAGAGCCTCTGTTTGGGTTCAAGGTGCGTTTGTAGTTTCTGGGGGGGCTCAGCGCATCTCTGAGCTGAGGCCATTCAGAGGCGGCCTGGTGATGCGCTGATCCCACTTTTTTTGCGCAATTCTTAATTTTACTGGTAGCGCGCCCAGGCTATGCATATGCATAGGTAGAATTTAGTTAGTGTTAGGTCCCCTCCCATGGAGGAAAGACTTCTTCGACAGTGGGAGGGACAAGTACCTAACAAATTGCATGCAAGGTGTTAGTGGAAACTAACATCCTCCAAGTGGTAGACAGGTCATGTGTATGCTCATTGTGTATTTGAATCCCATGAGTGGGGTGTGCACTTTTTTGCAGGTAAGCACTCATCTGTTTTTAAGTAGCGCTGTTCATTTCTTTGCTATGTTTGATTGATTTATTTCTGGTCAGCTGCTCCCACTTGATAGTGTTTCTTTGGTGTATATGCAGAGCCTCTGTTTGGGTTCAAGGTGCGTTTGTAGTTTCTGGGGGGGCTCAGCGCATCTCTGAGCTGAGGCCATTCAGAGGCGGCCTGGTGATGCGCTGATCCCACTTTTTTTGCGCAATTCTTAATTTTACTGGTAGCGCGCCCAGGCTATGCATATGCATAGGTAGAATTTAGTTAGTGTTAGGTCCCCTCCCATGGAGGAAAGACTTCTTCGACAGTGGGAGGGACAAGTACCTAACAAATTGCATGCAAGGTGTTAGTGGAAACTAACATCCTCCAAGTGGTAGACAGGTCATGTGTATGCTCATTGTGTATTTGAATCCCATGAGTGGGGTGTGCACTTTTTTGCAGGTAAGCACTCATCTGTTTTTAAGTAGCGCTGTTCATTTCTTTGCTATGTTTGATTGATTTATTTCTGGTCAGCTGCTCCCACTTGATAGTGTTTCTTTGGTGTATATGCAGAGCCTCTGTTTGGGTTCAAGGTGCGTTTGTAGTTTCTGGGGGGGCTCAGCGCATCTCTGAGCTGAGGCCATTCAGAGGCGGCCTGGTGATGCGCTGATCCCACTTTTTTTGCGCAATTCTTAATTTTACTGGTAGCGCGCCCAGGCTATGCATATGCATAGGTAGAATTTAGTTAGTGTTAGGTCCCCTCCCATGGAGGAAAGACTTCTTCGACAGTGGGAGGGACAAGTACCTAACAAATTGCATGCAAGGTGTTAGTGGAAACTAACATCCTCCAAGTGGTAGACAGGTCATGTGTATGCTCATTGTGTATTTGAATCCCATGAGTGGGGTGTGCACTTTTTTGCAGGTAAGCACTCATCTGTTTTTAAGTAGCGCTGTTCATTTCTTTGCTATGTTTGATTGATTTATTTCTGGTCAGCTGCTCCCACTTGATAGTGTTTCTTTGGTGTATATGCAGAGCCTCTGTTTGGGTTCAAGGTGCGTTTGTAGTTTCTGGGGGGGCTCAGCGCATCTCTGAGCTGAGGCCATTCAGAGGCGGCCTGGTGATGCGCTGATCCCACTTTTTTTGCGCAATTCTTAATTTTACTGGTAGCGCGCCCAGGCTATGCATATGCATAGGTAGAATTTAGTTAGTGTTAGGTCCCCTCCCATGGAGGAAAGACTTCTTCGACAGTGGGAGGGACAAGTACCTAACAAATTGCATGCAAGGTGTTAGTGGAAACTAACATCCTCCAAGTGGTAGACAGGTCATGTGTATGCTCATTGTGTATTTGAATCCCATGAGTGGGGTGTGCACTTTTTTGCAGGTAAGCACTCATCTGTTTTTAAGTAGCGCTGTTCATTTCTTTGCTATGTTTGATTGATTTATTTCTGGTCAGCTGCTCCCACTTGATAGTGTTTCTTTGGTGTATATGCAGAGCCTCTGTTTGGGTTCAAGGTGCGTTTGTAGTTTCTGGGGGGGCTCAGCGCATCTCTGAGCTGAGGCCATTCAGAGGCGGCCTGGTGATGCGCTGATCCCACTTTTTTTGCGCAATTCTTAATTTTACTGGTAGCGCGCCCAGGCTATGCATATGCATAGGTAGAATTTAGTTAGTGTTAGGTCCCCTCCCATGGAGGAAAGACTTCTTCGACAGTGGGAGGGACAAGTACCTAACAAATTGCATGCAAGGTGTTAGTGGAAACTAACATCCTCCAAGTGGTAGACAGGTCATGTGTATGCTCATTGTGTATTTGAATCCCATGAGTGGGGTGTGCACTTTTTTGCAGGTAAGCACTCATCTGTTTTTAAGTAGCGCTGTTCATTTCTTTGCTATGTTTGATTGATTTATTTCTGGTCAGCTGCTCCCACTTGATAGTGTTTCTTTGGTGTATATGCAGAGCCTCTGTTTGGGTTCAAGGTGCGTTTGTAGTTTCTGGGGGGGCTCAGCGCATCTCTGAGCTGAGGCCATTCAGAGGCGGCCTGGTGATGCGCTGATCCCACTTTTTTTGCGCAATTCTTAATTTTACTGGTAGCGCGCCCAGGCTATGCATATGCATAGGTAGAATTTAGTTAGTGTTAGGTCCCCTCCCATGGAGGAAAGACTTCTTCGACAGTGGGAGGGACAAGTACCTAACAAATTGCATGCAAGGTGTTAGTGGAAACTAACATCCTCCAAGTGGTAGACAGGTCATGTGTATGCTCATTGTGTATTTGAATCCCATAAGTGGGGTGTGCACTTTTTTGCAGGTAAGCACTCATCTGTTTTTAAGTAGCGCTGTTCATTTCTTTGCTATGTTTGATTGATTTATTTCTGGTCAGCTGCTCCCACTTGATAGTGTTTCTTTGGTGTATATGCAGAGCCTCTGTTTGGGTTCAAGGTGCGTTTGTAGTTTCTGGGGGGGTTCAGCTCAACTCTGAGCTGAGGCCATTCAGAGGCGGCCTGGTGATGCGCTGATCCCACTTTTTTTGCGCAATTCTTAATTTTACTGGTAGCGCGCCCAGGCTATGCATATGCATAGGTAGAATTTAGTTAGTGTTAGGTCCCCTCCCATGGAGGAAAGACTTCTTCGACAGTGGGAGGGACAAGTACCTAACAAATTGCATGCAAGGTGTTAGTGGAAACTAACATCCTCCAAGTGGTAGACAGGTCATGTGTATGCTCATTGTGTATTTGAATCCCATGAGTGGGGTGTGCACTTTTTTGCAGGTAAGGCCCGGTTCACATTAGCGGTGGCCGTCCGGAATCGCCGTGCCGGAGCCGGACCGCTTGCAGAACGGACGGAACGGACGCACGGCAATAGCAATGAAAGCCTATGCGTCCGTTCACATGCGTCCGTTCTGCCGGACCGGATCCGGACCGGATCCGGACTCCGGCGTCCGTTCCAACATGCGCTATTTTTTGGTCCGGCTCCTCCGGCAGCCGTATCCGGGGCGGAGCCGGACTGCACCATCCGGCCAATGGAAACCAATGAGAACCGGAGGGCGCACAACACACTGGCTACAAAAACCGGACGTTCTACCCCACTTCCTATGCATTTTGGATGGGGCCCACATGGGCCCAGCGTTCAGGTGGCGCAGCAGCGATTTCATGCTGGAGCTCTAGGCAGCAACATGTCTGATTAGTCTGATAACGAGGAGGCGAACAACAAAGAATTCCCAGGTATACGAGTAAAAAATGCCTGGATCCATGGTCCCAACTGCAGTCTCTGTATCCACGGATGGTCTCCACACGTCCACCTGTCTCCAACAATGACCCCAGACCCTTCTGCTGACCTCCCAGACCCCAGGTAATAACAGGTTGTTATCTCCTTAAGAAACCGGATCCAGACCGCAACCGTGTTCACACCGCACGGAAACCGGATGCAAACGGACCGGATCCGGACCGGATCCGGATAGGAACCGTACGGATCAGGTCCGGTCCGGATACGGTGCGGTCCGGACATCCGGTGCGGTTTTGACTAAACCGCAAGTGTGAACGGGGCCTAAGCACTCATCTGTTTTTAAGTAGCGCTGTTCATTTCTTTGCTATGTTTGATTGATTTATTTCTGGTCAGCTGCTCCCACTTGATAGTGTTTCTTTGGTGTATATGCAGAGCCTCTGTTTGGGCTCAAGGTGCGTTTGTAGTTTCTGGGGGGGCTCAGCGCATCTCTGAGCTGAGGCCATTCAGAGGCGGCCTGGTGATGCGCTGATCCCACTTTTTTTGCGCAATTCTTAATTTTACTGGTAGCGCGCCCAGGCTATGCATATGCATAGGTAGAATTTAGTTAGTGTTAGGTCCCCTCCCATGGAGGAAAGACTTCTTCGACAGTGGGAGGGACAAGTACCTAACAAATTGCATGCAAGGTGTTAGTGGAAACTAACATCCTCCAAGTGGTAGACAGGTCATGTGTATGCTCATTGTGTATTTGAATCCCATGAGTGGGGTGTGCACTTTTTTGCAGGTAAGCACTCATCTGTTTTTAAGTAGCGCTGTTCATTTCTTTGCTATGTTTGATTGATTTATTTCTGGTCAGCTGCTCCCACTTGATAGTGTTTCTTTGGTGTATATGCAGAGCCTCTGTTTGGGTTCAAGGTGCGTTTGTAGTTTCTGGGGGGGCTCAGCGCATCTCTGAGCTGAGGCCATTCAGAGGCGGCCTGGTGATGCGCTGATCCCACTTTTTTTGCGCAATTCTTAATTTTACTGGTAGCGCGCCCAGGCTATGCATATGCATAGGTAGAATTTAGTTAGTGTTAGGTCCCCTCCCATGGAGGAAAGACTTCTTCGACAGTGGGAGGGACAAGTACCTAACAAATTGCATGCAAGGTGTTAGTGGAAACTAACATCCTCCAAGTGGTAGACAGGTCATGTGTATGCTCATTGTGTATTTGAATCCCATGAGTGGGGTGTGCACTTTTTTGCAGGTAAGCACTCATCTGTTTTTAAGTAGCGCTGTTCATTTCTTTGCTATGTTTGATTGATTTATTTCTGGTCAGCTGCTCCCACTTGATAGTGTTTCTTTGGTGTATATGCAGAGCCTCTGTTTGGGTTCAAGGTGCGTTTGTAGTTTCTGGGGGGGCTCAGCGCATCTCTGAGCTGAGGCCATTCAGAGGCGGCCTGGTGATGCGCTGATCCCACTTTTTTTGCGCAATTCTTAATTTTACTGGTAGCGCGCCCAGGCTATGCATATGCATAGGTAGAATTTAGTTAGTGTTAGGTCCCCTCCCATGGAGGAAAGACTTCTTCGACAGTGGGAGGGACAAGTACCTAACAAATTGCATGCAAGGTGTTAGTGGAAACTAACATCCTCCAAGTGGTAGACAGGTCATGTGTATGCTCATTGTGTATTTGAATCCCATGAGTGGGGTGTGCACTTTTTTGCAGGTAAGCACTCATCTGTTTTTAAGTAGCGCTGTTCATTTCTTTGCTATGTTTGATTGATTTATTTCTGGTCAGCTGCTCCCACTTGATAGTGTTTCTTTGGTGTATATGCAGAGCCTCTGTTTGGGTTCAAGGTGCGTTTGTAGTTTCTGGGGGGGCTCAGCGCATCTCTGAGCTGAGGCCATTCAGAGGCGGCCTGGTGATGCGCTGATCCCACTTTTTTTGCGCAATTCTTAATTTTACTGGTAGCGCGCCCAGGCTATGCATATGCATAGGTAGAATTTAGTTAGTGTTAGGTCCCCTCCCATGGAGGAAAGACTTCTTCGACAGTGGGAGGGACAAGTACCTAACAAATTGCATGCAAGGTGTTAGTGGAAACTAACATCCTCCAAGTGGTAGACAGGTCATGTGTATGCTCATTGTGTATTTGAATCCCATAAGTGGGGTGTGCACTTTTTTGCAGGTAAGCACTCATCTGTTTTTAAGTAGCGCTGTTCATTTCTTTGCTATGTTTGATTGATTTATTTCTGGTCAGCTGCTCCCACTTGATAGTGTTTCTTTGGTGTATATGCAGAGCCTCTGTTTGGGTTCAAGGTGCGTTTGTAGTTTCTGGGGGGGTTCAGCTCAACTCTGAGCTGAGGCCATTCAGAGGCGGCCTGGTGATGCGCTGATCCCACTTTTTTTGCGCAATTCTTAATTTTACTGGTAGCGCGCCCAGGCTATGCATATGCATAGGTAGAATTTAGTTAGTGTTAGGTCCCCTCCCATGGAGGAAAGACTTCTTCGACAGTGGGAGGGACAAGTACCTAACAAATTGCATGCAAGGTGTTAGTGGAAACTAACATCCTCCAAGTGGTAGAGACAGGTCATGTGTATGCTCATTGTGTATTTGAATCCCATGAGTGGGGTGTGCACTTTTTTGCAGGTAAGCACTCATCTGTTTTTAAGTAGCGCTGTTCATTTCTTTGCTATGTTTGATTGATTTATTTCTGGTCAGCTGCTCCCACTTGATAGTGTTTCTTTGGTGTATATGCAGAGCCTCTGTTTGGGTTCAAGGTGCGTTTGTAGTTTCTGGGGGGGCTCAGCGCATCTCTGAGCTGAGGCCATTCAGAGGCGGCCTGGTGATGCGCTGATCCCACTTTTTTTGCGCAATTCTTAATTTTACTGGTAGCGCGCCCAGGCTATGCATATGCATAGGTAGAATTTAGTTAGTGTTAGGTCCCCTCCCATGGAGAAAAGACTTCTTCGACAGTGGGAGGGACAAGTACCTAACAAATTGCATGCAAGGTGTTAGTGGAAACTAACATCCTCCAAGTGGTAGACAGGTCATGTGTAGAGTTGGGCCGAACGGTTCGCCGGCGAACGTGGTTCGCGCGAACTTAGGTGGTTCGCGTGCGGGTACCGCACGCGAACGTTTTGCGGAAGAAGTTCGGTTCGCCCCATAATGCACCTGAGGGTCAACTTTGACCCTCTACATCACAGTCAGCAGGCCCAGTGTAGCCAATTAGGCTACACTAGCCCCTGGAGCCCCACCCCCCTTATATAAGGCAGGCAGCGGCGGCCATTACGGCCACTCGTGTGCCTGCATTAGTGAGAGTAGGGCGAGCTGCTGCAGTCTCTCATATAGGGAAAGATTAGTTAGGCTTAACTTCTTCCTGGCTGCATACCTGTTCTGTTCAGTGAGCCCTCAGCCCACTGCATACCTGTACTGTGATCCTGCCACTGCATACCTGTTCAGTGATCCTGCCACTGCATACCTGTTCTGTGAACCCACCCACCACCACTGCATACCTGTTCAGTGATCCTGCCACTGCATACCTGTTCTGTGAACCCACCCACCACTGCATACCTGTTCAGTGATCCTGCTGCCACTGCATACCTGTTCTGTGAACCCACCCACCACTGCATACCTGTTCAGTGATCCTGCCACTGCATACTTGTTCTGTGAACCCACCCACCACCACTGCATACCTGTTCAGTGATACTGCCACTGCATACCTGTTCTGTGAACCCACCACTGCATACCTGTTCTGTGAACCCACCCACCACTGCATACCTGTTCAGTGATCCTGCTGCCACTGCATACCTGTTCTGTGAACCCACCCGCCACTGCATACCTGTTCAGTGATCCTGCCACTGCATACTTGTTCTGTGAACCCACCCACCACCACTGCATACCTGTTCAGTGATCCTGCCACTGCATACCTGTTCAGTGAACCCGCCACTGCATACCTGTTCTGTTCAGTGGAGTTTGGTGTGTCAGTGTGAAGCAGTACCTTAATTACACTACCTGATTGATGTATACACATGCAAGATGTTTTAAAGCACTTTAGGCTTGTCATTTAGCATTCAATGTGATTTCTGCCTTTAAAACGCTGCTTTTCGTCAAATCCAGATTTTTCCCGGGGACTTTTGGCGTGTATCCCACTCCGCCATGCCCCCCTCCAGGTGTTAGACCCCTTGAAACATCTTTTCCATCACTTTTGTGGCCAGCATAATTATTTTTTTTTTCAAAGTTCGCATCCCCATTGAAGTCTATTGCGGTTCGCGAACTTTAACGCGAACCGAACCTTCCGCGGAAGTTCGCGAACCCGGTTCGCGAACCTAAAATCGGAGGTTCGGCCCAACTCTAGTCATGTGTATGCTCATTGTGTATTTGAATCCCATGAGTGGGGTGTGCACTTTTTTGCAGGTAAGCACTCATCTGTTTTTAAGTAGCGCTGTTCATTTCTTTGCTATGTTTGATTGATTTATTTCTGGTCAGCTGCTCCCACTTGATAGTGTTTCTTTGGTGTATATGCAGAGCCTCTGTTTGGGTTCAAGGTGCGTTTGTAGTTTCTGGGGGGGCTCAGCGCATCTCTGAGCTGAGGCCATTCAGAGGCGGCCTGGTGATGCGCTGATCCCACTTTTTTTGCGCAATTCTTAATTTTACTGTTAGCGCGCCCAGGCTATGCATATGCATAGGTAGAATTTAGTTAGTGTTAGGTCCCCTCCCATGGAGGAAAGACTTCTTCGACAGTGGGAGGGACAAGTACCTAACAAATTGCATGCAAGGTGTTAGTGGAAACTAACATCCTCCAAGTGGTAGACAGGTCATGTGTATGCTCATTGTGTATTTGAATCCCATGAGTGGGGTGTGCACTTTTTTGCAGGTAAGCACTCATCTGTTTTTAAGTAGCGCTGTTCATTTCTTTGCTATGTTTGATTGATTTATTTCTGGTCAGCTGCTCCCACTTGATAGTGTTTCTTTGGTGTATATGCAGAGCCTCTGTTTGGGTTCAAGGTGCGTTTGTAGTTTCTGGGGGGGGCTCAGCGCATCTCTGAGCTGAGGCCATTCAGAGGCGGCCTGGTGATGCGCTGATCCCACTTTTTTTGCGCAATTCTTAATTTTACTGGTAGCGCGCCCAGGCTATGCATATGCATAGGTAGAATTTAGTTAGTGTTAGGTCCCCTCCCATGGAGGAAAGACTTCTTCGACAGTGGGAGGGACAAGTACCTAACAAATTGCATGCAAGGTGTTAGTGGAAACTAACATCCTCCAAGTGGTAGACAGGTCATGTGTATGCTCATTGTGTATTTGAATCCCATGAGTGGGGTGTGCACTTTTTTGCAGGTAAGCACTCATCTGTTTTTAAGTAGCGCTGTTCATTTCTTTGCTATGTTTGATTGATTTATTTCTGGTCAGCTGCTCCCACTTGATAGTGTTTCTTTGGTGTATATGCAGAGCCTCTGTTTGGGTTCAAGGTGCGTTTGTAGTTTCTGGGGGGGCTCAGCGCATCTCTGAGCTGAGGCCATTCAGAGGCGGCCTGGTGATGCGCTGATCCCACTTTTTTTGCGCAATTCTTAATTTTACTGGTAGCGCGCCCAGGCTATGCATATGCATAGGTAGAATTTAGTTAGTGTTAGGTCCCCTCCCATGGAGGAAAGACTTCTTCGACAGTGGGAGGGACAAGTACCTAACAAATTGCATGCAAGGTGTTAGTGGAAACTAACATCCTCCAAGTGGTAGACAGGTCATGTGTATGCTCATTGTGTATTTGAATCCCATGAGTGGGGTGTGCACTTTTTTGCAGGTAAGCACTCATCTATTTTTAAGTAGCGCTGTTCATTTCTTTGCTATGTTTGATTGATTTATTTCTGGTCAGCTGCTCCCACTTGATAGTGTTTCTTTGGTGTATATGCAGAGCCTCTGTTTGGGTTCAAGGTGCGTTTGTAGTTTCTGGGGGGGGTTCAGCGCATCTCTGAGCTGAGGCCATTCAGAGGCGGCCTGGTGATGCGCTGATCCCACTTTTTTTGCGCAATTCTTAATTTTACTGGTAGCGCGCCCAGGCTATGCATATGCATAGGTAGAATTTAGTTAGTGTTAGGTCCCCTCCCATGGAGGAAAGACTTCTTCGACAGTGGGAGGGACAAGTACCTAACAAATTGCATGCAAGGTGTTAGTGGAAACTAACATCCTCCAAGTGGTAGACAGGTCATGTGTATGCTCATTGTGTATTTGAATCCCATGAGTGGGGTGTGCACTTTTTTGCAGGTAAGCACTCATCTGTTTTTAAGTAGCGCTGTTCATTTCTTTGCTATGTTTGATTGATTTATTTCTGGTCAGCTGCTCCCACTTGATAGTGTTTCTTTGGTGTATATGCAGAGCCTCTGTTTGGGTTCAAGGTGCGTTTGTAGTTTCTGGGGGGGCTCAGCGCATCTCTGAGCTGAGGCCATTCAGAGGCGGCCTGGTGATGCGCTGATCCCACTTTTTTTGCGCAATTCTTAATTTTACTGGTAGCGCGCCCAGGCTATGCATATGCATAGGTAGAATTTAGTTAGTGTTAGGTCCCCTCCCATGGAGGAAAGACTTCTTCGACAGTGGGAGGGACAAGTACCTAACAAATTGCATGCAAGGTGTTAGTGGAAACTAACATCCTCCAAGTGGTAGACAGGTCATGTGTATGCTCATTGTGTATTTGAATCCCATGAGTGGGGTGTGCACTTTTTTGCAGGTAAGCACTCATCTGTTTTTAAGTAGCGCTGTTCATTTCTTTGCTATGTTTGATTGATTTATTTCTGGTCAGCTGCTCCCACTTGATAGTGTTTCTTTGGTGTATATGCAGAGCCTCTGTTTGGGTTCAAGGTGCGTTTGTAGTTTCTGGGGGGGCTCAGCGCATCTCTGAGCTGAGGCCATTCAGAGGCGGCCTGGTGATGCGCTGATCCCACTTTTTTTGCGCAATTCTTAATTTTACTGGTAGCGCGCCCAGGCTATGCATATGCATAGGTAGAATTTAGTTAGTGTTAGGTCCCCTCCCATGGAGGAAAGACTTCTTCGACAGTGGGAGGGACAAGTACCTAACAAATTGCATGCAAGGTGTTAGTGGAAACTAACATCCTCCAAGTGGTAGACAGGTCATGTGTATGCTCATTGTGTATTTGAATCCCATGAGTGGGGTGTGCACTTTTTTGCAGGTAAGCACTCATCTGTTTTTAAGTAGCGCTGTTCATTTCTTTGCTATGTTTGATTGATTTATTTCTGGTCAGCTGCTCCCACTTGATAGTGTTTCTTTGGTGTATATGCAGAGCCTCTGTTTGGGTTCAAGGTGTGTTTGTAGTTTCTGGGGGGGCTCAGCTCATCTCTGAGCTGAGGCCATTCAGAGGCGGCCTGGTGGTGCGCTGATCCCACTTTTTTTGCGCAATTCTTAATTTTACTGGTAGCGCGCCCAGGCTATGCATATGCATAGGTAGAATTTAGTTAGTGTTAGGTCCCCTCCCATGGAGGAAAGACTTCTTCGACAGTGGGAGGGACAAGTACCTAACAAATTGCATGCAAGGTGTTAGTGGAAACTAACATCCTCCAAGTGGTAGACAGGTCATGTGTATGCTCATTGTGTATTTGAATCCCATGAGTGGGGTGTGCACTTTTTTGCAGGTAAGCACTCATCTGTTTTTAAGTAGCGCTGTTCATTTCTTTGCTATGTTTGATTGATTTATTTCTGGTCAGCTGCTCCCACTTGATAGTGTTTCTTTGGTGTATATGCAGAGCCTCTGTTTGGGTTCAAGGTGTGTTTGTATTTTCTGGGGGGGCTCAGCTCATCTCTGAGCTGAGGCCATTCAGAGGCGGCCTGGTGGTGCGCTGATCCCACTTTTTTTGCGCAATTCTTAATTTTACTGGTAGCGCGCCCAGGCTATGCATATGCATAGGTAGAATTTAGTTAGTGTTAGGTCCCCTCCCATGGAGGAAAGACTTCTTCGACAGTGGGAGGGACAAGTACCTAACAAATTGCATGCAAGGTGTTAGTGGAAACTAACATCCTCCAAGTGGTAGACAGGTCATGTGTATGCTCATTGTGTATTTGAATCCCATGAGTGGGGTGTGCACTTTTTTGCAGGTAAGCACTCATCTGTTTTTAAGTAGCGCTGTTCATTTCTTTGCTATGTTTGATTGATTTATTTCTGGTCAGCTGCTCCCACTTGATAGTGTTTCTTTGGTGTATATGCAGAGCCTCTGTTTGGGTTCAAGGTGCGTTTGTAGTTTCTGGGGGGGTTCAGCTCAACTCTGAGCTGAGGCCATTCAGAGGCGGGCTGGTGATGCGCTGATCCCACTTTTTTTGCGCAATTCTTAATTTTACTGGTAGCGCGCCCAGGCTATGCATATACATAGGTAGAATTTAGTTAGTGTTAGGTCCCCTCCCATGGAGGAAAGACTTCTTCGACAGTGGGAGGGACAAGTACCTAACAAATTGCATGCAAGGTGTTAGTGGAAACTAACATCCTCCAAGTGGTAGACAGGTCATGTGTATGCTGATTGTGTATTTGAATCCCATGAGTGGGGTGTGCACTTTTTTGCAGGTAAGCACTCATCTGTTTTTAAGTAGCGCTGTTCATTTCTTTGCTATGTTTGATTGATTTATTTCTGGTCAGCTGCTCCCACTTGATAGTGTTTCTTTGGTGTATATGCAGAGCCTCTGTTTGGGTTCAAGGTGCGTTTGTAGTTTCTGGGGGGGCTCAGCGCATCTCTGAGCTGAGGCCATTCAGAGGCGGCCTGGTGATGCGCTGATCCCACTTTTTTTGCGCAATTCTTAATTTTACTGGTAGCGCGCCCAGGCTATGCATATGCATAGGTAGAATTTAGTTAGTGTTAGGTCCCCTCCCATGGAGGAAAGACTTCTTCGACAGTGGGAGGGACAAGTACCTAACAAATTGCATGCAAGGTGTTAGTGGAAACTAACATCCTCCAAGTGGTAGACAGGTCATGTGTATGCTCATTGTGTATTTGAATCCCATGAGTGGGGTGTGCACGTTTTTGCAGGTAAGCAATCATCTGTTTTTAAGTAGCGCTGTTCATTTCTTTGCTATGTTTGATTGATTTATTTCTGGTCAGCTGCTCCCACTTGATAGTGTTTCTTTGGTGTATATGCAGAGCCTCTGTTTGGGTTCAAGGTGCGTTTGTAGTTTCTGGGGGGGCTCAGCGCATCTCTGAGCTGAGGCCATTCAGAGGCGGCCTGGTGATGCGCTGATCCCACTTTTTTTGCGCAATTCTTAATTTTACTGGTAGCGCGCCCAGGCTATGCATATGCATAGGTAGAATTTAGTTAGTGTTAGGTCCCCTCCCATGGAGGAAAGACTTCTTCGACAGTGGGAGGGACAAGTACCTAACAAATTGCATGCAAGGTGTTAGTGGAAACTAACATCCTCCAAGTGGTAGACAGGTCATGTGTATGCTGATTGTGTATTTGAATCCCATGAGTGGGGTGTGCACTTTTTTGCAGGTAAGCACTCATCTGTTTTTAAGTAGCGCTGTTCATTTCTTTGCTATGTTTGATTGATTTATTTCTGGTCAGCTGCTCCCACTTGATAGTGTTTCTTTGGTGTATATGCAGAGCCTCTGTTTGGGTTCAAGGTGCGTTTGTAGTTTCTGGGGGGGCTCAGCGCATCTCTGAGCTGAGGCCATTCAGAGGCGGCCTGGTGATGCGCTGATCCCACTTTTTTTGCGCAATTCTTAATTTTACTGGTAGCGCGCCCAGGCTATGCATATGCATAGGTAGAATTTAGTTAGTGTTAGGTCCCCTCCCATGGAGGAAAGACTTCTTCGACAGTGGGAGGGACAAGTACCTAACAAATTGCATGCAAGGTGTTAGTGGAAACTAACATCCTCCAAGTGGTAGACAGGTCATGTGTATGCTCATTGTGTATTTGAATCCCATGAGTGGGGTGTGCACTTTTTTGCAGGTAAGCACTCATCTGTTTTTAAGTAGCGCTGTTCATTTCTTTGCTATGTTTGATTGATTTATTTCTGGTCAGCTGCTCCCACTTGATAGTGTTTCTTTGGTGTATATGCAGAGCCTCTGTTTGGGTTCAAGGTGCGTTTGTAGTTTCTGGGGGGGCTCAGCGCATCTCTGAGCTGAGGCCATTCAGAGGCGGCCTGGTGATGCGCTGATCCCACTTTTTTTGCGCAATTCTTAATTTTACTGGTAGCGCGCCCAGGCTATGCATATGCATAGGTAGAATTTAGTTAGTGTTAGGTCCCCTCCCATGGAGGAAAGACTTCTTCGACAGTGGGAGGGACAAGTACCTAACAAATTGCATGCAAGGTGTTAGTGGAAACTAACATCCTCCAAGTGGTAGACAGGTCATGTGTATGCTCATTGTGTATTTGAATCCCATGAGTGGGGTGTGCACTTTTTTGCAGGTAAGCACTCATCTGTTTTTAAGTAGCGCTGTTCATTTCTTTGCTATGTTTGATTGATTGATTTCTGGTCAGCTGCTCCCACTTGATAGTGTTTCTTTGGTGTATATGCAGAGCCTCTGTTTGGGTTCAAGGTGCGTTTGTAGTTTCTGGGGGGGCTCAGCGCATCTCTGAGCTGAGGCCATTCAGAGGCGGCCTGGTGATGCGCTGATCCCACTTTTTTTGCGCAATTCTTAATTTTACTGGTAGCGCGCCCAGGCTATGCATATGCATAGGTAGAATTTAGTTAGTGTTAGGTCCCCTCCCATGGAGGAAAGACTTCTTCGACAGTGGGAGGGACAAGTACCTAACAAATTGCATGCAAGGTGTTAGTGGAAACTAACATCCTCCAAGTGGTAGACAGGTCATGTGTATGCTCATTGTGTATTTGAATCCCATGAGTGGGGTGTGCACTTTTTTGCAGGTAAGCACTCATCTGTTTTTAAGTAGCGCTGTTCATTTCTTTGCTATGTTTGATTGATTTATTTCTGGTCAGCTGCTCCCACTTGATAGTGTTTCTTTGGTGTATATGCAGAGCCTCTGTTTGGGTTCAAGGTGCGTTTGTAGTTTCTGGGGGGGCTCAGCGCATCTCTGAGCTGAGGCCATTCAGAGGCGGCCTGGTGATGCGCTGATCCCACTTTTTTTGCGCAATTCTTAATTTTACTGGTAGCGCGCCCAGGCTATGCATATGCATAGGTAGAATTTAGTTAGTGTTAGGTCCCCTCCCATGGAGGAAAGACTTCTTCGACAGTGGGAGGGACAAGTACCTAACAAATTGCATGCAAAGTGTTAGTGGAAACTAACATTCTCCAAGTGGTAGACAGGTCATGTGTATGCTCATTGTGTATTTGAATCCCATGAGTGGGGTGTGCACTTTTTTGCAGGTAAGCACTCATCTGTTTTTAAGTAGCGCTGTTCATTTCTTTGCTATGTTTGATTGATTTATTTCTGGTCAGCTGCTCCCACTTGATAGTGTTTCTTTGGTGTATATGCAGAGCCTCTGTTTGGGTTCAAGGTGCGTTTGTAGTTTCTGGGGGGGCTCAGCGCATCTCTGAGCTGAGGCCATTCAGAGGCGGCCTGGTGATGCGCTGATCCCACTTTTTTTGCGCAATTCTTAATTTTACTGGTAGCGCGCCCAGGCTATGCATATGCATAGGTAGAATTTAGTTAGTGTTAGGTCCCCTCCCATGGAGGAAAGACTTCTTCGACAGTGGGAGGGACAAGTACCTAACAAATTGCATGCAAGGTGTTAGTGGAAACTAACATCCTCCAAGTGGTAGACAGGTCATGTGTATGCTCATTGTGTATTTGAATCCCATGAGTGGGGTGTGCACTTTTTTGCAGCTAAGCACTCATCTGTTTTTAAGTAGCGCTGTTCATTTCTTTGCTATGTTTGATTGATTTATTTCTGGTCAGCTGCTCCCACTTGATAGTGTTTCTTTGGTGTATATGCAGAGCCTCTGTTTGGGTTCAAGGTGCGTTTGTAGTTTCTGGGGGGGCTCAGCGCATCTCTGAGCTGAGGCCATTCAGAGGCGGCCTGGTGATGCGCTGATCCCACTTTTTTTGCGCAATTCTTAATTTTACTGGTAGCGCGCCCAGGCTATGCATATGCATAGGTAGAATTTAGTTAGTGTTAGGTCCCCTCCCATGGAGGAAAGACTTCTTCGACAGTGGGAGGGACAAGTACCTAACAAATTGCATGCAAGGTGTTAGTGGAAACTAACATCCTCCAAGTGGTAGACAGGTCATGTGTATGCTCATTGTGTATTTGAATCCCATGAGTGGGGTGTGCACTTTTTTGCAGGTAAGCACTCATCTGTTTTTAAGTAGCGCTGTTCATTTCTTTGCTATGTTTGATTGATTTATTTCTGGTCAGCTGCTCCCACTTGATAGTGTTTCTTTGGTGTATATGCAGAGCCTCTGTTTGGGTTCAAGGTGCGTTTGTAGTTTCTGGGGGGGCTCAGCGCATCTCTGAGCTGAGGCCATTCAGAGGCGGCCTGGTGATGCGCTGATCCCACTTTTTTTGCGCAATTCTTAATTTTACTGGTAGCGCGCCCAGGCTATGCATATGCATAGGTAGAATTTAGTTAGTGTTAGGTCCCCTCCCATGGAGGAAAGACTTCTTCGACAGTGGGAGGGACAAGTACCTAACAAATTGCATGCAAGGTGTTAGTGGAAACTAACATCCTCCAAGTGGTAGACAGGTCATGTGTATGCTCATTGTGTATTTGAATCCCATGAGTGGGGTGTGCACTTTTTTGCAGGTAAGCACTCATCTGTTTTTAAGTAGAGCTGTTCATTTCTTTGCTATGTTTGATTGATTTATTTCTGGTCAGCTGCTCCCACTTGATAGTGTTTCTTTGGTGTATATGCAGAGCCTCTGTTTGGGTTCAAGGTGTGTTTGTAGTTTCTGGGGGGGCTCAGCTCATCTCTGAGCTGAGGCCATTCAGAGGCGGCCTGGTGGTGCGCTGATCCCACTTTTTTTGCGCAATTCTTAATTTTACTGGTAGCGCGCCCAGGCTATGCATATGCATAGGTAGAATTTAGTTAGTGTTAGGTCCCCTCCCATGGAGGAAAGACTTCTTCGACAGTGGGAGGGACAAGTACCTAACAAATTGCATGCAAGGTGTTAGTGGAAACTAACATCCTCCAAGTGGTAGACAGGTCATGTGTATGCTCATTGTGTATTTGAATCCCATGAGTGGGGTGTGCACTTTTTTGCAGGTAAGCACTCATCTGTTTTTAAGTAGCGCTGTTCATTTCTTTGCTATGTTTGATTGATTTATTTCTGGTCAGCTGCTCCCACTTGATAGTGTTTCTTTGGTGTATATGCAGAGCCTCTGTTTGGGTTCAAGGTGTGTTTGTATTTTCTGGGGGGGCTCAGCTCATCTCTGAGCTGAGGCCATTCAGAGGCGGCCTGGTGGTGCGCTGATCCCACTTTTTTTGCGCAATTCTTAATTTTACTGGTAGCGCGCCCAGGCTATGCATATGCATAGGTAGAATTTAGTTAGTGTTAGGTCCCCTCCCATGGAGGAAAGACTTCTTCGACAGTGGGAGGGACAAGTACCTAACAAATTGCATGCAAGGTGTTAGTGGAAACTAACATCCTCCAAGTGGTAGACAGGTCATGTGTATGCTCATTGTGTATTTGAATCCCATGAGTGGGGTGTGCACTTTTTTGCAGGTAAGCACTCATCTGTTTTTAAGTAGCGCTGTTCATTTCTTTGCTATGTTTGATTGATTGATTTCTGGTCAGCTGCTCCCACTTGATAGTGTTTCTTTGGTGTATATGCAGAGCCTCTGTTTGGGTTCAAGGTGCGTTTGTAGTTTCTGGGGGGGCTCAGCGCATCTCTGAGCTGAGGCCATTCAGAGGCGGCCTGGTGATGCGCTGATCCCACTTTTTTTGCGCAATTCTTAATTTTACTGGTAGCGCGCCCAGGCTATGCATATGCATAGGTAGAATTTAGTTAGTGTTAGGTCCCCTCCCATGGAGGAAAGACTTCTTCGACAGTGGGAGGGACAAGTACCTAACAAATTGCATGCAAGGTGTTAGTGGAAACTAACATCCTCCAAGTGGTAGACAGGTCATGTGTATGCTCATTGTGTATTTAAATCCCATGAGTGGGGTGTGCACTTTTTTGCAGGTAAGCACTCATCTGTTTTTAAGTAGCGCTGTTCATTTCTTTGCTATGTTTGATTGATTTATTTCTGGTCAGCTGCTCCCACTTGATAGTGTTTCTTTGGTGTATATGCAGAGCCTCTGTTTGGGTTCAAGGTGCGTTTGTAGTTTCTGGGGGGGCTCAGCGCATCTCTGAGCTGAGGCCATTCAGAGGCGGCCTGGTGATGCGCTGATCCCACTTTTTTTGCGCAATTCTTAATTTTACTGGTAGCGCGCCCAGGCTATGCATATGCATAGGTAGAATTTAGTTAGTGTTAGGTCCCCTCCCATGGAGGAAAGACTTCTTCGACAGTGGGAGGGACAAGTACCTAACAAATTGCATGCAAAGTGTTAGTGGAAACTAACATCCTCCAAGTGGTAGACAGGTCATGTGTATGCTCATTGTGTATTTGAATCCCATGAGTGGGGTGTGCACTTTTTTGCAGGTAAGCACTCATCTGTTTTTAAGTAGCGCTGTTCATTTCTTTGCTATGTTTGATTGATTTATTTCTGGTCAGCTGCTCCCACTTGATAGTGTTTCTTTGGTGTATATGCAGAGCCTCTGTTTGGGTTCAAGGTGCGTTTGTAGTTTCTGGGGGGGCTCAGCGCATCTCTGAGCTGAGGCCATTCAGAGGCGGCCTGGTGATGCGCTGATCCCACTTTTTTTGCGCAATTCTTAATTTTACTGGTAGCGCGCCCAGGCTATGCATATGCATAGGTAGAATTTAGTTAGTGTTAGGTCCCCTCCCATGGAGGAAAGACTTCTTCGACAGTGGGAGGGACAAGTACCTAACAAATTGCATGCAAGGTGTTAGTGGAAACTAACATCCTCCAAGTGGTAGACAGGTCATGTGTATGCTCATTGTGTATTTGAATCCCATGAGTGGGGTGTGCACTTTTTTGCAGGTAAGCACTCATCTGTTTTTAAGTAGCGCTGTTCATTTCTTTGCTATGTTTGATTGATTTATTTCTGGTCAGCTGCTCCCACTTGATAGTGTTTCTTTGGTGTATATGCAGAGCCTCTGTTTGGGTTCAAGGTGCGTTTGTAGTTTCTGGGGGGGCTCAGCGCATCTCTGAGCTGAGGCCATTCAGAGGCGGCCTGGTGATGCGCTGATCCCACTTTTTTTGCGCAATTCTTAATTTTACTGGTAGCGCGCCCAGGCTATGCATATGCATAGGTAGAATTTAGTTAGTGTTAGGTCCCCTCCCATGGAGGAAAGACTTCTTCGACAGTGGGAGGGACAAGTACCTAACAAATTGCATGCAAGGTGTTAGTGGAAACTAACATCCTCCAAGTGGTAGACAGGTCATGTGTATGCTCATTGTGTATTTGAATCCCATGAGTGGGGTGTGCACTTTTTTGCAGGTAAGCACTCATCTGTTTTTAAGTAGCGCTGTTCATTTCTTTGCTATGTTTGATTGATTGATTTCTGGTCAGCTGCTCCCACTTGATAGTGTTTCTTTGGTGTATATGCAGAGCCTCTGTTTGGGTTCAAGGTGCGTTTGTAGTTTCTGGGGGGGCTCAGCGCATCTCTGAGCTGAGGCCATTCAGAGGCGGCCTGGTGATGCGCTGATCCCACTTTTTTTGCGCAATTCTTAATTTTACTGGTAGCGCGCCCAGGCTATGCATATGCATAGGTAGAATTTAGTTAGTGTTAGGTCCCCTCCCATGGAGGAAAGACTTCTTCGACAGTGGGAGGGACAAGTACCTAACAAATTGCATGCAAGGTGTTAGTGGAAACTAACATCCTCCAAGTGGTAGACAGGTCATGTGTATGCTCATTGTGTATTTGAATCCCATGAGTGGGGTGTGCACTTTTTTGCAGGTAAGCACTCATCTGTTTTTAAGTAGCGCTGTTCATTTCTTTGCTATGTTTGATTGATTTATTTCTGGTCAGCTGCTCCCACTTGATAGTGTTTCTTTGGTGTATATGCAGAGCCTCTGTTTGGGTTCAAGGTGCGTTTGTAGTTTCTGGGGGGGCTCAGCGCATCTCTGAGCTGAGGCCATTCAGAGGCGGCCTGGTGATGCGCTGATCCCACTTTTTTTGCGCAATTCTTAATTTTACTGGTAGCGCGCCCAGGCTATGCATATGCATAGGTAGAATTTAGTTAGTGTTAGGTCCCCTCCCATGGAGGAAAGACTTCTTCGACAGTGGGAGGGACAAGTACCTAACAAATTGCATGCAAGGTGTTAGTGGAAACTAACATCCTCCAAGTGGTAGACAGGTCATGTGTATGCTCATTGTGTATTTGAATCCCATGAGTGGGGTGTGCACTTTTTTGCAGGTAAGCACTCATCTGTTTTTAAGTAGCGCTGTTCATTTCTTTGCTATGTTTGATTGATTTATTTCTGGTCAGCTGCTCCCACTTGATAGTGTTTCTTTGGTGTATATGCAGAGCCTCTGTTTGGGTTCAAGGTGCGTTTGTAGTTTCTGGGGGGGCTCAGCGCATCTCTGAGCTGAGGCCATTCAGAGGCGGCCTGGTGATGCGCTGATCCCACTTTTTTTGCGCAATTCTTAATTTTACTGGTAGCGCGCCCAGGCTATGCATATGCATAGGTAGAATTTAGTTAGTGTTAGGTCCCCTCCCATGGAGGAAAGACTTCTTCGACAGTGGGAGGGACAAGTACCTAACAAATTGCATGCAAGGTGTTAGTGGAAACTAACATCCTCCAAGTGGTAGACAGGTCATGTGTATGCTCATTGTGTATTTGAATCCCATGAGTGGGGTGTGCACTTTTTTGCAGGTAAGCACTCATCTGTTTTTAAGTAGCGCTGTTCATTTCTTTGCTATGTTTGATTGATTTATTTCTGGTCAGCTGCTCCCACTTGATAGTGTTTCTTTGGTGTATATGCAGAGCCTCTGTTTGGGTTCAAGGTGCGTTTGTAGTTTCTGGGGGCTCAGCGCATCTCTGAGCTGAGGCCATTCAGAGGCGGCCTGGTGATGCGCTGATCCCACTTTTTTTGCGCAATTCTTAATTTTACTGGTAGCGCGCCCAGGCTATGCATATGCATAGGTAGAATTTAGTTAGTGTTAGGTCCCCTCCCATGGAGGAAAGACTTCTTCGACAGTGGGAGGGACAAGTACCTAACAAATTGCATGCAAGGTGTTAGTGGAAACTAACATCCTCCAAGTGGTAGACAGGTCATGTGTATGCTCATTGTGTATTTGAATCCCATGAGTGGGGTGTGCACTTTTTTGCAGGTAAGCACTCATCTGTTTTTAAGTAGCGCTGTTCATTTCTTTGCTATGTTTGATTGATTTATTTCTGGTCAGCTGCTCCCACTTGATAGTGTTTCTTTGGTGTATATGCAGAGCCTCTGTTTGGGTTCAAGGTGCGTTTGTAGTTTCTGGGGGGGCTCAGCGCATCTCTGAGCTGAGGCCATTCAGAGGCGGCCTGGTGATGCGCTGATCCCACTTTTTTTGCGCAATTCTTAATTTTACTGGTAGCGCGCCCAGGCTATGCATATGCATAGGTAGAATTTAGTTAGTGTTAGGTCCCCTCCCATGGAGGAAAGACTTCTTCGACAGTGGGAGGGACAAGTACCTAACAAATTGCATGCAAGGTGTTAGTGGAAACTAACATCCTCCAAGTGGTAGACAGGTCATGTGTATGCTCATTGTGTATTTGAATCCCATGAGTGGGGTGTGCACTTTTTTGCAGGTAAGCACTCATCTGTTTTTAAGTAGCGCTGTTCATTTCTTTGCTATGTTTGATTGATTTATTTCTGGTCAGCTGCTCCCACTTGATAGTGTTTCTTTGGTGTATATGCAGAGCCTCTGTTTGGGTTCAAGGTGCGTTTGTAGTTTCTGGGGGGGCTCAGCGCATCTCTGAGCTGAGGCCATTCAGAGGCAGCCTGGTGATGCGCTGATCCCACTTTTTTTGCGCAATTCTTAATTTTACTGGTAGCGCGCCCAGGCTATGCATATGCATAGGTAGAATTTAGTTAGTGTTAGGTCCCCTCCCATGGAGGAAAGACTTCTTCGACAGTGGGAGGGACAAGTACCTAACAAATTGCATGCAAGGTGTTAGTGGAAACTAACATCCTCCAAGTGGTAGACAGGTCATGTGTATGCTCATTGTGTATTTGAATCCCATGAGTGGGGTGTGCACTTTTTTGCAGGTAAGCACTCATCTGTTTTTAAGTAGCGCTGTTCATTTCTTTGCTATGTTTGATTGATTTATTTCTGGTCAGCTGCTCCCACTTGATAGTGTTTCTTTGGTGTATATGCAGAGCCTCTGTTTGGGTTCAAGGTGCGTTTGTAGTTTCTGGGGGGGCTCAGCGCATCTCTGAGCTGAGGCCATTCAGAGGCGGCCTGGTGATGCGCTGATCCCACTTTTTTTGTGCAATTCTTAATTTTACTGGTAGCGCGCCCAGGCTATGCATATGCATAGGTAGAATTTAGTTAGTGTTAGGTCCCCTCCCATGGAGGAAAGACTTCTTCGACAGTGGGAGGGACAAGTACCTAACAAATTGCATGCAAGGTGTTAGTGGAAACTAACATCCTCCAAGTGGTAGACAGGTCATGTGTATGCTCATTGTGTATTTGAATCCCATGAGTGGGGTGTGCACTTTTTTGCAGGTAAGCACTCATCTGTTTTTAAAGACAGATTATGCTCAAGTTACTTTGTTGAAGGAAGAAAGAGATGTAGAGGTCTGCTTAAAGGCAGTTATCCTTGTGGTGACTGCAATATCTGTATGTATATGCAGCCTCAAAATACGATCTATGACACCAAAGGTATTAAACAATACAGGATCAATGGGTATCTTAATTGTAAAAGCAGGGGAGTCATTTATGCGATGACCTGCCCCTGTGGTAAAATATATTTGGGTCAGACCAAAAATATGTTAAAAACTAGGATTCAACAACATCTATCAAAAATCAGATTGGCCCAACGAGATCTGGATAATGGTGAGACCTTGACATCAGTTGCATCCCATTTCCTGTCTACGCATAGGGGTTCCACTGTGGGTCTCAAGGTGTGTGGCTTAGATCAAATCAGGTTGGGCATGAGGGGTGGTGACATTGTTGGGGCTCTACTTAAACGTGAGGCCAGGTGGATCTATCAGCTTGATAATATGTCACCATCAGGCATTAATGAAGAAATCGATTGGTCTGGTTATCTAGGATAGTGCTGTTTTTATAACGGTCAGCTGATATTGTGTCCCTTGTCACATATATGCATTCTTGCTGAGTGATTTTGTGCAACTATGTACTCATGCATATTATACTTACATGTGTCTCTTCTTTTTTGCATGTACAGATCTGATTGTGTATGCCATTGTATCTGCCAAATCGTTTATACATGGACTTTTGTACATGGACCTATGTATGGATTCTGTCATTTTGATGTCCATAAATGGACATGAATTCCTGGGACTTCATGTGACTATGGGACCCCATTTCCTTTGGTCAATACAGGCCTCCCCATTTGCAATGGGCATTTATTCCGGATCTTTTTGGACATTTATTCTGGATCCCTCTGTGTCTCTGGACCGGCCCTCCTCCCCCTTTCCTCCCCCTCTGCGGTTCTTGATGGTACTGTGGCAGCACGCAGAGATGCACATGGATTTGAATCTGCCCCTTTAAATAGGGTTTTTTCTGGATGCGTTGCTGGCTTGATGTATAGTGTGTATATGTATATATAATATGAGTCATGTCATTGGATCATTGGTAGATATGTGTATATCGATGTATTAGTAGTTAAAATTGCAGGTTATTGTTACACTATTAAGTTCTTCTGCTCTCCGGTCTATTACAGGGGACTGGTTGTCTAGGTTACTGTGTATCTACTCACCTTCCGGCTTTCTATGCTGCGCTCCAGCGTGGGTTCTTCCGTCTTCCTTCTTCCCCTGTCTCTTCCGAGGAGCGGTGACGTCATATCCGGCTGACGCCCGCTCTCTCGGCATACGCCCTCCTCTCTCTATTTAAACGCCGGACTGGCATTCACGAACACGGTGTCCTCTCCTCCTGTCAAAGCGGGGTGACGTCTGCGAACCTGGTGGAATGTCTGAGGGGACCCCAGTCTTCTCCAGCTGCCTTCAGTATTAGGCCCGGTTCACATTAGCGTTCGCTATCAGGATTTTCCGGATCGCATCCGGAACGCATACTGTACAAACGGAACGTACGTTCCGCATAGCAATGTAATGTCTATGCGGACGTTCACACGCGTCCGTTCCGTACGTACCGGAGCCGGATCGGATCCGGATTCCGGACTCTTTTCCAACATGCGCTATTTTTTGGGTCCGGATCTACGGCCCACGCACCCGGACCGGAGCCTGACCGGAGCCTGACAGCACCATCAGGCACACAGAAACCAATGGGGAACGGAAGGCACAGAACACACTGCCTACAAAAACCTGACATTCTACCCCACTTCCTATGCGTTTCCAAGCGGCCATTTCGGATGGGGACACATGGGCCAAGCATGTCTGGAGTGGAGCAGCAGTGACAGACGTGCTGGAGCCAGGGGCGTAACAATAGACCCTGCAAGGGATGCAGCCGCAGGGGGGCCCAGAAGCCACAGGGGGGCCCCCTGCGGGCAAGGAGAGAAAAACACTTTCTTCTCTCTGCACAGTTGTTCTAAAGACTGCATCTGATCAGCCACTGATAATGAATCATACAAAGTGTTGTAGACAAAGATTTGTAGACAGTTCCTATTCAGTGTGAAGCAGGCTCTTGTGTACAGTTCCCTACCCCAACTCTCTACCCCTCCCCAAGTGCTTTGTACTGTAGTGATGCTGAAGGAGTCTGCAGAGCCAGTTCTGCTTCATCAGAGATGGACAGAGTGAGTGTAATAAGCTGAGGCTGGGAGCACACTCCTCTGTCGGTTTTCTGTATGCATGCAGGATTGCGGTGTTGGTGGGAGGGGGCCCCATCCAAAGTTTTGCAGGGGGGCCCAGTGATTTCTAGTTACGCCCCTGGCTGGAGCTGTTTTGGCAGAATGTCGTAGGTGGAAGTGAGGCCTACAGCGGAGGAACCTGATTCTACAGGTGCACCAGGTGCACCTTCTGCTGACCCCAACATTTTTTTATTTAATTTCGCTATTTTTTGCCCACGGATCCTGATGGCAGCCTGGTGCATGCCTGATGCAAACGGACCGGATACTGATCGGATCCTGATTGGAATAGTACGGTTCGGCACTTGGCACGTGTCACATGGCACTTGTCACGTGTCACATGGCACTTGCCAGTTGCCACGTGTCACTTGCCACGTGTTATGTGTCATTTGCCACGTGGCACGTGTCACATGGCACTTGGCACGTGTCACGTGGCAAGTGCCACGTGACATGTGACACGTGGCAAATGCCACATGACACGTGGCAAGTGCCACGTGACACGTGCCATGTGACACGTGCTAAGTGCCAATTGCCACGTGCCACATCCGGCATGCTTCTGGCACCCATTACACCTGCTGCTGCTGCATTGCCCTGCTCCTGCTGCCTGTGCAGCTCCCACCGCCAGGCCAGGGTGCCACAGGCCACTGATACCACCTATATTTAACCCAAAACACAATTGCTGTGTAATTTTTTGGAGGTGTCTTGGCTGAAAACTGCCATGTCTCAGTTGTGCGGTTGGACTTTGGACACAATGTGAGCTGCACGACCGCTGTCTGGAACCTAGGCCTAATGTTAATTGACAGCCACTTTTTTTTGAGGATTTGAAGTCCCCACATCATCAATTAGTGCTCCCCTTTACAAAATAATGATGCTACATGCCTCATATACCCTAAAAAACGTTTTTAAAGCAATTTAAAGGACACTTCCGGTTTTCTATCCGGATATCCGAATCTCCTGGATACTGAGGTCGGATATCCGATTCGGATTCAGATCGGAAAATCTTGAACTCGGATATCCGACCCGATTTGGATCCGGATTTTGAAAAGGGGTATCCAAGCAGCACTACATGCTATCAATAAATTTGCTATGTATGGCAGCGTCAATAGAAAGAATATGTAAACAAAATTGTAGAAGGCCTAGTTTTTGAGAACATTAATAATAAAGTTCGGCAGTAAACCCTTAAAATGCTGGATTCCATTGGGAATTCTGAAAATGGATAGCATGGGATCGGTCCCCACACTCAGGCACTGTTACCTCCTTATCACCCATCCTGGAGGTCCCCAGGGAATTCAGAGCCTGCCAGCATGGGGTTTTGCACCCCAAGCTATACCAGACTTCATGATCCATGTCATTGTGGGCTCTGTAAGAGAAGGGCAGTAAAGCCTCTCCCTTCCCTACAAAGTCCTGTATAATGTATGTCATGGACAAGGGGTTGATCCCCATCTCTTGATCTGGGAGGTAGGGGTAACTAACCCCACCCATGTGACAATAGTTTCTGGGGGGCTTATGGTGGAATATGTAAGCCTCCTTTAATAACAAGGGGACTCACAAATATCCATCCATAACCTCCAGGAAAGTACGTAAAGGGATACCCGGGGTGACATGTGGCATGATGAGATAGACATGGGTATGTACAGTGCCTCGCACACAAATAACTATGCTGTGTTCCTTTTTTCTTTCTCTCTTATTCTTTCTCAGCCTGAAAGAGTTAAATATCAGGAAGTGACTACAGTGTGACTGTAATGAGCGCAACCGCGGCGGACTGCATTGCCACCGCGGCTGCCTCTGGGCTCCTGTCCGTCCCTTCGGCGTCTAAGACGCCGGGGACGGAACTACCTTTTTCCTGCAAGGTCGCTGTCTCGCGCGGGTGCGCGCATAGACAGGACCTTTATCCTAGAAGAGGGCTCGTCAGCTGACCGGCTGGTCAGCTGACAGCGAGGGAGACTCACGGCGCCCCGGATTGGCTGCAGCAGGGGGCATGCCAGTGAGGTCTCCTCTGCTTCTTAAGCCTTCGGGCTTTAGTCTGGCGCTGTCTGTTGTCGTGAATGCTTGTGTGTCAGCGCTCAGACCTTAGACCAGATCCCAGGTGTGATGCTAAGGATTTCACACCTAGACTAGGATATTGCTACGTTGCTTCTGTTATTTGTTAGACTAGATCCCAGGTGTGATGCTAAGGATTTCACACCTAGACTAGGATATTGCTATATTGCTTCTGTTATCTGTTAGACTAGATCACAGGTGTGATGCTAAGGATTTCACACCTAGACTAGGATATTGCTACGTTGCTTCTGTTATCTGTTAGACTAGTTCCCGGGTGTTGATGCCAAGGACTTCACACCTAGACTAGGATATTGCTTATTGTATTGATCTCCTGTGTATGACTCTTAGCGATTTCTCTGACTCTGATCCTGCTTTCTGATCCTGTACTTTTGCCTATCTGCCTACCTGTTGCTGAACCTCTGCCTGATTACCGATTACTCTCTTGTCTCACGATTCTGTACCGATTCTTGCCTCCCTGTTGCTGAACCTTGCCTGTCAGACCACCCTACTCACCAGTGGGCCCTTGCCACTGGTGAGGTGATAACTTCACCAGCTCCTCTGGTGAAGTTATTCATTAGTGCAGTACTATTTGTATCTCCTGCTCCTAGGCTGCAGTACAGTCTGAATCACCTGCTAGTGCAGTACTATTTGTATCTCCTGCTCCTAGGCTTCAGTACAGTCTGAATCACCTGCTAGTGCAGTACTGTTTGTATCTTCTGTTCCTAGGCTGCAGTGCAGTCTGAATCACCCGCTGCTCGGGAGATTCAATCTCAGTTTCAGTTTCCCCAGCTTGCTGGGGTTTGTACTTTATTATAAGGACGACCTGTGTAACTTTAGTACCTCACCAGCATCTCTGGCGAGGTCTTGCCAAACTATACTGTTAGCATATCTGTTAGTATGTTCTCTGAGGGCCACGGAGGTCTGGCCGTATTTAGCAGGGCCGTGTAGCTGATGCCAGCCAGCACCTCTGTAGAGGTCTAGCCTTTATTAATTTAAGCTAGGGCCAGCCTGCTTTTCTGTAGGGGCCTAGTCTGTGCGGTGTCTGAGGCTCATTAGCTCCACTGATGAGCACATGTTATGTATTTACTATCCTCACCTGCTCCTCTGGTGAGGTAGAGCTTAGTGATTGAAGGTATCTTCTCTCTCAGCTCCTCTGGAAGGTTTAACCTAAGCGGTCTAAGTCACTTGTGTCACCTTTCCAGTTCCACTGGAAAGGCCTGGGGTAGCTTCTGGCCGCCAATTAAGCTAGCTCCTTGCCAGCTCCTCTGATAGGACTAGTCTGCTATCTGGTGAATGTCTGTTATTATCTGTCTGATTGGTTCTTATCTCTTGCCGGCATCCCTGGCAGAGACCAGCTATACTATCTCCGTATTCTTTGTCTGTATCCTTCCCAGCCCCACTGGGGAGCCTTTTGTCTAATCTGTCTTGTTTGTATCCAGATTGTTCCTTACCAACTCTTCTGGTAAGGTCCTGTAAAACCATTAAAGTTACGGTTGCACCAAACACTACACACTCTGCTCTTGGTCTTGCTATACTGGTATTATTGGTGATTCTGCGGATCACACATAATCGGGTATAGCGTCTGTATTGTTGGTGATTCCGCAGATCACCAATAATCAGACATCTGAGTTGTGGCACTAAACCGTCACAGTGACCCTCACTGATAAGAAATTCCAACTATAAACCTTTTTCCTAGCAGAAAATGTCTTCTGAGAGCAGGAAAGAGATAAAAAAATAGTTCATAAATTTTAGCTCTGGCTGACTTCAATGAATGTGCCATTGAGCAAAAACAATAAAACAGTTAAAAATTAAAAAGTAGATTTAAACATAAAATAAAACTGTGGAATATCTTAAAAAGTCATTTTTAGGAGAAGGAAGATAGATACAACCGTTTATTTCATTAGTTTATTTTTCCCTTGGGTGTCCTTTTAAACAAAGTAGAGAAAGTAGTGAAATATAAACTTTAACATGCACAGAGCAGTCCCGGCAACAGGAACGCGACTGACAGCGTCCAGCCAGCTTTGAGGGTGTCACCGCTACTCGCTGGAGGGTCTCAGAAGGACGACGCAGGCACAGGATGACTCCAGGAGGCTGCAAGAAGCCCTGGGTAAGTTAAACTGATTTTTTTTTTTTTTGCCTTTAGTAACCCTTTATTAGAAGAAGTTCTTCTTTGACAGAAGATAACATAGTATGGTACATAATATGTGCAATATCTGAATCAAACAGGGCATTTTGGCAACTTCAATATAAAACATTGCACACCAACCTGGTTGAGAGACAAAAGTCAAAAACTGCTATATTTCAGAAAAACAGTTGTGCAATAAACATCACATTTGTACCAGAAAACAAGTAGGAAAAAAGTGACAAGAACCCACCAGATGGGAAAAAGAAAGTGAGAGGGAAGTGAAAGAAAAAGGGAAAGAAAACAAGATGGTTGTGAAGACAAAGAAACAGTTTGGCATTTAGGTTATTTGACATGCCAAATTGTGCAAACACATAGACACAAGAAAACGCTTTGCAATTTGGCAACTTCCTTTTTTATCTGTAGAAGCAGTAGTGTTGTACGGTGTTAGCCATCAGTAAAAGCAATACATGGGGCTCGATTCACAAAGCGGTGCTAACCCAGTTAGATACTTTAGGCGTGATAACCATTTTTATCATGCCTAAACTCAGTTTAGGCATGATAAGTTTAGGCATGATAAGTTTAGGCATGCTAAGTTTAGATAAGTTTAGATCGCATGCAAAGTCCCGCACGCAAAGCAGCGCCATTAAACTCTATGCAAAGTGCACCAGACTTTGCTAGCGCAAAACTTTTGATCAGCTGTGCACTGCGGTGCTAACCCAGTTGGTGCTTAAACTTATCACGCCTAAAAACTTATCACACCTAAACTTATCACACCTAAACTTATCATGCCTAAACAGAGTTTAGGCGTGATAAAGGGCTTTTCACCAGGGTGCTAACTGTTAGCACCGCTTTGTGAATCAGGCCCATGGTATCACCCTGATTCAAAACTCCTTGCTTTTTCATCGGTATATTTCTTTCTTCTGTGTCATATTCTTCTGTATACTTCTTTCTTCCTTTTCAAAACAACTCCTGAATGGAGTCCTTAACATTTTACAAAAAACACGGTTTTCAAAAAACAAATATAAGAGAATTCAAACCATTGAACAGTTGGCAAGTACAAAAGTGACATAGCAGTCACAAACTAACATAGGACTTATGTTAACAAGAATATCCAAGTAAAACATATGTAACATAACAACATAGAAGAAATGCCATTGATGTTATTTTTAAATCTACTAAGAGTGTCTGATTTTTTCTTAATTGCTAGGATTGCTATTTTGCTTTCTGTGCTTCCTGTCTTCACATAAGGATCCGCCCATCCAAGTGAGTTTCTTTTCTGTGAGAATGCTGAATGCTGGAAATTAACAGAGGGCATGAGAAATGTTCAGACAAATAGAAATTCTCTACATTCTCATAGCAGGAAAATGCATCTTGTCCAAAGGTGAGTGCTAACAAAAGTGCCTGGTGATTATTGAAGAAGTTAAGTTCAAGTACAAAGTTTGTCTGAGTTTATTTACCACAGGGTCTGCTAACATGTAAGAAATGTTTGCTTTTGTCTGCTTAAAGAATATGACTGGGGCTGCAGTTGTGTGCTTATACAAGGAGTGAGAATGTTTGTAGTGTATTTTAGTAAGAGGAGTTTTGGAAATGGGTGCTAACAACTGCAGTGACATATCTGCCATTTATCAATCTTTCAGCATCCTACACTGTGGGACTATACAATCTAGGCAGGGTCTGCAGGATTACCTATATTCTTCAGTGGGCCAAAGCTTGTCTTGAACATCTGTATTATGGGTCTTACAAGCATGGCGATGAAAACAGCTAATTTCTAGTCAGTTTGGTCATTTCAGTGAATCAGCTGGTAATTGAATAAAATTGCAAAATACAGAAATTTTCAAAGTGATGTACAGTACATTTGATTATAACTGATTAGACTGTTTTAACCTGTGTATAGTTTCAATTGATGACAGTTTGATCACTTTGATAAGGTGAACGAAAAAGTGAATAGCTGTCAGTTGTGTGTGGTCCGTATTAGGGAATATATATATATACACACACTGTCTGTATTTGAACATCTGCAATTCTCATGGTGTACAATTTCCCGTTCACGTATTTCATTTAAAGAAACTCATAACTTAATTATGAACTAATAATAAGACCAAAATATGGTATGGAACTCAGATGTAAGCAATGGCAGGGGATTTTGTATTGATCCTGAATGGTAACTAAGTAATCTGATGCTTGCTTGTCTTCCTTTGGATCCGTATTGCTGGTGTTCCTTTGTTCTGGCTCTCAAGGGTCCCTGCTTGCCGTTGTCTAGGAACGGTTGAGAACCTGCTTCCAATGAGTGGTTTCTAAGGGACTATTTAATTTCCCCAAAAAATAAATAGAACAATCATGTACTTAATTGCCATAAGGAATCAAGAGAGGATATTTATTTTCCTATTAAAGCAAACTGAGTAACGCTTTTCAGGGGTTTTCCTGTTTATCAACTGGAGTTTTTTTGGGAAAGGGTGTGTAGATGCTGAATGGGTGCTTATACACTAGTCACCCACTCATTTGGGAGCTGTTGGGACACTTTTCCTGACTTTTTCCCCCACAAACATCTCTAGCTAATTCTTAGTCACGGTTTCTCTTTAATCCTAAGGTCCCCAGCTCTCCTGTAATTAAATAACGCTATTGTTATTGCCATTGGGATTGCTAACAGCTGTACATAAAGCATACTGCACAGTTGGAGAGTCTTCCAGAACACAGGATGGTGCTGCAAAGGAGAAAGGTTTTAAAATAAATCTTTATATCAGAACTGAGCTTGTATAAGATGATTTAGAGGTCCTATTAAATCAGCAACCAGGAACAGATGCTGTTAATGTAATTGGAGATCTATCATAATGGATACACATTTTGACTGAGTGGTTGATGAAAAATGATTGATATCGGCCAGATAATCAAAAAATCCTTTAACGTTGATGTAAAAAGAATTCGGTAGATTGCTCAAGAATCGGCCACTGTTCTGTTAAGTTTTAATCGAAGTTAGATTGATGCCTTGTTTCAGAATATGCACTTTGGAATTGATGAAATGAGAGTTTGGGGAGACTGAAATGCATGGCAGATTGATGTTAGATGTTCCACTAAAAATCTACCAGATATCGCTTCCAGTGCATGGTATACATTTAAATTATTATTCAAACGATAATCCATTTTTTTGTTGAAATGTAATAGTTGATTAAAATGTTTTTTAACACATAACTCACTTAGCACATTGTAAGCTTTTATCATGCATTGAATTGGTGAAATACTTTTGAATATAACCCCTTACCCCTTGATACACACTCCAGTTTATTTTAGTCTAGATTTTACACCCTCTTAAAAAGGCAATGCTTCTTAGACAAATTTATTTAAAAACTGGAATTACAAAATGGAAAAAATAATAAAGAATATTACATACAGTTGTCTCATTCTTATGATGCAAGATTGGGAGCATTTTTTTTTCCAAATCACTGTGCTAAATCTTCTTTTTACAATCCTTAGCTTGCTGCAACTTGCAGCCACGTAGCTAAGAACTAAACATCCTGTTCTGGAAAGGGTTACAACACAGGAGATTAACCATTGTTTACAACATCTCAGGTTACACAGAAAGCTCTGGGTGCTTACATAAACTCAGTTAAAGGGGCCCATACACTTAAGCTGGCCATACACTGGCCCGATTTGCGCCCGTTTCGACAGCAGATTCGATCACTGGGATCGAATCTGCTGCCAATCGTTCACGCTACACGCCGAATTTCGATCCATTTCGTCCGATCCCGTCGATCGCGCCGTGCGGAAAATAACCGTCGAACGCCCGCGGGTAAAGAGCACATCGCTAGCGGCGTTCGAGTGCCCGACGACCGAGCGCCCTCTACTGTTTAAACTTCCTGCCGGGCTAGAAGAAGTGAGGCATGCCGGACCTGGAGACCAGAGCGCAGACAGAGCAGCGGTGACCGGGGGACTGGAGTCGCGCCGGCGGAGCAGGTAATGTATGCGGGCGGGCGGGGCAGCAGCAGCAGCACCACCACAACAGATTGTGAACGGTTTCAGGCTGAAATCGGTTCACAATCTGTTTGCTGGAAAGGTACCCATACGATCCCTCTCTGATCAGATTCGATCAGAGAGGGATCTATCTGTTGGTCGAATCTGATGGCAAATCGACCAGTGTATGGCCACCTTTATACTATTTCCCGCTGACATACAGCAGATTCGATCACTGTGATCGAATCTGCTGTGAAATCGTTGCGCAAACGCTGACCGAACGATCGATTTCCACACGAAATAGATTGTTCCCGTCGATTTGTCTGCGCGGAAGATTTCACTCGATCGCTGGCGGGAGTGCGTTGATAGCGGCGTGCGAATGTCTGACGCTGCTCCTTCTCCGCTGGGTTCCGGCAGGCTTCACTTCTTCCTGTCTCGACAGGAAGTTTAAACAGTAGAACACCCTCTACTGTTTAAACTTCCCCGGACAGGAAGTGAAGTGAAGCTGGAGCCCTGGAACTGAGCGCGGAGAAGAAGACAGCGGAGACCGGGGGACTCGCGCCGGCCAGATCAGGTAATGTATGCAGGCGGGGTGGCGGCAGCGGCAGCTTCACAGATGGTGAATCGATGTCATGCTGAAATCGATTCACAATCTGTTTGCAGTAAAGGCAGCCATACAATCCCTCTCTGATCAGATTCGATCAGAGAGGGATCTATCTGTTGGTCGATCTGATCGCAAATCGACCAGTGTATGGCCACCTTAAGAGCACAAAGGAAGAACTACAGCATACAATAACATTTTAATGGGGTCTTCCACAGTGGCGTAGGTAAGGAGCTGTGGGCCCCGATGCAAGTTTTACATCGGGGCCCCCAAAGCACTCTATACATAGCAATTGATACGGAGCACCAAAACCTGCCAAGGACAACCACAGTGTCAGAGGTGCAAGAAGGGGGCAGGGAACAGCTTGTTGTATCTATAGAAGTGACTATTATGAGCACAGGACCAATAAAGAGCTAATAGTGCACTTGAGAGAGGTCCCCTTTTGCCCAAGGGCCCCGATGCGGTCGCAACCTCTGCACCCCCTATTGCTACGCCCCTGGTCTTCCAAATAAGTCCATATGAGGGCCAGAGGCCACTAACACGCTATGTCTAGCAACATCGATGTGTTGCTGAAAAGTGGACAGAAGCGTGTTAGTGTGCTCAGGTCCATAGACATGAACTGATCTACAGCATATATTGGGATTTTCTATACAGCATATATACTACTTCCCCATTAAATGCTGCTATTTTTACTGCTCACAATTGTTACTCATACCCATCAATAATAACACATTTAGTAATCTGTGCCACCCTAATAAAAGCACCCATGTGCTGGTTAGCATGCACTCTAAACAAAGTCCACATGTGTCCTCTTTACAGTGGTCATTTCATCTCCGTAATGACAACCTAATCTTCTTTACTGGTCTGTGTTCCCCTTTAATACCATTTCCCATATACTTTAGAGGCCAGCACACCCTATTAAGCATCCCCGTAAGTCCCCTTTCTGCACTTGCTGGGCACCCACTACTTGGGACGTGCATTGGAAAGGCAGCCCCATAGCTCCCAACTGTCCCTCTTTCAGAAATATATGTACACATGTTGTCCCTCTTTCAGGACTCATGTACAGATCTATGTACATATATGTACTTTATCTACTGAAAAAAATGTGTTTAACTGACTATAAACTAAAAAAGTGTTGATTTTATCTTTATTCCCATCCTTTGAATTGATGTATTTCCTATTTCCAAATGTTAATATGAAGGAAAATGAACCAGGATAGAAATGACCAGTGTGGTTTGAACTATAATACATCTTTTTCTTATGAATTTTTGATGGTATGCATGGCTAGAGGTGTGGCAGGAACATGTTTAGAGCTGTGGCAGGGGCATGGCTTAAGTTAGAGTGACCAGATTTTTGTGGGTCCAACCTGGGACGGGGTGGGGGGTGGGAGAAAAGTGGGGGGGACTGAGGAGCGCGCAGTGACGAAGACTCGGGGGGGGGGGGGGGGAGGCAAAAATTGGCGTGGCCATGACATTGTATGGGCGGAGCTAACGTAATGATGTAACAGCGTGGCATAAGAAAGCAGTGTTTACGCCATGATGTGGTCAAACGAGACTTTGCATCATGGGTGTGCAGAGACTGTTTGATGCTAACAGTATACCGTAACCACAAAGCAGCAAACATAGCCATCTATGACCATTAAATAATAAATGCAGTAACAGTTACCCCGGACACCAGAAAATAAACGCAATGGGCAATATGTCAGCACAAAATAAACGCAATGCGGGAAACATGTCAGTATAAAATAAATGCAATGCGGGCAACATGTCAGTACAAAATAAACGCAATGCGGGCAAACATGTCAGTACAAAATAAACGCAATGCGGGCAGACATGTCAGTGCAAAATAAACGCAATGCGGGAAACATGTCAGTATAAAATAAATGCAATGCGGGCAACATGTCAGTACAAAATAAAAGCAATGTGGGCAACATGTCAGTACAAAATAAACGCAATGCGGGCAAACATGTCAGTATAAAATAAATGCAATGCGGGCAAACATTTCACCAGAAAATAAACGCAATGCGGGCAAACATTTCACCAGAAAAAAAAACGCAATGCAGGCAAACATTTCACCAGAAAAAAAACGCAATGCGGGAAAACATTTCACCAGAAAAAAAAACGCAATGCGGGCAAACATTTCACCAGAAAATAAATGCAATGCGGGCAAACATTTCACCAGAAAATAAAAGCAATGCGGGCAAACATTTCACCAGAAAATTAACACAATGCGGGCAAACATTTCACCAGAAAAAAAACGCAATGCGGGCAAACATTTCACCAGAAAATTAACACAATGCAGGCAAACATTTCACTAGAAAATTAACACAATGCGGGCAAACATTTCACCAGAAATTAACACAATGCGGGCAAACATTTCACCAGAAAAAAAACATAATGGGAGCACATTTCACCTGGAAAAAGCATTTACTCACCTGGCAGAAGTCTCCGGCCTCTGGCGCGCTGCTCCCGGGACCACCTTCCTCCTGCTCATCTCCCGCGCTGACAGGGCTACGGCAAGATGGCGCCCGAAGCCCTGTACTGGAGACACAAATAGTCTCCAGTACAGGGCTCCGGTAGCCATCTTGCCGTAGCCCTGCTCGCCTGCCGGTGTCAAAACACCGGAAGACAGTAAGGAGGGTGGAGCGGGGCTGCAGGCAATGAACTGGCACGGCGGCTATAGACGCCGCTGCCAGTTCATGAGGATAGAGTGGCCAGACTCCCGAGGCCGGGACGTCCAGCTGCTGAAAGCGGGATGTTTCCCGGGACCTCATGCAGCCTGGGACAGCAGGCCCCGAATCCGGGACGCGTCGCGGGCAATCCGGGACGTCTGGTCACTCTACTTAAGTGTCCCTCCTTCTTATCTCAAAAAGTGTGCCGCCCCAGCCACGCTCAAGTGCAACAAGTCCCTTTTTGCCTCCAGGTGACATCACCGTGCATCAAATGATGACACATGTGGTGTTACCTAATGCTGCCATTCGACTGCATAACATTTCAGCCAAAAAGTGCTTGTGGAAGGCAGCAGGGAGGCTGAACTGCCCTACAAGCCCTCTCTCTAGTGCGGCCAATCCACTAGTGTATTGCTGCATGTATTCTGCGGGACGCACTTTGCATGCGGTGCTTCCATTATAGCATTGCATTTTTGCATGGGACATTTTTGCACCTGGATTTGATTGTATACATCTATGTGTATGCCTCTGAAGAATTGGCCTCTAGCCATAAATCAGGTATCAGGCAGTTTTTGAATTCTGCTTATGAAGCTATATGTTATTCTTCATGATGTGTGAAACCAGAAGAAATTTGCGAAATTATATGGACTCAATTATAATGCAATAAATGTGATGCTATTTTCAATATTAAGTGACTTCTGCTTGCTCCATTTCAATCCAACATTCTTGCATATTTGATTAAATCTGCGATTTACAATTTTGGGGGGAAGGAACTTACTGTGTATTTTATGCTTTATATGCAGCTAATATGGCCGTATTATTCAGTGCACCTTATGTTTATAAGTGTTCGACATAGAATCAGCAAGAGTCAAGACAGCCAGGCAACTGGCTTAGTTCAAAATGGGTAACAAAGGAAGCCTTCACATCTCTCTCACTGTAGTGTCCCTTTAAGTGTACTTACTAAGATTATCTTGCCTGATAATAACCAGAGCGCAAATCTGCATCTGTGCTTGACACTCTCCTTCATGAAACATGAACTCTCTAAAGGTGCCCATACACATCCTCAATTTATCAGGCAGATCATTATGACCGAATCTGCCAGAGATTGATGAGAACCTGGCCACCCAATCATTTTTTTTTATAAATTTCCAACCGAAAAATGTTAAAAAAAATATAAACATCTTGCTCACAAGGGGGCGATCTGATGCACGGTGTTAGCAGCATTTGATTTGGGGATGACTGATGGACCTAATGAACCCCCAGCCAGTTTACCCTGTCTAAAATGTGCCCCACCCTAGTTGTGCAAAGTGTTGGCAGTGGATCATAGGCTTACCTGTCCACTAGCCCCCTACTACTTTGTCCTGTGTCTTCTCTCCAACGCTGCGTAGCACGACCCAATAGCATGTATGTGGTCACATAAGAGAGGACTCCAGCTTCATGCACAACGGGGCATATAATTAATACAAGAAGAGCTTGCATCTTACCAACAGATACAAATGGTGATCCTACAGCCTGGCATCCTCCTGTATGAGGTGACCCAGTAGGTTGGGCATAATGGTCTGGTTGTAGGTAATGCCCATGAACAGGTGGATGGGGATGGGCTGGCAGTAGCCAAGGTCCAAGATGGAGATGCCCTTCTCTCTGTTGTACTGTGCCTGCACCACCAGTCAACTCCACAACAGCATTGCCAGCAAGCTGGAAAGTTTACAGGAGCTCTTCCATGCCATACTACCAGGTTGGTGATGATGATGATGAGTGGAGTGTGTGCAGCAGCATTATGCCGTCTCTGGCTGATCTCTGCTATCCCACTGACTACATACCAGAGCACACGTGAGCCCACAGAGCACTACGGACCAGAGCACACTCTGCACATACTGAGGTGGGGCACATTTTAGATGTGGGAGACCTGGGCCCAGCAGGCAGTGGCTGTTCCACGAATTTACAACAGATTACATGCTAAAATCTATTGAAAAATCTGTGTAAAGTGTGTGGCAGTAATAGATCCCTCTCTGAATTGACTAGAAAGGGATCTATCTGTTAGTCAAATCTGGTGGCCATCTATAAGGGTATGGGCACCGTAATCCTATCCATAACCTCAAACCTTGAAACAGTACCAATACTAATGTATCACTTTAGTGGTCACTTATACTAACCCTGATTCTTCCATCTAACCCATAACCAATAGCCCTACATTAACCCTGACCTAAGACATTGTAATAGATTATACATTAGATTGAATAACAAAAAAAAATCTAAAGAAAAACATTGATCAGGAAAGGCTATTCTTTATGGCGGGTACACACAATGCTAAATAGATCATTTCCAGCATGTCCAATTTTCTCCAGTTTGAGCGATTTTAAGATCACTACTGAGCAAAATCAATCCTTTTCTCAATTGGAAGCAGATCACACATGCTGTAAATTATCGATTTGACCCATCGATCGAAGCCGAAGCAGTGTATAACTGACATTTCCCATGGCTTTGTAGGAGGAGCAAAAAACTGGTAGAAGCATTGGTCAGACATCTGGTGTAAAATCAAATGATGCCCAGTAGCATTAAGGTTAATTGCTAAATAGACACAATCTACAGCTCTTATTAGCCAGACTAATGTCTGAGAAGCTCATATTCTGAGTACCGCACATAGGGCCATATGCAATTCACTTTTTCTCCTTAGTTTTCTCCAGGTTGATATTTTTACACCTTGTCAATAAAATGCCTTTTAAGTAGAGTGACCAGACGTCCCGGATAGCCCGGGACGCGTCCCGGATTCGGGGTCCGCTGTCCCAGGCTGCATGAGGTCCCGGGAAACGTCCCGCTTTCGGCAGCGGGACGTCCTGGCCTAGGGACTCTGGCCACTCTATACTCATGAACTGGCAGCGGCGTCTTTAGACGCCGTGCCAGTTCATTGCCCGCAGCCCCGCTCCAGCCTAACTGTCTTCCGGTGTTCCGACACCGGCAGGCGAGCAGGGCTACGGCAAGATGGCTGCCGGAGCCCTGTACTGGAGACTATTTGTGTTTCCAGTACAGGGCTTCGGGCGCCATCTTGCCGTAGCCCTGTCAGCGCGGGAGAGAAGATCAGCAGCAAGATGGTCCTGGGAGCAGCGCGCCAGAGGCCGGAGACTTCTGCCAGGTGAGTAAATGCTTTCCTTTCCAGGTGAAATGTTTGCCCGCATTGCGTTTTTTTCTGGTGAAATGTTTGCCTGCATTGCGTTTATTTTCTGGTGAAATGTTTGCCTGCATTGCGTTTCTTTTCTGGTGAAATGTTTGCCCGCATTGCGTTTTTTTTCCAGGTGAAATGTTTGCCCGCATTGCGTTTCTTTTCTGGTGAATTGTTTGCCCGCATTGCGTTTCTTTTCTGGTGAAATGTTTGCCCGCATTGCGTTTCTTTTCTGGTGAAATGTTTTCCCGCATTGCGTTTTTTTTCCAGGTGAAATGTTTGCCCGCATTGCGTTTCTTTTCTGGTGAAATGTTTGCCCGCATTACGTTTCTTTTTCAGGTGAAATGCTTGCCTGCATTGCCTTTCTTTTCCAGGTGAAATGTTTGCCCGCATTGTGTTTCTTTTCTGTTGAAATGTTTGCCCGCATTGCGTTTCTTTTCCAGGTGAAATGTTTGCCCGCATTGCGTTTCTTTTCTGGTGAAATGTTTGCCCGCATTGCGTTTCTTTTCTGGTGAAATGTTTGCCCGCATTGCGTTAATTTTGTGGTGAAATGTTTGCCCGCATTGCGTTTATTTTCTGGTGAAATGTTTGCCTGCATTGCGTTTCTTTTCTGGTGAAATGTTTGCCCGCATTGCGTTTTTTTTTCCAGGTGAAATGTTTGCCCGCATTGCGTTTCTTTTCTGGTGAAATGTTTGCCCGCATTGCGTTTCTTTTCTGGTGAAATGTTTGCCCGCATTGCGTTTCTTTTCTGGTGAAATGTTTTCCCGCATTGCGTTTTTTTTCCAGGTGAAATGTTTGCCCGCATTGCGTTTCTTTTCTGGTGAAATGTTTGCCCGCATTACGTTTCTTTTTCAGGTGAAATGCTTGCCTGCATTGCCTTTCTTTTCCAGGTGAAATGTTTGCCCGCATTGTGTTTCTTTTCTGTTGAAATGTTTGCCCGCATTGCGTTTCTTTTCCAGGTGAAATGTTTGCCCGCATTGCGTTTCTTTTCTGGTGAAATGTTTGCCCGCATTGCGTTTCTTTTCTGGTGAAATGTTTGCCTGCATTGCGTTAATTTTCTGGTGAAATGTTTGCCCGCATTGCGTTTATTTTCTGGTGAAATGTTTGCCCGCATTGCGTTTATTTTCTGGTGAAATGTTTGCCCGCATTGCATTAATTTTCTGGTGAAATGTTTGCTCGCATTGTGTTTATTTTGTACTGACATGTTGCCCGCATTGCGTTTATTTTGTACTGACATGTTGCCCGCATTGCGTTTATTTTGTGCTGACATGTTGCCCATTGCGTTTATTTTCTGGTGTCCGGGGTAACTGTTACTGCATTTATTATTTAATGGTCATAGATGGCTATGTTTGCTGCTTTGTGGTTACGGTATACTATTAGCGTCACACAGTTTCTGCACACCCATGATGCAAAGTCTCGTTTGTCCACATCATGGCGTAAACACTGCTTTCTTATGCCTCGCTGTTACATCATTACGTTAGCTCTGCCCATACAATGTCATGACCACGCCCATTTTTCGCCGCACCCCCCCCCCCCAGTCTTCGTCGCTCCCCACTTTTCGGATCTCTCCTGGAGCATGTTCTGTCGGTTGCAGTGGAACTGCAGAGTGCGGAAAAGTGGAACTGCAACCGAGCAGTTCTGACTTATCTGCTTGCATTCAGTTGCTCAGTTTGGATTGCATTCGCAATAAGTCTCATTGTCGTTTGCAATCACTCGGCAGTTCAGAGCAGCTCAGGATGCTGTCATGATTCCACCTATTGCTTGCTGCAGTTGAACTGCAGCCAGATAGCCCTGCATTTCCTACAGGCATGTTGTTGCATAATATTGCATGCATTTGTTGTAAGAGTCCTTTCCATTCACAGTCAGCTAGCAGCTTGTAATCAGACTAGCTCAGGATTGCATGATTACCATTCAGCTGTGTGGGAATTTGCATATCTGCATCCATTGGCTGATGTCCACATAAAGGTTTACCTTCCATTTCAGATCCCGCCCGACATAGAGTACAGCTCCCTGAGTTGTTGCTGGGTCCATGCTGTGAAAGTATTGTGTATCGCCTTGCTTTGTATTTCCCTGCCTGCTGGATGTTTGCTGAACCCGCGGGGGTCAGTGAAGTCCACTATCCTGCTAATTGGAGACTGCCTTCACCACGCTGGTGACTGGTAGTTATCCTACTTGCCTTGTTCCTGAGGACGTAACTGAAGCAGCAGTTGCCATTAGTTACGCTCCTACCTGTTAGTCTTATCTATCTTAGTGTGAATGTTGCCGTCGCTGGGGCAGCGACTAGATTGGCAAAGCATTCCATCTGTCTGTCTGTTGTTTGTCTTGTTACTCAGCCTGAGGCTTGGTGCGGCGTTGCACTAAGTAGCCATTGTTTCTTGTTATTTGTGGCGGTATTGGAAGCCCAGAGCAGCGGTTGCTCTGGGCAATGTCGCTCCTTTATTCATTACTTCTGTGACAACCTGTGTAGCCTCTTCCATCACCCAGATACATATCCTTGTTGTCTGGTGGTACTCTGGCTTTCTTCCCCTTAGCTGCTATACCTTGCACCTTAAAGGCCTGGGTGTAACCGAAGTCAGGTAGGTGTTGCTTTTAACCTCCTGTTCAAGCGGAGACGCGTCACTTAGGGTGAAGAAGGTGGTGGTAGATTGGGGTATAGCAGCTGAAAAGAAAGCAGAAGATCTGCCAGGCATTACAAGTAGAATGTTGATCCAGCGATTGTATTGGATTGCCATTTGGAGTCAGGGAAATTTGTTTTCCTTTTTTGGGGTATTGTTCACCTTTTTATATGGATTTTTGTTATCCTTCATCTGGATCAACCACAGTTTAAAAAAGTATAGGTTGTGGGTGTTTTTATAGTGCATTTCTTTTATATGTTTATTGAACTTTATGGATATGTGTGCTTTTTCAACCAAACTATGTAGTATGCCACCCAAAAGCTCCGTCTTGCTATAAAACGTGCAACACTTTCACCCTACCACCAAGCATGCCTGGCCACTGCTATTTTACCAGCCACCCCCATGCAACTTACTATGCTACACTATACTAAACCATACCATACTATACAATACCATGTCATACGATAGCATGCCAGACCATGTAAGCCTACCACCAGTGCTGGTTCAAGCTACGACTAGGCCCTAGGGCAAAGGTAACCCGGGCCCCATCACAGCAAAAGTTAAAACCGGGCATCAAATTCATCCCCTGAGTGCCTCCGGACCCCCCTCCCTGATCTCCTGCCCTCATCTTTACTGTGCTCCCCATGACCCTGCAAGATGAGTATTGCAATTCACCTGTTGTGGCGCGTTGCTTTGTTCATGCTCTCTGATATTCATCCCACTGCCTGCCTCTTCTCAGTGACCCAGCACATGTTATTGCATAATGAGACGCTCAAAGAGAAGAGGCAGCCTGTGGGCTGAAGATGAGAAGCCCAGACAGAGCTGCCTGCCAGGTGATTTGCAATCCTGATCATGCAGGGGTCTGAGGAGCACAGTAGAGTTGAAGGGGGCAATCAGGTAGAGGAGGGTTGGCAGCACAGGGGGAAATCGCCCCCTTTGCCCCAATGGTAGCGCCGGCCCGGCCTACCACTTCAGTCCTCTACTTCCTTTATTATCCCTCTTTATCTTGGCATGTCTTGAACATAGTGAGAAATCCCTTATCTGCATCTTTATCTACCTCTTTCCTTTGCAGTTTTCACTGCATATGCCTGCTTCTCTGTTGCTGCTAGTATAAAGGATATACAGTAATTCTGCGTACAGTCAAAAATGGAAAAAACAGATTAAGGGGCGCTATATGTGAAAAAATACCCAAATAGCGGGATAGAGAGATGTAGAGTATTTCCTGCTGCTGCCTTATATTGTGGGGGTACCTCCTTCCCCCACTAAACAAAACAAATCAATCTGAAAACTAAATAAGGAGCGCAAGATATAGGTTAAAAGTTTCCTGTTTTATTATCAGTAAGAAAAGGGGATATATATATATATATCAGTATATTCGCTGTTACATATGCTCCCACAGGTCTGCAAGCAAATAAACAGATGTGTTACACATATATATAACATTCCACCATGCACTCATTTGGATTCATACACATCTATTACACATCCTCTGGTGACCCTTTTAGGGGGATGAAAAAATATATGCGTGTAAAAATATAAAAAATCTCCTTAAAAAACTTTAAAAAGAGGAAAAAATGCATAAATTTGTAGTTGCACTTCCAAGACAAGAACCACAATGCAACCAATTCCTATGAGGGTCCTCAAAAAGATCTCCCCGTGCACAGGGACTTATTAGCTGATGTGCCTCCCGTGGTGATCTCACACTGTATTGCAATAGAGTTCCTCCGTGCAAGTCAATGGCCACAACAAACCTCTGAGGTCAAAGGATTCCCTGCAGTATAAGCCTCAAAAGCGGTATGATCCACCCTACAGTTACTCACTTGTCCCCCAGTGGTTTCTCTCCACAGGATCCAGAGGGTGTCTGCACAGGGATCTGGCGGAGTATCGTAGCGTCTCCTCGTTCGCATATGCCGCCCGCAACACTTGCGGCTATGCCACGGACCTCCACGAGTCAGCTGATTCGGAGTCTGACGTCACTTCCGTGCGCTCCGGCTCCTTCTACTTCCTGTGCTTCTGCGCTCCAGCTGGCTGCGTTCTTCTTAGTACACTGTTTTCTTCCGCACACCACACTAAGTCACAGATAGTTGTAAGTAGATTTCAAACAGCAAGATTCCAGTTGATTAAAGGGGCGCCCCACTCAATCAGTCATCGACATGTTTCGACATCTACGGATGTCTTTCTCAAGATGTTTGGACGCGATGGTCTCGGAGGCGGGAGCATTGGGTCCAATTAGCAGACGGAGCAGAGACATGAGCAGCGGTGATTGGCAGTTCTGGAGCAGCGCCCCCAGCGTGATTGGTGCATCAGAAAGTCATCAGCGGCAGCGAGCAGATACATCCACCAGCTGTTCGTAAGATCTGCTTAGGTAGGACTGTTGTAGCATTACACTCCAGGCCGGGGCAGAGATGAAATCACTGGGAGACAAAATTGGACGTGCGAGGGGGGGGCGGGGGAGGCAGAAGACAGGAACCGGGGGACACCGCAGGACATGAGGGGCGGGGGTCAGACCAACGATAAATAGCGTTTTAAATAAAGTTACTGCATATCCTTAAAACTATAAATACCGTTTTAAAAGATTTATCACTGTGCGCCATTTTTTCCCCACGCCATATTTTCCTGACCCGGTAATTCTAGCCAGATAAACATTGTGTATTATGATAGTGCAACAGAATAACATGAACAGCTGTTAAAGCTCTATCACATCTCTTGTTACACCACCTGCTATATTATCTACCACCTGCACCACTCCCTACTGATATTTGCTATACTAGATAAGGGCTAGTCTTTTAGAACAGATGTTCACATTTATCAAAAGGCTCTTTATTATACTTTATAACCAGCTACTTTTAAAATGTGTATTTTGGCCAGCTAGGGCAGGGGAGGGAACCTACTTGTTAAAAAGGCAATGTAGTGACATATGTTGTATTGTAGTAGAATTACAAGTAAATTGTTCAGGATACCCACTCTAGGGCCGTTTTTACACCTGGCCAGTGTGTTTACAGTGTGCTCCCCCACCCTATCGCATCGCACAGTAATGCACAAAACGTCAGTCATATGACCCTGCGGCAGAGTGCGCCAACAGGGTCATATGCATACCGCATGCCCTTCCGTGTCCTGATGAACAGGAAGTACATCCCTGGGGATGCCCGTCGTATTCTATGTTTCCCTTCCACAACACTGCTGTCAACCTTTTTGAAAGTTTTGAGTAGCCCATTGACTAACATTACTTCCGCAGCCATGGGCGTCCACCGGCAATGCGCTGTTGACTTAGCAGCGGCTAGGCGGTTCACCAGCCATGCAATGTGGTGCAGGAAGTGTGCTAGGCTTCATTGCCTTGCACTGTTATTGGGTTACCCAGTGGTAAAACAGGGTAACGCAACGCACACTTGCAATGCAAGTGTAAAAGGGGCCTTGAGGTAATCTACCAGATTTAAGCATCAGAAACACCTCCTATATCTATGTATTGCTGTATATTGGTATTTAACCCTGCTCTCCCAGTGATGCTTAGCCAAGGCTGTGCAGCTATGCCAAATACTCCTCCCAGAGCATTCTGAGTGACCAGCTATATTTTCTACTGGCTTCCGTGGTCTCAATAAACAAACATCCCGCCAAAATCACCTGATAGGATTAAAGATGTCGCCACCTGAGATAAATTCTAGAATGTAAATTGAGTTGAAGAAAGATTTTACAATGGGCAAACACTAATTAAATAATTTATAAATCAATATTGTAAAACATAAGCAATTGTATTAATTACATTATTTTCACTACAGTTCCTCTTTAAGTAAATAAATGTCAACTTTAACCTTCTTGCTGGTTATCCCGAGCTCAGCTCGAGGTAACCTGCGCAGAAGGATTTCTCCGGCCTCGCTGGGCCGATTTTCAAATTTTTTTTTTACTGCACGCAGCTAGCACTTTGCTAGCTGCGTGCATATTCCGATCGCCGCCGATTCACCGCTACCCACCGCGCCGCCCCCCCCCCCCTCCAGACCCCTTGCGCAGCCTGGCCAATCAGTACCAGGCAGCGCTGAGGGGTGGATCGGGATTCCCTCCCGCCCCGTCGCCCTGGCGACCGGGGAAGCCCAGCAGGAAATCCCGTTCTGAACGGGATTTCCTGCTTACTCTGATCGCCGAAGGCGATCAGAGTGGGTAGGGGGATGCCGCTTGTCAGCGGCTATCATGTAGCGAGCCCTGGGCTCGCTACATGATTTAAAAAAAAAATTACAAAAAAAGTGCTGCGCTGCCCCCTTGCCTTCAGAATTGGAATGGCAAGGGGGTTAAGCAAAAAGTAACTATTCCCATTTAATCTAGTTATGTATTCAATAATATTGCACTTCTATATATGTAATTGATGTTCCACGGGTGACCTGTTGCAGTTCAGCTCCAAACTTCAGGTAGCAGAAAGACCCGGCTACAAGTGTACAAGGGGGTGTACTCAGGCTGGTACTGAGCCGCCGAAGTGCCGATAGTCCCATCGGTGGGTCCCGCCCGCTCCGCCTCCTGGGGGCCCCAGAGCTGAGAGGGAGGGGGCACAGCGCAGGAAGGGGGGAAATTGTGGACAGAGCAGCGGGGAGGGGGGGAAGCCTCCCCCCGCTCACCTAGGGGCCCCCCCTTCCGCGCTCCCCCTCCCTCCAAAATTGCAGCCAGCCAGCGGCTGCGAGCGAGGAACAGCTAACCGGGATCAGAGCGATAGCGCTGCGTGCTGCTGGGCTGGTCTCCGTCTCCTGCACTGACCAATCACGCTCTCGCAGTACTTCCTGTGAGAGCGTGATTGGTCAGTGCAGGAGACGGAGACCAGCCCAGTGGCACGCAGCGCTATCGCTCTGATCCCGCTGCTCTGTCCACAATTTCCCCCCTTCCTGCGCTGTGCCCCCCTCCTTCTTGGCTCTGGGTCCCCCAACTGGGGACCTGCCTTTGTGGGGAAATCTGCTGCCAATCTAATTGCACACTCTGCCTCTGAAGAAGCTGGTTTAAACCAGCGAAACAGCTGTCAGGCTCTTTCCACCCCCACTACTGTGTACCTGCTATTTCTCCCACCGGAATAAAGGAATTTTAAAGAAGCGGTGCCCCCTCTCTTGTCTTCAATTCTACTGGATATATGTGAGAATCTGCTCAGCTGCCTGTGCAGAGAGGCAGCGTTTTGATCACTGTTCACGTCTGCATTCTGCAGGTCTCTTTAAGAGAGACATTTTGTTAGTTCTGCAGCTTGCTGCTGAGGAATTTGCATACATTCGTTATGCAAATCCCCTACCTGCCTCCTGTGATGACTGGCCGTATAAAGGTTGGGATTACCCACAGTCCTTTGCTGGTCGTTCCTTCAGGGTTTGTAGTACACACTCCTAGAGAGTGTCAGCCATGCTACTTCTTGTTGAAGTTATCTTAGAGTAATTCCTGGAAGCTGTGCCAGGCAGATTTCCCTAGTGCAGTGAGGATTGTTTATCTGTTTGTTTGTTCTGTTGCTGTTGTCCTGTCCCAGCGGTGGTCGACAGGAGATGGTTCTGATCTCTGTTCTTGGAGTATAGCTGGTGCAGTGGTTGCTACTAGCTATCTCTTCTGTTCTGTCTCCTGGGATCGCACTAGCCACTTTTCGCTAGTGCTGGGGATCCTTCTGTTCTGTCTCCTGGGATCGCGCTAGCCACTTTTCGCTAGCGCTGGGGATCCTTCTGTTCTGTCTCCTGGGATCGCGCTAGCCACTTTTCGCTAGCGCTGGGGATCCTTCTGTTCTGTCTCCTGGGATCGCGCTAGCCACTTTTCGCTAGCGCTGGGGATCCTTCTGTTCTGTCTCCTGGGATCGCGCTAGCCACTTTTTGCTAGCGCTGGGGATCCTTCTGTTCTGTCTTCTGGGATCGCGCTAGCCACTTTTCGCTAGTGCTGTGGATCCTACTGTTCTGCTACTCTGTACCTGGATCACACTCGCTTCTCGCTAGAACTGTGGATCCTATCTCTCGCTTGTCCCTGTTTTCGTGTGTCTGTCTTGTCTGCTAGGGACGCTTGCTGGAGGCTCGGTGAGGTAACCGTTAAGCAAGCGTTCGCGTCCTCTGTTTCATGTTTGTCTGTCGATGGTTAGTTAGGCGTGCTTGTCTCTATTGTGCTTATCACGTGGAGACCGCGCGTAACCGCGTGCACTGTTGCGAATGAGTGCGGTGTTCGCGGTTAGCTAGCGTTTGTTATTTTCCATATTTCCTCATTGTATGATTTGCTGTGCCTTTGCTACTCTCGTGTTCCGCCTTGCTGTAGCCTTGTGTCACGCTTGGCGATCGCACCTCTCGCGATCGCGTTCCTGCTTCGTATCTGCTGTGGTGTGTGCACAGTCACGGGTTGGCGACTAGTTTTATGCACACACACACAATCTGTCTCTGTGCTCACTCTCAATCGCTTCTCTTGCAATTACAGTTCTTCCCTTCGTACAATTCCTGTCTGGCATGTGTGGTAGAGCAGAGGAGTTGTTCCTCTTCACTCCACAGCTCCACCTGCCGTCAGGAATTTCCCTCTGCAGGTGCATTGCACCTACTGCTGGGTTCCTGCAAATTTATACGCTTGTGGAGGAAATCCGCCGTGTCAGCGCACGTCTGGTTCTCTGACCATGGAGACGATTCCACAATCGTTACAATACAACTAACTGGTGGATGAGCACACTCCTTGGTCCTGTGTCCGGTGTGTCTGCCCTGCAGCATTTGGTGCCAGGTACTGTGCTTTTTTCTTCTCCAAATTCATTGCCAATCTAATTGCATTTTGTTGGGATATCTGCCGCCAATCTAATTGCATTTTGTGGGGATATCTGCCGGCAATCTAATTGCATTTTGTTGGGAAATCTGCCGGCAATCTAATTGCATTTTGCGGGGATATCTGCCGCCAATCTAATTGCATTTTGTGGGGATATCTGCCGCCAATCTAATTGAATTTTGTGGGGATATCTGTTGCCAATCTAATTGCATTTCGTGGGGATATCTGCCGCCAATCTGATTGTATTTTGTTGGGAAATCTGCCACCAATCTAAATGCATTTTGTGGGGATATCTGCTGCCAATCTAATTGCATTTTGTGGGGATATCTGCTGCCAATCTAATTGCATTTTGTGGGGATATCTGCCGCCAATCTGATTGTATTTTGTTGGGAAATCTGCCGCCAATCTAATTGCATTTTGCAGGGATATCTGCTGCCAATCTAATTGCATTTTGCAGGGATATCTGCCGCCAATCTAATTGCATTTTGTGGGGATATCTGCCGCCAATCTAATTGCATTTTGTGGAGATATCTACCACCAATCTGATTGTATTTTGTTGGGAAATCTGCCGCCAATCTTATTGCATTTTGCAGGGATATCTGCCGCCAATCTAATTGCATTTTGTGGGGATATCTGCTGCCAATCTAATTGCATTTTGTGGGGATATCTGCCGCCAATCTGATTGTATTTTGTTGGGATATCTGCCGCCAATCTAATTGCATTTTGTGGGGATATCTGCTGCCAATCTAATTGCATTTTGTGGGAAATCTGCCGCCAATCTAATTGCATTTTGTGGGGATATCTGCTGCCAATCTAATTGCATTTTGTTGGGATATCTGCCGTCAATCTGATTGTATTTTGTTGGGAAATCTGCCGCCAATCTAATTGTATTTTGTGGGGAAATCTGCCACCAATCGTATACATTTAGTGGGGATATCTGCTGCCAATCTGATTGCATTTAGTGGGGATATCTGCCACCATTCTGATTGTATTTTGTCGGAAAATCTGCTGCCATTTGACTACTTGATGAATTATCATGAGGCATGTAACTACTTGATTATTTTATCTAAAATGTATCTAGTCAGACGTAATCTCTGTGAATAACACCACTACTTACTTTGTGTTTTTTTTTTTAAGTCTGCCCATGACTCATCATGACCACACCCATGTTCCAGTGCGTGGTGACACTCATTTATTGTTGCTACGGCGCGCTGTGCGCACCGCATGTGGACATCTCCCTATTGGAGACTGTCCTCAGAAGTGCTCACAACCTATCCCATACCATAAAATCATGCAAAATGTCTAGAGTACATGTGTATGTGAGCCCAAAATGGGGGGGGGTGGTGGAGGAGGAGAGGAGATTTGGGGGGGGAGGAGGAGAGGGAGCGGGCCCCAGGCTGAAACTTCCTTGGCCCTTAGTGTCCCAGTCCGACCCTGGGTGTACTCACTTTTGTTGTCAGCGTTTTATGCTAGGTACACAGGATGCAATTATTCTGAGTGTTTTCTTGCTTGCTGGTGACTTAACCCCCCTGGCGATTTTATTGTTTCTGGATTTTAGGGACTAAAAGCAGTGCAATCTTTTTGACCCTAACACCAGCAAAAAAATCACACCGCAGAGAGATCTGCAACAGCCCCTGAACTTACTCACCTTCCTGAGATCCAGTGCTGAAGTTCTCCCTCCGTCCTCCGGCTGTAACTCTGCAGTGAGATCGCTGTCTGTCGTCATGACGACAAACGTTGATCTCGCCCGAGGGATGCAGAGGAGGACAGGATGGAGAATCGCTGCCAGGTGAGTGAAAATACCCACTGTGTGCTATGCTCTGCACAGTTCTGCCGGTAGCTACCAAGAGCCACGCTCGGGGTTACCGCTCCTGGCATGTTTTTTCTACTCTGAGCCTGATAAGATGTGCAATTATCACAGAAGAGAAAACTTTGGTGAAAAAGTGAATAAGGTTAAGGCCTGTGTCTTTTAGATGTTAGCATAAGTCTGATCAGGAAGTGATTGCATTGCAGCTAGGACTAATGTTAAATCGCTCATTGTAGTACAAAGCTATGCAGCCGTCAGTCCCAACTGCTCTTCAATGCTGTGTATGGGAAATTTACCCCCATAACCAATAACACTTTCAGCTTGCTTTGAAACTGTCTAAACTTAATTAAATAAAATGGATCAGGATTGTGGGGTCAATATATCAATGGAACATTGGATCCAAGTGAGTGAGTCTACAGGAAAATCAATCATTTGTATGGCCAATTAAAAGTGGTCACACACAATACAACTAGATTATTAGATTTTAATGTTTATTGTTCAGTAAATGCATCATTTTAATAGAACAACCAAATAAAAAATTTTATTGAAGGTTTTCAATCATTTTTACAAAAATAATGTCTGTCCAGACCAGAGTGCATCTTTAAAGGGTTTTATTTTCAGAAATCTAAACAGTGCTACTACAACTCTTGATTTTCATAGCCTGCTAAACAGTTTCACTTACTGTAGCAGCATGGGAACTATAAATATTTACCTTAATAATGTGAATGTTTGTTCTGCTGTTAGCAGTATGATTTGACAGCTTCAGGCAAGTAGCTTGATGTTAGAGACCATTGGCTGGTTTTATTAACTACTAGCGGAGCCATGGCGTAGCATACGCCACATAAGGGGGAAGCGGGCAGGAAGGGGGTATTAAGCACAGTGGCGGGGAGGGGGTTCAGACCCCCCCCCCCTCACCTGGGTCCCCCATGTGCGCTCCCCCTCCAGCTTAAGCTCAGCAGGACAACCCCCCCTCCCTCACCTGGGTCCCCCATGTGCGCTCCCCCTCCAGCTTAAGCTCAGCAGGACCCCCCCTTCCCTCACCTGGGTCTCCCATGTGCGCTCCCTGTCCAGCTTAAGCTCAGCAGGACCCCCCCTTCCCTCACCTGGGTCCCCCATATGCGCTCCCCCTCCAGCTTAAGCTCAGCAGGACCCCTACCCTCCCCTCACCTGGGTCCCCCATGTGCGCTCCCCCTCCTGCTTAAGCTCAACAGGACCCCCCCTCCCTCACCTGGGTCCCCCATGTGCGCTCCCCCTCCAGCTTAAGCTCAGCAGCAGCCGCCGCTATTAGTAAGAGGCAGCGGGCGGGGAGACTCACCTCTTTGGCGTTCCAGCGTGCGTTCCACTGTCGTCACTTCCTGCAATGCCGCCCACTGTATTGGAAGTGGACTGCATTGCAGGAAGTGATGACAGTGGAACGCACGCTGGAACGTGGAAGAGGTGAGTCATCCCCACCCACTGCCTCTTACTAATAGCAGCTGCTGCTGCTGAACTTAAGCTAGAGGGGGAGCGCAGATGGGGACCCAGGTGCCCAATACTCCCTTCCTGCCCGTTACCCCTCCAGCTCGGCGGCAAGTCTAGGACTGCCCCTGGGGGCAGGGCACTACTTCTTCTTCTTGCTTGGACCAGCCCCTTCTTCTTGCTTGGACCGGCCCTGGGGGCAGGGCGCTACTTCTTCTTCTTGCTTGAAGGTTGAGGGACATACTCTATTATATATATAGATTTTCTGCAATTCATTGGCAACAACAATTTCCATTACTCATGTGGAACATTTTAAGGTACGTACACACATGCAATAATTGTCGGCTGAAATGGGTGATAATGACAGCTTCTTTCAGCCGACAATCGAGTGTGTGTACAGAAGCCTTCTGATCAATCCTGCAGGCTTGAAATATGCCTGTACAGTCCAAAGGATCGTTTCCCGATCCCCGGCGAGTGACAATTAGAACATGTGTGCACTTAAGACCATAGTGAGGGTTGCTGAGAAAATAGTGACTCCACTGTTGTACACACATATAGATAGACATAGACACACCTGCACACACATATACACACACAAGCGCAAATAAACACGCAAACACATACACACACATACACATAGATACACGTACAAACACACAAGCAAATAACACATTCATACACATACACATATAAGCACACACATGCACACACATACAAATAAATGCCCAGATACACTCACATTTATACACACACAAAGGCACACATGCATACAAACACACAAGCAAATGTACGCACATTCTCACATGTGCACCATAGCTCTCAACTGTGCCTCTTTTGGAAGGACAGTCCCTACTTGGGAACCCTGTCCCTTAATCCCTCTTTCTTCCTCATTTGTCCCTCTTTCAAGACTGATGCACAGATATATGTAAATATATGCATTTTTCAACTGAAAAATGTGTATAATGTGTTCATTTTAACTTTATTCCCATCCTTTGAATAGTGATGTAGCGAACATCAAATTTTGCATTCAGGAATGCGAATTTACCGCAAATGTACTCCTTACCCATTTCCAGAAAGAGTTAAATGAAATCAAAGCGCAATTTTGTGGAAGTCCTATTCCTCTTAATTATTCTTAATCAACCAGAAATATTTACCTGCACCTTTAAAAAAAAAACTCCCATGCCAATATCCTCTACCTTTGCGACCTTGATTGCAGATCTCCGCTGCTCCGTGCAACCATCGCAACACACTCTGCTGCTCCCCGCCACAAAAAACATCTTTACATTTTGGCTCCAAGGCTCCCCATTGGTCTAATAACAGACCAATGGGGATCCTCTTGATCCCCATTGGTCTGTTATTAGACCAATGGGTAGCCTTGAAACCATAATTTAAAGATGCTTTTGGCTGTAGCTATACTTAGTAAAGCTGGAGCCTCGCTCTCCTCCAGAGCCGGGACAAGGTCCTCCAGCACCCAAGGCTGAGACACCAAAGTGCACCCCCCATTCCTCCCACCCCAGCCGTCACACACCGATTTCTATAAGACTAAGAGGCACCCCAGGACCCCCAACACCTTTATCTCTAGTTTTCTGGCTTGCCGTCACTTCCATGTATATCCTTTTCTTATATCTCTCTGCTTCAAACACAATAGGGGAATGATAGTCGAGTGAGTGGTCCGCCCCCTCCTACACTGCGCCCTGAGGCTGGAGCCTCTCTCGCCTCTGCCTCGGCCCGGCCCTGCTCTCCTCCCCCGCCCACCACACCTATAGTGCCCCCCCACTCCGTCACCCTGGAGTACCCATGACACCCTGTGTTTCTATCACGTATGGGGGCTAGGCGAGCTACCCATGTTCACCAGGAACTGTCCGCCAGCCATCTTTACCTTTGCATAGATATATTTCTTATTTTCAAATAGTTAATATGAAGGTAAATAAACCAGGATAAAAAGGACCAGTGTGATTTGAATTGTACAACAATATATTTTTCTTATGAAATTTTTATGGTATGCATGACTAGGGGCGTGGTGGGGACGTGATTCGAGGTGTGGCAGAGGTGTGGCTTACATGTCCTTCTTTCGAATCTCAAAAAGTTGGGAGGTATGTGTACACATACACACAAACAGGCAAATAAATACACACACATACATAGAAAACACACCCTCACAAGCAAATAAACACACATGCACACACATTCACACAAGCAAATAACGATACACATGAAAGGTACATACTGTACATACACATGCAATAATTGTCAGCCGAAACAGCCGAAAAACGACCATTTCAGCTGACAGGGGCATAACAATAGACCCTGCAAGGGATGCAGCTGCAGGGGGCCACATGGGGGGAAAAGTTTATTTTCCCTGTCCTGAAAGACTGACAACTAAGTGCACGGAAAGAAAAAAACGTTCTGCTCTCTGCACAGTTGTTCTAATGACTGCCATTGACAGCCACTGATAAGGAATCATACAGATTTGTCAACAAAGACAGTCCCTATTCAAGATAAAGCAGGGTCTTGTGTTCAGCGCCCAGCCCCCAACTCTCTACCCCTCCCCAAGTGCTTTGTACTGTAGTGGTGTTGAAGAAGTCTGTCAACAAACCAGGGGCGTAACTAGACATTACTGGGCCCCCCTGCAAAACTTTGGAAGGGGCCCCCCACCCCCCTTGCTTAATGCACAGGAAAACTGAGGACCAATTTGTTTTCCCCATGCAGATAAAAACACTTAGACTTAAAGGAAATGTCAGGCAATCTATGCTACCCCCCAGTTCTACTTACCCGGGGCTTCCTCCAGCCCCTTGCTGCCGACAAGTCCTTCGTTGCAGCTCTGCCCCCTAAGTACACACATACACACACAGCCGTATTATTTTACTACATGAGAGCACATGATATATGGAGGAACAATAATGACATGCTGAACGTAAGTTATAGTATTCACTGTGACTTTGGCAAAACATTCAGAATGTCACTGATTGATACTGTTATTACAGGATCTTAGACTCAGTATGAGACACAAGCTCTTAATGAGGCAGTTACAGTCAGACATTAATCTTACCCATTCCACTTTGTCCAGTAATTAGACACCATAAGGTCACTAGCCTGTGTGTGATAAGAATATAGGAATCTCTTCTGAGGGAAGGTCTACAACTTTTTTTCAACTGTGACTGCTTTGTTTGTGAAGTTGTACATGAAGTCATCAGGACTCTTCTGCAGTGTGAGACAGATTTTTTTTTATGAACCCTAGGGAGCAGGGACAGTTTACAAATTCCAAAGTGTGTATGATTCCTTATCTGTGTGGTAGACACTTGCAGTCAACATAACAATGGTACGAGAGTAGAATACATTTTCTCTCCATGCCCTTAGTTGTCAGTCTCTCAAACTTTTTCCCCCACGGGGCCCCCTGGGGCTTCTGGGCCCCCCTGCGGAGGCATCCCTTGCAGGGTCTGTTGTTACACCCCTTCAACAAACCCTTCAAACCTAGGCCATCGCTTCTTCAGCTGGCTCCCATCAGGCCATAGGTTTAGCACCACCTCCACCAGGACTTCAAGGCATAGGAACACTTTTTTACCCCTCTGCTCTAAACTCGTTGAACTCACTTCATGCGCTCCCCCTCCAGTACCCCTCCCTTTCCGAGAGCGAATGTACTGTCTAGTGAAAGACTGTTGTTCAATGCATCTATGTATCTTGTATCTTGTATCTAGCTGTTTTATTGTGCTTTGGTATATTATTGATATACAGGTCCTTCTCAAAAAATTAGCATATTGTGATAAAGTTAATTATTTTCTGTAATGTACTGATAAACTTTAGACTTTCATATATTTTAGATTCATTACACACAACTGAAGTAGTTCAAAGCCTTTTATTGTTTTAATATTGATGATTTTGGCATACAGCTCATGAAAACCCCAAATTCCTATCTCAAAAAATTAGCATTAGTGTTGGGCGAACAGTGTTCGCCACTGTTCGGGTTCTGCAGAACATCACCCTGTTCGGGTGATGTTCGAGTTCGGCCGAACACCTGACGGTGCTCGGCCAAACCGTTCGGCCATATGGCCGAACTAAGAGCGCATGGCCGAACGTTCCCCGAACGTTCGGCTAGCGCTGTGATTGGCCGAACGGGTCACGTGGTTCGGACCCGAACGCGCTCTGATTGGCCGAACTGTCACGTGGTTCGGGTAAATAAATACCCGAACCACGTCATATCTCCGCCATTTGTCTGTGGGTTTAGCTTTGGGTAGGCAGGCAGGGTAGTTCGCGCTCCAGCCACGCTAGCCAGGGTCCCCCCCAGTCATTGTGTGTCGCTGCTGGGAATAGTAGTACACCGCTCGCTCAGCATTCTGTTTACTGCCACTCTGTGTACCTCGCTCAGCCACACTATATAGCATTCTGTTTACTGCCACTCTGTGTCTGCTGGGAATAGTAGTACACCGCTTGCTCAGCCACACTATATAGCATTCTGTTTACTGCCACTCTGTGTACCTCGCTCAGCCACACTATATAGCATTCTGTTTACTGCCACTCTGTGTCTGCTGGGAATAGTGGTACACCGCTCGCTCAGCCACACTATATAGCATTCTGTTCACTGTTCTGTGTCTGCTTGGAATAATGGTACACCGCTCGTTCAGCCACACTATATAGCATTCTGTGTACTGTTCTGTGTCTGCTGGGAACAGTAGTACACCGCTCGTTCAGCCACACTATATAGCATTCTGTGTACTGTTCTGTGTCTGCTGGGAACAGTAGTACACCGCTCGCTCAGCCACACTATATAGCATTCTGTTCACTGTTCTGTGTCTGCTGGGAATAGTGGTACACCGCTCGCTCAGCCACACTATATAGCATTCTGTTCACTGTTCTGTGTCTGCTGGGAATAGTGGTACACCGCTCGCTCAGCCACACTATATAGCATTCTGTTTACTGTTCTGTGTCTGCTGGGAATAGTGGTACACCGCTCGCTCAGCCACACTATATAGCATTCTGTTTACTGTTCTGTGTCTGCTGGGAACAGTAGTACACCGCTCGCTCAGCCAGACTATATACCATTGTTTACTGACACTCTGTGTACACCGCTCAGCCAGACTATATACCATTGTTTACTGCCACTCTGATTCTGCTGGGAACAGTAGTACACCGCTCGCTCAGCCAGACTATATAGCATTGTGTTTACTGCCACTCTGTGTACACCGCTCAGCCACACTATATAGCATTGCGTACTCTGCCAGTCAGTGTGTATATTGCTGGGATCAGTAATACTCCACTCACCGTCAACCACTATATGAGCTCAACATGAGTTCCCCAGAGACCTCCGCTGTGAGCAGCACTCCCAACAACAGCAACAGCCAACGCCCCACGCAAGCTATAACATCCACCCCAGCAGCCAGTGGTCAGCAGCAGCCCTCCCCGGAGGAGAACGTTGTGTCCATCAGTCCGTCGCCAGAGCGATTAATGAGGGCTGCCATTGAGGAGATGATGGGGCCTGATGTGGAGGAGGAGGTCTGGCTCAGGCCAGCATCCCAAGTTAATGTTGAGGACGATGAGGGGTCTGTGTCTGGGGATGTTGGGGTGGCAGAGGTGGTGGGTGGGTCAGACTCAGGAGAAGAGTTGTATGATGAGGATGATGATCGGGACCATCTGTATGTGCCTCACGGTCCGACCCCGGAAAACATGTTGTATCGTGTGTTTAGGTACTAAAATCTGCGTTCCCTCCCAGTAGTGTTGGGCGAACAGTGTTTGCCACTGTTTGGGTTCTGCAGAACATCACCCTGTTCGGGGTGACTATATAGCAGACTATATAGCATTGTGTTTAATGCCACTCTGTGTACACGGCTCAGCCACACTATATAGCATTGTGTTTACTTCCACTCTGTGTCTGCTGGGAACAGTAGTACACCGCTCACCCGCCACTGTATAGCATTGTGCTCTGTGTCACTGCTGACAATAGTGGTACACCGCTCACCCACCACTGTATAGCATTTCTGTACTGCCACTGTACTGCTGCCAGTCAGCGTGTACTTTAAGGATAAGTGAAATGAGGAAGAAATCCGGTGAAAGAGGGAGGGGCAAGGGAAGAGGTGTTTCCCCTGACGGTTCACGTACAGGCCACAGGGGAGCACCCAAGAAAACCCACTCAATACTGCCCATGTTGTCCAGGACAACAACCCTCACAGATCCAAAAGAACAGGACCAGATAATTACTTGGATGACCTCTCAAGCGTCCAGCAGTGGGTTAAGCAGCACCAGCACATCACGCACGAGGTCCGAGTCCTCAGCCAGTTAAAGTCTGGGCTTTCTTTGAAGACTGCACTGAGGATGTTACCATGGCGATTTGCAAGGTGTGCAAGACCCGCCTGAGCAGGGGGAAAAGTATTAACAACCTCTCCACCACCAGCATGAGCCGCCACATTCTATCCAAACATCCCACTCTGTGGGCAAACGCGGCAGGACAGGGTACCACCAGCAACACTGCCTCCCTTGGGTTCACCAGACTCACCACCAGACCCGCCTCAGCAGCAGCAGTAGCCCAGCCATTGCGTGGTTCACAACATTCACAAACATCAGACGATGCTGACACTGTCACTTTCCGGACTAGTGCTCTTGAGGTCTCCCAGTGTTCATCAAACACAACAACCAACAGCCCTTCGGTGTGCAGCGCTACGGTTGAGTTGTCTGTTTCTGAGATGTTTGAGCACAAGAGGAAATTGCCAGCAAATGACCCCCGGGCCGTGGCAGTAACAGCCAGCCAGCATAGCCAAGCTTCTGGCCTGCGAAATGCTGCCATATCGAGTGGTGGAGACAAACAGCTTCAAGGGCATGATGTCAGTGGCCATCCCACGTTACGTGGTTCCCAGCCGCTACCACTTTGCGCGCTCTGCAGTGCCTGAGTTGCATGAGCACGTGGTCAGCTAAATAACCCGAAGCTTGAAGAATGCCGTTGCCTGCAAGGTTCACCTCACCACTGACACCTGGACGAGTGCGTTCGGCCAGGGTCGATACATCTCCCTTACCGCGCACTGGGTGAACCTTGTGGAGCCTGGCAGCGATTCCTCACCTGCTACGGCGCGGGTGTTGCCCACGCCGCAAACAGCTGGATAACAACAGCAGCACCTACCTCTCTGACTCCTTCTCCTCCAACGCATCTCAAAGCTGTACCTCATCCGGAAATGCTAACCCAGCACCAGCAGCAGTAGGATCGTGGAAGCAGTGCAGCACAGCTGTTGGCATGCGTCAGCAAGCGTTGCTGAAGCTGATCTGCCTTGGGGATAAGCAGCACACAGGGGAGGAAATTTGGAGGGGAATAAAGGAACAGACGGATTTGTGGCTGGCACCGCTGGACCTGAAACCGGGCATGAAGCTAGACACCTGGCACGAACTGGCAATGTACGCAATAGAGGTGCTGGCTTGCCCGGCAGCCAGCGTTATGTCGGAACGCTGTTTCAGTGCTGCCGGAGGCATCATCACAGATCGGCGTATCCGCCTCTCCACAGAAAATGCAGACCGTCTGACTCAAATTAAAATGAATCAATCCTGGATTGGAAACGACTACGCAACACTCCTGGACCCCAACCAAGTAACATGACCGATGAACATCTGGGATGGTTTAGCGTTTCCGGTCCCTGTTTATTGAACCTCTCATCTGTATTACATTTATGACTGCATGGCGGCAAAAAGCATTGCTGCTATATCCGCACGCTTTTTGTCCTCATGCAAGGCCTGGGTTGTTGTGTCTCACAAAGCGTGGCCTTCTCCTCCTGCGCCTCCTCCTGTTCCATCACGTGTGCTGCTGCTGCTGCTGGGTTACCGTTGCCGCGTGGTCCCTGTTTATTGAACCTCTTATCTTTATTACATTTATGACTACATGGCGGTACAAAGCATGCTATCCGCACGCTTTTTGTCCTCATGCAAGGCCTGGGTTGTTGTGTCTCACAAAGCGTGGCCTTCTCCTCCTGCGCCTCCTCCTGTTCCATCACGTGTGCTGCTGCTGGGTTAGCGTTGCCGCGTGGTCCCTGTTTATTGAACCACTTATCTTTATTACATTTATGACTGCATGGTGGTACAAAGCATGCTATCCGCACGCTTCTTGTCCTCATGCAAGGCCTGGGTTGTTGTGTCTCAAAGCGTGGCCTTCTCCTCCTGCGCCACCCTCCTCCTGTTCCATCACGTGTGCTGCTGCTGGGTTAGCATTACCGGTCCCTTTTCCTGGAACCTCTTATATGTATTACATTTATGACTGCATGCCGACAAAAAGCATGTTACCTGTGCAAAGAAAACAGACATTTCCCGCATTTAAAAGACAGTTTTCCCTTTGAAACTTTAAAATCGATTTTCTCAAAAACTATAAGCTCTTTTTGCTAAATTTTTTTTTCCTCTTGTACCCACTCCCAAGGTGCACATACCCTGTAAATTTGGGGTATGTAGCATATAAGGAGGCTTTACAAAGCACAAAAGTTCGGGTCCCCATTGACTTCCATTATGTTCGGAGTTCGGGTCGAACACCCGAACATCGCGGCCATGTTCGGCCTGTTCGGCCCGAACCCGAACATCTAGATGTTCGCCCAACACTAATTAGCATATCATGAAAAGGTTCTATAAACGTTCTATTAACCTAATCATCTGAATCAACTAATTAACTCTAAACACCTGCAAAAGATTCTCAAGGCTTTTAAAAACTCCCAGCCTGGTTCTTTACTCAAAACCGCAATCATGAGTAAGACTGCCGACCTGACTGCTGTCCAGAAGGCCATCATTGACACCCTCAAGCAAGAGGGTAAGACACAGAAAGAAATTTCTGAATGAATAGGCTGTTCCCAGAGTTCTGTATCAAGGAACCTCAGTGGGAAGTCTGTGGGAAGGAAAAAGTCTGGCAGAAAACGCTGCACAACGAGAAGAGGTGACCGGATCCTGAGGAAGATTGTGGAGAAGGACCGATTCCAGACCTTGGGGGACCTGCGGACGCAGTGGACTGAGTCTGGAGTAGAAACATCCAGAGCCACCGTGTACAGGTGTGTGCAGGAAATGGGCTACAGGTGCCACATTCCCCAGGTCAAGCCACTTTTGAACCAGAAACAGCGGCAGAAGCGCTTGACCTGGGCTACAGAGAAGCAGCACTGGACTGTTGCTCAGTGGTCCAAAGTACTTTTTTCGGATAAAAGCAACATTTGCATGTCATTCAGAAATCAAGGTGCCAGAGTCTGGAGGAAGACTGGGGTGAGGGAAATGCCAAAATGCCTGGAGTCCAGTGTCAAGTACAGGTCAGACGCTTCTGCCGCTGTTTCTGGTTCAAAAGTGGCTTGACCTGGGGAATTCGGCACCTGTAGCCAATTTCCTGTACACGCTTGTACACGGTGGCTCTGGATGTTTCTACTCCAGACTCAGCCCACTGCTTCCGCAGGTCCCCCAAGGTCTGGAATCGGTCCATCTCTACAATCTTCCTCAGGGTCCGGTCACCTCTTCTCGTTGTGCAGCATTTTCTGCCACACTTTTTCCTTCCCACAGACTTCCCACTGAGGTGCCTTGATACAGCACTCTGGGAACAGCCTATTCGTTCAGAAATTTCTTTCTGTGTCTTACCCTCTTGCTTTAGGGTGTCAATGATGGCATTCTGGACAGCAGTCAGGTCGGCAGTCTTACCCATGATTGCGGTTTTGAGTAATGAACCAGGCTGGGAGTTTTTAAAAGCCTCAGGAATCTTTTGCAGGTGTTTAGAGTTAGTTGATTCGGATGATTAGATTAATTGCTTGTTTAGAGAACCTTTTCATGATATGCTAATTTTTTGAGATAGGAATTTTGGGTTTTCATGAGCTGTATGCCAAAATCATCCATATTAAAACAATAAAAGGCTTTGAACTACTTCAGTTGTGTGTAATGAATTTTTTGAGAAGGACCTGTATTTATTTCTACTCTGAGCCAGCTGCAGAGAAGAACTCTTTTGCTCGCCATGGTAGATGCAGGGAGGGTTTCCACGCTGAATGTGCCCAGAATCAGCTGGAATCATGGTAGTGGTCTTGCTATTGGACACTATTAAGAGCCAGGTTGTGAGTGAGCTAGGAGCTACATGTTCAGTGGCATCGGCTACCAGTCAAAGCTCCCCCCCACCCCTTCGCAATAATTTAGAAGAGAATAGGATATGTATTTGAATACTGCTTTTCCTTGATGATAATATACTAATGTAGACATTGGGCTTAATTTACTAAACCGTGATAACTCAAATATCACACCTTATCAATGATATCTCACCTTATCAAAGTTAACACTCCTTATCAGAGTAGCATAGCGAGCGCCACAAATAGAGTTGAGCCGAAATTTTTGTAATTTCGCATTACTATAATTACGCATGCGAAATTTGCGATTACGATGCGAAATTAGCGTAGCGAAATTGCCATTAAAATCGTAATTGAAAATACCGTAAGCGTAATTTTCAACGCGAAATTTCGCGTTTCGTTCATGCCGTAATTTCGCATTAAACTCTACCGTAATTTCGCGTTAAACCGTAACGCTCCGTATAATATAAAAAAGCCGCCGACTTTAAGGGTTAATAGCAAAGCCCCCTTAAATGCTAAGAGCCTCAAATTTGGAGAATATATTAAGGAGATCAGGAGAAATAAGAGGAAACATTTTTTTTTTCAAAAAGACCTTATAGTTTTTGAGAAAATCGATGTTAAAGTTTCAAAGTAAAAATGTATACATTTAAAAACCAGCTGACTTTAACGGTTAATAGCAAAGCCTGCTTAAAGTTTAGGAACACCAAATTCCTAGGGTATATTAAGGGGATCAGTGGGAATAAGAGGAAATTTTTTTTTTTTCAAAAAGACCTTATAGTTTTTGAGAAAATCGATTTTTAAGTTTCAAGGGCAAAAATGTCTTTTAAATGCGGAAAATGTCAGTTTTTTTTGCACAGGTAACAATAGTGTATTATTTTCATAGATTTCCCCAAGTGGGAAGAGTTTTACTTACTTCGTTCTGAGTGTGGGAAATATAAAAAAAAACGACGTGGGGTCCCCCCTCCCAGACCTCTTTAACCCCTTGTCCCCCATGCAGGCTGGGATAGCCAGAATGCGGAGCACCGGCCGCGTGGGGCTCCGCACCCTGACTATACCAGCCCGCATGGTCCATGGATTGGGGGGTCTCGGAAGGGGAGGGGCAGCCAAGCTTTCCCCTCCCCCTCCGAGCCCTTGTCCAATCCAAGGACAAGGGGCTCTTCTCCACCTCCGATGGGCGGTGGAGGTGGAGGCCGCGATTTCCTGGGTGGGGGGTTCATGGTGGAATCTGGGAGTCCCCTTTAAAAAGGGGTCCCCCAGATGCCCACCCCCCCTCCCAGGAGAAATGAGTATAGAGGTACTTGTACCCCTTACCCATTTCCTTTAAGAGTTAAAAGTAAATAAACACACAAACACATAGAAAAAGTATTTTAATTGAACAAAAAACATAACCACGAAAAAAGTCCTTTAATATTCTTAATTAACCATTAATACTTACCTGTCCCTTTAAATAAATGATCCCTCGAAATATCCTTGGAAATGTTCTATCAGTTACAATGTAACAAAGTTATTACAATGTAACAACTTTGTTACATTGTAACTACGCCGCACCCGACGTCACTCGTCGCTCACCCGCCGCATACACTTACGCGTCCTTGCAGGACGCTAAGTCCCCGCCGGCTCCCGCTGTCCACCCCGCCCACATCTGTCACCCACATGTCACCCACACGTGGGTGACATGTGGGTGACATGTGGGAGAGGCGGGGAGGGCAGCGGGAGCCGGCGGGGACTTAGCGTCCTGCACGGACCCGACAGAGCTCTGAGCTATATAGCTCAGAGCTCTGAGAAGCATCTTTGTATTTGGGCTCCAAGGAGCCCCATTGGTCCTTAGCAGACCAATGGGGTTCCTTCAAATCAGAAGGAACCCCATTGGTCTGCTAAGGACCAATGGGGCTCCTTGGAGCCCAAATACAAAGATGCTTAGAGAGCTCTGAGCTATATAGCTCAGAGCTCTGTCGGGTCCGTGCGGCGGGTGAGCGGCGAGTGACGTCGGGTGCGGCGTAGTTACAATGTAACAAAGTTGTTACATTGTAATAACTTTGTTACATTGCAACTGATAGAACATTTCCGAGGAGGGGGGACCCCACGTCGTTTTTTTTTTATATTTCCCACACTCAGAACGAAGTAAGTAAAACTCTTCCCACTTGGGGGAATCTATGAAAATAATACACTATTGTTACCTGTGCAAAAAAAACTGACATTTTCCGCATTTAAAAGACATTTTTGCCCTTGAAACTTAAAAATCGATTTTCTCAAAAACTATAAGGTCTTTCTGAAAAAAAAAATTTTCCTCTTATTCCCACTAATCCCCTTAATATACCCTAGGAATTTGGTGTTCCTAAACTTTAAGCAGGCTTTGCTATTAACCGTTAAAGTCGGCGGGTTTTTAAATGTATACATTTTTACTTTGAAACTTTAACATCGATTTTCTCAAAAACTATAAGGTCTTTTTGAAAAAAAAAAATTTCCTCATATTCCTCCTGATCTCCTTAATATATTCTCCAAATTTGAGGCTCTTAGCATTTAAGGGGGCTTTGCTATTAACCCTTAAAGTCGGCGGCTTTTTTATATTATACGGAGCGTTACGGTTTAACGCGAAATTACGGTAGCGTTTAATGCGAAATTACGGCATGAACAAATAACCATTGTAATGCGAAAATTACGCGAAAATTACGCTTACGCGAAATTTTGCGAAATCCTTCTTCATTACGATTATGTACTACGGCCATAATCGTAATTACACTAATTACGCGAAATTTTGCGAAATCGTAATTAGGTCATTACGCTCATCTCTAGCCACAAACTTATGCATGCTAATTAGCAATGACACTCGTCCTGCCCTGAGCCCCTGTGGGTTCGTAGTGGTCGCTATGCTACTCTGATAAGGCATGTCAACTTTGATAAGGTGTGATATCTTTGATAAGGTGTGATATTTGAGTTATCACGGTTTAGTGAATCAACCCCATTGTGTGATACAGGAAGGAGATAAATGTGTTTTTCCACACCAGTTATTCTTAACACTAGTAACATGCAACTCCATCTTCAGCCTGAAGGTACCTTAAAGGGAAGGTCCGAGCGCCATTAAAAAATGAATTTACTTCAGGCTTCCTCCAGCCACCTGCATCTGTCCTGTGCCCTCGCCAGGTCGGCTTCTCCTTCACTCCATGCGGCTCACGTGGTCGCGCTGATGTCATCCTGACTGTGCTGCACAGGCGCAGAATTACTGCGCCTGCGCAGTACAGTCCTGATGATGTCAGAGCGACTCTGAGAGCCACTCACGCAGGCGCAGTGGGCATCTTGCGCCGGAGGGGACCCCGGGCCACCGGCAGTGAGCGGAGCTGCGTCGAGGGCAAAGGACAGCTGGCAGGGGCTGGAGGAAGCCCCAGGTAAATGGATTTTTTTATTTTTAGCGTGCTCGGATGTGTCCTTTAAGGCTGTATTCTGACTTGAGCTAAGAACAGACATTTTTTTCTCCAGTCACTATGAAACTGACAGATCCCATTTTATAAATGGGAACCTAAGGCTCAGTTCCCACCTGCCCCCAGACCACTTGTGGCTAGCGGGAGCGGAGAGTGTAGTGTCCGCTCTGATGGTCCGCTGTGGTCCAGCTATCTCAGTGCTGGCCCTCTGGTCCTCTTGTTAAAGCTAATACTGTATAAACATGAAATCAGTACTTAAAGTGAACCTTAAGAGTAAAAAATAAATTGAGTTTTACTCACCTGGGGCTTACCTCAGCCCCCTGCAGCTGATCGGTGCCCACGACGAGTCGCTCTGATGCTCCGGGTCCCGCTGGCGGCCACTTCCGGTTTCAGGACCCGTCAGGCTGGGAAGGCGGCCGTTTTTACGCGTTCCCAGCCAAAATAGCACCATATGGCCGCATAGGGGTGCTATTTTGGCTGGGAACGCGTAGTATCAGCAGCGTTCCCCAGCCTGACGGGTCCTGACGGCGAAACCGGAAGTGGCCGACAGTGGGACCCGGAGCATCAGAGCGACTCATCGTGGGCACCGATCAGCTGCAGGGGGCTGAGGTAAGCCTCAGGTGAGTAAAACTCAATTTATTTTTTACACTTAAGGTTCACTTTAAAGAGGAACTGTTGCGAAAATCTTAAAATTTAAAACGCATACAAATAGGAAGTACATTTTTCCCAGAGTAAAATGAGTCATACATTACTTTTCTCCTATGTTGCTGTCACTTACAGTCAGTAGTAGAAATCTGACATTGCCGACAGATTTTGGACTAGCCCATCTTTTTCATAGGGGGGTTCTCAGGGGTTTCTTTATTTTTAAAAGCACTTGGAGTGAATGGCAGTTGGTCCGTCCAACTGCCAGAAAAGTGTGCAGCGAGCTGGGAGGCTGGCCTGCATCTTTGTATTAATAATTTTCAGGGAATGTCTTTATAAAGAATAAAGGCCATGCTGAGAATCCCTCACGAAGAGATGGACTAGCCCAAAACCTGTCAGTTCTGTCAGATTTCTACTACCTACTGTAAGTGATAGCAACATAGGAGAAAAGTGATTTATGGCTCATTTTACTCTGGGAGAAATGTACTTCTTATTTCTATGCGTTTTAAATTTTAAGATTTTCGTGACAGTTCCTCTTTAACCACTTGAGGACCCACCCTTTACCCCCCCTTAAGGACCAGCGCTGGTTTGATTGATCTGTGCTGGGTGGGCTCTGCAGCCCCCAGCACAGATCAGGGTGCAGGCAGGGAGATCAGATTGCCCCCCTTTTTTCCCCCCTATGGGGATGATGTGCTGGGGGGGTCTGATCTCTCCTGCCTGCTGTGGGTGGCGGGGGGGGCACCTCAAAGCCCCCCTCCGCGGCAAAATTCCCCCCTCCCTCTCCTACCTGCTGCCTCCCCTGGAGATCCGGGCTGCACAGGACGCTATCCGTCCTGTGCAGCCAGTGACAGGACGTCCCCTGTCACATGGCGGCGATCCCCGGCCGCTGATTGGCCGGGGATCGCCGATCTGCCTTACGGCGCTGCTGCGCAGCAGCGCCGTACAAATGTAAACAAAGCGGATTATATCCGCTTGTGTTTACATCTAGCCTGCGAGCCGCCATCGGCGGCCCGCAGGCTATTCACGGAGCCCCCCGCCGTGATTTGACAGGAAGCAGCCGCTCGTACGAGCGGCTGCTTCCTGATTAATTAGGCTGCAGCTGGCGACGCAGTACTGCGTCGCTGGTCCTGCAGCTGCCACTTTGCCGACGCACGTTATGAGTGTGCGGTCGGCAAGTGGTTAAGTAACAGTTTTTAAAATATATCTAGATTAAATGCTGACTTGACTAAATTCTGACTTCTCCTGTCTACCAGGAGTTCAGGAGTTATAGTGGCACTGCCTCTGACAAAGGAGACCTGGATTTGAATCTCCCCTCTTCCTTTTCGGTAAGCCTGCACCTATTCAGTAAGGAGTCTTTGGGCAACACTGCTAACTGCCTACTGAGCATGCCCCAATAGTTGCAGCTCTGGCGCTTTGAGTCCCCAAGAGAAAAGAGCAATATAAATGTTCTGTGTCTTTTTTGTCTTGTCTTCAGTGTTGCCACGTTAAGGTGGTAACATTTACATCTTTTAATACTTACATCCAGTTACATACAGTTGAGAATACATAATTTTTCTTCATCCTTCAACCATTTCCACAGTTCACAGAATAGGCACAGCAGCGCTGTATATGAATATAAGTACCATGTATTTTTACTCTTGCGTAAAGTCTAAGCTCATATATAGTGCTTGCTGACACCTTTTTTAAGTAGCTATGTGGTTAAAAAGGTCTGGTTAACACTCTTATCTGTAACAGAAAGATGAAGAAATGAGCATTACCACAGTCTAACAAGAAAGCCTCAGTTTGTTCATTGTGAAAGTAGTGCATTAAATACGTTTTCTAGCTGCATTAAAGTGTAATAGTGCTTTCACAAAATTTTCATACTGCCAAAAATCAGGTGTTACGGTAATAAAAACAAACGAATCGTAATTGACTTTGCGCTAGTAGTTACATAGCAAAAGACATCCCCGGATTTACATACACTGTAGCTTGCTGAAAATGTCTTCTGTCTGTGGGATACATATGCTTACCTGTACTGGTCCAGTGAAACCTGCTTCCTCAAGGCCTAGTGCAGTAGGAGGAACTTAATTTATCAAAGCTGTGAATATGATAAATCAGCTTCTGTGCATTGCTGTTTAAAAAAAACCAGGGAGATGAAGGGCAACCATGGCAATGATGGCCACAGGCGGAATATGTCTCACTCTTAGGGCTGGGCCGAGGCAGAGGCGAGAGAGGCTCCAGCCTCAGGGCACAGTGTTGGAGGAGGCGCACAACTCACTCAGCTATCATTCCCCTACTGTGCTTGAAGCAGAGTGAAATAAGAAAATGGGATACATGGCAGTGACTGCAAGCCATATAACTAGAGATTAAGGTGTTGGGGGAGGGGGGGGGGGGGAGGGGGGATTGTGGGACCTGGGACATCTTAGTCTAATAGCAATCAGTGTGTGACGGGCCGGCTGGGGTGGGAGGGATGGAGGGGCGCACTTTGGTGTCTCAGCCTTGGGTGCTGGAGGACCTTGTCCCAGCTCTGCTCGCTCTCACTGACATCACGCGCGATGGCCATGCCTGGGGTTCTGATTCTAGCACAACCGAGGGAGGGATCCACACAGTGGAGTGGGGTATACAGATGCCATACAGGCATACATGTGTGGCTTGTAGGGGGTGAGGGTCATTATGTTTGCTATGAGAGGGGAGGATTGTGCATGGTGAATGTGGAGAGGGGTGTTCCCATACACACCTTTGTGGGTGGTTACATCTGCCTGTCCATCATATTTAACCTCACTGGCGTTATGACTATTTCCAGATTTAGGGTCTAAAAACCGTGCAATTTTTTCACAAGCTTTTAGACCCTAAAAACAAGAAGAAAAAAACATACCAAGAGAAATCTGAAGCAGCTTCTGCATATAACTCACTTAGGCACAGGATTACCGCTCTGAACTGCAGATTTTTGCCCCGAGCCTGGATTGCCCCTAAGGAAGTTAAAGGCCAGCTTCACGTGGCATTTTCAGCCCTGAATATATATGCTGCTGGTGGACATTGTGATGTGACTTGGTGGGGGGATGTTATTATGCACATATTGTGAATAGAACTGCACCTTTGTATAGACACTCCTGACAAAGCCCTTTCGGGTTAAACATGTTGAGCATTTGGGGTGTACTTGACACTGTATATATGTATGAGCACACCTAAGATTTTAGTCATGTCAGCTATTCCAGCTTAATTGGCACCTATTTTGCTGAATGTGAATTTAGACACCACCACTGTATGTGCGGTGATTGACCCATTCCAACACTGGCACAGGGTTGTTGTACCCTCATTCAAGTGACTCCCCAGCTTATAGGTTTTTCTTATAAGTGTGTGCGTGGCAAATAGAACTGAACTGGGGGGATAGTTACCACACACCAGTCTCCGCATCATCACATACCGAGCTGTGGTGTGGGATCAACAAAGACACCTCCCAGCAGAGCCGGGACAAGGTCCTCCAGCACCCAAGGCTGAGACACCAAAGTGCGCCCCTCCATCCCTCCCACACCAGCCGTCACATGCTGATTGCTATTAGACTAAGAGGCCCCTCCCTCCCTCCGACCCCAGCCGTCACACACTGATTGCTATTAGACTAAGAGGTGCCCCTCCCTCCATCCCTCCCACCCCAGCCGTCACACCCTGATTGCTATTAGACTAAGAGGCCCCTCCCTCCCTCCGACCCCAGCCGTCACACACTGATTGCTATTAGACTAAGAGGCACCCCAGGGCCCCCAACACCTTAATCTCTAGTTATATGGCTTGTAGTCACTGCCATGTATCTCCTTTTCTTATTTCTCTTTGCTTCAAACACAATTAGGAATGACAGCTAAATGAAATGTGCGCCCCCTCCTACACTGCGCCCTGAGGCTGGAGCCTCTCCAGCCTATGCCTCGGCCCGGCCCTGCCTCCCAGAGTTGTTTGCCCACGCTGATTTACACACATCTTGCTGTTTATGTGTAGATGCAATGGCAATACCCATCTGCTCTATTCTACTATGTTTTTAACATTTAATAAAGTTACCCCACTTTCTATGTACATATAGGGCTCTGTGCAGTAGGACCCTTTGCAGATCCCATGCCATTATCCTCAGAAATTACCCCATGCTAATATTCTCTCGATCTTGATTCCCGAAGAACTCGCATGTACACATCACACACATTGGTTCCTGTCACTGGCACTTGCCATACCTCCTTGAGGAGGATTCCTATTAGTCTGTTAAGGGACCCATGGGGGGCCCTGGCTGCATTTTTAAAGATGCTTTCCCAGGGCTTGCTACACTAGTATAGAAGCCCTGACAGGGCACCCGCTTCTCTCCATACTGCCGACACACATAGCACCGCCACCACACATAGCCCCACCCCCGTCACCACACCCAGCACCCTGATCACCCCCATGCCGCCTGCACGGTGCACCTCTAACCTCTGCTGCTCACCCATCAACTGTTACACATCCTGCATTTCCTAGTTCTGCCTGCTGGTGGTAGTGTGTGCCAGAATCAGAGATGGATTAAGATAATGGGGCCCAATGCATGGTAGAAGATTTGGGGCCCCCTTGTGGTCCTTTTGGTAAGCTGAAAGGAAGAGAGGTCAAACAAAGTTGGAGGTGGGCCCCTTGACACCCACTAGCCTCCAAGCACCTGCCTGGGTTGCCTGGTGGACGACCCTGCTCTGGACATAACTATGAAACCTTCTGTGGTTCACCAGCAGATGGCCAGATGCAGATTTTTTTCTTACTGCTTCTGTTCAACATCTACCATCAGTACCTACACCACAGATTTTGTTCCTGCCCGCAGCTGACCTCCAGTACAGCCTCCAGCCAACTACTGTCCTGTGCAGCCTCCAGCCGACTCCGATCTTCTTGTACAGCTTCTTGCACAGACTTCAAGTGTTGCATTACCACCTCCTGGTCAGATGATAAATTAGAATCTTCTGACACTGCATTTCAGCCTGCACAATCTCAAGCTGTTATACCCCAGCCTGCAGACAGTTCGCTACAGTCTGCACAGACTTTGCTCCAGCCTGCAGAACCTTTACTACAACCTGCTGGTTTCCAGTCTGCTGTCCTGCCTGCTGATATCCAGTTTGCTGCCCTACCTGTTAGTATCCAGACCGGTGTTCTCCCTAGTGGTAACCAGTGTACTGCCATGCATCTTGGTATCCAGTATGCTCTTCTGCCTGCTGGTATCCCGTCTGCTGAACCACCTTTTGGTATCCAGTCTGCTGATCCGCCTGTTGGTATTCAGTCTGCTGATTAGCCTGATGGTATCCAGTCCGCTGCCTCGCCTGATGGTATTTAGCCCGCTTCCCAGCCTGATGGTATTCTGTCCATTGCCCAGCCTCTTTGTATCCAGTCTGCAACAAGGCTGTATAAGGATCTCTGGCAACTTTACCTATTTTTTTAAACATTTTTTTTTGTTCAGAGTGTGGGAATTTAAAAAAAAATGACGTGGGGTTCCCCCCATGCCTCTTTAACCCCTTGTCCTCCATGCAGGCTGGGATAGCCAGGATGCGGAGCCCCTTCTGCATGGGGCTTCGCAACCTGAACTATACCACCCGCATGGTCCATGGTATGGGGGGGCTCTGGAGGCCAAGCCTTCCTCTCTCCCCGGAGCCCTTGTCTAATCCATGGACAAGGGACTCCCTGGGGGGGTTCATGGTGGCATCTGGGAGTCCCCTTTAAGAAGGGGACCCCCAGATATTAGCCCCCTTCCCAGGATAAATGAGTATAGAGGTACAAAGTACCCCTTACCTATTTCCATAAAGGGTTAAAATAAAAACACAATGATGAGAAAAGTCCTTTATTATTCTTAAAGTGGAACTGGCATTCCAGTCCGCAATAGTGCTATTGCAAACGGGAACGTGGAAAAAGGACACCCTTGGCAGGGCTGCACAGCGCAGTGGACCCTCGACTTACAAGTCGAGTAATGAAACTAGCTTGCGGCGGGGAACGGAGGATCGTTGAGGAGCGCCGTGGGACAGGACGGCTGCATATCCCCAGAAATATCCCACACCCGGGGCCACACACCGGCACTCCCCACACAGCTCTAGCTATACTAAGTATAGCTAGAGTCAAAGCATCTTTGAATTTGGCTCCAATGCTCCCCATTGGTCTGATCCCTATTGGTCTGTTAGTAGACAAATAGGGAGCCTTGGAGCCAAATGTAAAGATGCTTTAGCTCTAGCCACACTTAGTATAGCTAGAGCTCTGTCCTCTGTGGCTCCTGCTCTTCTCCCCACCCACTGCAATTATCGCCTCCGTCCTCACTGGCACCCTGGAGCACTCATAGAACCCTGTTATCAGTGCTATGGGTGTTCCAGGGTGCTGGCGTGGGTGGGCGCAATAGATGCGGTGGGCGGGAGGAGAGCGAAAAGCAATGCAGGAGGGAGGGATGGAGCTCTAGCTATACTAAGTATAGCTAGAGCTGTGCGGGGAGCAGCGGTGTGTGGCAGTGGGTGTGCGGAGATCTTAAATCAAGATCGCAACATTAGAGGATATTGGCGTGGGACATTTCTGAGGATATTGACGAGAAAATATTTTTTTTTCTATCGTAACTTTAAAATTGATTTTCTCTAAAACTATAAGGTCTATTTGATTTTTTTTTCCTCTTGTACCCACTTTTCTCTTTAAGCATACCCTGCAAACATTCATTGCATCAAACCTATATAGGGATTAGGAGCACACATCCTGACGTCCTCTCCTGGGACAGATAGCGCATCTTACCAATCGCTCAAGGGAGCTAACGTAATCTATCCATGCGCACCATGCACATACACCAGCATAAGCTGTGTGCATGCTGACAAAAAAAACACATACAGGGGAAGGAGGGAGTGCACTGAATTACTATGCATGTTACAGGGCCAGAGTTAGGACACCTATGTTTACCTGGGTACTACTGCGCAGTATAGGTGACTAAGCATTAGAATGCATTCTTGGGGGGGCATGTCCGGACATGGGAGAGTGAAGACGCACTTGAGACCGCTCCTGTCCCGGAGCCGAGAAATTAATCAACAGCATTGACACCGAGTCAAATCCGTAGTTCCTGACACAAAGAAGAGATGCCACCCAAGAAGGGGAACAAAGATACCGGGAAAAAAACGGCGAACACGCCAGGGATCAGCACTTTCTTCAGAGATGACAGAAGAGAGTCTGGAGCATCTTCATCTAAGATGGCGCCTGACAGAAACTTACAGCGCTCCGAGCGAGAACAGAGCGGGGAAACAAGACAGCTCAAGAACACACAAGTAAGGAGCCGCAGCCAATATACAGACTCACCGGAATACCGTACTGATTCGGAGGGGGACTATGAGAGACCTAGCTCTGAGGTGGGTGACTCCCCGAGACATGAAATAGAGCAGGCATATTCCGGGAGGAGAATGAGTAAGGGGACAGATCTGGCCACTGAGGTAAAAGGGCTGAGAGAATACATACAAGGTCTCCCCACGCTAAATGATCTAGAGAACTTTGCCACTCGCATTGAGAAGTTGTTCAGAAGGTAGCTTGATGGTTTACATAAAGACATATCTTACATAGGGCAAAAAGTGCTGAACCTGGAAGAGATTGAGGACAGCGTCCATACCTATATGGAAGCTGTAAGAAAGTGACGCAGCAAGATAAAGAGCTAGATCTACTACGCACACAAATGGATTACCAGGAAAACAGAGCTAGGAGACAAAATATAAGAATCAGGGGACTCCCAAAGGCAACAGTCACAGAAGAATTAAAGCCTACAATAACAGATGTGTTTAATATAATCCTGGAACGCCCGGCACAGAACCCGATAGACATAGAGAGGGTCCACAGGGCCCTTATGCCACGGAATGTGGACCCAGCGAAACCCAGAGACGTCATCTGTAGGTTGCTGAGATATACTGAAGTGGAACTGATTTTCCAAAAAATGAGGGACAGAGAACATCTAGACTTTGACGGGGCCAAGCTTTATTTTTACCCGGACATTTCAAGACGCACTTTGCTGCAAAGAAAGGCGGTTAAGCCTCTCTTGGAGGAGATCCGGAAATCAGGAGGTATTTACAAATGGGGCCAACCGTTCGCACTCACTGCAACAGTGGCGGGCAAGACAGCCACACTTCACACCAAAGATGACCTCGAGGACTTTCTGGACAAACTCGATTTGTCTAAAGTGGATTTCGAGGACTGGAGAGAATTAAAGGACCTACCACCATTGCCGCAGAGAGAAAGATGGCAACGACAAGGCCACAATAAAAGGAAAAGCAGATCTGAGAACAACTCTCAACAAGGATCGCAAGGATAGCTATGTGGGTAAAGCCTGCGAGTAGATAAGGGTCAGAAAGAGCAAAAGCGCTCATCCAGATGCTAAAGGTCAGACTGTTAATGGTTATGAGCATTCATAGAGTCTACATAATCGCGCAACAAATGGGACTTCTCAGCACTGAGAGAGCATTCAATCTAAAGGAGCGCGGACATACTCTGGCCAAACATGGATGACCTGTAATATAATACTCAGGCACCCGTGCGGGTCTAGGGTTAATTTACAAAAGTTAAGAATTGTTTGGCTTCTTTATTATATACAAATGTCTTGTTGTAATTGTAGGGCTATATATACATATAGGTTTCCAAATATGTTATAGTCATAAGTTAAGAATTAAGGTGTTAAACATAGAAATATAAGTGGTTCCGGGACGGAAGGGACAGTCTCCCTCACCATGTGGCCATTTACCCCCAGTAGGTCACCCCGACACAGGGGGTGGAAGAGAGCGATGAGCTCTTATACATTTAGGGTTAATGGGGTTAGATATGGGATAGTATATAGGGATCACGGGTTACAGGGAATAAACTACGCCAAAGACTACAGTGATAGAGAATAAATGTGATAAATTGAAGGTTCTTACATATAACGTAAGAGGATTAAGTTCCCCAAACAAGAGATCGAGGCTCTGGGTGGAGATGAGGAGGTTAAAGCCGCAAATTTTACTTTTGCAGGAAACACATTTTAAAATAGTCTTACCTCCTTATTTACCATCAAAACAATTCGACAGGTGGTTTCTGGGTTCTTCACCAATACGGAGAGCGAAAGGTGTAGCCATTGCTCTCAGTAAAGACTGCCCAATTCAGATAACAGATAGCCTGATTGACGAACTGGGGAGGTATGTGATGATTAAAGGGGATGCTGCAGGACAAAAATACACAATAGTTAATGTCTATTCACCCATCCAGAAACAGATCCCTTTCTTTAGACATGTCATAGCCAAATTACAGGGGTTTCGTGAGGGATGCTTGATATGGGGAGGAGATCATAACATGCTGAGCAATCCATCTATCGATTCGTCCACGGGGGCCACATCAACACCAGTGTCTGCCATAAGGAGATTAAACCAACTCTTAAGAGCACGACAACACTTGATAGACTGCTGGAGATACTTATACCCATTAAATAGGGATTACTCTTACTATTCCCCAGTCCATAATCTTTACACAAGAATAGATCGATGTTATATAGATCAATACTTTCTGGGGGCGGTGTTGAAAGCGGGGATGGAATGTCAAACTATATCTGACCACGCAGCAGTGTGGTTTGAACTAGCTCTAAAGGATATCCCAAAAAAACAATGGCACTGGCGTTTGAATGAGTCTCTCTTGGACGATGAGGAAACAATAAAATCACTGCAAAAAACCTTAAAAAACTATTTCCGGGAAAACGCCACGGATGAGGTAGCATCGAGCACGGTCTGGGAATGTCACAAGGCAGTAATAAGAGGAGAATTAATAAAAATAGGCTCACAAAAGAAAAGAGAATATAACACACTATACCAAAGACTCATTGACTCAATAACTACCATGGAGGAGATGCATAAGAGAAACCAAGAAATAAGCTGTTGGAGTTAATAAATCAGAGGGTACAGACACAACAGAGACTTTGGATAGCTAAGACATATGAGTATGGCAATAAAACGGGGAAGATGTTGGCCAGAGCTATGGCAGCAAAAAGAGAAAGAGCATTCGTAAGCCAAATAAAGAATTCCCAGGGACATTTGGTAAATCAGTCACAGAAAATAGCAGAGATCTTTAAACAATACTACTCCTCACTATACAATATAGAGCCACAGAGGACACCTCATGCACAATCAACCCTTACGCAAAAAGTAAAAGAATACTTACACAAGGTAGCTATGCCTACACTGTCGTTAGATGACTCAGAAGTGCTCGATGCACCCATCCTGGCGGAAGAAATTGGGAAAGTAATTAAAAACATGCCTAATGGTAAAAGCCCGGGACCAGACGGTCTCACTAAAAGGTACTTCAAAACATTCCTCCACACCCTTATGAATCCTATGCTCACTTTTTTCAACAAACTGGCGAAAGGAGACAACTTTCAGCCACAAAGCCTAGAGGCACACATTGTGGGTGGGTTGGGTTATACATCAAAAATGGTAAAATAGACCACTCGATCTCAAAATTATACCAGATGCTCTTGGAGCAGATTAGCAGTTCCCCGCTGATATTCTTGAGAGCATGGGAAAGAGAAATAGGTACCCCCCTTGACCCCATACAGATGCCTTTTCTTTTGGACAACATTCACTCTTCCTCAATTAGTACACGTACACAGGAAAGCAATTACAAACTTTTAACCAGGTGGTACATGACACCAGATAGGCTAGCAACCATAGATAGCTCAAGAAGTGATGAATGTTGGAGAGGATGCGGTAACAGGGGTACTTTGCTACATCTACTTTGGAACTGCCCCAAATTGGTGAAATACTGGGATGAGGTGCTCCAAATAATTGAGAAAATAGCATGTCGCAAGATTAAAGATGACCCGTGGGTAGTCCTGTTACACTTATCAAAAAGCAAATCGTACAAGAGAACGGTAGTCCCTCATATGCTAGGTGCAGCTAAAGGATTGATTCCCCTACACTGGAAATCCCACTATATCCCCACCATAAAGGACTGGTTCCAGAGACTGAACCAGATACAGATGATTGAGACAGTGCTAACAAGCAAGGATAAGTATAAAAAATACTACCAAAACTGGGCTTTATGGATCGATTATAAAGATTCAGTGGAATACAGAAACTACATGGGTTAAATTCTGTCTGAACCCACCATATTAGCACGGTAGGAACCTTCGGTATAAAGGTTAATTTTGGGTATTTTCAAGCATAGCCCAATAACCCGGGATCCGGGGGGGAGGGGGAAGGGATAGAGGGGAGAGGGAAGGGATAGAGGGGAGAGGGAAGGATGGAAGGATAATTTCTGTTAAGCCTGGAGGATACTATGCGCAATAGGTAATTACCTAATGGAAGATGTAATTCCTCACTTTTAAAGTTGGAAATAAGCTGTTTAAAAATAGAGTTGAGTTTTGTCCATGTTACCGCTTGTATTTCAGCATATTGTTATATGAACATATAGACAGTCAAGTTAACCTGTATAAGGAAAGCTAACAACACTGAATGGATATAACGTTGTAAAGTTATTGGAAAACTGAAAATAAAAATTATGTAAAAAAAAAGAAAAAAGAATGCATTCTTCTGTGAACTAAGACCCCGGCTTTTAACTTAGCTGTAGGGATAACAGTGGTGCCTGGATGAGTGAATCTGTGAGTGCATTTGTTTGAACATTTGCATGCGAGAGTGCGAAGGGTTAATAGATTTTTGCTGTTTTCTGGCCACACCCCCTTCAGCACCTCCCTTTCCTTAAAGAGAACCAGAGATGAAGCACCCTCATGTATTTTATTACATTTATCAGTGGGAACATGACAGTAAACACCTACCCTGCTTTTAGTTTCATTGTTATCTGCTTAATTAGTCTATTAGCAACTGTGATAAGAATCCACTGACAATTCAGTCGAGGTTTGACCTGGAATCATTATAGCTGAGTCACTCTTCTGTGAAGTCCTTTCAAGCCCAAGCTTTCCCCCTCCTGGCTTAGATCTTCTGCTTTGCATACTGAGAGCTGTGATGACATGGGAGGGGGCTGCTCCTGAGAGAGAAGCTCTGTGGCTGTAATATGATCCCTGTGTGCTCTGTGTGCACTAGATTCTCATAGGAATGAAAATGCAGTTATTATCAGTGACACTTCCTACAGGCAGATCATACCAATATGAAAGCACATAGATGAAAGGCTGCATTTAGCCTAGATAGCAGCCTAGTCTCATATAGCCTAGACAGCACATCCAGAACACCTCATAACCTGGAAGCAGAAGTGATATGAGCCGGCGGCCATATTTGATTTTTCCTGGAGCAATAATGGATAAAAAACACTAAAAAAGGCACACCAGAGCGGCAAAATTATCAGGTAGAGCATTTATTCTTTACAAGCTATCAACTGATATGTTTATTTTGTGTGAAACGTTCATCTCTGGTTCCCTTTAATAACTTAATGTCCTAACTAGAGGCGATTGTGCCTGGATATATGTGTTTTTTATTTTGTGTGTGTGTGTCCCACTGACACTTGTGTTGCATAGACAGCCTTGGTAATTCCTACTGTGTATGCTACTGCCAGGCTCAGCACATTCAGTGACTACCTGTGTGTGTGACAGGTGCCCATTGTAATACCCATCACTGCATATACCTACCTATTGTTCACTGTGCACCCACCTACCTACGTGAGCGCACGCAGTGTCACTGTGTCTGTCCGGTACCTGTCTGTGTGTGACAGGTGCACGTTGTAATACCCATCACTGCATATTCCTACCTGTTGTTCACTGTGCACCCACCTACCTACATGAGTGCACGCAGTGTCACTGTGCCTGTCCGGTACCTGTCTGTGTGTGACAGGTGCACATTGTAATACCCATCACTGCATATATCTACCTGTTGTTCACTGTGCACCCATCTACCTAGGTGAGTGCACGCAGTGTGATATACCACCCTGTGCATACCTGTTAACTGCACCTGTGTGACTGCACGTTGTATTAGTCAAGTCAGTGCATACCTTTCACTTCATACCCCCCAATATGGACAAAACAAAAGGCAGAGACAGGCCACCTGGCAGGTCTGTTCGAGTTCGTGCTGTCGTGATTTTGTGCGGCCCTTGACCAAAGTACAGTGTTCAGAAGAAGGCATGTGCCATCAACCCCCAATATTGTCAGGACGTGGTTGACTATTTAACACAGAACACCTCATCTTTCTCATCTTCAGCACGGAAGCGTGACATAATTTCCTCCTCCTGCTCTGATTCTGTCACCCCACTTAACACTCAGTCGGGCACCACCACCCAAGTGCTATCACCCCAGGGTTCAGCGGTGTGGACATTTTTGTGTGTGTCTGCCTCTGATGAGAGCAATGCCATCTGTACTCTCTGCCACCGAAAATTGAGCCGTGGAAAGATTAAGACCCGCGTAGGGACAACTATCTTACGAAGGCACGATTACAAAGCACAAACTGCAATTGGATGACCACCTGAGGAAAAGCAGCACACAAAAGCAAAGCCACACACCGTAGTGGAAAGGCCGCAATTTTTTCTCAAAAAAGGTGATATCTAAACTGAACCGTGATGTTGAAAGGCAAGTGGTGACATCTCTGGCACACAGCGTTGGGTCAACAGTCCATCTGATCACGAATGCCTGGTCTGCAATGCACGGTCAGGCCTGCCCGAAGTCTAAGTCAGTCCCCACACACAGCATCTCTGGCTGTACGCCGTGTGACTGCCTGCCCCAAGACTACAGGGAGTGCAGAATTATTAGGCAAATGAGTATTTTGACCACATCATCCTCTTTATGCATGTTGTCTTACTCCAAGCTGTATAGGCTCGAAAGCCTACTACCAATTAAGCATATTAGGTGATGTGCATCTCTGTAATAAGAAGGGGTGTGGTCTAATGACATCAACACCCTATATCAGGTGTGCATAATTATTAGGCAACTTACTTTCCTTTGGCAAAATGGGTCAAAAGAAGGACTTGACAGGCTCAGAAAAGTCAAAAATAGTGAGATATCTTGCAAAGGGATGCAGCACTCTTAAAATTGCAAAGCTTCTGAAGCGTGATCATCAAACAATGAAAATAGTCAACAGGGTCGCAAGAAGCGTGTGGAAAAACCAAGGCGCAAAATAACTGCCCATGAACTGAGAAAAGTCAAGCGTGCAGCTGCCAAGATGCCACTTGCCACCAGTTTGGCCATATTTCAGAGCTGCAACATCACTGGAGTGTCCAAAAGCACAAGGTGTGCAATACTCAGAGACATGGCCAAGGTAAGAAAGGCTGAAAGACGACCACCACTGAACAAGACACACAAGCTGAAACGTCAAGACTGGGCCAAGAAATATCTCAAGACTGATTTTTCTAAGGTTTTATGGACTGATGAAATGAGAGTGAGTCTTGATGGACCAGATGGATGGGCCTGTGGCTGGATTGGTAAAGGGCAGAGAGCTCCAGTCCGACTCAGACGCCAGCAAGGTGGAGGTGGAGTACTGGTTTGGGCTGGTATCATCAAAGATGAGCTTGTGGGGCCTTTTCGGGTTGAGGATGGAATCAAGCTCAACTCCCAGTCCTACTGCCAGTTTCTGGAAGACACCTTCTTCAAGCAGTGGTACAGGAAGAAGTCTGCATCCTTCAAGAAAAACATGATTTTCATGCAGGACAATGCTCCATCACACGCGTCTAAGTACTCCAAAGCGTGGCTGGCAAGAAAGGGTATAAAAGAAGAAAAACTAATGACATGGCCTCCTTGTTCACCTGAACTGAACCCCATTGAGAACCTGTGGTCCATCATAAAATGTGAGATTTACAAGGAGGGAAAACAGTACACCTCTCTGAACAGTGTCTGGGAGGCTGTGGTTGCTGCTGCATGCAATGTTGATGGTGAACAGATCAAAACACTGACAGAATCCATGGATGGCAGGCTTTAGAGTGTCCTTGCAAAGAAAGGTGGCTATATTGGTCACTGATTTGTTTTTGTTTTGTTTTTGAATGTCAGAAATGTATATTTGTGAATGTTGAGATGTTATATTGGTTTAACTGGTAAAAATAAATAATTGAAATGGGTATATATTTGTTTTTTGTTAAGTTGCCTAATAATTATGCACAGTAATAGTAACCTGCACACACAGACATCCCCCTAAAATAGCTAAAACTAAAAACAAACTAAAAACTACTTTCAAAAATATTCAGCTTTGATATTAATGAGTTTTTTGGGTTCATTGCGAACATGGTTGTTGTTCAATAATAAAATTATTCCTCAAAAATACAACTTGCCTAATAATTCTGCACTCCCTGTAAGTCGCTCCCCACACAAAATCTCTGCCCGCAGGCCACTTGACTGCCTTCTCCGCCACCACCAACAGGGTCCAGGACTCCAGGTGGATTCCTGAACTTTTAAGGCAACTGCTAGCAGCGGCCGCTATACTAATTTTTCTGGTGTGTGTACATGCCTGCCTAATTTTTCTGGCTGCACTGCAGCTGCAACAACAAAACAAAAGGCATGTACATGTGCCAATTCCCCTTCGTGATCATTACTTTGTCGCGGTGAAGGGGCTTGCGTATCACAGTGAAACAATGACCAATGGCTATATGAGTGTGTCGGGGGGGGGGGGGGGCGCACACCCACGATACTAAGTTTGTTGCTTCATTGTGGACAGACCAAATTTGATCAGCTGGACAGTCACTGTTCCGTAATTCAGCTACCTCAGCCCGGCGACCATATGGGCTGGAAAGCCGCCATCACCTGCACTCTCCTCATGGTGCGCACCAGTCCTGCGCAGCCGTCACTACACAAACAGCTGTTTGCAGTCATTGCATACCTTTCAATGCATATTTGACTGCACATTGTATTATACCTGGCAGTCAGTGCATACCTTTCACTTGAATGGATGGCAGACTTTTCCTCCATAACAGATTCTCGTTAAAGGATTTAAAGTTGATTCATCTCATATACAGCAGGGCCTCGAATGTCCTCCTGTATTGTTTTTTTTGGTCACTACCTCGGGACGTGAATGCCATGCCTGCTGTCTTCCTTGAATGTGTGGTAGCCGTTCCTGCTCCTTTGCCCACAGCGTGCCTGCTGCCTTCCTTAGATGTGTGGTGGTGGTAGCCGTTTCTTAGGCTCCCACTCTGGACCGTAATCGAACCAGGATTCCCCGACCATTACCCGTGGTCACCATGCTACTGAGAAAGTACCATCGAAAGTTTCACACAGTTGAATGAATGGCAGACTTGCCCTCCATAACACATTCTTGGCAAATGCTTTTGATTTGGTTCATCTTGCGCTGGGTCAAGGGTCCATCTGAGAATGCCAAGAGCAGAGTTTACACTCTCATTAGGACTCTGCATAGGGAAGGAGGGAGTCACTCGTGGAGGGGAGTGAGACGCCTTTCTATCATGAGGTGCCTATAGGCATGTGCCTTATGGTAAATCCAGCCCTGCACGCATACATAAATTAATAAAACAAGATACCTGTATATTGTTACATTTAAGGATGTCAGTGTTTTATTTATTCATTTTTGGGAGACAACTTCAAGGGCCTTCATATTCTGATCTGAGGCTTGTCACATTTTTTGCAAGACTTCATCAAATGCCATCTCTTGCATCCACACTAAAACGCCAAAATGTCCAACAGCAGGCCACCGCACACGAAGGAAGGCTTAGGCCCTGATTCCACTGGGGCCGGATTTCTCTATTTTCCTGCATGCAAAAACGGAGCTCAAATCAATAGGTTGCTGATTTGTGTGCAGGACAGATGGAAAGTGAAAAAAAAAATGTCAGGCACTCTGAGTCTATTTACATCTTGTGTATAATGGTGCTGTCTGTCTAATATCTAGAGCCCTAAAATCTGTAGTAAGAAAAAGAAAAGTTGGATACTTACCAATGGAGAGGGAAGGCTCTTCATCCTATTGAGCCTTTCCTGTCTCCACTCAGTTCCAGAGCTGTCTCCCGGTGAAGTTACGCCACCTCTGTGAGCCCTCAGAAGGCTTTGGAAGCACTTGTGTCCCCAAGTGCTGCCAAAGATGGTTGGTTCCATACTGCACATGCAAGAGTGTACGCTAATATACACTCGCTCACAAGCAGTACATAGCTGTCCATCTTCGGGAGCACTTGGGGACATGAGAGCTCCCGAAGTCTTTTGAGGGCTCATGGAGGTGTATTCAACAAGTGGTTGAATAGCTGTAACGGAGATGACAGCGCTGGAACGGGGGGACCGATAGGGAACAGGAAAGGCTCAATAGGATCCAGAGCCTTCCCTCTACATAGGTAAGTATATGATTTTTTTTCCTCACTTCAGTTTTACTTTAACTGGCTCAGGACTGGGGGAAGTCAGAATCTACACCAAGTTTGTGGCTCTCTAGCTCTGATGCGGCATAGATTCTGTGCCACGACTTTCCACACAGTCCCGAGCCAATTGCTGCTCGCCACGGTTGCAGACTCGGCTGTCTTATGACAGCTGAGTTTCCTCCTATCGGTAAGGTAAGGAGCCAGCTTCATTGGCTCCTTATCAGGTGATCACTGTGATTACGGAGTGGCTGCATGAAAAAAAGCTGTCCGAAAATAGTTAAAAGGCTTTAAAAATGCATGATCCTCAGGACAATACAGCAATTACCTCACTTTACAAACATCTCAACTGACATAATAGCCGGTTCCAGTGCAAGTGCTAAATTAATTGCTCTGCCCGGGTCTTTGTATGGTCTTAATTCGGCTCTGTTCTGTAAAATGTCATTACTTCATAAGAGAAGTTCCTTTGATATTCTATAAACGTTTGCAATGCACAGGTTGATTCAGATAGGGATGAGATGCTGTAATGTTATATCTTCTGTGATATAGCTTTCAGCTTATTCTCACAAGGAAATAAAGACTGATTAATCTTTTTCCAACCCCTCATTTTTTTCTACTCAGTAACACATAGGTAGATAGTCAACATGCCAGAGGATTCATATACTTTATGTGTTTAACAGCGTGGTGCCTGTGGCCTAAATGTGAGGATACCTTTCCCTCAATTGCCAGCATTACATTTTTCAGTACTTCGCTCTATATTAGGTCTAGTGTGGGGCAAGTCCAGTTCAGAACAAAGCAGGTTATTTGGGTGCTGGTGGCATTAATTGTGGCAATAGCAGCATCCATTGTGTAATTTAGGCACTGGAGGTGCCCAATAAATATTGGTGGATGTTGCAATGGGGGGAGGGAGGTTGTGTAGGGTTAGGCATCTATATAGGAAGGGTTAGGTTAGGTAAGTTGATAGTAAGATATTGGAAACAATTATCCATATTCTACTATCAGAATTAGCCACTGCCCAATAGTAGAATACTCATAATTTTTCCTATATTCTACTGACGGCTTTCCCTGGTGCCCAAATTACTGTTGCACCCTTTTTATATGTACCTGTCCAGAGATGCTAACCTTTACTTCCTATTTGTATCATTAAGAAGTGATTATCCAATTGTTCCTTTACCAGTGCATACAGGGAACACCCCACAAAAAATGCTGATTAGCTATTATTGGGATCTGTGTGACTTTCTGCATTGTGTTCCTTGATAAAGAGGCACTCCGCTGGCTTGAAATAACGGATTATGTAACACTAGGCCTAAGGCCCATTTAAAAACAGGTGCTAGGCTCTTGCTGCACAGCACGCGCACACATGCCCACCCACCCCTTCCCGTCCCCGTCCTCTTCCTGTCCCAACGGCTACGCATGCGCAGTAGCCAAAACACACGGACACAGGGACAGGAGAATGATGCAGGGACAAATGGGGTTTTATTATATCGTATTAGAAAGAATTAAAGACTTTTGAATCTTTCTGGAGTGCTGGTCCATAACTACTCTGTATGCATTGGTTGATTCAGTGACCATGGCTGAGCACAGGCACTACCTTAGGGCCCTTACCAGATTGCGTGCACACTCCACCTACTAGTATTATTTGACTGTGCATTGATTAACCTTGACAGGTGCCATTCACCTGTTTATGATTTTAATGATGCGGCAGATAGATGTATACAGAGTGCATAGGCCAATGCAGGAGGGGATTACAGCTGCCCAGAATCCCCCCTCAGACCAGGGCCGGTGCAGCGTCTGGGGACAGGCGCAACTTGAGACACCAGAATATCTGCAGGTATCATGCAGGCAGCTCACAGCACTGCCCCCTTTCTTTCCCTTCTACAGTTGACTTTGGATGGAGCAGCAGCTTGTGTAAAGAGCATGGAGCAGCTCTGGGGAACTTTAATTGAACCTCCAGACTAAAAAGTAGTCTTCTCAGCAGCACTGACAAGGCTTGGTGTTTCTTTAACAGTATCACAGCATCAGAACTTTGTTTTTCTTACCAAAACCTCATTTTTAGCTGCACAGAGGAAGCTAAGCTCCGCCCTATCAAAGACATCTGCCCGGGCATTTTCCCCCTGATGCTGTGCAAAGCATGATGGGATTTTTGATGTTATTGTTCTCGTTCTGCTGTTTTAGCGCAAATTAGTTTTTTTTAAATTTGAGATTTGAAGCCTAGCGAGAGCAGCTGGGAAGGATGATCAGGACACAGGACAGTTGGAACTGTGTCTCACACTCCCTGTCACCTCCTTCGACCAAAAGCTGGCTGCCCCCATGAAATCTCAAACATTTGCATGTTCTTTCAAAAACTGGGTGGGTAAGAGATTATATTTTAATTAACATAACTAATGTAACTTCATGACAGTATGTTTGTTTAGGCTTTAACAGAGCACAGAGTCAGGTATGAGCACAGCCCTGCGCCCTGCTGTGTGAAGGCTTCACTTTCCCCTTCATTAAAAATGTCAGCTGTCCTCATTATTATCTGTATTCAAACTGCTCCTGATCAATCCCGTTGTTGATCGGACATTTAGGAAATATTTGTCAGATCCTGTCAGTCAGATGGGAAATTGTATTATGTGTACCCAGCAGGATGTCCTACCATATTATTATACTGTAATGTGTATGGCTGAGGGAGACATTTCAGAAATTACCCCCTTGAAAATCCTGGGTTTTCCCCTGGTGTGCTGTTGTAGGTCTTCTTCTCATGGGTCTATGTGAATTTGTGTTTATGAGTGCTGGCATGGCAACCCTTGTGTATAGTGCTTTTGCATTTTGTGACTGGCTAGTTCCCTCTGTGGGTTGGCCTGGTGGGTGAACAGTCTTTGTGTCTCCTCCCGGTGCTCCTGAAACATGCATATGCATACTAGGTGAGGTCATGTGATTCCTGAAATGTCCACAGTCTTCCGTCAGGTCCTCTGCAGGAAAGGATAGTGATTGGACAATTTGAATCTGATTGGACTTCTGTGATTGGCTGATTGAGGGTATATATTTGGTGGGTGTGTTAGCTTTTTTGAGTGCACATTTATCAGCTTGAAGACGGGCAAATGCCCGAAACAGCATTAGGCCAGTCTCTGTCACCATCATTTGAGACACATCTTCTTTGGAGTGTGGATTTTGGACTCCCTCACAGACTTTCTATATAAGGTACAACAGGAGGTGAAGAGGCACCCAGTGAGTGTATAAAACACTTTAAAAACAATTACATTTTAAAGGATGAGGTGACTTACCTCATAGACGACAAAACACTTTAGATAAAGAAGTTTAATGGTAATAAGCACAGGCAACGCGTTTCGTGGGATCTAGCCCACTTCCTTAGGCCAAATAAAGTGCCGCTCTGTCTGTAAAGCCGCAAAGCGCCCCAAACACGGTTTTACAGTTAAGCCAAACCAGGTTAACAACCAGCAAGCATCCAACAGGCAAGACTACAGGAAAGAACGTAACTAATAGCAACCACAGCCTATAGTTACGTTCCCAGAAACTAGAGTAGCAAGAATACTACCAGTCACTAACGTGGTAATGGCAGAATCCAAGCTATCAGGATAGTGGACTTCACTGACCCACCGTGGATGCAGCGAACGTCCATCAGGCATGGAAACAAGGCAATACACAATAATACAGAAAAATAACAAACGGCTCAACTAACGGATAAATATATATTAGCAAATCTGCATATATATTTATCAAGAAACTAGATAAAGCACAAGTAATAAGGTTGCATAGAACTACAATAACAGATCTATACAGAGTAACAAAGTGCCCAGCAGACCAGCGTACTGACCGCTATGTCGAGCAGAGTCTGAAATGGGAGGCAGACTTTTATGCCGGCATCAGCCAATGGATGCAGGTATGCACATTTCCACACAGCTGAATGCTTCAATGGCTTCTGCTTCACTGGACAGAGATTAATCAACTTTTACTAGAGTGGACTGTAATTCTAAGACAGCTGCTAAACAAGTGAATATTACTGCCACACCAACTGAAGTAAGCAGAGCCTCTGAGTCCTCTGCTAGAGATCTTGAAGCATCCAAAGTACTGGGTGAAGCATAAGACTCTGCGACTTCAGCTTCACTGGACAGGATCACTGAACAATCCATGTTGCAGGGCAGAACCATGAAAGCACCTGCTGGACAGCATAATGATTCTGTGATCTGAGCTTCATTGGACAGAACTACTGAGTAATTCATGGTACAGGGCGAATTTACTGGAACATTTTCTGGATAAGGCAATGATTCTGGGATTTCAGGTTCACATAACAGATGCTCTGAACCATTAGCGGAACTAGAGCAAGGTGCTGAAACAGGAGAATCGGGATACAGAGTTTGCAAATCTGAACCGCAGTTCTTCAACTTTGAAGTTGGAAAATTCAGATGCTGGGGTTCTAAGGTTACCAAACATGATTGCTGAGACTCAGGAACTGATGCAGTGCCTCTATCGGTGTCTGCTGGATCATATGGTGTGCAGGAAAACAAATCAGAAAGAAAACAAATCAGTAAGAATTTGTTTGTATTTTTTCGCAAAACGTTTTGCGATCAATTTAACAAATTCCAGGGGGTCATCAAAAACCTCCTCGTTTTCATCAGCAACTTCCTCAGCCCAAGTTCTCATCTTGCTATCAAGCAGGTATAAGATAATAAACCTGGACTGCTGAAATGCAGTAGCTGATCTGAAAAAAGAACACTAATTCAAAATTTTGCAATTCTGCAAGAAATTCAAAAAACACTTATTGCCACCATTATAACAGGCTAGAGAAGTAAGGCGTACATCTGGAGCAAGACTAGCAGGTGATGTTGTTGCTAGGGGCAACGGAGAGACAGAATTGACATTGGTTACTGAGTGTTGCTCACACTGACTCCCAGAGCGATCATTCAAGATCTCATTTCATGCATCAATTAACGGAATCACAAAGTCATTCACACACAGATTCATTTCAATCAAAGAAAAAGCAGACTCAATGCATGCATGCAAAATTTTGTTACTCTTAGCAGTGTAAAATTCATAGAAATATTCTCGATCATTCTCCAATTCATAAATCAAAGCTTCAATATTCTATTTTTCAAACAGAGGATCCCATTAATTCTTGTCAGGAACTAAACAATTATTCTGGGCATAATTTTCAGCTTGAACAGTCTGCAGGAAGCTAGCAGGAGTGGTATTGGCTTGGTTTACTTCTGACAGAGAATCAACTTGACTAACTGAATCATTACTAGGAACCTGATGCATGGTTGCTAAGGGCAATAACAAAACAGAATCAGCATTTTTCTTTACAGAAGGTAATTGCTTAGGGATTCTCAGCATTACAGGATCAAAAATGGAATGTTTTAAATTAGCGCGACTACACAAAATGACTGGTTGCTATGAGCAATGACACTGCAGGTTGAGAAAGCTGATTGGAATCACCTGCATCCTGATTGTTTTTGGATACAGCTGACTGGCTAGCTGCCAGGAGTTCATTGAGATGATATGGTAATGGGGATATTCTTAACCAGTTATGGATCACAAAAGCTATAAATTCTAGAGGCTTTCCTCTTAAATTAGAGTGATTCAAAACATCAATTGCCCAATCAAAAAGTTAACCTTTGAACAGAGTGTAAACTAACTGAACAGCCCAGGTAGAGATAGGTGTAGCTTGGAACTCTGGGTTTGACAAAAATCTAACACATTCAGGCAAAAATTTGCTTGCTGTTTCACAGTCAAGCTTTTCAAATCTTTCAAAAAAAAAAAAAAAAAAAAGGAACCATAACACACTGTGTCAGAAGCCTCCTCCATGTGATTTTGTGATGGGTCTGTCATAATGTGATGCCTGGGGGTTATACTTTCTGACCACCCAGAGCAACAAGGCTAGTGGCTGAATAATGGAAGAGGCTACACAGGTTGCCCAGAGCAACTGCAGCTCTGGGCTTCTGATATCGCTACAAATAAGACACAATGGCAGCGCAGTGCGATGTTGCGCTGCCTATGGTCTGAGTAACCAAACAAAGAACGAACAGACAGACTGACTTGACTGACTGACTGCTGCCCAGGGCGGATGCCATCTGAGCCTCTGGCTAAGTAACAAGACAGATAACAGAAAGACAGACAGTGTTTGCAAGACTAAGCCCTGCCCTAGCGATAGCAAGCATTCAGACAGGTACAAGACAGGACTATAGCTTGGAGCATAACTAGTAGCAACCGCAACTCACAGTCAAGTCCACAGAAGCAGAGCAAGCGGGTTAACAACCAGTCACCAGCAAGCATCCACACAGGCAAGACTACAGGAAAGAATGTAACTAATAGCAACCGCAGCCTATAGTTACGTTTCCAGAAACTAGAGGATACTACAGGAATACTACCAGTCACTAACGTGGTGATGGCAGAATCCAAGCTATCAGGATAGTGGACTCCACTGACCTACCGCATATGCAGCGAACGTCCATCAGGCATGGAAACAAGGCAATACACAATAATAGAGAAAAATAACAAACGGCTCAACTAATGGATAAATATATATTAGCAAGTCTGCATATATATTTATCAAGAAACTAGCTAAAGCACAAGGAATAAGGTCACATAGAACTACAATACCAGATCTATTACAGAGTGACAAAGTGCCCAGCAGACCAGCGTACTAACCGCTATGTTGGGCAGAGGCTGAAATGGGAGGCAGACTTTTATGCCGGCATCAGCCAATGGATGCAGGTATGCAAATTTCCACACAGCTGAATGGTAATCGTTCCATCCTAAGCTGGCTTGATTACTAGTGTTGGGCGAACAGTGTTCGCCACTGTTCGGGTTCTGCAGAACATCACCCTGTTCGGGTGATGTTCGAGTTCGGCCGAACACCTGACGGTGCTCGGCCAAACCGTTCGGCCATATGGCCGAACTAAGAGCGCATGGCCGAACGTTCCCCGAACGTTCGGCTAGCGCTGTGATTGGCCGAACGGGTCACGTGGTTCGGACCCGAACGCGCTCTGATTGGCCGAACTGTCACGTGGTTCGGGTAAATAAATACCCGAACCACGTCATATCTCCGCCATTTGTCTGTGGGTTTAGCTTTGGGTAGGCAGGCAGGGTAGTTCGCGCTCCAGCCACGCTAGCCAGGGTCCCCCCCAGTCATTGTGTGTCGCTGCTGGGAACAGTAGTACACCGCTCGTTCAGCCACACTATATAGCATTCTGTGTACTGTTCTGTGTCTGCTGGGAACAGTAGTACACCGCTCGTTCAGCCACACTATATAGCATTCTGTGTACTGTTCTGTGTCTGCTGGGAACAGTAGTACACCGCTCGTTCAGCCACACTATATAGCATTCTGTGTACTGTTCTGTGTCTGCTGGGAACAGTAGTACACCGCTCGTTCAGCCACACTATATAGCATTCTGTGTACTGTTCTGTGTCTGCTGGGAACAGTAGTACACCGCTCGTTCAGCCACACTATATAGCATTCTGTGTACTGTTCTGTGTCTGCTGGGAACAGTAGTACACCGCTCGTTCAGCCACACTATATAGCATTCTGTGTACTGTTCTGTGTCTGCTGGGAACAGTAGTACACCGCTCGTTCAGCCACACTATATAGCATTCTGTGTACTGTTCTGTGTCTGCTGGGAACAGTAGTACACCGCTCGTTCAGCCACACTATATAGCATTCTGTGTACTGTTCTGTGTCTGCTGGGAACAGTAGTACACCGCTCGTTCAGCCACACTATATAGCATTCTGTGTACTGTTCTGTGTCTGCTGGGAACAGTAGTACACCGCTCGTTCAGCCACACTATATAGCATTCTGTGTACTGTTCTGTGTCTGCTGGGAACAGTGGTACACCGCTCGTTCAGCCACACTATATAGCATTCTGTGTACTGTTCTGTGTCTGCTGGGAACAGTGGTACACCGCTCGTTCAGCCACACTATATAGCATTCTGTGTACTGTTCTGTGTCTGCTGGGAACAGTAGTACACCGCTCGTTCAGCCACACTATATAGCATTCTGTGTACTGTTCTGTGTCTGCTGGGAACAGTGGTACACCGCTCGTTCAGCCACACTATATAGCATTCTGTGTACTGTTCTGTGTCTGCTGGGAACAGTGGTACACCGCTCGTTCAGCCACACTATATAGCATTCTGTGTACTGTTCTGTGTCTGCTGGGAACAGTGGTACACCGCTCGTTCAGCCACACTATATAGCATTCTGTGTACTGTTCTGTGTCTGCTGGGAATAGTGGTACACCGCTCGTTCAGCCACACTATATAGCATTCTGTGTACTGTTCTGTGTCTGCTGGGAACAGTAGTACACCGCTCGTTCAGCCACACTATATAGCATTCTGTGTACTGTTCTGTGTCTGCTGGGAACAGTGGTACACCGCTCGTTCAGCCACACTATATAGCATTCTGTGTACTGTTCTGTGTCTGCTGGGAACAGTGGTACACCGCTCGTTCAGCCACACTATATAGCATTCTGTGTACTGTTCTGTGTCTGCTGGGAACAGTGGTACACCGCTCGTTCAGCCACACTATATAGCATTCTGTGTACTGTTCTGTGTCTGCTGGGAACAGTAGTACACCGCTCGTTCAGCCACACTATATAGCATTCTGTGTACTGTTCTGTGTCTGCTGGGAACAGTGGTACACCGCTCGTTCAGCCACACTATATAGCATTCTGTGTACTGTTCTGTGTCTGCTGGGAACAGTGGTACACCGCTCGTTCAGCCACACTATATAGCATTCTGTGTACTGTTCTGTGTCTGCTGGGAACAGTGGTACACCGCTCGTTCAGCCACACTATATAGCATTCTGTGTACTGTTCTGTGTCTGCTGGGAATAGTGGTACACCGCTCGTTCAGCCACACTATATAGCATTCTGTGTACTGTTCTGTGTCTGCTGGGAACAGTAGTACACCGCTCGTTCAGCCACACTATATAGCATTCTGTGTACTGTTCTGTGTCTGCTGGGAATAGTGGTACACCGCTCGTTCAGCCACACTATATAGCATTCTGTGTACTGTTCTGTGTCTGCTGGGAACAGTGGTACACCGCTCGTTCAGCCACACTATATAGCATTCTGTGTACTGTTCTGTGTCTGCTGGGAACAGTGGTACACCGCTCGTTCAGCCACACTATATAGCATTCTGTGTACTGTTCTGTGTCTGCTGGGAATAGTGGTACACCGCTCGTTCAGCCACACTATATAGCATTCTGTGTACTGTTCTGTGTCTGCTGGGAACAGTAGTACACCGCTCGTTCAGCCACACTATATAGCATTCTGTGTACTGTTCTGTGTCTGCTGGGAATAGTGGTACACCGCTCGTTCAGCCACACTATATAGCATTCTGTGTACTGTTCTGTGTCTGCTGGGAACAGTAGTACACCGCTCGTTCAGCCACACTATATAGCATTCTGTGTACTGTTCTGTGTCTGCTGGGAACAGTGGTACACCGCTCGTTCAGCCACACTATATAGCATTCTGTGTACTGTTCTGTGTCTGCTGGGAATAGTGGTACACCGCTCACCCGTCACTGTATAGCATTGTGCTCTGTGTCGCTGCTGGGAATAGTGGTACTGTATAGCATTTCTGTACTGCCACTGTACTGCTGCCAGTCAGCGTGTACTGTAAGGATAAGTGAAATGAGGAAGAAATCCGGTGAAAGAGGGAGGGGCAAGGGAAGAGGTGTTTCCCCTGACGGTTCACGTACAGGCCACAGGGGAGCACCCAAGAAAACCCACTCAATACCGCCCATGTTGTCCAGGACAACAACCCTCACAAATCCAAAAGAACAGGACCAGATAATTACTTGGATGACCTCTCAAGCGTCCAGCAGTGGGTTAAGCAGCACCAGCACATCACGCACGAGGTCCGAGTCCTCAGCCAGTTACAAGGAGCCAGTGGGCACAAAGCTGACACAACCGGCAGCGACACCACGCACACAACTGCCAGATAACCAGTCCGATGAATTACCTCAGGACACAATGGGGTATTCGCAGGAGCTATTCCCAGCCCAACAAACTTCCACCTTTCAAAGGTCAATGGAGGAACAGCCAGAAATGTTGTGCCTGGATTCACAACCGTTAACTGTGGGAAATGCACCGCGCACTGAAATACGAGGCGAGTCCGAAGAGGACTCGGAAACCCAAATCCCAGAGCAATTTGGGCAGGAGGGGTTGCAATTGCAGGAGGTCGGCCGACAAGATCTGGAAGACGACGTTGGAGTGTGCTGCGCAGAGGTTGTTGTGGGGAGCTCTACTCCACGGCGGTGGCCCACAATGACATATGACGAGTTTGAGGAGATGGAAGAGGAGGGTATGGACAATGTGGACAGAGACCCAGATTTTGTTTGTGAACGAGAACATCGCCGTCGTAGCAGCAGCACAGATGAGTCTGTTGAAGAACACACTGCTGCACGAGTTCGCCTTGTGCCACAAGGTAGGCGGCGCGCAATTTCAGGCACCACAAGCGTGGAAGTTCAAGTGAGAGGCAAAAGAGGAGCAAACAGAAATCGCCAGCAAGGAGGCAGGTGCTCCAAAGTCTGGGCTTTCTTTGAAGACTGCACTGAGGATGTTACCATGGCGATTTGCAAGGTGTGCAAGACCCGCCTGAGCAGGGGGAAAAATATTAACAACCTCTCCACCACCAGCATGAGCCGTCACATGCTATCCAAACATCCCACTCTTTGGGCAAACGCGTCAGGACAGGGTACCAGAAACAACACTGCCTCCCTTGGGTTCACCAGACCCGCCTCAGCAGCAGCAGTAGCCCAGCCATTGCGTGGTTCACAACATTCACAAACATCAGACGACGCTGACACTGTCACTTTCCGGAGTAGTGCTCTTGAGGTCTCCCAGTGTTCATCAAACACAACAACCAACAGCCCTTCCGTGTGCAGCGCTACGGTTCAGTTGTCTGTGTCGGAGATGTTTGAGCGCAAGAGGAAATTGCCAGCAAATGACCCCCGGGCCGTGGCAGTAACAGCCAGCATAGCCAAGCTTCTGGCCTGCGAAATGCTGCCATATCGATTGGTGGAGACAAACAGCTTCAAGGGCATGATGTCAGTGGCCATCCCACGTTACGTGGTTCCCAGCCGCTACCACTTTGCACGCTCTGCAGTGCCTGAGTTGCATGAGCACGTGGTCAGCAAAATAACCCGAAGCTTGAAGAATGCCGTTGCCTGCAAGGTTCACCTCACCACTGACACCTGGACGAGTGCGTTCGGCCAGGGTCGATACATCTCCCTTACCGCGCACTGGGTGAACCTTGTGGAGCCTGGCAGCGATTCCTCACCTGCTACGGCACGGGTGTTGCCCACGCCACAAACAGCTGCACCGCCGTCCCTCCCACTGGATAACAGCAGCACCTACCTCTCTGACTCCTTCTCCTCCAACGCATCTCAAAGCTGTACCTCATCCGGAAACGCTAACCCAGCAGCAGTAGGATCGTGGAAGCAGTGCAGCACAGCTGTTGGCATGCGTCAGCAAGCGTTGCTGAAGCTAATCTGCCTTGGGGATAAGCAGCACACAGGGGAGGAAATTTGGAGGGGAATAAAGGAACAGACGGATTTGTGGCTGGCACCGCTGGACCTGAAACCGGGCATGGTTGTGTGTGATAATGGGAGTAATCTCATTCGCGCTTTAAGGTTGGCTAAGCTGACACACATCCCTTGCCTGGCGCACGTGATGAACCTAGTAGTTCAGCGGTTCCTGAGGACATACCCAGGCGTGCCCGATCTGCTGTTGAAGGTGCGTCGAGTGTCCAAACATTGTAGAAATTCCAGTACTGCTTCGGGGGCACTCGCCAAGATGCAGGAGCGCTTCAATCTCCCCCACCATCGCTTGCTGTGTGATGTCCCTACGCGCTGGAATTCTACGCTGCACATGCTAGCACGCTTTTGCGAGCAGAAGAGTGCAGTGGTCCAGTACATGACGGCGCAGTACCGAGGCGCATCCGGCCAGCTGCCAAGCTTCTGTGGATCCGATTGGGCCAACATGTTGGACCTCTGCCAAGTCCTCCAAAATTTTGAGCAATCCACGTTGCTTGTGAGCAGTGACAACTCTTCAGTCAGCATTACCATACCACTGCTGTGTTTACTGAAGAGGTCGATGTTAAAAATCAAGGAAACAGCTGTCATGATGCAACTGGGGGAATCTGAAGGAGAAAACGATCAGCGTGATGGTACCAACATCAGGCCATCCGCCTCAGGGAACGCTGGCCCCAGCAGCTATGACGAAGAAGAGGAGGAGGAACAGCTGGAGTTGGAGCAGGAATTTCATGCCACCACTGACGAGGGCCAGAGCGGTGCACGTTGGACTTCCACAATTCAACGCGAATGGTCAGCAGAAGCAGACCAGGAGGAAGGTGACGACTATGATGCATCACAACAACTATCACAACGCTCACAAGAGGATGATGAGGATTCTGGTAGGACTCTGGCACACATGGCTCAATTCATGCTAGACTGCATTGAACGTGACCCACGCATTGTGCGCATTCTGGACAACACCAATTACTGGGTTTATACCCTTCTGGATCCACGGTACAAACACAATGTTCCAAAACTGCTTGAAGAAAGAGTCAGACAGGTCAAAATGGAAGAATACCAGCAGGCCCTTGTGGAGACTTTAGAGAGGAGATTGACATCCTCCCCCTCCTCTAGCCAGTTGTACGCAGACAGACTGACTTCCGCAAACCCAGGACGACCAGGAGGGCAGCAAACAACGCAAGCCGCAGCTAGTACCCAAAAGGGAATGGTATCGGCAGTGTCCTTGGAGTGGGAAAATTTTCTGACACCCATGCAGCCGCAGCCCACTGAACAGCAAGCGTGCAGATCCACCTCCAACACCGATCGCCTGGAGAAGATGGTCAAGGACTACATGTCAGATGGCGTAGCTGTGTCGAACCATCCATCTGCACCCTTCAACTATTGGGTATCGAAGCTAGACACCTGGCACGAACTGGCAATGTACGCAATAGAGGTGCTGGCTTGCCCGGCAGCCAGCGTTATGTCGGAACGCTGTTTCAGTGCTGCCGGAGGCATCGTCACAGATCGGCGTATCCGCCTCTCTACAGAAAATGCAGACCGTCTGACTCAAATTAAAATGAATCAATCCTGGATTGGAAATGACTACGCAACACTCCAGGACCCCAACCAAGTAACATGACCAATGAACATCTGGGATGGTGTTGCGTTTCCGGGCCCTGTTTATTGAACCACTTATCTTTATTACATTTATGACTGCATGGCCGTACAAAGCCTGCTATCCGCACGCTTCTTGCCCTCATGCAAGGCCTGGGTTGTTGTGTCTCACAAAGCGTGGCCTTCTCCTCCTGCGCCTGCTCCTGTTCCATCACGTCTGCTGCTGCTGGGTTAGCGTTGCCGCGTGGTCCCTGTTTATTGAACCACTTATCTTTATTACATTTATGACTGCATGGCGGTACAAAGCCTGCTATCCGCACGCTTCTTGCCCTCATGCAAGGCCTGGGTTGTTGTGTCTCACAAAGCGTGGCCTTCTCCTCCTGCGCCTGCTCCTGTTCCATCACGTCTGCTGCTGCTGGGTTAGCGTTGCCGCGTGGTCCCTGTTTATTGAACCACTTATCTTTATTACATTTATGACTGCATGGCGGTACAAAGCATGCTATCCGCACGCTTCTTGCCCTCATGCAAGGCCTGGGTTGTTGTGTCTCACAAAGCGTGGCCTTCTCCTCCTGCGCCTCCTCCTGTTCCATCACGTCTGCTGCTGCTGGGTTAGCGTTGCCGCGTGGTCCCTGTTTATTGAACCACTTATCTTTATTACATTTATGACTGCATGGCCGTACAAAGCCTGCTATCCGCACGCTTCTTGCCCTCATGCAAGGCCTGGGTTGTTGTGTCTCACAAAGCGTGGCCTTCTCCTCCTGCGCCTGCTCCTGTTCCATCACGTCTGCTGCTGCTGGGTTAGCGTTGCCGCGTGGTCCCTGTTTATTGAACCACTTATCTTTATTACATTTATGACTGCATGGCGGTACAAAGCCTGCTATCCGCACGCTTCTTGCCCTCATGCAAGGCCTGGGTTGTTGTGTCTCACAAAGCGTGGCCTTCTCCTCCTGCGCCTGCTCCTGTTCCATCACGTCTGCTGCTGCTGGGTTAGCGTTGCCGCGTGGTCCCTGTTTATTGAACCACTTATCTTTATTACATTTATGACTGCATGGCGGTACAAAGCCTGCTATCCGCACGCTTCTTGCCCTCATGCAAGGCCGGGGTTGTTGTGTCTCACAAAGCGTGGCCTTCTTCTCCTCCTGCGCCACCCTCCTCCTGTTCCATCACGTGTGCTGCTGCTGGGTTAGCGTTACCGGTCCCTTTTCCTGGAACCTCTTATATGTATTACATTTATGACTGCATGCCGACAAAAAACATGTTACCTGTGCAAAGAAAACAGACATTTCCCGCATTTAAAAGACAGTTTTCCCTTTGAAACTTTAAAATCGATTTTCTCAAAAACTATAAGCTCTTTTTGCTAATTTTTTTTTCCTCTTGTACCCACTCCCAAGGTGCACATACCCTGCAAATTTGGGGTATGTAGCATGTAAGGAGGCTTTACAAACCACAAAAGTTCGGGTCCCCATTGACTTCCATTATGTTCGGAGTTCGGGTCGAACACCCGAACATCGCGGCCATGTTCGGCCTGTTCGGCCCGAACCCGAACATCTAGATGTTCGCCCAACACTATTGATTACCATTTGCTAGCTGAAAGAGTATCATAACAAATGCATGCAGTACTATGCAACAACATGCATGTAGGAAATCCAGGGCTATCTGGCTGCAGCTCAACTGCAGCAAACCATAGGAGGAATCCTGACAGCATCCTGAACTGCTCTGAACTGCAGAGTGATTGCAAATGACAATAATACTCACTGCGAATGCGCAACCAAATGCAAGCAGACAAGTCAGAACTACCCAGTTGCAGCTCCACTGCAAGCAACAGAACATGCTACAGGAGAGATCCTGACAAGGAGTATACAGGATCTTCTCAAAAAATTAGCATATTGTGATAAAATTCATTATTTTCTGTAATGTACTGATAAACATTAGACTTTCATATATTTTAGATTCAAATACACACAACTGAAGTAGTTCAAGCCTTTTATTGTTTTAATATTGATGATTTTGGCATACAGCTCATGAAAACCCAAATTTCTTATCTCAAAAAATTAGCATATTTTATCCGACCAATAAAAGAAAAGTGTTTTTAAAACAAAAAAAGTCAATTTTTAAATAATTATGTTCAGTTATGCACTCAATACTTGGCCGGGAATCCTTTTGCAGAAATGACTGCTTCAATGCGGCGTGGCATGGAGGCAATCAGTCTGTGGCACTGCTCAGGTGTTATGGAGGCCCAGGATGCTTCAATAGCAGCCTTAAGCTCATCCAGCGTGTTGGGTCTTGCGTCTCTCAACTTTCTCTTCACAATATGGGGTTCAGGTCAGGAGAGTTGGCAGGCCAATTGAGCACAGTAATACCATAGTCAGTAAACCATTTACCAGTGGTTTTGGCACTGTGAGCAGGTGCCAGGTCGTGCTGAAAAATGAAATCTTCATCTCCATAAAGCTTTTCAGCAGATGGAAGCATGAAGCGCTCCAAAATCTCCTGATAGCTAGCTGCATTGACCCTGCCCTTGATAAAACACAGTGGACCAACACCAGCAGCTGACATGGCACCCCAGACCATCACTGACTGTGGGTACTTGACACTGGACTTCAGGCATTTTGGCATTTCTCTCTCCCCAGTCTTCCTGACATGTACAAGTTGCTTTCATCCGAAAAAAAAGTACTTTGGACCACTGAGCAACAGTCCAGTGCTGCTTCTCTGTAGCCCAGGTCAGACGCTTCTGCCGCTGTTTCTGGTTCAAAAGTGGGTTCATGCTTCCATCTGCTGAAAAGCTTTATGGAGATGAAGATTTCATTTTTCAGCACGACCTGGCACCTGCTCACAGTGCCAAAACCACTGGTAAATGGTTTACTAGCCATGGTATTACTGTGCTCAATTTGCCTGCCAACTCTCCTGACCTGAACCCCAGCCTCGGACAGGCCCACCGAACCACCGATGGTCCCATCGGTGGGCCCCGGCCGTCCCGCCTCCTGGGGGCCCCAGTGCTAAAAAGGAGGGGGGCTAAGTGCAGGAAGGGGGGACATTGTGCACAGATCGGCGGGGAGGGGCGGAAGCCTCCCCCCCCCTCCCTCACCTAGGGGCCCCCCTTCCGCGCTCCCCCCTCTCCAGAATTGCAGCCAGCGGCAGCACCGGGGAAGAATCACTTAACGGCATGACGGAGATCTGTAGCTCTGCGTGCCGCTGGCTGGTCTGTCTCTGTCTCCTGAACTGACTGTCCAATCACGCTCTCGCAGGAAGTACTGCGAGAGCGTGATTGGACAGTCAGTTCAGGAAACAGAGACCAGACCAGCCAGCGGCACGCAGAGCTATGGATCTCCGTCATGCTGGTAAGTGATTCTTCCCCGGTGCTGCCGCTGGCTGCAATTCTGGAGGGGGGGCCCTAGGTGAGGGAGGGGGGGCCCCTAGGTGCCACCAACCTGCCCACATTACGATTTTCTGGTCACTGCTGCCCACATTACGATTTTCAGGTGTCTGCTGCCCACATTACGATTTTCAGGTGTCTGCTGCCCACATTACGATTTTCAGGTGTCTGCTGCCCACATTATGATTTTCAGGTGTCTGCTGCCCACATTGCGATTTTCTGGTGCCTGCTGCCCACATTGCGATTTTCTGGTGCCTGCTGCCCACATTGTGATTTTATGGTCACTGCTGCCCACATTGCGATTTCCAGGTGTCTGCTGCCCACATTGTGATTTTCTGGTAACTGCTTCCCACGTTACGATTTTCAGGTGTCTGCTGCCCACATTACGATTTTCAGGTGTCTGCTGCCCACATTACGATTTTCAGGTGTCTGCTGCCCACATTACGATTTTCAGGTGTCTGCTGCCTACATTACGATTTTCAGGTGTCTGCTGCCCACATTACGATTTTCAGGTGTCTGCTGCCCACATTGCGATTTTCAGGTGTCTGCTGCCCACATTACGATTTTCAGGTGTCTGCTGCCCATATTACGATTTTCTGGTCACTGCTGCCCACATTGCGATTTTCTGGTGCCTGCTGCCCACATTGCGATTTTCTGGTGCCTGCTGCCCACATTGAGATTTTCTGGTGCCTGCTGCCCACATTGCGATTTTCAGGTGTCTGCTGCCCACATTGTGATTTTCTGGTAACTGTTGCCCACGTTACGATTTTCAGGTGTCTGCTGCCCACATTACGATTTTCAGGTGTCTGCTGCCCACATTACGATTTTCAGGTGTCTGCTGCCCACATTACGATTTTCTGGTGACTGTTGCCCACATTACAATTTTCAGGTGTCTGCTGCCCACATTAGGATTTTCAGGTGTCTGCTGCCCACATTACGATTTTCAGGTGTCTGCTGCCCACATTACGATTTTCTGGTGACTGCTGCCCACATTGTGATTTTCAGGTGTCTGCTGCCCACATTACGATTTTCTGGTCACTGCTGCCCACATTGCGATTTTCAGGTGTCTGCTGCCCACATTACGATTTTCTGGTCACTGCTGCCCACTTTTGGGGGGGGTATCTGCCACCAACCTGATTGCATTTTGGGGGGTATCTGCCGCCAATCTGATTGCATTTTGTGGGGGTATCTGCCGCCAACCTGATTGCATTTTGTGGGGGTATCTGCCGCCAACCTGATTGCATGTTGTGGGGGTATCTGCCGCCAACCTGATTGCATTTTGTCGGAAAATCTGCTGCGATTTGACTACTTAATGAATTATCATGAGGCATGTAACTACTTGAATATTTTATCTAAAATGTATCTGGCCGGACCTAATCTCTGTGAATAACACCGCTACTTATGTTGTGTTTGTTTGTTTTTTAAGTCTGCCCATGACTCATCGTGACCACGTCGATGTTCCAGTGCGTGGTGACACATGTGGACATATCCCTATTGGAGGCTGTCCTCAGAAGGGCTCACGATCTTTTCCCTACCATAAACTCATGCAAAATTTATAGAGTACAGAGTACAGAGGAGGAGGAGGGGATCGGGGGGGGGGGGGGGGGGGGGGCCCAGGCTGAAACTTCCTTGGTGATCCCTTAGTGTCCCAGTCCGACCCTGCTGAACCCCATAGAGAATCTGTGGGATATTGTGAAGAGAAAGTTGAGAGACGCAAGACCCAACACTCTGGATGAGCTTAAGGCCGCTATCGAAGCATCATGGCCCTCCATAACACCTGAGCAGTGCCACAGGCTGATTGCCTCCATGCCACGCCGCATTGAAGCAGTCATTTCTGCAAAAGGATTCCCGACCAAGTATTGAGTGCATAACTGAACATAATTATTTGAAAGTTGACTTTTTTTGTTTTAAAAACACTTTTCTTTTATTGGTTAGATGAAATATGCTAATTTTTTGAGATAGGAAATTTGGGTTTTCATGAGCTGTATGCCAAAATCATCAATATTAAAACAATAAAAGGCTTGAACTACTTCAGTTGTGTGTATTTGAATCTAAAATTATATGAAAGTTTAGTGTTTATCAGTACATTACCAAAAATAATGAAGATCCTGTACAACTGTAAAACCAGAGACAACTAAATATACATAATACATAAAACATAAAATTTGGATAAAGTTAAATAAAATCTGTGTAGTAGTAAGATGGCCACACATTAAAATTAATAGGAAGAGGGGGAAGTATTAGGTATAATAAAATGCAGGAGAAAACATTGTGATAACAGAAATTGTATATAGAACATACATATGTATATAAAAAGCACCTGAACCGATGTGGCTATTATAACAATGGTATTATACTGCCATCTAGCTAACTAGATTTTTTATGTGTATTAAGGCAAAAGAAACAAGTACTTGTGAAAAAAGAATTCAACAACCACATTTATTTATATCAATTTAAAAGTCCCATCCAAAAACTCTTTAAACTGTATAAACTGTATAAACTGCATCACCGCCCAAATCCAAGATGTCCGCGCTGAACTCTCTCTTTACCATACGCCTGTGCGATGATCTGGGCGCACCGCCCACAGTATGACGCTATGCTAGTGCGACTATCTGGGCGCACCACCCACAGCATGACATAACACTAAGTGCAGCGATTTGGTCGCACCGCCCCGAGGTGCGACGATCTGGGTGGACTGTCCAAAGCATTATATAACAAAATTCTCCAACACTGATTAGACACCTGACGCCCCCCACACGCTCATAGGCTAACCAGCCTGCATTTTCCCTCTGACCCCCACCCCCATATGGATCAGGATTGGTCAATTTAACCAGTCACAGGTATATAACACGCTCAAAGCACCTGCTCCAGTACAGAGGCGCTTAGCGTGATCAAGAGAGATTACACTGCCTTATTACCTATTATTAAATACCATTACTGCTCCCCTTTTCACCCTAACAGCTATTCCTGCATTATTACTTGCTGTACCTTCACTATATTTGCCCCTTCTTTTATATGTAAGCTGGTCCTATCACCTTCCTCCACATCCTTAGACACCCCACCACTGTTTGGTCCCACCAATTCCAGTACTTACCCGGGACATACTAACCATTAGGTTTTCACTAGCCCCATTATAATCACCCTCTACCTTCGATACCTGTCCATCCTCATCACCCCACTGGCAACATATCTGATACACTATACCCACAGCATTTGTAATGATTATCAGGGGTGTAACTAGAAATCACTGGGCCCCCCTGCGAAACTTTGGATGCGGCCCCCTCCCATCAAACCTCAAACCTGCAGAGAATAGAAAGTTTTTTCTCTCCGTGCCCAGACTCCTCAAGCATCACTACAGGACACAGCACTTGGGGAGGGATAGAAAGGTTGGGGGTAGAGCAGCACTGTACACAAGACCCTGCTGCACACTGTATAGAGACTGTCTACAAATCTTTGTATGAATCCTTATCAGTGGCTGAGCAGATGCAGTCATTAGAACAATTGTGCAGTGAGCAGAAAGCTTTTTCTCTGCTTGCCCTTAGTTGTCAGTCTCTCAGCACGGGGCCCCCTGTGGCTTCTGGGCCCCCTGCGGCTGCATCCCTTGCAGGGTCCATTGTTACGCCCCTGATGATTATCATTATATACACATTCCATATAGAAATACAAATAATAGTCTGATGGTGCTTTAGTTATCTCTGGTTTTACAGTTGTATACTCCTCCCTATTATTGCCTGAGGAAGCGGGAATATACCTGCGAAACGCGTTACTTTGTATTTTGGAGTATGTGAATAATTTATCGTTTTGAAAATCGACAGTTTCATGTCTGCTTTGGGGAAGTAAGTCCATCTCCCATGAAATTTTAAAGATTTTAGCATATTTTATTCTGTTGGTGCCTCTGTTCGCTTTCTACTATACCTGTTCCACCCCTGGTGGAGGGATACCCTTATTCTTCCGATCTACAGAGAGTGACATCTTAATCCTGAGTGAGGACAGGTCTAATCTCCTCACCTGCCTTTACAGTAGTTGCCTATACAGTGACCCTGGTTTGTGAGTATATTGTTTACTTACTTTCATATACCCGTTCATTATACATACTACACTATATTGGGCTCTCTGTGTCCTTTTTTCTCTCTTTATAGACTAGTATTTGGTTGTTTTAGATGACCACTTTAACTGTTTCTTCCTCCCTATCCTCTCTTTTTGTAATATTTCTTTCTGTTTTTCATCCCATCCAGATGATTTGAATCATAAAGGTGACCATATAACATACCAGGGGTGTTGCCTGCGGTGCACATAGCACACTGCAACAAAATGGGTGTGGCCATAAAACAGAGCAAGAGCATGGTCATGGGTGAAACCAAATGTACATGAACTTAACAGAGGTTTAAAAACATTCTATTCATTTGTTCTGTACAGTAAAAAATTTTATGGAAAAACAGGAAAAATCTAAATTTTGGTTGAAGCATATATGGCCACCTTACGCAACTGAAATTGACCTTTCAGTTGCAAAACTTCACACAAAGGTTGGTCTTCCACTGTTGTTGTGCCTTCTTCATAGTGTATAGGCTGCTTTGCATGGCAGCTGGGTTCTTTTTTTGAATTAAATCTTGCTTCCCTAGGGCTGTCAAAATTCTGATTTCCTTTTCCCATCTCCATCTTATGTCCATTTAATGCTATCAAACTTACTAAACAGCTGATATTTTGCAGTTGCCAAACAAAAACTGAGCAGCACCCATGTCGACTTAACACCTACCGGAGCTTGGCATGCACTGTCCATTAAATTGACACTGAAGTGAAAAAAAACCTCATGATATAATGAATTGGTTGTGTATTAAGGATAATTAGTAGAACATTAGTAGCAAAGAAAATAGTGTCATATTTTATTTTCCGGTATACAGCTTTTTTTTTAATAACATTGCATCATTCTTTAATAATTGCAGTTTCCACAATACACTCAGCATTTTAAAGGATTTCACAGAGCAGGCTACTGACCCTTAGAACTTTTCTCTGCAGAAAAACCATAAACAAAGAAGAAACAATGAGAGACAGTTGAGATAAGTGCTTCAAGAGATAAGTAAAGTTGCAGAGCTCACAGAAGCTCTTTTGCATAGATAACAACTTAAGTTTCCTAAAGGGGCCCATACACCTAACGATTTTCCCGCCGATATACAGCAGATTCGATCACTGTGATCGAATCTGCTGTGAAATTGTCACGCAAATCCGGCCAAGTTGATCGTTTTCCGTCCTAAAACAATCGTTCCCGTCGATTCCCGTCGATCCGTCAGTGCGGAAGATTTTTCTCGATCGCCGGCGGGTCAGGAGTGCGTCGATAGTGGTGTTCGAATGCCTGGTGACTGACGCAATACAGCGGAGATACATTGCCTGTTCCGGCCGGCGCGACTCCCCCGGTCTCCGCTGTCTTCTTCTCCGCTCCGGGCTCCAGGGCTGCAGCTTCACTGAACTTCCTGTCCCGGCAGGAAGTTTAAACAGTAGAGCGCCCTCTACCGTTTAAACTTCCCCTGGACAGGAAGTTCAGTGAAGCCAGCCGGACCGGAGACCAGCGTGGAGAAGAAGACAGTGGAGACCGGGGGAGTCGCGCCGGCCAGATCAGGTAATGTATAGCTGGCGGGCAGGCGGCGGCGGCAGCTCCACAGATTGCGATCGGTTTCATGCTGAAATCGATTCACAATCTGTTTGCAGTAAAGGCAGCCATACAATCCCTCTCTGATCAGATTCAATCAGAGAGGGATCTATCTGTTGCTCGAATCTGATGGCAAATCGATCAGTGTATGGCTACCTTAACTCTTCCTGTACTGGAAACAATATTAGACTCATATCTGTGCTAACAATGTTTTGTTCTTAGCAGTACTACTCATTATATCATAAGTTTATTTGAAGCATCACTTCTGGAATGCATACCATTACAAGTGATGCATGCACACGTCCCAAAAGTGCGCTCCAAATGAGAAGAAGTCACCATTCGCTGCTGGCATGCGTTCCATTGGGTTTAGGTGGCCGAGGCAATGGTGTCTTTTGGGCCTGCCTGCACCAGTAGGTAAGAAATTATTTAAGGGGTGCCATTTGTAGGGGCAGCTTGTCCTGATGGCTCCTCCTCCTCCATCTCACCAATCGCAAGTGCAGCCAATTAGCAAAAAAAACCCCTCCCCATTCACTTACAAAAACTGTGTGCAGAAACGTGTGTAATTTTTTCCTACTTACAGACGCTGCTTCACAGCAGAACACTCTCTGTTGCCATTCTCCGGCTCCCAATCACATAACTCGCATGGTGTTTGGGGACCAAGGGGGCCCCATGATATCATTTTTGCAGGGGATGCCCTGTTAAGTCTAGTTATGCCACTGTATAATCAATCCCTACCAGCTTATCACTGCATGTTCAAGTGGACCTGAACTCAGAACATCCACTCTGCTCTAAAAGTTACACAACAGCATAATAACCTTTAAACAAAAAAATGTATTTGTTACATACAACAGAGTAACCAAGAAGCTCAGGGTGACCCAAACCACTAAGAATGTATAGGGGGATAAAATAGACTGAAAAGCCCTCCTACTAATAAGCAATGGTTGGTGGAATTTGCCTTCTTAAAACAGAAGGAAATTTGCAATAATTCAGCAGCTGATACAAATCCTAAAATAAATATTCACTATTTCTACTTCCAGATTCATGGAAGTAGACTGTAATGATCTGCTCTGCTGTCTGCACAGGCAGACAGCTTTTTGACCATTTTTTAGGTCTGAGTGCTGCAGGTCTCTGGAAAAGAGACCTGTCTTCACTCTGCAAGTTTCAGAGTTGCTGTTCTGGTGAGGAATTTGCATCCACTTGTCATGCAAATTGCTTAGCTGCTTCCTTTGATGGCTTGCAGTATAAATACCATTTCCTCCCAGAATTCCCTGCCGGTCATGAAGGTTTGTTCCTGCTAACTTACCTGGAGTCTCAGCCCTCTGCTTATTGTTAATATTGCTATCTTAGAATAGCTCCTTGGGAGTGCACTGGCATTCCTTCTAGCTTAGTGAAGTACATTATTTGTATTGCCTATTCTGTCTTGTCTTGTCCTTGCGATTGCACTGTCGCCAGCGGTTGGCAATAGTGAATCGTTCTGTCCTGAACATAGATCGCATTTGCCCTAACGTTAGAGGCAGTGGATCTTTCTAGTCTGAATCTCGGAGTGTAACCTTGGCTACGGTTGCTATTGGTTACTCCTTCTGTCTGTCTTGTGCGGATCGCACTCGCTCTTGCGGAAAAGCAGTGGATCCTTTCAGTCCTGTTTCTGTGTACGGATCGCACTCGCTCTTGCGGAAGAACAGTGGATCCTATCTGACTTGTTCCTGTTGTCTGTTTGTCCGGAGTAAACGCTTGCCTGAGGTAAGGCAACCGATTAGCAAGCGTTTCTGTTATTTGTTTGTTTGTGTTTCTGGGTTCATTTGTTAGTCAGGGTTGGCGCATTTTGTCTCTGTTGCGCTTCTCGTGCGGAGACCGCGCCATTAATGTATTTTGTTGCTGTTGCGCTTCTCGTGCGGCGACCACGTTTAGGTAGTGCGTTTGTTATTTTCCTTGGCGTTCTGATCATTATTGTTTGCGGTGTCTTTCTTACTTCACCTATGCTCTGTCGTTACCCAGTCTTGTGTCGCTATTAGCAATCGCCATTCTTGCGATTGCTTTCCCACTTGGTCTTCGCTGTTGTGTGTTCACCGTCGCCAGGTGGCGACTAGATTGATGGACATACATACATTCTGTCTCTGTGCTCACTCTCTCTCACTATCGGCTATCTTGCCCTGTATTGCTTCCCCTCGTACAATTCCTATCGGGCATCTGTGGCAGTGCAGAGGGTTTATTCCTCTGCACTCCACAGCTCCATCTGCCGATGGGAATTCCCCTCTGCAGGTGCATTGCACCAAAGCTGGGTTCTGTTATTCAAACGCTTGTGGAGGATTTCCGCAGTGTCAGTGTGCATCTTGTGCGCTGACCACTGAGATAATTCCACGGTCGTTACATAGACATATTGTTAACAGCGTGTGCTTTCAAATGAGCTTATCTGCCATCTCTGCTGTGGCAGTCAGGTGACCCAGGGGAGAGATCAATATTACAACTTGTGATTAGACACAAATGAGGGGGAATGAAAGTGGACTTGAACTTGGAACTCCTCTCTGCTCTAAAAGATAAGCAACAGCATAATAACCTACAAAAAACATTTGTTACAGCTGATACAAATCCTAAAATAAACCTGCACTGTTTCTACTTCCTGACTCTTGGAAGCATACATATTGTTTACAGACTGTGCTTTTAAATGGGCTCATCAGATTATCTGCCATAGGCAGTCATGTGACACAGGGGAGGATCAAATTATAATTTGTGATTATGCACAAATGAGGGGGAATTAAACAGGCTAAAGTCTCTAAATACATACAGGGTGCATTTCTCTATGTTTCCTTCTGTCCTGTGCAAGTGTTCAGGTTCACTTTAATAAGGCAAGCTTCTTTAGTGAATTAACACTTAAAACACAGATTGATGTGTGGTGATAAGTTTTCACCTGCCTTATTATCACTAATGTGATCCTAGTGAATTAAGGCCTATAACAAGGAGTTTCAATTTTCAACAAAGGTCTTTGTCCTCTTTAATTGTATGATGGAGAGGTGTAGAGGCATGAGGTTCTTTCTATAGTAAGTAAATTATCCTGGTAGCCGTTCCAACTCATGGTTCTTTCTATGAATTATCCTGGTAGCTGTCCAACTCACCATCCACTCATACCTAAAATACTACTTTTGTGGTCTTTCTAGATGATGTGAATTATTTATTTTCTTTAATACTGACTGCTTTCTACTGTTTGTGTTCTTTGTACAGGAAAAGAAGATATGCCTCAGAGTGCAATTGGTCTTATAAACCAGTCCATTGTTCTGACTCTGGCTGTGGCTCCATCCCATCCTGTACAAAGTGTCTTCTGGAACTTCCAGTATTACACACTGGCTTCCTATGTGGACGGCCATCTTACTGTAGTAAAGAATGAATATAAGGGCAGACTGGAGATACTGGATCATGGGAGAGTGCTGAAGATTGGACAACTGAGACTTAGTGACACTGGACTCTACACTGCAACTATTATAACTTTTACAGACGAAACCAATTATGCATCCTACAATCTCACTGTGTACAGTATGTAATTTCTTGATTCGATGTACTAATGCTGAATTCTTGCTAACCAAAGGCACCTAGTCCTCCCTAGCTACATTAAAGAGGAACTTTCCTGAATGTAATTTAAACATTAAAATTGCTTATATTTTACAATATTCATTTACAAATTATTTAGCCAATGCTTGTCCATTGTGAAATCTTGACTCTCCCTGATTTACATTCTGATATTTATCACAGGTGGCAACATCTTTACTGCTGGTACAGAGCATCACTGCATAATGTTTGTAATGTTGTGTAGTCACATCCTTACTTGGTCAGGGATCTTGCGATAGGTGTGGTGCTTCTGGGAGCGGGCTCGAGTAGCCAGCCTCTGTTTGCTAGCGCAGCATTCCCGGCATCCCTGTAGGCATGCGTGCATTGACAGCTTGCCTTGCCGTCAGTAGCAGGTGGGGAGTGAGTGGGTCATTAATGTGACCAGTCAGTCACTTTGTTACTATGGCAGCTTGAAGGTTGCTGGGAACTGTTGTCCCTTCTGATTGGTCCCAACCTGAATAAAGCTCTGCCCCTGTCCCATGCACCTCATCCATGCTAGCATTAGTTGCTATTAGCTAGCTGCTAGGACATCATTTGGATTGACCTTACATTGTGACCTTGCTGGACCTGATGACTTCACTGCCAGTGGTGCTCACCGCCAGGTCGTGATCACGCTTACGCGTGGATTCACGACCATTTTGACGCATTCCGCCTTGGACACGCTAAGCTGTGAATAGATTTTCAACCACGAAAATCTGCTTCGAGTTCGCGTGAATGCGGACAGAAATCCGCATTCACGCTCGTGAACCCGGCGCTGAAGTCGTGGTTAGCGGAAATGCGTCAAATTATGCAGAAGTGACCCATTGCAGGCCAATCAGAGGGCCCCAGCCAGGCGCTAGCAACCAATCACAGGAGGGGAGCTATGCCCTCCCCTCCTGAATATAAAGCGGCAGCCATGATGGAAAAGCTCTGTCCTTGCTAGACTGTGGTGCTGAGAGGATTATCTCCAGGCCATTGTTGTTTGAGCAAGTGCATTTATTGTGTTAAAAACAAAGCGTTTTTTTTTTTGCTAACACTGCTCTTATACTGTACACAGTTACCTAGTCAGTGAGTGATTGCTGTAGTTAGTTGTAGTCAGTGTAGTGTAGTGGGAGTGTGGGAGTCTAGTGATTATTTAACTGTGTGTAGTGCAGGCAGGTTCAGTGCTGCAGTGTAGTCAGTGTAGTGGGAGTGGGGATTATCTGTGTGTAGTGCAGGCAGGCAGGTTAGTGCAGCTGCAGTGTTCACTTGTATATTCCAGTGACAGTTATACACTTGTACTATTTGCAGGCAGCCAGTCACACCGCCGGCACCGCCACTCTCTGCCAGCGCTGTTCATTCATTCTGTCAGTGACCTTGTGTCGTGCCCAGTGCCCACTGCTCGCTCGCTGGCATATAAGCATCTCATTACACAGTGTGACATCCTTGTGTGCCCACTGCATCCTTCAGTGACCTAGTTGTATATCCAGTGCCCACTGCTGTGCCCACTGCATCCTTCAGTGACCTTGTACTGTGCCCACTGCATCCTTCAGTGACCTAGTTTTATACCCAGTGCCCACTGCTGTGCCCACTGCATCCTTCAGTGACCTTGTACTGTGCCCACTGCTGCATCCTTCAGTGACCTAGTTGTATATCCAGTGCCCACTGCTGTGCCCACTGCATCCTTCAGTGACCTTGTACTGTGCCCACTGCATCCTTCAGTGACCTAGTTGTATACCCAGTGCCCACTGCTGTGCCCACTGCATCCTTCAGTGACCTTGTACTGTGCCCACTGCTGCATCCTTCAGTGACCTAGTTGTATATCCAGTGCCCACTGCTGTGCCCACTGCATCCTTCAGTGACCTTGTACTGTGCCCACTGCATCCTTCAGTGACCTAGTTGTATATCCAGTGCCCACTGCATCCTTCAGTGACCTTGTACTGTGCCCACTGCATCCTTCAGTGACCTAGTTGTATATCCAGTGCCCACTGCTGTGCCCACTGCATCCTTCAGTGACCTTGTACTGTGCCCACTGCATCCTTCAGTGACCTAGTTGTATATCCAGTGCCCACTGCTGTGCCCACTGCATCCTTCAGTGACCTTGTACTGTGCCCACTGCATCCTTCAGTGACCTAGTTGTATATCCAGTGCCCACTGCTGTGCCCACTGCATCCTTCAGTGACCTTGTACTGTGCCCACTGCATCCTTCAGTGACCTAGTTGTAGATCCAGTGCCCACTGCTGTGCCCACTGCATCCTTCAGTGACCTTGTACTGTGCCCACTGCATCCTTCAGTGACCTAGTTGTATATCCAGTGCCCACTGCTGTGCCCACTGCATCCTTCAGTGACCTTGTACTGTGCCCACTGCATCCTTCAGTGCCGTTGTACTGTGCCTGGTGCATCCTTCAGTGACCTTGTACTGTGCCCACTGCATCCAGTGATTCATTACTAGCAACATGTCTGGCAGGGTTTCGCGGGGTGAGAGGAAAGGGAGTTCAATTGCCTCAGCCACTTCTGGGACTGCTCCACGTCCAGGGAGAGGACGCCCAGCTGTACGTGGTCGTGATGCAGCAGAAAGGGGGGGCAGCAAAGCCTGGGCCGAGTCAGCGGACGCCATTGTCCAAATATTTTAAAGTTTCTGGTCCCCGTGTGGTGGTTGAGCAAATGGAACCTGACGTACTCATGACCATCATGACTTCCTCCAAGACCTCTACTGTGAGCACCACTGGTCCTTCTGTGCTGCTGCTGCTGAACTGACCGCCCGCATTGTCCTCCTCCTCCTGACTCAGTCACTTCCCGCTGCTGCACTCTGCGTTCACACTGCCCGGGTCACTGGGTGCATTTAATTTTTTGGCCAGCACTATGACGCTGTGCTGCTACTACTACCACCAGTATGTTGCCATGGTCCTTCTGTGCTGCTGAATTGACCGCCCGCATTGTCCTCCTCCTCCTGACTCACTCGCTACCACCACTGCACTCTGCGTTCACACTGCCCGTGTCCACTGACAACTCTGCTGCGATGTCATTGCTAATTGCTGCAAAAAGAAAAAAAATTTTTTTACAAAAACCTCTCTGGGGCCTTTTTGGCGTCAGCCATTCATCCTCCTCCAGCGGTACCTTCGCCGCCAAGTGCCATTGGAACTCGCCTTCACCTCTTTGATTGCTTAACGCATATATCCCTTTTTAAAACCACGTATTACCAATTAATAGCCCCATTTACAGTGGTGATTTGTCTTTAAAAGCCATTTAAAAAAAAAAAAATTGGGAATTTTTTATGTTGAAGTTATGTTGCCCCTTATCACCTCGATAATCCATGCAATTTAGGGGATTGTAGCATGTATGTGGGCTTTGTTATTAACATTAAAAGAAAATCCGCCTCCGGGCGGGAATCCACGCGTGATTACGCCATTCACGGCAGAAAATCCGCATGGTTGCGTGGACGCGGACGAAAATCCGCATGCGGCGGGGCCGAATGCGGATTTTTTTTTGCAACCACGCGGATTGCCGAATTCGTGGATGAGGCACATCCGAGCATCCCTGTTCACTGCTAGATTGCCGCCTGTACTGACCTCTTCTCGTGACTTTGCCTCTGCCTAACTCCTGATTTCTCTTCCTTTTTTCCATTGTTTAACCTCTCTTTCTTGACCTTGAGTTTACCTGACCTCTGGATTGACAGTCATCTGACCCCAGTTAAGAATTTGACATTGTTCCTGGATATATACCCAATACCTTGGAGCTATGTTCTGGGGACAACCAAGGTTGGGTGGATGTTTTCAGTCTCCCATTCAAGCAGGGGCTTGAATACAGGTGAGGTGAAGAGCGTGGTGGAGATTGAAACATAGGGTCTGAAGGGAAGCTGCTGGTTGCCTGGTGACCTAAAATGTGTGTTCCAAAATCAGCAGAAACAACACCTGGTCGGCTAGAGTGCTCTCGGGCAGAATGCTGCAAAATTCAAAGGCCTAGGCTAAACTGGGAGGGCGAGGTTACATACCAATATATACTTCAATATATACATATAGGAATTTTTTCTGATATGGAAACCAGGATAATGAATGTAAAATTGTGTATCTTGAATAAGGCAATAATGTATTACATTCTACCATATGTTGTTGCAGTTCCTCTTTAATTGTGTCACCTAACTTTTCTGTATATGTTCTTTTTTTTGTGCTATTCTGCTTTTACTGTATATATTCAGACATAAAACCAAGAGTATTTTTTTATTTCCAAAATAACTTTAATTGATGCAGGGAGATGACAGTTGCTGCACCTGCTTCCTTGCTCCATTTATTAATGCTCTTGAACTTCTCCTCATATCTGTTTATTCTATGACACCACACAATGCATAGTAAGAAAGGGCGATAAGGAGTTATGGTGCAGCTGAGGCTACTATGTCAGCTAGAGGGAACCCGCAGCACCCGGGAGGCGGCTTAATCCACCTCCACATGCCTTATGTTTTCTCCCAATCTTGTAATTGCTATTCTCATTGATTTATTACTTAAAGGAACATTATTGATTAACATTTTTTTTCAATTGAGATAGGAATAGTTTGGGAAGTGCTTTTAAGTACTGTTGTATACATTGAAATGCTTCAAACAGTATGAAGCAAGCACCCAGGAAGGGAAAGCCAACGTGCTCCGACTCTCAGTGTCTCTGTACCTTCAGACACCACTCCACACCTCCTTCAGTAGAGTCAGCACCATTGTAGTATTAAAGCTCTTCATTGTATCAAAATATCGTGTTCGGTGACAGCAGTGTTTTGGTCCAGTAGACCTTTCTCAAGCTGCTCAGTATCACATCACATACAGACTAAAAAAATGTGCTTTATAGTGGAGCCAACTGACTTCCACCAATCAAATTCAAATCCCTATCAGCCAATGGGAGAGCAGTGGACATTAGGCGGACCTGATGGAAGACTTCTCCTCCTAGTATGCTAATGTACAAATCCTTGTAATGCTGGGGGGGTCATACTTTCTGACCAGCCAGCACAACAAGGCTGAGAGCTGAATAATGGAAGAGGCTGCACAGGCTGCCCAGAGCAACTGCAGCTCTGGGCTTCTGATTAGGCGCAATGACAGCGCAGTGCGATGTTGCGCTGCTCTTGCGATAGTAAACATTCAGACTGATACAAGACAGACTGGAGTGAGGTAGCCAATAGCAACCACAGCAATGGCTACCTGCAAGGACAGGGCTAGGAGGCCAGAGACTGACAGAATGAATGCTTGCTAATCTAGTCACTTGCCTCAGTGACAGCAAGCATTCACAAAGACAAGAGTGAAGTAACCAATAGTAACCACAGCAATGGCTACCTCGCAAAGACAGGACAGAATAGTCAGGAAATAGCAGAATCAAAGGCAGGCAAACGTAATACATAGATAAATATACAATAGTAATGATTTCCTAGCGTATTACAATTTACAGCTATCAATGAAAATACAAACGACTGACTAACATATGTATATATCAGCGATGAACCGATATATGACATAAACAAGGAACACTGGCTAGGATCAGGAACAATACCGCGAACAAGGCTAGGCAATACAAAATCTCTATACTAGAAGGAGTACGTATATACTGTATGTCCCCGTGGGAAATATATAACGTAGCTCCACAGGATAACTGAACTAAGACAAGGAATATATTTTACAATATCAATGGACCCAGTAACAGCTTAGACAGAGCTGGAACTATGATGGGCCGGGGCCTAACAGGAGAGGCAGACTTTTATGCTGGCATCAGCCAATGGACGCAAGCATGCAAATCTCCACACAGCTGAATGGTAATCACTCAATTCTGTGCTGGCCTGAATACCATTTGCTAGCTGAAAGACCACCATAACAAATGCATGCAGTACTATGCAAGAACATGCATGCAGGAAATCCAGGGCTATCTGGCTGCAGCTCAGCTGCAGCAAACTATTGGTGGAATGATGACAGCATCCTGAGCTGTCCAGAACTGCAGAGCAATTGCAAATGACAATGTGACTCATTGCGAATGCACAACCGAATGCAGACTGACAAGCCAGAACTGTCCATTTGCGGCTCCACCTGCAATGGACTGAACACGTCACAGGAGGAATCCTAACAATCCTATAATAATAGTAGTGTTACGCCCAACTCGTCCACAAACTTAAATCTGGTCAAACGGAGGGGGAACACCTAGTTACTATGCTAAAATATGCTTGTATAAATGAGTCGGCTCTCACCCGTAGCTGCATCACGATTCAGTCTCCCAGCCTCCGCCTTCAGTCTCGCTCCTAACTTCCGCCATCACTGCGGTCATGTGACTCGCAAGTAACATGTGTGCTGACATCACCAAGGGCCTGTATCAACCATGCATTATCCCCATGGCTACGTGTGTCAACATGGTCCCGGCTCATTGGCCGGCATAACCATGCAACACATAAACAAAGCGTAGCTTCTCTAATGCAAGCAAATTACAACACACGCATATCCAGGCAGAAGGCTCAGAGACATCCATCATTCCACAGCCATATTACCCAACCTAAATGGGATATTAATACATTTCAGATGCCCGCACATTATCCCCAGCATCAGGGATGAAACTGTAAATTAAACTTACAAATACAATATTAATACAACACTTATAGGTATACATTAAGTCACAGCATTGAATTCCAAAAATAGTTTCAATACAAGGTAAAAGATCACATTCTTTATTCAATCCTCCCCTCCCCATAGTACCCAATTTTCGGATCCAACTTGCTTCTTTTGTTAATAATAGTTTATTCCGATCCCCCCTTCTTAAAGAAAAAGGGGCCTGATCAAACACTTGCACTCTCAATTGTGCTACTGTGTGTCCACACAGTTTAAAATGTGCAGAAACTGCTTGATCCTCATACCCCCTCTAATTGCAGTTTTATTTTAAGTGGTTGGGTAGTTTTGCCCACATACCTCATCCCACATGGACATTTGATCTAATACACGACGAACATCGAATCGCAAGTATAATATCCGTGCGTATAAAACTTTCTAACCATTTGAAGGATGAGTGAAGTTTCCTTTTATCACATGGCTGTGCATGTGGCATCGCAGGCAGGGATATGTACCCTCTCTAGTTCTACTTACATCTGGCTGTTCAAAAGTATGTACCACCTTATCTCTAATGGTAGGTGGACGTCGAAAGGACATCAATGGAAAACTCCTAAATTCCCCCACATTGGGAAAAGCTGTTTTTAAAATTTTCCAATGTTTTTTGATGGCCATCCCAATTTGATTACTCCAACTATTATAGGTTGTTACAAAAGGAATTCTTGGGCCCACCAATCATCTAGTACTTGATTTGCTTTTCTCACAAACAAAAGGAAGTCGTCATCCTGCAAGATGATCCTCAAAAGGGAAACTACAAATTTTCTCTCTCAGAGAATCAGATAGATCGGTACGTGTCATAAGATACCATTCGACTGCCTCTACACCCCCATCATGTGGGATGGAGGTGTAGAGGCAAAGTGAACCTTGGGGGGGCATTGGGATTCCCTTACACGTCATCAGTTAACCCTGTGTGTGTGAGAAAGCTCTCAGCAGCTGCAGCTGTCTGCAGAAAGCAGAGGAAATGTAACTAGTGCAACATAAACACTTGTATTAGTATAGTATGTGAAACCCGACACCAGACAGGCTTTTCATATAACTCTGCTTCAATATTACACTGTTCTTAGCATGTTAGACTGCAGAGATTCACCTATGCAAATGAGACATTCCAACTGTAGCTAAAATCTACACTCAGTGAATTACAGCTTTTGCCTCTGATATTTAACATGAAAAGTAGGAAAATGTTTACACAGCTACTTAGACATTATTTGTACATTGTCATTTTAGAACACTTGGGTTGATACTGTTCCTTTAATAAAGGGTAATGTAGTATTTTAACCACTTCGTCCACAGGTCAGTAGATATGCGTCCTCTGGGACTTCATCTAAGCCACAGGTCAGTAGATATACGTCTTGTAGCAGAAGCAGTGCTGTGCAGGATTGGGCTTGCTCCTGTGCACATTTTTGGTACTATCTGATGCAGGACTAATTGGTGAATGGGAATATAAGTTTCCTGAGCGAATGAGATTGATTTTTACTATTAAAAATACTTGTATTTTCTCATTTCATAGTGAAAAACACACTCCGTAGCATTATTTCAGAATCAAATATCTTCACCATAAATTGTGACAGGAACATAATCTAAGTTTTGTGATAAGCAGTAAGAATAGCCAAACAAAATTTGTGTTTTTTATCTACAGTAGCACTTTTTATATTTAAACTGGAATTGGTAAAACTGAGAAATACATGTTTTTTCTAATTTTTCTGTGTTTTCCAATTAAAATTCATAGAAAACAAAATTGTTTGAGGGAAAAAAATGGCATACAATGAAAGCCTAGTTTGTCTTGAAAAAAACAATATATATTTCATTTCTGTGTCATAAGTAGGGATAAAGTTATTTCTGATTAAATAGGGACATAGCTAAACTGTCAAAACTACTCTGGTCAATAAGTTGAAAACAAGGTCTGGATGCGAAGTGGTTAAGCATCCTTATCCTAAGGGTTATAGATACCCACAAAAGAGCTGGCTATCCAACAAAGCCTTAGGCCTAGAACCCACTAGCAGTACATTACTAAGCCATTTCTAAGTGCTTGTGATTTGAAAAGCTCTTGCTAATGTAATTACCATAGCATTGCATCAGCAAATCACTATCAAATCACTAGCGCTTCAAAAAGGCTGCAAGTGGGTTTGAGCCCTTATCCAGGGAAAAATACAGTCTGGCTTAGCAGTACAGACAAGAACAGACTTCCAAGGGGATGTTGGTCAGCCACTAACAGATTCATTCAGGGAAAGAGTGCACACAAAGGGTGAGGGTTAATTTAGTTAAGTTAGCTATTAGTAAAATTTTTAATGCAAAAAATGCATTCGTATGCAGAAAAAAATCGTGTTCATCAGTCAGTATACTGCGGTCCGCATGCATAAAAATGTTACACAAAATACACTTAAATTACGCTATTATGGGTAATTACGGTTAGTGATTATGTTTCCATGCAAAATTTATTATGCGTAATCCGCAAATTACGATGCATAATTACCCTCTTTCCCTGAAACTAAGATATCCCCTGAAAGTAAGCCATAGCAGGAATTTCGAGCAAGCCCTACCCCGAAAGTAAGCCTTAGCTGCAGTAAGGGGAAAAAATATGGCAACTTGTGTTTCTAGTGGAGCCAATGGTCTCACAGGCAGGACCAAGGCTCCATCATTGGACCAATGACTGCACTTGCTGCTACTGACAAATAATGGAGCTAAGGTCCCATCTGCTAGACCACTGTCTCCAGTAGAAACATAAGTTGCTTTACTTTTTCCCCATAGGCTGAAGCTCGGGAACACAGCACCATGGAGCTGGATGGAAGAATAGATTTAGGGGGACATCACTGGACATGGGAGACAGCGCAACATGGAGCTAGGGATAAGAGGAGGATGCAGGGGAACATTGGAGGACACAGGGGAAACCAGGAGGACATACAGTTACATGGGACACAGGAGTTTAGGGGATAGAGGGTACAGGTCCAGAGGGGAACACCAGGAGGACAATAAAGGTACAAAGGGGACGCAGAGGCACAGAAGAGGTAGATCCAGCAGAGGAAGAGGTGGCACAGTGGGGAAGGCAGGAGGACACACAGCACAGCAACTTGTGTGTTCATAGAAATATAAGACATCCACAGAAAATAAGCCCTAGCACAACATTTGGAGCAAAAATTAATATAAGACACTGTCATAGTTTCGATGAATAACTTTACACATAGGCGTAATTTCTGCCCACCACTAGTATTGAGTAATGCTGCAGTGGTCCCCAACCTTTTTTGACCCAAGGACCACTTCAGCATCAGGCAATTTTTCCAAGGACCGGGGACCAGGCAGATGCAAGCATATGCGGGGGACGGGGGTGTTATTGCACGCGCGGGAAGAGGGGTTGAGGGCTTGTTCTACAGGCAGGGTACATCAGCCCTACCTAACCACTGTCTTCATCACCGTCAGCACTTTGGAAAAGATGTCTTCGCACTGCACTGGGGCTGCTGCATAAGCCACCAGCACAAGGTACATCTGATGTGACAGGTGGTGTAAAGGAAATACTGCCTGGGCTTCCTTATCTCCTGGCGCAGTCATTTCCTACCCTCATCTGCCTCCCCTCACTTTTACCCTTCCCTCCACCCCACAGCCTCTTTACCCTCCTCCCCACACTCACTTCACCCTTTCCTCCTCCCTACACTCAATTCACACTTCCCTCCTCCCCACACTCACTTCCCTTCTCCCCACACTCACTCCTCCCCACACCGACTTTTACCCTTCCATTCTTCTTCCCACACTAGCTTCCAGCATCAGCTGCTCACCTCCATGCAGACTGAACTCTGTGGCTGTCCCAGTCATCCTCACTGCTGCCACCTGGTGTCCGTACAGACATAAAGCATGCTGCATTACAAATAACAGACTAAGTGGCAGCAGTAACAATGGCTGCAGATGGCTCTTCTCTATAGCTTCCGGCAAACTTCAGTGAAAACTTCTCTCTGCACTGTGATGACAGATGACACGGCCCAGCTCAGAGCAGCCTACGGCCCATCAGTGGCCCGCGGCCCAGAGGTTGGGGATACTGTTGAAGATGGGGATAGTGGCCACGTTTATCCGTTATCATGCATCGAGCAGTTTTCTCTGTTTTAATCATGATTATTCATATTTCAGAACATATTTTTTCCACACTGTTTATTGCCTCTTTGGGTTATGTATGCTCAGGACTTTTTGAACCCTAAGCCGCTGCAGTAGCCATGAATGCCTGACAGGAACCCTAACCACAATGACTAAAGTGAAGAGTGTGTGAGGTTGTTAAGGATATCTGACTGATAGGCAACCACAGTATCAGGCAAGTGGAAAATATTGTGGAGAATATTGTCTCCAAGTTGATAGATAATCTTCACCAGGATAAGCTGAGTTGCACCCCCCTCCCCCCAAAAAACATAGGAACCGCTGGATAAATATCACATGGGACACCCCTGGGGGGAGGGAAGAACTGTACACAAATTGGGAGGAGGAGACCCAAAGATATGGCGGTATCGAAATTTCAATCTTTCAAACTTCTATCTTTATATTGCAGGGTATTGGTATGAAGCCCTGCCCCATCAGTGTTGTTTTCATTTGCCCTTCTTCCCCAGAGCACTCTGGGATATTAATTGATTTTTCTTCTCAAAAGACAGGAGTTGATAGTCATTTATAAACCTTGACAGCACTAATTATGCCAGCACCTGTGAAAAACTTAGGAATGTAAATAAAGGGTGAGGAAAGATTTTACAATAAGCAAACACCTACTAAATAATTTAAAAGTGAATATTCTAAAAATTATTATTATTAAAAAATGATCTACAATAAAGTGCTTCCTTAAAGTTAGACATAATGAAGGGGTTTCCATATTGGGATATTGGCTATTAGGAAGGAGGAGAAGATCACTCACTTAGGGACAGCCAATCAATGAAGTAGATGTGCCAAAAACCCAGACAAAAGTACTGTCGCTAAGACAACACTTGAATATAGGTGACACACTTTCCAGATATTCCACTGGACTAAAGCCTGGTAGGAGAACATTTTTATTCACCAATGACCGTCTAATTTTGCCACCGCCATGTAGCATAAAGGCCAACAGATTTTAAATACTATGAGCATATTGCAAGCTCTAATACATGGAGGTGGTAAAATTGGCCAGTCATCAAAATTGGTTTGTCTGCACTGTTCTGAAGAAGGGGACCCTATGTGGCCCCCGAAAACAATTGTTAACTTTGGTTTTGACACATGATTGGAGAACAAAAGTTTGCTCATTGAGAAGCTGGAGTGCTAACCAATCATTTCTACTACTGGACTTTAATGGGATGTTGCTTTGAATCTATGGTTATGCACCCGATCTGATATGGTAAGGTGTGCCTCTCCTCACCTCCTACTTCCAAGTCGCTAAGACAACACTTGAATATAGGTGACACACTTTCCAGATATTTCACTGGACTAAAGCCTGTTAGGAGGAAATTTTGATTCACCAATGACTGTCTAATTTTGCCACCGCCATGTTGCATAAAGGCCAACAGATTTTGAATACTATGAACATATTGCATAGTAAGCTCTAATACATGGAGGTGGTAAAATTGGCCAGTCATCAAAATTGGATGTGTGCATGCACATTAAGTGCTAACACCTAAATGATCATGCACTACAGTATCACATATGCCCTAGAACTAGTTAGTCCCCTCACACCCAAAAATTGCGTAAAACAAACCTAAAATGTTTGCTCACTTGATCTCTGCCACGTTCTACACACTTGAATCACAGTTTTACCGATGCATAATTTAACCAGTTCGGCCTTTCTGGATGAGCTTTCTCGTCCAGAAAGGCACTGCTACTTTCCCCGATCGGGCGCGTGCCCGCGCGCGCACCCACCGCCCGCCGCTAGCCCCCGATAAGTGAATGGGAATATACTTCCCATTCACCGATCTAACTTCCCCGCAGAAATACCGACGCTTTCTATCCAGAGAGCGTGGTATTTCTGCCCCCCAGGAAACAACTCCCCTGCATTTAAGTTCCTGGATGCAACATCGTTCGCATCCAGGACTTTTCTCACTGTGGCCATCTTGTGGCCAAATAGTAAACTGCACCCACACACAGTTTTAATTAAAGAATTACATTATCTTACATTTAAAATTAGCAATATCCCTCCCACACCAAAAATTACCCACATACACTTTTTATTAAAAAAAATAAATAAAAAAAAATATAATAAAAAAAAAAAAACATCATAAATAGTTACCCAAGGGTCTGAACTTTTTAAATATGCATGTCAAGAAAGTATGTTATTTTATTATTTAAAATTATAAGCTTATAAATAGTGATGGACGCAAATTGAAAAAATGCACCTTTATTTCTAAATGAAATATCGGCACCATAAATTGTGATAGGGACATCATTTAAACGGTGTAATAACCGGGACAGATGGGCAAATAAAATACATGAGTTTTAATTACGGTAGCGTATATTAATTTCAAACTATAATGGCCAAAAACTGAAAAATAATGAATTTTTTTCATTTCCTTCTTAATCTTCCTGTTAAAATGGATTTAGAAAAAAATAATTCTTAGCAAAATGTACTGCCCAAAGAAAGCCTAATTAGTGGCGGAAAAAACAAGATATAGATCAATTCATTGTGATAAGTAGCAATAAAGTTATAGGCGAATGAATGGGAGGTGAACGTTACTCGGATGCATGAGATTTTCGGCACTGCGGCGCTGAACCGGTAATCTTATATTGCTGGATAGAGTTGCAGAACGTTTTACAAAATTTGAAAATGACAGTGGAGCAGATTTTCTGAATCTAACATTTGACACTTTCTGCAAACAATTGAGGATTTCTCTGAGTCTTAGTTAAACTGAGAAGCTTAAGGTGCATATACGCACATGATAGTTGTCACCTTAAGGGGTCAGGGTTTGGGGGCTAAGAGCTGTACAGATGCCTCACTTTGCTATAGCTATAGGGAGGAGAGGGGGGATGATGGCGCGGTGCATGGCAGAGCAGCTTGTGGAAGGAGAAGAAAGGAGAGTGAACAATGTGCTTGAGGTAACTGTCATTTAAATATCCGGCATTCCCATCAGCAGCTAGCTCAGCAGCATATTTGTAGGGGGATTAGGCTAATTTTAACAAGTTTCCAATAGAGATGGCCAGAAGTTCGGTTCGCCCCCGTAGTGCATCATGAGGGTCAACTTTGACCCTCTACATCACAGTCAGCAGGCACATTGTAGCCAATCAGGCTACACTCCCTCCTGGAGCCACTCCCCCCTTATAAAAGGCAGGCAGCGTCAGGCTTTGGACTTACTCGTGTGCTTGCATTAATTAGAGAAGGTAAAGCTGCTGCAGACTCTCATAGGGAAAGCTTAGTTAGGCTCTTGTAGACTTCTTAGCTTGCTCCTTGCTGATTATTGCTAAAAAAAGCACCCCTCAACAGCTCTTTTGAGAGCTAATCTTGTTCTTGTGATCTATTTTGTTTTTTGTGTGTGTGTCCCACTGACACTTGTGTTGCATAGACAGCCTTGGTAATTCCTACTGTGTGTGCCACTGCCAGCTAGGCCCAGCACATTCAGTGACTACCTGTGTGTGTGACAGGTGCACATTGTAATACCCATCACTGCATATAATTACCTACCTGTTGTTCACTGTGCACCCACTTACCTAGGTGAGCGCACGCAGTGTCACTGTGCCTGTCCGGTACCTGTCTGTGTGTGACAGGTGCACATTGTAATATCCATCACTGCATATACCTACCTGTTGTTCACTGTGCACCCATCTATCCACGTGAGCGCACGCAGTGTCACTGTGCCTGTCCGGTACCTGTCTACGTGTGACAGGTGCACATTGAAATACCCATCACTGCATATACCTACCTGTTGTTCACTTCAGTCAGTGCACCCACCTACCTACGTGAGCGCACGCAGTGTCACTGTGCCTGTCCGGTACCTGTATGTGTGTGACAGGTGCACATTGAAATACCCATAACTGCATATACCTACCTGTTGTTCACTTCAGTCAGTGCACCCACCTATCTACATGAGCACACGCAGTGTCACTGTGCCTGTCCGGTACCTGTCTGTATGTGACAGGTACACATTGTAATACCCATTGCTGTATATACCTACCTGTTTTTCACTTCAGTCAGTGCACCCACCTACCTACGGGAGCGCACGCAGTGTCACTGTGCCTGTCCGGTACCTGTCTGTGTGTGACAGGTGCACATTGTAATACCCATCACTGCATATACCTACCTATTGTTCACTGTGTACCCACCTACCTATGTGAGCGCACACATTGTTAATACCACCAGTCACTGTACCTGTTCACGATATGTGTGTGTGACAGGTGCACATTTGTAATACCCATCACTGCATATACCTACCTGTTGTGTTCAATGCACCCACCTCACCACTGCATATACCTACCTGTTGTGTTCAGTGCACCCACCTACCTACGTGCACCACTCCGTGCATACCTGTTAACTGTACCTGTGTGACTGCACATTGTATTAGTCAAGTCAGTGCATACCTTTCACTTCATCCCCCCTGATATGGACAAAACAGACAAAACAGGTAGAGGCAGAAGTAGAGGCAGACCCAGAGGAAGGCCACCCGGCAGGTCTGTGCGAGGTCATGCTGATGTGATTTTGTGTGGCCCTGGACCAAAGTACAGTGCTCAGAAGAAGGCACGTCCCATCAACTCCCAATATTGTCAGGACATGGTTGACTATTTAACACAGAACACCTCATCTTCCACAGCCACCAGCGCTACTCCAAGAACCACATCCGCTACATTTGATAGTTCACAGAAGTTATTTGGTGGGGAAATCACTGATGCACAGCCATTATTGTTACAACCAGATGAAGGGCAGACACTAAGCAAGTTACACCACCTCATATGTCTGAGTTAGGCGACACTATGGACACTATGTGAGGAGGAGGAGGATGAAGTACCTGCTGTTGGTGCAGTTTTGGAGGTGTCTGAGGCAAGAGAAGCTGTGCAGGATGATTATGATGATGACGATGATACGGATGCCACGTATGTTCCCAATAGAGGAGATGAACAGGGGGACAGTTAAGAGGGGGAGTCAGAGAGGAGTAGGAGGAGATGAGTTCCTGAAAGAAGCAGGGGGAACTCGTCGTCAGAAACAGCTGGTGGCAGTGTCCGGCACCATGTATCGCCACCTATGTACAGCCAGCCAACATGCCCTTCAACGTCAGCTGTTGAGGCCACCATAGTGCCATCACCCCAGGCGGGCTCAGCGGTTTGGAAATGTTTAATGTGTCTGCCTCAGATCGGAGCAATGCCATCTGTTTTCTCTGCCTCCAAAAATTGAGCCGTGGAAAGGCCAACACCCACGTAGGGACAAGTGCCTTACGAAGGCACATGGAGAAAAGGCACAAACTGCAATGGGAAGAGTACCTGAGCAAAAGCAGCACACAAAAGAAAAGCCACCCTCCTTCTCCTCTTCCTCCTTCAGGTGCATCATCTTCAGCCGCTTTCTCCCTTGCACCTTCACAGCCACCCTCCTCCACTCCGCCTCTGACCTTGAGCGGTTCCTGCTCCTCTGCCCACAGCAGCCAGGTGTCTGTGAAGGAAATCTTTGAGCGGAAGAAGCCAATTTCTGCCAGTCACCCCCTTGCCCGGCATCTGACAGCTGGATTGGCGGAACCGTTTGCTCGCCAGCTGTTACCATACCAGCTGGTGGACTCTGAGGCCTACCGTAAATTTGTGGCCATTGGGACACCGCAGTGGAAGATGCCAGGCCGCAATTATTTCTCTAAAAAGGCGATACCCAAACTGTACCGTGAAGTTGAGAGGCAAGTGGTGTCATCTCTGGCACACAGCGTTGGGTCAAGGGTCCACCTGACCACAAATGCCTGGTCTGCCAAGCACGGTCAGGGCAGGTACATTACTTACACAGCCCATAGGGTCAACCTGGTGACCGATGGCAAGCAGGGAGTATGTGGCTGTGCAGCGGACCAACTTGTAACACCTCCAAGGTTTGCAGGCAGGCCTCCTGCCACCTCCTCTCCTCCTGCTACATCCTCTTCGCTGTCATCATCCTCCTCCTCCTTGGCTGAGTGGCAGTTCAACTCTACTAGTGCTGCCATCTCCTCTCCAGCTACACAGCCCCAGCTCCCCCGGGCCTATGCTGCATGCCAGGTACGACGGTGTCATGCCATCTTAGACATGTCTTGCCTAAAAGTGGAGAGTCACACTGGAGCAGCTCTCCTGGCTGCTCTTAACAAACAGGTAGATCAGTGGCTGACCCCGCACCAGCTGGAGATCAGCAACGTGGTGTGTGACAACGGCAGCAATCTCATTTCCGCTTTGAATTTGGGAAAGCTGACACATGTACCCTGCATGGCAATCTAGTCATTCAAAGATTTCTGTCAAAGTACCCAGGCAAAGCAGGCCAGGAAGTTGTGTGGGGATTTCAGGCGGTCTTACACGGCCATGGCACACTTTGCCGAGATTCAGAGGTGAAACAAGTTGCCGGTGAGACGCCTCATTTGCGATAGCCCGACTCGCTGGAATTCGACCCTCCTTATGTTCTCTCGCCTGCTAGAAAAGGAGAAAGCCATCACCCAGTACCTCTACATTTACAGTAGAAGGACACAATCTGGGGAGATGGGGATGTTCTGGCCCAACAACTGGACACTCATGCGAAATGCATGCAGGCTCATGCGGCCTTTTGAGGAGGTGACAAACCTGGTGAGTCGCAGTGAAGGCACCATCAGCGGCTTGATCCCGTATGCTTATTTCCTGCCATTGAGACAAAATCGCCTCAAAAATTGTACAGGCACCGCTTTCCTGAGCGTATCGGGAGCGGGAGCGAGGACGTGCGCAGCCAGAGCCATGCCGGCACAGCGGCCCACAACATTAAAGTCGCAAAAACGGAAGTGATCTATGCAGGGGACCGAAGAATCATTTTGTCCTGGCGTGGTGCACAGGATGTCTGCAGGGGGCTGGTAGAAGCCCCAGGTAGGTTAAACTTTTTTTTTATATAGCTTACAGTTGTCCTTATAGAGATAAACTCCCTTTTTAATACGGTTTGGTCTATCTCTCCTCTTGGTAAACCTGTACCCTATCGAGGATTGTGCATTCTCCTGCTTAACCACGGAGGGACTGGACAATTTTCTTATGATAATGATTATCATTTGTTGTTAAAATTCTGTGCATGTCCTGCTGTAATTTGTAACTTCATTATAAAATGTTATTAGAAAGAAAAGTCAGATGCGACAATGTGTTTAATAATCAGGGCAATATTTCAGAACAGAAACATTGTACCATGCAATGGAGAGGGGAGGTGGGACAATAGAGAGTGGTGTAGGGTTGCCAGGTGTCCGGTTTTACACCGGACAGTCCGGTTTTTGTGCGCTGTGTCCAGTGTAAAAAAACATGCTAAACCGGACAATTAAGTTGTCCGGTTTTAGAGCCCCCCCGCAGCGCAGGAGGAGAACAGCGCAGCAGAGAGAGAGCTGGGAGCAGCGGTGGAGAAGGGGGGCAATCTCCCCCCCCTTCCCTGACCTTAGGGTGCTCTCTCTCCCCCGCTGTCTCCTCCAATATGATGTGCAGGGCTGGCGAGTGGCTGCAGGCGGAACTTACCTCTGTGTCGCTCCAGCGCCGGAAGTTCGGGTCCCGCAGCCGCTGAGAATCTCATTCATGAGCCGGACAACACTATCAGTCTGAATAGTGTTGTCCGGCTCATGAATGATTCGGATCTTTGATCCGGATCTTTTTTGAGTCGAAACTCAGCGGCTGCGGGACCCGAACTTCCGGCGCCTGCGACACAGAGGTAAGTTCCGCCCCCAGCCACCCGCCAGCCTGCCCTGCACATCAATATTGGAGGAGACAGCGGGGGAGAGAGACAGCACCCTAAGGTGAGGGAAGAAGGGGGGGGGGATTGCCCCCCTTCCCCCCGCCCCTGGCTACCTATTCTGGGCACATATAGCCCCTGGCTACCTATTCCGGGCACATATAGCCCCTGGCTACCTATTCTGGGCACATATAGCCCCTGGCTACCTATTCCGGGCACATATACCCCCTGGCTACATATTCCGGGCACATATACCCCCTGGCTACCTATTCCGGGCACATATACCCCCTGGCTACCTATTCCGGGCACATATACCCCCTGGCTACCTATTCCGGGCACATATACCCCCTGGCTACCTATTCCGGGCACATATAGCCCCTGGCTACCTATTCCGGGCACATATAGCCCCTGGCTACCTATTCTGGGCACATATAGCCCCTGGCTACCTATTCTGGGCACATATAGCCCCTGGCTACCTATTCTGGGCACATATACCCCCTGGCTACCTATTCTGGGCACATATACCCCCTGGCTACATATACTGGGACATATATACTCCCTGGCTACATATACTGGGCACATATATCCCTGGCTACATATACTGGGAACACTGGCTGTTTGTCATTATGTGCATTTAGTGGTGAAAAGCTGTCTCTTTTGTGCATTTACTGGTGAAAAGCTGTCTCTTATTATGTGCATTTACTGGTGAAAAGCTGTGTCTTATTATGTGCATTTACTGGTGAAAAGCTGTCTCTTGTGCATTTACTGGGGAAAAGCTGTCTCTTATTATGTGCATTTACTGGCGAAAAGGTGTCTCTTATAATGTGCATTTACTGATGAAAAGCTGTCTCTCATGTGCAGTACTGGACCAGTACTACTGGTGAGGACAGTTAGTGACATGGCTATGTACTCTGTAATGTGCTGCAGAAGATGTCAGTGCGATATAAATACTATAAAAAAATTTTTTAAAAAGCCCATTGCTTAGCCCCACTCTACATAAAAGTGTGCTTCTGACTCTGCCCCTAACTCCACCCCTAACTCCACCCCCTGTCCGGTTTTCTCCATCAGCCGACCTGGCAACCCTATGCACTGGACCAGTACTACTGGTGAGGACAGTTAGTGACATGGCTATGTACTCTGTAATGTGCTGCAGAAGATGTCAGTGCGATATAAATACTATACATTTTTAAAAAAAAAAAGCCCATTGCTTAGCCCCACTCTACATAAAAGTGCGCTTCTGACTCCGCCCCTAACTCCACCCCTAACTCCACCCCCTGTCCGGTTTTCTCCATCAGCCGACCTGGCAACACTAGAGTGGTGGCAAAGTAAGTAGTGTGCTAGTTCATCCACTTTCACCAGTTGTCATTCAGCGATCTGGTATAGTGCGATTAGGCAGCTGTACACAGTTTCTTGACTGAAAAAATCACAGAACATTTGTTTTGGCTACATTTTTTGTAGCATGTGCACAAGGCTTTATATTGCAAGTAAAGATAACATATTTTATTCCAACAGCCCAAAAGTCTTTTGAATTCTTCTTTACCACTGGATTGAAGTTCTCTTCGGTACATTTATCTAACAGATTTTGTTTTCCTCTTTGCAGAACCAGTCCCAACACCATCTGTACAGTTGAAAGACTGGCTGAACACCAGTGACTGGTGTAATATGTCTATTCATTGTTCAGTCCCATTGAACACGTCATCAATGTCCTACACCTGGAAATACAAACACAAAGGTTCTGATTATCAGGTGTACAATAATACTGGAGACACAGTCCAGATGTCACTACAGAATCACTTCTGGGACATGGAAGTTCTGTGTATAGTGCAAAACCCTGCAGACCAGAAGAATCACTCTGTACCAGTACCCTGCAAGAATGACGCAAAGAGAGGTAAGAGTCTGAGAAGGATTACTGTCTGAAGGTAAGAGATAAATAAGGACACCCATGATTTAATATGAATTCTTATTCCCTTCCAGCTGTTGGACAGTAAATAAACATTCCTGTAGCACATATCTCACTTTTGTGCAGAGACTTCTATCTGAAGGCATGATACATCTCACAGCTTCAGAACTCAGAGCACGATTGGTGAACCATTCAGTGTGATATCCAATCATCCCCTATGATCAGGGCCAGATTTAAGCCAAGGCCACATAGGCCATGGCCTAGGGCACTACAGGATCAAGGGCGGGTGGGCAGCAGGCTATACTAGGGGGAAGGGTCACCTGGCTATCTATACTGGAGGGAGGGGGGTCATCAGGCTATCTATGTGAAAGGGGGGTCACCTGGCTTCTTATACTAGAAGGAAGGGGAGAGGGGTCAACAAGATACCTATACTAGAGGGAAGGATGGGTCATCGGGCTGAACTGGAGGGGGGTGGGGGTGGTCATCTAGCTACCTATACTGAATAGAAGGGTCAATGGGCTACCTATACTGGAAGGAGGGGAAGGGTCACCTGGCTACCTATACTGGAGGGGGAGGGGGGGTCATCTGGCTACCTATACTGGAGGGGGGTCATCTGGCTACCTATGCTGAAGGGCTGACAGTGGCCTTGGCCGGAAAAGAGTACAAATCCGGCCATGCCCATGATCACTATGCTTAGCTAAGTTCAAAAAACTTCCCTTATCATTAGATGCAGGGTTGAACTGGGACACTAAGGGCCCACGAAGGAAGTTTCAGCCTGGGGCCCCCCTCCTCTCCGATCCCCTCTCCTCCTCCTCCCCCCCCCCCATTTTGGGCTCACATACACATGTACTCTACAAATTTTGCATGACTTTATGGTAGGGAATAGATTGTGATCACTTCTGAGGACAGTCTCCAATAGTAATATGTCCACATGCAAAAATAAATGGGTGTCACCACGCACTGGAACATCAGCGTAGTCATGATGAGTCATGGGCAGACTTTAAAAAAAAAACAGAACACAAAATAAGTAGCGGTGTTATTCACAGAGATTAGGTCTGACCAGATACATTTTAGATAAAATATTCAAGTAGTTACATGCCTCATGATAATTCTTCAAGTAATCAAATGGCAGCAGATTTTCCGACAAAATGCAATCAGATTGGCGGCAGATATCCCCCCATAAAATGCAATAATACCCCCACAAAAAGCAATCAGGTTGGCGGCAGATACCCCCACAAAATGCAATCAGGTTGGCGGCAGATACCCTCACAAAATGCAATCAGGTTGGCGGCAGATACCCCCACAAAATGCAATCAGGTTGGTGGAGATACCCCCACAAAATGCAATCAGGTTGGCGGCAGATACCCCCACAAAATGCAATCAGGTTGGCGGCAGATACACCCACAAAATGCAATCAGGTTGGCGGCAGATACCCCCACAAAATGCAATCAGGTTGGCGGCAGGTACCCCCACAAAATGCAATCAGGTTGGCGGCAGATACCCCCACAAAATGCAATCAGGTTGGCGGCAGATACCCCCACAAAATGCAATCAGGTTGGCGGCAGATACCCCCACAAAATGCAATCAGGTTGGCGGCAGATACCCCCACAAAATGCAATCAGGTTGGCGGCAGATACCCCCACAAAATGCAATCAGGTTGGCGGCAGATATCCCCACAAAATGCAATCAGGTTGGCGGCAGATACCCCCACAAAATGCAATCAGGTGGGCGGCAGATACTCCCACAAAATGCAATCAGGTTGGCGGCAGATACCCCCACAAAATGCAATCGGGTTTGGCGGAAGATACCCCCACAAAATGCAATCAGGTTGGCGGCAGATACCCCCACAAAATGCAATCAGGTTGGCGGCAGATACTCCCACAAAATGCAATCAGGTTGGCGGCAGATACTCCCACAAAATGCAATCAGGTTGGCGGCAGATACCCCCACAAAATGCAATCAGGTTGGCGACAGATACCCCCACAAAATGCAATCAGGTTGGCGGCAGAAACCCCCACAAAATGCAATCAGGTTGGCGGCAGATACCCCCACAAAATGCAATCAGGTTGGCGGCAGATACCCAATCAAAATGCAATCAGGTTGGCGGCAGATACCCCCACAAAATGCAATCAGGTTGGCGGCAGATACCCCCACAAAATGCAATCAGGGTGGCGGCAGATACTCCCACAAAATGCAATCAGGTTGGCGGCAGATACCCCCACAAAATGCAATCGGGTTGGCGGAAGATACCCCTACAAAATGCAATCGGGTTGGCGGCAGATACCCCCACAAAATGCAATCAGGTTTGGTGGAAGATACCCCCACAAAATGCAAACAGGTTGGCGGCAGATAGCCCCACAAAATGCAATCAAGTTGGTGGCAGATACCCCCACAAAATGCAATCAGGTTGGTGGCAGATACCCCCACAAAATGCAATCAGGTTTGTGGCAGATACCCCCACAAAATGAAATCAGGTTGGTGGCAGATACCCCCACAAAATGCAATCAGGTTGGTGGCAGATACCCCCACAAAATGCAATCAGGTTGGCGGCAGATACCCCCACAAAATGCAAGTTCCCCCCAGCTTGGAAGGGGGGGCAGCGGGCACAGATTGGCGGGGAAGCCTCCCCCCCTCACCTAGGCCCCCCCCCGTTAGGTAGGCAGCCGCAGGTCTCAGCCCCCCATGCGTGCCGCTGCTGGTCTGGCCTCCTGCACTGCACTGTCCAAACACGCTCTCACAGGAAGTACTGCGAGAGCGTGATTGGACAGTCAGTGCTGAAGCCCAGACCAGCCAGCAGCACGCAGAGCTATCGGTCTGACTCTCGGTCGGTAAGCTATTCCCCGCTGCTGCCGCTGGCAGGGCCGGCCCGCCCATGAGGCGGGGTGAGGCGGGTTCCTCAGGCGGCAGGAAGTGGAGGGGCGGCACCAGGCATTAAGAGGAAGTGCCTGCGCCTGGTTTTTGCCGCCTTTCCGGAGAGACTGGACTGGTCACTCACTGGAGTGTGCTACCTAACCTACCGGCTACCGCCGCCCGCTTGGCCACCCAGGGACGGCGCTTGCAGTAAGGCAAAGGGGGCAACTGCCCCCCCTAGGCCCCTGGCAGCCAAATGTCCGCGCAGCCTACCGCCCTGGCCCTGTGTCCGACTCCCACCAGGGTGAGCTGGTCTGCCTGCCTGGGTGCGGGTGCGTGGGGTGGCTGACTGTCTGTGTCTGTGTGCGGCGGCCGTGACGTCACCTGGCGGAGGGAGAGTCGGAGGGAGTGAATCGAATGATTCGAATCATATACATACCTCCTCTTCGGCTCCTCCAGGTTCGGTTCCAGCATATGTCTCCTCCAAGCGGTTCGGTTCCAGTGTCTAGTCTGGAACCGAATCGCTTGGAAGAGACAGACGCTGGAAGAACCAAACCATTTCGGTTCCAGCGTTGTCTGAGTCTTCTTCCAACTCCTCTCGGCTTATCTCCAGTGGTTTGGCTCCTGACTCTGCCTCCACGCAGCGTCACCGACGTAGCTGCACAGCGCTCCCAGGATCCTTGAGGAGACTGACGTCCTCCTGGTCACATGCTGCGGCGGGCCTGGAGGTAGTAACGTGCGCCTGACCCGGAGCCTGCCTCTGCCTGACACACTGACAGCTAATGGTAAGAGAAGACATCAGTGTGACAGGCAAATAGATGGATGTCATTCTTTGGAGGGGGAGGGGGGGTCTTAGGGCGAGGTTGGGGCAGGCTGCCTTTATGTTTTTGGGGGAGATGCTGCCTTGCAGCAGCTGCCACCCATATGTCTGGGGGGAACCTATCTGGAGAAGAGGGGGGCCACCCATATGTGTTTGGGGAGATGATGGCTGCCAGTGCCACGGTGCCACCCATGTTTTGGGGGGAAGAGGGGGCACCAATATGTTTGGGGCATGCTGGCTGCCACACATGTTTGGGGGGAAGAGGGGGGCCACCCATATGTTTGGGGCATCATGCTGGCTGCCACCCATATGTTTGGAGAGAAGAGGGGGGTCCCCCATATGTTTGGGGCATGCTGGCTACCACCCATATGTTTGGGGAGAAGAGGGGGGCCACCCATATGTTTGGGGCATTTTGGCTGCCACCCATATGTTTGGGGAGAAGAGGGGGGGCACCTATATGTTTGGGGCATGCTGGCTGCCACACATATGTCTGGGGGTAAGAGGGGGGCACCCATATAATGTCAGTGTCATCTAGGCGGCCCCTTGTTTTTTTTTTCCCCAGGGCCCCATTTCACCTAGAACTGGCCCTGTGGCCACCTCAAGTGCTGCAGTGAAGTCTCCCTGCCTGGCAGTGGCAGCACGCAGCACACCGAATCGGTGAGTGACCCTGGCCTGTGTGCACAATGACCCGGCGCCAGCCCTGCCACTTGCGTGATGTGCCGCCCACGCCCACCCACCATGCCGGACTTCCGAGTCTGAGGCGAGCTCTGCCGCTTACTAGGCCTCTGTGAGGCTGTCCTGGCTGCACCGCTGCGCTGCCTCCGCTCCGCCTGCAGAATCCGGGACGGAAGTGACTGGAGGAGTCACGCTGCCTGCCGCCCGCTGCCCACCATGATATTCACGGTCACTGAGTGCTGCCGTAACCGTGACAATGATGAGCCCGCCGTTGCCCCCCGGCTTTGCCCGGCAGCAAGAGATGGAGGAGCAAGCTCGCTGCCCTCTGCCCGCCGGCGCAAGATGGATGCTGGCTCGTGCCCGATGCCTGGCCTGCCCTCCGCCATCGTCGTTGCCGGACCCCACCATCCCCGGTGAGTCACTTTGCTGCGGCTGCTGCCCCAGGCTCTGGCTCTTCACGGTCGGGTCGGATTCCTTTTTTGTATTTTAATGTTATGTATGTAATGTAGTCAGACTGACTGGTGGAGGTGGTATATTTATTTGGAATGTGGTAGTGGTATGCAGGCCCAGTCCTGCATATACAGGCTGGGGTCCTGCATTGCAGGGGGGTATATATATATATATATATATAATCCTGTTGCTGGTAGTGTGGTATTGGTATGCAGGCCCAGCCCTGCATATACAGGCTGTTGCCCTGCATTGCAGGGAGGTATATATAACATCCTGTTGGCGTTGCTGGTAGTGTGGTATTGGTGTGCAGGCCCAGCCCTGCATATACAGGCTGGGGCACTGCATTGCAAGGGGGTATATATCATGTTGCTGGTAGTGTGGTATTGGTATATGCAGGCCCTGCATATACAGGCTGGGGCCCTGCATTGCAGGGGGTATATATCATCCTGTTGCTGTTATTTATTTTCTCTGTCTTATTGACTCATTGATTGACTGTGTGCTATAAGGGGGTTGGGTCTGGGACATGCAGGAGGGTGGCAGCCACTTTGCAGACAAGTTCACAACAGCACCATACAACCTAGGCCTAGCTATATTGCCAGTGCAGTGACTGACTGAAGCCCTAGTGGCTTGGGCCTAAGGTAAGGCGGTAGAAAGCATGGGCTGTGTGCTGTGCTCCAAGTATTCACATCTCTCTCATGCTTGCTGAATACACGCGGTGCGTTCCCGCACTTTATTTCCCGCTCGATTCCCGTCAATTCGTTTTTTTCCAACATGTCTGATTTGCATTTCGATGGATCGTTAGGTCGATTCGCATGTAAAGTATGCCAAATCGACCTAACGATCCATGGAAATGCGAATCGGACATGTTGGAAATAAACTAATCGACCGAAGTGGTCTTCTTTAATTCTTTAGGACGGGGGGCGGGGTGGTGGCCGGGGTGGGGGCGCCTTCACAATCTTTGCCTCAGGCAGCAGAAAGTCCAGGACCGGCCCTGGCCGCTGGCTACAATTTTGGAGGGAGGGGAAGCGCGGAAGGGGGGGCCCTAGGTGAAGGAGGGGGGAGGCTTCCCCCCTCCACGCCACTCTGTGCCCACTTTCCCCCCTTCCTGCGCTTAGCCCCCCTCCTTTTCAGCATTCCCAGAAACAAGTAGGATCGGCACCGCTCTTGTAAATAGTATCAAAGCTCTTTTATTGTATCAAAAAGGCATAGCAATATGTATAGCAATATTTCTATGCCTTTTTTGATACAATGAAAGAGCTTTGATACTATTTACAAGAGCGGTGCCGGTCCTACTTGTTTCTGGGATTGCTGCAGGTCTATTTGGGCACTGAGACCTTGACCAGGGCACACTCAAAGATTACTACTACTTGTGGTGCTCCTCCTGTACATTGTTTGATCTCCTTTTCAGCATTGGGGCCCCCAGGAGGCGGGGCGGCCGGGGCCCACCGATGGGACCATCGGCACTTTGGCGGCTCAGTACGAGCCTGATTAGATGTAAAGGTGCTGTGAAACAGATTAGTCCAGATTCATATCCATATGAAGGCTGGGTTCACATTGTGCACGTTGCATAATGCAGGTGTTATAATGAGTGTGAACCTCAATAGAGATGGGACATAGATGTTAATACAAAACCTGTATGCAGCAAGTTAGAATAATATGATCTGCTGCAATGCAGTACTGTTAAAAAAGGCCAATAGAATTGCATGGGCAGTGAGTTGACATGCAGATTTACTCTGCAACACAACTAAACACAGTGAACTAGCCCGAATTCTTTCTAACTTCCAACAAGTGGGAACTGTCTTTAATCAGCAAATCTGTGATAGCGTTTCACTGAGGTTTCTTGAAATATCCTGGTTATTACTCTGAGGTCATATCTCAGTTCTAAGTGGAGATGACCATTGAACTATTTTTTTTTCTGTTTTATGTGTTTAATATATGAGAGAAACAAAAAAAGAGAATAAAGACAAAAGAATATCTCAATTCTAAGTGGAGATGACCATTGAAATATTTTTTTTTCTGTTCTATGTGTTTAATATATGAGAGAAACAAAAAAAGGGAATAAAGACAAAAGAAGTAAAGATTAAATAGGAAATTTAAAAAAACATTTCTACAAAATAATTGATTTGGATCCAATTTAGCTTTTTTTTTTTTAAATTGGATTTTTGGGGACATCCATCTTGGTAAGCCTTTTGTAAGTTATTTATAAAGCTCCCGATCATGGCAATGTCACATTGCTTGGAATTTCAGGGGCTCCAGTGGAAATACGTCCCAACTGAAATAATTTAGAAAACACATGATTTTTCCATACATGTTAATTCTTGGTGGGAATACACTTTTTAAATGTGGTGGGCCTTACGGTGGGATCTGTAAGCTTACTTTAATAATAAGGGAGCTTCCAGATATCCCAACAACAAACATAAATAAGTGTAGAGGTCATTTTAGACCCTTACCTGTTCACAAAGTGTTAAAAGCTTAAAAAAAAAAAGTTATCAACAACATGGAAAAACAACCTTCAATGAAAATCACACAAAGATATACATTGTGCATGCCATGTTTAACTACTTCATGCCATGGGCTGAAGGGTATAAATGCGCGTGCATGTGTGCTCCCGTGCCTCTATGTAAAACAGGCTTTTAGATTTCACCTGTTTTAATTTTACACTCACTGTCTGGGTAGACAGGTAGGTGGTCAAGAGGACCTTATCCTTCAAAAATGAAAGAGGGTATCATGCAAAATGGTGAGACTTTGACTCCTCCCCATTAACATTCCTGCTAATGTTGATAGCCATGTGGTCTGGTACAAGAAGAGGGACTTCATTATCACTTTTGCCTGACCACCCAAGCTGCATAATAATGTTTTTTCCTTCCTACTGCTTTAATTGTAAAGCACTATCTCACTCCAGAAGATCTCTGGGTGATGGCATCAAGTAAAAAAACTTTAAATAAAATTAAAGCAAATGGTGTGGGGTCCTCCATAAAAGTTAATCCAGGCCCTTATCTAGGCAAGCAGTTTGGTTGGTCAGGGGAAGGAAGGCAACGAGGATACTGCCCTACTTCCTCTACCAGATCGAAACACATGACTTTCACGCTAGGGAGTACCATAATTTTCCATTGCACTGCACAGTCTACCTACATAGTTTGTGCACAAGTAAAAAGCAATATACATAGATATCGCATGGTGTGACAACATCCCGTAATATGAATACAAATTATTTTCAACAAATTAAAATACATGTAGCCAGGGTAAAAAAGTTATATACTTATCTATCAGAATCAGAATCAGTTTTAGTTTTTATTTCGCCAAGTACAGCAAGAGCTGTAATCGGAATTATTTGTGGTACACATGGCATAGGCAGTGTAAAGACAGACAGAGAAAGACAGATACAAAACGCATACAATATACAAATACAAAAATAGGAATGCAGTGGTCAAGGACCGTTCTGGCCATATCACTGCTGTGCAGGGCAGTCAGGTAATAATAAGGTGCACTAAAAACGTCCACAGTCTCTTTCTGGATAAAGAACCAGGGCAGGCAGAGGCAGGAGTCGGCTGACCGACCCGGCAGTTAGAGATTCAGGCCGGGCCGGGGAAGGTTAGAGTTCAGTAGACGAACAGCCTGGGGGAAGAAGGTGTTTTTCCGCCTAGTAGTTTTGGATGGTAAAGTCCTGTAGCGGCGGCCCAATGGGAGGAGCCTGAAGTAGTGGCTGCCTGGGTGGGAGGGGTCGCGGGAGATCATGGTTGCCCTCTTTCTCATCCTAGAAGAGTGGAGGAGATCAAGAGGAGGAAGAGGAGAGCCGATGATCTTCTCTGCGTCAGTTATGACTCTCTGCAGCTTGTGTTTGTCGCTTGCCGCTGCGCCTGCATACCAGACAATTACAGAGGAGCAGAGGATAGATTCTGTGGTGGCGGTATAGAAGCTGGTCAGCAGCTCCCTGGGCATGCCAAATCTCTTCAGTTGGCGCAGGAAGAACAACCGCTGCTGGGATTTCTTCTGAATTTTGGTGGTGTTAAGCCCCCATTTCAGGTTGTTAGTGAGAGTCGTGCCGAGGAACCGAACCGATGATACCTTAGAGACTTCTGTCCCTCCAATGAGGACAGGTGGGAGGGGGGGAGGGTTTCTCCTGAAGTCAACGACTAGTTCAACAGTCTTTGCTGTGTTGAGGACCAGGTTGTTGTCGCTGCACCATTTGCATATTCTCTCGACTTCACTGCGGTACTCGTGCTCCCCGTTGCTACCAATAAGGCCGATGATGGTGGTGTCGTCTGCAAACTTGATGACCTTCACAGAGTCAGCGGATGAGATGCAGTTGTTGGTATAGAGGGAGAACAGCAGAGGTGACAAAACACAGCCTTGTGGGGCCCCTGTATTTGTGGTCCGGACGCTGGAGTAGTAGTTGCCAAGCTTCACCTGTTGCGTTCTGTTTGTCAGGAAGTCCTTGATCCAAGCTCGGAGAGAAGGATCAATTCCGAGCTGCGTCGGATTGGTGATCAGGATGTCTGGGCAGATCGTGTTGAACGCTGAGCTAAAGTCTAGGAACAGGATCCTAGCATAGGAGGCGGGGCTGTCCAGGTGCTCAGTGATGTGAGCCATGCTAACATTGATGGCGTCCTCCACGGATCGGTTAGTCCTATAAGCAAATTGGAGTGGGTCTAAAAGGGAGTCCGTGGACCCAGGGCCGGCCCGCCCATGAGGCGGGGTGAGGCGGGTTCCTCAGGCGGCAGGAAGTGGAGGGGCGGCACCAGGCATTAAGAGGAAGTGCCTGCGCCTGGTTTTTGCCGCCTTTCCGGAGAGACTGGACTGGTCACTCACTGGAGTGTGCTACCTAACCTACCGGCTACCGCCGCCCGCTTGGCCACCCAGGGACGGCGCTTGCAGTAAGGCAAAGGGGGCAACTGCCCCCCCTAGGCCCCTGGCAGCCAAATGTCCGCGCAGCCTACCGCCCTGGCCCTGTGTCCGACTCCCACCAGGGTGAGCTGGTCTGCCTGCCTGGGTGCGGGTGCGTGGGGTGGCTGACTGTCTGTGTCTGTGTGCGGCGGCCGTGACGTCACCTGGCGGAGGGAGAGTCGGAGGGAGTGAATCGAATGATTCGAATCATATACATACCTCCTCTTCGGCTCCTCCAGGTTCGGTTCCAGCATATGTCTCCTCCAAGCGGTTCGGTTCCAGTGTCTAGTCTGGAACCGAATCGCTTGGAAGAGACAGACGCTGGAAGAACCAAACCATTTCGGTTCCAGCGTTGTCTGAGTCTTCTTCCAACTCCTCTCGGCTTATCTCCAGTGGTTTGGCTCCTGACTCTGCCTCCACGCAGCGTCACCGACGTAGCTGCACAGCGCTCCCAGGATCCTTGAGGAGACTGACGTCCTCCTGGTCACATGCTGCGGCGGGCCTGGAGGTAGTAACGTGCGCCTGACCCGGAGCCTGCCTCTGCCTGACACACTGACAGCTAATGGTAAGAGAAGACATCAGTGTGACAGGCAAATAGATGGATGTCATTCTTTGGAGGGGGAGGGGGGGTCTTAGGGCGAGGTTGGGGCAGGCTGCCTTTATGTTTTTGGGGGAGATGCTGCCTTGCAGCAGCTGCCACCCATATGTCTGGGGGGAACCTATCTGGAGAAGAGGGGGGCCACCCATATGTGTTTGGGGAGATGATGGCTGCCAGTGCCACGGTGCCACCCATGTTTTGGGGGGAAGAGGGGGCACCAATATGTTTGGGGCATGCTGGCTGCCACACATGTTTGGGGGGAAGAGGGGGGCCACCCATATGTTTGGGGCATCATGCTGGCTGCCACCCATATGTTTGGAGAGAAGAGGGGGGTCCCCCATATGTTTGGGGCATGCTGGCTACCACCCATATGTTTGGGGAGAAGAGGGGGGCCACCCATATGTTTGGGGCATTTTGGCTGCCACCCATATGTTTGGGGAGAAGAGGGGGGGCACCTATATGTTTGGGGCATGCTGGCTGCCACACATATGTCTGGGGGTAAGAGGGGGGCACCCATATAATGTCAGTGTCATCTAGGCGGCCCCTTGTTTTTTTTTTCCCCAGGGCCCCATTTCACCTAGAACTGGCCCTGTGGCCACCTCAAGTGCTGCAGTGAAGTCTCCCTGCCTGGCAGTGGCAGCACGCAGCACACCGAATCGGTGAGTGACCCTGGCCTGTGTGCACAATGACCCGGCGCCAGCCCTGCCACTTGCGTGATGTGCCGCCCACGCCCACCCACCATGCCGGACTTCCGAGTCTGAGGCGAGCTCTGCCGCTTACTAGGCCTCTGTGAGGCTGTCCTGGCTGCACCGCTGCGCTGCCTCCGCTCCGCCTGCAGAATCCGGGACGGAAGTGACTGGAGGAGTCACGCTGCCTGCCGCCCGCTGCCCACCATGATATTCACGGTCACTGAGTGCTGCCGTAACCGTGACAATGATGAGCCCGCCGTTGCCCCCCGGCTTTGCCCGGCAGCAAGAGATGGAGGAGCAAGCTCGCTGCCCTCTGCCCGCCGGCGCAAGATGGATGCTGGCTCGTGCCCGATGCCTGGCCTGCCCTCCGCCATCGTCGTTGCCGGACCCCACCATCCCCGGTGAGTCACTTTGCTGCGGCTGCTGCCCCAGGCTCTGGCTCTTCACGGTCGGGTCGGATTCCTTTTTTGTATTTTAATGTTATGTATGTAATGTAGTCAGACTGACTGGTGGAGGTGGTATATTTATTTGGAATGTGGTAGTGGTATGCAGGCCCAGTCCTGCATATACAGGCTGGGGTCCTGCATTGCAGGGGGGTATATATATATATATATAATCCTGTTGCTGGTAGTGTGGTATTGGTATGCAGGCCCAGCCCTGCATATACAGGCTGTTGCCCTGCATTGCAGGGAGGTATATATAACATCCTGTTGGCGTTGCTGGTAGTGTGGTATTGGTGTGCAGGCCCAGCCCTGCATATACAGGCTGGGGCACTGCATTGCAAGGGGGTATATATCATGTTGCTGGTAGTGTGGTATTGGTATATGCAGGCCCTGCATATACAGGCTGGGGCCCTGCATTGCAGGGGGTATATATCATCCTGTTGCTGTTATTTATTTTCTCTGTCTTATTGACTCATTGATTGACTGTGTGCTATAAGGGGGTTGGGTCTGGGACATGCAGGAGGGTGGCAGCCACTTTGCAGACAAGTTCACAACAGCACCATACAACCTAGGCCTAGCTATATTGCCAGTGCAGTGACTGACTGAAGCCCTAGTGGCTTGGGCCTAAGGTAAGGCGGTAGAAAGCATGGGCTGTGTGCTGTGCTCCAAGTATTCACATCTCTCTCATGCTTGCTGAATACACGCGGTGCGTTCCCGCACTTTATTTCCCGCTCGATTCCCGTCAATTCGTTTTTTTCCAACATGTCTGATTTGCATTTCGATGGATCGTTAGGTCGATTCGCATGTAAAGTATGCCAAATCGACCTAACGATCCATGGAAATGCGAATCGGACATGTTGGAAATAAACTAATCGACCGAAGTGGTCTTCTTTAATTCTTTAGGACGGGGGGCGGGGTGGTGGCCGGGGTGGGGGCGCCTTCACAATCTTTGCCTCAGGCAGCAGAAAGTCCAGGACCGGCCCTGCGTGGACCTCTTCAGGTGGGCAAGGACCAGCCGCTCGAGGAGCTTCATGATATTTGAGGTTAGGGCCACTGGTCGGAAGTTATTTAGCTCAGTACTGCCTGTTTTCTTTGGGACCGGTACAATTTTAGACCTCTTAAAACAGGAGGGGACTGTACCACCAGATAATGACTGCTTAAATAAGGAGGTGAGCACAGGGGCTAGCTGATCGGCACAGGTACGCAAGCAGATGGACGACACACCGTCAGGGCCGGAAGATTTCCTGGGGTTCAGCTTGCGGAGGTGCCGGAGTACCTCTGATTCCTGAACAGCACCCGGTGCCAGGGCGACAAGTTCACCCGAGGGGGGGGTCGGAGATGTTTGGCTTGCGGGCTGGTTGGGAGGTTTCTCGAACCTGCAGTAGAACTCGTTGAGCTCCTCCACCAGTCGGGGGCTAGGGGTCACCGTTTGGGGAGCCGGTTTGAAGTTCGTGGCTGCTCTCAGGCCCTTCCATACCTCCCGTGTGTTGGTCGACTGGAGGCAGAGCCCCAGCTTTTCGGCGTAGGCCCTTTTTGCCAGACGCAGTTCTCTTTTCAGGGCGTGCCTGACCTCTCTGAATTCCTCTGAAGAGCCCGACCTGTGCGCTTCCTGTTTGCGTTTCCGAAGCCGGCGGAGCCTGTCGTTGAACCAGGGCTTGTCGTTGGGATAGACTCTGAAAGACTTCGACGGAATACACGCTTCTTCGCAGAAGCTAATGTAGGAGGTGACATTCTCGGCCCATTCGTCAAGGGTGGGTGCCTCCAGGGCCGACCAGTCGGTGGTTTCAAAGCAAGCTTGGAGCTCCAGTTTGGCGTCCTCTGTCCATTTCTTTGAGGTTTTGACGATGGGCTTTGAGGTCTCCAGGAGCCTCCTGTAGGTGGGGATCAGGTGTATCGTGTTGTGGTCAGAGTTCCCAAGGGGGGCTCCTTGGATGGCCTTGTAAGCACACTTTTGGACCGTATAGCAGTGGTCCAGGATGTTACAGTTCCTGGTAGGACAGGTGATGTGCTGCCGGTAGCGGGGCAACACATGCCGAAGGTTCGCCTTATTGAAGTCGCCCAAGATGATGAACAGGGCCTCCGGATGGGCAGTTTCCCAGCACGAGATGCAGTCACTGAGTACCTGCAGGGCAGTCTTGGAGCATGCGTCGGGAGGGATGTAGACCCCCACGAGGACAAGGGAAGAGAACTCCCTAGGGGAGTACCGAGGCCTGCAGTTTATAGCAAAGATCTCAACATCAGGAGTGCAGGCCTTGTGGAGAGTGGTGGTGTCGGAGCACCAGGAGGAGTTTATGTAAAAGCATACACCACCTCCTCTCGTTTTCCCAGAGAGGGCTGCGTCACGGTCTGCTCTTAGGAGGTCCTAGCCTGGTACATGCAGAGAGTTATCGGGGATGCTGTCGCACAGCCAGGTTTCGGTGAAACAGAGAACAGGGGTATACTTGCTGATCTGGGGTTTGCTACCGAGTAGGAGGAGCAGCTCATCCAGTTTGTTGGGGAGTGAGCAGACGTTAGCTAGTAGGATGGCAGGGACAGGTGAGCGTAGGCCTTTCCTTTTGAGTCGGACCTGAGCACCCGCCCTCCTTCCTCTGTGGCGGCGTTTGTTTGTGGCTGGCTTGGTGGAGAGATACTTGATGTGAGCGGTGACAGTGTTCCACAGGGGGGAGCCCGGTGAAAGGTTGGGACCATCCGGGGGTTCCCATTTAAGAAGGGCCTCTCTAGAGAGTGTGGCAGTCCGTACTCCGGCCATGGCACAAAATACCACAGTAGGTAGACAGATAGATGGCAAGGGGCAGGCAGCACGTCTCAGTTAGGGACACAATAGATGGGCTGGAGCAGGCGGCACAGTGTGTGGTACAATGGATGGTGCGGTGAACGCAGCACAGTAGTGGACAGTCTCAGGCCCAAAAACAGATGGTATGGGGCAGGCAGCAAAACACAGACCAGGGCACAGCTAGATGATATGGAGCAGGCAGCCCCCCACAGTCGATGGCACGGATAGGGTGGTGTGGAGCAGGCTAGATGGTATGGAGCAACGACCCAGGTGGATGGATGGAGTGTAGCAGGCAGCACGGCACAGTCAAAGGCAGATGGATGGCATAGAGCAGGAGGCACAGCACAGGCAGAGGAAGGTGTGAAGCAGGCACAGCACAGGCAAGGCAAGGCACAGGAGATGGTATGCAGCAGGCACAGCACAGCAAACAGCGGAGGATCCCCAGTAGGAGGTGGGGAGATGGAACTGCAGAACTCACCAGGATGACACCGGTTGGTGGGGTGCAGGCAGGGCAGAGCGGAGTCCTCATCAGCAGTGGCGGGGAGCACTCAGGGTGAGGTGCAGCCCGGAGGGCCAGGTTGGTGGGATGCAGGCCGGGCAGAGCAGAGTCCTCCTTCAGCAGACTGGGACCACGTGGATGCCGGCCTCAGGGCGAGGTGCAGGCCGGAGGGCCAGGTTGGTGGGATGCAGGCCGGGCAGAGCAGAGTCCTCCTCAGCAGACTGGGACCGCGTGGATGCAGGCCTCAGGGCGATGCCAATGTATCCCTATGGATACATTCACACTGCAGCGTTTGTGATTTCGATCAATCGCAAACGTGGTGCATGCAACATCCTTGGGGCGATTGTGCTGTGATTCTCGTTCTAATGAATGGGAATCACAAATACAAATGGAGCTGAATCGCAAGATTTGCCCACCAAATCGCAATCGCTGAACGAACGCAATCGCGGGGCAAGTGATGGGCAAGTGCCGAGTGTGAACTAGCCCTAAGACAAAGGAGAAATGACACGCAATATGCAGCAGAGAAATCACAATATACATCACTGTAAGCAGATACAGTATACAAAGGTCAATAGCAGTGACTAAAAACTCTAAAGGCCCATACACACGTCGGATTTTAGCGAACGACCTGTCGTTTGAACGTTCCGTCGTTCCGACGTTTCCGCGTCAAATCCGACGTGTGTACAAACTATTGTTCGGGTGATAAGACTGGCTACCAGCCATCCGCCCGGCGGATCGTTGGTAGTCAGTCTTATCACCCTAACGACAGTCTGTACACACGTCGGATTTGACGCGGAAACCTCCGAACGACGGAACGTTCAAACGACGGGTCATTCGCTAAAATCCGACGTGTGTATGGGCCTTAAGGCGCGAGGGTCAAGGATGTGAAGAGAGTTCAAGAGGTTGACAGCTGAGGTGAAAAATCTGTTCCCATGCCTTGCGGTCCTGGTGGATATGGACCAAATAATTCAAAGCTAATTGTTATAACAACCTTCTATTTCTGTTATAAAATGTGCTGTATTAAAGCATTTTTATTTTTTTTCCTTTTTTTCATTACAGATGAACGAAAACGCAGTTATGCATTTTTAGTTCTTTTTTTACCTTTGATGCTACTATTATTTTTCCTGATAACCTATTATCTCGCTAAAGTGAGGAAAAAACAAAATACAGGTAATTTTTTCTATACATATATACATTCATTGTTCATACAACAAGTAATGCCAATGGTATCTAGGAAGCAACTTTAGTGAGGAAATGTATGCATTCTGTTCCTGGCTGCGGTGAGGTTCATTTCACATACAGCATAAAAACTAATAAGGGGGGTCAGTGGCATGTTCAGTATTCCTGTACACTTCAGATTTCCCGCTGAAATAATCAGGAGAAATAGTATGTTTATAATTTTGCAAAACTTACAAATAGATTAATTGAAATCAATTAAATTTCAAAATAATAATTAAGTATTTAGGCATAAACTTGAGCGAAATTAACACATTATGATAAACTAATGTAAAACAGTGGCATAGGGATCACCATGGCAGCCATAGTGGGGCCCACAGGCAATGGCTGGTGGCAGTAATGGGGTTCTCTCTGGGCCCCCTGAGGTGCAAAGTAATGAGAGCAGAGCAAAGGACAGAAGTTATCTATATTTGGGGCTACCTAACACTGGGGGCCCTCTGGTTACCTAGCAATACTGGGAGCCCCTCCCCTAGTACTGGAAGCCCCTCTGACTACCCATTCTGGAGAGCTACTTAATATTGTAACCCATGTGGCTACCTTTACTGGGGGGCTATCTATTGCTGGAGGATCCTCTGACTTCCCAAACTGGGGGCTACCTAACACTGCGGGTCCTCTGGCTACCAATACTGGGAGCCCCTCCCCCAGTACTGGAAGCCCCACTGACTACCCATTTTGGGGAGCTACCTAATATCGTAACCCATCTGGCTATCTTTACTGGGGGGCTATCTATTGCTGGAGGCTCCCCTGACTTTTCATACTGTGGGCTACCTAATACTGGGTGTATCTCTGGCAACCTTTAGTGGGGAGCAGCTCTGGCTAGTTATATTGGGAGACTGAGTTACCTAATACCAGTACTGGGCTACCAATACCGGAGGATTGCCTTATTCTGGGGAACCTCAGGCTGCCTAAAACTGGTGTGTGCGGGGGGGGGGGGAGGTAAGGGGGAGGCAACTGAAATTTTGCTATGGGGCCCTATGGTTTCTAGCTATGCCCCTGATGTAAAAGTTATTTTTTGATTACTCGCATTGCTCACATTTTACATGATTTGGCTGAAGTTACACCTTCCTGCTGACTAAAGCTGACCATACACTATTCAATCACCACTCGATGTTGTTTTTCATAAATATTATATTACAATCGATGTTAAAGGGACACTTAAGCCAGGAATAAAAAATCAGTTTTACTTGCCTGGGGCTTCTACCAGCCCCCTGCAGCCGCCCCATGCCCTCGCAGTCACTCATGGAGCCTAGCTAGTTTCTTTTTCGCTGACAGGCCCTACAGGCCTGGCCACGCGTATTTTTCTTTGCGTTCCCGTCCGCAATAGCGTCTGTGCAGGACGCTATTGAGGGCAGGAACATGAAGACGGATACGTGTGGCCACGCCTGTCAGGGCCTGTCAGTGAAAAGCTGGCGGCGGGGGACTGGAGGCTCTGTGAGTGACTGCGAGGGCACAGAACGGCTGCAGGGAGCTGGTAGAAGTGCAAGGCAAGTAAAACTGATTTTTTTATTCCTGGCTTAAGTGTCCCTTTAAGGGCTATGAATTGATCGAAAGACAGATGTTAGTTTTTAGTTGGTCTTAAAATAATTGATTATAATATTGGTTGCAATATTGATCATCATTTAGAAAACAAAAGTGCTAATTGAATAGTGGCCGTATTGTTATCCCATTTTAGGTTGTGTGAGATCGTGGACCCAAGAAACTTGAATGACTCTACCTGGGTTATTGTGGATCCATTTATGGTTAAGGGGAGGTGCTGGGGGGAGATCTCCTAAAGTCTATTATCATCTCCATGGTTTTGAGAGCGTTTAGTTCCAAGTTGTTGCTGCTGCACCAGGAGGAAAGCTGTCCCACCACCAGCCTGTATGCAGATTCATTACCGTTTTTTATGAGACCAACTACTGTTGTGTCATCTGCAAACTTCAGAACCTTAACAGATGGATCTGTGGAGATGCAGTCATTGGTGTACAGTGAGTAGAGCAGTGGGGAAAGCACACAGCCCTGGGGTGCACCAGTACTGACGGTCAGAGAGCTTGATGTGTGATTACCAAGTCTAACACGCTGTCTCCTATCGGTTAGGAAATCGGTTATCCATTCGCAGATGGATTCAGGTATGTGTAGCTGGGAGAGCTGCTGTGTAGCAGAGATGGCATTATGGTATTAAATGCAGAGCTGTAATCTATAAATAAAATCCTGGTGTAGTTTCCTGGGGTGTCTAGATGCTGTAGTACATAATGCATACACATGTTCACGGCATCATCTGCGGATCTATTAGGCCTGTAGGCAAATTGCAGAGAGTCCAGCAGGGGATCTGTGATAGATTTCAGGTAAGCCATTAACAGTTTTTCAAATGCTTTCATGACCAATGATGTCAGGGCAACAGGCCTGTAATCATTTAAACATGTAGGTTTTGAATTTTTTGGGATTGGTACAATAGTTGACCTTTTAAAACAGTCCGGAACAATTGAGAGTTCGAGAGATGCTTTGAATATGTCTGTGAATACAGGAGCTAATTGATCGGCACAGAGTTTCAGGCATTTCGCAGAGATAGAGTCTGGCCCCATTGCTTTCCTAGTGTTTTGTCTTTTGAAGAGTCTGCTTACATCTGATTGGCATATTGTTAGAGCATGCACATCTGGGGACAGGTCAAAATATTGTGTCTGGCCTCCTGTGTTGTGTAGTTGCTGAGGCACCGCAGGGGGTGGAGACGTTGGCTGGCAGGAAGAGTGTTCAGTTTGCCTGCTGCAGAGATGGAAATTATGCAAATTGACTTGGTGTGTTTGGCTTTTGTTGCTAGTGTCAAACCTGCAATAAAAAGTATTCAGTTCATTTGCAAGCTGCAGATTATGTAGTGAGGGCAGAGATTTCTTCCTGTAGCTGGTAATTTCATGCAGAGATTTCCATATTGTGAATGATTCGGCATTTGAACATTGTTTCTCAAGTTTTTTAGAATAATCTTTTTTTTGCGTCAGTAATGGCTCTCTGCAGTTTGTATTTCGCAGCTTTGTAGAGGACTTTATCGCCTGTACGATATGCCCTTTCTTTATCGAAGCGCAGCTTCCTAAGATGTGATGTAAACCAGGGTTTATCGTTATTGTACCTGGTGCACTTTTTTTGTGGGGATGCAGGATGCAAGAAGTAAGTATTTAAAGTTATGAAAGGTTATTTTTAATATTTTTAATCCATATAAGACAATGCCTAGAGCCAGACTTGTACTTTACAGCGCCCAAGGCCTACTGTCACCAACCCCTGCCCCCCCCAACAACATTCTGTCCAACACCCTGACTAGCAACAAATGGTTTGAATGAATTCCTTTTCATTGTGCTGCTCTGTCCTCCATTCAACAAAGAAGCAGCACATGCTCTGTCCTCTTGCGCTCCCTGTAATTCCACGCTTCTGCCCAAATTTACACAGAAGCCAATACTGTTCTGGACATACATAGTTGAGAAATGACGCTCGTGTGTGAGCAGTACTTGTCAAGTACACATACCCATAACACTGTCTTGGCCCCGGCTGCTGTGCGCACCCAGGCAGGAGCAGGAAATGATAGGGTACGAGAGCATGAGCTGCTTCCTTGTCCTCTGTGTGACTCACTGCAGTCAGAGCCACAAACAGGGAAAGGGCAGCACAATGGAAAAAGCCAATTCAAAACAGAGAACATCTTGTCAGTATACAGGAACAAAGTTAGAGTCTTATTAGCAAAAGCTTATTCTTTTTCTTATAAGTTAGCCAATAAATGGTATCATCCTGATTAAAAACATTATGCTTTCACTGATGGCTAACATGGTACAAGGGTCTTCTGCTAGTTAGAAGAATCCTAAACTACATATGCTGGCACAGCTTTAGTGTCCTTTAAAAAGTGATTATTTAGCACTTAAAACACCAGATGGACAGATCTTAAAGTGGATCAGAGATAAACTTTTACACATTGCATAATTGTGTTCCTTTCATATAGTTTATAGAGCATTCATCAAGCCAAATACTTTTTTTTGTTTTGTTTTAATACTCTATTTCCCTATAAACTAAACAAGCCTCGCCCACAGCTTCTCCAGAGAGCCTTGGCACTCCCAGCCTTAGTAGCAAGGGCTTATGGGAGCTCAGTCTGGGCAGGAGGAGGAGGAGGTTACTAGCCAGAGATTTCAGAGGCAGAGGGGAGGAGGGAGGAGGAGAGGGGGTGAATTTGTCACAGGCTGAGGGCTGGAGATGCTATCAGCTTGCCTGTGTGTAATGTGAAAAACAGAACATGGCTGCCCTCATTGTATCACAGGAATAAATAATCCTAAAATGTTGAAGCTGTTTGCATCTAGATTTGCTGTGTAAACAATCTAAAGTTTAGATGAGATATATAGACAAGTTGGTTGTTATAGTTAGTATTTCATCTCAGATCCACTTTAAAATGAGCCAGGAAAGAGATAAATGAAGCAGAGATCACTGCTACCATAAACACCCCTGGCTATTAAGAAAAAAAAAGTCATACATGTAGGTTTAGATAAGAAAGTCATTAACAGGAGTAATTTTGACAGCTGTAGGAGAGGGGTGAGGAAAATAGAACCAAAATCAATCTGTGAATGTTTGCATTAAAGCTCACTGAATGCAGTTCTGTCTGCTTTCTACTGTAAACTGGCACTTCTCACACAGCAGCTTGTATGTCCATCATACAGAGGGTGAGATCAGGCGACAGCAGATGCTGACTATCATAACACTCCAGGAAGTAAGGTAGATGTAATGATTGGGATCTCTGGATTTCAGGCTTCAGAGCAAAGCAGAGCGTCAACGCTATGGACAAGCTAGGAGAGATGATTTACTTTTACATGTGACCTTTTTTCTCTCCAAGTCCTGCCGCCCATCAAATTTTAAAATGTTATCTAAATTTAGTGCCCAAGGCCATGGTCTTTTGGCCTTCCCAGAAATCCGGCCCTGACAATGCCCCAATTGACCGCTTATTGCAGCGGAAGCAGTATATCTATGCCCCGCTGATGGCTATTGATGGTTTCATGGGAGTAGATATACGTACCCCACCTCGATTGGCCACTGTGCATTCCCACATTCCCTCACACGCTCCCGCACACTTTCTGGTCTCCACGCATTAGTACAGGGATCAGTGAATGGAATCACAGTTCCCATTCACTGATCAAAGTGCCTGCAATCAATGACCACCAGCATCAATGATTTGCCAATGGTCATTGAAAATGAAAGTGAAAGCATACACACACTATTTCCTGTGTACTGTTCACAGTACACAGGTATAAACGGGGAGGCAAGGGCATCTTGTGGCCATATAGTAAAACTACACCCTAATATATTAAGTAAATTAAAAAAACATAAATCCCCTATTAAAATTAACCCCTTACCTCCCCCACTTTCTCATAGTTACCAAAGTAAAACATTTGTATATATATATATGTATATGTATAAAATATATATTGTATGTATATATATAAAAAAATACGTTTAAAAAAAATACATAGTTACTTTAGGGGCTCATTTTTTTTTATATGTATGTCATGAGGGTATATTACTGTTATTTTTGCAAATAAGGGCTTGTGTCAGGGTTATTGCAAACCGTTGATCGCGTCACTTGTATCAATGGTATCAATGGGTGACAGCGAGCAGCCCCAGGGCGTGGGGTCTAAGTGAGCACGGGTCTTCACCAGTGCACCATGCAAGCAGGGATGCCATCAGAAATTTTGGCCCGCATCATCAGGCCTGCCCCCCCCCCCCCCCCTTCCTGGGCCCACCCACTGATTGCTGTGCCCACCCACTAGCCACCCCACAGCGTGATGCGGCAAAAAAGTGGGCGTGACCATGCCGTGTTGTGGGTGGAGCCAAATACTAGCAAAATACAGGTAGTCCCTGGTTAAAAAATGAGATAGGGACTTGTAGGTCCGTTTTTATCCTTTATCCATTCTCTTTTGTCCCCCTCTTTTCTTCCTGTACCTCTTTTGTCCCTCTCTGTCTCACCTCAGTTTGTGCCTCTTGTGTCCCTCTGTGTGACCTCATGTTCCCATATCATCTCTTTTCTCACTGTGCCACTTTTGTCCACCTCTGAATCCACCATAGAATCCATCCTCTGCTCCTCAGTCATTGTTTGGTACGCGGGTGCAACGGCCAGTGATAAACATAAACTGCAGTGGGTCATAGCTGATGCAGAGAGAATCATCGGATCTCCTCTTCCACCTCTTGATCTGCTCCAGTCCGCTAGATTGAGGAAGAGGGCCACCATGATCTCCCGTGACCCCTCTCACCCTGGCAACCACTACTTCAAGCTCCTTCCGTTGGGCCGCCGCTTCAGGACTATACCAGCCAAAACCACCAGGCGGAAGAACACCCTCTTCCCCCAAGCCGTTCGGTCACTGAACTCTGACCTTTCCCGGTCCGGCCTGCACTCGTAGTTGCCGGGTCGGTCAGCTGGTCCCCATCGCTGCCTCCCTCGGTTCTTCTCCGGAAACGGGGGCCTTTTACTAGTGTTTACCGGCATCACTATCTGTATATCTGATTACTGCATTTCAAAGTGTATGTGTTGTATGTCTTTACTCTGTCTTTGCCATGTGTACCACAAATAATTCCGATTATGGCTCTTGCCAAATAATTCCGATTATGGCGAAATAAAACTGATTCTGATTCTGATTCTGATTCTGTTCCCAGCCCTTTGGGGGGGGTCCAGGGCCCCCAGAAGCCCTGGGCCCCTCACTGCAGTGTCAGTTGTCTCCACCTGATGGCTGTCCTGCACGCAAGGGATGATGGGCCGTCACCTCTAATGGATGGTGGACAACTTTGCTGCTTGGTGCTCGCCAGGTCACGACCTCCAGGACTACCGCACCAGTAATGGGAAGAACAGAGGGTACCTGACGAGATAGGAAGGGGATTCAAGCAGAGTGGACCGTGAGCTATCGAGCTTGGACAGGCTTGGTGGGCAGATAGGCCTAACCTTAGGGAGCCCAGGAAGGAACTGACAGGCATGGGAAAACCCAGGAAGGGCGCTGGCTGTATGATTCCCAGGAGGCAATGAACAGGCAGGGGGAATCCTGGTTAAGAAGCTGACAGCTAAGCTACCGAACAGGGGCATAGCAATAGCCATAGCAGCCAAATCAGCTGCTATAGGGCCCTGGAGCATAGGGGGCCCAGGTGGTACCTAATTTATTTACCATTAACATTCTTGTGTTTCTACACCCTCTGACTTTGTCTCAGGGCCCATGAACTATGTAACAATTTGGGCTACCAAGGGCTCTGCAGTTTAAACTATGCAACCATTTCTATTAACATCTAATGACCAGTGAGTTGGTGCCTCCATATTAGACTACAAGACCTTTAAAGCAAACAGATTGGACATTGACACCATTTCATCCTGGTCCAAGTAATCATTTCTTTATTGCACAATTTTCCTCAACATACAAAAATGCTCCTCCTAGGAACCAATACACAGACAGAATTAAAAAACATTATTCTGTGCAGAAATTAAGTCAAAAGTTAAAAACCAACCGACATCTCCTTACGTCCCATACAGTGGCGTAGCTAAAGAGCTGTGGGCCCCGGTGCAAGTTTTACATGGGGCCCCCCCAAGCACTCTATACATAACAATTGATACGGCGCACCAAAACCTGCCAAGGACAACCCCAGTGTCAGAGGTGCAAGAAGGGGATGGGGAATAGTGTGTTAAGGATTACTACTATTCAAAGCATCTATAGAAGTGATTATTACCAGCACAGGACCAATAGAGAGCTAATACTGTGATAGAGGGTGGACCCTTCGGGGCCCCTCTGGCCCAAGGGCCCCGATGCGGTCGCTACCTCTGCACCCCCTATTGCTACGCCCCTGCGTCCCAAGGTATAACCCCAATACAATTGAGGCAAAATTCTGAATATTAAAGTATGTGCACAGAAGAAGGGGCAATGGGGAAGACATTGTCGGCACTATATGCACTCCTAACTTTGCAGGCAACACCTCATATGCCATTTTTCTCCAAATGGGAAGCTGCACTAGGTACAGTAGATCCTTTACGCCAGCACAACAGAATAAGATTTGCATTTATGCACACAAAACGTCTAGGGCAGTTAGGGTGGAAGAGGTAAACTATAAAGTGCTCACCCATTGGTATTTTACCCCTGAGAAACTCCATAAATTCTTCCGAGAGAGAGGGAACGCTTGTTGGTGCTGTAATAATGAACCAGGTTCTTTATTTCACATATTATTGACTCCTTAAAAACTAGGAGCCAACCCGCATTCCGTTTTTCATCTAGGCTTGTGTGCATGGAGTCCATCAATCAACTTCATCATATTGCTCCATTCACCCAAGCCCAGTCTGCCTAACTGTCACCCATACAGCATACAGCCATGCACACGGCAGCTGCTTCCCTCTATTAGGGATAAGTCCTGTTGTAGAAGTACAGCGCTGCAGCAAATACCGTCTTTGTTTAATCACAGTTAATCAAAATCTAGTGAAGAGGCAGTACATCTCAGGTGCTATTCCTCCATTCGATATACACTGTGGAAACATTGAATATACTTGCGATAATCCGCCGCCATGACATTCTCCGCTTCACTCAGCGTGTCTTTTTATGTCCGAGTGAGCTTGCAATGGCTTCCCCTTTAGGCTGTCAGTCAGATAGTCCATATTCAACCTCAGTGGTGCCTTGCCATTTTAAACTATTCCCGGTCACTGCACCCTAGGTGTTTTACTATGAATGCCCTTGGATTTTTGTGTGGCATCCAAGGCCGGCGATAGTCACGCCTCTTGTCTGTACTAACGGTAGTTAGCTGGCACACTTTAGCCGGCAATTAAATGTAGGGCAGCGGGACACGTATCCATGCCATGCAGTGGCTGGCTCCTCCCACCTACACGCTTCGCGTCACGTGACGCTTCTTCAGTTTTGATTGCATGATAATGTAAATTGCCCAATTAACTCATATCCATGGGGTAGGGGCAGGGGGCATTGCATAAGAGTCTCTATATCTGAGGGCCCAATGAAAGTTCTGCTGTGGGGCCCCATGATCTCTAGCTTCGCCACTGCTATCGGAGATACTGGCACTCAGAGGTAGTCCCTGGGAATAGCTGTCAGGCCAGGAACCGGGAAGGGAAAAGACAGGCTGGAAGAATCCCCGGGAAGCTGCAAGTGACTGGAGAGCTCCGGAGGGAACTAGCAGGCTAAGGGAGACCCAGGGAAGCTGCAAGTGATTGGAGAGCTCCTGGAGGGAACTAGCAGGCTAAGGGAGACCCAGGGAAGCTGCAAGTGACTGGAGAGCTCCCGGAGGGAATTAGCAGGCTAAGGGAGACCCAGGGAAGCTGCAAGTGACTGGAGAGCTCCCGGAGGGAACTGGCTGGCTGAGGGAAACCCAGGGAAGCTGCAGGTGACTTGAGAGCTCCGGGGGGAACTGGCAGGCTGAGGGAAACCCAGGGAAGCTGCAAGCAACTGGAGAGCTCTGGAGGAAACTGGCAGGCTGAGGGAAACCCAAAGAAGCTGCAGGCAGCTGGAGAGCTCCTGGTGGGAACTGGCAGGCTGAGGGAAACCCAGGGAAGCTGCAGGCAACTGGAGAGCTCCCAGAGGGAACTGGCAGGCTGAGGGAAACTCAGGGAAGCTGCAGGTGACTTGGAGTGTTCTGGAGGGAACTGGCAGGCTGAGGGAAATCCCAGGGAAGCTGCAGGTGACTTGGAGTGTTCTGGAGGGAACTGGCAGGCTGAGGGAAACCCAGGGAAGCTGCAGGCAACTGGAGAGCTCCCAGAGGGAACTGGCAGGCTGAGGGAAACTCAGGGAAGCTGCAGGTGACTTGGAGTGTTCTGGAGGGAACTGGCAGGCTGAGGGAAATCCCAGGGAAGCTGCAGGTGACTTGAGAGCTCCTGGAGGGAATTGGCAGGCTGAGGGAAATCCCAGGGAAGCTGCAGGTGACTGGAGAGCTCCTGGAGGGAACTGTCAGGCTGAGGGAAATCCCAGGGAAGCTGCAGGTGACTTGGAGAGCTCCTGGAGGGAATTGACAGGCTGAGGGAAATCCCAGGGAAGTTGCAGGTGACTTGGAGAGCTCCCGGAGGGACTGGCAGGCTGAGGGAAACCCCTGGGAGTGAAACAGACAGGGAAGTGAGGCAGGGAGGCAGACAGGGAACAGGGATAGGCACAGGGAGGCAGGCCGGGAAGTGCAGGCTGAGAAACAGGGATGGATGAAAGCTGACAGGAGTCTGACAGGGAGTGCAGGGATCCTGGTTAGGCTGCAGGCAGGTTAGCAGGCAGGCTAAAACAGGCAAGTGTAGCAATGGGATTAGCCAAAAAGGGAAACAACTTGGAGGGGAACGGCAATGGAACACCGTGGCTGATGACCAGGGATGCAACATCATCCAAACAATGTGAGAGCTGGGCTTTTATACCCAGCCTCAGAATTAGGGACTGGTGCAGTACCGCCTCTGGCCATTGCACAAAAGGAGAGCTGGTGCGCACACATGCACCTAGCAACAGAGGGAGACGCCAGCACCAAGGAGGAAGTTGGGCTGGCATCTCTCTACCATGCGGAGACAGAGCGAGGAGCTGCATCGGACCCAGCAGCTGGAGGGTAACGAGCGATCGTTACCCTCCGCTGCTCTGATAAGAGAGCCAACGCAGGAGCAGGGAGAGGTGAGCGACATGAGCAATCGTGACAGGCTTGTAATTAGTGACACAAAATGGTAAAATACACCTTTATTTCCAAATAAAATATTGTCGCTATACATGTGCTAGGGACATGTTTTAAATGTTATAATAACCAGGACAAATGAGCAAATAAAATGTGTGAGTTGTATTCACAGTAGGGTTTTATTTTATAACTATAATGGTCGAAAGCTGAGAAATAGTGCATTTTTTTTTCTTATTATTCCCTTTAAAATGCATTCAGAATAAAATAATTCTTAGCAAAACATAGCACCCGAAGAAAGCTTAATTGGTGGCAAAAAAGACAAGATACAGAACATTCTGTTGTGATACAGTTATTGGCGAATGAATTGAAGGCACATGGAAAGGTGAAAATTGCTCTGGTCCATAAGGGGAAAAATCCCTTAGTGGTGAAGTGGTTAAAAGAATATCCTCCAGAGGCTTCACCCATCCTCCTCCACTAAGCTGTTTGAGAGCAGGGAATCCTGAAGTGCTGCCGCACTGTGCCTGCGCAGTAGCATGGACTCGTTTAGGCTTCATCGGAAATAACCAAATCTGATCTGTGTCAGATCGGGTCTGTGCTACTGTGCAGGTGTAGATGCTTGAGCATGCACAGTAGCATCGACCCAAGTGGGCTTTCACTAAAGCCCGAGCAGGTCCTTGCTAATGTGCATGCGGAGGGAACAATGTTGGATCCAGAGACTTCCCTTTCCCAAGGTGAGTACACTTTTTTGGGGCACTTTTTTACCTACAGGTACACTTAAAGCTTTTCAAAAGTTCACTGTTCTTGAAACTGTTTCGGGGGAAGACAATGGGTAAAACAGAGATATTAAAAACTATTTGTGATAAATGTATCTATGTACACTATGTATTTAATAAAAGCATAGATCACAAGAAATAATTCCCGTGCCATATAATATGTGCTGTGATCATTTCCTCACATACTGTTCATAAGTGCAGATATAATTTGTACCGTAAAGTGCACTGTGAGAAAAATTAGAACACATGCAGTGCTCTGCTCAGCACACCACAATGAGAATTAGCCATGGTCACAGCCATGGTCACAGCCATGGTCGCAGTAGCTGGATAGTGTAATGGTTAAGGGCTCTGCCTCTGACACAGGTGACCTGGGTTTGAATCTCGGCTCTGCCTGTTCAGTAAACCAGAACCTATTCAGTAGGAGACCTTGGGCAAGACTCCCTAACACTGGGGAGGACTGCCCATAAAGCGTGTCCTAGTGAAACCACGATATGAATGTTCTGTGTCAGATTATGGGTATAGTCAAATAACTGGCATAACTTTAAGTTACCTGGTACAAGTATAACATATAGTAGCCATTGTGTGGAAGTAGCCCCTGCTACTAATGCTACAGCATCACACATATATCCATCATATATTTGAAGTAAGAAAAAACAAACTGAAATGACATAGTAACTTATTAATTAGGTGTTATTTCATAAAAATAACAAAAAAGTGCTGTAATCAGGCAAATTCCATAGCAACAGGGGCGTAACAATAGACCCTGCAAGTGATGCGGCCTTGTGGGGGGAGAAGTTTATTTTCCTGTTTTGAGAGACTGACAGAGGCACAGAAAACTTTCTGCTCTCTCCACAATTGTTCTAATGACTGTATCTGCTCAGCCACTGATGAGGAATCATACAAAGTTTTGCAGTCAAAGATTTGTAGACAGTCCCTATTCAATGTGCAGCAGAGTCTTGTGTACATGACCCAGCCCCCAGCCTTTCTACCCCTCCCCAAGTGATGTGTGCTGTAGTGATGCTGGAGAAGTATACAGAGCCAGTTCTGCTCCAGAGGTGGACAGAGCGAGTGTAATAAGCTGAGGCGGGGAACAATCATGCACATTTTATCACAGAGGTTAATGTAATTGATAAAGAAAATGTGTGCAGTGCTTCACTGCTGTCTGTTTTTATCTGCATGGGAAAAACACATTCAAGTGTGCACTAGCCAACTGAATAACAATGGTTTTCAGTTTACCTGTGCAATAAGCGAGGAGGCCCTATCCAAAGTTTTGCAGGGGGGGGGGGGGGGCACAGTGATTTCTAGTTACGATCCTGCATAGCAATTGCAGACAGATAGCAATAACATGCAGACAATATCATAATACTAAATCTAAAATAATAGTAGTCAAAGGTAGATAATACAGAACAACTGGGAAATTCAAATACTATGCACATAATATCCATGAAAGGCAGTCAGAGGTGTAACTAACAGGTAACTGACAGGTCCTCTTCGCTTCTCTCCAGTGCAGCTCATGCTATGCAACTGATCGCCATGTGGTTCCAATCTCTGCCTGTCATGTGACAGGGACAGAAGTCGTGGTGATTGGCTGTATTGCACTTGTACACTGAAGAGGAGTAAAGAGGAACTGTCCCATTGCTAAAAGGAGGAAATGTATAATGCTCCTCTGTCACTCTTCATTACGTACTTGAAAGGGCCCCCCATTTCCACTTTAGCGTCAGGCTTTATCTAAACCCTAATTATTAGTGCTATGCTCAAAGCCTAGACTGATCCGATGCAAGCATATCTTGTCTTGATCTTCACTTTTCAAAATTATTCAGCATTGCTGTTTTGACAAGCTTATTTCATAACATTTTGCACTGCGTTACACTGCAGTCTTCTGTTTGGACTTATGACAAATGTCCTTTTAAATGTCCTTTTATTTTTCTGCAGAAGTACGAAAAGAAAGTCAGAAAGAAATTCACTATGCTGATCTAAAGATGACAACTCCAGAGAACACAAACCAGGTAAGAGTAGGGATGGTGTCCTTCTACGAAGCTGGTAGCTAAGCATGGCTTTGTGGCATGTGAGAGGTTAAGGGTTAGGTGGCACAGCTGGTGGCTTTGCTGCAGGGAGGTGGTTAAGGGTTAGGCACCATGGTAGGGTAGTGGTTAGGTGCCACTGGGCTAGTTTAAGGGTTAAGTCCAACCAGGAGGGATTAAGGGTTAGGCATCGGTAGAGGGGGGTTAAGGGTTAGGTGTCAATGGGGGGGGGGGTTAAGGGTTAGGCATCGGTAGAAGGAGGGTTCTGTGTGAGAGTAGGGTTAGGTTCAGTCATAGTAAAATATTGGTAGTTAAGTAGTAGAATATTGGTAATTTTATCAATATTCTACTAGCGGCAATGCCCTGTGCTCTTTTTTTCCAGGAGCCGTTATTACATATACACATCCCACTAGCCCAGGAAAAGCCAGGTTGTAATAAGGAATGATAATAATAATGTGTTCCCTTAGACAATTGTGAACACAGTTAATGTACCTCTATCAGCTAGTGTTTAGTAGAGATTTTAGGGAAAACACTATGCTGAATCTCCATGGCACATGGTCATTTTTGTTGCTCCTTGAATACCACAAACATTCTAATGGTGGTACAATATTCATCAAAGGTTGGGGAAACTGCCTTTAGGACCATACACAGGCTATACTAAACTCAGCAGAATTGGGCAATCCGGCCATCTCTGCTCAAAATCTGACTTGTACATAGCTGCCCCGGAGCATATAGATGCCCCAATGCATTGCCAAAAGTGCTGGATCATCTGGGTTGAGGGTATTGTTCCTCTGCTTACCCTACTGGAAGCCACTACATCATGCGCCATTCCATCATCTATCCTCAACCTCTTATCAACAGAATGTGTCGCTAGACTGTAGCTTATACAGCACTCAGCTCCAAACAGTCACTGGAGGGATCAAGTCCCAATCCCTGCCAGCAACAATCATTTTGAATGTGCATGCACCTTTTAGCCACTAATTTTACATAGTGTTTTTACACAGAATGTGTTAGATTTAAATTGCACTACAAAGATAAATGCCACTGGAGTTCTCTGCATTGAATTCCTACTATAATTAATCAAAGAGAGGAGGTGCTCGTTTGACAACTGAAATCCTCTCATTGTATATAGGTAGTGGGGTGTGGAACAGTGCCCCAAAGTCTAAGCTTCTATGACAGTGTCCTGGGACTGAGAGGACTCCCATGGCACACAGAAGATGCAAAAGTGTTTAACACCCAATGGGCCATATTCACTAAAGATCGGTAAAGTTTCTGTGAACAGGAAATCATTTTACCGTTACTTATCCTGACTACATGGGGTGTAACCTACTCTGCATCAAAAAATGATTGGTCAAGTTTTTTGGTAATCGTCTATACTTCAACTGGCAAGTTTGCCTTTTTATTACGCACAGTCCAAAAGAAAGGAACCCACCAACCACATCCATTTCACAAGCTACTAAGGTTAGAAGAGGTCTGTGAGCGGAACATACATTCATGTATGTCCTTCACATAGGCACTCAGACTTGTCTGTGACAGTGGGGGACAAAGCCAGCAGTTGGCCCCTGTGCAAAATAAATGGAGTGGTCCCCATGCGAGTGGGTGTGGTCATAACAGAGCATTGGTGGATCCAAAAAATTGTTAAGGACATAACAGTACATAGTTTAAATTGGGAGACGACCACATGGGGGAAAGGACATGAAGGGAAAGACAACTACAGAAAGGGGAGTGACACAGAAAGAGAGAGAGGCAGCTTTTGCACTGTCTGGGTCCTGATGCATACATGAATTTAAAGAATAATCTGGCCCTGCAGCTGAGAGAATGATAGGGTCTTAATGAGGCCGAAGGCAAGTTAGTTTCTTCAGTCCCCCATTATAGTTTTTATGAGCTAAGAAGAGAGTGGGTTAAAAAAAGATGGCAGCAGGGCCTCATGACACCCACTAGGCCCCAGGCACCTACCTATGTTGCCTTATGGATGAGCTTGCTCTGGTGCAGCTGCATGGGCCCCAGAGGACGTGGGGCCCCGTGCGGTTGCACGGCCTGCACAGGCCTATGTCCGCCTCTGGTCTGTGAGTCAAATAAGCAACCGCAAACATGACAATGGCCATTGTGCTTTGGGTATAGGGATACTAGACGTAAGATCATACAACCAAAGGAAGTTATATAGTACAAAATCGCCAAAATAGTGTTCTACACTTCAAATCTGCATTTCCATTAGATTAAAATACACTTGTAAATAATAAAAAAGCAGAACAATACTTATATAGAAAACAAGTGACTTAGCACGTTTAAAAATGGATTAGGTATGTCATCGCGGCCAGTGCGCGTGTGCGCGTACCCGCCGTGCGCACACTCGCCCGCTGCGCGCGCACCCTTCCGCCCGGCCGCCCCCTGGCTGTCCTGCTCCATCCAAAGGGTGTCCCTGCGGCACATGCGCAGTAGCGCAAACGCAGGTACACACACACACACGGACGCAGAGACAAAGGGGTTTTATTCAGTGCTGGGCCGAAATTACGCATGAGCGTAATTACGCATCGTAATTCAATGTAAATTTACGTGTAAGCGCTACGCGTAACTTACAGTCTTACGCGTAATTATTTACGCGTAAGCAGTTAAGTGGTATCGTAATTACGCTGTCTACCGTAATTGCTAGGTATGCGTAATTTTACGAAGACTTACGCGTAATTTTATGCGTAATTACTAACGTAAAAACTCCCCTTTTCTAAGAGTAGCCAATCAGTCAACATCCTAAGCAACCAATAGTATCTTCTCCCGCCCTTCAGTATATAAGCGTACGTTTTGACGCATACGAATGATGTGTACGCAATAGCTGTCACATTGACGGCTATTGCGTACACATCATCCGTATGCGTCAAAAAATACGCATTAATGGGTATTACGGCACTACGCGTAACATCGTAGCGTAAGCTCCTACATTACGGTAACCTTACGCGTAACTGCGTAAGTTAACGCGTAATTACAGTGATGAACCGTAGATAATTGCCTACGCCATAACCGTAATTGCGTAATACGTAATGGCGTAAAATTATGCGTAATGATCCGTAAGCGTAGATTTTTCCATTACGACCAGCACTGGTTTTATTATGTTGGATACTTACAGTTACTGAAAAAGACATACTGTACATTCAGAAATTGCAACTTTGAAAGAATACAAATCAAAACAAGTACCTTTACTAAGTTAAAAACACAATTCTGACTAAATTAGCAATGCAGCTTGGAAATGGTGCAGATATCTCTGAACCAGTCAATTCAAAGACAAAACAACAAAAGTCGTTTAGGTAATACTTTTAATGACTCACTGTACAAGATTTCTTTGCAAACTTTCAAAACTTTAAATTTTTTCTTCAAGCACGATACAGAACTGGATTAGAACCACACAAAAAAAATGTCATTAATTACCGGTATGTAAGATGCGGAATATCTTACCATGGGAAGTACTTATAGAAAATTCTTTATTTGCATTTTAAAGGAGGCTTGAATACATTCTGTACTTTAAAAGGCATCCATGACTATAACTACTAGATATAGAATAGTGACTCCTTGATACAATCAGTAATGTTGTGGCTTTTATTTCCTTTGGATTAAGGAATAGTGTGGCTTAAGAGGTTACTCTAGATGGGCACTGTCTGTTTCCAAATTAAATGTTTATGTAATATGTAACACCTTGTATAAAAAAAGTGAAAAGATGCAACATATCTCTGTTTAATTTACAGGTACACAAGAAGCACAATGATCCCTCACAGGAGGACATGAATGAACATGTTACATTATATAGTATGGTGAGACCCACAGATTGATAGTCAAGAATTCCTACTAGTCCAGCACGTTTAGTATAGTGGTCTTCAGATCTGTGTGGAATTCTGAGAGGTCTTACTGCTGAGCTGCTGATACCACCAACACCAACAGTGTACACCAACAATAGCAACCGCACCTGGTTAGTTACCACAATGAGCATTCTGATATTTCTGATTTACTTCCCATAGAGGCGTATCTAGGGCATGACAGAGCATGGATTGTGCCTTGGGTTCTTGGGGGCACAGATTAGCTGCAGCACAGCTTTTCCTGCACAACTGGGAGCAGGGCAGCCATTGTCATCATGCTTTCCGTATGACTGGGGTAGGATGACAGTATTCACTTGCCCCAATGATCTTCAACCCAGCCAGCAAAACCTTAATCCCGGCTGCTCAGTATCCCCCTTCTTCCTCCTCCTCCACTGTCAATTCACTGAGGACAGGATATGGATGGGAAAGAGGAGAACATGAAATGCCACAGAGATAAATGTTGGCTGGGCTGAAGAATACTGGGACTTATGAGTTCTGGCACACTACCCAGTCATAGTGAAACCAAACAGGAATGTAAAGAGAGGGTATAATCCTTTACTGGGTTGCTGTCTGTTAACCTCCCTGGTGGTAAACTCGAGCTACGTTTGGGCAAGCCGCCGCAGGGGATCACATGGCCCCGGGAGGATTTTTTAAATAAAAATTGCGCTATATTCTTCTGCTAGTACTTCGCTAGCTAATTATGTCCCTCAAGTGCCTCTTGTCCCCACCGATCGCCGCCGTAATACGTACCCCCCCCCCCCCCCCCCCGGGATCCTGCGATGGCGCAGCCTTCATCTCCAGGCTTCGCTATGGGGAGGATCAGGACTGCGCATGACGTAGATGACGTCGCGTAGTGAGGCTGGATCGTGAAGCTGCGGCTCTTGCGGGATCGCGGAGGGGTAAATATTGCCGGCGGTGATCGGGGGGTTTAGGTGAGTGCCGGGGGGCTTGGGGGACATAATTAGGTAGCGAAGTGCTAGCTTAGGCATAGGCGCACCTTTTATTTTAAAAAAAATCCTCCCGCAAACGCAGCCTCTAAAACTGCGTACCGCCAGGGAGGTTAATGGAAGCTGTCATGGGCTGCTGTCTATTAGAAGGGCCTGTCATGGGAAAACATGTTACTGTTATGGAATGTTTTCTGTTAATGGGCTCCATAGTGGTAGTCTGGTCTTTTAGTGGGACATGCTTCCTAATTATGTTATTTGGGAGAAATGCCTGTCTAATTTTATTTTAAAGGAAACCTGTAGGGAAAAAAGTGCCCCTGGGGGGTACTTACCTCGGGAGGGGGAAGCCTCAGGTCAATCTAGCACTGGCAGCCCAGAGCACAAGCAGACAATAATATTTACTTTTGCCTGCCTTTGCAGGGACAATAGTGGCTCTCTACTTAGGCTCCAACGGAAACAGCCAATCAGTTGACCTATTGCCCCGGACCATTTTTATTGCCCATGAATCACTTTATGTTGGATAGCCCCACTTAAAGTGTTGGTATTTTCACTGCCCCTTCATCACACCCCTCTCCCTCCATGGGTGCACTTTCCTAGATGCTGTTTCCCTACATACGCTACTGCACAGAGGTTTTACCCTTGGGTTTAGAATAGTGAATGGATGCATGTGCCTTCCCCTACAAAGACAATAAACTACAGCCCTTTTATTGAAAGCAAGCTTTTTTGAGATGTCCCTGATTCCTCTAAATATTATTCACAGGAACTGAAGTATTAGTTCTTGTGTGATGACTATATTGAAGTTCAATAAGAACATTTTTTTTTTGGGGGGGGGGGGGGGATGCCATCTTGACTGATGAAATTGCAGGTGCATGGAGCTGTTCTGACCCTAATCTGGCCTCAACTAAATGAGGCTTAGTTTCCTCTCCTCGCCAATATGTCATTAAAAGGAGAAATGTCCTTAATTACCTTCTATTTCAGGGATGAAACTGCATTCACAAAGCAGCTCATACCAGCCTCTGGGATTGTAGACTCCACCTTAGGAAGAGGTTTAATGGTGGTGTTACCTCTCTACTAATATTAAGTCTTTAATTCTCTGCCTTGTGCCAAAGCTCTGTGTGAATTCTAGCAAAACCCAGATGGACAGTCTTGTCCAATGAAACTGCCACTGAGAGAGAAGAAAATGTATAAGACCAAGAAGCAGTGACTGCCATGTGCTAGAAGAGTCACGACTGCCACTTCTATATTACAAGAAGAGGAAGTCGGAGAATCCTTTGAACTCTTATTAACTATCCGTACATTTCAGTGCTATCAGTTTCTGTAAATAATTTTCAATGTACTGTATGTTGATGAATTGATTGTAAAATATTTTCATGCATAGTTTGTAAATACATGTGTACATCAAGTCAGCCATATGGATGTGTAGATACTACTTTAGAAAGCATGCTTTAAGTGTATTATGATTGTGCTACTATGTTTTATTTTCACAGTGCAGATTTGCCACCTGATGTAACTGACTGAAAGCCAGGTATAGACTACACTGTGTTTATTTTACTTGTTGTTTAACAGAGACATTGAATACACTGCCTAACAGACAGACAACAAGAGGGATAAAGCAGAACTGCATATATAAAATACAATAAATATGCTTCTTCTACGAGTCACATACCATAAAAAGCTACAAGACTATAGAGCTATAGGTTACAAAGATCAGAGTAGCATTGTTGTTGGCAGATCAACAAAAGCAGCAACTTTCAGTCCACCATTACTATATAGATTATGCTAGCTTATAATAACATCTCTCTGAATGGAACCCGGTTACATGATTGTTACATGAGTCTACCATGTTTCACTGAAAAGAAACACATGAAAAAACCTGTAAGCAATACCTAAGGATAGAATAAATGTTACAAATTTTGGAAAGAAAGAAAAAAAATCCATTGTTTCCCAAACCAGCAAATCAGATGTCAGCATTCTTTCATTAGCTACAAAGGACACTTGGCACTGGAAATGTGGTAGCTGTGAGCTGTAAAGAACATTCTGTGAATGTTTGAACTAAGCACTTAGCAATACCAATCTGGGCATATGAAGACTCGGAGCGATAAGTAAATGTTGTGATGCAAGGAAGAGGAAAAAAACAAAAGTCACTGATTACTGAGAACAGCCCAGCATCCTAAGGGCCCATTTACACTTAATCAGTTTGTGTGCATAAGTGTGTGTTAGTACGCGTTTTTTCCACAGCAGTGCATTGTGAAAAAGATTTCAGTTAAAACGCATTAAAGGAGATCATTCACGAATGAGAAAAAAAAAACACAGCAGTTTTGGCATAAAGTATTAAAATTCCCTTAGACAGTGTGAATATTTAAAAAAAATGGATCCTTAGAAATAACATTTATTTGTCGGTGTTTGTAAATACTGACAGATAACGGAATGTAAGGCTAATCCATCTGTTAAGGGGTAGTTTTTTTTCCCTATTGTTTCAGAAATATAACTACTGCCTACCTATTAATCATTGGTGTAATCCAGTATTTAGCAGAATCGCCGTTACAGCAGCTATATATTACAGCTGCCCATCCTCTGTAGCTTCTCGTAGGAATACCAATGATTAATAAATAGGCAGCAGTTATATTTCTGAAACAATAGTAAAAAAAAATACCCCTTGACAGATGGATTAGCCTTACATTCCGTCATCCGTCAGTGTTTACAAACACTGACAAATAAATGTTATTTCTAAGGAACTATTTATTTAAAAAAAAAAACTATTTACACTGTCTGAGAGGGAATTTTAATACTTTATGCCAAAACTGCTGTGGGTTTTTTTCTCATTCGTGAATGATCTCCTTTAAGTGTGAAAGGTGCCATAGGAAACATGGGCATTACTTTGAAAATCAGTTTTCTTTCAGTCATCACTGAGAGCAACTGATTAACTGTAAAGGGGGCCTAAGAGTATCTGCACTGGTTTTTCAAATTGGCAAAAAGCATTTAAGCTTAAAATACCAGAATCAGCATTTATTTGCCAAGTGCAACCGAAGCCATACCTGGAGTTAACAAATGTAAGAAACAGGCATTGAAAATACATATAAACTGAGAGGGGGCTTACAGGACACGGGCTTACAGAGGACTTTCATTACAGCGACATATTGCAGCTTTCTACAATCTTCACTAGTAGTCTGCAGGATAAGTGCTTAAAAAGTGTTGAAAACAAACCCCACTATTCCTCTTTGTGCCCGATGGCAATAACCACTATGGAAGTGGTGCACATTATGGGTTCCTTACAAGGTGCCCATCAGCCTGATCATCAGTTTAATATGGCTCTCAGCACTTAACTATTCATAATGGAATGTAGTGAGAAACAGCAGTAATTTCAATAATGGTAATCCCACTAAAATAGTAGTGATTATCCCAGCTAATCACTTTTATAAATACAGCCTGTAAATGCAAAATATGCCATATTAGCTACAACTCTTTCATCATAACTACCACTTGCAGCCAGTAGATGGAGCTTTTAGCATTCCACTAGTTTCTATGAAAAGCTTGTTCTGCTGTCATGGTTTACAGTTAAGATTATACCACACAGTCATTTCCTCCACCTTTGCCAGCTAAACCAACCATGGAAGTCTCCATGCCAGTTATTGAAAAACAAAAAATTGCTTTCCTAAAACAGAAAGAATTTGCGATAATTCAGGTTGGAGTGAGCTCGAGATGTCTCCCAGAGCACCACTGCTGAATATATGCAAATTAACCGGTTTACAAGCCCTACTCCATAGAGCCAAATTAATCCATGCCATGCACTGATGAGGATCAAACAATCCGAAACAGTCTGTATGCATGTTGGATTATTATGGCTCTGTACAATTTAACAAGCTGACACATCATTGCATTCCAGCGGTTCTGGAGGTGTGTTTAGCTTCTAAGGGTACAATGGTTAATTTGCATATATTCAGCAGTGGTGCTCTGGGAGACATCTCGAGCTCACTCCAACCTGAATTATCGCAAATTCTTTCTGTTTTAGGAAAGCAATTTTTTGTTTTTCTTAACATCTTAGTAAGGGGGCTTTTAGGACCATTGTAGTCCCTTACACACTCCAATGAGTTCTGGGTCACCATGAGCCTGCTGGTTAGTCTGTACCTGCCAGTTATTGACTGAGGCTCCTTTCAAGCATGCATTGCTGTGCACACACTGTGTCGTGGCTGCACTAACTCTGTATATAATGTTTATTAACTATTTTTTTATAGTGTAAAAAATAAAATTATTTATCCTTTGTGTTAAATGTGGTGATTTGTAAATAAACAGGAATAGCTGGGCAGTTTGTTTATACAATGATCAATCCTAAACTGTTACCCAAAGAAATCACTAATGACCATTTTGTGCTACAATTACTTTAGGTGTGTACATAGCTTAACACTTTGCGTACAGCAAATGTTGTGTAGAACCTTCTCTCATCTTGAAAGAGCTCTGTCAAAGCAAGATGGCTAACTACTGTATGTAGTAATAATCAAAGGAAATGATTAGTTAATTTTTATCCAAGTTGAGTTTCAGATACCTGTCAGCCACCCACAATGAGATGGTTGCCAAGCAATATAACATTTTGTTCAGGAAAGAAGGCAACAAGTTGGGGTGGACAGGTAAATCCAGGTGTTACCAGTAAGTCAGTGTTAAAGGATACCCGAGCTGAAAGGTACAAATTAATCTCTACTTACCTGGGGCTTCTTCCAGTCCCTAGCAGTCTATGTGGTCATTCGCTGCAGTTCTGCTGCCCTGCAATGCACAGCTAACCCCTCCAAAAGATTGACCACAACTGTGTCCACGGGCTTCTGCACATGTCCGGGTGCGTTCATGCATCTCTCTCGATTGCGTTTCCATAACCGGTAACATTCTGTGCTTGCACAGGTCACAAAGGCTTAAACTGTGCAAATGCAGAACAGTCCCAGCTACGGGAGAGCAAGAGGAACGCGGACGCACATGCGCAGAAGTCCATTGCCATAGCTATGGTCGGTGATCTTTCGGGGGGTCTAGCAGTGCACTGGAGAACAGTGAAACTGCAGCAAGGGACCACATAGACTGCTTGGGGCTGGATGAAGTAGTGATGGGTCATTCGCGAACAAGCCGGCTCTAAGAGCCGGCTCTTTGCTGCGAACGACAAGAGCTGGTGCTCAGTTTAACCACCCTGGCGTTCTGATTAAATCGCCAGGGTGGCTGCGGGAGGGTTTTTTTTAAATAAAAAAAAAACTATTTCATGCAGCCAACTGAAAGTTGGCTGCATGAAAGCCCACTAGAGGGCGCTCCGGAGGCGTTCTTCCGATCGCCTCCGGCGGCCAGAAGTAACACGGAAGGCCGCAATAAGCGGCCTTCCGTGTTTCGCTTACCTCGTCGCCATGGCGACGAGCGGAGTGACGTCATGGACGTCAGCCGACGTCCTGACGTCAGCCGCCTCCGATCCAGCCCTTAGCGCTGGCCGGAACTGTTTGTTCCGGCTACGCTGGGCTCGGGCGGCTGGGGGGACCCTCTTTCGCCGCTGCACGCGGCGGATCGCTGCGCTGCAGCGGCGATCAGGCAGCAGACGCGGCTGGCAAAGTGCCGGCTGCGTGTGCTGCTTTTTATTTCATTAAAATCGGCCCAGCAGGGCCTGAGCGGCAGCCTCTGGTGGTGTTGGACGAGCTGAGCTCGTCCAGACCACTCAGCTGGTTAAAAAGAGCCGATGCCTGTGAGTCACTCACCAGTGCACTCTGCTCTGTAATAAAGGGAGCTGAGGCATGCCGGGAGATGTAGTCCTCCTCCTGTAGCTTGTAGGGGTGTATGGGGCGGAGCAGAGCAGCAGCAGGAGGGATTGCCCCACTCAGAGAAGCAGCCTGGAGTTGTCATGGAGACGGGGCAGGGCTTTTCTTCCGCATCTGGGTGGCTTCTAATGATATTAAATGAAGAGCCGTTTGAGAGCCACATGAGCCGCCTCTTTAATGGGAGACGAGCCAAAAGAGCTGATGCTCTTAGGGCTCGTTTCCACTACAGCGAATCTGCATGCGTTTCCTGCATGCAGATTCGCTCAACCAATACAAGTGGATGGCGCCGTTTCCACTTGGCAGGAATTCTGTGCGGCTCGCTATGCAGAAAAGATCTACACAGCAGAGCCGTCAGATTTCGCACGCCGCACACCCGCACGCGAATCGTTGGTCATGTAACTAAATAGGAAAACCGCAAGCACTTGAGTCTTGCGGTTTTCCCGGTGTTTCCGCGTGAGATTTCGTTTAAAAACCCATGTCAATGTTTGCCGGCATTGACATGGTTAAAATCGCATTGTTAAAATCGCAAACGATTCCGCGTGAAAATCTGCATGGAAACGTCAACGAATCCGCAACCGTATGCGCATTCGTCAACGCGTTTTCCGCGAGCAAATCGCGCCGCCCAAGTGGAAACGTACCCTCAAAAGAGCCGGAATTCCCATCACTAGAATGAAGCTCCAGGTAAGTAAGGCTTAACTTTTAATGTAGGAACACACTAGGCAAAATCACATATGCGTTTTCCACTATGTGCTATGGAAAACGCATATGTGATTCTGCCTAGTGTGTTCCTACCCTTACCTTTCAGCTTAGATATCCTATCAGGGCCTATCCGCACTCGTCAGTTTTTCTTTGCATTTCCTTCATAGGAAAACTGAGAACCAATGTTCATCAATGGGCTAGCTCACACTTGAATGCATTTTTCAAAGGCAGAAAAATAATTGACAGTAATGCAGCAATGTCAGACAACTCATGCAGAAAAACTGATGCAGAAAATGTATAGACAAGTGTGAATCTAGCCAAAGGGCCTGTTTCCACTACACGCAGATTGGATGCAGAATAGTTGCAGAAAAACTGACTCCAATGAATGCCTATGGGAAAATCTGCATCAGAAAAATCGCGTTTAGTGGAAACAGGCTGATAGACATTCATTGGAGTCAGTTTTTCTGCATCCAATCTGCGTGTAGTGGAAACAGGCCCTAAATCAGAATAAGAGTATACGCACATATGTATTAAAATACTTTGACTAACCTTGTTTTATAAATGCATTTTCATTGGGATTGTAAAGAAAAGTTTGTTATAAAGCAGTAAATACTAACAGGTGGAATCAGGCGACGCTTTTTCCCACTAAATTGCATTGGTATCCTCACCATCAAAATGGCGATAATATAAACACAGACACCCAGTGCTGTTTTTGACCAAAGACATTCAAGGCCATTGCCTGGAGCGCAATTATGGCTGGCACTGCTACAATTCCTGCCAAAGCTGTTGCTTCCATGCTCCACTGGCTCATCACGCCTCCTGTTGCCCAGGTTAATTGCAAGGCAATTAGAAAATATGCTTCCCTCCACTCTCCCCGCCCACCCCATATCATCACCCTCATGTGCTCTACTGGCTCTTCCTGAGTCTGGTTTGTGTCCCGCTCCGCCCATCCTCACTGAGAGTGTGTGTGTGCCGGTGCCGCTCCGGCCAGCTTTGCCCCTCAACCCCCCCCCCCCCCATGTGACTGCAAGTTACCGGCTCTGAAACATATGGACTCAGTGCTGGGCAGTCTAAACAGCCTGGCCTGCAGAATCAGCTTTTCCTGGAGAGGAAGCAACAGATCTGAATCTTGTAAGCTGAAGCCTGCAAGAAAGGCGCTAGTGAGGCAGAAGCAGTGCTGTATAGCGGGTGACATAATGATTCATACACATATGCACTATTGATGTGCCCATGCTGTTCTTATAGGCACATCAGTGAGTGCACAGCATGTGGTTCACTGTGCACACTGCTGTATATCTGTTATGAACCTCACTGACAGTGGAGCTGGTGGTGACCACTCTGTGCAGCATATACAGGAGAGGAGACAGTAGATATCGGCAATAATGTTTATTGAAAAGTGCAATAAATATATACAACAGTGAAAAGTGGTAAGTATGAACCATACCAACACAGTAAAACAATCCCATATGCAAACATCACACACTAAGCAATGCTGGCTCCTGTCTCCAGGCATAAGGATTGGTAATGAGCAATAAGAGACCAAGGGCTTGATTCACAAAGCGGTGCTAACCTACTTAGCACGTCTAAAGTCTTTAGACGCGCTAACCAGGGTGCTAAGTAGGTTAGCACCGGATTTCTCAATCAGATCGCGCGCTAACTTTGCGTGCGCAAAGTTTTACGCGCGCAAAGGTTTACACGCGCTAAGTCCCATAGGCTTTAATGGGCACTTCGCGCGGAGCGCCCTGCGCTCTGTGCAGTACACGCGTAAAGTTTTACGCGCATAAAGTTTTATGCGCGGAAAGCTTGTTTAGACGTGCTAAGGGGGTTTTCACAGGCGTGCTAACAGTTAGCACCACTTTGTGAATCAAGCCCCTAGTAAGCATGCAAACTGTATTCTCATTCTGTTTACCAGTCCAGTAGATCGATCCATCAGCATTGGGGAAGTGCCTTGCAAGGGGAATGGGGGAAGAGCAGATTCTTCTTAAGGCTCTTACCCAACTTGTGATTGAGTCCGCAATTCTTTCGACGACCGATGATTTTTTTGAGCAACGAGCAATCCTCAACGTTGTAAGCTAGCTTGCTTGAAAATCTAATTTTTAGAGTGGTGCAGTGAACTTAATGTCTTCTTGCGACTCGAATGAAGAGAATCGGGTCCCTGCATCCTCTTTCAGCTCATGTAATAAAATTCAGAGTTTATTTGGTACTGGAAATAAGTTCACCAGAACACTTCAAGACACAAAAATATGGATATTTTGCAGATGAATAGTGGAAAATTCTGTGTTTCTAGACACTGCAGACATTTTTAAATATTTAAATAACAGTATCAGGTGGTTGTGGGCACCATGCTGGTGGACATGGGGTCAATGATGACAAAGGAGAGACTGCTTAGCTCTGAAATGATCGTCTGCTTTGCAATCTATGGGAAAATAATCAACACCTGTCACTTTATAAGTAGTGCACAGATCTGTACCTTATTCATGTATTTGTGTAAGCTGACACAGTGGTCCAGCACACACTGAGAAAGGTGTGTAGGTCACAACACGGTATAATTCCTGTAGAAGAAAATCTAATTATTTTGGTGTCACTGGGTGCTAATGCCACACTGCTTCCTTTCATGAAAGGTGTCCCTGTTTATGTATTTTACTTCCAGTAGTGTAAATAAATCAACAAACACATTTTCCATGGTTACACCAGTGGCCTCAATTCACGGAGCATTATCAAACGTTTATCAAACACTTTATCAAACGTTTGATAATTTACCTCATGGGTAAAATCTCACTAAGGTGTTATATATTTGTTGAACGTTTTATCGGTAAAACATTCGATAAATATATAACACCTTAGTGAATTTAAAATGAGATTTAACCCATGAGGTAAATTATCAAACGTTTGATAAAGTGTTTGATAAACGTTTGATAATGCTCCGTGAATTGAGGCCAGTGTCTAGCATAGTACCTCCCCCCCTTTAGTATTTCCAGCTTGATTGTGCAGTCTCACTGTCCTCTTGCCGACTAGAACATTCTCTCTCTCTTTTTTTTTTTTACCAAAGACATTGAACTACTTTTGTCAAAGACATTTGCATGATCTTGTTTTTGTTGTGAGCTCCTTGTATGTCCTCCTTGTGTGTTAACCCCATTTGTCATTGTGCATTGTTGCGTAATAGTTTGGTGCTTTATTAATACAATAAATAGTAACAATAACACATATACCGGTATGTCAATATGAGGAACCAATAATCTCTGTTTTATTTGAAGTGTTATTTGTATCTGCTGGATTCATGTAAGTTTCAGCAAAAGTCCTTTCACATTTTGCAATATGATTGTTTTTTTTTCTGCCTTTTTAGTTCCTCAAATGCTAGTTATTAGCTTGACTGAGTGAATTACCATCTATCTGTTTTACCCTGGTGCTTACCTTACCCTGCTCTCTGTGATTATGTTGCCATGTGACCTGTATTAAGGATTTTTGGGAAAGGATAATGGATCATATTATTGCCCATAGCAATCTAGCTGTGCCAGACTGTGTTCTTTGTGTACAATGTTCCTACAAAATATTTATATTGTTTCTTGAGTCTTAAGGTGTTATTAAGTGTAAAAAGGGCCCTCTAGTATGCAATGTTTGCATTGTAATGTGTGTGGCTAGTTCTGCTCGTAGAGACCACTTCTAATCCTACAGCGAACGCCTTCAGCGTATCCGCAGAGCACAGATGACTTACGTGAAAGAGCCGGTGTGAGCTGTAAACCCTCCTCCAACTGTTTATATATTTATAGGTAAGCAGAATAAAGAGATGCTATTTATATCAGCAGGGAAACATCATCAACGTGGAATCCTAACAACGCTAAAGTCACAACCTCAAAATGCGGATTGTGAGGATGTGAGCTCAGAGATCTGGCAATGGCCCTTCCCGCATTTTGTTGGCGTGTTTGGCTTGGAGGATTATTAACCCATTCGCGTTCCGTCGTTTTTATGTGAGAAATGTTCACCTCCCATTCATTAGCCTATAACTTTATCACTACTTATCACAATGCACTGATCTATATCTTGTTTTTTCCGCCACCAATTAGGCTTTCTTTGGGGGGTACATTTTGCTAAATGCCACTTTACTGTAAATGCATTTTAACAGGAAGAATAAGAAAAAAAATGGAAAAATTCATTATTTCTCAGTTTTCCGCCATTATAGTTTTAAAATAATACATGCCTCCATAATTAAAACTCACGTATTGTATTTGCCCATATGTCCCGGTTATTACACCATTAAAATTATGTCCCTATCACAATGTATGGCGACAATATTTTATTTGGAAATAAAGGTGCATTTTTTCCATTTTGCATCTATCACTATTTACAAGTTTAAAATAAAAAATATATAGAAATATTTCATCTTTACATTGATATTTAAAAAGTTTAGACCCTTAGGTAAATATTTACATGTTTTTTTTTTTTATTGTAATGTTTTTTTTTTTTTTTTATAGTAAACATTTTATTTGGGTACTTTTGGGAGGGTGGGAGGTAAACAATACATTTATAATGTAAATGTGTGTTAATTCTTTTTTTTTTTTTTTTTTTTTTTTTACAGGTGTAGTATTACTTTTTGGCCACAAGATGGCGGCCATGAGTTTGTTTACATGACGTCACTCTAAGCGTAGCACACGCTTAGAGTGATGCATCGGGAAGGAGACAGCCAGAAAAAGCACAGCTTCGGAGAGAAGCTGTCGCTTTTTCAGCGGGGGAGAGGAATCAGTGATCGGGCTCCATAGCCCGATACATTGATTCCTTGGCTACCGAATCCGTGGCCGGGAGTGCGCATGCACGCGCACGATCGGCCGCGGGAGCGCGCGGTAGCGCGCATGGTTCCTGGACGTAGAAACTACGTCCAGGAACCAAAATAGGTTAAGGTTCATAGACACCTACCAACTGATAAGTCTGATAAGAAGTCAATCCACCAGTTGGATTGACTTCTTATCAGCTGTTTGAACAATACTTTTTTTAGTTGTTTCAACTTGCTTCACAACAAAAATTGTAGTTTGGCAGATAGTTGGTGGGTGTGTATGAACCTTAATGGTAGGCATACACAGCAGTGTACTTTCTTATCAAACTGATGGCTCGATTGATAATTTCTGACGTGTCCGATGATCGCGTGGATCGATTCCCAGCTCGATCCCCGCGGGCGGACAATGGGCAAAAACGAATCGCTGATAAGGAAGTGGCCGCGGGGATAAGCGGGAATCGATCCGCGCGGACGAGCTGGGAAGCGCTGGCATCGAGCCACTAACTCGATACCGGCGCATTATCACGCCATGTATGCCAGGCATTACTCTGCAACAGAGATAAGAGTGTAGTGCTAGGATTACTATCTCTAGTAACAGCAGCGGTTAATTCTAGGCAGAAGCATTGTCCTGTGTCCAGGGATTATATGTGCTCTGTCTCCAGCCACGGCTGCCAAGGGTGGAAAACAAAACAGATATAATTTGTCACAGCAAGAGAAACTGACTGAACAAGTACACTATGAAGTGCAGCCCAACATGGGTATGGGTTACCAGGTGTGGCTGTAGAAGCAGGATCCAGGGGGCTTGTACCTGGTACAGTGGTTGGATAGTGTAATGGTTAAAGAGAACCCGAGGTGGGAATTACTAATACTATTGGGGCACAGAGGCTGGTTGCGCACACTAAGACCAGCCTCTGTTGCCCCATCGTGTGCCTCCATGTCCCCCCTGCTCGCCGCTATAGACCCCGCAGTGCTGGCGACACGCAGCGCATCGCCAGCACAATGTTTACCTTAGCGCTGTCAGTCAGCGCCGTTCCCCCGCCTCCACCGCATCGCCGCTACCCGCCCGCGTCACTTCTCTCCTATCAGCGGGAGGGAAGGGACACAGGCGGGTGCGCCGATGCGGAGGAGGCGGGGGAGCGGCGCTGACAGACAACGCTAAGGTAAACATTGTGCTGGCGACACGCTGCGTGTCGCCAGCACTGCGGGGGCTATAGCGGCGCACAGGGGGGACATGGAGGCACACGATGGGGCAACAGAGGCTGGTCTTAGTGTGCGCAACCAGCCTCTGTGCCCCAATAGTATTAGTAATTCCCACCTCGGGTTCTCTTTAAAGGACAACTGTAGTGAGAAGTATATGGAGGCCGACTCTTGCACAGGACAGAAGGAAAACACAGAGAAAAGCTCACTGTATATATTTAGAGAGTTTAGCCTGTCTAATTCTTCCTCATCTGTGACTAATCTCATGTTGTAATTAGTTCTTAGCTGTGTCAGCTGGCTGCCTCGGCAGAGCAGATAATTTGTAAGCACAGGATGTTAACCCTATGTCTGCTTCCATGAATGCCGGAAGAAGACACACTGCAGATTAATTGCAGGATTTGCATCAGCTGTAAGAAAGAAATGTTTTTCTTTAAAAGTTATTATGCTGTTGCTTATCTTTATAGAACTGAGAGGAAGTCTGTATTAAGCAATACCAGTTATCTGACAGCCCTGCTGATCTATTTGGCTGCAGTAGTGTCTGAATCACACCTGAAGCAAGCATGCAGCTAATTTTGTCAGGTCTGACAAAAATGTCAGAAATATGGCAACCTCCATATAGCGCTCACTTTAGTTGTCCTTTAAGGGCTCTGCCTGACCTGGCTTCAAATCTCGGCCTTTCCTATCCAGTAAGCCAGCACCTATTCAGTAAGGAGTATTTCGGCACAAGACTCCCTAACACTGCAGGATGGCCTCTTGAGTGCGCCCTAGTGGCTGCCTCCCAAGCATTTTGAGTCCTACAGGAGGAAAGCACTATACAAATGTTGGAATTGTTGTTAGTACACACCATGCAATTTCTCATTAGATTGATGGGTCGAATAGATAATTCCAGCACGGTGGCGTAGTCGTTAGCGCTCTCGCCTTGCAGCGCTGGGTCCCTGGTTCGAGTCCCAGCCAGAGCACTATCTGCAAGGTGTTTGTATGTTCTCCCCGTGTCTGTGTGGGTTTCCTCCGGGCACTCCGGTTTCCTCCCACATCCCAAAAACATACAGATAAGTTAATTGGCTCCCCCCTAAAATTGGCCCTAGACTACAGTACTTACACTACATAATACATACATAGACACACGACAATAGTAGGAATTAGATTGTGAGCTCCTTTGAGGGACAATTAGTGTATATATACTGTACAGCGCTGCGTAAGATGTCGGCGCTATATAAATACTAAATAATAATAATAATGTCCGATCTGCTCCCAATCAACAACGGGATCAATTTTCAGTTCACTAGTGCACAAAATCAATCCCAGTCTCGATTGGGAGCAGATCGGACATGACAGAAATGATCAATTTGACCCATCAATCTGATGGGAAATTCTATGGTGTGTACCTGAGGCTAACCTCGGGTCAAAAAACACAAACTTAACTAAGAAGAGGGAAGCCTCTGGATCCTGTACAGGCTTCCCATGCTGTCCTCCAGACCCCTGTTGCTGAGCACTGACAACACAAAGAAATAGAGCTTTTTGGATTGAAGATCGGGGCTATCCTCCTCTTCATGCTACTTCTCAGGTGTGGCCGTACTTGCAAAAGTCACATACTTATCTACTTACCATACTTACCTAAGTGGACAGACGTCAGAGAGAGTGGACAAAGCAGATACTTGTACCTTCTGTGTATTCAGTCCAAGGGCCAAATCTAGCCACACCTGTAAAAATCCAGAATGTTATTAACATTAGGGGATGCAGACCTTTATTCTATTCACTTTTTCTCTTGAGTTTTCTTCTAGAACATACATATCAAACTCCGGCCCGCGGGCCAAATCTGGCCCTCAGAGCCATTAAATTTGGCCCTCAAGAGGTATCCCCACTTTGCATTATGTTTGGCCCACTCTAGATCACCAGGGAAGCTATATTGGAGGCGAAGCCCTAGAACACCAGGGAAGCCATATGGTGGAGGTAGGGGGAAAGCACTAAACACTAGGGAACTGTATGGGGGAGGGTGGGGTCAACTGGACACCAGGGATCTGTGTATGGGAGGGAGGAACACTAGACACCAGATAACTGTATAGAGGAGGGAGGAGGACCACTAGACACCAGGGACCCGTATAGGAGTTGGAGGGGAGTAATTGGACAACAGGGATCTGTGTATGGGAGGGAGGACCACTAGACACCAGGGACCCATTTAGGAGTTGGAGGGGAGTAATTGGTCACCAGGAAACTTTATGAGGTAGCCAGTAGACATTGAGGTTGGCCCGCAGCTAGGTCCCAGTGTCCAATGTCCGCCCACTTTGTATTTGAGTTTGACCTCCTGCTCTAGAAGATCATTTTTTATTTCCTCTTTAAAATAACTTTTCAGCACTTTGCAATAGGAAAAGTAGCAAAAAGTAGGTGAAAAAGTACTATCAAAATTTTGAGTATTTTCTTGCTTGCCGGTGGTTTAGAAGGCATTTTATTAACAAGGTATGAACATAACACCTAGAAGAAAAATCAGGAGAAAAAGTTACCGTAAATTGCATATGGGCCAAAGAATCAAGAGGGCTGTTCTGGGGCCCTGGGTTTGGAGATTGGAGAAAACTGGAAGAGGGACTCACTGTCAGTTTAGCTACAGCAAAAAACAGGTTCTCTTCAGCCAGTAGGTATTGTTATTGCAGGGGTCTTCTCATAACTTTGTCTTTAGAGGATGTAGATTAGAGGAGTTGCTGGAAAGGCATAAACCAGGAGGAGGCCAAGGTTGAGTACATCAGACGATGTATGGGCAGCTCAATCAAGAGAAAGATCTCTCTCTTTGTTTGAACCTAATTGGATAGAGATCTGTTGCCTGCCTATACACCACAGGCCGGTTCCTGATAAATTTCATGCTGAAATCGATCTGGCATGGGCTTGTGATGCCACATTTCCTGCCCGACGCTGTCGCTCAGTGTTAAATGTGCCCCTCTGGTGCACTATACTTTACCTGTCCACAATCCGCATACACGCACCCCACGTGGCTGCCAGCGTATACGTGGACGCGTATGTGATGTTACTCTAGCAATCACATGGGGCCCGCAGCCAGTGGCGGAAAGGTAACGTATAGTGCCCTGGATGGCACATTTAACATTGGGGGACAGCCCCTCACTTGTCCTGATATTGCTACCACTACAGGGCACCTGACTAACCATGACTACCCGACATCTTGCAGCATGCCCGATCGACATGCTCGGCCCAAGATTGGTTGCATCTTCAATCATGCATGTACTTGGCAGTACCAATTTTTATCCAGTTTAATAATCATTACTGAATCTAATGGTCAATCAGCCGCCAAGTCGCTAGATGTAGGAGTACCTTAACTGTAAGCATATAGACCTCTTCTTCTTTAGAATGGACTACCCTCAGTTCTCAGAGATTTGAAAAGGAAAAGGAGATGGGACATGATCAGCAAGGCCGGACTACCTAGTCTACACACCATATGCCCCACTCCCACTGGCTACCATTTGTGGCTACATACGTTCAGTGATTAAGGAACTACTGAGTTCCCTTTGGGAATATTCTTTAGGAAAGAGAATTTCAACCCTGTTCTAAAGTACCACCAACTGTGCATGTTTTGTGGAAATCCACAGAGGTAGTTAATCAGCTCTGCTGTGCTGAGACACTAATTACCTCACCTGTGCATGTTTGTGATTTTCTGCAAAACCTGTACTGTTGGTGGGACTTGAGGACTGGGTTGAAAAGCCCTGCTCTAGGCTGCACCACCAGTCTAGTGGTAACTTAATTGCCATATTAAATCAAATTGCTTAAAGAAGTCATCAAGAAATTCATGCTACCCATAGTACTACTTACCCAAGGCCTACTCCAGCCCCTGGCAGCCGCTATGTTCCTTGCCGCAGCTCTGCTGGCCCCTGTTCCCTAACTGTGCGCAGGACGACCTCCAAGTCATGTTCTACTGCGCACTATCAATCACCTCCATGTGGTCCGGACTGTACTGCGCAGGTGCAGAACTACTACGCCTGCACAGTTCATTCTGGACCACATGGAGGCAATTGACAGCGGCACAGTAGAGGATGACCTGGAGGTCATCCAGCGCACCGTTGTGGAACGGGGGCCAGCGGAGAGGGACATAGCGGTTGCCAGGAACTGGAGGAAGCCCCAGGTATGTAATTCTATGGGTAGCATGAGTTGCTTGAAGACTCCTTTAAAGATTTAGCTTGTCCCATTAAAGGAAAAATTCCATCATCAGTGGGTCCGTTGTATCGTAGAGATTGTTGCAGAAAAGGTCCCAGTTAGACATAAACACAATCTTGAGAACTGAGTGGAGCGTAAAAGCTCTAAGAAAAATATTTTTTTTTTTTATGAGAGGGAGACTATATGTCATATTGGCCTCAATTCACTAAGTTTATCTCCTGTCTTTAATAACTCTTCTGAGCTGTTTCTACAGTTATCACCATATTAGTGAACAGGCGTCCTTCAGATCTATGGGGATTCAAAAATTTTTTGACTATACAGAAAGGTTTATAACTGACCATCTTTGGCTTTTGTAGGGTAACAAACTTGTTGAGACTTTTCAGATTGGTGATTGGGCGTCAGCATAAGGATTCTGGAACTAAGTGTACTGGTGAATAAACGCTGCTAGCTTTATGAGAGTGAGGCACTTCTACTGCAGCCTCTTGAGAAATTGTGTCTTTCACATATTGAATCAGGCACAGGGGCATAACTAGAGGGGAGAAGCCCCTGCAATCTCATGGGGGAACAGAGCTATGGAGGGCCCCAACTACTAACCTTCCCTTCCTCTCATACAGGGGACTACGGTATACTTCAGATCAGCTGTTTTTGTGGCTACACTTGGTATGTGTGTGAAGATCATGATGTCCACACTTGTTTTATGACCCCTGTGAGATGTGCCCCAAGGCCGTGAAAAGCACAAAGGAAAGGGGTGTGAACATGGGGGGGGGGGATGGTCCACCAAAGTTTTGCTCGGGGCCCCCATGGATTGTAGTTACACCACTAATCAGGCACCTTCTTTTGGGTTGCACAGGAGGAGGTAGGTGTAATTATACCTACACATGTGGGGATAGGTGCTGTGTGAAAGGCTCATTGTGGGATCTGGGAGCCCCCGTTAGCCCCCTTGCTAGTGTCAGTGAAAGCAGCTCTCAGTAGTTCCTACTAGTGGCGGGCGTCTGTCTTGTGCTGCGGGATTAAGCATCCGAATCCCCATAGCCATGCCATGCACAGCTATAGGGATTTGGATGCGTTGTCCAGAATTCTGATGTAGTGCTTCCGTTTTTTTCCCTATATGCAATTTGGAAAACAGCCTATTATTTCAACGCGCTGTGATTCTGGATCTAGATCTGTGCATGTGAAATCAGGCACAAAAACCCCTAGTGGAAAGGGGGGTCTTAAAGTGTACCTGAGACTGTAAAAGGAAAACATTTGATAATTACCTGGGGCTTCCTCCAGCTCCATAAGCACTGTAAGTCCCTCACTGTCCTCCCAAATGCCTCCGTTCTTTGGCTATCAGTCCCGATAATCTGGCTCAGTCACGCTAGTCAGTCTCTTCGGGACATGCGCGGCTCCTCGGCGCATGTGCAGAAAAGCCCGACTGGCACAACTCAGCCAGTTACTGGGACCGCTAGCAGCCTTCGGGAGATTTGGGCACAGGGTAAAGCTGATGAACAGCTCACTCTGCTCCTCCAACGTTAATTACTATTCACCTTCCAGGCCACCATGGATAGTGGGGGAAAGACGCAATTTGTCTTCCAGCTATTTCTGGTGGTCGATTTACAGTGTTTTAATAGTATTTTGCGCTGTCTTTTGACGGCCCTCAAATTACTCACTGAGCGCCGCTATAGCCGTAATTCCTATTATGGCCTATGGTGGCGCTGGCTAGACCCAAATCTCCTATGCTGTTTTTACAGTGCTGGGCCTTAACCTCCCTGGCGGTAAGCCAGAGCTGAGCTCGGGCTAAGCCGCCGCGGAGGATTTCTCAGGCCCTGGTGGACCGCCAGGCCCTGGGGAAGCCAAACAGGAAATCCCGTTCTGAAAAAAATCCCGTTCTGAATGGGATTTCCTGTTTGCTCTGATCGCCGGAGGCGATAGGAAGGGGAGGGGGGATGCCGCTGCACAGCGGCTATCATGTAGCTAGCAGTAGGCTAGCTACATGATTTGAAAAAAAAAAATTTAAGAGCTGCGCTGCCCCCTGGCGGTTTTATTACACCACCAGGGAGTTTAAAGGAAACCTGAATGAACTTTAAAAAAAGAGTTTCACTTACCTGGGGCTTCTGCCAGCCCCCTGCAGCCGCCCTGTGCCCATGCCGTCTCTGAACGATCCCCCGCCTCGGGTAAGCTCCTTTATCGCCGACTTGCAAGTCAATGGCCACTGCGCCTGCGTGGCCCTGGCCGTGTGCGTCCTCGTTCGAGCTCCCATCGCCCGGAACATTCTGCACAGGCGCAATATGAAGTTTTCTCATACTGTGCAGGACGCTCCCGGCAATGCAAGCGCAAACGAGGACGTGTGCAGCCAGGTGCAGGACGCTCCCGACAATGCAAGCGCAAACGAGGACGTGTGCGGCCAGGATTGCACAGGCACAGTGCCAATTGACTTGCAAGTCGGCGATCATGAAACTTGGCTGTGGCAGGTTTACCGGAGGATCGCCCTGTGACAGCGGGGGCACAGGGCGGCTGCTGGGGGCTGGCAGACGCCCCCAGGTAAGTGAAACACTTTAAATTCAATTCAGGTTTCCTTTAAGGTATTCATATTTTCAGCTTTGTTTTATTCAGAGATGGTCTTCCATACCTTTTTTTTTTTTTCGCAGGGGCAAAATGGTCCTCTGTGTATCTTGTTTCTGGTGAGCCAGGTGCTGCATCCTAAGGTAGTGGCCCATAGATTTCCATGGCAGGTTTGTTTGTCCCAGAATGCCAGTGGGTTGAACTTTGCGGAGCGGTCTAGGGTAGAGGGAAGAAGGGGAGACTGGTCAGGTGATCACACTTTTTCAAAGCAAAAAGATATTTAGAGACATTTGCATTGATGCATAAGAAAGGTTACTGCACTGGCAAGCAAACCTGGCTGCATGGAAGTCAGCTGTATACTAACACTCTCTACTGGCACTAAATACAAAATAAGGCTCCACAACCAAAAGAGGGCAACAGGCAGCGGCTACTTATTATGCACTCTTTACCTCCCTATTATGCCGGACTGTTCTAAAATTCGCAAGAAGTGAGGACACAACAACAAAAAGTTTATTTGCATTTGAAATCCTGGATCCTGGCCACATTCTCTCATTTTCTGTCACATCACGAGTCTTTAATGCCTGGTACACACTATGAGATTTTCACGCAGATTTACTGTCAGATCGATAATTTTCAACATATCCGATTTGATTTCCAATCGTTTCCAGTTTTCTGTTCATCTCCATCGGAAAACGAACGGAAAATGAGCGGAAAACAATCGGAAATCAGATCGGACATGTTTGAAATAATCGATCTAACAGTAAATCTGCCAGCCGCCCACACCCTCAGTTCGCCCTCAGACCCCCCTGATCACCTCCTCAGTGCATTATTTACATATGTTCTCCCCTCTAATCATCCACTGATCACCCATCAATCACTCCGTCACCACCTGTCACTGCTACCCATCAGATCAGACCCTAATCTGCCCCTTGCAGGTACCCAATTATCCGTCCCACACCCTCAGATCGCCCTCAGACACCCCCTGATCACGTCCCCAGTGCATTGCTTGCATCTATTCCCGCCTCTAATCACACCCTGAGACACCTATCAATCACCTCCTGTCACCCCCTAGCACACCTACCCATCAGATCAGGCCCTAATTTGTCCCGTGTAGGCTCCTGATCACTAGGCCAAACCCTCAGATCCCCCTCAAGCCCCCTTCCGATCACCTCCCCAGTGCATTGATTGCATCCATTCTCGCCTCTAATCACCCCCTGAGACACCCATCAATCACCTCCTGTCACCCCTAGCACTCATATCCATCAGATCAGGCCCTAATCTGCCCTCTGCGGGCTTCTGATCACCCGGCCAAACCCTCACCCGCCCCACCGCAGTGACAGCATTTTTTACGACTTAATTGTGGCTGAGACCAACCGTTATGCCACACAATACGCAACCGCCAATCCAAGAAGCTACCATGCCCAGCCTGGTAGTGATTATGCTATGCACGATTCCTGCTGCTAGGCACTGTTATGCCCCCTATCATGGTATGTTTCTGCTGTTAGGCTCTGCTACGTTCTGTATTATGGACTGTTTCTGCTGCCAGGCACTGCTACGTACAGTATTATGGACTGTTTCTGCTACTAGGCACCGCTACGCACAATATCACGGACTGTCTGCTGCTTAGCACTGTATGCACATTATCATAGACTGCTCTGCTGCCAGGCACTGTGATGCACAGTATCAGGGAGTGATCTGCTGCTGGGCACTGTCGCACTACATATTATGGTTAGTCCCACTGCTTGGCATTGTTATGCACCATACTATAGACTGTGCCAGGCACTTCTCCGTGGACTGTACGGCTCGGCAGTGTGCGCATTGGATCGTGAACTGCACTGTACTGGCCTGTGTGGTTTTATACTGCACTGGAATGTTGAACTGTTCCCTGCATACCTGCCAGGAGTGCACTCGCTCAGTCTTTGGCTTCACCTGTTCCAGTCATTTGCTTCACCTGCTCCACTACTATGGTGCACTGTTACCTTAGGCCTAACTTGTAGTGCGGCGCACTGTTACCTTGTTATCCTGGCCACTGTGGGGGCAGTGCTCCAAGCTCTGTCCCGCTCTGCTGCCGGACCATGTCTTACGTGCCACTTCACCTCTCCCCACGTACCACCTACACCAGATCACAACTTCTCAGGTGAGAATACACTACAGCCCTGCACCCAGAGGACAGACTCCTTTCCGATTCTGTCTGGAGACACGTTCAGAAAATAACATGCAAGCGACGGAGGGGCTGCCGGGCGGGTGCACGTGCGAGGCTGCAGAGGAAAGGCCTGAGGTCGGCCATACCAGCAGTCCTCCTGGCAAACGTTCGCTCCCTCCCCAACAAGCTAGATGAACTGCGACTCCTCGGGCAAGGAGGGACCTTGGCAGCAACACCCCAATCTTCTGTTTTACAGAAACATGGCTACATGACAACATCCCTGACAATGCCCTTCACCTCCCAGGCTTCAACCTCATCCGGGCAGATCACGATAGCACCCTCTCTGGGAAAAAGAAAGGGGCAGCATCTGCTTCTACATCAGCCCCGCTTGGTGCTCCAACACCTTTGTACTCGCCAAGAAATGCTCACCAGAACTTGAACTTCTCCTGATTAACTGCAGGCCTTTCTACTCTCCCAGAGAGTTCTCATCCTACGTCCTTGTCGGATTGTACATCCCACCCGATGCCGATGTCAAAGCTGCCCTGCACGTCCTTAGCGACACGGTCACGCACTGGGAGACAACCCTCCCAGATGCATTGTTCATCATCCTGGGAGACTTTAACAAGGCCAACCTCCGCCAAGAGCTCCCACGCTTTCATCAACACATCGCCTGCCCCACCAGGAACGCAAACACTCTCGACCACTGCTACATGGTCTTGAGAGACGCTTACAAAGCCACCCCATGGGCAGCTCTAGGCTCATCCGATCACTGTCTCATCCACCTGATACCTACCTACAGGAGGCGCCTAGAAACTGCTAAACCAGTCCTGAAAACAACCAAGGTGTGGTCAAACGAGGCCAAGCTGCAACTTCAAGCCTGCTTTGACTGCACGGACTGGAAGGCTCTGGAAACTCCAAACCTAGATGAGTGGGCTGACAACGTGAGCTCGTACATCAGTCTCTGCGAGGACTCCTGTGTACCAAAGAAAACGCACAAAGTCTATCCGAACGACAAACCTTGGTTCTCCAAGAAACTCCGGCAACTGCACAGAAGCAAGGAAGATGCACACAAGTCTGGAAACCATGAGGAATACAGGAAGGCAAGGAACATCCTAGACAAGGAATTGAGAATGTTATAATTTAAGTAGGCCTCAGTTATTGGGACTGAGTTTTAGGTAAAAGGCTTGTTCGCAGAATATACCTTTAAATAGAGTTTCTCGTGATGCAGGCAGAAGCATCTCAGTGTCTGCTTGAAGCAAATGATACAAGCAGATACTGAGAAGATGTTCCTAGTCCAAGGTCTTAGGCCTACACTGCCTCAGACAAATGGACTACGGGAACAATCAACATGGGCCATATTTATAAAACATAACATTCTTGCAACTAGGGCATAATATCTTATTGAATATTAATCGAGTAGGTGTGTGTCCTGACATCACAAGGGATCTGAACCAATCATAGATGGCTCAGATGAGGTCACATTTAACTCTTTCTGGTTCATATAAAGAGGGAGCACGGAGGGAAAAGTGTCGGCACTCTACTTTCCAGCTATCCGGCTCTCTATGCTTCCTAGTTAGAATACTAGCTTCCTGTATGTATGATGTAAATATATGTGATGTACATAGGACATAGGAAAGACTATTTATACTTTGAAGAAATCAAACTGTAACACAAGATGCTTAATAAACCCCTTTGAAAGGTGAAGAAGGCTGTCTCCGCTCTATCTCCTGTATGCTGTCGCTGTGAGTTGCAGCTCTGATGAGTTGCTGGTGCCGGAGCTAAAGGTGATTTATTACAGAGAATCGCAAAAAAAGGCTACGGAGACAAGCTGGAGCAGGACCTCTCCTCAAATGACGCACAGGCCGTTTGGCGGGGGCTCAAAGCAGCCACCAACTATAAGCCCCCCCCCCAAAACGCAGCCCCCAGCGCCGAACTGGCGTAAAAACTCAGCGGCTTCTACTGCAGGTTCGAGGAGCAGGAGACTCCGGCGGGGCTTCCAAAACTACAGGTCCCCTTCACTCCACCCCATGTCTCAGCACCACCATGTCAAAACTCGACCCCCCTGGCTGTAAGTGAGACAGATGTGGCATGCCACCTATCTAAACTTAATGCCAGAAAAGCCTCAGGCCTGGATGGGGTGTCGCCGGCCTGCCTGAAAGCTTGCGCACAGCAGCTTGCTCCCATCCTTTCCTTCATCCTCAACAAGTCTCTTCAGAGTGGCAAAGTACCAACATGCTTCAAGAGGTCCACCATCATTCCTGTCCCCAAAAAACAGGGTGCCTCAGACCTTAACAACTTCAGGCCTGTCGCACTCACATCGGTCATAATGAAAACGTTTGAGAAAGCAGTTCTGCCCCTCCTTAAACACAAAACTGAAGCCAAGCTAGACCCGTATCAATTTGCTTATAGGGCAAATAGGTCAACCGACGATGCCATTAACATCTGTCTGGAACTTGTCAACAATCACCTTGACAAACCAAACTCATACGCCAGGGTCCTCCTCCTCGACTTCAGCTCGGCGTTTAACACCATTAGCCCCCATATAATACAAGAGAATCTGGCTGAGCTCGGGGTCCACCCCACTCTTCAACTGTGGATCAAAGACTTTCTTACAAACAGATCTCAGGTTGTCAAGCTGGGCTCCACCTCCTCGCAACCAAAGACCACCAACACAGGGGGCCCTCAAGGCTGCGTCTTGTCACCATTCCTGTACACCAACAATTGCAGATCCTCGGCAAATTCTGACAAGGTAATAAAACTTGCTGATGACACCACCATAGTCGGCCTGATCTCCAACAATGACGAGCAGGAATACCGCCGGCAGGTGGACAGGATTTGCCACTGGTGCAGGGAGAACAAGCTGGTCCTCAACAATGCAAAAACCGTTGAGGTTATCATTGACTTTAGGAAGCACGCCTCCACCCCGCCTCCACTGCACATTGGAGGAACGGTGGTGGAAAGAGTGCCCTGTGTACGCCTTCTGGGCACCACCATCTCCAATAACCTGAAGTGGAAGGCAAACACTGTCTCCACCCAGAGTAAAGCCCAGCAGAGGCTCTACTTCCTCCGCCAACTGAGGAAGTTCGGCATGTCCCAAAAACTCCTGAGGAACTTCTATACCGCAACCATTGAATCTGTCCTCTGCTCCTCCATCCTTGTCTGGTATGCTGGCTCCACCGATAGCGACAGACGCAAACTACAGAGGGTCATCAGGTCAGCGGAAAGGATCATCGGAAACCAATTTCCTGCCCTGGACTCCCTCTATAAGGCCAGACTACGCTCCAGAGCACTGAAGATTGCAAACGATCCCTCCCACCCTGGCCACCAGTTTTTCAGTCAGCTCCCCGTGGGGCGGGGGTATCGGTCCATCGCTACAAAGACCACGAGACACAAAAACAGCTTCTTCCCCTCAACGGTAAATTTGCTGAACGTGATAAACTCTGCTCATGCTCTCCCCCCTTAGGCTGCCCCTGCTCCTCCATGCTGACTTTAGGCATGTAACTCACCCGGTTATGTAAAACAGCGGTTTATGGTTATGTTTAGGTGATGAAGTGAGGGAAATTGTGGTTTATTGTTATGTTTATGTGGTTTATGGCTATGTTTGTGCAATGAAATGTGGTGTACTATGTTCTATGTCCTGATGTCTCTTATGTCTCTATGTATACGCTCTGCATCTGTTGTGCCAAGCCCAATTCCAGGCACGACCCAGTCGTGCTTGGCGAAATAAAAGCGATTCTGATTCTTTTCGGTGGAAACCACTCCAAGCTTCCGAACGTAACATTTTTTTGGGGCCTTCTCCTTAACATGGGTCTAGTCAAAAGGAATGTATTGCGGTCTTATTGGTCTACGCACCCAATACATCACATGCCCATGTTCTCTGCTGCCACGTCCAGGTCACGATTTGAGAACATCCTGCGCTTCCTGCACTTCAGTGCTAATACAACCTGTCATCCAAGAGGCCATCCTGCTTATGACCGGTTCCACAAAATTCGGCCCCTCATAGACCACCTGTTATCAAAATTTGCAGATGCTTATACCCCTGAACAATCATTTTGAGGCATTTGGTTTCCAGACTACTCCTCACGGTTTTGGGCCCCTAAAATTCCAGGGCAGTATAGGAACCCCACAAGTGACCCCATTTTAGAAAGAAGACACCCCAAGGTATTCCGTTAGGTGTATGAGGAGTTCATAGAAGATTTTATTTTTTTGTCACAAGTTAGTGGAAAATGACACTTTGTGAAAAAAAAACAAAAAAACAATAAAAAACAATTTCCGCTAACTTGTGACCAAAAAAAAAATCTTCTATGAACTCCCCATACTCCTAACAGAATACCTTGGGGTGTTGTCTTTCTAAAATGGGGTCACTTGTGGGGCTCCTAAACTGCCCTGGCATTTTAGAGGCCCTAAACCGTGAGGAGTAGTTTGGAAATCAAATGCCTCAAAATGACCTGTGAAATCCTAAAGGTACTCATAGGACTTTGGGCCCCTTAGCGCACCTAGGCTGCAAAAAAAGTGTCACATGTGGTATTGCCGTACTCAGGAGAAGTAGTATAATGTGTTTTGGGGTGTATTTTTACACATACCCATGCTGGGTGGGAGAAATAAAAACTGTCCGTTCGCCCCCAACTGGCCCCGGAAAATCTGTCAGTAGGGGCTAGTTGACGCAGACACACTACGGCCAGGTGCACTCCCGTCACCAGGAATGTTCTGCGCAGTAGTACCGTGCAGACACAGATCGCTCCCAGCAATGTGAACACAGCAGGAGCAGGCGCACTGCCGGGCCGCACATGCGCAGTTGGCCTTGAACTTTCCGGGACCAATTGCAGGCGAATGGGAAGTCAGAAGAGGACGGCGTGGAAACAATCAGACCGGAGGGGGCTGGAGGAAGACCCAGGTATATGTTATGCATATATTTTATTCCTGTAGCCCCATCTCAGGGTCACTTTAACCTTAAAAAAAATGTGGAGGGAAGGTGTCAAATCCGGCTTGCGGAGCTATCAAATTTGGCCCGCAAGGGGTTTCCCCACTTAGCATTATGTTTGGCTCACTCTAGACTACCAGGGAAGCCATATGGGGGAGGCAGGAGGAACACTAGACAGCAGGGAACTGCACAGGGGAGGGAGGCCACCAGACAGTAGGGAACTGTATGGGGGAGGAACCACTAGACAGCAAGGAACTGCACAGGGGAGGGAGGCCACCAGACAGCAGGGAACTGTATGTGGGAAGGAGGAGCTATGAGATATAAGGGAACTGTATTGGGGAGGGAGGACCACTAAACACCAGGGAATTTTATAGGGGGAGGGAGGGAGGACCACTAAAACGCCAGGGAATTTTATTGGGGAGAGAGTTATGACTACTAGACACCAGGAAACTGTATAGTTAGGGAGGGGGCCACTACAGTTTATACTAAACTGTATAAAAGGGAGGGGGCCACTAGACACCAAGTAACTTGATAAGGCAGGAAGGTGAGTTTGGTAATGGAGAAGAGAAAAAGCGTGCACCTTCCATCTTGAAATATTCGTATCTTTTATTGCAGTAGTGAAGATAACATCATTGGACTCTATGTGGTAGTCAAAAGAATACTTAACATACCATTATGTAGAACGGTGGAGGTAGAGGAGGTGGGTGGCGGGTGCGGATGGCGGAGAGCGACGGCCGTTTCGTGTCTCAGGGACACTTGGTCACGCTGCGTTCCACCTGGATATGGAGGAGCGACTGATTCCGGATTATGACGGAGACAAGCACCGCCTCTTCCGGAACAGCCGTTCCCTCCGTGATTGGAGCAGCGGTGATGGCCAAGTCGGGCACGTCAGGCGTCATGCATCTATTGGGTACGTCCATACGGACGTCCGCATTGGGAACTACATTACCCATAAGTCCAAGGCAGAGCGTATACATTAAAGGTCTGCCATACATACTATATTAGTAACAAAATCCCAAAAAATGGGTAAGGACTGGACACTGGAGACGTTTGTCATCCGATAGTCCTGGGTAAAGTAGTTTCAATTATATAGTGCAAAAAGGCGGGTTATATTTACAAAACCCACCAATCACGCCTGTGCTGTCAGATCTGGCCAGCCTCGCATGATAAAACTGTGTCATTATATTTTAAAGTGACAGTGACTCGTTATAGTGAACCAAACAATTAAAAACAAATTGGACACTCAGCAGCTGTTAATGGGCATGTAGATGATATCAAAAATTAAAAAAGAAGAAGGGGGAGGATTTCTTCCATTCCTTTACAATTAGGGGATAAAAGACGAGGGAGATCTGATGGATGCATAAATTTCACGGAAATATGTGATAGCCCCTAACCACTCCAACTTGTGCAGCCATAGTCATAGCCACCCTAGTTCATTCAAAACGTGCCCGACTTGACGTGCCCGACTTGGCCATCACCGCTGCTCCAATCACGGAGGGAACGGCTGTTCCGGAAGAGGCGGTGCTTGTCTCCGTCATAATCCGGAATCAGTCGCTCCTCCATATCCAGGTGGAACGCAGCGTGACCAAGTGTCCCTGAGACACGAAACGGCCGTCGCTCTCCGCCATCCGCACCCGCCACCCACCTCCTCTACCTCCACCGTTCTACATAATGGTATGTTAAGTATTCTTTTGACTACCACATAGAGTCCAATGATGTTATCTTCACTACTGCAATAAAAGATACGAATATTTCAAGATGGAAGGTGCACGCTTTTTCTCTTCTCCATTACCATGATTTGATTTCCTATCCCTATCCATACAGCGGAGCACACATCTTACAAGTGGATAGCAACAAGGACCGACCTGGTAACGGTGAGAGTGATTTTGCTTGGTTTTTTTTTTTCCCTTTCACTGGACATATGAATAGGAGTGCCGCACTTTATTTTCCCTCTGTTATAGCAACATTATCAAGACGTCTATTCTATCATCCATTGTGCTGAGCACCCGACAATGAGCTCTGTACAGAATATTGAACAAACAGAAGAGCCTTTGAATCACACTAATGAAGAGATTGATGAAATTGATTTCGATCAGTTTATGTTTGTCAGTGAGAAGGTAGCTGTTGGGAGAGAAGATCTTTCTAATTTTTTCTCCAATACAGCAGTGTCCACAAAAGCAAATAAGGAGGTGGGGGCGAGAGTTTTGAAGTCTAAACTGGGCAGACTCAGTGAACAAGAGACCAAGCTGTTCTGGACAGTAGCCACACTCAAACGATATAAAAAGGAGGGGATAGTGGCTAGAGGATTCAGACAATATCGGGAACCGTCTGAGTATAGAGACGACAAAGAATTTGTAGATGAGTGGACAGAGGCATACTTAGACCTAGCCACTAAGTTACAGGACATTGTGCTGAGAAGGACAGTTAAAGAGTACAATAAAATCTCCGAAGAATTACAGGATACTAAAAATAAGTTTAAAGCATCTGTGACCAATATAAAATTTGATTTCACTACTATAAAAATCGAAGATAAAGTAGTTAAGATACAGGACGAAATCAAAACCAGGAAGTTACGTAAATTCTTCCGGGACAAAGAAGATTACAAAAAGGGGAAAATTTTTAACTGGGGTCCAGCACCATTCAATAGAGGTGGAAAAAACCCTAAAGGTAGGGGATATTGGACAACAGACTCAGGGTCAGATAGTGACGCAGACACCCCAAAAGGTGAAAAAGCTCCCAGAAAAAGGGCTCCGAAGAAGTTCCCCAAAAAAGGCAGAAAGAAGGTGGTTATAGAGGATAATAAGGAAGAATCCACAATACATCCATCATGTGCAGAAGCTGCAGCCCCTTTAGAGGGAGGATCAGAAGAGGAGGACGAAAGCGATCCAGAAACCGATATAAAAACGGTGCGATGGGAGAGATCGAACACTTTGAGGGATGTGAACAAAAAGAAAAAAGCAAAGAATTAAGCAATGAAAGGTTACAAACAAGAACTGTTGAAAATGAGCTACAAGTGGTAAACATCTCTGGACAAGAAATCCCGAAGAACTGTATTTCATTATTAAAGAAGGGACTCAATTTTTGCCCAACACAAGAATTTGATTTTGTTAATTTTTCAATTGATCTTTACAAAGCAACTCGCGGGCTAGTGATCCGCCAGAGATTTTTTCAACCTAATATAACTGAGAAACTGGACACTAATGAAATATCGAAATCTTCAGAGAACTCTCTTCCCTCTTTTCTTTCACTCCTTCCCCCCATGACAGCTATGAATGCAGCCACAGGAAGGGAGGTAATCCCAAATCCTGTTGGCGGCGATAGCGAGGGGACCTATCAGTCTTCCTTCCCCTTTGGCACTTCTGATCCTCCTTATGTCTCCTTTAATCCATCTATTTCTCTCCCTCAAATGACAAATGGAGTCCAAACTGGTTCCTTGGGCTTTAGCCCTACGGTCCAGTGGACACCAACGGATGAGGAGATATTACATTCACTTAATGAACTACTGGAAGAAAACCAAGAAGAGGAGCCTACCCGGATAGAAGATGCCGCCATATTAACTATGGGGGACAGTAGTAGATTTAGAGCTTGTCGATCAGTACAGCCCTTTCCGGTCACTCCAGGGTCAGCTATAGACCTGTTTCATAACAATGTATTGAAAGACATAAAAGCAGAGATTTATGATTCAGCCACCCCAAATCTGTCTGGGGAAGAATTAAGAGCAGTCACATGGCTCAAGAACAGACAAGACCTGGTGTTGAGAAAGGCAGATAAGGGAGGTAATTTGGTCATTATGACCGACGTACAGTATAAAACTGAAGCCTTGAGGCAACTAAATGATAAGGATATTTACCTCCCACTGCCTTCCGATCCAACACACAGGTATGCAATTAAATTACGCTCTCTGTTACGAGCTGGTGTAGAAGCAGGATTCCTTTCCCCCAAATTAGCTACCGATCTTCTTCCTCAGTTTCCAAGACGTCCAGTTTGGTACTGCATACCAAAATTACATAAGTCCATGACCGCACCGCCGGGGCGTCCCATTGTATCTGGATGTGGATCTCTGACAGAGAGATTGTCCAGGTACCTTGACCACCTCCTGCGCCCCCTATTGAGAGGGGTTTCTTCCTATCTTAGGGACACACTGCAAGTGTTGCAGATGGTGGAGCGCACCACTTGGGTCCCCGGGGATAGGCTGGCCACCATTGATGTTGTCAGCCTTTATAGCCGTATCCCTCATGACCTGGGTATACAGGCTGTTAGATATTTTTTATTGAAGACAAATAAGGATGAGAAATACATTGATTTTCTCTGTGAATGTTTAAATTTTGTTTTGATGCACAATTCGTTTCTTTTTGACAACAGATGGTACCAACAGGTATCCGGGACGGCTATGGGGACCCCAGTGGCGTGCTCCTATGCGAACCTCTTTCTGGGGGCGTGGGAACAGTCTGCCGTCCTCTCGGATGCCAACCCTTTCCGGGGACGTGTCAGACAGTGGTCAAGGTACGTGGACGACGTCCTGGTGGTGTGGTCAGGGACGGATTCAGAGTTCAATGAATTCATGGCATACCTGAATGATAATACAATCAATATGCAATTTACTTCAATGATAAGTGATACTTCAGTGGAATTTCTTGATTTATGTTTGAATATCAAGAATGACAAATTGTGTACTAAAGGTTATAGAAAAAGTACAGCAACTAATTCATTGTTACATGCTGACAGCTTTCATGCCAAAAGCGTGACAGAAGCAATACCATATGGTCAATATCTCAGACTGAAACGAAATAACATGCTAGAGGAAGATTTTCAGGAACAAGCAAATGATCTTACTGATAGATTTAAAAAGAGAGGCTATAATGAGAGAATATTAAAACAAGCTAAAAATCGAGCAGACTTACAAGATCGGAAATTACTGATAGACCGAAAGCCCAAAATACAATCAGAAGTAAACAAAAATAAAATGTCGCTGCTCTTTGACTTCTCCCCCATGGCAGATCAAATTAGAAAATCCATCTATAAAAATTGGTCTATTCTGTTACAAGATCAGTCTTTAGCTGCTTGCCTTGGAGAGACACCCAGAGTCACCTTCAGAAGAGCCCCTACGTTAGGGAGTATATTAACCAGGAGTGAATTTGTGTCGCCAAAAGCTACCACATGGTTGGATAAAGTATTGCCTAAGGGGAACTATCGCTGTGGCCATTGCAAATTTTGTAAACAGATGTTAACACTAAAAAACATCCAAGTGGGAAGAGAGAAGGTTGTGGTGAAGGATTTTATTACCTGCCAATCTGAATATGTGGTCTATATAATGTTTTGCCAGTGTGGTAAATATTATATTGGTCAGACCACCAGGCCTATGAGGGTAAGAATACGTGAACATATTGTGTCTATCAGAACCGGAAAGGGCTGTACTCGCTTTATTAGCCACATGAGGAATTTCCATGCGGCAGAAGGAAAAGGTATAAAATTTGCTGGTCTGAAGAAAGTGGAAAACCCACGGAGGGGTGGGGACCGTGATAAGATACTTTTGAGAGAAGAGACCAAATTAATTATAAGAACCGAAGCGATGGGCCCCTTGGGGATGAATGATAAAATAGAGATGGCTAGCACTTTAGATCCCTAAACCTGAGTTGAGGTAAATCCCTTTTCCCTTCCCCTAAGTTGTATAATATGAACGTCACAGATACAATTGTCCTGTCTGGAGTGAGTTATAGTGGTATAAACCCCGATATTATAGGGTGCCTTTAAACCGCGGGAGGGCGTGCCGTCCTCTCCACATCCAGACGTGCAGCGATGCCACTATTATCCCTTGCATGTATAAAATGTATGTATAGGGCCGATTTGATTCTATGTCCTTGTTTCCCCCTCCCCCCCTCTTTTTGAATGAACTAGGGTGGCTATGACTATGGCTGCACAAGTTGGAGTGGTTAGGGGCTATCACATATTTCCGTGAAATTTATGCATCCATCAGATCTCCCTCGTCTTTTATCCCCTAATTGTAAAGGAATGGAAGAAATCCTCCCCCTTCTTCTTTTTTAATTTTTGATATCATCTACATGCCCATTAACAGCTGCTGAGTGTCCAATTTGTTTTTAATTGTTTGGTTCACTATAACGAGTCACTGTCACTTTAAAATATAATGACACAGTTTTATCATGCGAGGCTGGCCAGATCTGACAGCACAGGCGTGATTGGTGGGTTTTGTAAATATAACCCGCCTTTTTGCACTATATAATTGAAACTACTTTACCCAGGACTATCGGATGACAAACGTCTCCAGTGTCCAGTCCTTACCCATTTTTTGGGATTTTGTTACTAATATAGTATGTATGGCAGACCTTTAATGTATACGCTCTGCCTTGGACTTATGGGTAATGTAGTTCCCAATGCGGACGTCCGTATGGACGTACCCAATAGATGCATGACGCCTGACGTGCCCGACTTGGCCATCACCGCTGCTCCAATCACGGAGGGAACGGCTGTTCCGGAAGAGGCGGTGCTTGTCTCCGTCATAATCCGGAATCAGTCGCTCCTCCATATCCAGGTGGAACGCAGCGTGACCAAGTGTCCCTGAGACACGAAACGGCCGTCGCTCTCCGCCATCCGCACCCGCCACCCACCTCCTCTACCTCCACCGTTCTACATAATGGTATGTTAAGTATTCTTTTGACTACCACATAGAGTCCAATGATGTTATCTTCACTACTGCAATAAAAGATACGAATATTTCAAGATGGAAGGTGCACGCTTTTTCTCTTCTCCATTACCATGATTTGATTTCCTATCCCTATCCATACAGCGGAGCACACATCTTACAAGTGGATAGCAACAAGGACCGACCTGGTAACGGTGAGAGTGATTTTGCTTGGTTTTTTTTTTTTTTCCCTTTCACTGGACATATGAATAGGAGTGCCGCACTTTATTTTCCCTCTGTTATAGCAACATTAGGAAGGTGAGTTTGGCCCACAACTTGGTCCCAGTATTTCATCTTGTCCCACTTTGTATTTGAGTTTGCCACCGCTGCCTTAGTGTCTTCCCGTTCCTCTCTGCTTCCCCTCGTTCCACTGCCGCTGGCCCCCACTTCCAGCCTTCAACTTTAATGTCGAAGAGGCCTTTGGGCATCCTATAAGGGCCACTGAATTGCTCACTTCCAAAGACAGGCAGCTCCGTACTAGAAGAACTGAAGCAGCCGGCGAGAGATTTGAACAAGCGGCAGTGGAATGAGGGGACACAGAGAGGAACAGGAAGGCTCTTAGGGATCCACAGCCTTCTCTCTTCTGAGGTGAGTATCTAACTTTTTGTTTTAGCAGGTAAAAGCTGTCCTTTTTGGCTGGCGCTCTACAATACAATATCAGAAACATCCCCTCTGTAAATAAACCTTCTAGCAACTGATCCTATGCTGTCCACAGACTAGTCCCATAATCCCTTGAGGGTGAGGCGAGTCATTGGACCGTAAGGCCCACCCTGGCACACACAATATGGCCGCAAACTGTCAGCAGCTGCTGCTCATTACGCCTTGCAGTCACCTCCCCTTGTCAGTCCCACAATTATTATGTAGCTCAGAACAATATAAATTTAATTTATCTTCGGTCTGTGGATCCACACACACTGCACATTCCTTTTCACACACAGCCCAACAGGGAGATGGAACATGACAGCTATCCTCTGATTCTTCTTAAAGAGGAACTCCAGTGAAAATAATGTAATAAAAAAGTGCTTCATTTTTGCAATAATTTTGTATAAATGATTTAGTCAGTGTTCGCTCATTGTAAAATCTTTCCTCTCCCTGATTTACATTCTGACATTTATCACATGGTGACATTTTTACTGCTGGCAGGTGATGTCACTGGAAAGAGATGGTACTTTTTTGGCAGTTGTAAACAGCTGTTATTTCCCACAATGCAACAAGGCTCCCACAGTGTGATGTCAGTACCTCAGTGCTGTGAGGCGCTGACATCAGTTGTGGGAGGGGTTTCACCACAAAATCAGCCATACAGAGCCCCCTGATGATCCGTTTGAGAAAAGGAATGGATTTCTCATGTATCAGGGGGTATCAGCTACTGATCAGGATGAAGTTCAATTCTTGGTCACGGTTTCTCTTTAAAGGACCATGATCGCAAAAAAAGATAAAATTTAAAATACATGTAAACACAAATAAAAAGCAGGTTTCTCCCAGAGTAAAATGAACTATAAATTACTTTTCTACTATGTTGCTGTCACTTACAGTTAGTAGCAGAAATCTAAAAGAAATGACAGGTTTTGACTAGTCCATATCCTCATGGGGGATTCTCAGCATGGCCTTTATAAAGACACTCCCTGAAAAGGATTTTTTATAGCTTATTTTAATTTTGGAGAAACATACTTCTTATTTGTATGTGTTGACATGTATTTTAAATATTACAGATTTCGCGATAGTGGTCGTGGAGCTTTACATCACATGACAAAGCATGGAAACTGATGTATTCTTCACATTTCTCCAGCATCAAAGGGAATAGAATTCTATACCCCATGTGCAAGGAAAGTGTGTGGGGTGGGGAGGATTATTATTATTATTTAGTATTTATATAGCGCAGACATATTACGCAGCGCTGTACAGTGTGTGTATATATATATATATATATATATATATATATATATATATATATATATATATATATATATATCTTGTCACTAACTGTCCCTCAAAGGAGCTCACAATCTAATCCCTACCATTGCCATATGTCTATATTATGTAGTGTAAGTACTGTAGTCGAGGGCCAATTTTTAGAGGTAGCCAATTAACTTATCTGTATGTTTTTGGAATGTGGGAGGAAACCGGAGTGCCCGGAGGAAACCCACGCAGACACGGAGAGAACATACAAACTCTTTGCAGATAGTGCCCTGGCTGGGATTCGAACCAAGGACCCAGTGCTGCAAGGCGAGAGAGCTAACCACTACGCCACCGTGTTCCCACTACGCCACCGATAAGACTCTATGGCTCCAGCAGCACAGGGCTGATTCATTCCTATGGCAGGGTCAGGTGCATGGACAGCAGTGTGACTTGAGGTCAGAGGTAAAGTGACCTAGGGCCTGATGCAATAAAGGCCGGGAATAGAGGCTCATACACACATCAGACTATAGTCTTTGGAAAATGAAAGATCACAGACCAATCTTATCACCCTTCATGTAGTATGAGAGCCATACCTTCACAGTCTTTTCTCTGGAGCTGAACTCCCCCATCAGAAAAAAATCTTTGCAAGATGCTGCACACACAGTAGTGTTGGGCGAACACCTGGATGTTCGGGTTCGCGAACGTTCGAACATGATCGCGCCAAACTCCGAACATAATGGAAGTCAATGGGGACCCGAACTTTCGTGCTTTGTAAAGCTTCCTTACATGCTACATACCCCAAATTTGCAGGGTATGTGCAACTTGGGAGTGGGTACAAGAGGGAAAAAAATATTTGAAAAAGAGCTTATAGTTTTTGAGAAAATTGATTGTAAAGTTTCAAAGGAAAAACTGTCTTTTAAATGCGGAAAATGTCATTTTTCTTTGCACAGGTAACATGCTTTTTGTCGTCATGCAGTCATAAATGTAATACAGATAAGAGGTTCCAGAAAAAGGGACCGGTAACGCTAACCCAGCAGCAGCACACGTGATGGAACAGGAGGAGGGCGGCGCAGGAGGAGAAGGCCACGCTTTGAGACACAACAACCCAGGCCTTGCATGAGGACAAGAAGCGTGCGCATAGCAATGCATTTTGCCGCCATGCAGTCATAAATGTAATACAGATAAGAGGTTCCGTAAAAAGGGACCGGCAACGCTGACCCAGCAGCAGCACACGTGATGGAACAGGAGGAGGCGCAGGAGGAGAAGGCCACGCTTTGAGACACAACAACCCAGGCCTTGCATGAGGACAAGAAGCGTGCGGATAGCATGCATTTTGCCGCCATGCAGTCATAAATGTAATACAGATGAGAGGTTCAATAAACAGGGACCCGAAACGCTAACCCATCACAGATGTTCACTGTTCATGTTACTTGGTTGGGGTCCGGGAGTGTTGCGTAGTCGTTTCCAATCCAGGATTGATTCATTTTAATTTGAGTCAGACGGTCTGCATTTTCTGTGGAGAGGCGGATACGCCGATCTGTGACGATGCCTCCGGCAGCACTGAAACAGCGTTCCGACATAACGCTGGCTGCCGGGCAAGCCAGCACCTCTATTGCGTACATTGCCAGTTCGTGCCAGGTGTGTAGCTTAGAGACCCAATAGTTGAAGGGTGCAGATGGATTGTTCAACACGGCTACGCCATCTGACATGTAGTCCTTGACCATCTTCTGCAGGCGAGCGGTGTTGTAGGTGGAACTGGGCGATTGCTGTTCTGTGGGCTGCTGCATGGGTGTCAGAAAATTTTGCCACTCCAAGGACACTGCCGATACCATTCCCTTGTGGGCACTAGCTGCAGCTTGCGTTCTTTGTTCCCCTCCTCGTCCTGGGTTTGCGGAAGTCAGTCTGTCGGCGTGGAACTGGCTAGAGGAGGAGGATGTCAATCTCCTATTTAATGTCTCCACAAGGGCCTGCTGGTATTCTTCCATTTTGACCTGTCTGACAGTTTCTCCAATGAGTTTGGGAACATTGTCTTTGTACCGTGGATCCAGAAGGGTATAAACCCAGTAATCCACGTCGTCCAGAATTCGAACAACGCGCGGGTCGCGTTCGATGCAGTCTAGCATGAATTGAGCCATGTCTGCCACAGTCCTAACAGAATCCTCATCATGTTCTTCTGAGCTTGACGCACCCTCATCATCATCACCAGCATCACGCCGTCGCCCACCTTCTTCCTCGTCTTCTTCTGCTGTCCATTCCCGCTGAATCATGGAAGTTCAACGTGCACCGCTCTGTCCCTCGGCAGTGGGGGCGTCCAAGTCCTGCTCCAACTCCAGCTGTTCCTTGTCCTCTTCTTCAGCATAGCTGCCGGGAGGACCAGCGTTTTCTGAGGCAGATTGCCTGATGTTGGTATCATCATCACGCTGATCGTTGTCCTCTTGAGATTCCCCCACTTGCATCCTGACTGCGGCTTCCTTGATCTGCAGCATTGATTTTTTCAGCAAACACAGCAGTGGTATCGTAATGCTGAGTGAAGAGTTGTCACCGCTCACAAGCATTGTGGATTGCTCAAAATTTTGGAGGACTTGGCAGAGGTCCAACATGGTGGCCCAATCAGATCCACAGAAGCTTGGTAGCTGTCCGGATGCGCCTCGGTACTGCGCCGTCATGTACTGGACCACTGCACTCTTCGGCTCGCAAAAGCGTGCTAGCATGTGCAGCGTCGAATTCCAGCGCGTGGGTACGTCACACACCAAGCGATGGTTCGGTAGATTGAACCGCTCCTGCATCTTGGTGAGTCCCTCCGAAGCGGTACTGGACTTTCGGAAATATTTGGCCACTCGTCGCACCTTCAGCAGAAGATCTGCCACGCCTGGGTATGTCCTCAGGAACCGCTGAACAACTAGGTTCATAACGTGTGCCAGGCAAGGGATGTGTCTCAGCTTAGCCAACTTTAAAGCGCGAATGAGATTGCTCCCATTGTCACACACAACCATGCCTGGTTTCAGGTCCAGCGGTGCCAGCCACAAATCGGTCTGTTCCTTGATTCCCTTCCAAATTTCTTCACCTGTGTGCTGCTTATCTCCAAGGCAGATCAGCTTCAGTAAGGCTTGCTGACGCATGGCAACAGCTGTGCTGCACTGCTTCCACGACCCTATTGCTGGGTTACCGATGCCGGATGAGGTACCGCTTTGAGAGGCGTTGAAGGAGAAGGAGTCAAGGTAGGTGCTGCTGTTATCTCTGAGGGACGCCGGTCCAGCAGTTTGCGGCGTGGGCAACACCCGCGCCGTAGCCGGTGAGGAGTCGCTGCCAGGCTCCACAAGGTTCACCCAGTGCGCCGTCAGGGAGATGTATCGACCCTGGCCAAAGGCACTCGTCCAGGTGTCTGTGGTGAGGTGAACCTTGTAGGCAACGGCATTTTTCAAGCTTCTGGTTATTTTGCTAACCACGTGCTCATGTAACGCTGGCACTGCAGACCGCGCAAAATAGTATCGGCTGGGAACCACGTAACGTGGGTTGGCCAGCGCCATCATGCGCTTGAAGCTGTTTGTCTCCACCACGCGATATGGCAGCATTTCGCAGGCCACAAACTTGGCTATGCTGGCTGTTAGTGCCACGGCCCGGGGGTCATTTGCTGGCAATTTTCTCTTGTGCTCTAACATCTCCAGGACACACAACTGAACCATAGGATCGCACACCGAAGGACAGTTGGTTGTTGTTGTCGTGGTCATTGAAGACTGGGAAACGTCAAGAGGACTGTTGCGGAAACTGACATCGTCGTCTACTACGGATGTTTGTGTACCACGTAATGGCTGGGCTGCTGCTGAGGAGGGTCTGGTGACAACGTAGGCAGTGTTGCTGGGGGCTGGAAGCGAGCCGCTACCCTGGCCTTGCGTGTTTGACCACAGAGTGCTATGTTTGGCTACCATGTGGCGGCGCATGCTGGTGGTGGAGAGGTTGTTGATATTTTTCCCCCTGCTCAGTCGGGTCCTGCACACCTTGCAAATCACCATGGTAACATCCTCCCTGCAGTCGTCGAAGAAAGCCCATACTTTTGAGCTCCTGCTTTGCTGGCGAGTTTCTTTCGTGCTTCTTTGGCGTCTCACTTCTACGGCTATGCCTGTTGTGTCCGAAATAACCCGCCCCCGCCTACTTTGTGGCACACGGTGAACTCTTGCAGCAGTGGGTTCTGCAGCAGACTCATCTGTACTGCTGCTATCCCGACAGTGAGGTTGTACTCGATAATCCGGGTCTGTGTCCACATCGTCCAAAACCTCCTCTTCCATCTCCTCATCTGTGACTGTGTGTGTGTGTGCAGTGGACTAGAGCTCCCCAGAACACCCTCTGCGCACCTCACTCCCATGTCTTCAAGATGTTCTTGGTGGACCTCCTGCAATTCAAATTCCTGCGCACATTGCTCAGGGATTTGGGTGTCTTCGTCCTCGCCTTGCATTGCAGTGCGTGGTGCATTTACCTCGCACAATGGTTGTGAATCCGGCCACAACATTTCTGGCTGTTCCATTGTTTGTGGGGGTAGGAGTGGGAATAGCTCCTCCGAAGAGGCCATTGTGTCCGGAAATAATTGTTCGGACTGGTTATTCGGCTATTGTGTGCATGGTGTAGCTGCTGGTTGTGTCACCGTTGTGCCCACTGGCTCCTTGTAACTGGCAGAGGACCTCGTGCGTGACAACAAGGATGTGCTGGTGCTGCTGCTGCTTAACCTGCTGCTGGACGCTTGAGAGGTCATCCAATTCATTATCCGTTCCTGCTCTTGTGGATCAGTGAGGGTTGTTTGTCTGGCACACATGGGTGGTATTGAGTGGGTTTTCTTAGGTGCTCCACTGCGGCCTCTACGTGAACCGTCAGGGGAAACACCTCTTCCCTTGCCCCTCCCTCTTTCACTGGATTTCTTCATTATGGTTGTACTGATCCCAGCAGTACACGCACACTGACTGGCAGTACAGTGGCAATAGACAATGCTATATAGTATGTTATAAACTGGTGATGGACGGAAGTACTACTTATCCCAGCAGTACAGTGGCAATAGAAGACAATGCTATATACTATGTTATACACTAGTGATGGACGGAAGTACTACTGATCCCAGCAGTACAGTGGCAATAGAAGACAATGCTATATACTATATTATACACTGGTGTTGGACGGATGTACTACTGATCCCAGCAGTACAAGCTGACTGGCAGTACAGTGGCAATAGAAGACAATGCTATATACTATGTTATACACTGGTGATGGACGGAAGTACTACTGATCCCAGCAGTACAGTGGCAATAGAAGACAGTGCTATATACTATATTATACACTGGTGATGGACGGATGTACTACTGATCCCAGCAGTACAAGCTGACTGGCAGTACAGTGGCAATAGAAGACAATGCTATATACTATGTTATACACTGGTGATGGACGGAAGTACTACTGATCCCAGCAGTACAGTGGCAATAGAAGACAGTGCTATATACTATGCTATATACTGGTGACGTACGGAAGTACTACTGATCCCAGCAGTACACGCTGACCGGCAGTACAGTGGCAATAGAAGACAATGCTATATACTATGCTATATACTGGTGATGGACGGAAGTACTACTGATCCCAGCAGTAAACTCACGCTGAGCTGACTGGCACTACAGTGCAGTGGCAAATATAGTATAGGAGGCTGGGGGGCCCTGGCTAGCCTAGCTGATGAGAGAGAGTCTAACCTGCCTGCCTACCCAAAGCTAAACCCAAACGCAAGTGGCGGAGAAATGACGCGGTTCGGGTATTTATTTACCCGAACCACGTGACCCGCTCAGCCAATCGCAGCGCGAGCCGCGTGTTCGTGCCCGAACCACGTGACCCGCTCGGCCAATCACAGCGCGAACCAAACGTTCGGGGAACGTTCGGCCATGCGCTGTCAGGCCGAACATACGTTCGACCGCATGGTCGAACACATGGCCGAACACCACGAGGTGTCCGGCGAAGCCCCAATCGAACTCGAACAGCCCGAAATCCGGGTGAACCCGAACAGTGGCGAACACTGTTCGCCCAACACTAACACACAGATGCTGTACAGACACAAAAGATCAGCATCTGCAAAAGATCTGTTCCTGCCAAAGATCCGTTCCTGCAAATTGCATTCATAGTCTATGAGATCTGCAGATCATCATACACACCTTGTTTAACTGACATTCATCTGCAGATCAGACAATCATCTGCAGATCTGAAAATCCATCCTGGTGGATCTGATCTGCAGATGAATATCTGTTAAACAAGGTGTGTATGATGATCTGCAGATATCATAGACTATGAATGCAATTTGCAAGAACGGATCTTTGGCAGGAACGGATCTTTGGCAGGAACAGATCTTTTGCAGATACTGATCTTTTGAATGTCTACAGCATCTTTGTGTGCAGAATCTTGCAAAGATTTCTGTCTGATGGGGAGTTCAGCTCCATAGAATAGACTGTGTAGGTATGGCTCTCATACTACATGGAAGGGGGTAAAATTGGTCTGTGATCTTTCATTTTCCAAAGACTATGGTCTGATGTGTGTATGAGCCTTAAGACTCTATGGCTCCAGCAGCACAGGGCTGATTCATTCCTATGACAGGGTCAGGTGCATGGACAGCAGTGTGACACGTAAATTATTCAGGATACTCACGTTTACCTTATCTTGATTTCAGCAACTTCCTATATCTGTATATTTTGCAGTATATTGGTATGTAGCCCTGCCCTCCCAATGATGTCACAGCCTAGGCTATTTAAATATGCAGAATTCTCCTCACAGGGAGGTATCATTTTCACTGACGGGACTGTCGGCAAACAAGCATTCCGCAGAGATGCACCTGACAGCAGTAAAGATGTCTCTACCTGTGATAAATTTCAGAATGCAAATCGGGGTGAGGAAAGATTTTAAACTGACCAGATAATTTATAAAGTTATATTGTACGTAATAAGCTCTTTTACTGAAGGTGCCCATTAACGGTACAATTTTTCACCAAATGCAATATTTCGATGCGATTTTCACGATTGAAAATAAACGGAAGGTAATAATTGTTCACATTTACTGAACGATTCTGTCTTCAAATTCCATCATAAAATCCAACTTTTGGAACGATTTTATCCTATTCAGCAAACAACCAAAGAATTGTTCCTTATCGATTGCCTTCATAAACGGCAAATTTTTCAGTACAGTTCCTTTTAATGTTGATGTACTCTAAAGCTAGTTTCCCAAAGGATACAGTCTAGCATGTGTGCGGAGGTACACACTAGATTGTGATTGTTGGAAAACAAGCAATCCCAGACGGTAAGTGATGAGTGAACGTTGTTGACGCACATTTTAATTCAGTAACGGCATGACGATGGTCTGCCAATCGGATCGTTACCAGAAGTGCGTAGATGAGGACCCAGAAGTGTGACATTTGCCACACCCGTCTAAACCAATCCTCCGGGCCAGATTGACCTACATGGACAATAATCGCTCTTGTACCATGATTGGGACACTTTTTATACACAATTCTCGACTGACCCATCATTTATCGTTAGTTTCTGATGATAGCAGCCTAGCTTGTGTACCCATCCCTACCCGTAGTGGTGCCTAACCCTGTAACCCTCCCCCCCCCCCCCCCCCCCCCCATGGTGCCTAACCATTAACCACATCCCCAAGCGCAACCTAACCCTTAACACTCTCCCACCCCTGCCATCAAGCTGTAATTAGCAGCAATAGCTGGAAATTTGGGGCTAGCTGCTATTTTATCATAGTTATTTTATCGTATAACAGTGCCCTGTATTTCACGGCACAGCGGGCGCCCTTTTTACCCACTTCGCTGTAGCAGGACACATGCTGATTGTTCGCAGTTTAGCACACAGAACACCAGTTTGCACACAAAGTCCACATTATCTCTCCTGCTCCATTACAACTCTCGCTAGGAACTCTTACAGTTAGTTATCCTATCTGCTCTATCGCAGTCTGCGAAGGACTGGGGTTTTACACATTAAATGCCATACCCAGGGCCGGTTCTCTCATGAAGCATGGTGAAACATTTGCATCAGGCGCAGAGATTTCAGGGGCAGCATTTTTGTACTGTATGTACCTTCCCTAGGATGAATGGAGTGGCTGAGGATGAGCAGTCTGTTTGGCACAGACTCACAGCCAGCCAGTGTGCTACTGTGTTGAGCTGCAGCATGTCATGTGAGAACATTAATTGAAGCAGAGTAAATTGTCGTGTGCTGTGCGATCATTCCAAATCGGGGGTGGGGAGCATCCACACACAGGCAGCAAAGAGTCAGCAAAGGCAGCAAAAAGTCTAGAGCCAGACTTGGCCATACCTCCCAACTTTTTTGTGATAAGAAATAGGGACACTTAAGCCACACCCTTAATCACACCCCTGGCACACCCCTACTCACGCATACCATAAAGATTTCAAAAGAAAAATATGTTATTTTATAATTTAAACCACACTGGTCCTTTCCATCTTGGTTTATTTTCCTTCATATTAACATTTGAAAATAAGAAATATATCAATTTAACCACTTCCCGACCGCCGTATTGACAATTGGCGGCCGGGAAGTGCACCCCGCAAGGACCGCCGTATTGACAATTGGCGGCGGTCCTTGTAGGGGCATGGGCGGAGCGATCGCGTCATCAGTGACGCGATCCTCCGCCTCCGCCTGGCGCCGCTCACCCGCCGCAACATCCCGCCGGCTATACGGAAGCGCCGGCGGGATGTTAACCCCGCGATCGCCGCATACAAAGTGTATAATACACTTTGTAATGTTTACAAAGTGTATTATACAGGCTGTCTCCTGCCCTGGTGGTCCCAGTGTCCGAGGGACCACCAGTGCAGGCTGCAGCCACCCTAGTCTGCACCAAGCACACTGATTTCCCCCCCCCCCTGCCCCAGATCGCCCACAGCACCCATCAGACCCCCCCCCTGCCCACCCCCCAGACCCCTGTTTGCACCCAATCACCCCCCTAATCACCCATCAATCATTCCCTGTCACTATCTGTCAACGCTATTTTTTTTTTATCCCCCACCCTGCTCCCTGCCCCCTCCTGATCACCCCCCACCCCTCAGATTCTCCCCAGACCCCCCCCCCCAGACCACCCCCCCTGTTTACTGTATGCATCTATCCCCCTGATCACCTGTCAATCACCTGTCAATCACCTGTCAATCACCCATCAATCACCCGTCAATCACCCCCTGTCACTGCCACCCATCAGCTAGCCCCTAACCTGCCCCTTGCGGGCAATCTGATCACCCCCCCACACCAATAGATCGCCCGCAGATCCGACATCAGATCACCTCCCAAATCCATTGTTTACATCTATTCTCTCCTCTAAACACCCACTAATTACCCATCAATCACCCATCAATCACCCCCTATCACCACCTGTCACTTTTACCTATCAGATCAGACCCTAATCTGCCCCTTGCGGGCACCCAATCACCCGCCCACACGCTCAGATTGCCCTCTGACCCCCCTTATCAATTCACCAGTGCATTAATTACATCTGTTCTTCCCTGTAATAACCCACTGATCACCTGTCAATCACCTGCCAATCACCTATCACCCATCAATCACCCCCTGTCACCCCCTGTCACTGCCACCCATCAATCAGCCCCTAACCTGCCCCTTGCGGGCAATCTGATCACCCACCCACACCATTAGATCGCCCGCAAACCCGCCGTCAGATTACCTCCCAAATGTATTGTTTACATCTGTTATCTTCTCTAAACACCCACTAATTACCCATCAATCACCCATCAATCACCCCCTATCACCACCTGTCACTGTTACCTATCAGATCAGACCCTAATCTGCCCCTTGCGGGCACCCAATCACCCGCCCACACGCTCAGATTGCCCTCAGACCCCCCCCCCCCTTATCAATTCGCCAGTGCATTAATTACATCTGTCCTTCCCTGTAATAACCCACTGATCACCTGTCAATCACCTGCCAATCACCTATCACCCATCAATCACCCCCTGTCACTGCCACCCAACAATCAGCCCCTAACCTGCCCCTTGCGGGCAATCTGATCACCCACCCACACCAATAGATCGCCCGCAGATCCGACATCAGATCACCTCCCAAATCCATTGTTTACATCTATTCTCTCCTCTAAACACCCACTAATTACCCATCAATCACCCCCTATCACCACCTATCACCACCTGTCACTGTTACCCATCAGATCAGACCCTAATCTGCCCCTTGCGGGCACCCAATCGCCCGCCTACACGCTCAGATTGCCCTCAGACCCCCCCCTTATCAATTCGCCAGTGCAATATTTACATCTGTTCTCCCCTGTAATAACCCACTGATTACCTGTCAATCACCTATCAATCACCCCCTGTCACTGCCACCCATCAATCACCCCCTGTCACTGCCACCCATCAATCACCCGCTGTCACTGCCACCCATCAATCAGCCCCTAACCTGCCCCTTGCGGGCAAACTGATCACCCACCCACACCAATAGATCGCCCGCAGATCCGACATCAGATCACCACCCAAGCGCAGTGTTTCCATCTATTCTCTACCCTAAACACCCACTAATTACCCATCAATCACCCCCTGTCACTGCTACCTATCAGATTAGACCCCTATCTGCCCCTAGGGCACTCAATCACCTGCCCACACCCTCAGAATGCCCTCAGACCCCAGCCCTGATCACCTCGCCAGTGCATTGCTTGCATCTATTCCCCCCTCTAATCACACCTTGAGACACCCATCAATCACCTCCTGTCACCCCCTAGCACACCTACCCATCAGATCAGGCCCCAATTTGCCCCGTGTGGGCTCCTGATCACTCGGCCAATCCCTCAGATCCCCCTCAGACCCCCTTCCGATCACCTCCCCAGTGCATTGATTGCATCTATTTTCCCCTCTAACCACCCCCTGAGACACCCATCAATCACCTCCTGTCACCCCCCTAGCACTCCTATCCATCAGATCAGGCCCAATACAACCTGTCATCTAAAAGGCCACCCTGCTTATGACCGGTTCCACAAAATTCGCCCCCTCATAGACCACCTGTCATCAAAATTTGCAGATGCTTATACCCCTGAACAGTCATTTTGAGACATTTGGTTTCCAGACTACTCACGGTTTAGGTTCTGTAAAATGCCAGGGCGGTATAGGAACCCCACAAGTGACCCCATTTTAGAAAAAAAGACACCCCAAGGTATTCTGTTAGGTGTATGACGAGTTCATAGAAGATTTTATTTTTTGTCAAAAGTTAGCGGAAATTAATTTTTATTGTTTTTTTTCACAAAGTGTCATTTTTCACTAACTTGTGACAAAAAATAAAATCTTCTATGAACTCGCCATACACCTAACGGAATACCTTGGGGTGTCTTCTTTCTAAAATGGGGTCACTTGTGGGGTTCCTATACTGCCCTGGCATTTTAGGGGCCCTAAACCGCGAGGAGTAGTCTAGAAAACAAATGCTTCAAAATGACCTGTGAATAGGACGTTGGGCCCCTTAGCGCACCTAGGCTGCAAAAAATTGTCACACATGTGGTACCGCCGTACTCAGGAAAAGTAGTATAATGTGTTTTGGGGTGTATTTTTACACATACCCATGCTGGATGGGAGAAATTTCTATGTAAATGGACAATTGTGTGTAAAAAAATCAAACAATTGTCATTTACAGAGATATTTCTCCCACTTAGCATGGGTATGTGTAAAAATACACCCCAAAACGCATTATACTACTTCTCCTGAGTACGGCGGTACCACATGTGTGGCACTTTTTTACACCCTAAGTACGCTAAGGGGCCCAAAGTCCAATGAGTACCTTTAGGATTTCACAGGTCATTTTGCGACATTTGGTTTCAAGACTACTCCTCACGGTTTAGGGCCCCTAAAATGCCAGGGCAGTATAGGAACCCCACAAATGACCCCATTCTAGAAAGAAGACACCCAAAGGTATTCCGTACGGAGTATGGTGAGTTCATAGAAGATTTTATTTTTTGTCACAAGTTAGCGGAAAATGACACTTTGTGAAAAAAAACTATTAAAATCAATTTCCGCTAACTTGTGACAAAAAAATAAAATCTTCTATGAACTCACCATACTCCTAACGGAATACCTTGGGGTGTCTTCTTTCTAAAATGGGGTCATTAGTGGGGTTCCTATACTGCCCTGGCATTTTAGGGGCCCTAAACCGTGAGGAGTAGTCTTGAAACAAAAATGACCTGTGAAATCCTAAAGGTACTCATTGGACTTTGGGCCCCTTAGTGCAGTTAGGGTGCAAAAAAGTGCCACACACGTGGTATCGCCGTACTCGGGAGAAGTAGTATAATGTGTTTTGGGGTGTATTTTTACACATACCCATGCTGGGTGGGAGAAATACCTCTGTAAATGACAATCTTTTGATTTTTTTTACACACAATTGTCCATTTACAGAGGTATTTCTCCCACCCAGCATGGGTATGTGTAAAAATACACCCCAAAACACATTGTACTACTTCTCCCGAGTATGGCGATACCACATGTGTGGCACTTTTTTGCACCCTAACTGCGCTAAAGGGCCCAAAGTCCAATGAGTACCTTTAGAATTTCACAGGTCATTTTGAGAAATTTCGTTTCAAGACTACTCCTCACGGTTTAGGGCCCCTAAAATGCCAGGGCAGTATAGGAACCCCACAAATGACCCCATTTTAGAAAGAAGACACCCCAAGGTATTCCGTTAGGACGGAGTATGGTGAGTTCATAGAAGATTTTATTTTTTTGTCAAAAGTTAGCGGAAATTGATTTTAATTGTGTTTTTTCACAAAGTGTCATTTTCCGCTAACTTTTGACAAAAAATAAAATCTTCTATGAACTCACCATACTCCTAACGGAATACCTTGGGGTGTCTTCTTTCTAAAATGGGGTCATTTGTGGGATTCCTATACTGCAGGGGCAAACGCAGGATTTTTAAGGGGGGGGTTCCTGAAAGGTCCAGAAGCACGTATGTCCCGAGTGCTTCCGAATACAGGTGGCTCCATACTGCCCATGCACAAAAGTGCGCTGGCGTATTACGGAGCTGCCTATCTTTGGAAGTACTCAAGGACACGAGTGTTTCTGAGGGATTCTGGTAGCAGCAAATGTGAACGGGGGACAGCGCTGTAACAACTCCCCAAGAGAGGAACAGGAGATAGACTTAGTTTGGACAATTCAGTGGAATATGCTACATAGTTTCACATAGCGCAAGCGATACCCATATGATGCAGGGATATATGCATCTGCGGAAGATGTCGGCGCTACATAAATACTAAATAATATTATTTTGCCTCACCAGGATTGCACTTTTATTTAGCTTTCCTGTAAGACAAGAACACACAGTCAGCCAGCCAGCACTAGGGGAAGAGGGAAACAAAGGTGAATGAGGGAGGGCTGGTGCACACCAAGAGTGCTTCTGAGCGTTTTTCAAATCAACAGTGATTTGAAAAGCGCTTGGCTAATGTTACCCTATGTGGGTGTTCCCACAGCAGCGTTGTGATTTTTTCAAAATCGCAGGTATACTGCATGTAGCATGTTTTTGAGCAATTCATTCAAAAATCGCTCTGAAAATCACTTCACAAAATCACACTCACAAATTGCTAGCGATTGCTATTGTCATTTTGGCGTTGCACTAGCCCAGAGAGAGGAGTGGAGAAATTGAGAATAGCCCCGGAGATGGAGCAGAGAACTTATCTGTATTGAAGTCCCACATCACACAGGCTACTTGCCTGTAATCGGACTCCTGTCCCTGTCAGTCTCTCACACAAGTCAGAAAGAAGCCCTCCTGGAGTCTAGGGACTGTCAAAAACTTTTCAGCTTGTTATCCACAGTTCCACACCTTATCCACACATGCAGTCATTATAACAATGGGGAGAGACCAGACAGATGTTTGCCCACAGACCCTGAGTCCAGGCAAGCTCTGCATCATGCTGTGCATATTTACCAGCTTGCCTGCACTCTAATTTCATCATGTCTGACACTTCTGTGCTGTGGAGAGTCCAGGACTCCATAATCAATATTCTCTCACTGCAGGCTGCATCTTCTTGTGAGGGTTGTGAGGGAAGCTGGGCTGCCTCTCTCATTCTATTAGCTGGAGGGAAGCACCAGAAGTAAGAAGGGAGGGAGAATGAGGCTGTTTATATTATGCGGGCTTCCCTGGCTGAATACACAGCTCAGTGCAGGGGGGAGGTTCCAGACACCCGGAACAGCCCCCTGAGTTCGCCAGTGTGCCCTGGCATTTTAGGGGCCCTAAACCGTGAGGAGTAGTCTTGAAACGAAATTTCTCAAAATGACCTGTGAAATTCTAAAGGTACTCATTGGACTTTGGGCCCTTTAGCGCAGTTAGGGTGCAAAAAAGTGCCACACATGTGGTATCGCCGTACTCAGGAGAAGTAGTATAATGTGTTTTGTGGTGTATTTTTACACATACCCATGCTGAGTGGGAGAAAGATCTCTGTAAATGGACAATTGTGTGTAAAAAAAATTAACAAATTGTCATTTACAGAGATATTTCTCCCACCCAGCATGGGTATGTGTAAAAATACACCCCAAAACACATTATACTACTTCTCCTGAGTACGGCAATACCACATGTGTGGCACTTTTTTGCAGCCTAACTGCACTAAGGGGTCCAAAGTCCAATGAGGACCTTTAGGCTTTACAGGGGTGCTTACAATTTAGCACCCCCCAAAATGTCAGGACAGTAAACACACCCCACAAATGACCCCATTTTGGAAAGTAGACACTTCAAGGTATTCAGAGAGGGGCATGGTGAGTCCGTGGCAGATTTTATTTTTTTTTGTCGCAAGTTAGAACAAATGGAAACTTTTTTTTTTTTTTTTTTTTTCACAAAGTGTCATTTTCCGCTTACTTGTGACAAAAAATAATATCTTCTATGAACTCACTATGCCTCTCAGTGAATACTTTGGGATGTCTTCTTTCCAAAATGGGGTCATTTGGGGGGTATTTATACTATCCTGGAATTCTAGCCCCTCATGAAACATGACAGAGGGTCAGAAAAGTCAGAGATGCTTGAAAATGGGAAAATTCACTTTTTGCACCATAGTTTGTAAACGCTATAACTTTTACCCAAACCAATAAATATACACTGAATGGGTTTTTTTTTAATCAAAAACATGTTTGTCCACATTTTTCGCGCTGCATGTATACAGAAATTTTACTTTATTTGAAAACTGTCAGCACAGAAAGTTAAAAAAATCATTTTTTTGCCAAAATTCATGTCTTTTTTGCTGAATATAATAAAAAGTAAAAATCGCAGAAGCAATCAAATAGCACTAAAAGAAAGCTTTATTAGTGACAAGAAAAGGAGCCAAAATTCATTTAGGTGGTAGGTTGTATGAGCGAGCAATAAACCGTGAAAGCTGCAGTGGTCTGAATGGAAAAAAAGTGGCCGGTCCTTAAGGGGTAGAAAGCCCTAGGTCCTCAAGTGGTTAAAGTGTGGTAATAAAGTTTAGAATCAAACGCATTTGTCAGTAGATATAATCAGAGCTGTGGACTCGGAGTTGGAGTCGAGGAGTCGGAGCAATTTTGGGTACCCGGAGTCGGTGATTTCATAAACTGAGGAGTCGGATGATTTTTGTACAAAATCCACAGCCCTGGTAAGTATTAGACTAAGGAGTCGGAGTCATTTTGGGTACCCGGAGTCAGAGTCTGTGATTTCATAAACTGAGTCAGAGTTGAAGTTGGAAGATTTTTGCACCAACTCCACAGCCCTGGATAAAATACATATAATTACATAGATCTATACATCAGTCATGAAAGAGGGACAAATGAGAAAGAAAAAGGGACAGGGTCCCCAAAGAGGTACTGTCCCACCAAAACAGGGATAGTTGGGAGCTATGAAATGCTGCAAGAGACAGCTTTGTGTTGCAAGTCTAGCATACAAGTACAGTAATGCTTGAACATCTAGCTGAAGAATCCAGTGTGAAAACCTTGTATTAAAGCTGTGCTTACCATTATACAGCCTGACAGTATATGCTGTGCCTAGAATTAATCTTTTATTAATAGACATAACATATATACAGTGGCTTGTAAAAGTATTCGGCCCCCTTGAAGTTTTCCACATTTGTCACATTACTGCCACAAACATGAATCAATTTAATTGGAATTCCACGTGAAAAACCAATACAAAGTGGTGTACACATGAGAAGTGGAACGAAAATCATACATGATTCCAAACATTTTTTACAAATCAATAACTGCAAAGTGGGGTGTGCGTAATTATTCAGCCCCCTTTGGTCTAAGTACAGTCAGTTGCCCATAGACATTGCCTGATGAGTGCTAATGACTAAATAGTGCGTATAGGTGTACAGAGGCGCCGGAAGTATAAAAGTAGCTAAAAAGTTTAAAATGTTTTGGTTGCGGTGGTGGGCCAGCTAACCATAAACGGACAACAAGGCTGTTGATTTTCAAAATGTATATACACAATTTATTCTATTGCTCCCAATAAACAGTCGCAATGCGTTTCACGGGCAAAGACCCGCTTCCTCAGGCAATGAGGGACAGGAGCAACAACACTGAAAATGACAGAGATACATAGCAGGCATCAGCATACTGTGTGTGGTACAATTGTATAGGTTCAGTAAGTTATATGCATACATAGTCTTTCTAGTATAAGTAGTGCTAACACATATATGCTATCACTGAAGTGTCTTGTATTACACTTAATCTTGTGTCGAACATTGCTTAGTTGCGGAGTGTGTGTTCATAATGTGTGTCTGGATATTTGTATTTATTCCCGCAGGGAGAGAATATTTGTGGGCTGTGCTGCCTTAGTGGGGAGTTATGCTATTCAATGGTCATCGCATTTACTCCACCATTGAATAGCATAACTCCCCACTAAAGCAACACAGCCCACAAATATACTCTCCCTGCGGGAATAAATACAAATATCCAGACACACATTATGAACACACACTCCGCAACTAAGCAATGTTCGACACAAGATTAAGTGTAATACAAGACACTTCAGTGATAGCATATATGTGTTAGCACTACTTATACTAGAAAGACTATGTATGCATATAACTTACTGAACCTATACAATTGTACCACACACAGTATGCTGATGCCTGCTATGTATCTCTGTCATTTTCAGTGTTGTTGCTCCTGTCCCTTATTGCCTGAGGAAGCGGGTCTTTGCCCGTGAAACACGTTGCGACTGTTTATTGGGAGCAATTGAATAAATTGTGTATATACATTTTGAAAATCAACAGCCTTGTTGTCCGTTTATGGTTAGCTGGCCCACCACCGCAACCAAAACATTTTAAACTTTTTAGCTACTTTTATACTACGCCTCTGTACACCTATACGCATCCAGAAGTCCACCCTTGGTGGAAGGGTGATCTACCCTACAATTTCCTCTATCCACAGAGAGCGACGTTTTACTCCTGAGTGGGGACAGGCTTGTTCTCCCCACCTGCCTTAACAGTGGTTGCTTCAGAGGCAACCCTGGTTTGTGAGTATATTACTTACATTTCATTATACTTTCCATCCCCTACTAATACATACTACCCTATATTGGGCTCTCGGTCTTCTATCTTTTAATGACTAAATAGAGTGCACCTGTGTGTAATCTAATGTCAGTAAAAATACAGCTGCTCTGTGATGGCCTCAGAGGTTGTCTAAGAGAATCTTGGGAGCAACAACACCATGAAGTCCAAAGAACACACCAGACAGGTCAGGGATAAAGTTATTGAGAAATTTAAAGCAGGCTTAGGCTATAAAAAGATTTCCAAAGCCTTGAACATCCCACGGAGCACTGTTCAAGCGATCATTCAGAAATTGAAGGAGTATGGCACAACTGTAAACCTACCAAGACAAGGCCGTCCACCCAAACTCACAGGTCGAACATGATGAGCGCTAATCAGAAATGCAATCAAGAGGCCCATGGTGACTCTGGACCAGCTGCAGAGATCTACAGCTCAGGTAGGGTAATCTGTCCATAGGACAACTATTAGTTGTGCACTGCACAAAGTTGGCTCTTATGGAAGAGTGACAAGAAGAAAGCCATTGTTAACAGAAAAGCATAAGAAGTCCCGTTTGCAGTTTGCCACAAGCCATGTGGGGGACACAGCAAACATGTGGAAGAAGGTGCTCTGGTCGGATGAGACCAAAATGGAACTTTTTGGCCAAAATGCAAAACGCTATGTGTGGCAGAAAACTAACACCGCACATAACTCAGAACACACCATCCCGACTGTCAAATATGGTGGTGGCAGCATCATGCTCTGGGGTTGCTTCTATTCAGCAGGGACAGGGAAGCTGGTCAAAGTTGATAGGAAGATGAATGGAGCCAAATACAGGGCAATCTTGGAAGAAAACCTCTTGGAGTCTGCAAAAGACTTGAGACTGGGGTGGAGGTTCACCTTCCAGCAGGACAACGACCCTAAACATGAAGCCAGGGCAACAATGGAATGGTTTAAAACAAAACATATCCATGTGTTAGAATGGCCCAGTCAAAGTCCAGATCTAAATCCAATCAAGAATCTGTGGCAAGATCTGAAAACTGCTGTTCACAAACGCTGTCCATCTAATCTGACTGAGCTGGAGCTTTTTTGCAAAGAAGAATGGGCAAGGATTTCAGTCTCTAGATGTGCAAAGCTGGTAGAGACATACCCTAAAAGAATGGCAGCTGTAATTGCAGCAAAAGGTGGTTCTACAAAGTATTGACTCAGGGGGCTGAATAATTATGCACACCCCACTTTGCAGTTATTGATTTGTAAAAAAAATTTTGGAATCACGTATGATTTTTGTTCCACTTCTCACGTGTACACCACTTTGTATTGGTCTTTCACGTGGAATTCCAATAAAATTGATTCATGTTTGTAGCAGTAATGTGACAAATTGTGGAAAACTTCAAGGGGGCCTAATACTTTTGCAAGCCATTGTATTACAGTATAGTATATACAGCACTGGCAAAGTGTGCTTAATTGCACAGCTCCACGTCACCAGCGCGAGGCATCTACATCACCTGCGAGATGGAACAGGGCCGGCGCTTCAATTAAGGCGAGGGGGGCAATTGCCCCCAGAATCCATAAGGGCCCCCAGGCATCTATTGCCCCTTTAAAAATGTCTGTAGTGGCCGCCGGATGCTGTGGCCTGAACTGTCAAGGGTGCGGATGGTGTTGGCTGAGGGGAGTGAGGTGGTCAGGAGTCAGGACATACATTACTTGATTCTGCCTGGGGCTGCGCTGGCATCATGGTTGCCATGGTTACTCTTCGTCCTCCAGCAGCGGCGCTCTCCCTGACGTGTTACGCAGGCATGTGACGTCATGCCAGAACGTACATGCCTGTGAGGAGGGAAGAGGCACCCTGCTAACTCGCTGGAGTGGCAGCCCCAGCAGCTGGAGCGATCAGCTTATCTTGAAGAGCAGATTACAATGTTCCATCTCCTGCGCATACAGTAAAACATGGCGCGGAGGAAATAATGGCGCACCGTTCTGCCGATTATAAAACGCTATTTACCGTTTTAATGTAAATACATTAAAACGGTAAATAGCGTTTTATAAAACAGCAGAACGGTGCGCCATTGAAAAATGCAGGGAACTAGCAGAGGGGGTCGGGCTGGCAGCGGGGGTCGGGCTGGAGAGGCAGCGCCAGCGGGCAGTGGGCTGGCAGCGGTGTCAGGGTGGAGAGGCAGCGGGCTGGCAGCGGGGGTCGGGCTGAAGAGGCAGCGGGGTGGAGGGAGGATTACTCAGCATGTGTATATTGTGTATACATTACCTTGTCCCGGCCGGCGATCGCTCCTTCACTCCATAGCTTACAGGAGTCCTGCATCCGGCCAATCACCATGCGGCTTCAGTTTCCGCATGGTGATTGGCTGGATGCAGAACTCGTGCAAGCTATGAAGTGAAGGAGCGATCGCCGGCCGGGACAAGGTAATGTATACACAATATACACATGCTGCGTAATCCTCCCTCCACCCCGCTGCCTCTTCAGCCCGACCCCCGCTGCCAGCCTACTGCCCGCTGCCTCTCCAGCCCGACCCCGCTGCCAGCCCGCTGCCTCTCCAGCCCGATCCCTGCTAAAAAAAATTGAACATATAAAACGATAAATATCGTTGTAATGCAGCGCCATTCTGACACTATTGGCGCTGTGCGCCATTTTTGCCTGTCCCCTCTCCTGCAGCTCCCCCAGCTAATGGCACCCTGGAGAGCAGAGCCACCATCCTGGCAGGAGATTGCTACCACCTACACCAGGTAAAGAATGTCCACTTATATATGGTACATGCAATGTAATTAAAGTGGGAACACCCCTTTCAGGCTCTCTGTAGGGGAATCAGAATATAGTTTATTGCAGCATGAAGGTCGGGGGTACAGCCTCAAATTTTAAACTAGATAGCGATGAAAAGGCGTTAGATCAAATGAGTGCTAACCGTGAATTATGGCCTTGTCTGGCCTTGTAGTTGGCTCACAACAGACACGTGTGGTTGTGTTATGGAGGATAGAGTTCGGTGTGACAGGAGCTGTCACTATAGGTGATGAAATGATGACCACAGTATGATTAAAGAAACGCTGCAGTGACGTATAGTGGAATGCAGTAAATTATTTAGGATACCCACTTTAAAGGTTATTCTCCTGGTTTCAGCATTAGAAACACTTCCTATAGCTATATATGGCTGTGTACTGGTATGTAGCCCCACCCTCCCAGTGATGCTTAGCCTAGGCTGTTTAGCAATGTGGAATTCTCCTCAGAGCACTCTAGGACACCAGGCATTATTTTCACTGGCTTTGGAATTCTCCGACACAAACTTTCCACAGAGCTGCAGCTGACGGCTAAAGATGGCGCCACCCGTGATAAATCATTTCTAAAAGCAATTTCATTCATGATATTATTTCACTACAGTGCCTCTTGAATAGACGGGATGCATCAGTTTTACTAAACACTAATTAATTTAACTTGTACCTGAATTCAAACAAAAACTGTTGCCCAACACTAAGGTTGCATTAGTTATGTCATAGCTTCCAACTGTCCCTCTTTTGGAGGGACAGTCTCTCTTTGGGATCCCTATCCCCCTTTCCTCCTCATTTGTCCCTCTTTTAGGACAAACAAGGACTCTTTAATGTAAATATATATATATATTTCTCTACTAAAAAATGTGATTGATTGACTCTAAACTTTATTCCCACCCTTTAAATTGATAGATTAATAATTTTAAAATGTTAATATGAAGGAAAATGAACCAAGATAGAAAGGATCAGTGTGGTTTGAATTATAAAATATATTTTTCTCATGAACTCTTTATGGTATGCGTGGCTAGGGGTGTGCCAGGGGTTGTGATCAGGGGTGTGGAAGTGGCGTGGTTTAAGTGTCTCTCTTTCCCATCTCAAAAAGTTGGGAGGTATGGTTATATTTTGAATCAGGATGATACTATTTATTGGCTAACTACAATCTTTGGCTCTAGTCTACTTCAGGGAACCCAGCACAATTCCCCATGGGGAGCAGTTCTCCAATCACAGTACTCTCTTACAGCACTAAGCGATGTGATTGGCCAAATAGAGTGGGTGTAGTTTACTACAACCCTGGGGGCTGACTATGCTGGGAAAGGCAAGGGGGTAGGAGGCCCCCAATTTACCTTTGTCCCAGGGCCACCATGCTGCTTAAACCGGCCCTGGGGCTGTGAGAGCCTGTGTGTATATTGTGAGTCTGGGGAATCCCATAGTTCGGCTGCTGGAAGGGACAGGGCTGCTGTAAATGGATGGAGGTGGCTGCACAGCTACACAGTACAATAGGGTGTCTAATCATCAAAGCAAGGTGACTGCTGGGTACATCAGTGACTGCAGGGTAGGCCTGTGTTGGTGGCACAGGTCACTGCAGTACAGAAGTACTGTCCACAGCGGGGACAGGCAAAAATGGCGCACAGCGCCAATAGTGTCAGAGTGGCGCTGCATTACAACGATATTTATCGTTTTATATGTTCAATTTTTTTAGCAGGGATCGGGCTGGAGAGGCAGCGGGCTGGCAGCGGGGTCGGGCTGGAGAGGCAGCGGGCAGTGGGCTGGCAGCGGGGGTCGGGCTGAAGAGGCAGCGGGGTGGAGGGAGGATTACGCAGCATGTGTATATTGTGTATACATTACCTTGTCCCGGCCGGCGATCGCTCCTTCACTTCACTTCATAGCTTGCACGAGTTCTGCATCCAGCCAATCACCATGCGGAAACTGAAGCCGCATGGTGATTGGCTGGATGCAGGACTCCTGTAAGCTATGGAGTGAAGGAGCGATCGCCGGCCGGGACAAGGTAATGTATACACAATATACACATGCTGCGTAATCCTCCCTCCACCCCGCTGCCTCTTCAGCCCGACCCCCGCTGCCAGCCCGCTGCCTCTCCACCCTGACACCGCTGCCAGCCCACTGCCCGCTGCCTCTCCAGCCCGACCCCCGCTGCCAGCCCGACCCCCTCTGCTAGTTCCCTGCATTTTTCAATGGCGCACCGTTCTGCTGTTTTATAAAACGCTATTTACCGGTTTAATGTATTTACATTAAAACGGTAAATAGCGTTTTATAATCGGCAGAACGGTGCGCCATTATTTCCTCCGCGCCATTTTTTACTGTATGCGTCCACAGCAGGCTGCCTGTGCTGCTCACACCAACCCCCGACACTACAGGCGAAAGGAGCTTTCCAAGCTTCCTGGTACTGCCTCTGTAGTACGGCTGCAGGGCGCCTCTCACTGAGCAGACAGGTGTGCTCTCCCCGCCGGCCAGCAGTCCATACTGGTACTTTATCTAATCTACCATATGGGAACATGATGCATGTGGCGCAGTGGCGTTGCACCAAATGCAAGGTGAGATGCTGCCCATAGCAACCGTGTCAGTTATATCAGTCAGTGCAGAGATGCTGCCCATAGCAACCAGACAATTATATCAGTCAGTGCAGAGAAAAGCATGAAAGTGGAACTAAATTTTCAAAATCAGTTTTTAAAAGAGAACCCAAGGCACAATGTTTAATTCTTAATAGGACCTGTATTCACCTGTAGCTTGTCAATCATCGTTCTCCATTACAGGCTTCCCCTGCCGCTCCCCGCCTCCGCTAGCTTCCTCCAATCAGAAGCTAAGTGCTTACTTTGGCACAAGCTCTGTGTACACTTGGGTCTGATTCATCAAGCTGCGCTCCTTAGCAGCGCAGCTTAATGTGAAGGAGCGCCCGCTTTGCCTACCGCGCGTAACTAACTGTGGGTGGTCCTGGAAAGTATCGTTACCGCGATACTTCCCTTGCAGCCGCTACTATGTTAACTTACATAGTTACAACTATGTAAATGAACATAGTAGCGGCCGCAAGTGAATTATCGTGGTAACAATACTTCACAGGACCACCCACAGTTAAAATTACGCGCTTTTCTATGTAAGTAAAGTAAAACGCAAGAAAAACTCATGAGCAAAACGCTAATGCAATTAAAACGCACTCAAAACGCTAATAAAAAGCATTAACTAGTGTGTTCCCAACCCTCAATGAGAACTTCGGACAGTGGTAATCCTATTAGAGGGTGAATGATTAAAATGAAATAAGATGAAAATTAGGTGTGTGCACAAGGATTTTGGGCCAGGTTTACAGCTAGAACCCACTAGGGTGATATTGGCAGTGTTTTTGGATCGCCGGCGTTTGAAAAAAAAAAAAAAGAAACGCTTTGCCAATGTATTTAAATGGTGGGGAACCCACTAGTGCGATTGCGATTAGGATTAATCACATGACAGCATTTTGGGCACTCAATGCTATGTATAGAAGTGCTGCAAAACAGTTTTCAAAAAGCAATTTTACAGCGATTTGGGGGCTGAGCGGTTTGAATTTTAAATAAAGTTTATTATACTTAGCGGATGTCTCGATGTCCGGCTTCTGCCCGTAGCCCCGCCCCCTAGCAGAAGAGGTCATAGAAGCTTCTCTGATTGGTCCTAGAGAAACACCTATGACCTCTTCCATTAGGGGGCAGGGCTACGTACGAAAGCCTTTTATTTAAATTTACAAATGCTCGCCCCCAAATTGCAGCAAAATTGATTTTCAAAGCGATTTTGCAGTGTTTCTATACTTAGCATTGAGCGCAAACAGCATTGAGGGCGTTTTACTATAACGGAAGGTATAGGAAAAATGCTTTGTGCAGCGATTACGTTTGCGTTTTTAAAGAATAAATATATTGTATTCTTTTCTGGGTCAAAGAGTTTACTTCCTGACTTGCATCAGGAAGTGAATGAAAAAAACGCCGTGGAAAAGCGCTTTTAACAAAAATGGAATGCGCAGTAAAAAAAGCGCACAAAAAACACAAAACGTTTGCGCTTTCGTTTTTAGATGTGAACAAGGCCTGAAAGTGCCAGGCTTAAAGAGACTAAGAGAAGAAATCCCCACACCATCCTTTCGCGGTCTGCCGTTCAGCCGCGGTGAGCTCCGTCAGTGGCGTCCCTACCATAGGGCGCAGGGGGCGTGGCGCACCGGGTGTCAGACACCCAGGGGGGTGTCGCCACGACCCCCCACAGCATCACAGCAGGAGGGGGAAGCATGGCTAGAAGGAGGGGCTGTGGAGGCAGCGGTGGGGAGGGGGGACATATCCCCCCCCCTTCCCTCACCTGGGACCTCTCCTTCTGCCTCTCTCTCCCCCTCCAGAAATTAGCGGCGACAAGTGCGGGGCGGCCGGAGGCATATGGACAATTACTCACCTGATTTCCGCGTTCAAAGCGTGGAGCGCAGCGTCATGACGTTACAGGTCTCCATCTTCAGTGCCGCCCACTGTGCTTCCTGATTAGCGGAAGCACAGTGGGCGGCATTGGAGGCGGAGACCTGTAACGTCATGATGCTTGGATCGCGGAGATTAGGTGAGTAATTCTCTGTACGCCTCCGGTCGCCCCCCACTTGTCGCCGCTATTCAGGTGAAGGACCCCTCCACACCACTTGTCGCCGCTATTCAGGTGAAGGACCCCTCCACAGCACCTCCATCTAGCCCTGCTTCCCACTCCTGGGGCACCTACACTGGGGGCAACTATACTAGCTTACTGGGGGCATCTATACTAGCTTACTGAGGGCAACTATACATATTGGGGGCAACTATACTAGCTTACTGGGGGCAACTATACTAGCTTACTGGGGGCAACTATACTAGCTTACTGGGGGCAACTATACTAGCTTACTGGGGGCAACTATACTAGCCATACTGGGGGCAACTATACTAGCTTACTGGGGGCAACTATACTAGCTTACTGGGGGCAACTATACTAGCTTACTGGGGGCAACTATACTAGCCATATTAGGGGCAACTATACTAGCCATACTGGGGGCAACTATACTAGCCATACTGGGGGCAACTATACTAGCCATACTGGGGGCAACTATACTAGCCATACTCGGGGCAACTATACTAGCTTACTGGGGGCAACTATACTAGCTTACTGGGGGCCACTATACTAGCCATATTGGGGGCAACTATACTAGCCATACTGGGGGCAACTATACTAGCCATACTGGGGGCAACTATACTAGGGACAACTATACTTACTGGGGGCAACTATATTAGCTATACTGGGGGCAACTAAACTATACTAGCTATACTGGGGGCAACTAAACTATACTAACTATACTGGGGACAACTATACTGGCTGGGGCAACTATACTAGCTATACTGGCTGGGGCAACTATACTGGGGGCAACTAAACTAGCTATACTGGGGGCAACTAAACTAGCTATACTGGGGGCAACTATACTAGCTTCACTGGGGGCAGCTATACTGGGGGAAACTGTACTAGCTATACTGGGGGCAACTATACTAGCTATACTGGGGCAACTATACTAGCTAATACTTTAAATTACAGTTAGCTCCACCCTCATCTGGTCAGCGCAGCGTCATGACGTTACAGGTCTCCATCTTCAATGCCGCCCACTGTGCTTCCTGATTAGCGGAAGCACAGTGGGCGGCATTGGAGGCGGAGACCTGTAACGTCATGACGCTTGGATCACGGAGATTAGGTGAGTAATTCTCTGTACGCCTCCGGTCGCCCCCCACTTGTCGCCGCTATTCAGGTGAAGGACCCCTCCACACCACTTGTCGCCGCTATTCAGGTGAAGGACCCCTCCACAGCACCTCCATCTAGCCCTGCTTCGCACTCCTGGGGCACCTACACTGGGGGCAACTATACTAGCTTACTGGGGGCAACTATACTAGCTTACTGGGGGCAACTATACATATTGGGGGCAACTATACTAGCTTACTGGGGGCAACTATACTAGCTTACTGGGGGCAACTATACATATTGGGGGCAACTATACTAGCTTACTGGGGGCAACTATACTAGCTTACTGGGGGCAACTATACTAGCCATACTGGGGGCAACTATACTAGCTTACTGGGGACAACTATACTAGCTTACTGGGGGCAACTATACTAGCTTACTGGGGGCAACTATACTAGCCATACTGGGGGCAACTATACTAGCTTACTGGGGGCAACTATACTAGCTTACTGGGGGCAACTATACTAGCCATATTGGGGGCAACTATACTAGCCATACTGGGGGCAACTATACTAGCCATACTGGGGGCAACTATACTAGCCATACTCGGGGCAACTATACTAGCTTACTGGGGGCAACTATACTAGCTTACTGGGGGCAACTATACTAGCCATATTGGGGGCAACTATACTAGCCATACTGTGGGCAACTATACTAGCCATACTGGGGGCAACTATACTAGCCATACTGGGGGCAACTATACTAGCTATACTGGGGACAACTATACTAGCTATACTGGGGACAACTATACTTACTGGGGGCAACTATATTAGCTATACTGGGGGCAACTAAACTATACTAGCTACAGTGGAGGAAATAATTATTTGACCCCTCACTGATTTTGTAAGTTTGTCCAATGACAAAGAAATGAAAAGTCTCAGAACAGTATCATTTCAATGGTAGGTTTATTTTAACAGTGGCAGATACAACATCAAAAGGAAAATCGAAAAAATAACCTTAAATAAAAGATAGCAACTGATTTGCATTTCATTGAGTGAAATAAGTTTTTGAACCCCTACCAACCATTAAGAGTTCTGGCTCCCACAGAGTGGTTAGACACTTCTACTCAATTAGTCACCCTCATTAAGGACACCTGTCTTAACTAGTCACCTGTATAAAAGACACCTGTCCACAGAATCAATCAATGAAGCAGACTCCAAACTCTCCAACATGGGAAAGACCAAAGAGCTGTCCAAGGATGTCAGAGACAAAATTGTAGACCTGCACAAGGCTGGAATGGGCTACAAAACCATTAGCAAGAAGCTGGGAGAGAAGGTGACAACTGTTGGTGCGATTGTTCGAAAATGGAAGGAGCACAAAATGACCATCAATCGACCTTGCTCTGGGACTCCACGCAAGATCTCACCTCGTGGGGTGTCAATGGTTCTGAGAAAGGTGAAAAAGCATCCTAGAACTACACGGGAGGAGTTAGTGAATGACCTTGAATTAGCAGGGACCACAGTCACCAAGAAAACCATTGGAAACACATTACACCGCAATGGATTAAAATCCTGCAGGGCTCGCAAGGTCCCCCTGCTCAAAAAGGCACATGTGCAGGCCCATCTGATGTTTGCCAATGAACACCTGAATGATTCTGTGAGTGACTGGGAGAAGGTGCTGTGGTCTGATGAGACCAAAATAGAGCTCTTTGGCATTAACTCAACTCACTGTGTTTGGAGGAAGAAAAATGCTGCCTATGACCCCCAAAACACCGTCCCCACCGTCAAGCATGGGAGTGGAAACATTTTGCTTTGGGGTGTTTTTCTGCTAAGGGCACAGGACAACTTAATCGCATTAACGGGAAAATGGACGGAGCCATGTATCGTGAAATCCTGAACGACAACCTCCTTCCCTCTGCCAGGAAACTGAAAATGGGTCATGGATGGGTGTTCCAGCATGACAATGACCCAAAACATACAGCAAAGGCAACAAAGGAGTGGCTCAAGAAGAAGCACATTAAGGTCATGGAGCGGCCTAGTCAATCTCCGGACCTTAATCCAATAGAAAACCTATGGAGGGAGCTCAAGCTCAGAGTTGCACAGAGACAGCCTCGAAACCTTAGGGATGTAGAGATGATGTGCAAAGAGGAGTGGACCAACATTCCTCCTAAAATGTGTGCAAACTTGGTCATCAATTACAAGAAACGTTTGACCTCTGTGCTTGCAAACAAGGGTTTTTCCACTAAGTATTAAGTCTTTTATTGTTAGAGGGTTCAAAAACTTATTTCACTCAATGAAATGCAAATCAGTTGCTATCTTTTATTTAAGGTTATTTTTTTGATTTTCCTTTTGATGTGCTATCTGCCACAGTTAAAATAAACCTACCATTGAAATGATACTGTTCTGAGACTTTTCATTTCTTTGTCATTGGACAAACTTACAAAATCAGTGAGGGGTCAAATAATTATTTCCTCCACTGTATACTGGGGGCAACTAAACTATACTAACTATACTGGGGACAACTATACTGGCTGGGGCAACTATACTAGCTATACTGGCTGGGGCAACTATACTGGGGGCAACTAAACTAGCTATACTGGGGGCAACTAAACTAGCTATACTGGGGGCAACTATACTAGCTTCACTGGGGGCAGCTATACTGGGGGAAACTGTACTAGCTATACTGGGGGCAACTATACTAGCTATACTGGGGCAACTATACTAGCTAATACTTTAAATTACAGTTAGCTCCGCCCTCATCTGGTCAGGACCACACCAATTTTTGCCGCAAAGCATGCTGCAGGTTGTGGCCACGCCCATTTTTTTAGGGGGGGGGGTGTCTTTTAACACCCAGCACTGGGTGTCAAATGCCCTAGGTACGCCACTGAGCTCCGTTACCAGCCTCAGTGATGTCAGTCCGGGTCAACTGTGCATGCACGGGAGGGGAGGTGGAATTCCCCATACAGTACAGCACCAGTATCTGTCTAAGGCCACATACACACATCAGACCATAGTCTTTTGAAAATGAAAGATCACAGACCAATTTTACCCCCTTCCATTTAGTATGAGAGCCATACCTACACAGTCTATTCTATAGAGCTGAACTCCCCATCAGAAAAAAAAATCTTTGCAAGATGCTGCACACACAGATGCTGCACAGACACAAAAGATCAGTATCTGCAAAAGATCAGTTCCTGCCAAAGATCCGTTCCTGCAAATTGCATTCATAGTCTATAAGATCTGCAGATCCTCATACACACCTTGTTTAACTGACATTCATCTGCAGATCAGACAATCATCTGCCGATCTGAAAATCCATCCTGGTGGATCTGATCTGCAGATGAATGTCTGTTAAACAAGGTGTGTATGATGATCTGCAGATATCATAGACTATGAATGCATTTTGCAGGAACTGATCTTTTGCAGGAACAGATCTTTTGCAGATACTGATCTTTTGAATGTTTACAGCATCTTTGTGTACAGCATCTTGCAAAGATTTCTGTCTGATGGGGAGTTCAGCTCCATAGAATAGACTGTGTAGATATGGCTTTCATACTACATGGAAGGGGGTAAAATTGGTCTGTGATCTTTCATTTTCAAAAGACTATGGTCTGATGTGTGTATGAGCCTTAAGTCCCACGCCGTCCTCTCGCGGTCTGCCGTTCAGCCGCGGTGAGCTCCGTTACCAGCCTCAGTGACGTCAGTCCGAGTCTACTGCGCATGCACGGGAGGTGGAATTCCCCATACAGTACAGCACCAGTATCTGTTCATACATAGCACCAGTATATGATGTTTTTTTTTATTTGGTGTGCATTGGAAGAGGGTAGTCTTATACGTGTGTATATCCCAAACTCTATTGAGGGGGTTGTCTTATTTGTTGGGGGGGTCGTTTTATACGCCCAGTCATCTTATACGCCGGAATATACGGTACCTATCCCCATCATCCCTCTTCAAACCGCCATCCCCTATACTTCTATTACTCCAATCCACAAACCTGCCCTAAAAGAGTCTACCTTGCCGTGGTGGGCCGGCTTACAATCCTATTGGTCAAAATGAGTTTTACATTTAGCCAACTGGATTAGCCAAAGTACTCTGTCAAAAAAGAATATCATAAACTATCTTAGAGGGAGATCAATTAATTAGGGCCCTTTTGTATTAGGTACGTTTCGATTAAAAAATTGTATCGTGCCTTTGCCAATAGCAACAGCACGGTGATGAAAGTGTAAATTACATTGTCGGGTTTTTGCTAGTGCAATTGTTATTCTCCAGAATTACAATTGTCGGCCTGCAGCTTTTTTATTTTGGAAGGTGCAGTGGAAACAGAAATGTCGGCACTACAACTCAATCTGCGTAAGCGGAGAGGGAGAGCGGCAGGCATGCAGCTTATCTTCAAACCTTTGGCACAGTCAGCGTGCTCAGACTTCAAACAGTGGCTAAATTAAGGAAACAGAGAGTATGTAGTCGGCACTGCTGTAAACTGTACTTTATTCCAAAGGGTGGGGGTACATCAATCCACGTGTAATATAACAAAAGTGCACAAACCATGAAGTGGAGGCTGCGAGCTGCTGGTGGGTGCTGGGCACAGGATAGGCTACCCAGCTCCCTTCCTTGTCCCCTTCCCGATTTCCTTCCCCACCTTCCCCTTTTTCCTTTCCCCTCCTTACCCCTCCCTCCAACGTTATACGCTTCTGCCATAACTAAATTAGGTATTTGTGTACGTTTATCCCTTGTCAAAATGGATCAGGGATCTTTAATGTATAGATGTCAGGATATTCCTCCTATCAATTCCCTCTCATTATGCCCAAATGGAGCCACAATTGTGCAACAAAAATGCAATCACACTCCACCGGCAGGCCCGGATTTACATCACAGGAGGCTATAGGCACAGATGTCCTAGCACTTTAGACTCTTACCCTCCATGAACTTACAAACCCCCATTGAACCGCACAGCAGGTGTACTGACTGGCCCAGCTGTCACTTCTCCCTTACTTCTTTTGCTCTAACCATAAGTACCCTCAGTATTATGTAGCTAGAGGTACCCCCGACTGAAGGGAGATCTCTTTAGTGGAATGCTGAGAGCAGGGTGAGTAACCTCTCATTTACACTCTACTCGGGGCTCTGTATAGGGAAGGAGCGAGGGAGGCACTCGGGGAGGGGAGTGAGCCGCCTCTCCATAATTGGGAGCCTTTAGGCACGTGCCTATAGTGCCTTATGGTAAATCTGGCCCTGTCCACAGGTGATTGTGATTTGCATTATGCTATCCCAGGGTTAAACCAGGCCTAAGGGGGACCATCTGGATTCCTTCTCAGGTGGTCAGCGTGTTCCCGGACTTTTGACTTGAGGGTGTAAGAGGGGTACCCATTATGACTACCCATCCCGCTCATCCCTCTTCAAACCGCCATCCCCTATACCTCTCTAACTCCCATCCCCAAACCTGCCCTAAAAGAGTCTACCTTGCTGTGGTGGGACGGCTTTGAATCCTATTGGTCAAAATGAGTTTTACTTTTAGCCAAATGGATTAGCCAAAGTACTCTGCCAAAAAAGAATATAATAAAATATCTTAGAGAGAGATCAACTAATTAGGGCACTTTTCCACTAGGCACATTTCGTTTGAAAAATTGTATCGTGCCCATTTTGAACATGTAAAGTGTATTACCCAGTTTTTGCTAGTGCAATTGGTATTTTACATAATTACAGCTTTGTACCTTTTTGGTGAGGATTGGAATGGCTGTAGGGGAGGGAGAGGCCATAAGTAGAAATTGGAGGTATATTTAAATTATTTTAAATATGCCCCTGAGTTCTACTCTGCGGGTTGCAAAAAGTTTTCTGAAGAGCCAGTTCACACTTGGGGTGCTTTTGGTGGGGAGCATTTCTGCTCTTTGCTAATAGCTGGTATTCAGCAAACCACTGTGGTAAATCCCTGCAGTGCTTGCGATGTGTGTATATCGCAAAGGTGCACTGCGTGCAACATTTTGGTGGCAGTTGGAATGGCATTCTCATTCTTTGATGAGAACTGAAAATTGCAATCGCTGCAAAATGGAGCCACAATCACACAGCAAAAATGCAATCACACTCCACAGGTGATTGCGATTTGCATTTTGCAATCCCAGGGTTAAACCATGGCTAAGGGGGAACCAACTAGATCCCAATTCCATCTGAGGTGGTCGGCGTGTTCCCGGACTTTACACTTGAGGGTTTAAGAGGGGTACCCATTATGACCACCTATTCCCCTCATCCTTTTCCAAACCGCCATCCCCTATAGCTCTCTAACTCCCATCCCCCAACCTGCCTTAAAAGAGCCTACCTTGCTGTGTTGTGCCGGCTTACAATCCTATTGCAAGGTTAAACATTAATTGAGGAGCGCAAGAAGATATAAAAAGTATCTGATACCCTTGTCAGGGGAGCCGCTTTCCATATACAGGACATAAGGATAGAAAAACAATGGAGAGCGTCTACTAGCAAATATCACAAAAGTTTATTGAATCAAAATGCGGTCACATAAAACTCCCTTATCCCCCCTAAAATACACGGCCGTGTATAGCTAGATGTCAGCTGACCATACACACTGAACCACACATAGCAGCAAAGCAATCATACTCAAACTTAGTGACAGACTTAGTGGACTAAGTCTGTCACTAAGTTTGAGTATGATTGCTTTGCTGCTATGTGTGGTTCAGTGTGTATGGTCAGCTGACATCTAGCTATACACGGCCGTGTATTTTAGGGGGGGATAAGGGAGTTTTATGTGACCGCATTTTGATTCAATAAACTTTTGTGATATTTGCTAGTAGACGCTCTCCATTGTTTTTCTATCCTTACAATCCTATTGGCCAAAATGCGTTTTACTTTCAGCCAACTGGATTAGCCAAAGTACTCTGCCCCAAAAAATATAAGAAAACATCTGAAGGGGAGAACAACTACCGTAATTAGGGCCTTTTTCCACTAAGCACATTTTGATTCAGAAATCATATTGTGCCGATTTGCCAATAGCAACAGCCTGGCGATGAATATGTAAAATGCATTGCTGGGTTCCAGAGCCAGGAAAAGGTCCTCCAGCACCCAAGGCTGAGACACCAAAGTGCGCCCCCCCCCAATCCCTCCTATCCCAGCTGTCCCACACTGATTGCTATTAGCGTAAGAGGTGCCCTATGCACCCAACCCGCACCAACACCTTAAGGCTCATACACACATCAGACCATAGTCTTTGGAAAATGAAAGATCACAGACCAATTTTACCCCCTTCCATGTAGTATGAGAGCCATACCTACACAGTCTATTCTATTGAGCTGAACTCCCCATCAGACAGAAATCTTTGCAAGATGCTGCACACAAAGATGCTGTAGACATTCAAAAGATCAGTATCTGCAGATCACATAGACTATGAATGCAATTTGCAGGAACGGATCTTTGTCAGGAACAGATCTTTTGCAGATACTGATCTTTTGTGTCTGTACAGCATCTGTGTGTGCAGCATCTTGCAAAGATTTTTTTTTTCTGATGGGGAGTTCAGCTCCATAAAAAAGACTGTGAAGGTATGGCTCTCATACTACATGGAAGGGGGTAAAATTGGTCTGTGATCTTTCATTTTCAAAAGACTATGGTCTGATGTGTGTATGTGGCCTTAATCTCCAGTTATTTGGTTTGCAGTCACTGCTATGTATCCCCTTTTCCTATGCTTAAAACACAATAGGGAAATGATAGCTGAGTGAGATGTGCACCTCCTACTATTCTGTGCCCTGAGGCTGGAGCCTCTCTCATCTCTGCCTCGGCCCTGGCGAGCGGAATGGAGGCGCTGATTAAAATGAAAGTAGGTTGCTGCGGCGGACCAGAGGATGGGTTTGTCCCGGGCGCAGGCCCCGGGGTGGCAGCAGGGGGCTGGTAGAAGCCCCAGGGAAGTTACTCATTTTTTTTTTCATACAGTTAATGTTCTCTTTAATTCACCCCTCTGCTGTGCACTGCATTCGGGGACCTCTCTTGCCACATAAACAAGGCTCTCTGGCTACCTATATGGGAAACTCTAATACAGGAAATGTAGGCGCTGCCATAGGCGCCCGTTCAGATATTTAAATAAGCACCTATGTTGGCGGCCCAAAATTGAATTTTTTTCAGTGACTCAGAGCCGGGACAAGGTCCTCCAGCACCCAAAGCTGAGACATCAAATCCACCCCCCATCCCAGCTGTCATACAGTGATTGCTATTAGACTAAGAGGCGCCCCAGAGCCCCCAACCCCTCCAACACCCTAATCTCTAGTTATCTGGCTTGCAGTCACTGCCATGTATCCCCTTTTCTTTCTTTTTGCTTCAAACACAGTAGGGGAATGATAGGTGAATGAGTTGTGCGTCCCCTCCTAAACTGCGCCCTGAGGCTGGAGCCTCTCTCGCCTCTGCCTCGGCCCTGCAGTGACTGGTGGGGGAGGGGCATAAGGTCAAAGGAAACCTATAATATTAAAAAAATAAGAAAACGTTTCACTTACCTGGGGCTTCAGCCAACCCCCTGTTCCCGGGAACATCCTGAGTAGGAGCAGTATGAGAAAACCTTGTACTGCGCCTGCGCAGGACGCTCCAGGTGAGGGAAACACGAACAAAGACATGAGCTGCCAGGGCTGTGCAGAGGCCCTGGACTTGCGATAACAAAACAGCCACAGCGGGGGACCGGAGGATCGTACAGAGATGGCGCAGGCACAGGAAAGCTGCAGGGGTGGCAGAAGCCCCAGGTAAGTAAAACTTTTTTTTATATTACAGTTTTTCTTTAAGGTTAGCTGGGGACATGCCTATAATTAAGCCACTGGGAGACTTGGGTGCAGGGTAAACCTGAAGAGCGGCTCACCCTGCTCCTGCAAAAGTTCTGGCGGCCTTATTTACTATTCCTCCTCCCGATTGCAGTGGATAATGGGCAAAGATGTAATTCAGCTGCCAGCTGTTGCTGTTAGCCAAATTATGCTGTTTTTAAAGGGCAAATAAAGCGAGAGGGATATGGAGGATGCCAGATTTATTTCCTTTAAAACAATACCAGTTGCCTGGCTGTCCTGTTGATCCTCTGCCTCTAATACTTTTAGCCATAGACCCTGAACAAGCTTGCAGCAGATCCGGTGTTTCTGACATTAATGTCGGATCTGACAAGTTTAGCTGCATGCTGGTTTCTGGTGTTATTCAGACACTACAGCAGCCAAATAGGTCAGCAGTGCTGTCAGACAACTGGTATTGTTTAATATGGCATCCTCCATATCCCTCTAACTTCAGTTGTACCTCAAAGTAATTTGGGCGCCTTTTGAAGTCACCCAAATTACTGTCTAAGCCCAGCTATAGCCGCAATTCCTATTTGGTGCCAGGTGCGTCAAACTCTCCAGTGATGTTGTTACAGCGCTCCTAGCTAGGGGAGGGATGTGGGTGGTTAAAGCTGGTGGCCAAGTGGGGTGGGTGGTTGAGGTTAGCCGTGGGACAGAGAAGTTAAGGGTAGGCATTGACCGTGGGAGTGTTCAGTGTAAGAATAGGGTTATGTTTAGCTTTAACAAAATATTGGTGTGTATTACTGACATTTTATTATTGTCATTTACACTGCAATAGTAGAATATCAGTAAGGGTCTGTACACACTGGCTGCGTTGCACTGCGTTTTTAAAATCGCAAGGCCTTTTGAAAAATTATGAAAATTGTGATGACCTGTACACAGTGGTTCAATGCGCTTTTAAAAAATGTAATCGCAGTGACCGCTGTGCTGCACTGCCCTTAAAGAGACTCCGTAACAAAAATTGCATCCTGTTTTTTATCATCCTACAAGTTCCAAAAGCTATTCTAATGTGTTCTGGCTTACTGCAGCACTTTGTACTATCACAGTCTCTGTAATAAATCAACTCTCTCTTGTCAGACTTGTCAGGCCTGTGTCTGGAAGGCTGCCAAGTTCTTCAGTGTTGTGATTCTGCTATGAACTCCCCCTTCCAGGCCCCTTTATGCACACTGCCTGTGTGTTATTTAGATTAGAGCAGCTTCTCTCTTCTCTCTTACAAGCTGGATAAATCGTCCTCTGAGCTGGCTGGGCTTTCACATAGTGAGGAATTACAGACAAGGGCAAATCTGTTTGCAGGAAGAAAAGAGCAGCCTGAAACTTCAGTGCATGAGAGATGCAGGGGGAAAGAAACACACAAATGATCTCTTGAGATTCAAAAGGAAGGCTGTATACAGCCTGCTTGTGTATGGATGTATTTTCTATGTGTGGACATACTGTACATCAACCTACTTCCTGTTTTGGTGGACATTTTGTTTGTTTATAAACAAACTTTTTAAAACTGTTTTTAACCACTTTTAATGCGGCGGGGAGCGGCGAAATTGCGACAGAGGGTAATAGGAGATGTCCCCTAACGCACTGGTATGTTTACTTTTGTGTGATTTTAACAATACAGATTCTCTTTAACAAAAACGCATGAAAAAATGCAATTTATGCGATTTTCATTGCGTTTTATAATTTAACAATAACAAAACCAGCATCAGATAGCCTTAGCAAAATTGCATCACACTGCGTTTGGTGATTTTCAGTGTATACAGGCCTTAAATCTACAGATATTTTAAAATATGCTTTTCTGGGTGCACCAGCAGCATTGAAGATGGGAGGAGCAGCGACATATTAAAGGGCAGGCCAGTGTTTCAGTGCCAAGCTGTGGCTAACAAGGCGACAGCTTCTGCTGTATTGCTTGGAGATCAGGGCGGAGCTGCCCAGTCTGACAGCACCAAGGAGGGGAGGAGCAGACACATTCTAAGGGGTGGGCCAGAGTACTCTAGAGACAGCCGAGCGCTGTGTATATCACATAAACGCATCATTGCACATAGAGGGAAAGTAACTTAGGGTGCAAACACACATCCAAAATTGATTGGCCAATTGCTAGCCACATTTACCACCTCAATGTAGAGTGAGAGAATTAAAATACTAAGACCAGCTTGTGCAAGTAAGCCTCTCGTGTGACATGGCAGTGATAAAATTGGCCAATGATTGGCCAATCAAAATTGGATATGTGCACCAAGCTTTGGTATGGAGAGGCATCTGCACCTCACTGAGTACATAACTGCATGATGCATGTACAGCAGTATATACAGCGCAGCACACACTCCCTCACCTTTCCCTGTTGCACGTAATGCCTCACCTCCATCCACTAGCATGGCACAGCAATAGCAGAGGTCACGTGTCACTGCAGGTGCCATCCTCAGAGGTACACGCGAGGCCCACCTGCACTCGTGCGTCACAATAGCTGCTATGACGTCACACCAGCAATCAACCTCCTCGCAGACGCAGCAGCGACAGCATCGGAGACAGACGTGCGGCCTCTCACTCTGTATCCCCGCTAGCCAGGAGCTCTCAGCCCCGACATTCTTCGGCAGCGGCTCCAGGAAGGCACAAGCAGTTATATCCCGGAGCTCCCCCTAGCTGCCGATAGCAGGAATGACACAGTGAGGTAGGATGTAGGCGATAGAATTAGATTTCTAATGATGGGTTTATGGCACCCATCCTGGGCTGATTGATTACTTAAAAAAAAACTGCCTTGAATTCCTTTTGGTAGCAAATATACCTGGTCAGGGTCTTTATCCTGAGGGGGACTTTACCCTGAGCAGCGGTCATTGACCACAATGTCCCCTTACAAAGCGACTCCGGGGCCCTTCAAGCTCCGCCTCTAAATCGAACCGCAGCCCCGCCCCCCACTAGTCCACGATAAGCCCCACCTCTAATGGCAGTTAAGCTCCGCCTACAGTCATATGCTTGTGTGCAGCTGGCTGCTAACCTGGAGAAGTGAGTTAAAGGGAACCTTGTTAAGTAAAAAAAAAAAGAAATCAAAACAGGTTTAACTTACCTGGGGCGTCTACCAGCCCCCTGCAGTGCCTGTCACTAAGCTGCCCTCCAGTCCCCTTCAGCGATCCTCTTCCAGACTGACTGGCAACTGCGCATGTGCGGCTCCTCAATAACGCTCCCATCTATGTACAGTAGAGATTTTTTTTAGTGCTCCATGGGAGCGTGATTAGGATGCGAGCGGACCAGAGGTGCTCATTAGAACGAAAGTAGGGTGCTGCAGGGCGCCGGAGGATGGGTTTGTCACGGTGTGGGCACAGGGCAGCTGCAGGGGGGTGGTAGATGCCCCAATAAACTTTTTTTTCTTCTTTCATACAGTTAAGGTTCACTTTAATTCACCCTCTGCTGTGCGGTGTATTCGGGGCCCTCTCTGGCCACATAAACAGGGCTCTCTGGCTACCTATGTTGGAGACTCTGAAATAGGAAATTTGTTCAGATATTTAAATGGGCACCTGTGTTGGTGCCCCAAAAATTGTAACCGACCGCCTAGAATCGGCCCTGGCCATACCTCCCAAATTTTTGAGATAAGAAATAGGGACACTTAAGCCACACCCCTGCCACACCCTTAATCACACCCCTGGCACACCCCTAGTTGCGCATACCATAAAGATTTCTAGAGAAAAATATGTTAGTTTACCATTTAACCACTTGCCGACCGCCCACAGCCGATGGGCGGCGGCAAAGTGGACGCCGAAAGGACCGCAATACGCCCAAGGGCGTTGCGTCGTTTTGGCATGCCGGGGGAGCGATCGCGTCATTGATGACGCGCGCTTCCCCCGGCAACTGGCTCCGCCCACCCGCGACGACAACCCACCGGCCGTTCGGAAGCGCCGGCGGGTTGTTAACCCCGCGATCGCCGCATTCAAAGTGTATACTACATTTATTAATGTATACAAAGTGTTTTATACAGGCTGCCTCCTGCCCTGGTGGTCCCAGTGTCCGAGGGACCACCAGGGCAGGCTGCAGCCACCCTAGTCGGCACCCAAACACACTGATCTGCCCCCCCTGCCCCCTGATCACCCACAGCACCCCTCAGACCCACCCCTGCCCACACCCCAGACCACTGTTTGCAGCCAATCACCCCCCTAATCACCCATCAATCACTCCCTGTCACTATCTGTCAACGCTATTTTTTTTATTCCCTAAACTGCCCCCTGGGGACTCCTGATCACCCCCCCCACCCCTCAGATTCTCCCCAGACCCCCCCCCCCCCTGTGTACTGTATGCATGAATCACCCATCAATCACCCCCTGTCACTGCCACCCATCAATCAGCCCCTAACCTGCCCCTTGCGGGCAATCTGATCACCCACCCACACCATCAGATCACCCGCAAACCCGCCGTCAGATCACCTCCCAAGTGCATTGTTTACATCTGTTCTCTCCTCTAAACACCCACTAATTACCCATCAATCACCCATCAATCACCCCCTATCACCACCTGTCACTGTTACCTATCAGATCAGACCCTAATCTGCCCCTTGCGGGAACCCAATCACCCGCCCACACGCTCAGATTGCCCTCAGACACCCCCCCCTTATCAATTCGCCAGTGCATTATTTACATCTGTTCTTCCCTGTAATAACCCACTGATCACCTGTCAATCACCTATCACCCATCAATCACCCCCTGTCACTGCCACCCATCAATCACCCCCTGTCACTGCCACCCATCAATCAGCCCCTAACCTGCCCCTTGCGGGCAATCTGATCACCCACCCACACCATCAGATCGCCTGCAGACCCGCCGTCAGATCACCTCCCAAGTGCATTGTTTACATCTGTTCTCTCCTCTAAACACCCACTAATTACCCATCAATCACCCCCTGTCACCACCTGTCACTGCTACCCATCAGATTAGACCCCTATCTGCCCCTAGGGCACCCAATCACCCGCCCACACCCTCAGAACGCCCTCAGACCTCAGCCCTGATCACCTCGCCAGTGCATTGCTTGCATCTATTCCCCCCACTAATCACACCTTGAGACACCCATCAATCACCTCCTTTCACCACCTGTCACCCCTAGCACACCTACCCATCAGATCAGGCCCTAATTTGCCCCGTGTGGGCTCCTGATCACTCTGCCAAACCCTCAGATCCCCCTCAGACCCCCTTCCGATCACCTCCCCAGTGCATTGATTGCATCTATTTTCCCCTCTAACCACCCCCTGAGACACCCATCAATCACCTCCTGTAACACCCCCCCCCCCCCCCCCAGCACTCCTATCCATCAGATCAGGCCCAATACAACCTGTCATCTAAAAGGCCACCCTGCTTATGACCGGTTCCACAAAATTCACCCCCTCATAGACCACCTGTCATCAAAATTTGCAGATGCTTATACCCCTGAACAGTCATTTTGAGACATTTGGTTTCCAGACTACTCACGGTTTTGGGCCCGTAAAATGCCAGGACAGTATAGGAACCCCACAAGTGACCCCTTTTTAGAAAAAAGACACCCCAAGGTATTCTTTTAGGTGTATGACGAGTTCATAGAAGATTTTATTGTTTGTCAAAAGTTAGCGGAAATTGATTTTTATTGTTTTTTCACAAAGTGTCATTTTTCACTATCTTAAGACAAAAAATAAAATCTTCTATGAACTCACCATACACCTAACACAATACCTTGGGGTGTCTTCTTTCTAAAATGGGGTCACTTGTGGGGTTCCTATACTGCCCTGACATTTTAGGGGCCCTAAACCGTGAGGAGTAGTCTAGAAAACAAATGCCTCAAAATGACCTGTGAATAGGACGTTGGGCCCCTTAGCACACCTAGGCTGCAAAAAAGTGTCACACATGTTGTATCGCCGTACTCAGGAGAAGTAGTATAATGTGTTTTGGGGTGTATTTTTTAGACATACCCATGCTGGGTGGGAGAAATCTCTCTGTAAATGGACAATTGTGTGTAAAAAAAATCAAAAATTTGTCATTTACAGAGATATTTCTCCCACCCAGCATGGGTATATGTAAAAATACACCACAAAACACATTATACTACTTCTTCTGAGCACGGCAGTACCACATGTGTGGCACTTTTTGCAGCCTAACTGCGCTAAGGGGCCCAAAGTCCAATGAGTACCTTTAGGATTTCACAGGTAATTTTGAGACATTTGGGTTCAAGACTACTCCTCACGGTTTAGGGCCCCTAAAACGCCAGGGCAGTATAGGAACCCCACAAGTGACCCCATTTTAGAAAGAAGACACCTCAAGGTATTCTGTTAGGTGTATGACGAGTTCATTGAAGATTTTATTTTTTGTCACAAGTTAGCAGAAATTGATTTGTATTGTTTTTTTTTCTTAAAGTGTCAATTTCCGCTAACTTGTGACAAAAAAAAATCTTCTATGAACTCACCATACTCCTAACAGAATACCTTGAGGTGTCTTCTTTCTAAAATGGGGTCACTTGTGGGGTTCCTATACTGCCCTGGCATTTTAGGGGCCCTAAACCGTGAGGAGTAGTCTAGAATCCAAATGCCTCAAAATGACCTGTGAATAGGACGTTAGGCCCCTTAGCGCACCTAGGTTGCAAAAAATTTTGGGGGTGCTAAATTGTAAGCACCCCTGTAAAGCCTAAAGGTGCTCATTGGACTTGGGGCCCCTTAGCACAGTTAGGCTGCAAAAAAGTGTCACACATGTGGTATCGCCGTACTCAGAAGAAGTAGTATAATGTGTTTTGGGGTGTATTTTTACACATACCCATGCTGGGTGGGAGAAATCTCTCTGTAAATGGACAATTGTGTGTAAAAAAAAAAAAAAAAATGTAATTTACAGAGATATTTCTCCCACCCAGCATGGGTATGTGTAAAAATACACCACAAAACACATTATACTACTTCTCCTGAGTACAGCGGTACCACATGTGAGGCACTTTTTTGCACCCTAAGTGCGCTAAGGGGCCCAAAGTCCAATGAGTACCTTTAGGATTTCACAGGTCATTTTGCGACATTTGGTTTCAAGACTACTCCTCACGGTTTAGGGCCCCTAAAATGCCAGGGCAGTATAGGAACCCCACAAATGACCCCATTTTAGAAAGAAGACACCCACAGGTATTCCGTTAGGAGTATGGTGAGTTCATAGAATATTTTTTTAGGGGTGTCTTCTTTCTAAAATGGGGTCATTTGTGGGGTTCCTATACTGACCTGGCATTTTAGGTGCCCTAAACCGTGAGGAGTAGTCTTGAAACCAAATGTCGCAAAATGACCTGTGAAATCCTAAAGGTATTCATTGGACTTTGGGCCCCTTAGCGCAGTTAGGGTGCAAAAAAGTGCCACACATGTGGTATCGCCATACTCAGGAGAAGTAGTATAATGTGTTTTGGGGTGTATTTTTACACATACCCATGCTGAGTGGGAGAAATATCTCTGTAAATGGACAATTGTGTGTAAAAAAAAAATAAAAAAATTGTCATTTACAGAGAGATTTCTCCCACCCAGCATGGGTATGTGTAAAAATACACCCCAAAACACATTATATACTACTTCTCCTGAGTACGGTAATGCCACATGTGTGGCACTTTTTTGCAGCCTAACTGCGCTAAGGGGCCCAAAGTCCAATGAGCACCTTTAGGCTTTACAGGGGTGCTTACAATTTAGCACCCCCCAAAATGCCAGGACAGTAAACACACCCCACAAATGACCCCATTTTGGAAAGTAGACACTTGAGGCAGGGAACACACTTGACTTTCAGTTTTCCGCACGCAATTTTCTGCATACTTTTTCTGCACACCAAGTGTGTTTCCATGCAGGAAAACGCATGCGTTTTTTTCACAGCAGCTGATGTAATTGATAGAGAAAACTGCCAAAATGTGCTGAGTCATCATGCAGAATGTCAGTTTTTTTTCTGCGCGAGAACAACTCAGTAAGTGTGGACTAGCCCATTGATTTACATGAGTTCTCAGTTTTTCTGTGCAGAAAACGCTCACGAAAACAGTCAAGTGTGTTCCCTGCCTCAAGGTATTCAGAGAGGAGCATAGTGAGTCCGTGGTAGATTTCATTTTTTTTTTTTGTCGCAAGTTAGAAGAAATGGAAACTTTTTTTTTGTCACAAAGTGTCATTTTCCGCTAACTTGTGACAAAAAATAAAATCTTCTATGAACGCACCATGCCTCTCAGTGAATACTTTGGGATGACTTCTTTCCAAAATGGGGTCATTTGGGGGGTATTTATACTATCCTGGAATTTTAGCACCTCATGAAACATGACAGGTGGTCAGAAAAGTCAGAGATGCTTCAAAATGGGACACTTCACTTTTGGCACCATAGTTTGTAAACGCTATAACTTTTACCCAAACCAATAAAAATACACTGAATGGATTTTTTTTTTATCAAAGACATGTAGCACAATAAATTTGGACAAAAATGTATACAGAAATTTTACTTTATTTGAAAAATGTCAGCACAGAAAGTTAAAAAAATCATTTTTTTTTACAAAATTCATGTCTTTTTTGATGAATATAATAAAAACTAAAACTCGCAGCAGCAATTAAATAGCACCAAAAGAAAGCTGTATTAGTGACAAGAAAAGGAGGTAAAATTCATTTAGGTGGTAGATTGTATGACCGAGCAATAAACCGTGAAAGCTGCAGTGGTCTGAATGGAGAAAAGGCTCTGGTCCTTAAGGGGTAGAAAGACTGTGGACCTCAAGTGGTTAAACCACACTGGTACTTTCTATCCTGGTCTATCCTGGTTAACTTCATATTAACATTTGAAAATAAGAAATATACATATGATTACATAGATGTATACATCAGTCATGAAAGAGAGACAAATGAGGAAGAAAGAGGGACAGGGTCCCCAAAGAGGTACTGTCCCTCCAAAAGAGGGATAGTTGGGAGCTATGAAATGCTGCAAGAGACTGCTATGTGTTGCAAGGCTAGCATACAAGTACAGTAATGCTTGAACACTAGTTGAAGAAACCAGTGTGAAAACCTTGTATTAAAGCTGTGCTTACTATTATAAGCCTGACAGTATATGCTGTGCCTAGAATCAGTGGCGTACCTACCGTCGAGCGGCAGGGGCGGCCCGCACCGGGTGTCTTCACAGTAGGGGGTGACACCCGGAGTCCTGTGTTGCCGTCCCTGCCGCTGCCCTGTGTTGCAAAATTTTACCCCCCCGCCGCCGCCGCCGCCCGCTGCCCCCCTGCGGCCGTCCCCTCTGACACCCCCCCCCCCCTCCGCCGTACTCGCTGACACCCGCCCAGCAGTCTGCGCTGCCAGGCAGGAGCAGCCGAGCCCAGCTTCAGACCTCCGACCAGCCGGCGACCACTATGCGGGCGCTAGGACCTAGCGGACACCGCACTGTTATGCGGAAGTGACATCACTTCCGCATATACAGCGTGGTGTACACCGAGATCGGTGCGCCCGCTCTAACTGGTCGCCGGCTGATACTGAGGTCTGAAGTTGGGCTGCTGGTGAGTTAAGGGCACCGGGGGTCCCTGCCGCTATCTAACCTGGGGTCCCTGCCGCTATCTAACCTGGGGCCCCTGTCACTATCTAACCTGGTGCCCCTGTCACTATCTAACCTGGGGGTCACTGTCTAACCTGGAGGGGGGGGTCCCTGTCGCTGTCTAACCTGGGGGGTCCCTGTCGCTATCTAACCTGGGGGTCACTATCTAACCTGGGGGGGGGTCCCTGTCACTGTCTAACCTGGGGGGTCCCTCCCTGTCACTGTCTAACCTGGGGGGTCCCTCCCTGTCACTATCTAACCTGGGGGTCACTATCTAAACAGGGGTCGCTGTCACTATCTAACCTGGGGGGCCCCTGTCACTATCTAACCTGGGGGGCACCTGTCGCTATCTAACCTGGGGGGCACCTGTCACTGTCTAACCTGGGGGGTCCCTGTCACTATCTAACCTGGGGGGTCCCTGTCACTATCTAACCTGGGGGTCACTATCTAACCTGGGGTCGCTGTCACTATCTAACCTGGGGGTCCCTGTCACTATCTAACCTGGGGGGTCGCTGTCACTATCTAACCTGGGGGGTCGCTGTCACTATCTAACCTGGGGGGTCGCTGTCACTATCTAACCTGGGGGGTCGCTGTCACTATCTAACCTGGGGGTCGCTGTCACTATCTAACCTGGGGGTCGCTGTCGCTATCTAACCTGGGGGGTCCCTGTCGCTATCTAACCTGGGGGGTCCCTGTCGCTATCTAACCTGGGTGTCACTATCTAACCTGGGGTCCCTGTCACTAACCTGGAGGGGTCACTATCTAACCTGGGGGGGTCACTGTCTAACCTGGGGGGTCCCTGTCACTATCTAACCTGGGGGTCGCTGTCACTATCTAACCTGGGGGGGTCGCTGTCGCTATCTAACCTGGGGGGCACTATCTAACCTGGGGGGTCCCTGTTGCTATCTAACCTGGGGGGTCGCTGTCACTATCTAACCTGGGGGGTCGCTGTCGCTATCTAACCTGGGGGGTTGCTGTCGCTATCTAACCTGGGGGGTCGCTGTCGCTATCTAACCTGGGGTCACTATCTAACCTGGGGGTCGCTGTCACTATCTAACCTGGGGGTCGCTGTCACTATCTAACCTGGGGGTCACTATCTAACTGGGGGTCCCTGTCACTATCTAACCTGGGGGTCGCTGTCACTATCTAACCTAGGGGTCACTATCTAACCTGGGGGTCCCTGTCACTATCTAACCTGGGGGTCGCTGTCACTATCTAACCTGGGGGGTCGCTGTCACCATCTAACCTGGGGGATCCCTGTCTCTATCTAACCTGGGGGTCGCTGTCACTATCTAACCTGGGGGTCGCTGTCACTATCTAACCTGGGGGTCGCTGTCACTATCTAACCTGGGGGTCGCTGTCACTATCTAACCTGGGGGTCGCTGTCACTATCTAACCTGGGGGGCACCTGTCGCTATCTAACCTGGGGGGTCCCGATCTAACCGGAGGTCCCTGTCACTATCTAACCTGGGGGGTCCCTGTCGCTATCTAACCTGGGGGGCACCTGTCGCTATCTAACCTAGGGAGTCCCTGTCACTATCTAACCGGGGGTCCCTGTCACTATCTAACCTGGGGGTCCCTGTCACTATCTAACCTGGGGGTCCCTGTCACTATCTAACCTGGGGGTCGCTGTCACTATCTAACCTGGGGGTCGCTGTCACTATCTAACCTGGGGGTCGCTGTCACTATCTAACCTGGGGGTCGCTGTCACTATCTAACCTGGGGGGTCGCTGTCACTATCTAACCTGGGGGGTCCCTGTCACTATCTAACCTGGGGGGCACCTGTCGCTATCTAACCTGGGGGGTCGCTGTCACTATCTAACCTGGGGGTCACTATCTAACCGGGGGTCCCTGTCGCTGTCTAACCTGGGGGGCACCTGTCGCTATCTAACCTGGGGGGCACCTGTCGCTATCTAACCTGGGGGGTCCCTGTCACTATCTAACCTGGGGGGTCCCTGTCACTATCTAACCTGGGGGTCCCTGTCACTATCTAAACTGGGGGTCCCTGTCACTATCTAAACTGGGGGTCCCTGTCACTATCTAAACTGGGGGTCGCTGTCACTATCTAACCTGGGGGTCGCTAGTCACTAACTGAACTGGGATCTCCTGTGACTACCTGAACTGGGGGGCACCTGTCACTACATACACTGGGGGCTCCTGTCACTACCTAAACTGGGGGGTACCTGTCACTAACTGAACTGGGGGGCTCCAGTCACTAATTGAGCTGGGGGGCTCCTGTAACTACCTAAACTGGGGGGCTCCTGTCACTACCTAAACTGGGGGGCTCCTGTCACTACCTAAACTGGAGGGCTCCTGGCACTACCTAAACTAGGTGGCACCTCTCACTACCTAAACTATCTAGGCCAGCCAGCCCAACATAACCAACAGCCAACCTGCCCAGAATAACTGGCAAAAAGGCCACAGCATCACCACCAGTCAGGCTAGCATTTACTTCAACCAGCCAGCCCAGCCACAGCATCACCACCAGCCAGCCCAGCCACAGCATCACCGCCAGCCAGCCCAGCCACAGCATCACCGCCAGTCAGGCCACAGCATCACTGTCAGGCCTTTCAGCCCACACATCATCCCCAATCCAGACAAAAATAGTATTGCCAGCCAGGCACAGCAGCCAGTAGAGGAGAATTCAGAAGCCAGGTGAGAGGTGTCTACCATATTAACCACTTGAGGACTCAGCCTTTACCCCCCCTTAAGGACCAGCGCTGTTTTTTCCATTCAGACCACTGCAGCTTTAACGGTTTATTGCTCGGTCATACAACCTACCACCTAAATGAATTTTGGCTCCTTTTCTTCTCACTAATACAGCTTTCTTTTGATGCTATTTGATTGCTGCTGCGAGTTTTACTTTTTATTATATTCATCAAAAAAGACATGAATTTTGGCAAAAAAATGATTTTTTTAACTTTCTGTGCTGACATTTTTCAAATAAAGTAAAATTTCTGTATACATGCAGCGCGAAAAATGTGGACAAACATGTTTTTGATGAAAAAAAACCCATTCAGTGTATATTTATTGGTTTGGGTAAAAGTTATAGCGTTTACAAACTATGGTGCAAAAAGTGAATTTTCCCATTTTTAAGCATCTCTGACTTTCCTGACTACCTGTCATGTTTCATGAGGTGCTAAAATTCCAGGATAGTATAAATACCCCACAAATAACCCCATTTTGGAAAGAAGACATCCCAAAGTATTCACTGAGAGGCATAGTGAGTTCATAGAAGATTTTATTTTTTGTCACAAGTTAGCGGAAAATGACAGTTTGTCACAAAAAAAAAAAAAAAGGTTTCCATTTCTGCTAACTTGTAACAAAAAAAAATGAAATCTGCCATGGACTCAACATGCCTCTCAATGAATACCTTGAAGTGTCTATTTTTCAAAATGGGGTCATTTATGGGGTGTGTTTACTGTCCTGGCATTTTGGGGGGTGCGGAATTGTAAGCACCCCTGTAAAGCCTAAAAGTAGTCATTGCACTGTGGGCCTCTTAGCGCAGTTTGGCTGCAAAAAAGTGTCACACATATGGTATCGCCATACTCGGGAGAAGTAGTACAATGTGTTTTGGGGTGTATTTTTACACATACCCATGCTGGGTGGGAGAAATATCTCTGCAAATGACAATTTTTTGATTTTTTTTACACACAATTGTCCATTTACAGAGTTATTTCTCCCACTCAGCATGGGTATGTATAAAAATACACCCCAAAACACATTGTACTACTTCTCCTGAGTACGGCGATACCACATGTGTGGCACTTTTTTGCACCCTAACTGCGCTAAGGGGCCCAAAGTCCAATGAGTACCTTTAGGATTTCACAGGTCATTTTGAGAAATTTGGTTTCAAGACTACTCCTCACGGTTTAGGGCCCCTAAAATGCCAGGGCAGTATAGGAACCCCACAAATGACCCCATTTTACAAAGAAGACACCCCAAGGTACTCAATTAGGAGTATGGTGAGTTCATAGAAGATTTTACTTTTTGTCACAAGTTAGCGGAAAATGATTGTTATTGGGTTTTTTTACCAAGTGTCATTTTCCGCTAACTTGTGACAAAAAATAAAATCTTCTATGAACTCACCATACTCCTAACGGAATACCTTGGGATGTCCTCTTTGTAAAATGGGGTCATTTGTGGGGTTCCTATACTGCTCTGGCATTTTAGGGGCCCTAAACCGTGAGGAGTAGTCTTGAAACCAAATGTTTCAAAATGACCTGTGAAATGCTAAAGGTACTCATTGGACTCTGGGCCCCTTAGCGCAGTTAGGGTGCAAAAAAGGGCCACACATGTGGTATCGCCGTACTCGGGAGAAGTAGTACAATGTGTTTTGGGGTGTATTTTTACACATACCCATATTGGGTGGGAGAAATATCTCTGTAAATGACAATTTTTTGATTTCTTTACACACAATTGTCAATTTACAGAGATATTTCTCCCACCCAATATGGGTATGTGTAAAAATACACCCCAAAACACATAATACTACTTCTCCTGAGTACGGCGGTACCACATGTGTGGCACTTTTTTGCACCCTAACTGCGCTAAGGGGCCCAGAGTCCAATGAGTACCGTTAGCATTTCACAGGTCATTTTGAGAAATTTGGTTTCAAGACTACTCCTCACGGTTTAGGGCCCCTAAAATGCCAGGACAGTATAGGAACCCCACAAATGACCCCATTTTACAAAGAGGACATCCTAAGGTATTCCGTTAGGAGTATGGTGAGTTCATAGAAGATTTTTTTTTTGTCACAAGTTAGTGGAAAATGACACTTGGTAAAAGAAACCCAATAAAAATCATTTTCCGCTAACTTGTGACAAAAAGCTAAATCTTCTATGAACTCACCATACTCCTAATTGAGTACCTTGGGGTGTCTTCTTTCTAAAATGGGGTCATTTGTGGGGTTCCTATACTGCTCTGGCATTTTAGGGGCCCTAAACCGTGAGGAGTAGTCTTGAAACCAAATGTTTCAAAATGACCTGTGAAATGCTAAAGGTACTCATTGGACTCTGGGCCCCTTAGCGCAGTTAGGGTGCAAAAAAGGGCCACACATGTGGAATCGCCGTACTCGGGAGAAGTAGTACAATGTGTTTTGGGGTGTATTTTTACACATACCCATATTGGGTGGGAGAAATATCTCTGTAAATGACAATTTTTTGATTTCTTTACACACAATTGTCAATTTACAGAGATATTTCTCCCACCCAATATGGGTATGTGTAAAAATACACCCCAAAACACATAATACTACTTCTCCTGAGTACGGCGGTACCACATGTGTGGCACTTTTTTGCACCCTAACTGCGCTAAGGGGCCCAGAGTCCAATGAGTACCGTTAGCATTTCACAGGTCATTTTGAAACATTTGGTTTCAAGACTACTCCTCACGGTTTAGGGCCCCTAAAATGCCAGAGCAGTATAGGAACCCCACAAATGAGGAGTAGTCTTGAAACCAAATGTTTCAAAATGACCTGTGAAATGCTAAAGGTACTCATTGGACTCTGGGCCCCTTAGCGCAGTTAGGCAGCAAAAAAGGGCCACACATGTGGTATCGCCGTACTCGGGAGAAGTAGTACAATGTGTTTTGGGGTGTATTTTTACACATACCCATATTGGGTGGGAGAAATATCTCTGTAAATTGACAAATGTGTCATTTACAGAGTGATTTCTTCTACCCATCATGGGTATGTGTAAAAATACACCCTAAAACACATTGGTCTACTTCTCCCGGGTACGGCGATAGCACGTGTGGCACTTTTTTGCAGCCTAACTGCGCTAAGGGGCCCAACGTGCAATGACTACCTTTGGGCTTTACAGGGGTGCTCACAATTTAGCCCCCCCCCACATGACAGGACAGTTAACAAACCCCACAAATGACCCCATTTTAAAAATAAGACACCACAAAGTATTCCATGAGGGGCATGGTGAGTTTATAAAAAAAATTCTTTTTTGTCACAAGTTAGCAGAAAAGGATACTTTGTGAAAAAAAACAAAAAACAACAATTTATGCTAACTTGTGACAAAAAACAAAATCTTCTATGAACTCACCATGCACCTCACGGAATACTTTGGGGTGTCCTCTTTCCAAAATGGGGTCATTTGTGGGGTCTGTCCTGGCATTTTAGGGCCTCTGCAATCATTACATGTATGGCCAGTATTTCTGCTATACTCCTTATATTGGGCATACAGGTAGTGCATTCTGGGCTGAAAGGAAAAATGAACGGCAAACATCCCTTCATTCGCATCGATCAATGTGGATGAACAAATATCTGCCAAAAAATGTGAAACAAAAAGAAAAGAAAGAGGGACATAGGAGCTGCCACCCCAAAAATCCAAACCCACCAGCTCGTATGCCCAGGCAATCCTGATTTATTCATCCACATTGATCGATGTGAATGGAGAAATCATTGCTTGAGTTCTTTTTTGATACAAAGTGCTTGCCAAAGCATATGAACCCCAACACCACACCTTGGCCCATATGCCTCGGCAAACGTATCTTTTTTACTGTGGAGGAGAAATCTCGTCCTACAGCGCTGCATGCACTGATTTTGTGTAACCTGACAGAAGCGCAATGCTTCTGTCAGGATGCACCATCAGTGCTGCAGCTGATTGGTCGGTCGGTCGGTCGGTCTGGATAGAAAAAAGAGAGAAGAAAAACGAAAACAAAAAGGAGGGGAAGGCGTACGCCTGGACATAGGAGCTGCCACCCCAAAAATCCAAACCCACCAGCTCGTATGCCCAGGCAATCCTGATTTATTCATCCACATTGATCGATGTGAATGGAGAAATCATTGCTTGAGTTCTTTTTTGATACAAAGTGCTTGCCAAAGCATATGAATCCCCAACACCACACCTTGGCCCATATGCCTCGGCAAACGTATCTTTTTTACTGTGGAGGAGAAATCTCGTCCTACAGCGCTGCATGCACTGATTTTGTGTAACCTGACAGAAGCGCAATGCTTCTGTCAGGATGCACCATCAGTGCTGCAGCTGATTGGTCGGTCGGTCGGTCGGTCGGTCTGGATAGAAAAAAGAGAGAAGAAAAACGAAAAAAACAAAACAAAAAGGAGGGGAAGGCGTCCGCCTGGACATAGGAGCTGCCACCCCAAAAATCCAAACCCACCAGCTCGTATGCCCAGGCAATCCTGATTTATTCATCCACATTGATCGATGTGAATGGAGAAATCATTGCTTGAGTTCTTTTTTGATACAAGGTGCTTGCCAAAGCATATGAACCCCCTACACCACACCTTGGCCCATATGCCTCGGCAAACGTATCTTTTTTACTGTGGAGGAGAAATCTCGTCCTACAGCGATGCATGCACCGATTTTGTGTAACCTGACAGAAACGCAATGCTTCTGTCAGGATGCATCATCAGTGCTGCAGCTGATTGGTCGGTTGGAAAAAAAGAGAGAAGAAGAAAAAAAAAAAAAAAAAAAAAAGCAAGCAAGCAGCAAAGCACTTCAATAACATTAACTAAACTTTATTAAATATGTTCAAACCAAACAATAACATTGGTAACCAAATATTAACTTTTTTGCTTACCTGTTTTTTTTGTTTTTTTTGTTTTTTTTACCTGCGAGCTGAGGATAAACTTCTCCTCCCCCATGGGTCAATGTGCAAAGTGCAAATCGCACAGATATGTGGCGAAGTACATTATGCATTCTGTCCCAAGTGAAAGGAGAGGTTTCTGGCAGGCCAGTGTATTTGGATCTCTCAAAACCTGATGTTTGGGTTCACACTGCATACTGGCCTATCCGGTCGGTCGAGCCCGCCGCACCGTCTCGCCCAAAATAGATCTTCAGGGAATACCACAAGAGTAGCATTCGGCCTAGTAATTAACTGCGTCGCCGTAGACTAACATGACTTCCGGGCCGACCCAAATTGCCGCAGAAGCCACGCAGTAACGTAGGCATGCACTAGCGTTAAGTCAAGCACTTCCGGCGTAGGGGGGGACCGCAAAGTGTGACTTTTGCTAGGCAATTTGCCCTAACGCATCGCGCCAGTGTGAAATAGCACTGAGAGACCCTTGTGTGCCTACTGCTGTGTCTGTAGTTCCCTAGGTTCTAAAAGTGTGCCTTCTCGTGGTACCTCTCATAACACTCCCCTAGGCATAGGCCAGGCTGGTCAGGACAGCGGGGACAGTAAACGGGGGTGTCACGCCTTATTCCAGCCTTGCTGCAGACACGACATCTTTTTCTGGGGTTGCGTTGAGTTGGGGTACTGGGAATCGGGTAGGCGTAATGCCTTCCATGCAGCCGGCTAGTTGCATTTGGGGGTTGGGCTCTGTCACCTTCTGGATAGAGGAGTGCCGAAACAATGTCTTCCTGGAATTGAAGGAAAGATCCAGTTCTCCCAGCCTTACTGTAGAGAACAAAGCTGTTGTACATCGCCAATTGAATTAAATACACAGACACTTTCTTATACCAGCGTCTGGTTTTCCGGGAAATTAAATAGGGCCCTAACATCTGGTCATTGAAGTCCACCCCTCCCATGTTGGCATTATAGCTGTGGACGGCGAGGGGCTTTTCAATGACCTCTGTTGCCCGTGTAATTTGTACTGTCGTGTCTGTGTGAATGGTAGACAGAAGGTAAACGTCCCTCTTGTCCTTCCATTTCACCGAGAGCAAGTCATCAGTACACAAGGCGGCCCTCTCCCCCCGTTGAAGTCTGGTGTTAACGAGCTGTTGGGGGAAGCCCCGGCGACTAGGCCGCACGGTGCCACAGCATCGGATTCCTTCTAACTTTAAGTGCTGAAAGAGGGCCACACTTGTGTAAAAGTTGTCCACATAAAGATGGTACCCCTTCTGGAACAAGGGTGACACCAAGTCCCACACAATCTTTCCACTGCTCCCCAGGTAGTCAGGACATCCGACCGGCTCCAATTTTGAGTCTTTTCCCTCATAGACCCTAAAACGAGATGTATAGCCTGTGGCCCTATCACAGAGCTTATACAGTTTCACCCCATACCGGGCGCGCTTGCTTGGGATGTACTGTTTGATGCCAAGGCGCCCGGTAAAATGTACGAGGGACTCATCTACACAGATGTTCTGTTCAGGGGTATAAGCATCTGCAAATGTGGATGACAGGTGGTCTATGAGGGGCCGAATTTTGTGGAGCCGGTCATAAGCTGGGTGGTCTCTTTCATGACAGGTGTCGTTGTCATTGAAATGCAGGAAGCGCAGGATGATCTCAAATCGCGTCCTGGACATGGCAGCAGAGAACACGGGCATGTTATGTATTTGGCGTGTAGACCAATAAGAGCGCAATACATTTTTTTTAGTAATACCCATGTTGAGGAGAAGGCCCAAAAAAATTTTAAGTTCGGAAACTTGGAGTGGTTTCCACCGAAAAGGCTGGGCGTGGCAGCTTTTCGGATGGGCGGTTATAAATTGTGTGGCATATAGGTTGGTCTCAGCCACAATTAAGTCAAGGAGATCCTGGGTGAGGAACAGTTCAAAAAAGTCTAGGGCCGATCCTAGTTCAACTGTCTCCACCTGGACTCCAGACTGGGCGGTGAAAGGGGGCAGTATGGGTGCGGCGGGATCAGGGGAATGCCAATCAGGGTTTGCCAGCACCTCTGGAAAACCAATGGGAGTACGGGCCCGTCTACTTGGTGGCTGCGGATCGGATCTTAATTCACGTACCACCGAACCAGTTTCTACTTCCAGGATGGTGTCCGCCACTTCATCAGGGTCTTCTGCGGAAGTACTGGTGTTGATAGGTCCAGGAGATGCTGCGCTGCTGGTGCATGCCTCACCAAGAAAAATCAGATCAACGACCACTCTGCTGCCCTTGAGACTGATCTTCCGCCACCTGCAGTCCAGTGACATGGGGTGTGGTACGCCTGGCTCTAGCCGGGACCTCAACCTCGTCATCGGAACTATCGGTCAGAGAGCCACTGCTGTCTACAGGATCGTACTCTGAACCCGAAGATTCGTCGAATAAGTCGACCCAATCATCCTCATCCGACTGGTCCATGTACCTGTAGATGTCTTCATTGGAAAACCTCTTTTTTGCCATGGTGGCCTGCTAAATTTAGGAGGTATTCCTCTGAGACTACCCAGGAAAAGAGCACCTACCTAGCGAAAGGGAGTACTTGAGAGGTAGAAAGCTGTGGTCACTGAGTTTAGATAAAAAAAATCAAAACTGATGTTTACAGTGCCACAGCTTGTGTACAGTGTTTTTTGCAGTGATCAGAAAAAAGAAATTTCTGTCACTGCGGTGGGGCGGGCTGAACGCAGTGCAGGCGAACGATCAGGTCTGATCGGGCAAACACTGCGTTTTTTTGTGGATCCTAGAGACCCTAATATAGATCTGACTGTGATCACTAATAATCACTTACAGATACTATATAGTACCAATGCTGATTAGCGACAGTGATGACGCTAATTAGTGACTGTGGTGCAGTGGGCTGAGCACTAACTGACACTAACAACCCTTTTGCTTAGCTAACTGGCCTAACTGTTTGTTACCACTAGTGATACTAAAAAAGTTTTTAGATCACTAGGATAGTGATAGTGATGGTGATGGTGGGGGGGGGGGGGGGGGAATCAGAGAGCAATCACAAATAATCAAAAACAATCACGAGACAATTACAACACAATTACAGCAATCGGCGCAATCAAAGCCAATCACGGACCAATTGAATCCAATAACGTGACAATCAAAAACCAATTACGTGACAATTGAAGCCAATCACACGACAATCGATGCTAATCACAGGGCAAAACAGCCAATCAGTGGGCAATTGGCACAATCAAAACCAATTACGGGCAATTGAAGCCAATCACGCGACAATCGAAGCCCAATTACGTGACAATCGAAGCCAATCACACGACAATCGATGCCAATCACAGTGCAATTGAGACAATTGTAGCCAAACAAAGCACAATCAAGCCTTACAGACAGGAGATAAGATACACAATGGCAGGGGGGAGAATATACGCAATCAATGAACTAGGACGGTGTGGGGAGGATCGGAAGGGGTGGGGGGTGATCAGATACCCCTAAGGGGTAGTTGGGGGTCTAATCTGATGGATAGGAGTGACAGGTGGTGATAGATGGGTTATTGACGGGTGATAAGTGGGTGTTTACAGGGAAAAACAGATGTAAACAATGGACTGCTGATGTGATCAGGGGGGGTGTCTCGGAGGGATCTGAAAGGGTGGGTGGGTGATCAGAAGCCCCTAATGGGCAGTTGGGGGTCTGATCTGATGGGGGGCAGTGGCAGGTGGTGACAAGGGATGATTGACAGGTGACGGATAGGTGATTGACAGCTGATCAGCGGGCAATTACAGGGAAGATAGATGCAGTATACGGGGGGGGGGGGAGATCTGAAGGGGTGGGGGGTGATCAGATACCCCTAAGGGGCAGTTGGGGGTCTGATCTAATGGGGGGCAGTGACAGGTGGTGACAAGGGACGATTGACAGGTGACTGATAGGTGATTGGCAGCTGATCACTGGGGAGATAGACAGATGCAGGGGAGATAGATAGGTTCAGTATACAGGGGGGGGGGGTCGGGGGGAGATCAGGAGGTGTGGGGGGTGATCAGATACCCCTAAGGGGTAGTTGGGGGTCTGCTCTGATGGATAGAAGTGACAGGTGGTGACAGGGATTTATTGATGGGTGATATGGGGGGTGGTTAGGTCTGATCTGCGGGCTGCAGGGGGGTACAGGGGGGTGTCTGATGGGTGCTGCGGGTGATCGGGGGGTCTGTGGGGCTCCTAAGATGTGTGTGTGGGTGTGTATACTGTGCCTGCTCTCCTCGCTGGTGGTCGATCGCTAAGTGTGACTAGTGTTGGGCGAACAGTGTTCGCCACTGTTCGGGTTCTGCAGAACATCACCCTGTTCGGGTGATGTTCGAGTTCGGCCGAACACCTGACGGTGCTCGGCCAAACCGTTCGGCCATATGGCCGAACTAAGAGCGCATGGCCGAACGTTCCCCGAACGTTCGGCTAGCGCTGTGATTGGCCGAACGGGTCACGTGGTTCGGACCCGAACGCGCTCTGATTGGCCGAACTGTCACGTGGTTCGGGTAAATAAATACCCGAACCACGTCATATCTCCGCCATTTGTCTGTGGGTTTAGCTTTGGGTAGGCAGGCAGGGTAGTTCTCGCTCCAGCCACGCTAGCCAGGGTCCCCCCCAGTCATTGTGTGTCGCTGCTGGGAACAGTAGTACACCGCTCGTTCAGCCACACTATATAGCATTCTGTGTACTGTTCTGTGTCTGCTGGGAACAGTAGTACACCGCTCGTTCAGCCACACTATATAGCATTCTGTGTACTGTTCTGTGTCTGCTGGGAACAGTAGTACACCGCTCGTTCAGCCAGACTATATACCATTGTTTACTGACACTATATAGCAGACTATATAGCATTGTGTGTACACCGCTCAGCCAGACTATATACCATTGTTTACTGACACTCTGTGTACACCGCTCAGCCAGACTATATACCATTGTGTACTGCCACTCTGATTCTGCTGGGAACAGTAGTACACCGCTCGCTCAGCCAGACTATATACCATTGTTTACTGACACTATATAGCAGACTATATAGCATTGTGTGTACACCGCTCAGCCAGACTATATACCATTGTTTACTGACACTCTGTGTACACCGCTCAGCCAGACTATATACCATTGTTTACTGCCACTCTGATTCTGCTGGGAACAGTAGTACACCGCTCGCTCAGCCAGACTATATACCATTGTTTACTGACACTATATAGCAGACTATATAGCATTGTGTGTACACCGCTCAGCCAGACTATATACCATTGTTTACTGACACTCTGTGTACACCGCTCAGCCAGACTATATACCATTGTTTACTGCCACTCTGATTCTGCTGGGAACAGTAGTACACCGCTCGCTCAGCCAGACTATATACCATTGTTTACTGACACTATATAGCAGACTATATAGCATTGTGTGTACACCGCTCAGCCAGACTATATACCATTGTTTACTGACACTCTGTGTACACCGCTCAGCCAGACTATATACCATTGTTTACTGCCACTCTGATTCTGCTGGGAACAGTAGTACACCGCTCGCTCAGCCAGACTATATACCATTGTTTACTGACACTATATAGCAGACTATATAGCATTGTGTGTACACCGCTCAGCCAGACTATATACCATTGTTTACTGACACTCTGTGTACACCGCTCAGCCAGACTATATACCATTGTTTACTGCCACTCTGATTCTGCTGGGAACAGTAGTACACCGCTCGCTCAGCCAGACTATATACCATTGTTTACTGACACTATATAGCAGACTATATAGCATTGTGTGTACACCGCTCAGCCAGACTATATACCATTGTTTACTGACACTCTGTGTACACCGCTCAGCCAGACTATATACCATTGTTTACTGCCACTCTGATTCTGCTGGGAACAGTAGTACACCGCTCGCTCAGCCAGACTATATACCATTGTTTACTGACACTATATAGCAGACTATATAGCATTGTGTGTACACCGCTCAGCCAGACTATATACCATTGTTTACTGACACTCTGTGTACACCGCTCAGCCAGACTATATACCATTGTTTACTGCCACTCTGATTCTGCTGGGAACAGTAGTACACCGCTCGCTCAGCCAGACTATATACCATTGTTTACTGACACTATATAGCAGACTATATAGCATTGTGTGTACACCGCTCAGCCAGACTATATACCATTGTTTACTGACACTCTGTGTACACCGCTCAGCCAGACTATATACCATTGTTTACTGCCACTCTGATTCTGCTGGGAACAGTAGTACACCGCTAGCTCAGCCAGACTATATACCATTGTTAACTGACACTATATAGCAGACTATATAGCATTGTGTGTACACCGCTCAGCCAGACTATATACCATTGTTTACTGACACTCTGTGTACACCGCTCAGCCAGACTATATACCATTGTTTACTGCCACTCTGATTCTGCTGGGAACAGTAGTACACCGCTCGCTCAGCCAGACTATATAGCATTGTGTTTACTGCCACTCTGTGTACACCGCTCAGCCACACTATATAGCATTGCGTACTCTGCCAGTCAGTGTGTATATTGCTGGGATCAGTAATACTCCACTCACCGTCAACCACTATATGAGCTCAACATGAGTTCCCCAGAGACCTCCGCTGTGAGCAGCACTCCCAACAACAGCAACAGCCAACGCCCCACGCAAGCTATAACATCCACCCCAGCAGCCAGTGGTCAGCAGCAGCCCTCCCCGGAGGAGAACGTTGTGTCCATCAGTCCGTCGCCAGAGCGATTAATGAGGGCTGCCATTGAGGAGATGATGGGGCCTGATGTGGAGGAGGAGGTCTGGCTCAGGCCAGCATCCCAAGTTAATGTTGAGGACGATGAGGGGTCTGTGTCTGGGGATGTTGGGGTGGCAGAGGTGGTGGGTGGGTCAGACTCAGGAGAAGAGTTGTATGATGAGGATGATGATCGGGACCATCTGTATGTGCCTCAGAGTCCGACCCCGGAAAACATGTTGTATCGTGTGTTTAGGTACTAAAATCTGCGATCCCTCCCAGTAGTGTTGGGCGAACAGTGTTTGCCACTGTTCGGGTTCTGCAGAACATCACCCTGTTCGGGGTGACTATATAGCAGACTATATAGCATTGTGTTTAATGCCACTCTGTGTACACGGCTCAGCCACACTATATAGCATTGTGTTTACTTCCACTCTGTGTCTGCTGGGAACAGTAGTACACCGCTCACCCGCCACTGTATAGCATTGTGCTCTGTGTCACTGCTGACAATAGTGGTACACCGCTCACCCACCACTGTATAGCATTTCTGTACTGCCACTGTACTGCTGCCAGTCAGCGTGTACTTTAAGTGAAATGAGGAAGAAATCCGGTGAAAGAGGGAGGGGCAAGGGAAGAGGTGTTTCCCCTGACGGTTCACGTACAGGCCACAGGGGAGCACCCAAGAAAACCCACTCAATACTGCCCATGTTGTCCAGGACAACAACCCTCACAGATCCAAAAGAACAGGACCAGATAATTACTTGGATGACCTCTCAAGCGTCCAGCAGTGGGTTAAGCAGCACCAGCACATCACGCACGAGGTCCGAGTCCTCAGCCAGTTAAAGTCTGGGCTTTCTTTGAAGACTGCACTGAGGATGTTACCATGGCGATTTGCAAGGTGTGCAAGACCCGCCTGAGCAGGGGGAAAAGTATTAACAACCTCTCCACCACCAGCATGAGCCGCCACATTCTATCCAAACATCCCACTCTGTGGGCAAACGCGGCAGGACAGGGTACCACCGTACCACCAGCAACACTGCCTCCCTTGGGTTCACCAGACTCACCACCAGACCCGCCTCAGCAGCAGCAGTAGCCCAGCCATTGCGTGGTTCACAACATTCACAAACATCAGACGATGCTGACACTGTCACTTTCCGGACTAGTGCTCTTGAGGTCTCCCAGTGTTCATCAAACACAACAACCAACAGCCCTTCGGTGTGCAGTGCTACGGTTGAGTTGTCTGTCTCTGAGATGTTTGAGCACAAGAGGAAATTGCCAGCAAATGACCCGCGGGCCGTGGCAGTAACAGCCAGCCAGCATAGCCAAGCTTCTGGCCTGCGAAATGCTGCCATATCGAGTGGTGGAGACAAACAGCTTCAAGGGCATGATGTCAGTGGCCATCCCACGTTACGTGGTTCCCAGCCGCTACCACTTTGCGCGCTCTGCAGTGCCTGAGTTGCATGAGCACGTGGTCAGCTAAATAACCCGAAGCTTGAAGAATGCCGTTGCCTGCAAGGTTCACCTCACCACTGACACCTGGACAAGTGCGTTCGGCCAGGGTCGATACATCTCCCTTACCGCGCACTGGGTGAACCTTGTGGAGCCTGGCAGTGATTCCTCACCTGCTACGGCGCGGGTGTTGCCCACGCCGCAAACAGCTGCACCGCCGTCCCTCCCACTGGATAACAACAGCAGCACCTACCTCTCTGACTCCTTCTCCTCCAACGCATCTCAAAGCTGTACCTCATCCGGAAACGCTAACCCAGCACCAGCAGCAGTAGGATCGTGGAAGCAGTGCAGCACAGCTGTTGGCATGCGTCAGCAAGCGTTGCTGAAGCTGATCTGCCTTGGGGATAAGCAGCACACAGGGGAGGAAATTTGGAGGGGAATAAAGGAACAGACGGATTTGTGGCTGGCACCGCTGGACCTGAAACCGGGCATGAAGCTAGACACCTGGCACGAACTGGCAATGTACGCAATAGAGGTGCTGGCTTGCCCGGCAGCCAGCGTTATGTCGGAACGCTGTTTCAGTGCTGCCGGAGGCATCATCACAGATCGGCGTATCCGCCTCTCCACAGAAAATGCAGACCGTCTGACTCAAATTAAAATGAATCAATCCTGGATTGGAAACGACTACGCAACACTCCTGGACCCCAACCAAGTAACATGACCGATGAACATCTGGGATGGTTTAGCGTTTCCGGTCCCTGTTTATTGAACCTCTCATCTGTATTACATTTATGACTGCATGGCGGCAAAAAGCATTGCTGCTATATCCGCACGCTTTTTGTCCTCATGCAAGGCCTGGGTTGTTGTGTCTCACAAAGCGTGGCCTTCTCCTCCTGCGCCTCCTCCTGTTCCATCACGTGTGCTGCTGCTGCTGCTGCTGCTGCTGGGTTACCGTTGCCGGTCCCTGTTTATGGAACCTCTTATCTTTATTACATTTATGACTACATGGCGGTACAAAGCATGCTATCCGCACGCTTTTTGTCCTCATGCAAGGCCTGGGTTGTTGTGTCTCACAAAGCGTGGCCTTCTCCTCCTGCGCCTCCTCCTGTTCCATCACGTGTGCTGCTGCTGCTGCTGCTGCTGGGTTACCGTTGCCGGTCCCTGTTTATGGAACCTCTTATCTTTATTACATTTATGACTACATGGCGGTACAAAGCATGCTATTCGCACGCTTTTTGTCCTCATGCAAGGCCTGGGTTGTTGTGTCTCACAAAGCGTGGCCTTCTCCTCCTGCGCCTCCTCCTGTTCCATCACGTGTGCTGCTGCTGCTGCTGCTGCTGCTGGGTTACCGTTGCCGGTCCCTGTTTATGGAACCTCTTATCTTTATTACATTTATGACTACATGGCGGTACAAAGCATGCTATCCGCACGCTTTTTGTCCTCATGCAAGGCCTGGGTTGTTGTGTCTCACAAAGCGTGGCCTTCTCCTCCTGCGCCTCCTCCTGTTCCATCACGTGTGCTGCTGCTGCTGCTGCTGCTGGGTTAGCGTTGCCGCGTGGTCCCTGTTTATTGAACCTCTTATCTTTATTACATTTATGACTACATGGCGGTACAAAGCATGCTCTCCGCACGCTTTTTGTCCTCATGCAAGGCCTGGGTTGTTGTGTCTCACAAAGCGTGGCCTTCTCCTCCTGCGCCTCCTCCTGTTCCATCACGTGTGCTGCTGCTGGGTTAGCGTTGCCGCGTGGTCCCTGTTTATTGAACCACTTATCTTTATTACATTTATGACTGCATGGTGGTACAAAGCATGCTATCCGCACGCTTCTTGTCCTCATGCAAGGCCTGGGTTGTTGTGTCTCAAAGCGTGGCCTTCTCCTCCTGCGCCACCCTCCTCCTGTTCCATCACGTGTGCTGCTGCTGGGTTAGCATTACCGGTCCCTTTTCCTGGAACCTCTTATATGTATTACATTTATGACTGCATGCCGACAAAAAGCATGTTACCTGTGCAAAGAAAACAGACATTTCCCGCATTTAAAAGACAGTTTTCCCTTTGAAACTTTAAAATCGATTTTCTCAAAACTATAAGCTCTTTTTGCTAATTTTTTTTTTCCTCTTGTACCCACTCCCAAGGTGCACATACCCTGTAAATTTGGGGTATGTAGCATGTAAGGAGGCTTTACAAACCACAAAAGTTCGGGTCCCCATTGACTTCCATTATGTTCGGAGTTCGGGTCGAACACCCGAACATCGCGGCCATGTTCGGCCTGTTCGGCCCGAACCCGAACATCTAGATGTTCGCCCAACACTAAGTGTGACCACCAGCGGGAGGCAGGCAGTATAATACAGTTTGTTACGTAAACAAACTGTATTATACCTGTTCTATTGGCAGATTTGAATTTTTACAGCCCGCCGGCGCTGCTGATTGGCCGGCGGGCTGAAGTCACATGGGGGCCGAAGAGTGTGACGTAGCGATCGCGCGGCTGTAGCCGCGCGATCGCTCGTTACTTAGGCTGCAGCCGGCGACGCAGTACTGCGTCGCTGGTCCTGCAGCTGCCACTTTGCCGACGCACGGTATAAGCGTGCGGTCGGCAAGTGGTTAAGGGGGCATTCTGCCCATTTATGTGAAATGCTGTCTATTTATGTGCCTCATGACTGCTGAATTTGTCTTGTTGGGGGACTCATGGTTACTGGATTTGTCTTGTTGGTGGCCTCATGATTGCTGAATTTCTTGTTGGGGGCCTCATGATTTGTTGGGGGCCTCAAGATTGCTGAATTTGTCTTGTTGGTGGCCTCATGATTGCTGAATTTGTCTTGTTGGTGGCCTCATGATTGCTGAATTTGACTTGTTGGGGGCCTCAAGATTGCTGAATTTGTCTTGTTGGGGGCCTCATGATTGCTAACTGCGAGACTATGGGAAAAGCTGAATCATCATCATATGAGACAATAGCATTAAACCTACTTTTTTTTAGCTTTTTAAAACAGAAAATAAAACTGGGGGGTTCTAAAAAAAAAAATACATTTTTCAGGAGTAGGATGGGTGAAATTGTTTATCTTCACAGTTTATTTTCAATTTGGATTTTCCATAATGTTCATGTATGAGTTCAAATGTTTGTATTTAGTTTAAATTGCTGTTGGCACTTTGCGATAGATAAGTGACTTTTCGCCACCACTGTCCAAATCTAATGTCCCACCATTGCTAAGTTCATGTAAACTTGTCTCCACCCGTGACCACACCCACATTTTGGTCTATGACCACACACATTTTGCGCGCAACGTAGCCCCAAGTACGGGGGTGGGGGTGACTGTGGATGATCAGCACCGGGTGCCAAATACCCTAGGTACGCCACTGCCTAGAATTAATCTTTTATTCATAGTATATACAGCACTGGCAAGGTGTGCTTAATCGCACAGCTCCACGTCACCAGCGCGAGGCATCTACATCACCTGTGGGATGGAAACATGACCTCCACAGACACAGGAAGCAGCGCTCGAGCGACAAAAGGCTGGAGGCGGTCGGTGTGTCTCTGCTCTACACAGGCGAGGGGACGAGACTAGAAGCATCCCATGGAGTATCCAGGAACCAGGAACCGTATGTAAGCCGGCAGCATTGTGTGCGGAGCTCCCCCTTGTGGACGTTCTGTAAAAATGCCCATTGAACTTGTGTGCGGCGCTCCCCGTGTGGCCGTACTGTCAGAATGTTAGTTTTTTGCAGATGTAAATACTGTAAATAGTAGGAGACGGTTCTATCAGAGGGGGCTGTGAGAAAGTGTGTGTATAATATGAGTGTGGGGAATACCGTAGTCAAGCTGCTCAACAGGAACTACTAGGGCGGCTGCAGACACAGCTGCACATGAGAGGGGGCACTGCTGCTGCCAATGACAGTCTAGCTAGGTAATCACAATACAATACAGGGTTCTATCATCAAAACAAGGTAACTGCTGGGTAGAGACAGGGCATAATTGTAAGGCATTAGTATTTATATTGCGCCAACATGGTTCGCAGCGCTGTACAGAGTATATGATCTTGTCACTTAACTGTCCCTCAGAGGAGCTCACAATGTAATCTCTACCATAGTCATATGTCTATGTACATATCGTGTAGTGCATGTATCATAGTCTAGGACCAATTGAGGGGGAAGCCAATTAATTAATCCTGTATGTTTTTGGGATGTGGGCAAAAACCAGAGTGCCTGAAGGAAACTCACACAGACACGGGAAGAACATAGAACACAGATACGGCTAAAGCAGTGGCCATTAGACATTGAAGTTGGCCCACAAGATGGTCCCAGTGTTTAATTCTGCCCACTTTGTACTGGAGTTTGCCACCCATGCCTTAGTGCCTTTCCATTCCTCTCTGCGTCCCCTCGTTCCACTGCCTCCGGCCCCTGTTCCAGTTTTCAACTTTAATGTGGACGAGGCCTTTGGGTACCCTCAGAGGGCCACTGAAGTACTCGGGTCTCCAAGTACTAGAAGATCTGAAGAAGCAGTCGGCGGGAGATTTGAACAAGGGCCCATGCAGTGGAACGAGGGGACACAGAGGAACGGGAAGGCTATTAGGGATCCAGAGTCTTCCCTCTTCTGAGGTGAGTATCTTACTTTTTTTGGTACTTATCCGTTAGCAGGGCACATCCGGCATTGGCGCTAATTACTATTCCCCCTCCAGGCCGATATGGATAGTAGGGAAAGATGTAACTCTGGTGGAGTTTTGTCGCCACATCCTGGATGCGCCTGGCTAACGGATAAGTACCCTTTTTTTATAGCAGGTTACAGCTGTCCTTTTTTGGTTGGTGCTCCACAGTCCACAATACAATATCAGAAACATCCCGTGTAAATAAACCTTCTAGCACTGTCCCTATGCTGTCCACTGACCAGTCCCATAATAATCCCTTGAGGGTGAGGCGAGTCATTCGACAGTAAGGCCCAACCGAACCTGGCACACACAATATGGCCGCAAACTGTCAGCAGCTGCTGCTCATTACGCCTTGCAGTCACCTCCCGCTGTCAGTCCCACAATTATTTTGTAGCTCAGAACAATATAAATTTCATTCATCTTCGGTCTGTGGATCCACACACACTGCACATTCCTCTTCACACTCCCAATAGGGAGATGGAACATGATAGCTATCCTCTGATTCTTCTTAAAGGACCATTATCGCAAAACAATTTGAAAATTTAAAATACATGTAAACACATAAATAAGAAGCACGTTTCTCCCAGAGTAAAATGAGCTATAAATTACTTTTCTACTATGTTGCTGTCACTTACGGTTAGTAGCAAAACTGACAGGATTTGGACTAGTCCATATCCTCATAGGGGATTCTCAGCATGGCCTTTATAAAGACACTCCCTGAAAAGGATTTTTTTATAGCTCATTTTAATTTGGGAGAAACATGCTTCTTATTTGTATGTGTTGACATATATTGTAAATTTTACGAATTTTGCAATAGTGGTCCTTTTAACCACCCTGGCGTTTTATTAACATTGCCAGGGTGGCAGAGCAGCACTATTTTTTTAATTTTTTTTTTTTTTATATCATGTAGCTAGCCCAGCGCTAGCTACATGATTCCCCCCTCCTTTCGGCGTCCCTCCCTACCCTTCGATCGCCGCCGCCGCATTAGCCCGTCCGGAAATCCCATCCAGATTTCCTTTAGGGCTTCCCCCGTCGCCATGGGGACGATCGTGATGATTGGCCAGGCTGCGCACGGGGTATGCGGTGGGGGGGTTTCATTTCGCATCGGGTAGCGGCGGATCGGCGGTGAGAGGCGGCGATCGAATCCCCCACGCAGCTAGCAAAGTGCTAGCTGCATGATTTAAAAAAAAATTAACAAAATCGGCCCAGCGGGGCCTAAGCGGCGCCCTCCGGCGCCGAGCTGAGCTCGTCCATACCGCTAAGGAGGTTAAAGGACAACTGAAGAGAGAGGTATACGGAGGCTGCCATGTTTATTTCCTTTTAAGCAATACCAGTTGCCTGGCAGCCTTTCTGACCCTTGGCCTCTAATACTTTCAGCCATAGACCCTGAACAAGCATGCAGCAGATCAGGTGTTTGACATTATTGTCAGATCTGACAGATTAGCTGCATGCTTGTTTCTGGTATGATTCAGACACTTCTGCAGCCAAGCAGACCAGCAGGGCTGCCAGGTAACTGGTATTGTTTAAAAGGACATAAACATGGCAGCCTCCATAGTCTTCTCACTTCAGTTGTCCTTTAAGGGGTCGTGGAGCTTCACATCACATGACAAAGCATGACAACTGATGTATCCTTCACATTTCTCCAGCAAAAAAGAGAACAGAGGCGCAATTCTATCCCCCATGTGCACTCCTATTGTCATGGAAAGTGTGTGGGGTGGGGGTGGAAATAGACTCTATGGCTCCAGCAGGATAGGACTGATTCATTCCTATGGCAGGGTCAGGTGCATGGACAGCAGTGTGACTTGAGCTCAGAGTCAGAGGTAATTGTGCGGGGAGCGCACAGCAATATTACAATTAGGAGCGCAGTAGGAGGATCGCCCATTAACCCATTAGCGCCTTGTGCGTTACCGTGGTAATATTGTAGGGAGCACACGGCAACTTCAGCAGACTTTAGAGCATCAGCCCCTAAAGAGGCATCAAAGTGACACGTTGTAAATTATTCAGGATACTCACGTCTACCATAATTATTTTGCTTTCAGCATCAGAATCACTTCCTGTATCTATATATTTTGCAATATATTGGTATGTAGCCCTTCCCTCCCAATGATGTCACAGCCTAGGCTATTTAAATATGCAGAATTGTCCTCCCACAGCATTCTGGGAGATCAGGTATTATTTCCCCTTGCTTCTCTGTAAACAAGCATTCCGCAGAGATGCACCTGACAGCAGTAAAGATTTCAGAATGCAAATTGGGGTGAGGAAAGATTTTAAATGGGCAAACACTGACCAAATTATTTATAAAGTTATATTGGACATAATAAGCTATTTTACTAAAGGTGCCCATTAACGGTACAATTTTTTCACCATATGCCATATTTGAATGTGATTTTCAGGATCGGAAATAATCTAAGGTAATTATCGATTGTTCACATTTAACGAATGATTCTGTCTTCAAATTCGATCATAAAATCCAACTTTTGGATCAATTTTATCCTACTCAGTATTCAACCAAAGAATCCCCCCCCCCCCCCCCCCCCCCGGTTCCTAACCATTAACCATCTCTCCTAGTGGAGCCTAATTCTTAACACCCTCACCCCTGCCGCCAAGCTGCAATCAGCAGCAATAGCTGGAAATTTGGGGCTAGCTGCTATTTTATCATTGCCTCGTATAAAGGTGCTCTGTATTTCACGGCACAGCGGGTGCCCTTTTTACAGACTTTGCTGTAGCAGGACACATGCTGATTGTTCGCAGTTTAGCACACAGAACACCAGTTTGCGCACAAAGTCCACATTGTCTCTCTTGCTCCATTACGACTCTCTCTAGGAACTCTTACAGTTACAGTTATCCTATCTGCTAATAGAGAACAAACAGTCAGTATTAAAGAGAACCAGAGAGGAAAAAATAATAGATTTATACATGCCTGGGGTTTCCTCCAGCCCCATCAGCCTGGATCGCTCCCACGCCGCCGTCCTCCGCTGCCTCTGTCCACCGATACCGGGTCCCGTCATTTCGGCCAGTCGACGCAAGCGCAGTGCGCTCCCTCCGTACTGCGCATGCGTACAAAGCCGGCGGCAGCCCCTGCGCATGCGTACAACTGGTCACGTCCGGCGGAAGTGACGGGATCCGGTACCGGCGATAGAAGCAGCGGAGGATGGTGACATGGGAGCGATCCAGGCTTATGGGGCTGGAGGAAGCCCCAGGTATGTATGACATTTGTTTTTCATTTTTAACATGCGTTCGTCTCTGGTTCCCTTTAAGCACCCAGTATGAGCAGAGTATAAGTGCATTAGTAACCATAACTGTGGATTTAGCAGCTGTGACTGGCCGCTTGGTGTTAGTAGTTTTCATCAGATCATCATATCATTATACACTCACCTAAAGGATTATTAGGAACACTATACTAATACAGTGTTTGACCCCCTTTCGCCTTCAGAACTGCCTTAATTCTACGTGGCATTGATTCAGCAAGATGCTGAAAGCTTTCTTTAGAAATGTTGGCCCATATTGATAGGATAGCATCTTGTAGTTGATGGAGATTTGTGGGATGCAGATCCAGGGCACGAAGCTCCTGTTCCATCACATCCCAAAGATGCTCTATTGGGTTGAGATCTGGGTACTGTGGGAGCCATTTTAGTACAGTGAACTCATTGTCATGTCCAAGAAACCAATTTGAAATGATTCGAGCTTTGTGACGGTCAGTGTTGCCAACCTTTCACGTTATTTTTTACTGACAAATACCTAAAAATTTACGGACAAAAGATTGTTTTTATTGACAAAATCCAAAAAATGGGCGTGGTCATGCAACATAATGTGGGTGTGGTCATGGGTGGGGCCAAATATACATGATTTTAGTAGTGCTGTAAAAGGTCTGCCAGAGAAGTTTGAGCTCTGCCATAGTGTTTCCCTCCTTCCTCCAAAATACATGTAACCTTACAGCATTTCACCGAAAATCCACATAATCTGGCAGAGGTTCTTCCAAAATACAGATAATATGGCAGTGGTTCCCTAAAAATAGATGTAATCTGGCAGCAGCGATTCCCCCAACATACACATAATCTGCCAGCAGTTCCCCAAAATACACTTAATCTGACAGCAGTGGTTCCGCAAAAATAGGTAGCCTCAGGTCTATAGGTATTCCCAGAATAGGTGGCCAGCGGTATAGATGTCACCAGGACAGGTAGCCAGGGGTAGAGATGTCCCCAGAACAGGTAGCCAGGGGTAGAGATGTCCCCAGAACAGGTAGTCAGGGGTATATGTGCCCAGTATATGTAGTCAGAGGTATATGTCCCCAGTATATGTAGCCAGAGTTATATGTGCCCAGTATATGTAGCCAGGGGTATATGTGCCCAGTATATGTAGTCAGGGGTATATGTGCCCAGTATATGTAGTCAGGGGTATATGTGCTCAGTATATGTAGTCAGGGGTATATGTGCCCAGTATATGTAGTCAGGGGTATATGTCCCCAGTATATGTAGCCAGAGGTGTATGTCCCCAGTATATGTAGCCAGAGGTATATGTCCCCAGTATATGTAGTCAGAGGGATATGTCCCCAGTATATGTAGTCAGAGGTATATGTCCCCAGTATATGTAGGCAGGGGTATATGTGCCCAGTATATATAGCCAGAGGTATATGTCCCCAGTATATGTAGGCAGGGGTATATGTCCCCAGTATATGTAGGCAGGGGTATATGTCCCCAGTATGTGTAGGCAGGTGTATATGTGACCAGTATATGTAGTCGGGGGTATATGTCCCCAGTATATGTAGGCAGGGGTATATCTCCCCAGAATAGGTAGCCACTAGCCAGGTGTGCCCCCAGCAGGAGGGGAGCAGCGCAGAGAAGGCGAGCTGTGGGGAAGGGGCATCTCCCCCCTCCTTCCCTCACCTTGGGGCTCCCCCTTACTCGCTCTCCCCTCCAGAACTAAGTGTTGTGCGGCGGCTGGCAGTGGGCGGAACTTACCTCCATCTCGTTTCGGGCGTGGGATGTTCTAATGCATTTGCTGCTAGTCTGGTCTGGTCCAGACCGGAGCAGCGGCACCAGAACTTCTGGCACTTGCAACGAGACAGAGGTAAGTTCCGCCCGCTGCCAGCCGCCACACAAGACTTAGTTCTGGAGGGGAGAGCGAGGGAAGGAGAGCCCTAAGGCGAGGGAAGGAGGGGGGAGACATCCCCACTGTGGCCACAGCTCTCCCTCTTCTGTGCGCTGCTCCCCTCCTGCTCAATCGGCCGCCCTTACGGACGCTGCTGAATTCCTTACGGAATTCACGGGCAGCTAAATTTCTAACAAAATTTACGGTATGCGCATAAATTTACGGGCGGTTGGCAACACTGGTGACGGTGCATTATCCTGCTGGAATTAGCCATCAGAGGATGAGTACATGGTGGTCATGAAGGGATAGAAAATCCCTGTAACTGAGCAGATTGTGAAAAACCAACAACCATGCCACACTCAAAATTGCTTAAATTTCCCATTCTGACATTCAGTTTGGAGTTCAGGAGATTGTCTTGACCAGGACCACACCCCTAAATGCATTGAAGTAACTGCCATGTGATTGGTTGATTAGATAACTGCATTAATGAGAAATGTAACAGGTGTTCCTAATAATCCTTTAGGTGAGTGTATTTGTGACCTGGCTGTATACAGAAACTATGGTAATTAGCAGCCAAATAGAAAGTAATATAGACAGATATATCGTATCGGAAAGGACCGTTATATATAACCATCAAATAGCTATAACAGGACTCTATGGAAGGAGGTAATAAGCCTGAGACAGAAAATGTATCCATGTGAGACAATCATAACCATAAAAAGAAAGTAACATTAATTTGCAGATATAAGATGGAACAAAATAGGACACAACTATGTAAATAAAACTGTCCCCCATTATAGAGAATGGAATCTCCACTTTCACACATACAGTATCATACTTGATCAGATAGGCGTTATGCCTGGTACACACCATGCAATTTACCATCAGATAGACGGGTCCAATCGATGATTTCCGACAGGTCCTATTTGATTTCTCATCATTTTTCTGATCCAATATTTTGTAGAAGTTTTTTGAAAATCGATCAGAAAAACGATCTCAGATCAAACCGGACCTGTTGGAAATTATCGATTCGATCTGTGTATCTGAAGGAAATTGCATGGTGTGTACCAGGCCTAACACCTATAGGATGTAGTCTTCCCAGTGAATAAAGCCTGGTACACACTTTCAACTATGATTGGTCAATCTATGATTGGTCAATCACTGACCAATCTTACTGACTCCATGTAGTATGAGAGCCAACAGATATTGGATATTACGAGCAGATTGTGTTGGTAAACAATCAATTGGTCAGTGATTAGCCAATCATATTCGAGGGCTCGTTCACCCTAAGGGCATTTTTGCCCTTTTTTTTTTACAGCGCAGGCGGTTTTCAAAATCGCCCACAAAACGCTTGCGCAATGATTCTCTATGAGAAGGTTCATATCAGCGCGTTGCGTCTGCTTTTACAATTTTTGGGGTGTTTTACCATAACGGAAAGGTATAGGAAAAACGCTTTGTGCAGCGATTATGTTTGCGTTTTTAATAATAAATATATTGTATTCTTTTCTGGGTCAAAGAGTTTACTTCCTGACTTGCATCAAGTGCAATGCGCAGTAAACAAAAGCGCACAAAAACACAAAACGTTTGTGCTTTCGTTTTTAGATGTGAACAAGGCCTGAAAGTGCAAGGCTTAAAGAGACTAAGAGATGAAATGAACTCAAGTTCTGATACTTACCCAGGGCTTCCTCCCGCCCCATAAATGTGTCTAAGTCTCACGCCATCCTCTCACGGTCTGCCGTTCAACCGCGCGCGGTGAGCTCCGTTACCAGCCTCAGTGATGTCAGCCCGGGTCTACTGCGCATGCACGGGAGGTGGAATTCCCCATACAGTACAGCACCAGTATCTGTTCATACGCCTAGTCGTCTTATTCGCCAGAATATACGGTACCTATCCCCTTCATCCCTCTTTAAACCACCATCCCCTATACTTCTATTACTCCAATCCACAAACCCGCCATAAAAGAGTCTACCTTGCCGTGGTGGGCCGGCTTACAATCCTATTGGTCAAAATGAGTTTTACATTTAGCCAACTGGATTAGCCAAAGTACTCTATCAAAAAAGAATATCATAAACTATCTTAGAGGGAGATCAACTAATTAGGGCCCTTTTGTATTAGGTACGTTTCGATTAAAAAATTGTATCGTGCCTTTGCCAATAGCAACAGCACGGTGATGAAAGTGTAAATTACATTGCCGGGTTTTTGCTAGTGCAATTGGTATTCTCCAGAATTACAATTGTCGGCCTGCAGCTTTTTTATTTTGGAAGGTGCAGTGGAAACAGAAAAGTCGGCACTACAACTCAATCTGCGTAAGCGGAGAGGGAGAGCGGCAGGCATGCAGCTTATCTTCAAACCTTTGGCACAGTCAGCGTGCTCAGACTTCAAACAACAGTGGCTAAATGAAGGAAACAGAGAGTATGTAGTCGGCACTGCTCTAAACTGTACTTTATTCCAAAGGGTGGGGGTACATCAATCCACGTGTAATATAACAAAAGTGCACATACCATAAAGTGGAGGCTGCGAGCTGCTGGTGGGTGCTGGGCACAGGATAGGCTACCCAGCTCCCTTCCTTGTCCCCTTCCCGATTTCCTTCCCCACCTTCTCCTCTTTCCTTTCCCCTCCTTACCCCTCCCTCCAACAGTATACGCTTCTGTCATAACTAAATTAGGTATTTGTGTACGTTTATCCCTTGTTCAAATGGATCAGGGATCTTTAATGTATAGATGTCAGGATATTCCTCCTATCACTTCCCTCTCATTATGCCCAAATGGAGCCACAATTGTGCAACAAAAATGCAATCACACTCCACAGGCAGGCCCGGATTTACATCACAGGAGGCTATAGGCACAGATGTCCTAGCGCTTTAGACTTTACCCTCCATGAACTTACAAACCCCCATTGAACCGCACAGCAAGTGTGCTGACTGGCCCAGCTGTCACTTCTCCCTTACTTCTTTTGCTCTAACCATAAGTACCCTCAGTATTATGTAGCTAGAGGTACCCCAGACTGAAGGGAGATCTCTTTAGTGGAATGCTGAGAGCAGGGTGAGTAACCTCTCATTTACACTCTACTCAGGGCTCTGTATAGGGAAGGAGGGAGGGAGGCACTCAGGGAGGGGAGTGAGCCGCCTCTCCATAATTGGGAGCCTGTAGACATGTGCCTATAGTGCCTTATGGTAAATCTGGCCCTGTCCACAGGTGATTGTGATTTGCATGATGCTATCCCAGGGTTAAACCAGGCCTAAGGGGGACCATCTGGATTCCTTCTCAGGTGGTCAGCGTGTTCCCGGACTTTTGACTTGAGGGTGTAAGAGGGGTACCCATTATGACTACCCATCCCGCTCATCCCTCTTCAAATCGCCATCCCCTATACCTCTCTAACTCCCATCCCCAAACCTGCCCTAAAAGAGTCTACCTTGCCGTGGTGGGACGGCTTTCAATCCTATTGGTCAAAACGAGTTTTACTTTTAGCCAAATGGATTAGCCAAAGTACTCTGCCAAAAAAGAATATAATAAAATATCTTAGAGAGAGATCAACTAATTAGGGCAGTTTTCCACTAGGCACATTTCGTTTGAAAAATTGTATCGTGCCCATTTTGCCAGTGGCAACAGCATGGTGATGAACATGTAAAGTGTATTGCCCAGTTTTTGCTAGTGCAATTGGTATTTTCCATAATTACAGCTTTGTACCTTTTTGGTGAGGATTGGAATGGCTGTAGGGGAGGGAGAGGCCATAAGTAGAAATTGGAGGTATATTTAAATCATTTTAAATATGCCCCTGAGTTCTACTCTGCGGGTTGCAAAAAGTTTTCTGAAGAGCCAGTTCACACTTGGGGTGCTTTTGGTGGGGAGCATTTCTGCTCTTTGCTAATAGCTGGTATTCAGCAAACCACTGTGGTAAATCCCTGCAGTGCTTGCGATGTGTGTATATCGCAGAGGTGCACTGCGTGCAACATTTTGGTGGCAGTTGGAATGGCATTCTCATTCTTTGGAATGGGAACCGAAAATTGCAATTGCTGCAATATGGAGCCACAATCACACAGCAAAAATGCAATCACACTCCACGGGTGATTACGATTTGCATTTTGCAATCCCAGGGTTAAACCATGGCTAAAGGGGAACCAACTGGATCCCAATTCCGTCTGAGGTGGTCGGCGTGTTCCCGGACTTTACACTTGAGGGTTTAAGAGGGGTACCCATTATGACCACCTATCCCCCTCATCCTTTTCCAAACCGCCATCCCCTATAGCTCTCTAACTCCCATCCCCCAACCTGCCCTAAAAGAGCCTACCTTGCTGTGTTGTGCCGGCTTACAATCCTATTGGCCAAAATGCATTTTACTTTCAGCCAACTGGATTAGCCAAAGTACTCTGCCCCAAAAAATATAATAAAACATCTGAAGGGGAGAACAACTACCGTAATTAGGGCCCTTTTCCAGTAAGCACAAATTGATCCATAAATCATATTGTGCCGTTTTGCCAATAGCAACAGCCTGGCGATGAATATGTAAAAAGCATTGCTGGGTTTCAGAGCCAGGAAAAGGTCCTCCAGCACCCAAGGCTGAGACACCAAAGTGTGCCCCCCCCCCCCCCAATCCCTCCTATCCCAGCTGTCCCACACTGATTGCTATTAGCGTAAGAGGTGCCCTATGCACCCAACCCCCACCAACACCTTAATCTCCAGTTATTTAGTTTGCAGTCACTGCTATGTATCCCCTTTTCCTATGCTTCAAACACAATAGGGAAATGATAGCTGAGTAAGATGTGCACCTCCTCCTACACTGCGCCCTGAGGCTGGAGCCTCTCTCATCTCTGCCTTGGCCCTGGCGAGCCGAACTGAGGAGCTCATTACAATGAAAGTAGGTTGCTGCAGCGGACCAGAGGATGGGTTTGTCCCGGGGCAGGCCCCGGGGTGGCTGGAGGGGACTGGTAGAAGCCCCAGGGAAGTTACTCTTTTTTTCATACAGTTAAGGTTCTCTTTAATTCACCCCTCTGCTGTGCTCTGCATTCGGGGACCTCTCTTGCCACATAAACAAGGCTCTCTGGCTACCTATATGGGAAACTCTAATACAGGAAATGTAGGCGCTGCCATAGGCGCCCGTTCAGATATTTAAATAGGCACCTATGTTGGCGCCCCAAAAGTGAATTTTTTTCAGTGACTCAGAGCCAGGACAAGGTCCTCCAGCACCCAAAGCTGAGACACCAAATCCACCCCCCACCCCAGCCATCACACACTGATTGCTATTAGACTAAGAGGTGCCCCAGGGCCCCCAACCCCTCCAACACCCTAATATCTAGTTATCTGGCTTGCAGTCACTGCTATGTATCCCCTTTTCTTATTTCTTTTTGCTTCAAACACAGTACGGGAATGATAGGTGAATGAGTTGTGCGTCCCCTCCTAAACTGCGCCCTGAGGCTGGAGCCTCTCTCGCCTCTGCCTCGGCCCTGCAGTGACTGGTGGGGGAGGGGCATAAGGTCAAAGGAAACCTATAATATTAAAAAAAGAAGAAAAAGTTTCACTTACCTGGGGCTTCAGCCAACCCCCTGTCCCCGGGAAAATCCTGTGTAGGAGCAGTATGAGAAAACCTTGTACTGCGCCTGCGCAGGACGCTCCAGGTGAGGGAAACACGAACAAGGACGTGAGCTGCCAGGGCTGTGCAGAGGCCCTGGACTTGCGATAACAAAACAGCCACAGCGGGGGACCGGAGGATCGTACAGAGATGGCGCAGGCACAGTAAAGCTGCAGGGGGTGGCAGAAGCCCCAGGTAAGTAAAACTTTTTTTTATATTACAGTTTTTCTTTAAGGTTAGCTGGGGACATGCCTATAATTAAGCCACTGGGAGACTTGGGTGCTGGGTAAAGCCGAAGAGCGGCTCACCCTGCTCCTGCAAAAGTTCTGGCGGCGTTATTTACTATTCCTCCTCCCGGTTGCAGTGGATAATGGGCAACGATGTAATTCAGCTGCCAGCTGTTGCTGTTGGCCAAATTATGCTGTTTTTAAAGGGCAAATGAAGCGAGAGGGATATGGAGGATGCCAGATTTAATTCCTTTAAAACAATACCAGTTGCCTGGCTGTCCTGCTGATCCTCTGCCTCTAATACTTTTAGCCATAGACCCTGAACAAGCTTGCAGCAGATCCGGTGTTTCTGACATTAATGTCGGATCTGACAAGTTTAGCTGCATGTTGGTTTCTGGTGTTATTCAGACACTACAGCAGCCAAATAGGTCAGCAGTGCTGTCAGACAACTGGTATTGTTTAATATGGCATCCTCCATATCCCTCTCACTTCAGTTGTACCTCAAAGTAATTTGGGCGCCTTTTGAAGTCACCCAAATTACTGTCTAAGCCCAGCTATTTGGTGCCAGGTGCGCCAAACTCTCCAGTGATGTTGTTACAGCGCTCCTATCTAGGGGAGGGATGTGGGTGGTTAAAGCTGGCCAAGTGGGGTGGGTGGTTGAGGTTAGCCGTGGGACAGAGAAGTTAAGGGTAGGCATTGACCGTGGGAGTGTTCAGTGTAAGAATAGGGTTATGTTTAGCTTTAACAAAATATTGGTGTGTATTACTGACATTTTATTATTGTCATTTACACTGCAATAGTAGAATATCAGTAAGGGTCTGTACACACTGGCTGCGTTGCACTGCGTTTTTAAAATCGCAAGGCCTTTTGAAAAATTATGAAAATTGTGATGACCTGTACACAGTGGTTCAATGCATTTTTAAAAAACGTAATCGCTTTTTAAGCACTGCCCTTAAAAAAAACGTGTTTTATTATTTAACAATCACGAAACCAGCATCAGATAGCCTTAGCAAAATTGCATCACACTGCGTTTGGTGATTTTCAGTGTATACAGGCCTTAAATCTACAGATATTTTAAAATATGCTTTTCTGGGTGCACCAGCAGCATTGAAGAGGGGAGGAGCAGTGACATATTAAAGGGCAGGCCAGTGTTTCAGTGCCAAGCTGTGGCTAATAAGGTGACAGCTTCTGCTGTATTTCTTGGAGATCAGGGCGGAGCTGCCCAGTCTGACAGCACCAAGGAGGGGAGGAGCAGCCACATTCTAAGGGGCGGGCCAGAGTACTCTAGACAGCCAGGCCCTGTGTATATCACATAAATGCAGCATTACAGATAGAGGGAAAGTAACTTAGGGTGCATACACACATCCAATTTCCAATTGCTAGCCACTTTTACCACCTCAATGTAGAGTGAGAGACTTTAAATACTAAGACCAGCTTGTGCAAGTAAGCCTCTCGTGTGACATGGCAGTGATAAAATTGGCCAATGATTGGCCAATCAAAATTGGATGTGTGCACCAAGCTTGAGTATGGATAGGCATCTGCACCTCACCAAGTACATAACTGCATGATGCATGTACAGCAGTATATACAGCACAGCACACGCTCCCTCACCTTTCCCTGTTGCACAAAATGCCTCACCTCTATCTACTAGCATGGCACAGCAATAGCAGAGGTGACGTGTCACTGCAGGTGCCATCCTCAGCGGTACACGCGAAGCCCACCTGCACTCGTGCGTCACAATAGCTGCTATGACGTCACCCCGGCACTCATACTCCTCGCAGACGCAGCGGCGAGAGCATCGGAGACAGACGTGCGGCCTCTCACTCTGTATCCCCGATAGCCAGGAGCTCTCAGCCCCGACATTCTCCGGTGTTGTGTCTGATTACGCTGCCTGTTGATTTGCGCTGCCCCGCATGCGCAGTAGGAGACTGTGCGGCAACATTTCCTATTGAATGAAGCTGCTAGAGGTAAAATACTATCTCCGCTCTCACACCTCTTACACTCCCCAAATTTTCAGGATAGAGAGGGGACTTCCCGAACAGCAGCTTCATTAATTTCACATTGAGCATGCGTGCTACTCAGTGTGGAGGGGAGCTTCCGGGCAGCGCAATCAGACATTACACCGGCAGAAGCTGAGGAAGCAGTTATATCCCGGAGCTCCCCCTAGCGGCCGGTAGCAGGAATTACAAAGTGAGGTAGGATGGAGGCGATAGAATTAGATTTCTAATAACACAAATGGGTTTATGGCACCCATCCCCATTCCTGGGCTGATCGATTACTTAAAAAAAAAAAAAAAAAAAAAAAAAACTGCCTTGAATTCCTTTTGGTAGCAAATATACCTGGTCGGGGTCTTTATCCTGAGGGGGACTTTACCCTGAGCAGCGGTCATTGACCACAATGTCCCCTTACAAAGCGACTCCGGGGCCCTGCAAAGCGCCGCCTCTAAATCAAACCACAGCCCCACCCACCCACTAGTTCACGATAAGCCCCGCCTCCATGGCCGTTAAGCTCTGCCTACAGTAATATGCTTGTGTGCAGCTGGCTGCTAACCTGGAGAGGTGAGTTAAAGGGAACCTTATTAAAGGGGAACTTCAGCCTAAACAAACATACTGTCATCAAGTTACATTAGTTATGTTAATTAGAATAGATAGGTAATATAATCTCTTACCCACCCTGTTTTAAAAGAACAGGCAAATGTTTGTGATTCATGGGGGCTGCCATCTTTGTCATGGGGGCAGCCATCTTTTTGGTTGAAAGGAGGTGACAAGGAGCAGGAAACACAGTTCCAACTATCCTGTGTCCTGATTACCCCTCCCAGCTGCACGCACTAGGCTTCAAATGTCAAATTCAAAATGTAAAAAAAAAAAAAAAATTGCACCAAAACAGCAGAACGAGAACAACAAAATCGGAAATCCCATACTGCTTTGCACAGCATCAGGGGAAAAAAGCCCGGGCAGTTTTCTTTTGTGCAGCTAAAAATGAGGCTTGTATAAGAGAAACAAAGTTCTGATGCTGTGAAACTGTTAAAGAAACACCAGGCCTTTTCAGTGCTGCTGAGTCGATTTTTAGTCCGGAGGTTCACTTTAAGTAAAAAAAAAAAAAGAAATCAAAACAGGTTTAACTTACCTGGGGCTTCTACCAGCTCCCTGCAGCTGCCCTGTGCCCACACTGCCACTAAGCTGCCCTCCAGTCCCCTTCAGCGATCCTCTTCCAGACTGACTGGCCACTGCACATGTGCGGCTCCTCAATAACGCTCCCATCTATGTGCAGTAGAGATTTTTTAGTGCTGCAAATTCGCAGAGTTCTCCCATCCATGGGAGTGCGATTAGGATGCGAGCGGACCAGAGGTGCTCATTAGAACGACAGTAGGGTGCTGCGGGGTGCCAGAGGATGGGTATGTCCTGGTGTGGACACAGGGCAGCTGCAGGGGGATGGTAGATGCCCCAGGGAATTTAAACTCTTTTTTTTTTCTTTCATACAGTTAAGGTTCACTTTAATTCACCCGCTGCTGTGCGGTGTATTCGGGGCCCTCTCTGGCCACATTAACAGGGCTCTCTGGCTACCTATGTGGGAGACTCTGAAATAGGAAATTTGGGCACTGCCATAGGCGACCATTCAGATATTTAAATGGGCACCTGTGTTGGTGCCCCAAAAATTGTAACCGGCCCCTAGAACCGGCCCTGGCCATACCTCCCAAATTTTTGAGATAAGAAATAGGGACACTTAAGCCACACCCCTGCCACACCATTAATCACACCCCTGGCACATTCCTAGTTGCGCATACCATAAAGATTTCAAAAGAAAAACGTTATTTTACCATTTAAACCACACTGGTACTTTCTATCCTGGTTATTTTCCTTCATATTAACATTTGAAAATAAGAAATATACATATGATTACATAGATGTATACATCAGTCATGAAAAAGAGACAAATGAGGAAGAAAGAGGAACAGGGTCCCCAAAGAGGTACTGTCTCTCCAAAACAGGGATAGTTGGGAGCTATGAAATGCTGCAAGAGACAGCTATGTGTTGCAAGGCTAGCATACAAGTACAGTAATGCTTGAACACTAGTTGAAGAAACCAGTTTGAAAACCTTGTATTAAAGCTGTGCTTACCATTATACAGCCTGACATTATATGCTGTGCCTAGAATTAATATTTTATTCATAGATCTAACACATATATTACAGTTTAGTATATACAGCACTGGCAAGGTGTGCTTAATCGCACAGCTCCACGTCACCAGCGCGAGGCATCTACATCACCTGTGGGATGGAAACATGACCTCTGCAGACACAGGAAGCAGCGCTCGAGCGACAAGGCGAGGAGGTTGGTGTGTCGCTGCTCTACACAGGCAAGGGGACGAGACTAGATGCATCCCATGGAGTATCCAGGAACCAGGAACCGTATGTAAGCCGGCAGCATTGTGTGCGGAGCTCCCCCTTGTGGACGTTACTTGGAAAATGTCCATTGAACTTGAGTGCGGAGCTCCCCCTTGTGGCCGTATTGTGAGAATGTCCATTGAACTTGTGTGCGGCGCTCCCCGTGTGGCCGTACTGTCAGAATGTTAGTTTTTGCAGATGTAAATACTGTAAATAGTAGGAGACGGATCTATCAGAGGGGGCTGTGAGAAAGCGTGTGTATAATCTGAGTGTGGGGAATACCGTAGTCAAGCTGCTCAACAGGAACTACTAGGGTGGCTGCAGACACAGCTGCACATGAGAGGGGGCGCTGCTGCTGCTAATGACAGTCTAGCTAGGTAATCACAATACAATACGGCGTTTAATCATCAAAACAAGGTAACTGCTGTGTAGAGACAGGGCATAATTGTAATGCATTAGTATTTATATAGCACCGATATGGTTCGCAGGGCTGTACAGAGTATATGATCTTGTCACTTAACTTTCCCTCAGAGGAGCTCACAATGTAATCTCTACCATAGTCTTATGTCTATGTATATATCGTGTAGTGCAGTAGTCCTCAAGCTAAGGCCTGCCACACACAAAATGTATTACTTATAGATGCAGTCAGCATATATTAAATATTGGTGGTCCGCATATAGAATATCAGTGCTGGCACCACCCATCCACATGGAAGCCAGAAAGCAGTAATTTGCTGGTTTCCAATCAAATTACACATCAGGTGACACTGCTGTCCAATTGGACTTCAGGTTGTCACCTGGGTATGCTTCACTGTCTGGCCCGCAAAGACATCATTTTATGTATCCTCCGGCCCCCCAGTAGTCTGAAGTATGTTGACCCGGCCCTCGACCCAAAACGTTTGGGGACTCCTGGCAGTGGCGTAGCTAAGGAGCTGTGGGCCCCGGGGCAAGTTTTACATGAGGCCCCCCCAAGCACTCTAAACATAACAATTGATTTGGCACACCAAAACCTGCCAAAGACAACCACAGAGTCAGAGTTGCAAGAAGGAGATGGGGAACAGTGTTTTAAGGATTACTACTATTCAAAGCATCTATAAAAGTGATTATTACCAGCACAGGAGCAACAGAGAGCTAATACTGTGATGAAGGGTGGACCCTTCGGGGCCCCTCTGGCCCAAGGGCCCCGATGCGGTCGCTACCTCTGCACCCCCTATTGCTACGCCCCTGACTCCTGGTGTAGTGCATGTATCATAGTCTAGGACCAATTGAGGGGGAAGCCAATTAATTAATCCTGTATGTTTTTGGGATGTGGGCAAAAACCAGAGTGCCTGAAGGAAACTCACACAGACACGGGGAGAACATACAACACAGACACGGCTAAAGCAGTGGTCATTAGACATTGAAGTTGGCCCACAACATGGTCCCAGTGTTTAATTCTGCCCACTTTGTACTGGAGTTTGCCACCCATGCCTTAGTGCCTTCCCGTTCTTCTCTGCGTCCCCTCGTTCCACTGCTGCCGGCCCCCGTTCCAGTTTTCAACTTTAATGTAGATGAGGCCTTTGGGTACCCTTGGAGGGCCACTGAAGTACTCGGGTCTCCAAGTACTTCCAAAGACGAGCAGCTCCGTACTAAAAGGACTGAAGAAGCAGCCGGCGGGAGATTTGAACTAGGGCCCCTGCAGTGGATCGAGGGGACACAGAGGAACAGGAAGGCTATTAGGGATCCAGAGTCTTCCCTCTTCTGAGGTGATTATCTTACTTTTTTTTTATAGCAGGTTACAGCTGTCCTTTTTTGGTTGGCGCTCCACAATACAATATCAGAAACATCCTGTGTAATAAACCTTCTAGCACTGTCCCTATGCTGTCCACTGACCAGTCCCATAATCCCTTGAGGGTGAGGCGAGTCATTCGACAGTAAGGCCTAACCAAACCTGGCACACACAATATGGCCGCAAACTGCTGCTCATTACGGCTTGCAGTCATCTTCCGCTATTAGTCCCACAATTATTATGTAGCTCAGAACAATATAAATTTCATTCATCTTTGGTCTGTGGATCCACACACACTGCACATTCCTCTTCACACTCAGGCCCAATAGGGAGATGGAACATGACAGCTATCCTCTGATTCTTCTTAAAGGACCATTATCGCAAAACAATTTTAAAATTTAAAATACATGAAAACACATAAATAAGAAGCACGTTTTTCCCAGAGTAAAATGAGCTATAAATTACTTTTCTACTATGTTGCTGTCACTTACGGTTAGTAGCACAACTGACAGGATTTGGACCAGTCCATATCCTCATGGGGGATTCTCAGCATGGCCTTCATAAAGACACTCCCTGAAAAGGATTTTTTATAGCTCATTTTAATTTGGGAGAAACGTACTTCTTATTTGTATGTGTTGTAATTCTTCAAGATCCGCACCATCAGTTAAATAGCTTTATTAGAAGTTAAAATTTAAAACATGGTAAAAAAGCATGTGTTGACCCATGCTTTTTTACCATGTTTGAAATTTTAACTTCTAATAAAGCTATTTAACTGATGGTGCGGATCTTGAAGAATTACGGCTGATTACTCTTACTCCAGAGTGGATCCTTGCACGTCACATTCATACATTGGTGCATGAACATTTCTACTATCATATTTGTATGTGTTGACATATATTGTAAATTTTTCGACTTTTGCAATAGTGGTCCTTTTAAAGGACAACTGAATACAGAGGTAAATGGAGGCTGCCGTGTTTATTTCCTTTTAAGCAATACCAGTTGCCTGGCAGCCTTGCTGACCCTTGGCCTCTAATACTTTCAGCCATAGACCCTGAGCAAGCATGCAGCAGATCAGGTGTTTGACATTATTGTCAGATCTGACAGATTAGCTGCATGCTTGTTTCTGGAATGATTCAGACACTTCTGCAGCCAAGCAGACCAGCAGGGCTGCCAGGCAACTGGTATTGTTTAAAAGGACATAAACATGGCAGCCTCCATAGTCTTCTCACTTCAGTTGTCCTTTAAGGGGTCGTGGAGCTTCACATCACATGACAAAGCATGACAACTGATGTATCCTTCACATTTCTCCAGCAAAAAAGAGAACAGAGGCACAATTCTATCCCCAATGTGCACTCCTATTGTCATGGAAAGTGTGTGGGGTGGGGGTGGAAATAGACTCTATGGCTCCAGCAGCACAGGACTAATTCATTCCTATGGCAGGGTCAGGTGCATGGACAGCAGTGTGACTTGAGCTCAGAGTCAGAGGTAATTGTGCAGGGAGCGCACAGCAATATTACAATTAGGAGAGCAGTAGGAGGATTGCCCATTAGCTCATTAGCGCCTTGTGCGTTACCGTGGTAATATTGTAGGTAGCACACGGCAACTTCAGCAGACTTTAGAGCATCAGCCCCTAAAGAGGCACCAAAGTGACACGTTGTAAATTATTCAGGATACTCATGTTTACCATAATTATTTTGCTTTCAGCATCAGAATCACTTCCTGTATCTATATGTTTTGCAATATATTGGTATGTAGCCCTTCCCTCCCAATGATGTCACAGCCTAGGCTATTTAAATATGCAGAATTGTCCTCCCACAGCATTCTGGGAGATCAGGTATTATTTCCCCTTGCTTCTCTGTAAACAAGCATTCCGCAGAGATGCACCTGACAGCAGTAAAGATTTCAGAATGCAAATTGGGGCGAGGAAAGATTTTAAATGGGCAAACACTGACCAGATTATTTATAAAGTTATATTGTATGTAATAAGCTATTTTACTAAAGGTGCCCGTTAACGGTACACTTTTTTCACCAAATGCCATATTTGAATGCAATTTTCAGGATCGAAAATAATCAGAAGGTAATTATCGATTGTTCACATTTAATGAATGATTCTGTCTTCAAATTTGATCATAAAATCCAACTTTTGGATCGATTTTATCCTACTCACAAATCGACCAAAGAATCGTTCCTTGTTGATTGCCTTCATAAACGGCAAATTTTCTATACATGGGCAGCACGGTGGCGTAGTGGTTAGCGCTAGTGTTGGGCGAACAGTGTTCGCCACTGTTCGGGTTCTGCAGAACATCACCCTGTTCGGGTGATGTTCGAGTTCGGCCGAACACCTGACGGTGCTCGGCCAAACCGTTCGGCCATATGGCCGAACTAAGAGCGCATGGCCGAACGTTCCCCGAACGTTCGGCTAGCGCTGTGATTGGCCGAACGGGTCACGTGGTTCGGACCCGAACGCGCTCTGATTGGCCGAACTGTCACGTGGTTCGGGTAAATAAATACCCGAACCACGTCATATCTCCGCCATTTGTCTGTGGGTTTAGCTTTGGGTAGGCAGGCAGGGTAGTTCGCGCTCCAGCCACGCTAGCCAGGGTCCCCCCCAGTCATTGTGTGTCGCTGCTGGGAACAGTAGTACACCGCTCGTTCAGCCACACTATATAGCATTCTGTGTACTGTTCTGTGTCTGCTGGGAACAGTAGTACACCGCTCGTTCAGCCACACTATATAGCATTCTGTGTACTGTTCTGTGTCTGCTGGGAACAGTAGTACACCGCTCGTTCAGCCACACTATATAGCATTCTGTGTACTGTTCTGTGTCTGCTGGGAACAGTAGTACACCGCTCGTTCAGCCACACTATATAGCATTCTGTGTACTGTTCTGTGTCTGCTGGGAACAGTAGTACACCGCTCGTTCAGCCACACTATATAGCATTCTGTGTACTGTTCTGTGTCTGCTGGGAACAGTAGTACACCGCTCGTTCAGCCACACTATATAGCATTCTGTGTACTGTTCTGTGTCTGCTGGGAACAGTGGTACACCGCTCGTTCAGCCACACTATATAGCATTCTGTGTACTGTTCTGTGTCTGCTGGGAACAGTGGTACACCGCTCGTTCAGCCACACTATATAGCATTCTGTGTACTGTTCTGTGTCTGCTGGGAACAGTAGTACACCGCTCGTTCAGCCAGACTATATACCATTGTTTACTGACACTATATAGCAGACTATATAGCATTGTGTGTACACCGCTCAGCCAGACTATATACCATTGTTTACTGACACTCTGTGTACACCGCTCAGCCAGACTATATACCATTGTTTACTGCCACTCTGATTCTGCTGGGAACAGTAGTACACCGCTCGCTCAGCCAGACTATATACCATTGTTTACTGACACTATATAGCAGACTATATAGCATTGTGTGTACACCGCTCAGCCAGACTATATACCATTGTTTACTGACACTCTGTGTACACCGCTCAGCCAGACTATATACCATTGTTACCGTTGCCGGTCCCTGTTTATGGAACCTCTTATCTTTATTACATTTATGACTACATGGCGGTACAAAGCATGCTATCCGCACGCTTTTTGTCCTCATGCAAGGCCTGGGTTGTTGTGTCTCACAAAGCGTGGCCTTCTCCTCCTGCGCCTCCTCTTGTTCCATCACGTGTGCTGCTGCTGCTGCTGCTGCTGCTGGGTTACCGTTGCCGGTCCCTGTTTATGGAACCTCTTATCTTTATTACATTTATGACTACATGGCGGTACAAAGCATGCTATCCGCACGCTTTTTGTCCTCATGCAAGGCCTGGGTTGTTGTGTCTCACAAAGCGTGGCCTTCTCCTCCTGCGCCTCCTCCTGTTCCATCACGTGTGCTGCTGCTGCTGCTGCTGCTGCTGGGTTACCGTTGCCGGTCCCTGTTTATGGAACCTCTTATCTTTATTACATTTATGACTACATGGCGGTACAAAGCATGCTATCCGCACGCTTTTTGTCCTCATGCAAGGCCTGGGTTGTTGTGTCTCACAAAGCGTGGCCTTCTCCTCCTGCGCCTCCTCCTGTTCCATCACGTGTGCTGCTGCTGCTGCTGCTGCTGCTGGGTTACCGTTGCCGGTCCCTGTTTATGGAACCTCTTATCTTTATTACATTTATGACTACATGGCGGTACAAAGCATGCTATCCGCACGCTTTTTGTCCTCATGCAAGGCCTGGGTTGTTGTGTCTCACAAAGCGTGGCCTTCTCCTCCTGCGCCTCCTCCTGTTCCATCACGTGTGCTGCTGCTGCTGCTGCTGCTGGGTTAGCGTTGCCGCGTGGTCCCTGTTTATTGAACCTCTTATCTTTATTACATTTATGACTACATGGCGGTACAAAGCATGCTATCCGCACGCTTTTTGTCCTCATGCAAGGCCTGGGTTGTTGTGTCTCACAAAGCGTGGCCTTCTCCTCCTGCGCCTCCTCCTGTTCCATCACGTGTGCTGCTGCTGGGTTAGCGTTGCCGCGTGGTCCCTGTTTATTGAACCACTTATCTTTATTACATTTATGACTGCATGGTGGTACAAAGCATGCTATCCGCACGCTTCTTGTCCTCATGCAAGGCCTGGGTTGTTGTGTCTCAAAGCGTGGCCTTCTCCTCCTGCGCCACCCTCCTCCTGTTCCATCACGTGTGCTGCTGCTGGGTTAGCATTACCGGTCCCTTTTCCTGGAACCTCTTATATGTATTACATTTATGACTGCATGCCGACAAAAAGCATGTTACCTGTGCAAAGAAAACAGACATTTCCCGCATTTAAAAGACAGTTTTCCCTTTGAAACTTTAAAATCGATTTTCTCAAAAACTATAAGCTCTTTTTGCTAAAAAAATTTTTCCTCTTGTACCCACTCCCAAGGTGCACATACCCTGTAAATTTGGGGTATGTAGCATGTAAGGAGGCTTTACAAACCACAAAAGTTCGGGTCCCCATTGACTTCCATTATGTTCGGAGTTCGGGTCGAACACCCGAACATCGCGGCCATGTTCGGCCTGTTCGGCCCGAACCCGAACATCTAGATGTTCGCCCAACACTAGTTAGCGCTCTCGCCTTGCAGCGCTGGGTCCCTGGTTCGAATCCGAGCCAGGGCACTATCTGCAAAGAGTTTGTATGTTCTCTCCGTGTCTGCGTGGTTTTCCTCCGGGCACTCCGGTTTCCTCCCACATTCCAAAAACATACAGATAAGTTAATTGGCTCCCTCTAAAAATTGGCCCTAGACTACAGTACTTACACTACATAATATAGACATATGGCAATGGTAGGGATTAGATTGTGAGCTCCTCTGAGGGACAGTTAGTGACAAGACAATATATATATATATACACTGTACAGCGCTGCGTAATATGTCGGCGCTATATAAATACTAAATAATAATAAATAATAATATACCATTTGATCTTTAAAATCACATCGAAAGATCGCATTTGGTTAAAAAAATTGTACCGTTAATGGGCACCTTAATTACAATATTTTCAGTACAGTTCCTTCTAATGTTGCTGTACTCTAAAGCTAGTTTCCCAAAGGACACAGTCTAGCATGTGTGCTGCGGTACACGCTAGATCGTGATTGTTGGAAAACGAGCAATCCCTGACGGTCAGTGATGAGTGAACATTGTTGATGCACATTTTAATTCAGTAATGGCATGACGATGGTCTGCCAATCGGATCGTTACCAGAAGCACGAAGATGAGGACCCAGAAGTGTGCCACACTCGTCTAAACCAATTCTCCAGGACAGCTCGGTCTACATGGACAATAATCGCGCTTTTACCATGATTGGGACACTTTTTATACACAATTCTCGACCGACCCGTAATTTATTGTTAGTTTCTGTTGACAGCAGCCTAGCTTGTGTACCCATCACCGCCCGTAGGGGTGCCTAACCTTTTAATGGCCTAACCAGGTAAATGCCTAACCATTTACCACCTCACTTAGTGACGCCTAACCCTTAACACCCTCCCACCCCTACCACCAATCTGTGATTAGCAGCAACAGCTGGAAATTTTGGCTAGCTGCTATTTTATCATTGCCACGTATAAAGGTACTCCTCACTCAGTTTAGGATTCCACCCACACCTACTCCTCAACTCCGACTCCTCTATTTGCATATAACAGTCTTGTAGTTTAAAAGTATGTACAATGAAATTCGACTCTTAGCTGCCAACGCTTAGGAATTTCAAAAGACAACTGAAGTGAGTAGGATATAGAGGCTGCCATATTTATTCCCTTTAGACTAAAACTAGTCCTTGGTAAGAGTACTTGTAAAAGGTACAGACCGTTACCTTTTGGTCCGGTGCCCTGTGGCAAAAGCGCAATAGGCTGATAATTTATTTTTGAGCTACCTGATGGTCCGGCACCCTGCGGTAGTAGCACAACGGGCTGATAATGTAATGTTGAGTTACCTTTTGGTCCGGTGCCCCGTGGAAAGACACGATGAGCTGATAATAAAATTTGAAGTTACCTCTTGGTGCGGCGCCCTTTTGTAGGTGTGCGACAGGCTGATAATATAATTTTGAATTACCTTTTGGTCCGGCGCCCTGTGGTAGGTGCGCGACAGGCTGATAATGAAAGTTTGAGTTACCTTTTCATCCGGTGCCCTGTGGAAAGACACAACAGGCTAATAATAAAATTTTGAGTTATCTTTTGGTTCGGTGTCCATTGGTAGGATCGCAATGGGCTGATAATATAATTTTAAGTTACCTTTTGGTCCGGCGCCCTGTGGAAAGAGCGCAACGGGCTGATAATAAAATTTGATATTACCTTTTGGTCCGGCACCCTGTGGAAGGAGCGCGAACGGCTGATAATTTAATTTTGAGTTACCTTTTGGTCCGGCGCATTGTGGTAGGGCAGAGACGTGCTGATAATGTAATTTTGAGTTACCTTTTGGTCCAGTGCCCTGTGGCAAGATCAAGACCAGCTGATAATATAATTTTAAATGACCTTACCCAAAGTACTTTGCCGAAAAAGAATATAAAAAATATCTTAGAGGAGAACAACTAATTAGGACCCTTATCCACTAAGGAGGTTTCGATCTAAAAATCATTTCGCTTCCATGTTGCAATTAGCAACAGCTTTGCGATGAACATGTAAATCACAGTTCTGGGTCTTTGCTAGTGCGATTGGTATTTTCTGGAATGGCAATTGTCGATCTGCATTTTCTTTGTTTTGTTTGTACTCTTATGCTTTTTACCTTCTTGGTGAGGATTGGTATGGCTGTAGGGGAGGAGGAGGCCATAATTAAAATGTGGGGGTATATTTAAGTCATTTTAAATATGCCCCTGAGTTCTACTCTTCAGGTTGCAGCAATTTGTAATCACCAACCAAGTTCTCTCAAGGGCCAGTTCACGCTTGGGGTGCTTTTGGTGGGAAGCGTTTCTGCTCTTTGCTGATATTACCTTTTGGTCCAGCGCCCTTTGGTAGAGCGCGGCGGGCTGATAATGTAATTTCAAGTTACCTTTTCGTCCAGCGCCCTGTGGAAATAGCGCGATGGGCTAATAATAAAATTTGAAGTTACCTTTTGGTCCGGTGCCCTGTGGAAAGAGTGCGACGGGCTGACAATAAAATTTGGAGTTACCTTTTGGTCCAGCGCCCTGTGGAAAGAGCGCGACGGGTTGATAATAAAATTTAAAGTTATCTTTTGGTCTGGCGCCCTGTGGTAGGGCTGCGACGGGCTGATAATGTAATTTTGAGTTACCTTTTGGTCCGGCACCGTGTGGAAAAGGCGCGACGGGCTGATAATATAATTTTAAGTTACCTCTTGGTCTGGCATCCTGTGGCAAGATCAAGACGAGCTGATAATATAATTTTAAATGACCTTACCCAAAGTACTCTGCCAAAAAAGAATATAAAAAATATCTTAGAGGAGAACATCTAATTAGGACTCTTATCCACTAAGCACGTTTTGATCTAAAATTCATTTTGTTTCCGTTTTGCCATTAGCAACAGCTTTGCGATGAACATGTAAATCGCAGTTCTGGGTCTTTGCTAGTGCGATTGGTATTTTCTAGGATGGCAATTGTCGATCTGCATTTTCTTTGTTTTGTTTGTACATTTATGCATTTTACCGTTTTGGTGAGGATTGGCATGGCTGTAGGGGAGGAGAAGGCCATAAGTAGAATTTGGGGGTATATTTAAATCATTTTAAATATGCCCCTGAGTTCTACTCTTCAGGTTGCAGCAATTTGTATTTACCAACCAAGTTCTCTCAAGGGCCAGTTCACGCTTGGGGTGCTTTTGGTGGGTAGCGTTTCTGTTCTTTTCTAATATTACCTTTTGGTCCGGCGCCCTTTGGTAGAGCGCGACGGGCTGATAATGTAATTTCGAGTTACCTTTTGGTCCGGCGCCGGCACCCTGTGGTAGGGTAGCGACGGGCTGATAATGTAATTTTGAGTTACATTTTGGTCCGGCAACCTGTGGAAAGGGCGTGACGGGCTGATAATATAATTTTAAGTTACCTTTTGGTCTGGCATCCTGTGGCAAGATGAAGACGAGCTGATAATATAATTTTAAATGACCTTACCCAAAGTACTCTGCCAAAAAAGAATTTAAAAAATATCTTAGAGGAGAACAACTAATTAGGACTCTTATCCACTAAGCACGTTTCGATCTAAAATTCATTTAGTTTCCGTTTTGCCATTAGCAACAGCTTTGCGATGAACATGTAAATCGCAGTTCTGGGTCTTTGCTAGTGCGATTGGTATTTTCTGGAATGGCAATTGTCGATCTGAATTTTCTTTGTTTAATTTGTACTCTTATGCTTTTTACCTTTTTGGTGAGGATTGGTATGGCTGTAAGGGAGGAGGAGGCCATAAGTAGAATTTGGGGGTATATTTAAATCATTTTAAATATGCCCCTGAGTTCTACTCTTCAGGTTGCAACAATTTGTAATCACCAACCAAGTTCTCTCAAGGGCCAGTTCACGCTTGGGGTGCTTTTGGTGGGAAGCGTTTCTGCTCTTTGCTGATATTACCTTTTGGTCCGGCGCTTTTTGGTAGAGCGCGACGGGCTGATAATGTAATTTTGAGTTACCTATTGGTCCAGCACCCTGTGGAAACAGCGCGATGGGCTGATAATACAATTTGGAGTTACCTTTTGGTCCGGTGCCCTGTGGTAGGAGCGTGACGGGCTGATAATATAACTATAAGTTACCTTTTGGTGCGGCACCCTGGGGTAAAATCACGACTTGGCTGACAATAAAATTTGGAGTTACTTTTTGGTCCGGCGCCCTGTGGAAGGAGCGCAACGGGCTGATCATTTAATTTTGAATTACCTTTTGGTCTGGCATCCTGTGGCAAGATCAAGACGAGCTGATAATATAATTTTAAATGACCTTACCCAAAGTACTCTGCCAAAAAAGAATATAAAAAATATCTTAGAGGAGAACAACTAATTAGGACTCTTATCCACTAAGCACGTTTCGATCTAAAATTCACTTTGTTTCTGTTTTGCCATTAGCAACAGCTTTGCGATAAACATGTAAATCGCAGTTCTGGGTCTTTGCTAGTGCGATTAGTATTTTCTAGAATGGCAATTGTCGATCTGCATTTTCTTTGTTTTGTTTGTACTCTTATGCTTTTTAACTTTTTGGTGAGGATTAGTATGGCTGTAGGGAGGAGGAGGCCATAAGTAGAATTTAGGGGTATATTTAATTCATTTTAAATATGCCCCTGAGTTCTACTCTTCAGGTTGCAGCAATTTGCAATCACCAACCAAGTTCTCTCAAGGGCCAGTTCACGCTTGGGGTGCTTTTGGTGGGAAGCATTTCTACTCTTTGCTGATATTACCTTTTGGTCCGGCGCTCTTTGGTAGAGCGCGACGGGCTGATAATGTAATTTCGAGTTACCTATTGGTCCAGCGCCCTGTGGAAACAGTGCGATGGGCTAATAATAAAATTTGAAACTACCTTTTGGTCCGGCGCCCTGTGGTAGGAGCGCGATGGGCTGATAATATAACTATAAGTTACCTTTTGGTCCGGCGCCCTGTGGAAAGAGCGCGACGGGCTGATAATATAACTATAAGTTACCTTTTGGTCCGGCGCCCTGTGGAAAGAGCGCGACGGGCTGACAATAAAATTTGGAGTTACCTTTTGGTCCGGCACCCTGTGGAAGGAGCGCGACGGGCTGATCATTTAATTTTGAGTTACATTTTTGTCCGGCTCCCTCTGCAAATGCGTGACGGGCTGATAATAAAATTTTAAGTTATCTTTTGGTCCAGCTCCCTGTGGTAGGGCAGCGACGGGCTGATAATGTAATTTTGAGTTACCTTTAGGTCCGGCACCCTGTGGAAAGGGCACGACGGGCTGATAATATAATTTTGAGTTACCTTTTGGTCTGGCATCCTGTGGCAAGATCAAGACGAGCTGATAATATAATTTTAAATGACCTTACCCAAAGTACTCTGCCAAAAAAGAATATAAAAAATATCTTAGAGGAGAACAACTAATTAGGACTCTTATCCACTAAGCACATTTCAATTTTAAATTCATTTTGTTTCCGTTTTGCCATTAGCAACAGCTTTGCGATGAACATGTAAATCGCAGTTCTGGGTCTTTGCTAGTGCGATTGGTATTTTCTGGAATGGCAATTGTCAATCTGCATTTTCTTTGTTTTGTTTGTACTCTTATGCTATTTACCTTTTTAGTGAGGATTGGTATGGCTGTAGGGGAGGAGGAGGCCATAATTAGAATGTGGGGGTATATTTAAATCATTTTAAATATGCCCCTGAGTTCTACTCTTCAGGTTGCAGCAATTTGTAATCACCAACCAAGTTCTCTCAAGGGCCAGTTCACGCTTGGGGTGCTTTTGGTGGGAAGCGTTTCTGCTCTTTGCTGATATTACCTTTTGGTCCGGCGCCCTTTGGCAGAGCGAGACGGGCTGATAAAGTAATTTCGAGTTACCTTTTGGTCCAGCGCCCTGTGGAAACAGCGCGATGGGCTAATAATAAAATTTTGAGTTACCTTTTGGTAAGGTGCCCTGTGGAAAGAGCGCAACGAGCTGACAATAAAATTTTAAGTTATATTTTGGTCCGGCGCCCTGTGGTAGGGCAGCGACAGGCTGATAATGTAATTTTGAGTTACCTTTTGGTCCGGCACCCTGTGGAAAGTGCGCGACGGGCTGATAATATAATTTTAAGTTACCTTTTGGTCTGGCATCCTGTGGCAAGATCAAGACGAGCTGATAATATAATTTTAAATGACCTTACCCAAAGTACTCTGCCAAAAAAGAATTTAAAAAATATCTTAGAGGAGAACAACTAATTAGGACTCTTATCCACTAAGCACGTTTCGATCTAAAATTCATTTAGTTTCCGTTTTGCCATTAGCAACAGCTTTGCGATGAACATGTAAATCGCAATTCTGGGTCTTTGCTAGTGCGATTAATATTTTCTGGAATGGCAATTGCCGATCTGCATTTTCTTTGTTTTGTTTGTACTCTTATGCTTTTTACCTTTTTGGTGAGGATTGGTATGGCTGTAGGGGAGGAGGAGGCCATAAGTAGAATTTGGGGGTATATTTAAATCATTTTAAATATGCCCCTGAGTTCTACTCTTCAGGTTGCAACAATTTGTAATCACCAACCAAGTTCTCTCAAGGGCCAGTTCACGCTTGGGGTGCTTTTGTTGGGAAGCGTTTCTGCTCTTTGCTGATGTTACCTTTTGGTCCGACGTTCTTTGGTAGAGCGCGACGGGCTGATAATGTAATTTCGAGTTACCTATTGGTCCAGCGCCCTGTGGAAAAAGCGCGATGGGCTGATAATACAATTTGGAGTTACCTTTTGGTCCGGCGCCCTGTGGTAGGAGCGCAACGGGCTGATAATATAACTATAAGTTACCTTTTGGTGCGGCACCCTGGGGTAAGAGCGCGACGGGCTGACAATAAAATTTGGAGTTACCTTTTGGTCCGGCGCCCTGTGGAAGGAGCACGACGGGCTGATCATTTAATTTTGAGTTAAATTTTTGTCCGGCACCCTGTGGAAATGTGTGACTGGCTGATAATAAAATTTTAAGTTATCTTTTGGTTCGTCGCCCTGTGGTAGGGCAGCGATGGGCTGATAATGTAATTTTGAGTTACCTTTTGGTCCGGTGCCCTGTCGAAAGTGCGCGACGGGCTGATAATACAATTTTGAGTTACCTTTTGGTCTGGCATCCTGTGGCAAGATCAAGACGAGCTGATAATATAATTTTAAATGACCTTACCCAAAGTACTTTGCCAAAAAAGAGTATAAAAAATATCTTAGAGGAGAACAACTAATTAGGACTCTTATCCACTAAGCACGTTTCGATTTAAAATTCATTTCGTTTCCGTTTTGCCATTAACAACAGCTTTGCGATGAACATGTAAATCGCAGTTCTGGGTCTTAGCTAGTGCGATTGGTATTTTCTGGAATGGCAATTTCAAATCTGCATTTTCTTTGTTTTGTTTGTACTCTTATGCTATTTACCTTTTTGGTGAGGATTGGTATGGCTGAAGGGGAGGAGGAGGCCATAATTAAAATGTGGGGGTATATTTAAATCATTTTAAATATGCCCCTGAGTTCTACTCTTCAGGTTGCAGCAATTTGTAATCACCAACCAAGTTCTCTCAAGGGCCAGTTCACGCTTGGGGTGCTTTTGGTGGGAAGCGTTTCTGCTCTTTGCTGATATTACCTTTTGGTCTGGCGCCCTTTGGTAGAGCGAGACGGGCTGATAAAGTAATTTCGAGTTACCTTTTGGTCCAGCGCCCTGTGGAAACAGCGCGATGGGCTAATAATAAAATTTTGAGTTACCTTTTTGTCAGGTGCCCTGTGGAAAGAGCGCAACGAGCTGACAATAAAATTTTAAGTTATCTTTTGGTCCGGCGCCCTGTGGTAGGGCAGCGACAAGCTGATAATGTAATTTTGAGTTACCTTTTGGTCCGGCACCCTGTGGAAAGTTCGCGACGGGCTGATAATATAATTTTAAGTTACCTTTTGGTCTGGCATCCTGTGGCAAGATCAAGACGAGCTGATAATATAATTTTAAATGACCTTACCCAAAGTACTCTGCCTAAAAAGAATATAAAAAATATCTTAGAGGAGAACAACTAATTAGGACTCTTATCTACTAAGCACGTTTCGATCTAAAAATCACTTTGTTTCTGTTTTGCCATTAGCAACAGCTTTGCGATGAACATGTAAATCGCAGTTCTGGGTCTTTGCTAGTGCAATTGGTATTTTCTAGAATGGCAATTGTCGATCTGCATTTTCTTTGTTTTGTTTGTACTCTTATGCTTTTTACCTTTTTGGTGAGGATTGGTATGGCTGTAGGGGAGGAGGAGGCCATAAGTAGAATTTGGGGGTATATTTAAATCATTTTAAATATGCCCCTGAGTTCTACTCTTCAGGTTGCAGCAATTTGTAATCACCAACCAAGTTCTCTCAAGGGCCAGTTCACGCTTGGGGTGCTTTTGGTGGGAAGCGTTTCTGCTCTTTGCTGATATTACCTTTTGGTCCGGCGCCCTTTGGTAGAGCGCGACGGGCTGATAAAGTAATTTCGAGTTACCTTTTGGTCCAGCGCCCTATGGAAACAGCGCGATGGGCTAATAATAAAATTTTGAGTTACCTTTTGGTCAGGTGCCCAGTGCTAGGAGCGCGACGGGTTGATAATATAACTATAAGTTACCTTTTGGTGTGGCGCCCTGTGGAAGGAGCGCGACGGGCTGATCATTTAATTTTGAGTTATATTTTTGTCCGGCACCCTGTGGAAATGCGTGACTGGCTGATAATAAAATTTTAAGTTATCTTTTGGTCCGTCGCCCTGTGGTAGGGCAGCGATGGGCTGATAATGTAATTTTGAGTTACCTTTTGGTCCGGCGCCCTGTGGAAAGAGCGCAACGAGCTGACAATAAAATTTTAAGTTATCTTTTGGTCCGGCGCCCTGTGGTAGGGCTGCGACAGGCTGATAATGTAATTTTGAGTTACCTTTTGGTCCGGCACCCTGTGGAAAGTGCGCGACGGGCTGATAATATAATTTTAAGTTACCTTTTGGTCTGGCATCCTGTGGCAAGATCAAGACGAGCTGATAATATAATTTTAAATGACCTTACCCAAAGTACTCTGCCAAAAAAGAATATAAAAAATATCTTAGAGGAGAACAACTAATTAGGACTCTTATCCACTAAGCACGTTTCGATCTAAAATTCACTTTGTTTCTGTTTTGCCATTAGCAACAGCTTTGCGATGAACATGTAAATCGCAGTTCTGGGTCTTTGCTAGTGCGATTGGTATTTTCTAGAATGGCAATTGTCGATCTGCAATTTCTTTGTTTTGTTTGTACTCTTATGCTTTTTACCTTTTTGGTGAGGATTGGTATGGCTGTAGGGGAGGAGGAGGGCATAAGTAGAATTTGGGGTTATATTTAAATCATTTTAAATATGCCCCTGAGTTCTACTCTTCAGGTTGCAGCAATTTGTAATCACCAACCAAGTTCTCTCAAGGGCCAGTTCACGATTGGGGTGCTTTTGGTGGGAAGCGTTTCAGCTCTTTGCTGATATTACCTTTTGGTCCGGCGCTCTTTGGTAGAGCGCGACGGGCTAATATTGTAATTTTGAGTTACCTATTGATCCAGCGCCCTGTGGAAACAGCGCGATGGGCTAGTAATAAAATTTGGAGTTACCTTTTGGTCCGGCGCCCTGTGGTAGGAGCGCGACGGACTGATAATATAACTATAAGTTACCTTTTGTTGTGGTGCCCTGTGGAAAGAGCACGACGGGCTGACAATAAAATTTGGAGTTTCCTTTTGGTCCGGCGCCCTGTGGAAGGAGCGCGACGGGCTGATCATTTATTTTGAGTTACATTTTTGTCCGGCACCCTGTGCAAATGTGTGACGGGCTGATAATAAAATTTTAAGTTATCTTTTGGTCCAGCGCCCTGTGGTAGGGCAGCGACGGGCTGATATGTAATTTTGAGTTACCTTTTGGTCCGGCGCACTGTGGAAAGGGCGCGACGGGCTGATAATAAAATTTTGAGTTACCTTTTGGTCTGGCATTCTGTGGCAAGATCAAGACGAGCTGATAATATAATTTTAAATGACCTTACCCAAAGTACTCTGCCAAAAAAGAATATAAAAAATATCTTAGAGGAGAACAACTAATTAGGACTCTTATCCACTAAGCACGTTTCGATCTAAAATTCACTTTGTTTCTGTTTTGCCATTAGCAACAGCTTTGTGGTGAACATGTAAATCGCAGTTCTGGGTCTTTGCTAGTGCGATTGGTATTTTCTAGAATGGCAATTGTCGATCTGCAATTTCTTTATTTTGTTTGTACTCTTATGCTTTTTACCTTTTTGGTGAGGATTGGTATGGCTGTAGGGGAGGAGGAGGCCATAAGTAGAATTTGGGGGTATATTTAAATCATTTTAAATATGCCCCTGAGTTCTACTCTTCAGGTTGCAGCAATTTGTAATCACCAACCAAGTTCTCTCAAGGGCCAGTTCACGCTTGGGGTGCTTTTGGTGGGAAGCGTTTCTGCTCTTTGCTGATATTACCTTTTGGTCAGGCGCTCTTTTGTAGAGCGCGACGGGCTAATAATGTAATTTCGAGTTACCTATTGATCCAGCACCCTGTGGAAACAGCGCAATGGGCTAATAATAAAATTTGGAGTTACCGTTTGGTCCGGCGCCCAGTGATAGGAGCGCGACGGGTTGATAATATAACTATAAGTTACCTTTTGGTGTGGCGCCCTGTGGAAGGAGCGCAACGGGCTGATCATTTAATTTAGAGTTATATTTTTGTCCGACACCCTGTGGAAATGCGTGACTGGCTGATAATAAAATTTTAAGTTATCTTTTGGTCCGTCGCCCTGTGGTAGGGCAGCGATGGGCTGATAATGTAATTTTGAGTTACCTTTTGGTCCGGCGCCCTGTGGAAAGGGCGCGACGGGCTGATAATATAATTTTGAGTTACCTTTTGGTCTGGCATCCTGTGGCAAGATCAAGACAAGCTGATAATATACTTTTAAATGACCTTACCCAAAGTACTCTGCCAAAAAAGAATATAAAAAATATCTTAGAGGAGAACAACTAATTAGGACTCTTATGCACTAAGCACGTTTCGATTTAAAATTCATTTCGTTTCCGTTTTGCCATTAGCAACAGCTTTGCGATGAACATGTAAATCGCAGTTCTGGGTCTTTGCTAGTGCGATTGGTATTTTCTGGAATGGCAATTGTCGATCTGCATTTTCTTTGTTTTGTTTGTACTCTTATGCTATTTACCTTTTTGGTGAGGATTGGTATGGCTGTAGGGGAGGAGGAGGCCATAATTAAAATGTGGGGGTATATTTAAATCATTTTAAATATGCCCCTGAGTTCTACTCTTCAGGTTGCAGCAATTTGTAATCACCAACCAAGTTCTCTCAAGGGCCAGTTCACGCTTGGGGTGCTTTTGGTGGGAAGCGTTTCTGCTCTTTGCTGATATTACCTTTTGGTCCGGCGCCCTTTGGTAGAGCGAGACGGGCTGATAAAGTAATTTCGAGTTACCTTTGGTCCAGCACCCTGTGGAAACAGCGCGATGGGCTAATAATAAAATGTTGAGTTAGCTTTTGGTCAGGTGCCCTGTGGAAAGAGCGCAACGAGCTGACAATAAAATTTTAAGTTTTCTTTTGGTCCGGCGCTCTGTGGTAGGGCAGCGACAGGCTGATAATGTAATTTTGAGTTACCTTTTGGTCCGGCACCCTGTGGAAAGTGCGCGACGGGCTGATAATATAATTTTAAGTTACCTTTTGGTCTGGCATCCTGTGGCAAGATCAAGACGAGCTGAAAATATAATTTTAAATGACCTTACCCAAAGTACTCTGCCAAAAAAGAATATAAAAAATATCTTAGAGGAGAACAACTAATTAGGACTCTTATCCACTAAGCACGTTTCGATCTAAAATTCACTTTGTTTCTGTTTTGCCATTAGCAACAGCTTTGTGGTGAACATGTAAATCGCAGTTCTGGGTCTTTGCTAGTGCGATTGGTATTTTCTAGAATGGCAATTGTCGATCTGCAATTTCTTTATTTTGTTTGTACTCTTATGCTTTTTACCTTTTTGGTGAGGATTGGTATGGCTGTAGGGGAGGAGGAGGCCATAAGTAGTTTGGGGGTATATTTAAATCATTTTAAATATGCCCCTGAGTTCTACTCTTCAGGTTGCAGCAATTTGTAATCACCAACCAAGTTCTCTCAAGGGCCAGTTCACGCTTGGGGTGCTTTTGGTGGGAAGCGTTTCTGCTCTTTGCTGATATTACCTTTTGGTCAGGCGCTCTTTGGTAGAGCGCGACGGGCTAATAATGTAATTTCGAGTTACCTATTGATCCAGCACCCTGTGGAAACAGCGCGATGGGCTAATAATAAAATTTGGAGTTACCGTTTGGTCCGGCGCCCTGTGGTAGTTGCGCGACGGGCTGATAATATAACTATAAGTTACCTTTTGGTGTGGTGCCCTGTGGAAAGAGCACAACGGGCTGACAATAAAATTTGGAGTTACCTTTTGGTTCGGCGCCCTGTGGAAGGAGTGCGACGGGCTGATCATTTATTTTGAGTTACATTTTTGGCCGGCACCCTGTGCAAATGTGTGACGGGCTGATAATAAAATTTTAAGTTATCTTTTGGTCCAGCGCCCTGTGGTAGGGCAGTGACGGGCTGATAATGTAATTTTGAGTTACCTTTTGGTCCGGCGCACTGTGGAAAGTGCGCGACGGGCTGATAATATAATTTTAAGTTACCTTTTGGTCTGGCATCCTGTGGCAAGATCAAGACGAGCTGATAATATAATTTTAAATGACCTTACCCAAAGTACTCTGCCAAAAAAGAATATAAAAAATATCTTAGAGGAGAACAACTAATTAGGACTCTTATCCACTAAGCACGTTTCAATCTAAAATTCACTTTGTTTCTGTTTTGCCATTAGCAACAGCTTTGCGATGAACATGTAAATCGCAGTTCTGGGTCTTTGCTAGTGCGATTGGTATTTTCTAGAATGGCAATTGTCGATCTGCAATTTCTTTGTTTTGTTTGTACTCTTATGCTTTTTACCTTTTTGGTGAGGATTGGTATGGCTGTAGGGGAGGAGGAGGCCATAAGTAGAATTTGGGGGTATATTTAAATCATTTTAAATATGCCCCTGAGTTCTACTCTTCAGGTTGCAACAATTTGTAATCACCAACCAAGTTCTCTCAAAGGCCAGTTCACGCTTGGGGTGCTTTTGGTGGGAAGCGTTTCTGCTCTTTGCTTATATTACCTTTTGGTTCGGCGCTCTTTGGTAGAGCGCGACGGGCTGATAATGTAATTTCGAGTTACCTATTGGTCCAGCGCCCGGTGGAAACAGCGCGATGGGCTGATAATACAATTTGTAGTTACCTTTTGGTCCGGCGGCCTGTGGTAGGAACGAGACGGGCTGATAATATAACTATAAGTTACCTTTTGGTGCGGCACCCTGGGGTAAGAGGGCGACGGGCTGACAATAAAATTTGGAGTTACCTTTTGGTCCGGCGCCCTGTGGAAGGAGCGCGACGGGCTGATCATTTAATTTTGAGTTAAATTTTTGTCCGGCCCCCTGTGGAAATGCGGGACGGGCTGATAATAAAATTTTAAGTTATCTTTTGGTCCGTCACCCTGTGGTAGGGCAGCGATGGGCTGATAATGTAATTTTGAGTTACCTTTTGGTCCGGTGCCCTGTTAAAGGGCGCGACGGGCTGATAATATAATTTTGAGTTACCTTTTGGTCTGGCATCCTGTGGCAAGATCAAGACGAGCTGATAATATAATTTTAAATGACCTTACCCAAAGTACTCTGCCAAAAAAGAATATAAAAAATATCTTAGAGGAGAACAAATAATTAGGACTCTTATCCACTAAGCACGTTTTGATCTAAAATTCACTTTGTTTCTGTTTTGCCATTAGCAACAGCTTTGCGATGAACATGTAAATCGCAGTTCTGGGTCTTTGCTAGTGCGATTGGTATTTTCTGGAATGGCAATTGTCAATCTGCATTTTCTTTGTTTTTTCTGGAATGGCAATTGTCAATCTGCATTTTCTTTGTTTTGTTTGTACTCTTATGCTATTTACCTTTTTGGTGAGGATTGGTATGGCTGTAGGGGAGGAGGAGGCCATAATTAAAATGTGGGGGTATATTTAAATCATTTTAAATATGCCCCTGAGTTCTACTCTTCAGGTTGCAGCAATTTGTAATCACCAACCAAGTTCTCTCAAGGGCCAGTTCACGCTTGGGGTGCTTTTGGTGGGAAGCGTTTCTGCTCTTTGCTGATATCACCTTTTGGTCCGGCGCTCTTTGGTAGAGCGCGACGGGCTGATAATGTAATTTCGAGTTAGCTATTGATCCAGCGCCCTGTGGAAACAGCGCGATGGGCTAATAATAAAATTTGGAGTTACCTTTTGGTCCGGCGCCCAGTGCTAGGAGCGCGACGGGTTGATAATATAACTATAAGTTACCTTTTGGTGTGGCGCCCTGTGGAAGGAGCGCGACGGGCTGATCATTTAATTTTGAGTTATATTTTTGTCCGGCACCCTGTGGAAATGCGTGACTGGCTGATAATAAAATTTTAAGTTATCTTTTGGTCCGTCGCCCTGTGGTAGGGCAGCGATGGGCTGATAATGTAATTTTGAGTTACCTTTTGGTCCGGCGCCCTGTGGAAAGGGCGCGACGGGCTGATAATATAATTTTGAGTTACCTTTTGGTCTGGCATCCTGTGGCAAGATCAAGACAAGCTGATAATATAATTTTAAATGACCTTACCCAAAGTACTCTGCCAAAAAAGAATATAAAAAATATCTTAGAGGAGAACAACTAATTAGGACTCTTATCCACTAAGCACGTTTCGATCTAAAATTCATTTAGTTTCCATTTTGCTATTAGCAACAGCTTTGCGATGAACATGTAAATCGCAGTTCTGGGTCTTTGCTAGTGCGATTGGTATTTTCTGGAATGGCAATTGTCGATCTGCATTTTCTTTGCTTTGTTTGTACTCTTATGCTTTTTACCTTTTTGGTGAGGATTGGTATGGCTGTAGGGGAGGAGGAGGCCATAAGTAGAATTTGGGGGTATATTTAAATCATTTTAAATATGCCCCTGAGTTCTACTCTTCAGGTTGCAACAATTTGTAATCACCAACCAAGTTCTCTCAAGGGCCAGTTCACGCTTGGGGTGCTTTTGGTGAGAAGCGTTTCTGCTCTTTGCTGATATTACCTTTTGGTCCGACGCTCTTTGGTAGAGCGCGACGGGCTGATAATGTAATTTCGAGTTACCTATTGGTCCAGCACCCTGTGGAAACAGCGTGATGGGCTGATAATACAATTTGGAGTTACCTTTTGGTCCGGCGCCCTGTGGTAGGAGCGCGACGGGCTGATAATATAACTATAAGTTACCTTTTGGTGCGGCACCCTGGGGTAAGAGCACGACGGGCTGACAATAAAATTTGGAGTTACCTTTTGGTCCGGCGCCCTGTGGAAGGAGCGCGACGGGCTGATCATTTAATTTTGAGTTACATTTTTGTCCGGCACCCTGTGGAAATGCGTGACTGGCTGATAATAAAATTTTAAGTTATCTTTTGGTTCGTCGCCCTGTGGTAGTGCAGCGATGGGCTGATAATGTAATTTTGAGTTACCTTTTGGTCCGGTGCCCTGTGGAAAGTGCGCGACGGGCTGATAATATAATTTTGAGTTACCTTTTGGTCTGGCATCCTGTGGCAAGATCAAGACGAGCTGATAATATAATTTTAAATGACCTTACCCAAAGTACTTTGCCAAAAAAGAGTATAAAAAATATCTTAGAGGAGAACAACTAATTAGGACTCTTATCCACTAAGCATGTTTCGATTTAAAATTCATTTCGTTTCCGTTTTGCCATTAGCAACAGCTTTGCGATGAACATGTAAATCGCAGTTCTGGGTCTTTGCTAGTGCGATTGTTATTTTCTGGAATGGCAATTGTCAATCTGCATTTTCTTTGTTTTGTTTGTACTCTTATGCTATTTACCTTTTTGGTGAGGATTGGTATGGCTGTAGGGGAGGAGGAGGCCATGATTGAAATGTGGGGGTATATTTAAATCATTTTAAATATGCCCCTGAGTTCTATTCTTCAGGTTGCAGCAATTTGTAATCACCAACCAAGTTCTCTCAAGGGCCAGTTCACGCTTGGGGTGCTTTTGGTGGGAAGCGTTTCTGCTCTTTGCTGATATTACCTTTTGGTCCGGCGCTCTTTGGTAGATCGCGACGGGCTGATAATGTAATTTCGAGTTACCTATTGATCCAGTGCCCTGTGGAAACAGCGCGATGGGCTAATAATAAAATTTGGAGTTGCCTTTTGGTCCGGCGCCCAGTGCTAGGAGCGCGACGGGTTGATAATATAACTATAAGTTACCTTTTGGTGGGGCTGATCATTTCATTTTGAGTTATATTTTTGTCCGGCACCCTGTGGAAATGCGTGACTGGCTGATAATAAAATTTTAAGTTATCTTTTGGTCCGTCGCCCTGTGGTAGGGCAGCGATGGGCTAATAATGTAATTTTGAGTTACCTTTTCGTCCGGCGCCCTGTGGAAAGAGCGCAAGGAGCTGACATTAAAATTTTAAGTTATCTTTTGGTCCGGCGCCCTGTGGTAGGGCAGCGACAGGCTGATAATGTAATTTTGAGTTATCTTTTGGTCCGGCACCCTGTGGAAAGTGCGCGACGGGCTGATAATATAATTTTAAGTTACCTTTTGGTCTGGCATCCTGTGGCAAGATCAAGACGAGCTGATAATATAATTTTAAATGACCTTACCCAAAATACTCTGCCAAAAAAGAATATAAAAAATATCTTAGAGGAGAACAACTAATTAGGACTCTTATCCACTAAGCACGTTTCGATCTAAAATTCACTTTGTTTCTGTTTTGCCATTAGCAACAGCTTTGCAATGAACATGTAAATCGCAGTTCTGGGTCTTTGCTAGTGCGATTGGTGTTTTCTAGAATGGCAATTGTCGATCTGCATTTTCTTTGTTTTGTTTGTACTCTTATGCTTTTTACCTTTTTGGTGAGGATTGGTATGGCTGTAGGGGAGGAGGAGGCCATAAGTAGAATTTGGGGGTATATTTAAATCATTTTAAATATGCCCCTGAGTTCTACTCTTCAAGTTGCAGCAATTTGTAATCACCAACCAAGTTCTCTCAAGGGCCAGTTCACGATTGGGGTGCTTTTGGTGGGAAGCGTTTCTGCTCTTTGCTGATATTACCTTTTGGCCTGGCGCTGTTTGGTAGAGCGCGACGGGCTAATAATGTAATTTCGAGTTACCTATTGATCCAGCGCCCTGTGGAAACAGCGCGATGGGCTAATAATAAAATTTGGAGTTACCTTTTGGTCCGGCGCCCTGTGGTAGGAGCGCGACGGGCTGATAATATAACTATAAGTTACCTTTTGGTGTGGTGCCCTGTGGAAAGAGCACGACGGGCTGACAATAAAATTTGGAGTTACCTTTTGGTCCGGCGCCCTGTGGAAGGAGCGCGACGGGCTGATCATTTATTTTGAGTTACATTTTTGTCCGGCACCCTGTGCAAATGTGTGACGGGCTGATAATAAAATTTTAAGTTATCTTTTGGTCCAGCGCCCTGTGGTAGGGCAGCGACGGGCTGATAATGTAATTTTGAGTTACCTTTTGGTCCGGCGCACTGTGGAAAGGGCGCGACGGGCTGATAATATAATTTTGAGTTACCTTTTGGTCTGGCATTGTGTGGCAAGATCAAGACGAGCTGATAATATAATTTTAAATGACCTTACCCAAAGTACTCTGCCAAAAAAGAATATCAAAAATATCTTAGAGGAGAACAACTAATTAGGATTCTTACCCACTAAGCACGTTTCGATCTAAAATTCATTTAGTTTCTGTTTTGCCATTAGGAACAGCTTTGCAATGAACATGTAAATCGCAGTTCTGGGTCTTTGCTAGTGCGATTGGTATTTTCTGGAATGGCAATTGTCAATCTGCATTTTCTTTGTTTTGTTTGTACTCTTATGCTATTTACCTTTTTGGTGAGGATTGGTATGGCTGTAGGGGAGGAGGAGGCCATAATTAAAATGTGGGGGTATATTTAAATCATTTTAAATATGCCCCTGAGTTCTACTCTTCAGGTTGCAGCAATTTGTAATCACCAACCAAGTTCTCTCAAGGGCCAGTTCACGCTTGGGGTGCTTTTGGTGGGAAGCGTTTCTGCTCTTTGCTGATATTACCTTTTGGTCCGGCGCTCTTTGGTAGAGCGCGACGGGCTGATAATGTAATTTCGAGTTACCTATTGATCCAGTGCCCTGTGGAAACAGCGCGATGGGCTAATAATAAAATTTGGAGTTGCCTTTTGGTCCGGCGCCCAGTGCTAGGAGCGCGACGGGTTGATAATATAACTATAAGTTACCTTTTGGTGGGGCTGATCATTTCATTTTGAGTTATATTTTTGTCCGGCACCCTGTGGAAATGCGTGACTGGCTGATAATAAAATTTTAAGTTATCTTTTGGTCCGTCGCCCTGTGGTAGGGCAGCGATGGGCTAATAATGTAATTTTGAGTTACCTTTTGGTCCGGCGCCCTGTGGAAAGAGCGCAAGGAGCTGACATTAAAATTTTAAGTTATCTTTTGGTCCGGCGCCCTGTGGTAGGGCAGCGACAGGCTGATAATGTAATTTTGAGTTACCTTTTGGTCCGGCACCCTGTGGAAAGTGCGCGACGGGCTGATAATATAATTTTAAGTTACCTTTTGGTCTGGCATCCTGTGGCAAGATCAAGACGAGCTGATAATATAATTTTAAATGACCTTACCCAAAATACTCTGCCAAAAAAGAATATAAAAAATATCTTAGAGGAGAACAACTAATTAGGACTCTTATCCACTAAGCACGTTTCGATCTAAAATTCACTTTGTTTCTGTTTTGCCATTAGCAACAGCTTTGCAATGAACATGTAAATCGCAGTTCTGGGTCTTTGCTAGTGCGATTGGTGTTTTCTAGAATGGCAATTGTCGATCTGCAATTTCTTTGTTTTGTTTGTACTCTTATGCTTTTTACCTTTTTGGTGAGGATTGGTATGGCTGTAGGGGAGGAGGAGGCCATAAGTAGAATTTGGGGGTATATTTAAATCATTTTAAATATGCCCCTGAGTTCTACTCTTCAAGTTGCAGCAATTTGTAATCACCAACCAAGTTCTCTCAAGGGCCAGTTCACGATTGGGGTGCTTTTGGTGGGAAGCGTTTCTGCTCTTTGCTGATATTACCTTTTGGTCCGGCGCTCTTTGGTAGAGCGCGACGGGCTAATAATGTAATTTCGAGTTACCTATTGATCCAGCGCCCTGTGGAAACAGCGCGATGGGCTAATAATAAAATTTGGAGTTACCTTTTGGTCCGGCGCCCTGTGGTAGGAGCGCGACGGGCTGATAATATAACTATAAGTTACCTTTTGGTGTGGTGCCCTGTGGAAAGAGCACGACGGGCTGACAATAAAATTTGGAGTTACCTTTTGGTCCGGCGCCCTGTGGAAGGAGCGCGACGGGCTGATCATTTATTTTGAGTTACATTTTTGTCCGGCACCCTGTGCAAATGTGTGACGGGCTGATAATAAAATTTTAAGTTATCTTTTGGTCCAGCGCCCTGTGGTAGGGCAGCGACGGGCTGATAATGTAATTTTGAGTTACCTTTTGGTCCGGCGCACTGTGGAAAGGGCGCGACGGGCTGATAATATAATTTTGAGTTACCTTTTGGTCTGGCATTCTGTGGCAAGATCAAGACGAGCTGATAATATAATTTTAAATGACCTTACCCAAAGTACTCTGCCAAAAAAGAATATCAAAAATATCTTAGAGGAGAACAACTAATTAGGATTCTTACCCACTAAGCACGTTTCGATCTAAAATTCATTTAGTTTCTGTTTTGCCATTAGGAACAGCTTTGCAATGAACATGTAAATCGCAGTTCTGGGTCTTTGCTAGTGCGATTGGTATTTTCTGGAATGGCAATTGTCAATCTGCATTTTCTTTGTTTTGTTTGTACTCTTATGCTATTTACCTTTTTGGTGAGGATTGGTATGGCTGTAGGGGAGGAGGAGGCCATAATTAAAATGTGGGGGTATATTTAAATCATTTTAAATATGCCCCTGAGTTCTACTCTTCAGGTTGCAGCAATTTGTAATCACCAACCAAGTTCTCTCAAGGGCCAGTTCACGCTTGGGGTGCTTTTGGTGGGAAGCGTTTCTGCTCTTTGCTGATATCACCTTTTGGTCCGGTGCTCTTTGGTAGAGCGCGACGGGCTGATAATGTAATTTCGAGTTAGCTATTGATCCAGCGCCCTGTGGAAACAGCGCGATGGGCTAATAATAAAATTTGGAGTTACCTTTTGGTCCGGCGCCCAGTGCTAGGAGCGCGACGGGTTGATAATATAACTATAAGTTACCTTTTGGTGTGGCGCCCTGTGGAAGGAGCGCGACGGGCTGATCATTTAATTTTGAGTTATATTTTTGTCCGGCACCCTGTGGAAATGCGTGACTGGCTGATAATAAAATTTTAAGTTATCTTTTGGTCCGTCGCCCTGTGGTAGGGCAGCGATGGGCTGATAATGTAATTTTGAGTTACCTTTTGGTCCGGCGCCCTGTGGAAAGGGCGCGACGGGCTGATAATATAATTTTGAGTTACCTTTTGGTCTGGCATCCTGTGGCAAGATCAAGACAAGCTGATAATATAATTTTAAATGACCTTACCCAAAGTACTCTGCCAAAAAAGAATATAAAAAATATCTTAGAGGAGAACAACTAATTAGGACTCTTATCCACTAAGCACGTTTCGATCTAAAATTCATTTAGTTTCCATTTTGCCATTAGCAACAGCTTTGCGATGAACATGTAAATCGCAGTTCTGGGTCTTTGCTAGTGCGATTGGTATTTTCTGGAATGGCAATTGTCGATCTGCATTTTCTTTGTTTTGTTTGTACTCTTATGCTTTTTACCTTTTTGGTGAGGATTGGTATGGCTGTAGGGGAGGAGGAGGCCATAAGTAGAATTTGGGGGTATATTTAAATCATTTTTAAATATGCCCCTGAGTTCTACTCTTCAGGTTGCAACAATTTGTAATCACCAACCAAGTTCTCTCAAGGGCCAGTTCACGCTTGGGGTGCTTTTGGTGAGAAGCGTTTCTGCTCTTTGCTGATATTACCTTTTGGTCCAACGCTCTTTGGTAGAGCGCGACGGGCTGATAATGTAATTTCGAGTTACCTATTGGTCCAGCGCCCTGTGGAAACAGCGCGATGGGCTGATAATACAATTTGGAGTTACCTTTTGGTCCGGCGCCCTGTGGTAGGAGCGCGACGGGCTGATAATATAACTATAAGTTACCTTTTGGTGCGGCACCCTGGGGTAAGAGCACGACGGGCTGAAACTAAAATTTGGAGTTACCTTTTGGTCCGGCGCCCTGTGGAAGGAGCGCGACGGGCTGATCATTTAATTTTGAGTTACATTTTTGTCCGGCACCCTGTGGAAATGCGTGACTGGCTGATAATAAAATTTTAAGTTATCTTTTGGTTCGTCGCCCTGTGGTAGGGCACCGATGGGCTGATAATGTAATTTTGAGTTACCTTTTGGTCCGGTGCCCTGTGGAAAGTGCGCGACGGGCTGATAATATAATTTTGAGTTACCTTTTGGTCTGGCATCCTGTGGCAAGATCAAGACGAGCTGATAATATAATTTTAAATGACCTTACCCTAAGTACTTTGCCAAAAAAGAGTATAAAAAATATCTTAGAGGAGAACAACTAATTAGGACTCTTATCCACTAAGCATGTTTCGATTTAAAATTCATTTCGTTTCCGTTTTGCCATTAGCAACAGCTTTGCGATGAACATGTAAATCGCAGTTCTGGGTCTTTGCTAGTGCGATTGGTATTTTCTGGAATGGCAATTGTCAATCTGCATTTTCTTTGTTTTGTTTGTACTCTTATGCTATTTACCTTTTTGGTGAGGATTGCTATGGCTGTAGGGGAGGAGGAGGCCATAAGTAGAATTTGGGGGTATATTTAAATCATTTTAAATATGCCCCTGAGTTCTACTCTTCAGGTTGCAGCAATTTGTAATCACCAACCAAGTTCTCTCAAGGGCCAGTTCACGCTTGGGGTGCTTTTGGTGGGAAGCGTTTCTGCTCTTTGCTGATATTACCTTTTGCTCCGGCGCTCTTTGGTAGAGCACGACGGGCTGATAATGTAATTTGGAGTTACCTATTGATCCAGCACCCTGTGGAAACAGCGCGATGGGCTAATATTAAAATTTGGAGTTACCTTTTAGTCCGGCGCCCTGTGCTAGGAGCGCGACGGGTTGATAATATAACTATAAGTTACCTTTTGGTGTGGCGCCCTGTGGAAAGAGAGCGACGGGCTGACAATAGAATTTTGAGTTACCTTTTGGTCCGGCGCCCTGTGGAAGGAGTGCGACGGGCTGATCATTTAATTTTGAGTTACATTTTTGTCCGGCACCCTGTGGAAATGCGTGACTGGCTGATAATAAAATTTTAAGTTATCTTTTGGTCCGTCGCCCTGTGGTAGGGCAGCGATGGGCTGATAATATAATTTTGATTTACCTTTTGGTCTGGCATCCTGTGGCAAGATCAAGACGAGCTGATAATATAATTTTAAATGACCTTACCCAAAGTACTTTGCCAAAAAGAGTATAAAAAATATCTTAGAGGAGAAAAACTAAATAGGACTCTTATCCACTAAGCACGTTTCGATTTAAAATTCATTTCGTTTCCGTTTTGCCATTAGCAACAGCTTTGCGATGAACATGTAAATCGCAGTTCTGGGTCTTTGCTAGTGCGATTGGTATTTTCTGGAATGGCAATTGTCAATCTGCATTTTCTTTGTTTTGTTTGTACTCTTATGCTATTTACCTTTTTGGTGAGGATTGGTATGGCTGTAGGGGAGGAGGAGGCCATGATTGAAATGTGGGGGTATATTTAAATCATTTTAAATATGCCCCTGAGTTCTATTCTTCAGGTTGCAGCAATTTGTAATCACCAACCAAGTTCTCTCAAGGGCCAGTTCACGCTTGGGGTGCTTTTGGTGGGAAGCGTTTCTGCTCTTTGCTGATATTACCTTTTGGTCCGGCGCTCTTTGGTAGAGCGCGACGGGCTGATAATGTAATTTCGAGTTACCTATTGATCCAGTGCCCTGTGGAAACAGCGCGATGGGCTGATAATAAAATTTGGAGTTGCCTTTTGGTCCGGCGCCCAGTGCTAGGAGCGCGACGGGTTGATAATATAACTATAAGTTACCTTTTGGTGGGGCTGATCATTTCATTTTGAGTTATATTTTTGTCCGGCACCCTGTGGAAATGCGTGACTGGCTGATAATAAAATTTTAAGTTATCTTTTGGTCCGTCGCCCTGTGGTAGGGCAGCGATGGGCTGATAATGTAATTTTGAGTTACCTTTTGGTCCGGCGCCCTGTGGAAAGGGCGCGACGGGCTGATAATATAATTTTGAGTTACCTTTTGGTCTGGCATCCTGTGGCAAGATCAAGACAAGCTGATAATATAATTTTAAATGACCTTACCCAAAGTACTCTGCCAAAAAAGAATATAAAAAATATCTTAGAGGAGAACAACTAATTAGGACTCTTATCCACTAAGCACGTTTCGATCTAAAATTCATTTAGTTTCCATTTCGCCATTAGCAACAACTTTGCGATGAACATGTAAATCGCAGTTCTGGGTCTTTGCTAGTGCGATTGGTATTTTCTGGAATGGCAATTGTCGATCTGCATTTTCTTTGTTTTGTTTGTACTCTTATGCTTTTTACCTTTTTGGTGAGGATTGGTATGGCTGTAGGGGAGGAGGAGGCCATAAGTAGAATTTGGGGGTATATTTAAATCATTTTAAATATGCCCCTGAGTTCTACTCTTCAGGTTGCAACAATTTGTAATCACCAACCAAGTTCTCTCAAGGGCCAGTTCACGCTTGGGGTGCTTTTGGTGAGAAGCGTTTCTGCTCTTTGCTGATATTACCTTTTGGTCCGACGCTCTTTGGTAGAGCGCGACGGGCTGATAATGTAATTTCGAGTTACCTATTGGTCCAGCGCCCTGTGGAAACAGCGCGATGGGCTGATAATACAATTTGGAGTTACCTTTTGGTCCGGCGCCCTGTGGTAGGAGCGCGACGGGCTGATAATATAACTATAAGTTACCTTTTGGTGCGGCACCCTGGGGTAAGAGCACGACGGGCTGAAACTAAAATTTGGAGTTACCTTTTGGTCCGGCGCCCTGTGGAAGGAGCGCGACGGGCTGATCATTTAATTTTGAGTTACATTTTTGTCCGGCACCCTGTGGAAATGCGTGACTGGCTGATAATAAAATTTTAAGTTATCTTTTGGTTCGTCGCCCTGTGGTAGGGCAGCGATGGGCTGATAATGTAATTTTGAGTTACCTTTTGGTCCGGTGCCCTGTGGAAAGTGCGCGACGCGCTGATAATATAATTTTGAGTTACCTTTTGGTCTGGCATCCTGTGGCAAGATCAAGACGAGCTGATAATATAATTTTAAATGACCTTACCCAAAATACTCTGCCAAAAAAGAATATAAAAAATATCTTAGAGGAGAACAACTAATTAGGACTCTTATCCACTAAGCACGTTTCGATCTAAAATTCACTTTGTTTCTGTTTTGCCATTAGCAACAGCTTTGCGATGAACATGTAAATCGCAGTTCTGGGTCTTTGCTAGTGCGATTGGTGTTTTCTAGAATGGCAATTGTCGATCTGCAATTTCTTTGTTTTGTTTGTACTCTTATGCTTTTTACCTTTTTGGTGAGGATTGGTATGGCTGTAGGGGAGGAGGAGGCCATAAGTAGAATTTGGGGGTATATTTAAATCATTTTAAATATGCCCCTGAGTTCTACTCTTCAAGTTGCAGCAATTTGTAATCACCAACCAAGTTCTCTCAAGGGCCAGTTCACGATTGGGGTGCTTTTGGTAGGAAGCGTTTCTGCTCTTTGCTGATATTACCTTTTGGTCCGGCGCTCTTTGGTAGAGCGCGACGGGCTAATAATGTAATTTCGAGTTACCTATTGATCCAGCGCCCTGTGGAAACAGCGCGATGGGCTAATAATAAAATTTGGAGTTACCTTTTGGTCCGGCGCCCTGTGGTAGGAGCGCGACGGGCTGATAATATAACTATAAGTTACCTTTTGGTGTGGTGCCCTGTGGAAAGAGCACGACGGGCTGACAATAAAATTTGGAGTTACCTTTTGGTCCGGCGCCCTGTGGAAGGAGCGCGACGGGCTGATCATTTATTTTGAGTTACATTTTTGTCCGGCACCCTGTGCAAATGTGTGACGGGCTGATAATAAAATTTTAAGTTATCTTTTGGTCCAGCGCCCTGTGGTAGGGCAGCGACGGGCTGATAATGTAATTTTGAGTTACCTTTTGGTCCGGCGCACTGTGGAAAGGGCGCGACGGGCTGATAATATAATTTTGAGTTACCTTTTGGTCTGGCATTCTGTGGCAAGATCAAGACGAGCTGATAATATAATTTTAAATGACCTTACCCAAAGTACTCTGCCAAAAAAGAATATCAAAAATATCTTAGAGGAGAACAACTAATTAGGATTCTTACCCACTAAGCACGTTTCGATCTAAACTTCATTTAGTTTCTGCTTTGCCATTAGGAACAGCTTTGCAATGAACATGTAAATCGCAGTTCTGGGTCTTTGCTAGTGCGATTGGTATTTTCTGGAATGGCAATTGTCGATCTGCATTTTCTTTGTTTTGTTTGTACTCTTATGCTTTTTACCTTTTTGGTGAGGATTGGTATGGCTGTAGGGGAGGAGGAGGCCATAAGTAGAATTTGGGGGTATATTTAAATCATTTTAAATATGCCCCTGAGTTCTACTCTTCAGGTTGCAACAATTTGTAATCACCAACCAAGTTCTCTCAAGGGCCAGTTCACGCTTGCGGTGCTTTTGGTGGGAAGCGTTTCTGCTCTTTGCTTATATTACCTTTTGGTTCGGCGCTCTTTGGTAGAGTGCGACGGGCTGATAATGTAATTTCGAGTTACCTATTGGTCCAGCGCCCTGTGGAAACAGCGCGATGGGCTGATAATACAATTTGTAGTTACCTTTTGGTCCGGCGCCCTGTGGTAGGAACGAGACGGGCTGATAATATAACTATAAGTTACCTTTTGGTGCGGCACACTGGGGTAAGAGGGCGATGGGCTGACAATAAAATTTGGAGTTACCTTTTGGTCCGGCGCCCTGTGGAAGGAGTGCGACGGGCTGATCATTTAATTTTGAGTTAAATTTTTGTCCGTCCCCCTGTGGAAATGCGGGACGGGCTGATAATAAAATATTAAGTTATCTTTTGGTCCGTCACCCTGTGGTAGGGCAGCGATGGGCTGATAATGTAATTTTGAGTTACCTTTTGGTCCGGTGCCCTGTGGAAAGGGCGCGACGGGCTGATAATATAATTTTGAGTTACCTTTTGGTCTGGCATCCTGTGGTAAGATCAAGACGAGCTGATAATATAATTTTAAATGACCTTACCCAAAGTACTCTGCCAAAAAAGAATATAAAAAATATCTTAGAGTAGAACAACTAATTAGGACTCTTATCCACTAAGCACGTTTCGATCAAAAATTCACTTTGTTTCTGTTTTGCCATTAGCAACAGCTTTGCGATGAACATGTAAATCGCAGTTCTGGGTCTTTGCTAGTGCGATTGGTATTTTCTGGAATGGCAATTGTCAATCTGCATTTTCTTTGTTTTGTTTGTACTCTTATGCTATTTACCTTTTTAGTGAGAATTGGTATGGCTGTAGGGGAGGAGGAGGCCATAATTAAAATGTGGGGGTATATTTAAATCATTTTAAATATGCCCCTGAGTTCTACTCTTCAGGTTGCAGCAATTTGTAATCACCAACCAAGTTCTCTCAACGGCCAGTTCACGCTTGGGGTGCTTTTGGTGGGAAGCGTTTCTGCTCTTTGCTGATATTACCTTTTGGTCCGGCGCTCTTTGGTAGAGCGCGACGGGCTAATAATGTAATTTCGAGTTACCTATTGATCCAGCGCCCTGTGGAAACAGCGCGATGGGCTAATAATAAAATTTGGAGTTACCTTTTGGTCCGGCGCCCTGTGGAAGGAGCGCGACGGGCTGATCATTTATTTTGAGTTACATTTTTGTCCGGCACCCTGTGCAAATGTGTGACGGGCTGATAATAAAATTTTCAGTTATCTTTTGGTCCAGCGCCCTGTGGTAGGGCAGCGACGGGCTGATAATGTAATTTTGAGTTACCTCTTGGTCCGGCGCACTGTGGAAAGGGCGCGACGGGCTGATAATATAATTTTGAGTTACCTTTTGGTCTGGCATTCTGTGGCAAGATCAAGACGAGCTGATAATATAATTTTAAATGACCTTACCCAAAGTACTCTGCCAAAAAAGAATATAAAAAATATCTTAGAGGAGAACAACTAATTAGGACTCTTACCCACTAAGCACGTTTCGATCTAAAATTCATTTAGTTTCCGTTTTGCCATTAGCAACAGCTTTGCGATGAACATGTAAATCGCAGTTCTGGGTCTTTGCTAGTGCGATTGGTATTTTCTGGAATGGCAATTGTCGATCTGCATTTTCTTTGTTTTGTTTGTACTCTTATGCTTTTTACCTTTTTGGTGAGGATTGGTATGGCTGTAGGGGAGGAGGAGGCCATATAAGTAGAATTTGGGGGTATATTTAAATCATTTTAAATATGCCCCTGAGTTCTACTCTTCAGGTTGCAACAATTTGTAATCACCAACCAAGTTCTCTCAAAGGCCAGTTCACGCTTGGGGTGCTTTTGGTGGGAAGCGTTTCTGCTCTTTGCTGATATTACCTTTTGGTTTGGCGCTCTTTGGTAGAGCGCGACGAGCTGATAATGTAATTTAGAGTTACCTATTGGTCCAGCGCCCTGTGGAAACAGCGCGATGGGCTGATAATACAATTTGTAGTTACCTTTTGGTCCGGCGGCCTGTGGTAGGAACGAGACGGGCTGATAATATAACTATAAGTTACCTTTTGGTGCGGCACCCTGGGGTAAGAGGGCGACGGGCTGACAATAAAATTTGGAGTTACCTTTTGGTCCGGCGCCCTGTGGAAGGAGCGCGACGGGCTGATCATTTAATTTTGAGTTAAATTTTTGTCCGGCCCCCTGTGGAAATGCGGGATGGGCTGTTAATAAAATTTTAAGTTATCTTTTGGTCCGTCACCTTGTGGTAGGGCAGCGATGAGCTGATAATGTAATTTTGAGTTACCTTTTGGTCCGGTGCCCTGTGGAAAGGGCGCGACGAGCTGATAATATAATTTTGAGTTACCTTTTGGTCTGGCATCCTGTGGCAAGATCAAGACGAGCTGATAATATAATTTTAAATGACCTTACCCAAAGTACTCTGCCAAAAAAGAATATAAAAAATATCTTAGAGGAGAACAATTAATTAGGACTCTTATCCACTAAGCACGTTTTGATCTAAAATTCACTTTGTTTCTGTTTTGCCATTAGCAACAGCTTTGCGATGAACATGTAAATCGCAGTTCTGGGTCTTTGCTAGTGCGATTGGTATTTTCTAGAATGGCAATTGTCGATCTGCAATTTCTTTGTTTTGTTTGTACTCTTATGCTTTTTACCTTTTTGGTGAGGATTGGTATGGCTGTAGGGGAGGAGGAGGCCATAAGTAGAATTTTGGGGTATATTTAAATCATTTTAAATATGCCCCTGAGTTCTACTCTTCAGGTTGCAGCAATTTGTAATCACCAAGTTCTCTCTAGGGCTAGTTCACGCTTGGGGTGCTTTTGGTGGGAAGCGTTTCTGCTCTTTGCTGATATTACCTTTTGGTCCGGCGCTCTTTGGTAGAGCGCGACGGGCTAATAATGTAATTTCGAGTTACCTATTGATCCAGCGCCCTGTGGAAACAACGCGATGGGCTAATAATAAAATTTGGAGTTACCTTTTGGTCCGGCGCCCTGTGGTAGGAGCGCGACGGGCTGATAATATAACTATAAGTTACCTTTTGGTGTGGTGCCCTGTGGAAAGAGCACGACGGGCTGACAATAAAATTTGGAGTTACCTTTTGGTCCGGCGCCCTGTGGAAGGAGCGAGACGGGCTGATCATTTATTTTGAGTTACATTTTTGTCCGGCACCCTGTGCAAATGTGTGACGGGCTGATAATAAAATTTTAAGTTATCTTTTGGTCCAGCGCACTGTGGAAAGGGCGCGACGGGCTGATAATATAATTTTGAGTTACCTTTTGGTCTGGCATTCTGTGGCAAGATCAAGACGAGCTGATAATATAATTTTAAATGACCTTACCCAAAGTACTCTGCCAAAAAAGAATATCAAAAATATCTTAGAGGAGAACAACTAATTAGGACTCTTACCCACTAAGCACGTTTTGATCTAAAATTCATTTAGTTTCCGTTTTGCCATTAGCAACAGCTTTGCGATGAATATGTAAATCGCAGTTCTGGATCTTTGCTAGTGCGATTGGTATTTTCTGGAATGGCAATTGTCGATCTGCATTTTCTTTGTTTTGTTTGTACTCTTATGCTTTTTACCTTTTTGGTGAGGATTGGTATGGCTGTAGGGGAGGAGGAGGCCATATAAGTAGAATTTGGGGGTATATTTAAATCATTTTAAATATGCCCCTGAGTTCTACTCTTCAGGTTGCAACAATTTGTAATCACCAACCAAGTTCTCTCAAAGGCCAGTTCACGCTTGGGGTGCTTTTGGTGGGAAGCGTTTCTGCTCTTTGCTGATATTACCTTTTGGTTCGGCGCTCTTTGGTAGAGCGCGATGGGCTGATAATGTAATTTCGAGTTACCTATTGGTCCAGCGCCCTGTGGAAACAGCGCAATGGGCTGATAATTAGTGTTGGGCGAACACCTGGATGTTCGGGTTCGGGCCGAACAGGCCGAACATGGGCCAGATGTTCGGCATGTTTGGCCCGAACGCCGAACTCAATGGAAGTCAATGGGACCCCCGAACATGCCCATTTTGGGGGCCCTATGGGGTCGCAGGCATAAGGGGGGAGCATGCCCCGATCGCGGGGGGGTCGGAAATTCCCCCCACCCCCTCCGCTAGCGCTCCCCCCTCTGCCCGCTTCCCCATAAAAAAAGTTTGAGGCAAGTTAAATAGTACTTGGTGGCTGGCCTGGCACTGGCAGTGGAGTGAGGAGGAGGAGGAGTCCGAGTAGCAGAGTGACGCGTTGAGGCCGGGCAGCGGGCGGTTCAGCAGTAGTACCCTTGTGGTACTTCCGCCCTTTCTCTGACCTCACGTCCTCTACGTGATGACGCATACGATGGTACGCGTGACGCGTACCCTCGTATGCAGAGGACGTGAGGTCAGAGAAAGGGCGGAAGTACCACAAGGGTACTACCGCTGAACCGCCCGCTGCCTGGCCTCAACGCGTCACTCTGCTACTCTGACTCCTCCTCCTCCTCACTCCACTGCCAGCGCCAGCCACCAAGTACTATTTAACTTGCCTTAAACTTTTGTATGGGGAAGCGGGCAGAGGGGGGAGCGCTAGTGGAGGGGGTGGGGGGAATTTCCGACCCCCCCCCGCGATCGGGGCATGCTCCCCCCTTATGCCTGCGACCCCATAGGGGGGCCGTATTGCGGCATGTTCGGGCGAACAGGGCCCTGTTCGGCCGAACAGGGGCCCTGTTCGGCCCAGTTCGGCGGCCATTCAGTAGTTCGGGACGAACCCGAACTTAAAAGGCCGAACACCATCAGGTGTTCGGCCGTACTCGAACATCACCCGAACAGGGTGATGTTCTGCAGAACCCGAACAGTGGCGAACACTGTTCGCCCAACACTACTGATAATACAATTTGTAGTTACCTTTTGGTCCGGCGGCCTGTGGTAGGAACGAGACGGGCTGATAATATAACTATAAGTTACCTTTTGGTGCGGCACCCTGGGGTAAGAGGGCGACGGGCTGACAATAAAATTTGGAGTTACCTTTTGGTCCGGCGCCCTGTGGAAGGAGCGCGACAGGCTGATCATTTAATTTTGAGTTAAATTTTTGTCCGGCACCCTGTGGAAATGCGGGACGGGCTGATAATAAAATTTTAAGTTATCTTTTGGTCCGTCGCCCTGTGGTAGGGCAGCGATGGGCTGATAATGTAATTTTGAGTTACCTTTTGGTCCGGTGCCCTGTGGAAAGGGCGCGACAGGCTGATAATATAATTTTGAGTTACCTTTTGGTCTGGCATCCTGTGGCAAGATCAAGACGAGCTGATAATATAATTTTAAATGACCTTACCCAAAGTACTTTGCCAAAAAAGAGTATAAAAAATATCTTAGAGGAGAACAACTAATTAGGACTCTTATCCACTAAGCACGTTTCGATTTAAAATTCATTTCGTTTCCGTTTTGCCATTAGCAACAGCTTTGCGATGAACATGTAAATTGCAGTTCTGGGTCTTTGCTAGTGCGATTGGTATTTTCTGGAATGGTAATTGTCGATCTGCATTTTCTTTGTTTTGTTTGTACTCTTATGCTATTTACCTTTTTGGTGAGGATTGGTATGGCTGTAGGGGAGGAGGAGGCCATAATTAGAATGTGGGGGTATATTTAAATCATTTTAAATATGCCCCTGAGTTCCACTCTTCAGGTTGCAGCAATTTGTAATCACCAACCAAGTTCTCTCAAGGGCCAGTTCATGCTTGGGGTGCTTTTGGTGGGAAGCATTTCTGCTCTTTGCTTATATTACCTTTTGGTCCGGCGCCCTTTGGTAGAGCGCGACGGGCTGATAAAGTAATTTTGAGTTACCTTTTGGTCCAGCGCCCTGTGGAAACAGCGCGAATGGCTAATAATAAAATTTTTAGTTACCTTTTGGTCAGGTGCCCTGTGGAAAGAGTGCAACGAGCTGACAATAAAATTTTAAGTTATCTTTTGGTCCGACGCCCTGTGGTAGGGCAGCGACAGGCTGATAATGTAATTTTGAGTTACCTTTTGGTCCGGCACCCTGTGGAAAGTGCGCGACGGGCTGATAATATAATTTTAAGTTACCTTTTGGTCTAGCATTCTGTGGCAAGATCAAGACGAGCTGATAATATAATTTTAAATGACCTTACCCAAAGTACTCTGCCAAAAAGGAATATAAAAAATATCTTAGAGGAGAACAACTAATTAGGAGTCTTATCCACTAAGCACGTTTCAATCTAAAATTCACTTTGTTTCTGTTTTGCCATTAGCAACAGCTTTGCAATGAACATGTAAATCGCAGTTCTGGGTCTTTGCTAGTGCGATTGGTATTTTCTAGAATGGCAATTGTCGATCTGCATTTTATTTGTTTTGTTTGTACTCTCATGCTTTTTACCTTTTTGGTGAGGATTGGTATGGCTGTAGGGGAGGAGGAGGCCATAAGTAGAATTTGGGGGTATATTTAAATCATTTTAAATATGCCCCTGAGTTCTACTCTTCAGGTTGCAGCAATTTGTAATCACCAACCAAGTTCTCTCAAGGGCCAGTTCACGCTTGGGGTGCTTTTGGTGGGAAGCGTTTCTGCTCTTTGCTGATATTACCTTTTGGTCCGGCGCTCTTTGGTAGAGCGTGACGGGCTAATAATGTAATTTCGAGTTACCTATTGATCCAGCGCCCTGTGGAAACAGCGCGATGGGCTAATAATAAAATTTTGAGTTACCTTTTGGTCAGGTGCCCTGTGGAAAGAGTGCAACGAGCTGACAATAAAATTTTAAGTTATCTTTTGGTCCGGCGCCCTGTGGTAGGGCAGCGACAGGCTGATAATGTAATTTCGAGTTACCTATTGATCCAGCGCCCTGTGGATACAGCGCGATGGGCTAATAATAAAATTTGGAGTTACCTTTTGGTCCGGCGCCCTGTGGTAGGAGCGCGATGGGCTGATAATATAACTATAAGTTACCTTTTGGTGTGGCGCCCTGTGGAAAGAGCGCGACGGGCTGACAATAAAATTTGGAGTTACCTTTTGGTCCGGCGCCCTGTGGAAGGAGCGCGACGGGCTGATCATTTATTTTGAGTTACTTTTTTGTCCGGCACCCTGTGCAAATGTGTGACGGGCTGATAATGTAATTTTGAGTTACCTTTTGGTCCGGCGCACTGTGGATATGGCGCGACGGGCTGATAATATAATTTTGAGTTACCTTTTCGTCTGGCATCTTTTGGCAAGATCAAGACGAGCTGATAATATAATTTTAAATGCCCTTACCCAAAGTACTCTGCCAAAAAAGAATATAAAAAATATCTTAGAGGAGAACAACTAATTAGGACTCTTATCCACTAAGCACGTTTCGATCTAAAATTCATTTAGTTTCCGTTTTGCCATTAGCAACAGCTTTGCGATGAACATGTAAATCGCAGTTCTGGGTCTTTGCTAGTGCGATTGGTATTTTCTAGAATGGCAATTGTTGATCTGCATTTTCTTTGTTTTGTTTGTACTCTTATGCTTTTTACCTTTTTGGTGAGGATTGGTATGGCTGTAGGGGAGGAGGAGGCCATATAAGTAGAATTTGGGGGATATTTAAATCATTTTAAATATGCCCCTGAGTTCTACTCTTCAGGTTGCAACAATTTGTAATCACCAACCAAGTTCTCTCAAGGGCCAGTTCATGCTTGGGGTGCTTTTGGTGGGAAGCGTTTCTGCTCTTTGCTGATATTACCTTTTGGTCCGGCGCTCTTTGGTAGAGCGCGACGGGCTGATAATGTAATTTCGAGTTCCTATTGGTCCAGCGCCCTGTGCAAACAGCGCGATGGGCTGATAATACAATTTTGAGTTACCTTTTGGTGCGGCACCCTGGGGTAAGAGCGCGACAGGCTGACAATAAAATTTGGAGTTACCTTTTGGTCCGGCGCCCTGTGGAAGGAGCGCGACGGGCTGATCATTTAATTTTGAGTTAAATTTTTGTCCGGTACCCTGTGGAAATGCGTGACTGGCTGATAATAAAATTTTAAGTTATCTTTTGGTCCGTCGCCCTGTGGTAGGGCAGCGACGGGCTGATAATATAATTTTGAGTTACCCTTTGGTCTGGCATCCTGTGGCAAGATCAAGACGAGCTGATAATATAATTTTAAATGACCTTACCCAAAGTACTCTGCCAAAAAAGAGTATAAAAAATATCTTAGAGGAGAACAACTAATTAGGACTCTTATCCACTAAGCACGTTTCGATCTAAAATTCATTTAGTTTCCGTTTTGCCATTAGCAACAGCTTTGCGATGAACATGTAAATCGCAGTTCTGGGTCTTTGCTAGTGCGATTGGTATTTTCTGGAATGGCAATTGTCGATCTGCATTTTCTTTGTTTTGTTTGTACTCTTATGCTTTTTACCTTTTTGGTGAGGATTGGTATGGCTGTAGGGGAGGAGGAGGCCATATAAGTAGAATTTGGGGGTATATTTAAATCATTTTAAATATGCCCCTGAGTTCTACTCTTCAGGTTGCAACAATTTGTAATCACCAACCAAGTTCTCTCAAGGGCCAGTTCACGCTTGGGGTGCTTTTGGTGGGAAGCGTTTCTGCTCTTTGCTGATATTACCTTTTGGTCTGGCGCCCTTTGGTAGAGCGCGACGGGCTGCTAATTTTATGTTACCTTTGGTCCGGCGCCCTGTGGTAAGAGTGCGACGTGCTGATAATGTAATTTCGAATTCATTTTTGGTCCAGCGCCCTGTGGAAACAGCGCAATGGGCTAATAACAAAGTTTGAAGTTACCTTTTGGTCCGGTGCCCATTGGTAGGAGCGCGACGGGCTGATAGCTTTAAGTTACCCTTTGGTCCGGTGCCGTGTGGAAAGAGCATGACGGGCTGACAATAAAATTTGGAGTTAATTTTTGGTCTGGCACCCAGTGGTAAGAGCGCGACGGGCTGATAATAAAATTTGAGTTACCTTTTGGTCCGGCGCCCTATGGTAGGGCAGCAACGGGCTGATAATGTAATTTTAAGTTACCTTTTGGTCTGGCATCCTATGGCAAGATCAAGACAAGCTGATAATTAGAGTTGGGCCGAACCTCCGATTTTCGGTTCGCGAAGCGGGTTCGCGAACTTCCGCGGAAGGTTTGGTTCGCGTTAAAGTTCGCGAACCGCAATAGACTTCAATGGGGATGCGAACTTTGAAAAAAAAAATAATTATGCTGGCCACAAAAGTGATGGAAAAGATGTTTCAAGGGGTCTAACACCTGGAGGGGGGCATGGCGGAGTGGGATACACGCCAAAAGTCCCCGGGAAAAATCTGGATTTGACGCAAAGCAGCGTTTTAAGGGCAGAAATCACATTGAATGCTAAATGACAGGCCTAAAGTGCTTTAAAACATCTTGCATGTGTATACATCAATCAGGTAGTGTAATTAAGGTACTGCTTCACACTGACACACCAAACTCACCGTGTAACACACCGCAAACAGCTGTTTGTGTAGTGACGGCCGTGCTGGACTGGTGCGCACCATGGCGAGAGTGCAGGTTTTGGTGGCGGGTTCACTGAACAGGTATACAGTGGCGGGTCCACTGAACAGAACAGGTATACAGTGGCGGGTTCACAGAACAGGTATACAGTGGCGGGTCCACTGAACAGAACAGGTATACAGTGGCGGGTTCACAGAACAGAACAGGTATACAGTGGCGGGTTCACAGAACAGGTATGCAGTGGCAGGATCACTGAACAGGTATACAGTGGGGGGTCCACTGAACAGAACAGGTATACAGTGGCGGGTTCACAGAACAGGTATGCAGTGGCAGGTTCACTGAACACAACAGGTATGCAGTGGCGTGTTCACTAAACAGGTATACAGTGGCGGGTCCACTGAACAGAACAGGTATACAGTGGCGGGTTCACAGAACAGGTATACAGTGGCGGGTCCACTGAACAGAACAGGTATACAGTGGCGGGTTCACAGAACAGGTATACAGTGGCGGGTCCACTGAACAGAACAGGTATACAGTGGCGGGTTCACAGAACAGGTATGCAGTGGCAGGATCACTGAACAGGTATGCAGTGGCAGGATCACTGAACAGGTATGCAGTGGCAGGATCACTGAACAGGTATGCAGTGGCAGGATCACTGAACAGGTATGCAGTGGCAGGATCACTGAACAGGTATGCAGTGGCAGGATCACTGAACAGGTATGGAGTGGCAGGATCACAGTACAGGTATGCAGTGGGCTGAGGGCTCACTGAACAGAACAGGTATGCAGTGGCAGGATCACTGAACAGGTATGCAGTGGCAGGATCACAGTACAGGTATGCAGTGGGCTGAGGGCTCACTGAACAGAACAGGTATGCAGTGGCAGGATCACTGAACAGGTATGGAGTGGCAGGATCACAGTACAGGTATGCAGTGGGCTGAGGGCTCACTGAACAGAACAGGTATGCAGTGGCAGGATCACTGAACAGGTATGCAGTGGCAGGATCACAGTACAGGTATGCAGTGGGCTGAGGGCTCACTGAACAGAACAGGTATGCAGCCAGGAAGAAGTTAAGCCTAACTAATCTTTCCCTATATGAGAGACTGCAGCAGCTTGCCCTACTCTCACTAATGCAGGCACACGAGTGGCCGTAATGGCCGCCGCTGCCTGCCTTATATAAGGGGGGGTGGGGCTCCAGGGGCTAGTGTAGCCTAATTGGCTACACTGGGCCTGCTGACTGTGATGTAGAGGGTCAAAGTTGACCCTCAGGTGCATTATGGGGCGAACCGAACTTCTTCCGCAAAACGTTCGCGTGCGGTACCCGCACGCGAACCACCTACGTTCGCGCGAACCACGTTCGCCGGCGAACCGTTCGGCCCAACTCTACTGATAATATAATTTTAAATGACCTTACCCACAGTACTTTGCCAAAAAAGAATATAAAAAATATCTTAAAGGAGAACAACTAATTAGGACCCTTATCCACTAAGCACGTTTCGATCTAAAAGAAAATGTGTGTTTGTTTTGCCATTAGCAACAGCTTTGCGATGAACATGGAAATTGCAGTTCTGGGTCTTTGCTAGTGCGATTGGTATTTTCTGGAATGGCAATTGTCGATCTGCACTTTCTTTGTTTTGTTTGTGCTCTTATGCTTTTTACCTTTTTGGTGGGGATTGGTATGGCTGTAGGGGAGGAGGAGGCCATAAGTAGAATTTGGGTGTAAATTTAAATCATATTAAATATGCCCCTGAGTTCTACTCTTCAGGTTGCAGCAATTTGTAATCACCAACCAAGTTCTCTCAAGGGCCAGTTCACGCTTGGGGTGCTTTTGGTGGGAAGCGTTTCTGCTCCTTAATGATATAACCTTTTGGTCTGGTGCTCTTTGGTAGAGCGCGATGGGTTGATAATATAATTTTGAGTTACCTTTTGGTCCGGCGCCCTGTGGTAGGAGCGCAACGGGCTGATAATTTTAAGTTAGCTTTTGTTCTGGCGCCCTGTGGTAAGAGCATGACGGGCTGATAATAATATTTAGAGTTACCTTTTGGTCCGGCGCCCTGCGATAGAGCGCAACAGGCTGATAATATAATTTTGAGCTCTGGTAGGAGTGTGACGGGCTGATAATGTAATTTCGAGTTACCTTTTGGTCCAGCACCCTGTGGAAAAAGCGCGATGGGCTAATAACTAAATTCAAAGTTATCTTTTGGTCCGGGGCCCATTGGTAGGAGCGTGATGGGCTGATAATTTTAAGTTACCATTTGGTCCGGCACCCTGTGGTAGGAACGCGACGGGTTGATAATGTAATTTCGAGTTAGGTTTTGGTCCAGCGCCCTGTGGAAACAGCGCGATGGGCTAATAATAAAGTTTGAAGTTACCTTTTGGTCCGGTGCCCATTGGTAGGAGTGCGACAGGCTGATAATATCATTTTAAGTTACCTTTTTCCGGCGCCCTGTGGTAAGAGCGTGACGGCTGATCATTTAATTTTGAGTTATCTTTTGGTCCGGCGCCCTGTGGTAGGGCAGTGACGGGCTGATAATGTAATTTTTAGTTACCTTTTGGTCTGGCATCCTGTGGCAAGATCAAGACGAGCTGATAATATAATTTTAAATGACCTTACCCAAAGTACTTTGCTAAAAAAGAATATAAAAAATATCTTAGAGGAGAAAAACTAATTAGGACCCTTATCCACTAAGCACGTTTCGATCTAAAAATCATTTTGTTTCCGTTTTGCCATTAGCAACAGCTTTGCGATGAACATGTAAATCGCAGTTCTGGGTCTTGGCAATTGTCAATTTGCATTTTCTTCGTTTTGTTTGTACTCTTATGCTATTAACCTTTTCGGTGAGGATTTGTATGGCTGTAGGAGAGGAGGAGGCCATAAGTAGAATTTGGGGGTATATTTAAATCATTTTAAATATGCCCCTGAGTTCTACTCTTCAGGTTGCAGCAATTTGTAATCAATCAAGTGCTCTCAAGGGCCAGTTCACGCTTGGCGTGCTTTTGGTGGGAAGCGTTTCTGCTCTTTGCTGATATTACTTTTTTGTCTGGCGCCCTTTGGTAGAGCGCGACGGGCTGATAATTTTAAGTTACCTTTTGGTCCTGTGCCCTATGGTAAGAGCGCGACGGGCTGATAATGTAATTATGAGTTACCTTTTTGTCCAGTGCCCTGTGGAAACAGCGCGATGGGCTAATAACAAAGTTCGAAGTTACCTTTAGGTCCGGTGCCCATTGGTAGGAGCGCAACGGGCTGATACCTTTAAGTTTCCCCTTTGGTCTGGTGCCCTGTGGAAGAGCGCGATGGGCTGACAATAAAATTTGGAGTTACCTTTTGGTCCGGCGCCCTGTTGTAAGAGCGCGACGGGCTGATAATAAAATTTGGAGTTACCTTTTGGTTTGGTGCCCTGTGGAAAGAGCGCGACGGGCTGACAATAAAATTTGGAGTTACCTTTTGGTCCGGCGCCCTGTTGTAAGAGCGAGACGGGCTGATAATAAAATTTGGAGTTACCTTTTGGTTTGGTGCCCTGTGGAAAGAGCGAAATGGGCTGACAATAAAATTTGGAGTTACCTTTTGGTCCGGTGCCCTGTGGTAGGAGCGCGACGGGCTGATAATGTAATTTTGAGTTACCTTTTGGTCTGGCATCCCGTGGCAAGATCAAGACCAGCTGATAATATAATTTTAAATGACCTTACCCAAAGTACTTTGCCAAAAAAGAATATAAAAAATATCTTAGAGGAGAACAACTAATTAGGACCCTTATCCACTAAGAACGTTTCGATCTAAAAAAAATGTAGTTTCCGTTTTGCCATTAGCAACAGCTTTGCGATGAACATGTAAATTGCAGTTCTGGGTCTTTGCTAGTGCGATTGGTATTTTCTGCAATGGCAATTGTCGATCTGCATTTTCTTTGTTTTGTTTGTACTCTTATGCCTTTTACCTTTTAGGTGAGGATTGGTATGGCTGTAGGGGAGGAGGAGGCCATAAGTAGAATTTGGGGGTATATTTAAATCATTTTAAATATGCCCCTGAGTTCTACTCCTCAGGTTGCAACAATTTGTAATCACCAATCAAGTTCTCTTAACGGCCAGTTCACGCTTGGGGTGCTTTTGGGGGGTGCTTTGCTGATATTACCTTTTGGGGTGCTTTGCTGATATTACCTTTTGGTCTGGCGCCCTTTGGAAGAGCGCGACGGGCTGATAATGTAATTTTTAATTACCCTTTGGTCCAGCGCCCTGTGGAAACAGCGCGATGTGCTGATAACAAAATTCGACGTTATCTTTTGGTCCGGTGCCCATTGTTAGGGGCGAGACTGGCTGATAATTTTAAGTTACCCTTTGGTCCAGTGCCCTGTGGAAAGAGCGCGACGGGCTGACAATAAAATTTGTAGTTACTTTTTGGTCCTGCGCCTTGTGGAAAGAGCGTGACGGGCTGACAATAAAATTTGGAGTTGCCTTTTAGTCCGGCGCCCTGTGGTAGGGCAGCGACGGGCTGATAATGTAATTTTAAGTTACCTTTAGGTCTGGCATAGAGATGTCACGAACGGTTCGCCGGCGAACGGTTCCAGGCAAACTTCGGTTGTTTACGTTCGCCTGCGAAGGCGAACTTTCACGGAAGTTCGATACGCCCCATAATGCTCTATTGAGCAGAACTTTGACCCTCTACATCACAGTCAGCAGGCACATTGTTGCCAATCAGACTGAACTCACTCCTAGAGCCCCACCCCCCCCCCCCCCCTTATAAAAGGCAAGGTCCTTGTGCCGTTTTACATACTAGTCTGCCTACACTAATTAGTTAAGGGACAGCTGCTGACAGACTCTTCTAGGGAGAGTTTAGTTAGGCTCTTATAGGCTTGTTCCTAGCTAATTGTTGTTCCTTATATTACTTCCCTCACTCCCTCCTCCCTCGCTACCTCACTCCCTCACTTCCTCTTTCCCTCCTCCGGGAGGGAGGAGGGTCTCATCTTCCAGGGAATTGTAGAATTTCAAAAGCCAGCTTACATACCTTGGCTGGGAATTGAACCCAGGTCTTGGCCGGCAATTGAACCCAGTGCTTGGTAGATAGTTCTCTTAACCGCTATACCACCACCAACACTACATGCTGAAAGCAGCCTAGCATGTACCATTATGATATATCCTAGAGAAAAATGAGCGTGCTTAAAGATTTGTAGGCTTTCAAAAGCCAGCTTACATACCTTGGTCGGGAATTGAACCCAGGTCTGAGTGCATGGTAGATAGCTCTCTTAACCGCTATACCACCACCAACACTACATTCTGAAACCAGCCTAGCATGTACCATTGTGATATATCCTAGAGAAAAATGAGCTTCCTTAAAGATTTGTAGGCTTTCAAAAGCCAGCTTACATACCTTGGCCGGGAATTGAACCCAGGTCTGAGTGCGTGGTAGATAGCTCTCTTAACTGCTATACCACCACCAACACTACATTCCGAAAGCAGCCTAGCATGTACCATTATGATATATCCTAGAGAAAAAATAGCTTGCTTAAAGATTTGTAGGCTTTCAAAAGCCAGCTTACATACCTTGTTCAATATTCAAGGCTTTATTTACTGATGCAAATCATTTTGAGTTCTAAAGATGCTATTGGGGAGTTTAATCCGGATCATTACAAAGTCAAAATTTCACAGAAGGCAACACCAAATTATCTTTAAATTGTGGGTAACATTTTACCAGAACATGAAAGTTTATACCTCCACTGCTGTTAAAGTGTACCCAAATTAAAAATACAAGATTTCAAAAATAAAATCTATTTTCTAAATTATAATAATAAATAGCAGCCTTTTTTTCAGCTACATGATGACAAATATAAAATATTTAAAATTTATTGGAGGAACCCCTCCCTTCCTTTCAGGCTAAGGAGGAATTGCTAATGGCTGCCACCTGTATAACCCTAGTTATGAAAAGAGAAGGGTGAAAAGCATGCGCTGAAATGCTCATAGGCTTGAAGTAATGTTTATTTGTCTTTGTATGTGTCAGAGTGGTGCAACTAAATATTTTGTATTAAAAAAAAAGTATCACTGATCATTACATAACAACAGACCATATATGTCAATGGAGGCTCAGATTCAGGCATTGACTGCAGCCGTTGAGCAGTTAAATGCCACTGTGACATCACAACAGGCTCAGTTGAATGTTTTGACTGAGGCTGTAAGTCGCTCACAGAGATCTGCATCATCATCGCCTCCCTCTCTTATCCGTGAACCTAAGATGGCTCTACCTGAAAAATTTTCAGGGCATAAGTCAGATTTTAGAAATTTCAGAAAAAGGTGTAAATCGTACTTTGAAATGAGACCCATTGCGTCAGGCTCCAAACTACAGCGGGTAACCTTGATTAAATCCCTGCTATCTGGGGATTCGCAAACTTGGGCCTATAATTTACCAGAGGGTCATGAGGCTTTAGGATCTGTCCAGGCTTTCTTTGATGCCATGGCGGTCATATTCGATGACCCAGACATTGCAGCCATGGCAGAAAGAAATTTAAAGAGACTTCACCAAGGGCATGGCACTGTGGAAGATTACGCCTCGCAGTTCGGGAAATGGGCAGTCTCCTCTAGATGGGAACACTACGCCCTGCTTGACTGTTTTCTCTCAGGGTTGTCAGATTCAGTTTCAGACATCATGATCAGCCACCCTGAGCCAAAAACCTTAGACGAGGCTATAGCTTTAGCTGTAAAAATTGATCGCAGGGTACCGTACTATAAACAAGGCAGGTCACGTGGTACTCCCAGAACAGTTTTTCCCCCCCTTCGGTCACGACTACTTCGGATGAACCAATGCAGATCAGTCATTCAAGTTGTCGGAAGAAGGCTGAAAACTTCTCCGCCTAGGTGTAGTTGGAGGTACTACCCTAGGCGAACCTGTTTTACCTCCAAAATTTTCTAAAATGTTATTGCCTTGTTCTGTTACGTGGAAGGATCAAGTTTTTTGCGCACAGGCCTTCATCGACTTGGGCTCTGCAGCTAACTTTATCGACTCGAGTCTGGCCTCTAAGTGGGAAATTCCCATTCTTCCCCTAGACAGGCAGATATACGTAACTGCCATTGATGATTCTCCACTGCAGAACAAGAAAACTCTCTCACAAACTCCCCTTCTCACTTGTCATGTAGGAGTCTTGCACAGAGAGGAATTACAATTTTATGTGTTAAAACAGTGCTGGTCGTAATGGAGAAAGCTACGCTTACGGATCATTACGCGTAATTTTACGCTATTACGCATTACGAAATTACGCTTACGGCATAGACATTCAATTTCGGTACATGTCTGTAATTACGCATAGCACTTACGCAATTACGCATAAGTATACCGTAATTCAGGTTATTACATTATAGGCTTACGCGTAAAATCCTACTAGCAATTAATGCGTAAGGTCATGCTGCCAAGCGGAAAAGTTGACGCATGGATCAATGTTAGGTAGCCGCCGACTTTAAGGGTTAATAGCAAAGCCCCCTTAAGTGCTAAGAGCCTCAAATTTGGAGAATATATTAAGGAGATCAGAAGGAATAAGAGGAATATTTTTTTTTTAAAAAGACCTTATAGTTTTTGAGATAATCGATGTTAAAGTTTCAAAGGAAAAATATATACATTTAAAAACCCGCCGACTTTAACGGTTAATAGCAAAGCCTGCTTAAAATTTAGGAACACCAAATTCACAGGGTATATTAAGGGGATCAGTGGGAATAAGAGGAAAAATTTTTTTTTCAAAAAGACCTTATAGTTTTTGAGAAAATCGATTTTTAAGTTTCAAGGGCAAAAATGTCTTTTAAATGCGGAAAATGTCAGGTTTTTTTGCACAGGTAACAATAGTGTTTTATTTTCATAGATTCCCCCAAGTGGGAAGAGTTTTACTTACTTCGTTCTGAGTGTGGGAAATATATAAAAAAAACGACGTGGGGTCCCCCCTCCCAGACCTCTTTAACCCCTTGTCCCCCATGCAGACTGGGATAGCCAGAATGTGGAGCACCGGCCGCGTGGGGCTCCGCACCCTGACTATACCAGCCCGCATGGTCCATGGATTGGGGGGTCTCGGAAGGGGAGGGGCAGCCAAGCTTTTCCCTCCCCCTCCGAGCCCTTGTCCAATCCAAGGACAAGGGGCTCTTCTCCACCTCCGATGGGCGGTGGAGGTGGAGGCCGCGATTTCCTGGGGGGGGGGTTCATGGTGGCATCTGGGAGTCCCCTTTTTTTAAAAGGGGTCCCCCAGATGCCCACCCCCCTCCCAGGAGAAATGAGTATAGAGGTACTTGTACCCCTTACCCATTTCCTTTAAGAGTTAAAAGTAAATAAACACACAAACACATAGAAAAAGTATTTTAATTGAACAAAAAACATAACCATGAAAAAAGTCCTTTAATATTCTTAATTAACCATTAATACTTATCTGTCCCTTTAAAAGCCAGTTCCCACGCAATATCCTCGGAAATATACTAATCAGTTACAATGTAACAAAGTTATTACAATGTAACAACTTTGTTACTTTGTAACACCACCGCACCCGACGTCACTCGCCGCTCACCCGCCGGCGCCGCATACACGCTAGTCCCCGCCGGCTCCCGCCGTCCACTCCGCCCACACCTGCCACCCATATACATGCTGGCACCCATGGGTGCCAGCATGTATATAGGTGACATGTGGGAGAGGCGGGGAGGGTAGCGGAGCCGGCGGGGACTTAGCGTCCCTTCACCCGACAGAGCTCTGAGCTATATTAGCTCAGAGCTCTCGAAAGCATCTTTGTATTTGGGCTCCAAGGAGCCCCATTGGTCCTTAGCAGACCAATGGGGTTCCTTCAAATCAGAAGTTTCAAAGGAAGAACTGTCTTTTAAATGTGGAAAATGTCATGTTTCTTTGCACAGGTAACATGCCTTTTTTCGCCATGCAGTCATAAATGTAATACAGAGAAGAGGTTCCACAAAAAGGGACCGGTAACGCTAACCCAGCACCAGCAGCAGCACACGTGATGGAACAGGAGGAGGCGCAGGAGGAGAAGGCCACGCTTTGAGACACAACAACCCAGGCCTTGCATGAGGACAAGAAGCGTGCGGATAGCATGCTTTGTACCGCCATGCAGTCATAAATGTAATAAAGATAAGTGGTTCAATAAACAGGGACCACGCGGCAACGCTAACCCAGCAGCAGCAGACGTGATGGAACAGGAGGAGGCGCAGGAGGAGAAGGCCACGCTTTGTGAGACACAACAACCCAGGCCTTGCATGAGGACAAGAAGCGTGCGGATAGCATGCTTTGTACCGCCATGCAGTCATAAATGTAATAAAGATAAGTGGTTCCATAAACAGGGACCACGTGGCAACGCTAACCCAGCAGCAGCAGACGTGATGGAACAGGAGGAGGCGCAGGAGGAGAAGGCCACGCTTTGTGAGACACAACAACCCAGGCCTTGCATGAGGACAAGAAGCGTGCGGATAGCATGCTTTGTACCGCCATGCAGTCATAAATTTAATAAAGATAAGTGGTTCAATAAACAGGGACCACGCGGCAACGCTAACCCAGCAGCAGCAGACGTGATGGAACAGGAGGAGGCGCAGGAGGAGAAGGCCACGCTTTGTGAGACACAACAACCCAGGCCTTGCATGAGGACAAGAAGCGTGCGGATAGCATGCTTTGTACCGCCATGCAGTCATAAATGTAATAAAGATAAGAGGTTCCATAAACAGGGACCGGCAACGCTAACCCAGCAGCAGCAGCAGCAGCACACGTGATGGAACAGGAGCAGGCGCAGGAGGAGAAGGCCATGCTTTTTGAGACACAACAACCCAGGCCTTGCATGAGGACAAAAAGCGTGCGGATAGCATGCTTTGTACCGCCATGCAGTCATAAATGTAATAAAGATAAGTGGTTCAATAAACAGGGACCACGCGGCAACGCTAACCCAGCAGCAGCAGACGTGATGGAACAGGAGGAGGCACAGGAGGAGAAGGCCACGCTTTGTGAGACACAACAACCCAGGCCTTGCATGAGGACAAGAAGCGTGCGGATAGCATGCTTTGTACCGCCATGCAGTCATAAATGTAATAAAGATAAGGGGTTCAATAAACAGGGACCACGTGGCAACGCTAACCCAGCAGCAGCAGACGTGATGGAACAGGAGGAGGCGCAGGAGGAGAAGGCCATGCTTTTTGAGACACAACAACCCAGGCCTTGCATGAGGACAAAAAGCGTGCGGATATAGCAGCAATGCTTTTTGCCGCCATGTAGTCATAAATGTAATACAGATGAGAGGTTCAATAAACAGGGACCGGAAACGCTACACCATCCCAGATGTTCATTGGTCATGTTACGTGGTTGGGGTCCTGGAGTGTTGCATAGTCATTTCCAATCCAGGATTGATTCATTTTAATTTGAGTCAGACGGTCTGCATTTTCTGTGGAGAGGCGGATACGCCGATCTGTGACGATGCCTCCGGCAGCACTGAAACAGCGTTCCAACATAACGCTGGCTGCCGGGCAAGCCAGCACCTCTATTGCGTACATGGCCAGTTCGTGCCAGGTGTCTAGCTTCGATACCCAATAGTTGAAGGGTGCAGATGGATTGTTCGACACAGCTACGTCATCTGACATGTAGTCCTTGACCATCTTCTCCAGGCGATCGGTGTTGGAGGTGGATCTGCACGCTTGCTGTTCAGTGGGCTGCTGCTGCATGGGTGTCAGAAAATTTTCCCACTCCAAGGACACTGCCGATACCATTCCCTTTTGGGCACTAGCTGCGGCTTGCGTTGTTTGCTGCCCTCCTGGTCGTCCTGGGTTTGCGGAAGTCAGTCTGTCGGCGTACAACTGGCTAGAGGAGGGGGAGGATGTCAATCTCCTCTCTAAAGTCTCCACAAGGGCCTGCTGGTATTCTTCCATTTTTACCTGTCTGACTCTTTCTTCAAGCAGTTTTGGAACATTGTGTTTGTACCGTGGATCCAGAAGGGTATAAACCCAGTAATTGGTGTTGTCCAGAATGCGCACAATGCGTGGGTCACGTTCAATGCAGTCTAGCATGAATTGAGCCATGTGTGCCAGAGTCCTACCAGAATCCTCATCATCCTCTTGTGAGCGTTGTGATAGTTGTTGTGATGCATCATAGTCGTCACCTTCCTCCTGGTCTGCTTCTGCTGACCATTCGCGCTGAATTGTGGAAGTCCAACGTGCACCGCTCTGGCCCTCGTCAGTGGTGGCATGAAATTCCTGCTCCAACTCCAGCTGTTCCTCCTCCTCTTCTTCGTCATAGCTGCTGGGGCCAGCGTTCCCTGAGGCGGATGGCCTGATGTTGGTACCATCACGCTGATCGTTTTCTCATTCAGATTCCCCCAGTTGCATCATGACAGCTGTTTCCTTGATTTTCAACATTGACCTCTTCAGTAAACACAGCAGTGGTATGGTAATGCTGACTGAAGAGTTGTCACTGTTCACAAGCAACGTGGATTGCTCAAAATTTTGGAGGACTTGGCAGAGGTCCAACATGTTGGCCCAATCGGTTCCACAGAAGCTTGGCAGCTGTCCGGATGCGCCTCGGTACTGCGCCGTCATGTACTGGACCACTGCACTCTTCTGCTCACAAAAGCGGGCTAGCATGTGCAGCGTAGAATTCCAGCGCGTAGGGACATCACACAGCAAGCGATGGTGGGGGAGATTGAAGCGCTCCTGCATCTTGGCGAGTGCCCCCGAAGCAGTACTGGAATTTCTACAATGTTTGGCCACTCGACGCACCTTCAACAGAAGATCGGCCACGCCTGGGTATGTCCTCAGGAACCGCTGAACTACTAGGTTCATCACGTGCGCCAGGCAAGGGATGTGTGTCAGCTTAGCCAACCTTAAAGCGCGAATGAGATTACTCCCATTATCACACACAACCATGCCCGGTTTCAAGTCCAGCGGTGCCAGCCACAAATCCGTCTGTTCCTTTATTCCCTTCCAAATTTATTCCCCTGTGTGCTGCTTATCCCCAAGGCAGATCAGCTTCAGCAACGCTTGCTGACGCATGCCAACAGCTGTGCTGCACTGCTTCCACGATCCTACTGCTGCTGGGTTAGCGTTTCCGGATGAGGTACAGCTTTGAGATGCGTTGGAGGAGAAGGAGTCAGAGAGGTAGGTGCTGCTGTTGTTATCCAGTGGGAGGTACGGCGGTGCAGCTGTTTGCGGCGTGGGCAACACCCATGCCGTAGCAGGTGAGGAATCGCTGCCAGGCTCCACAAGGTTCACCCAGTGCGCGGTAAGGGAGATGTATCGACCCTGGCCGAACGCACTCGTCCAGGTGTCAGTGGTGAGGTGAACCTTGCAGGCAACGGCATTCTTCAAGCTTCGGGTTATTTTGCTGACCACGTGCTCATGCAACTCAGGCACTGCAGAGCGCGCAAAGTGGTAGGGGCTGGGAACCACGTAACGTGGGATGGCCACTGACATCATGCCCTTGAAGCTGTTTGTCTCCACCACTCGATATGGCAGCATTTCGCAGGCCAGAAGCTTGGCTATGCTGGCTGTTACTGCCACGGCCCGGGGGTCATTTGCTGGCAATTTCCTCTTGCGCTCAAACATCTCCGACACAGACAACTGAACCGTAGTGCTGCACACGGAAGGGCTGTTGGTTGTTGTGTTTGATGAACACTGGGAGACCTCAAGAGCACTACTCCGGAAAGTGACAGTGTCAGCGTCGTCTGATGTTTGTGAATGTTGTGAACCACGCAATGGCTGGGCTACTGCTGCTGCTGAGGCGGGTCTGGTGGTGAGTCTGGTGAACCCAAGGGAGGCAGTGTTGCTGGTACCCTGTCCTGCCGCGTTTGCCCACAGAGTGGGATGTTTGGATAGCATGTGGCGGCTCATGCTGGTGGTGGAGAGGTTGTTAATACTTTTCCCCCTGCTCAGGCGGGTCTTGCACACCTTGCAAATCGCCATGGTAACATCCTCAGTGCAGTCTTCAAAGAAAGCCCAGACTTTGGAGCACCTGCCTTGCTGGCGATTTCTGTTTGCTCCTCTTTTGCCTCTCACTTGAACTTCCACGCTTGTGGTGCCTGAAATTGTGCGCCGCCTACCTTGTGGCACAAGGCGAACTCGTGCAGCAGTGGGTTCTTCAACAGACTCATCTGTGCTGCTGCTACGACGGCGTTGTTCTCGATTACAAACAAAATCTGGGTCTCTGTCCACATTGTCCATACCCTCCTCTTCCATCTCCTGAAACTCGTCATATGTCATTGTGGGGGGCCGCCGCCGTGGAGTAGAGCTCCCCAGAACAACCTCTGCGCAGCTCACTCCAACGTCGTCTTCCAGATCTTGTCGGCCGTCCTCCTGCAATTGCAACCCCTCCTGCCCAACTTGCTCTGGGATTTGGGTTTCTGAGTCCTCCTCGGACTCGCCTTGTATTTCAGTGCGCGGTGCATTTCTCACAGTTAATGGTTGTGAATTCAGGCACAACATTTCTGGCTGTTCCTCCATTGACCTTTGAAAGGTGGAAGTTTGTTGGGCTGGGAATAGCTCCTGCGAATACCCACATTGTGTCCTGAGGTAATTCATCGGACTGGTTATCTGGCAGTTGTGTGCGTGGTGTCGCTGCCGGTTGTGTCAGCTTTGTGCCCACTGGCTCCTTGTAACTGGCTGAGGACTCGGACCTCGTGCATGATGTGCTGGTGCTGCTTAACCCACTGCTGGACGCTTGAGAGGTCATCCAAGTAATTATCTGGTCCTGTTCTTTTGGATTTGTGAGGGTTGTTGTCCTGGACAACATGGGCGGTATTGAGTGGGTTTTCTTGGGTGCTCCCCTGTGGCCTGTACGTGAACTGTCAGGGGAAACACCTCTTCCCCTGCCCCTCCCTCTTTCACCGCATTTCTTCCTCATTTCACTTATCCTTACAGTACCCGCTGACTGGCAGCAGTACAGTGGCAGTACAGAAATGCTATACAGTACCACTATTCCCAGCAGCGACACAGAGCACAATGCTATACAGTGGCGGGTGAGCGGTGTACCACTATTCCCAGCAGCGACACAGAGCACAATGCTATACAGTGGCGGGTGAGCGGTGTACCACTATTCCCAGCAGCGACACAGAGCACAATGCTATACAGTGGCGGGTGAGCGGTGTACTACTATTCCCAGCAGACACAGAGTGGCAGTAAACAGAATGCTATATAGTGTGGCTCAGCGAGGTACACAGAGTGGCAGTAAACAGAATGCTATATAGTGTGGCTGAGCGAGCGGTGTACTACTATTCCCAGCAGACACAGAACAGTAAACAGAATGCTATATAGTGTGGCTAAGCGAGGTACACAGAGTGGCAGTAAACAGAATGCTATATAGTGTGGCTGAGCGAGCGGTGTACTACTATTCCCAGCAGACACAGAACAGTAAACAGAATGCTATATAGTGTGGCTGAGCGGTGTACCACTATTCCCAGCAGCGACACAGAGCACAATGCTATACAGTGGCGGGTGAGCGGTGTACCACTATTCCCAGCAGCAACACAGAGCACAATGCTATACAGTGGCGGGTGAGCGGTGTACCACTATTCCCAGCAGCGACACAGAGCACAATGCTATACAGTGGCGGGTGAGCGGTGTACCACTATTCCCAGCAGCGACACAGAGCACAATGCTATACAGTGGCGGGTGAGCGGTGTACTACTATTCCCAGAAGACACAGAGTGGCAGTAAACAGAATGCTATATAGTGTGGCTGAGCGAGGTACACAGAGTGGCAGTAAACAGAATGCTATATAGTGTGGCTGAGCGAGCGGTGTACTACTATTCCCAGCAGACACAGAACAGTAAACAGAATGCTATATAGTGTGGCTAAGCGAGGTACACAGAGTGGCAGTAAACAGAATGCTATATAGTGTGGCTGAGCGAGCGGTGTACTACTATTTCCAGCAGACACAGAACAGTAAACAGAATGCTATATAGTGTGGCTGAGCGGTGTACCACTATTCCCAGCAGCGACACAGAGCACAATGCTATACAGTGGCGGGTGAGCGGTGTACCACTATTCCCAGCAGCGACACAGAGCACAATGCTATACAGTGGCGGGTGAGCGGTGTACCACTATTCCCAGCAGCGACACAGAGCACAATGCTATACAGTGGCGGGTGAGCGGTGTACCACTATTCCCAGCAGCGACACAGAGCACAATGTGGTACACAGAGTGGCAGTAAACAGAATGCTATATAGTGTGGCTGAGCGAGCGGTGTACTACTATTCCCAGCAGACACAGAACAGTAAACAGAATGCTATATAGTGTGGCTGAGCGAGGTACACAGAGTGGCAGTAAACAGAATGCTATATAGTGTGGCTGAGCGAGCGGTGTACTACTATTCCCAGCAGACACAGAACAGTAAACAGAATGCTATATAGTGTGGCTGAGCGAGGTACACAGAGTGGCAGTAAACAGAATGCTATATAGTGTGGCTGAGCGAGCGGTGTACTACTATTCCCAGCAGACACAGAACAGTAAACAGAATGCTATATAGTGTGGCTGAGCGAGGTACACAGAGTGGCAGTAAACAGAATGCTATATAGTGTGGCTGAGCGAGCGGTGTACTACTATTCCCAGCAGACACAGAACAGTAAACAGAATGCTATATAGTGTGGCTGAGCGAGGTACACAGAGTGGCAGTAAACAGAATGCTGAGCGAGCGGTGTACTACTATTCCCAGCAGCGACACAATGACTGGGGGGACCCTGGCTAGCGTGGCTGGAGCGCGAACTACCCTGCCTGCCTACCCAAAGCTAAACCCACAGACAAATGGCGGAAATATGACGTGGTTCGGGTATTTATTTACCCGAACCACGTGACAGTTCGGCCAATCAGAGCGCGTTCGGGTCCGAACCACGTGACCCATTCGGCCAATCACAGCGCTAGCCGAACGTTCGGGGAACGTTCGGCCATGCGCTCTTAGTTCGGCCATGTGCCCGAACGGTTTGGCCGAACACCATCAGGTGTTCGGCCGAACTCGAACATCACCCGAACAGGGTGATGTTCTGCAGAACCCGAACAGTGGCGAACACTGTTCGCCCAACACTATTATTGAGATTTTGCTATCCACTGGCACCAATTTGTTACCCAGCCGAACCTTTTTTTCCTGGCGCCCTTTTTTCATGCTGTGTTATCATTCTCAATAGAAACCTGTAGCAAGTCTTCACTGTGAGCAGCAACACCTGATTACTACTGCTTGGTAGAGATGTGGCAAACGGTTCCCGAATCGTTCGCCGGCGAACATCTCCAAATCTCTGGAGATCTTACTACTTCCGGGTCGCACTGACCCAGAGTAGTACGCCTGCGCTGCCCGGCGGAGCGCGTCCTAGATCGCGCTCCTGTTGCCGGGCACTTTCTGCGCGTGTGCGTGACGTCTTGAACGACATCACGATCATGTGCAGAGAGTGCCCGGCAACAGGAGCGCGATCTAGGATGCGCTCCGCCGGGCAGCGCAGGCGTACTACTCTGGGTCAGTGCGACCCGGAAGTAGTAAGAGCTCCAGAGATGTTCGCCGGGCGAACAGTTCGCCACATCTCTACTGCTTGGCCAGCAAGTGGATTTCCCCAGCTTTTCCAGCTCCCAGTCTGACAATGCACAGAGGCGCAGGGATAATGAAGCTTCCGGGGAAGATGGTGATGGAGCCCACTAACCACTTTGGGCTAGTGGGAAAACCCCAGGTAAGTATAAATATTGCACTATAGCCTGTCGGATGCTTTACATGTTTTTGCATGCCATTTCTTATTGCAGTAAAACGCATGTGACACAGGCCCTGCACCAGGCTGACCAGTAGGTTGCCTTTAGTGCTGTGTGGGGGGAGGCGAAGCCGCCGAGGGGACCATGGCCACCATCCGCCAGATGGTGTGTCCCCCCAGGTGGTGATCTGGCTTGCGGCATCTAATAAACGCAATGCCAGTTCACCGGCCGCAGCCCACAGCTCACCTCTCCAGCCTGTGAAGTCTGTGGGCAGGGACGGATCTAGAACAAGTTGCCCCAAGTTGCGCCTGGGGCAAGGTCAGGTTTTGGCGCCTAAACTGCCATTCCCTATCCAAATTTTGCCGCCTTTTTAAGAAGTCAACAAACTGCGCCTGGGGCAAGAGACCTGCTTGCCCCCCCCTAGATCCGTCCCTGTCTGTGGGTTTGGGCAGGCAGACCAGGGTTACGGGAAAATGGTGCCTGAAGCCCTGCACTGGAGACTATTTGTGTCTCCAGTGCAGGGCTTCGGGCGCCATTTTCCCATAGCCCCAGTGGCGTTCCTACCATGGGGCGGCAGGGGGCCTGTGCAGGAGGGGGAAGCAACACAGAATGGAGGGGTGGTGGGGAAAGCGGCGGGGAGGGGGGATGGACCCCCCACCTCCCTCACCTGGGTCCCCTCCTTCTGGTGCTTCCCCCCTCCTAATTAGCAGCAGCTTTAGATATGCAGGCAGGAGCGGGCGGAGAGAACTTACTCACCTGCTTCCTGCGTTCCAGGTGATTGCGCACAGCGTCATCGTCACGTGACGCTGCTTTCCGCCTTCTCCACCGCCCACTGTGCTTCCTGATTAGCGGAAGCGCAGTGAGTGCCAGAGAAGTCGGAGACCAGCATCACGTGAGGATGACGTGTGCGCCATCGCCAGGAAGCAGGTAAGTCCTCTCCGCCCGCTCCTGCCCACATATCTTAAGCTGCTGCTAATTAGGAGGGGGGAAGCGCCAGAAGGAGGGGACCCAGGTGAGGGAGGTGGGGGGTCTGGCCCCCCTCCCCGCCACCCCTCCTTCCAACCTTCCCCCATACTGGGGGCAACTATACTACTGGGACAACTATACTAGCTATTCTGGGGGCAACTATACTAGCTATTCTGGGGGCAACTATACTAGCTATACTGGGGGCAACTATACTAGCTATACTGGGGGCAACTATACTAGCTTTACTGGGGCAACTATACTATCTTTACTGGGTCAACTATACTAGCTATACTGGGGGCAACTATACTAGCTATACTGGGGGCAACTATGCTAGCTATACTGGGGGCAACTCTACTAGCTATACTGGGGGCAACTATACTAGCTATACTGGGTATACTTGCTATACTGGGGACAACTATACTAGCTATACGGGGGACAACTATACTAGCTATACTGGGGGCAACTATACTAGCTATACTGGGGGCAACTATACTAGCTATACTGGGGGCAACTATACTAGCTATTCTGGAGGCAACTATACTAGCTATTCTGAGGGCTACTATACTAGCTATACTGGGAGCAACTATACTAGCTATACTGGGGGCAGCTATACTAGCTATACTGGGGGCAACTATACTGGGGGCAACTGTACTAGCTATACTGGGGGAAACTAAACTAGCTAGCTATACTGGGGGCAACTATAAATTCATTGGGGGCAACTAGTTTCACTGGGGCAACTGTACTAGCTATACTGGGGGCAACTATACTAGCTATACTGGGGCAACTACACTAGCTAATACTTTAAATTACAGTTAGCTCCGCCCTTATCTGGTCATGACCACGCCCATTTTTCACCGCGGCAGGTTGTGGCCACGCCCATTTTTTCAGGGGGGGGGGTCTTTTAATACCCAGCACCGGGTGCCAAATGCCCTAGGTACGCCACTGCATAGCCCTTCTTCCTGGCAGCGCAGGAGTTTTGCAGCCTGGACTGTCTGCACTGAAGATCATCGGGGAAGCTGCGCACCGGTGGCCGGGGGGAGGAGTCTTCTGCCAGGTGAGTAAATGTTTTTCTTTACAGGTGCACCAGGACTATTAGAGGGCACCAGGGCTGTTAGGGGGCATTAATGGGGGGTATTTTACGTGATGCCTTTATTATGTGTATTTTCTGGTGAAACACTTCCACAATACTTGTTTTTTCTAGTGAAACGCTGCTGCAGTAAGTGTATTTTCTGATGAAAGACTGTTGCATTTTGATTATTTTCTGGTGAAATGCTTTCACAATACGTGTATTTTCTGGTGAAACGCTGCCGCAATAAGTTGATTTTGTAGTAAAACACTGCCACATTACAATTATTTTCTTGTGAAACGCTGCAGCTTGCGATTATTTGCATGGGGGCACCACTGAGGGAAGGGGGGCTGCCACAGGTTTTCTCACCTGCAGTGTTAAAATGGCTAGAGGCGCCCCTGGCATGTGATTACCCAAAGTGTGATCCCTGCCTTATGCTAGGTGCACATCATACAATTTTCTGTTAGATTTTATCTTATATTTACCTGCCAGATAGATTTTTTCCAACATTTTGGAAAAAACAGGTGAAGGAATGATGTCCCGCTACACTGAGGGTGGGTGTAAAAAGTTTCTTCCTTTATTAATACATCAGTAGACACACAAAAGGCTGACGCGTATCGGAGCTCTGAAGGGCTCCTTAATCATAGCCACCTTGATTTTGGAAAAAAACCTATCTGGCAGGTAAATCTAACAGAAATTGTATGGTGTGTACCTACCCATCTTTCCCCGAAAATAAGACCATGTCTTGTATTAATATTTGCTCTAAAAGATGTGCTAGGGCTTATTTTCAGGGGATGTCTTATATTTGTATTAGGAAGTGTCTCTCAGCAGAACATTTCCTGTTCCTTTGTACTGTGATGTTCATGGATTTGAAAGTATGCTACTGTACTGATCAGGCACCTGCCCTGTCTTCCCTGCACACAGCTGATAACCTTGCCCAATTGGCACTGCATCACTGTGTCCCCACTTACTGGCTGCCTCTTCCTCCTCTTTAACTTCCGCTAGGGCTTATTTTCGGGGTAGGGCTTATATTTCAAGCATGCTCAAAATTCCAGCTAGGGCTTATTTTCAGGGTAGGTCTCATTTTCAGGGGAAGCATGAATTGATGCTCACCATACACAATTGTATGGTGTGTACCTAGCAGCCTTTGATAAATTGATGCCCACCATACAATTTTCTGTTAGATTTACCTGCCAGACAGGTAAATCTAACAAAAAATCTAACAGAAAATGTTATAGTGTTATACAGCACTGACCACACTTTATCAGTAGCTTCCCAGACCCAGAGAAAGTACTACTGCAATTCCAACACTGACCACATGGTGTCAGCAATTTACCAGAGATATCTCTACTGCAATTACAACACTTGCAATAGTTTCCCAGAGCCAGCACTACTGAAATTACAACACTAGCTAGATTATGTCAGTTGTTTCCCAGCAATCCAATTGCAACAATTATTAGTTATTAATTATTATTAAGTATTTATACAGTGCCAACATATTCTGCAGCACTGTAGAGGGTATATTATCTTGTAACTTAACAGTCCCTCAATGGGGCCCACAATTTAACTCCTACCATAGTCAAACGTCTATGTATGTATCATGTAGTGTATGTATTGTAGTCGAGGGTCAATTTTGGGGAAAACCAATTAAATTATCTGTATGTTTTTGGTATGTGGAAGGAAACCCGGAGTGCCTGGAGGAAACGCACACAGGCACGAGGAGAACATAAAAACTCCATGCAGATAGTACCCTGGCTGGGATCTAAACTAGGGAACTAGTGCTGCAAGGTGAGATCACTAATCACTACCCATCATGCTGTCCGACAATGGCCACTTGTCGTGAGCATCCGGAAGATTGCACTACTGCAATTATAATAACACTAATTGGTTACTTTATTAGATACAGCATGCTAGTGCTAGGTTGGATACCGTTTTGCCTTTAGAAGTGCTTTAATCCTTTGTGGCATAGATTCAACAAGGTATTGGAAACATTCCTCTGAGATTTTGTTCCATATTGGCATGATAGCATTACGCAGTTGCTGCAGATTTGTCGGCTGCTCATCTATGATGTGAATCTTCCTACCACATCCCAAAGGTGTGCTATTGGATTAAAATCTGGTGACTGTGGGGACCATTGGAGTACGATGAACTCATTATCAAACCAATTTGAGATGGTGTGAGCTTTGTGGCATCATGCATTATCCTGCTGGAAGTAGCCATCAATAGATGGGTACGCTGTGGTCCTAAAGGGAAGGACATGGTGAGCAACATGTTAGGCTGTGGTGTTTAACCACTTCAGCCTACAGTGTTGTTAATTTTATGCATCCGAGCAACTTTCACCTCCCATTCATTCGCCAATAACTTTATCACTACTTATCACACTGAAATGATCTATATCTTGTTTTTTCCGCCACCATTTAGGCTTTCTTTGGGTGGTACATTTTGCTAAGAATTATTTTATTCTAAATCCATTTTAACAGGAAAATTAAGAAAGAAATGGAAAAAATTCATTATTTCTCAGTATTTGGCCATTATAGTTTGAAATTAATACATGCTACCATAATTAAAACCCATGTATTTTATTTGCCCATTTGTCCTGCTTATTACACCATTTAAATTATGTCCCTATCACAATGTATGGTGCCGATATTTTATTTGGAAATAAAGGTGCATTTTTTCAATTTGCGTCCATCACTATTTACAAGCTTATAATTTAAAAAAGTATATTGTAATTTTTTTATTTATTTTTTTATTAAAAAAATTATTTGGGTAGTTTTTGGTGTGGGAGGTAAACAGCTAATTTTAAACGTAAAATAATGTATTTATTTAATAAAAAATGGATGTGGGTCTAGTTTTACTATTTGGCCACAAGATGGCAAGAGTCAAAAAGTCCTGGAAGTGACCAATCTCACTTCCAGGAACTAGAAAGAAGGAAAACTTTTTTTTTTATGCAGAAAGACCGCGGCCTCTGATAAGAGGCCATCAGTTTTTTTGCGGGGGACTTAGAATGATGAATGGGAATTATTCATCGATCTGTGGGCTAACGGCAGGCAGTGGGAGTGCACCTCAGGCAGCCGCAGCAGCACAACCTATGTGGACGAACATATTTGTCTAGATAGGCTCAAGTGGTTAAACAGTCTAACACAGGAGCAGAGAGCCAATAGGAAAAGCCTCTGTCTCCTTTTACTCCCTCTGATACCCTGCAACATGTTCTCTGGAGGGTCAAGAGTCTCTACCCCTCAGGCAGCAGAAGAGATAATGGCACAAAAGAGCTTTCCCCTGTAGCCCTTCAGACATTTAACCCTTTAGGTTCCTGCAGGGCCGGTTTAAGCAACAATGGGGCCCCAGGGCAAAATAAACCTGGGGGGTTCCCCCAACATATACCCCGGAACGAAAATCGGCATTAGGGGACCTTTTTTGCAGCTGGTATAGTCAGGGTGTGAAGTCCCAATCGATCAGAGCTCCACATTCTGGCTATCCCAGCCTGTATGGGGGACAAGGGGTTAAAAAGTTTTAGGAGGGGGGACCCCACATAATTTTTTTTTTTAAATTCCCACGCTCTAAACATAAAAAAAAATTGGGAAAATAGGAAAAAATGCCAGGGATCTTCATACAGCCATATTGCGGCTGTATAGCGATCCCTGGCCAAAGCGCTGCGGCTGCGTATAGACCCCCTGGAAACCCCGTCAGGAAATTTATTGCGCTTTCATTTGAGGCATGTAAAATTACACTACCGTTAGGTTTGCTACTAAAAGTTACATTTCCCGCATTTAAAACTATACTTTTTTCCTTCTAAATTTTAAAATCGATTTTCTCAAAAACTATAAGGTCTTTTTGAAAAATTGTTTTTTCCTCTTATTCCTAATGATCTCCTTAACTTAACATATCCTGCAAATTTAGGGGTTCTAGCATTTAAGGTGGATTTGCTATTAACCATTAAAGTCGGCAGATTTTTAAATGTGTTTTTTTTTTCCTTTGAAACTTTAAAATCGATTTTCTCAAAAACTATAAGGCCGATTTGAAATTTTTTTTTCCTCTTGTAGCCACTGGAGGCCCCTACAGGCTCTGGGGCCCTGGGGAAGCTGCCTCCTTTGCCTTAATGGTAGCGCCGGCCCTGGGTTCCTGTTTGAAAAAGCCAAGGAGCAAGTGGGGAAATCATCCCATAAGCATGGCATGTTTAATATTTATTGAGAGTTCATCTAAACACAGGCTATTAAATAAATGTTAATAAAGGCTAACAGACAGATTCATAAGGAGTAGAACAAACATTTTTATAACATGTACATCTAAAGGGATTCTGGGGATGGGATGCCTTTTACTATTGTAATGCCGTCAGTTGGAGAACAGCATGTAACTGTTACCACACAAGTCTTTTTTGGTAGATTAACAAACTTCTACCGTACCTGTGAAAATCTTTATGAATTGCCCAAAAAATTTAAAACACCAAACGCGGTATTTTGCCGACCTGATTGTTTTTTTGTTTTTTTTACCAAACAGGATTTTGTGAATTGGAGCTATGGAAGAAATATCTTGTGAGAGAAACATCATATTTTCTCTTATCCAGCATCTCTGCTGTTCTGTATAGTTATATGAAGAAATGGAATGGTGACTTAGAGCACACCTGAAGTGAGAGGAATATGGAGGTTGATATATTTATTGAAACAATGCAAATTGCCTGGCTGTCCTGCTTATCACCTGCCTCTAATACTTTTAGCTATAGCCCCAAGCATGCAAATCAGATGTTTATGACTGAAGTCTGACTAAATTAGCTGCATGCTTATTTCAGTTATGCATTTTAGACAGTACTGCAACCAAACGGCTTGGTGGGACAGCCAGGCAACTGGTATAGTTTAAAAGGAAATAAATATGGCAGCCACTATGTGCTTCTCAATTGTGGTGTACTTCAAAGTTCTGGAAAACTATTGTACTGCTGCACTAGTTGAAAAACGTATTATTGTAATGGTTGTATTTGTATTTAAACCTCTTAATGAAAAGACTGGACCGAAATTTCAGTGGATTCTAATGTAGCACTTCTCCAGCAACACCTATAACCTTTCAGAACACCTGGATTACTTGGGATGGCAAAGATTTAAGCTGGATTGGATCTTCCTTGGTATCACACACGGCTGAACACTGCACACCTTCCTTGGAATTGACCTGAGACCTTAAAGACTTTCTGCCTCTTTGTGCCTGCCCTCTCCCATCCTGTGAGTAACTTTCATCGATTATCTACAGCATCTATGCTCAATAGACTATATTTTTCTACATATATTATACATTATATCTTCAAACTCCTAAACAAAGAACTGTGTTTTCAAATTCATGCTGTCCATCCATACACCTCTGTGTAAGGACAATTCAGTCTATACAGGCCCTTTGATCTCTGCAGGATACCAGCCACAGCTGACCAACTTCACACCTTGACTCTAAATAGGACCCATCTCAGCAGGAGCCCTGAGCTGTCTCTTGTCCATCCTAATGTGTAAACATCAATATTCAGCAGAGAGACTTCTAGCTGTATACCAACCAAGAAATATCTATCCAATTGACAAATCCACAATAATTCTACTGAAGTCTGTTGGAATCTTCAGAAAGACAAAGAGAGGCTCGAGAGGACGTGGGAAAAGATATTCTTCACCGCAGAACCAAAATAACTCTGTGACAAAATCTGCAGAGTACACCCAGCCAACAACCCTAATAGCTCCAGCACAATCCAGCAGAGATGACAGCCACACATCTGGAGACTGTTCTGTCTTGGAGTCATCAATCTCAGACCCTAGCTCCCAGGGTAGCCCCATCAAGGCTGTCCTCTGTAATGTCAGATCGATAAACAACAAAACAGCAATCATACATGATCTAATAGAGTCTTCTGATCTGGCCTGCCTGACTGAAACCTGGCTTTCTGAACCAGTTGGCCCCACCCTGGAGGCTGCCGTGCCAACAAACTATTCCGTGATATACTGCAACAGGAAAGAACGCAGGGGAGGAGGGGTTGCACTTTGCTTTAGATCAGCTTTGAAAATCAGACCACTTACTGTAGGTCCTACCAACTCGTTTGAATGCTTGGGGGTGCAACTTTCAGCTGAGAAAAACATTAACATATTGCTGATCTACCGCCCACCAGAAAAACACTCAGACTTCCTTAAGGAACTTGTAGACCTCCTATGCAACCTAACACTGGAACACCCCAGATGGATTGTTCTTGGAGATTTCAATACATGGGTGGATGACTCCTCTTCAAAACTTGGAATAGAGCTACCTCGTGCCTTACATGAACTGGGCTTCCTCCAATCAATCAGCTCTGCTACTCACAGGAAAGGCCACACTCTGGACCTTATATTCCATACTGGGCTGTCAATAGCCAATGTGGAAATTAATCCTGTTGCCTGGTCAGACCATCACACTATCCACTTCTCCCTCTCAATACCAGCTGTCAAACACCAGGTCAAGAATCAAATAAAATATCGCCGCTTAAAAGGGCTAACACCTCAACATATCCGAGATAACCTTAGCTTTGATGAATTGACTGACTCCAGCTTGGACCCTGATACTCTGGTGTTTAAATACAACAAATGTGTGTCCTCCACCTTTGAGACCATTGCTCCTCTGCGCACCAAATATCTTACTCCACACCATCATGCACAGTGGTTTGATAACGCTATAAAAGAGCTGAAAAGACAAGGCCGAAAACTTGAGAGACTGTGGCGCAAATCTCAGTCCCCAGAAGACAAACATGCCTTAATCCTCCACTTGAAGAGCTACCAAAAGGTAATCACGGGAAAAAAATCATCCTTTCTATCACAAGAGATTGCAAATGCAGTCAACAAACCAGCCCAACTGTTCTGCACAGTGGAAAAACTCTGCAACCCGGCATGTCAAAAACTTAACATCGAGTCTTCAAAGGACCTCTGTGACCAATTTGCCCATTTCTTCACAGACAAAGTCTCCGCTATAAGGTCCGCCATCCAACTTACAGCATCTGAGCCTAATATAGCGCCGAAGACCATTAGCAGAGACAATGTAACACCTTGGTCAAACTTCAAAGAAATTGATGAAGAAGTCACATCAAGCATCCTCCTTCACGTCCGCCTAACTACCTGTGACCTAGATCCTGGCCCAACACAGTTCATGTTGAACTGCCCCGACCTGTTCGTACCGGTATTCCTAAAAATTGTTAACTGTTCCTTAAAATCAGGGATATTTCCTGCTTTACTGAAGGAAGCAATCATCAGGCCTCTCCTCAAAAAACCCTCCCTGGACCCAGATGCAATGACCAGCTACAGACCTGTCTCTAACCTTCCCTTTCTGGGCAAGCTAATTGAAAAAGCTGTTTACCTCCAGCTAGAAGCCAAAATCCTACAAAACAACAGTTATGACCCATTCCAGTCTGGCTTCAGGAAACACCACAGCACTGAAACGGCCCTCATCCAAATATGCAACCACCTGCTCATGGCAAGAGACAGAGGAGAGTGCTCCATCCTCATACTGCTAGACCTTTCTGCAGCCTTTGATACAGTTGACCATGACATCTTGATAAACAGGCTACAGGAATACTGCGGCATTGATGGCATAGTTCTTCAGTGGTTCCAATCCTTCTTGAGTGGCAGAACCCACAAAGTGTCTATGGGGCCCTTCCTGTCCACCCCTGTATCACTTAGGTATGGGGTGCCCCAGGGCTCAATCCTCTCTCCCCTGCTTTTCACGATTTACATGTTACCGCTGGGAAAACTAATCCAAAAACATGGCCTGACATACCACTGCTATGCAGACGACACTCAACTATATCTTTCCTTCAAGCCTGGTGTGACAGACCCAACTCTAACTATAAACGCCTGCTTACGTGAACTACAGCAATGGATGAATGACAACTGGCTGAAACTAAATGCAGACAAAACTGAAGTCCTTCTGATAGGAGGGCAGAGCATGATAACAAAACAACTTAACTTGCAGTCTTCACCACTGGGAATAGGAGGCACGGATCTGCGCAGCTCTGATCATGTGCGTAGCCTGGGAGTTCTAATTGATTGGGATTTAAACTTCAGAACTCAAATCTCTGCTGTGGTGAAATCATCCTATTTTCACCTGAAGAACATTGCAAAAATCAAGCACCTCATACCCCCAGAAGATCTGCCAACCTTAGTCCACGCCTTCATCACATCCCGACTGGACTACTGCAATGCTCTCTACACTGGCCTTCCAAAAAAGGTCTTGTACCGACTACAGCTGATACAGAATACTGCTGCCAGACTACTAACCAACCAACCCCGTCACTGCCACATAATGCCAGTCCTGCACTCCCTTCACTGGCTACCTATAGAATGGAGAGTCCTATTCAAGATCGGCCTACTGACATTTAAATCCCTGAATAATTTAGGCCCTGGATACATGAAAGATATGTTGCAGCTGCGTAGCAATCCCCGCATTCTCAGATCAACAGGTTCTAATAATCTAGTCATACCCAGAGTCCACTTGGAAACTTTTGGTCCCAGAGCCTTCTGTCATGCTGCCCCTACGTTTTGGAACTCCTTACCTCAACAGATCAGGACAGCTCCATCCCTGGACGTGTTTAAATCCAGACTGAAAACCCACCTGTTCAGTTTGGCATTTGCAGAAATATAACTTTTGTTGTGTGAATACTTCATCCTACTAATTACTGAATCTGAGAGAGCCTAAGCGCTTTGAGTCCTATGGGAGAAAAGCGCTATAGAAATGTTATTGTATTGTATTGTATTGTATTGATCAACTCTGTTTAGTAAAGACTGATTTAAAAAAAAGATCTGAAAAACTGAGGAAGATATGAATAGCATATACACTTCTATAGTCACATGTGTGTGACTCATGATTGCATCACTTTTGGCAATCCACTGCTGGCAATGATTGTAGTGCTCACAATAGCAGGCGATGCCACTGCAGAGCCATATTACCCATACAGATGTTTAGTAAACTTTTGTCTTGACATTACTACAAGGTTAAATATCAATTATTTTTGTTATGTCACAAAGAATCAAGAATGTAAAAAGACAGACTACCATATATACGTCATGGTGACCTAGAACCACTAGGAAAGTGGAGAGGGCTAAAAGAGACCAAAAAAGTGATGCAGAGTGTAATTTGCCTTTTTAAAACAGAAGGTATGTGTGTGAATTCAGCTTAAAGTGAGCAACTGTGGTTTCCAATGATGCATCACTTCTGAATATACAAATTATCTCTTTATGACCCTGAAGCCGGGCTTACATCCAGAACCACTGGTGTAGTTGCTTGGCACCTCTGTAAAGACCAGACCAGAGAGTTTCCTCTGCATTATTTGCAGATGACATACTATTGTTCCTAGATAGTCCCCACCAGCAAGTCCCCACTGTGCTAGACATAATAGAAAAAGTAGGCAAAGAATCAGGTTTCAAGATAAATGCCCACAAAAGCAAGCTCCTATTTCTTTCACACAAGGCAATTATAGTTTAGGCGCACTCTCTAGGAGTTAAGATAGCCCATAATTACATTGTGTATTTAGGCCTCAAAATAAATAAATACCCCTCCCAACTATATTCGAATAATATAACTCCTACTGTTGATAAGGTAATAACTCAATTAGAGGGGTGGGCTAATATTCCTTTGGAACTGACGGGAAGGGCTGCATTGATCAAAATGATAAGTCTTGGCATGTAAGTCCTCCCGCTAATCTTCAAACACAAAGATGTAAACAAACTGAATAAGGCCTTCTCATCCTTCTTATGGGCAGGCAAAAAAGTCAGAATAAAATTAAATAGATTACAACTGTCCAAGGAATCTGGAGGGTTGAACCTACCAGGCATTAGAAAGTATAACCTAGCCTGCTTAACAAGGCATGTCCGGGATTGGGTATCGGAGATAATTTCCTTTTCAAATTATAACCTAGAGAGTGCGATAGCTGAACCTTGGCATCTTAGAGGCCTACTTCACTCCCCTTGGTCAACCTTACCAGGCAGAAATAAGCATAGCCAACTGCTACGAGATACAATCATAGCATGGAAAGAGATCCACAAGTTGTTTGGTCTCCCTTGGATAGTCTCAAAATATATGCCTCTTTGGGGTTATCCAGGTTTCACTCCAGGGATGATGCATGAAATCTATAACATCTGGGAAAATAAGTTAGGAACTTTCTTAAATCTTGAAAAACATAGATGGTTCACTTTTAAAGAATTACAACAAGAGCATCAACTCCCAAAACACCATTATATCATGTATGCACATATAAGGTCATATACCAAATCACCATAGCCAAGCTGACCCCCTTTAACTCGTTTCTAAAACCAGCAAGCTCATGGTGAACCAGAACTCATTGGAGTGTGTGAGGGGCTACAATGGTCCTAAAAGCCCCCTTACTAAAATGCTAAGAAAAACAAAAGTTTGCTTTCTTAAAACAGAATTAACAAGCTGACAAAGCATTGCATTTCACCGGTTCTGTAGGTGTGTTTAGCTTCTAAGGGTAACAATGGTTAATTTGCATATATTCAGCAGTGATGCACTGGGAGACATCTCAAGCTCACTCCAACCTGAATTATCGCAAGTTCTTTCTGTTTTAAGAAAGCAAACTTTTGTTTTTCTAAAACCAGGAAATACTAAACTATCCTTATCAGAGCTCCAAAAATCGTTGGCACTACTTAGTGTGGAATAAAACAGAATTAAAAAAGCTGGATTTCTAATATGGAGGATGAACAAATTGCGGATAAAATAGTAGAGGGGAATAACAGGCTTAGAAGTATAATGACCAGGGTTGCTTGAATGTACCAAAATTCGATTCAGGTACATTTGAATTCGGGCCCGCGGAGAATTCGGATTCGGATGGAATCGCCGAATTTGGTTCGGATTCGAATTCGGTTCGGGTTGCATAAAAAAATTCGGGAAAAATTTGTGTTCGCGAATTCGGATGGGGTTTTTTTAAAGGGAAATAACATGTAAATAGGTCTAATATTAAAAAAAAAAAAAAAATGTGATGGGAAACCTTTTTTTCAGCATTTCTTGTTTATTCATCGTCACCGTCTTCTTTTTTTTCTCTCCATCTTTTTCTTCACCATCTACTTTTTCTGTTTCACCCTCTTTTTGTTTCTCGTCATCAATCATTCATTACTATCATCTTCATCATCTTCTTCTTCACTGGCATCTGGTTCTTTAAGTTCTTCTTCTTCTTCACCTGGTTCATCTTTCAATTGTTTTTTCATCTTCTTCTTCACCTGGTTCTTCTTTGTCTTCTTATTCTCCTTCTTCATCATCATCATCATCTGGTTCTTCTTCACCTTGTTCTTCTCTTCTTCTTCTTCACCTGGTTCTTCTCTTCTTCTTCTTCTTCACCTGGTTTTTCTCTTCTTCATCTTCACCTGGTTCTTCTCTTCTTCATCTTCACCTGGTTCTTCTCTTCTTCATCTTCACCTGTTTCTTCTCTTCTTCTTCTTCACCTGGTTCTTCTCTTCTTCTTCTTCACCTGGTTCTTCTCTTCTTCTTCACCTGATCCTTGTCTTCTTCTTTTTCTTCTTCTTCTTCTTCTTCACATGGTTCTTCTCTTCTTCTTCTTCACCTGGTTCTTCTCTTCTTCTTGTTCACCTGGTTCTTCTTCATCTTCTTATTCTTCGTCAACATCATCTGGTTCTTCTTCACCTGGTTCTTTTCTTCTTCACCTGGTTCTTTTCTTTGTCACCTGGTTCTTCTTCTTCACCTGGCTCTTCTTCTTCTTCTTCACATGGTTCTTCTTCCTCTTCTTCTTCACCGTCCACCACCAACATTCTTTGTTTTTTCCCTTACAGAACTGTACTGTTGTAAAATGTTATCTTCAACACCAGCATAGCTATTGTAGTGGCGTAATAGCTAGTGGCGCATGGCAGCAGCGCATAATTCTGTGGACCCTGGCGGTGGGAACACAGACAGGCAGGAGGATAACTATAGCAGCAGCAGGAGGAGCAGCAGGAGGAGGAGGAGTAGTGTTGGGCGAACATCTAGATGTTCGGGTTCGGGCCGAACAGGCCGAACATGGCCGCGATGTTCGGGTGTTCGACCCGAACTCCGAACATAATGGAAGTCAATGGGGACCCGAACTTTTGTGCTTTGTAAAGCCTCCTTATATGCTACATACCCCAAATTTACAGGGTATGTGCACCTTGGGAGTGGGTACAAGAGGAAAAAAAAATTTAGCAAAAAGAGCTTATAGTTTTTGAGAAAATCGATTTTAAAGTTTCAAAGGGAAAACTGTCTTTTAAATGCGGGAAATGTCTGTTTTCTTTGCACAGGTAACATGCTTTTTGTCGGCATGCAGTCATAAATGTAATACATATAAGAGGTTCCAGGAAAAGGGACCGGTAATGCTAACCCAGCAGCAGCACACGTGATGGAACAGGAGGAGGGTGGCGCAGGAGGAGAAGGCCACGCTTTGAGACACAACAACCCAGGCCTTGCATGAGGACAAGAAGCGTGCGGATAGCATGCTTTGTACCACCATGCAGTCATAAATGTAATAAAGATAAGTGGTTCAATAAACAGGGACCACGCGGCAACGCTAACCCAGCAGCAGCACACGTGATGGAACAGGAGGAGGCGCAGGAGGAGAAGGCCACGCTTTGTGAGACACAACAACCCAGGCCTTGCATGAGGACAAAAAGCGTGCGGATAGCATGCTTTGTACCGCCATGTAGTCATAAATGTAATAAAGATAAGAGGTTCAATAAACAGGGACCACGCGGCAACGCTAACCCAGCAGCAGCAGCAGCAGCAGCACACGTGATGGAACAGGAGGAGGCGCAGGAGGAGAAGGCCACGCTTTGTGAGACACAACAACCCAGGCCTTGCATGAGGACAAAAAGCGTGCGGATAGCATGCTTTGTACCGCCATGTAGTCATAAATGTAATAAAGATAAGAGGTTCAATAAACAGGGACCACGCGGCAACGGTAACCCAGCAGCAGCAGCAGCACACGTGATGGAACAGGAGGAGGCGCAGGAGGAGAAGGCCACGCTTTGTGAGACACAACAACCCAGGCCTTGCATGAGGACAAAAAGCGTGCGGATATAGCAGCAATGCTTTTTGCCGCCATGCAGTCATAAATGTAATACAGATGAGAGGTTCAATAAACAGGGACCGGAAACGCTAAACCATCCCAGATGTTCATCGGTCATGTTACTTGGTTGGGGTCCAGGAGTGTTGCGTAGTCGTTTCCAATCCAGGATTGATTCATTTTAATTTGAGTCAGACGGTCTGCATTTTCTGTGGAGAGGCGGATACGCCGATCTGTGATGATGCCTCCGGCAGCACTGAAACAGCGTTCCGACATAACGCTGGCTGCCGGGCAAGCCAGCACCTCTATTGCGTACATTGCCAGTTCGTGCCAGGTGTCTAGCTTCATGCCCGGTTTCAGGTCCAGCGGTGCCAGCCACAAATCCGTCTGTTCCTTTATTCCCCTCCAAATTTCCTCCCCTGTGTGCTGCTTATCCCCAAGGCAGATCAGCTTCAGCAACGCTTGCTGACGCATGCCAACAGCTGTGCTGCACTGCTTCCACGATCCTACTGCTGCTGGTGCTGGGTTAGCATTTCCGGATGAGGTACAGCTTTGAGATGCGTTGGAGGAGAAGGAGTCAGAGAGGTAGGTGCTGCTGTTGTTATCCAGCTGTTTGCGGCGTGGGCAACACCCGCGCCGTAGCAGGTGAGGATTTGAGGAATCGCTGCCAGGCTCCACAAGGTTCACCCAGTGCGCGGTAAGGGAGATGTATCGACCCTGGCCGAACGCACTCGTCCAGGTGTCAGTGGTGAGGTGAACCTTGCAGGCAACGGCATTCTTCAAGCTTCGGGTTATTTAGCTGACCACGTGCTCATGCAACTCAGGCACTGCAGAGCGCGCAAAGTGGTAGCGGCTGGGAACCACGTAACGTGGGATGGCCACTGACATCATGCCCTTGAAGCTGTTTGTCTCCACCACTCGATATGGCAGCATTTCGCAGGCCAGAAGCTTGGCTATGCTGGCTGGCTGTTACTGCCACGGCCCGGGGGTCATTTGCTGGCAATTTCCTCTTGTGCTCAAACATCTCAGAAACAGACAACTCAACCGTAGCGCTGCACACCGAAGGGCTGTTGGTTGTTGTGTTTGATGAACACTGGGAGACCTCAAGAGCACTAGTCCGGAAAGTGACAGTGTCAGCATCGTCTGATGTTTGTGAATGTTGTGAACCACGCAATGGCTGGGCTACTGCTGCTGCTGAGGCGGGTCTGGTGGTGAGTCTGGTGAACCCAAGGGAGGCAGTGTTGCTGGTGGTACCCTGTCCTGCCGCGTTTGCCCACAGAGTGGGATGTTTGGATAGAATGTGGCGGCTCATGCTGGTGGTGGAGAGGTTGTTAATACTTTTCCCCCTGCTCAGGCGGGTCTTGCACACCTTGCAAATCGCCATGGTAACATCCTCAGTGCAGTCTTCAAAGAAAGCCCAGACTTTAACTGGCTGAGGACTCGGACCTCGTGCGTGATGTGCTGGTGCTGCTTAACCCACTGCTGGACGCTTGAGAGGTCATCCAAGTAATTATCTGGTCCTGTTCTTTTGGATCTGTGAGGGTTGTTGTCCTGGACAACATGGGCAGTATTGAGTGGGTTTTCTTGGGTGCTCCCCTGTGGCCTGTACGTGAACCGTCAGGGGAAACACCTCTTCCCTTGCCCCTCCCTCTTTCACCGGATTTCTTCCTCATTTCACTTATCCTTAAAGTACACGCTGACTGGCAGCAGTACAGTGGCAGTACAGAAATGCTATACAGTGGTGGGTGAGCGGTGTACCACTATTGTCAGCAGTGACACAGAGCACAATGCTATACAGTGGCGGGTGAGCGGTGTACTACTGTTCCCAGCAGACACAGAGTGGAAGTAAACACAATGCTATATAGTGTGGCTGAGCCGTGTACACAGAGTGGCATTAAACACAATGCTATATAGTCTGCTATATAGTCACCCCGAACAGGGTGATGTTCTGCAGAACCCAAACAGTGGCAAACACTGTTCGCCCAACACTACTGGGAGGGAACGCAGATTTTAGTACCTAAACACACGATACAACATGTTTTCCGGGGTCGGACTCTGAGGCACATACAGATGGTCCCGATCATCATCCTCATCATACAACTCTTCTCCTGAGTCTGACCCACCCACCACCTCTGCCACCCCAACATCCCCAGACACAGACCCCTCATCGTCCTCAACATTAACTTGGGATGCTGGCCTGAGCCAGACCTCCTCCTCCACATCAGGCCCCATCATCTCCTCAATGGCAGCCCTCATTAATCGCTCTGGCGACGGACTGATGGACACAACGTTCTCCTCCGGGGAGGGCTGCTGCTGACCACTGGCTGCTGGGGTGGATGTTATAGCTTGCGTGGGGCGTTGGCTGTTGCTGTTGTTGGGAGTGCTGCTCACAGCGGAGGTCTCTGGGGAACTCATGTTGAGCTCATATAGTGGTTGACGGTGAGTGGAGTATTACTGATCCCAGCAATATACACACTGACTGGCAGAGTACGCAATGCTATATAGTGTGGCTGAGCGGTGTACACAGAGTGGCAGTAAACACAATGCTATATAGTCTGGCTGAGCGAGCGGTGTACTACTGTTCCCAGCAGAATCAGAGTGGCAGTAAACAATGGTATATAGTCTGGCTGAGCGGTGTACACAGAGTGTCAGTAAACAATGGTATATAGTCTGGCTGAGCGGTGTACACACAATGCTATATAGTCTGCTATATAGTGTCAGTAAACAATGGTATATAGTCTGGCTGAGCGAGCGGTGTACTACTGTTCCCAGCAGAATCAGAGTGGCAGTAAACAATGGTATATAGTCTGGCTGAGCGGTGTACACAGAGTGTCAGTAAACAATGGTATATAGTCTGGCTGAGCGAGCGGTGTACTACTGTTCCCAGCAGAATCAGAGTGGCAGTAAACAATGGTATATAGTCTGGCTGAGCGGTGTACACAGAGTGTCAGTAAACAATGGTATATAGTGTGGCTGAGTGGTGTACACAGAGTGTCAGTAAACAATGGTATATAGTCTGGCTGAGCGGTGTACACAGAGTGTCAGTAAACAATGGTATATAGTCTGGCTGAGCGAGCGGTGTACTACTGTTCCCAGCAGAATCAGAGTGGCAGTAAACAATGGTATATAGTCTGGCTGAGCGGTGTACACAGAGTGTCAGTAAACAATGGTATATAGTGTGGCTGAGTGGTGTACACAGAGTGTCAGTAAACAATGGTATATAGTCTGGCTGAGCGGTGTACACAGAGTGGCAGTAAACACAATGCTATATACTCTGGCTGAGCGAGCGGTGTACTACTGTTCCCAGCAGACACAGAACAGTAAACAGAATGCTATATAGTGTGGCTGAGCGAGCGGTGTACCACTATTCCCAGCAGACACAGAACAGTGAACAGAATGCTATATAGTGTGGCTGAGCGAGCGGTGTACCACTATTCCCAGCAGACACAGAACAGTGAACAGAATGCTATATAGTGTGGCTGAGCGAGCGGTGTACTACTGTTCCCAGCAGACACAGAACAGTACACAGAATGCTATATAGTGTGGCTGAACGAGCGGTGTACTACTGTTCCCAGCAGACACAGAACAGTACACAGAATGCTATATAGTGTGGCTGAACGAGCGGTGTACCACTATTCCAAGCAGACACAGAACAGTGAACAGAATGCTATATAGTGTGGCTGAGCGAGCGGTGTACCACTATTCCCAGCAGACACAGAGTGGCAGTAAACAGAATGCTATATAGTGTGGCTGAGCGAGGTACACAGAGTGGCAGTAAACAGAATGCTATATAGTGTGGCTGAGCAAGCGGTGTACTACTATTCCCAGCAGACACAGAGTGGCAGTAAACAGAATGCTATATAGTGTGGCTGAGCGAGGTACACAGAGTGGCAGTAAACAGAATGCTGAGCGAGCGGTGTACTACTATTCCCAGCAGCGACACACAATGACTGGGGGGGACCCTGGCTAGCGTGGCTGGAGCGCGAACTACCCTGCCTGCCTACCCAAAGCTAAACCCACAGACAAATGGCGGAGATATGACGTGGTTCGGGTATTTATTTACCCGAACCACGTGACAGTTCGGCCAATCAGAGCGCGTTCGGGTCCGAACCACGTGACCCGTTCGGCCAATCACAGCGCTAGCCGAACGTTCGGGGAACGTTCGGCCATGCGCTCTTAGTTCGGCCATATGGCCGAACGGTTTGGCCGAGCACCGTCAGGTGTTCGGCCGAACTCGAACATCACCCGAACAGGGTGATGTTCTGCAGAACCCGAACAGTGGCGAACACTGTTCGCCCAACACTAAGGAGGAGGAGTGACGTATGGCAGCAGGCAATGTCACAGGCCAATGGTACTTAGCGTTGGTACCATGGCTGAAAATAAACAGCAAAGAGCAGGAGGAGGTTCCGGACAGCAGTGGTGCAGCCCACATTGTGCCCAATGCACAACTGGGACAGCACAGTTTTCAACCCAGACACCTCAGAATTTTTTTTTTTTATACAACAGTATAGCAGCTATTGTAGTGGCGTAATAGCTAGTGGCGCATGGCAGCAGTGCATAATTCTGTGGACCCTGGCGGTGGGAACACAGACCGCCAAGAGGATAACTATAGCAGCAGCAGGAGGAGGAGGAGGAGTGACGTATGGCAGCAGGCAATGTCACAGGCCAATGGTACCTAGCGTTGGTACCATGACTGAAAATAAACAGCAATGAGCAGGAGGAGGTTCCGGACAGCAGTCGTGCAGCCCGCATTGTGCCCAATGCACAACTGGGACAGCACAGTTTTCAACCTAGACACCTCAGAATTTTTTTTTATATATACAACAGTATAGCAGCTATTGTAGTGGCGCATGGCAGCAGTGCATAATTCTGTGGACCCTGGCGGTGGGAACACAGACAGGCAGGAGGATAAACTCAGCAGAAGGAGGAGGAGTGGCAAATGGCAGCAGGCAATGTATTCTGTGGACCCTGGCGGTGGGAGCACAGACAGCAGGATAACTACAGCAGCAGGAAGAGGAGTGACGTGTGGCAGCAGCAGGCATGCATTGTGTGGTGAACAGCAGGAGGATGAAAATCAGAGCTTCGTAATATGTTGGCGCTGTATAAATACAATAAATAAATAAATTCACAAATAAATAAATTCATAAATAAATCAGTAAATTCATAAATATATAAATACATCAGCAACAGCAGCAGGAAGAGGAGTGACATGTGGCAGCAGCAGGCATGTCACGGGCCATGGTAGCTAGCGTTACTACCACAGCAAGTGAAGAAACACCAGGCCAAATTATCAGGACCCCGGGAATGAAGGTTTATGCTGTCAAAGAATGATTCCCAGGCACCTCATGTCCTCCTCTCGCCGACAGTAGGTGCCAGGAACATGCCTTCAATCCAGGCCTGGTTGATCTTCAAAAATGTCAGTCTGTCCACTCCCTCTGTGGACAGACGAGAGCGTTTCTCGGTGACCACGCCACCGGCTGCACTGAAGCACCTCTCGGACAGCACGCTGGAAGGGGGGCAAGACAGGACTTCCAGGGCGTACTGCGCCAGCTCACTCCAGATGTGCAACCGCTCTACCCGGTACTCCATGGGGTCCACGCTGCCGGTGTCAAGCCCACTGAAGGACCCCATGTACTCATGCGCTGGCTGTGGCTTTCAGAGGTGGTGGCTGCTGCACGCACCTCCTCTCTCGGCTGCTCTACCGTCATGTAGAGCGCCTGTGTCAATGACAGCAGGTCTCCTGGGTGCCTGATGCTGCTGCTGCTGGCCGCAGGCAGCGACTGCTGTGCTGGCTGGACAGGGACAGAGAGAGTGGAAGCCTGGGGGAAGGCTTCCTCCAGTCGCCGAACAAGGAGCTGCTGCAACTCGCTTGTGCGCTGCTCACGTCCTGTAGCAGGCAGAAACTGAGCCCACTTCCCCCTCAGCCGTGGATCCAGGATCATGCTGATGCAGGCGTCCTCCCTCGCTTGCATCTGCTTCACCCTGGGGTCTGTGCGCAGGCAACGCAGCATGTGTGCTGCCATGGGGAACAGAGTGGTCCGTGACACAGAGACATCAGGGTCAGCATCCTCCTCTGGCTCCTGAGCCTCTTCCTCCTCTCTCCACCCCCGCACCACTGCTGCTGCGCTGCGCTGTTCCCCCTCAGCAGCGACGTCCAGCACCTCCAACTCCTTCTCATCCTCCTCCAGGGAATCAAATTCCTGCACAGCAGTGGACTGCGCATGCGGCTGCTGTTCCAGCTGGTTCTGGGCCTCCTCCCCCAAATCCACCAGATCACCAAGTGCCCTGTCCAGCAGACAAACAAAGGGCACCCACTGGCAGAGGGATGCCCGCTCCTGGCTTACCAGGTTGGTTCCCTGCAGGAAGGGAGCCAACACCAAGCAGACCTGCTGCATCTGCCCCCACTGTGCGTTGGTGAGGAGCTGGAGTTTGGTGTTGCCTTCCAGAGTGGCCTCCACGATGTACCGGTTGACAGCCCTCCTCTGCTCAACCAGCCGCTCCAACATCGCCAGGGTGGAGTTCCAGCGAGTCGGCACATCGATGACAAGGTGGTGTGGTGGCAGGCCCTCACGCTGCTGGATCTCTGCCAGCTTTGATGCAGCAGCAGCTGAGCGGCGGAAAGTGCGCACAATTTTCCGCCCCGCTTCCAACAGCTCCTCCATCCCCTGGTAGGTGCGCAGGAACTTCTGCACCACCAGGTTCAGGACGTGGGCCAAGCAGGGGATGTGGGATAAGTGTCCCCTGCTGATGGCAGCCAGCAGGTTGGCGGCATTGTCGGACACCACCAATCCGACTCGGAGGCCTCTGGGGGTCAGCCACGTCTTCTCCTGCTCCCTCAGGTAGCGGAGCACGTTGGCTGCTGTCAGACTGTTCTTCCCCAGGCTCACCATCTCCAGCAGCGCTTGGCAGTGGCGGGCCTTCATGCTGCTGTTGCGTTGTTGCTTGGCGGCGGGAGCTGCTGCTTCTCCCCTGACCCCGCGTGGTGGCACCACATAGTGGGCGACTGGTGCCGCTGCTGCTGCTGCTGCGCCCGAGGGTGGACCTGCTGCTTCCTCACTCTGGCTTTCCCCCAGGCTGACCCAGTGTGCCGTAAAGGACAGATAGCGTTCTGTCCCAAAACGGCTGCTCCATGAATCCATGGTTATGTGGATCCGCGCACTCACAGCGTGATCGAGTGCGCGGCCCACGTTCACCATGGCAAACCGGTGCAGTGCTGGGATCGCCGTGCGGGAGAAGTAGTGGCAGCTGGGGACTTGCCACTCCGGGATCCCAAAATGCAGCAGCGCTCTCATGTCACTCCCCTCCTGCACAAAGGAATATGGCAGGAGCTGGGAGCACATGGCCCGGGCAAGCAACCCGTTCAGCACCCGGATGCGCCTGTGAGCGGGAGGCAACACCTTGGTCACACCGGGAAAGGACTCGCTTGGCAGGGTCTGGCGGCGTTTGTCTGCGCGGGAGGATGAGGAGGTCACTGTGGACGAAGCTGATGAGGCAACTGAGGACTGGCTGCCCGGGGGGGGGGGGGAGGAGTGAGTTGCTGCTGCTGTGCTCCTGCTGCTGCTGCTGCTGGGTGGGATGCTGATGCTGCTGCTGAAATCTGTGCAGTGGCTCTCTGGCTCTGCACCACTTTGCATCAGCTTCTCATACTCACAAAAATCCTCAAAATGCCTGGTCTGTAAGTGGGTCGGCAGGCACGAGGTACTCAGCTTGAGGAGATCTCGACCTCTGCTGAGACTGACCTTGCAACTGTTGCAAATTGCACGGGTCGGGTCCTCTGTACACTTAGTGAAGAACCGCCAGACTGGGGACTTCAACCTGCCCTTTGAGCTTGAGGGCTGGGGTTTTTTGGTGGCCTTTGAGGCTTGTGCCTTTTTTGGTTTGGTTGGAGGTTTGCTGCGGGTGGTGGTAGCGGCTGAAGCAGCAGGCTGTGGCTCCTGTCTTCCACGCCCTGTGCTTGCCGCCTTGCGGCTGCCATGCCTCTGCGCCAGAGACACCTCCTCCTCCGATGACGAGCTGCCTTCAAGCAAGTGTGCTGGTGGTACTGGTGGTGGCACATAGGGAGGATCCAGCACGTCATCATCATCCCCAAACATGTCCTCTGAGCCCGCCTCAACCACATCCAGTGGCCCAAAATCCCCTGCATCACGCCCCTCCTCATCAGCGCCGACAACAAACTACTCCACCTCCAACTCCTCCTCCTCCTCCTTGCATGATGATGTCCCCATTATCTCCAGCTCAAACTTCTCCACAACATCCCTGTACACGGCTGCAGTCACTGGGGTGAAGACCGAGCTCATTGAGGGCAGGCTGGTCAATGGGGTCACCGTGACCTCAAGCGGTGGTGGAGGCCTGCTGTGGACCGGAGTGCTGGTGGTGGTGGCACTGGTCTCGCTACTGCTGGAGGCCAGGTTGGACACGGTGGCTTCCTGCTCCACCATCAGTTCCACCACAGCCTGCGCCTGACTCTCCTTAATGGGCCGGGGGCGACGACCCGTCTCAAAGGTGGGCACAACGCGCTGCTGTTGCGCCTCTGCTCCCTCCTCCACAGCTCTGCGGTCAGTGGCTGGCGGCGGACCAGTCACAGACCTGCTGCTGCTGCTGCTGCTGCTGCTGGCAGTGGCTGCTGCAATGGCGCTGCCTCTCCTAGTGGTGCCTCGTCCTCTACCTCTGCCAGTCATTTTGCACTTATTTACGAATAAACAAATGTATAGAAAACGGCGGGAAAGGGTGTAAACTTTAATAAAGTCTGGGTTGGTGGTGGTGGTGAGTAGTGTTGGGCGAACATCTAGATGTTCGGGTTCGGGCCGAACAGGCCGAACATGGCCGCGATGTTCGGGTGTTCGACCCGAACTCCGAACATAATGGAAGTCAATGGGGACCCGAACTTTTGTGCTTTGTAAAGCCTCCTTACATGCTACATACCCCAAATTTACAGGGTATGTGCACCTTGGGAGTGGGTACAAGAGGAAAAAATTTTTTAGCAAAAAGAGGTTATAGTTTTTGAGAAAATCGATTTTAAAGTTTCAAAGGGAAAACTGTCTTTTAAATGCGGGAAATGTCTGTTTTCTTTGCACAGGTAACATGCTTTTTGTCGGCATGCAGTCATAAATGTAATACATATAAGAGGTTCCAGGAAAAAGGACCGGTAACGCTAACCCAGCAGCAGCACACGTGATGGAACAGGAGGAGGGTGGCGCAGGAGGAGAAGGCCACGCTTTGTGAGACACAACAACCCAGGCCTTGCATGAGGACAAGAAGCGTGCGGATAGCATGCTTTGTACCGCCATGCAGTCATAAATTTAATAAAGATAAGTGGTTCAATAAACAGGGACCACGCGGCAACGCTAACCCAGCAGCAGCAGACGTGATGGAACAGGAGGAGGCGCAGGAGGAGAAGGCCACGCTTTGTGAGACACAACAACCCAGGCCTTGCATGAGGACAAGAAGCATGCGGATAGCATGCTTTGTACCGCCATGCAGTCATAAATTTAATAAAGATAAGTGGTTCAATAAACAGGGACCACGCGGGAACGCTAACCCAGCAGCAGCAGACGTGATGTAACAGGAGGAGGCGCAGAAGGAGAAGGCCACGCTTTGTGAGACACAACAACCCAGGCCTTGCATGAGGACAAGAAGCGTGCGGATAGCATGCTTTGTACCGCCATGCAGTCATAAATGTAATAAAGATAAGAGGTTCCATAAACAGGGACCGGCAACGCTAACCCAGCAGCAGCAGCAGCACACGTGATGGAACAGGAGCAGGCACAGGAGGAGAAGGCCACGCTTTGTGAGACACAACAACCCAGGCCTTGCATGAGGTACCGCCATGCAGTCATAAATGTAATAAAGATAAGTGGTTCAATAAACAGGGACCACGCGGCAACGCTAACCCAGCAGCAGCAGACGTGATGGAACAGGAGGAGGCGCAGGAGGAGAAGGCCACGCTTTGTGAGACACAACAACCCAGGCCTTGCATGAGGACAAGAAGCGTGCGGATAGCATGCTTTGTACCGCCATGCAGTCATAAATTTAATAAAGATAAGTGGTTCAATAAACAGGGACCACGCGGCAACGCTAACCCAGCAGCAGCAGACGTGATGGAACAGGAGGAGGCGCAGGAGGAGAAGGCCACGCTTTGTGAGACACAACAACCCAGGCCTTGCATGAGGACAAGAAGCGTGCGGATAGCATGCTTTGTACCGCCATGCAGTCATAAATTTAATAAAGATAAGTGGTTCAATAAACAGGGACCACGCGGCAACGCTAACCCAGCAGCAGCAGACGTGATGGAACAGGAGGAGGCGCAGGAGGAGAAGGCCACGCTTTGTGAGACACAACAACCCAGGCCTTGCATGAGGACAAGAAGCGTGCGGATAGCATGCTTTGTACCGCCATGCAGTCATAAATTTAATAAAGATAAGTGGTTCAATAAACAGGGACCACGCGGGAACGCTAACCCAGCAGCAGCAGACGTGATGTAACAGGAGGAGGCGCAGGAGGAGAAGGCCACGCTTTGTGAGACACAACAACCCAGGCCTTGCATGAGGACAAGAAGCGTGCGGATAGCATGCTTTGTACCGCCATGCAGTCATAAATGTAATAAAGATAAGAGGTTCCATAAACAGGGACCGGCAACGCTAACCCAGCAGCAGCAGCAGCACACGTGATGGAACAGGAGCAGGCGCAGGAGGAGAAGGCCACGCTTTGTGAGACACAACAACCCAGGCCTTGCATGAGGTACCGCCATGCAGTCATAAATGTAATAAAGATAAGTGGTTCAATAAACAGGGACCACGCGGCAACGCTAACCCAGCAGCAGCAGACGTGATGGAACAGGAGGAGGCGCAGGAGGAGAAGGCCACGCTTTGTGAGACACAACAACCCAGGCCTTGCATGAGGACAAGAAGCGTGCGGATAGCATGCTTTGTACCGCCATGCAGTCATAAATTTAATAAAGATAAGTGGTTCAATAAACAGGGACCACGCGGCAACGCTAACCCAGCAGCAGCAGACGTGATGGAACAGGAGGAGGCGCAGGAGGAGAAGGCCACGCTTTGTGAGACACAACAACCCAGGCCTTGCATGAGGACAAGAAGCGTGCGGATAGCATGCTTTGTACCGCCATGCAGTCATAAATTTAATAAAGATAAGTGGTTCAATAAACAGGGACCACGCGGCAACGCTAAACCAGCAGCAGCAGACGTGATGGAACAGGAGGAGGCGCAGGAGGAGAAGGCCACGCTTTGTGAGACACAACAACCCAGGCCTTGCATGAGGTACCGCCATGCAGTCATAAATGTAATAAAGATAAGTGGTTCAATAAACAGGGACCGGCAACGCTAACCCAGCAGCAGCAGCAGCACACGTGATGGAACAGGAGCAGGCGCAGGAGGAGAAGGCCACGCTTTGTGAGACACAACAACCCAGGCCTTGCATGAGGTACCGCCATGCAGTCATAAATGTAATAAAGATAAGTGGTTCAATAAACAGGGACCACGCGGCAACGCTAACCCAGCAGCAGCAGACGTGATGGAACAGGAGGAGGCGCAGGAGGAGAAGGCCACGCTTTGTGAGACACAACAACCCAGGCCTTGCATGAGGACAAGAAGCGTGCGGATAGCATGCTTTGTACCGCCATGCAGTCATAAATTTAATAAAGATAAGTGGTTCAATAAACAGGGACCACGCGGCAACGCTAACCCAGCAGCAGCAGACGTGATGGAACAGGAGGAGGTGCAGGAGGAGAAGGCCACGCTTTGTGAGACACAACAACCCAGGCCTTGCATGAGGACAAGAAGCGTGCGGATAGCATGCTTTGTACCGCCATGCAGTCATAAATTTAATAAAGATAAGTGGTTCAATAAACAGGGACCACGCGGCAACGCTAACCCAGCAGCAGCAGACGTGATGGAACAGGAGGAGGCGCAGGAGGAGAAGGCCACGCTTTGTGAGACACAACAACCCAGGCCTTGCATGAGGACAAGAAGCGTGCGGATAGCATGCTTTGTACCGCCATGCAGTCATAAATTTAATAAAGATAAGTGGTTCAATAAACAGGGACCACGCGGCAACGCTAACCCAGCAGCAGCAGACGTGATGGAACAGGAGGAGGCGCAGGAGGAGAAGGCCACGCTTTGTGAGACACAACAACCCAGGCCTTGCATGAGGTACCGCCATGCAGTCATAAATGTAATAAAGATAAGTGGTTCAATAAACAGGGACCGGCAACGCTAACCCAGCAGCAGCAGCAGCACACGTGATGGAACAGGAGCAGGCGCAGGAGGAGAAGGCCACGCTTTGTGAGACACAACAACCCAGGCCTTGCATGAGGTACCGCCATGCAGTCATAAATGTAATAAAGATAAGTGGTTCAATAAACAGGGACCACGCGGCAACGCTAACCCAGCAGCAGCAGACGTGATGGAACAGGAGGAGGCGCAGGAGGAGAAGGCCACGCTTTGTGAGACACAACAACCCAGGCCTTGCATGAGGACAAGAAGCGTGCGGATAGCATGCTTTGTACCGCCATGCAGTCATAAATTTAATAAAGATAAGTGGTTCAATAAACAGGGACCACGCGGCAACGCTAACCCAGCAGCAGCAGACGTGATGGAACAGGAGGAGGCGCAGGAGGAGAAGGCCACGCTTTGTGAGACACAACAACCCAGGCCTTGCATGAGGTACCGCCATGCAGTCATAAATGAAATAAAGATAAGTGGTTCAATAAACAGGGACCGGCAACGCTAACCCAGCAGCAGCAGCAGCACACGTGATGGAACAGGAGCAGGCGCAGGAGGAGAAGGCCACGCTTTGTGAGACACAACAACCCAGGCCTTGCATGAGGACAAAAAGCGTGCGGATATAGCAGCAATGCTTTTTGCCGCCATGCAGTCATAAATGTAATACAGATGAGAGGTTCAATAAACAGGGACCGGTAACGCTACACCATCCCAGATGTTCATTGGTCATGTTACTTGGTTGGGGTCCTGGAGTGTTGCGTAGTCGTTTCCAATCCAGGATTGATTCATTTTAATTTGAGTCAGACGGTCTGCATTTTCTGTGGAGAGGCGGATACGCCGATCTGTGACGATGCCTCTGGCAGCACTGAAACAGCGTTCCGACATAACGCTGGCTGCCGGGCAAGCCAGCACCTCTATTGCGTACATTGCCAGTTCGTGCCAGGTGTCTAGCTTCGATACCCAATAGTTGAAGGGTGCAGATGGATTGTTCGACACAGCTACGTCATCTGACATGTAGTCCTTGACCATCTTCTCCAGGCGATCGGTGTTGGAGGTGGATCTGCACGCTTCCTGTTCAGTGGGCTGCTGCTGCATGGGTGTCAGAAAATTTTCCCACTCCAAGGACACTGCCGATACCGTTCCCTTTTGGGCACTAGCTGCGGCTTGCGTTGTTTGCTGCCCTCCTGGTCGTCCTGGGTTTGCGGAAGTCAGTCTGTCGGCGTACAACTGGCTAGAGGAGGGGGAGGATGTCAATCTCCTCTCTAAAGTCTCCACAAGGGCCTGCTGGTATTCTTCCATTTTTACCTGTCTGACTCTTTCTTCAAGCAGTTTTGGAACATTGTGTTTGTACCGTGGATCCAGAAGGGTATAAACCCAGTAATTGGTGTTGTCCAGAATGCGCACAATGCGTGGGTCGCGTTCAATGCAGTCTAGCATGAATTGAGCCATGTGTGCAAGAGTCCTACCAGAATCCTCATCATCCTCTTGTGAGCGTTGTGATAGTTGTTGTGATGCATCATAGTCGTCACCTTCCTCCTGGTCTGCTTCTGCTGACCATTCGCGCTGAATTGTGGAAGTCCAACGTGCACCGCTCTGGCCCTCGTCAGTGGTGGCATGAAATTCCTGCTCCAACTCCAGCTGTTCCTCCTCCTCTTCTTCGTCATAGCTGCTGGGGCCAGCGTTCCCTAAGGCGGATGGCCTGATGTTGGTACCATCACGCTGATCGTTTTCTCCTTCAGATTCCCCCAGTTGCATCATGACAGCTGTTTCCTTGATTTTCAACATTGACCTCTTCAGTAAACACAGCAGTGGTATGGTAATGCTGACTGAAGAGTTGTCACTGCTCACAAGCAACGTGGATTGCTCAAAATTTTGGAGGACTTGGCAGAGGTCCAACATGTTGGCCCAATCGGATCCACAGAAGCTTGGCAGCTGGCCGGATGCGCCTCGGTACTGCGCCGTCATGTACTGGACCACTGCACTCTTCTGCTCACAAAAGCTTGCTAGCATGTGCAGCGTAGAATTCCAGCGCGTAGGGACATCACACAGCAAGCGATGGTGGGGGAGATTGAAGCGCTCCTGCATCTTGGCGAGTGCCCCCGAAGCAGTACTGGAATTTCTACAATGTTTGGCCACTCGACGCACCTTCAACAGAAGATCGGCCACGCCTGGGTATGTCCTCAGGAACCGCTGAACTACTAGGTTCATCACGTGCACCAGGCAAGGGATGTGTGCCAGCTTAGCCAACCTTAAAGCGCGAATGAGATTACTCCCATTATCACACACAACCATGCCCGGTTTCAAGTCCAGCGGTGCCAGCCACAAATCCGTCTGTTCCTTTATTCCCTTCCAAATTTCCTCCCCTGTGTGCTGCTTATCCCCAAGGCAGATCAGCTTCAGCAACGCTTGCTGACGCATGCCAACAGCTGTGCTGCACTGCTTCCACGATCCTACTGCTGCTGGGTTAGCGTTTCCGGATGAGGTACAGCTTTGAGATGCGTTGGAGTAGAAGGAGTCAGAGAGGTAGGTGCTGCTGTTGTTATCCAGTGGGAGGGACGGCGGTGCAGCTGTTTGCGGCGTGGGCAACACCCGCGCCGTAGCAGGTGAGGAATCGCTGCCAGGCTCCACAAGGTTCACCCAGTGCGCGGTAAGGGAGATGTATCGACCCTGGCCGAACGCACTCGTCCAAGTGTCAGTGGTGAGGTGAACCTTGCAGGCAACGGCATTCTTCAAGCTTCGGGTTATTTTGCTGACCACGTGCTCATGCAACTCAGGCACTGCAGAGCGCGCAAAGTGGTAGCGGCTGGGAACCACGTAACGTGGGATGGCCACTGACATCATGCCCTTGAAGCTGTTTGTCTCCACCACTCGATATGGCAGCATTTCGCAGGCCAGAAGCTTGGCTATGCTGGCTGTTACTGCCACGGCCCGGGGGTCATTTGCTGGCAATTTCCTCTTGCGCTCAAACATCTCCGACACAGACAACTGAACCGTAGCGCTGCACACGGAAGGGCTGTTGGTTGTTGTGTTTGATGAACACTGGGAGACCTCAAGAGCACTACTCCGGAAAGTGACAGTGTCAGCGTCGTCTGATGTTTGTGAATGTTGTGAACCACGCAATGGCTGGGCTACTGCTGCTGCTGAGGCGGGTCTGGTGGTGAGTCTGGTGAACCCAAGGGAGGCAGTGTTGCTGGTACCCTGTCCTGCCGCGTTTGCCCACAGAGTGGGATGTTTGGATAGCATGTGGCGGCTCATGCTGGTGGTGGAGAGGTTGTTAATACTTTTCCCCCTGCTCAGGCGAGTCTTGCACACCTTGCAAATCGCCATGGTAACATCCTCAGTGCAGTCTTCAAAGAAAGCCCAGACTTTGGAGCACCTGCCTCCTTGCTGGCGATTTCTGTTTCCTCCTCTTTTGCCTCTCACTCTAACTTCCACGCTTGTGGTGCCTGAAATTGCGCGCCGCCTACCTTGTGGCACAAGGCGAACTCGTGCAGCAGTGGGTTCTTCAACAGACTCATCTGTGCTGCTGCTACGACGGTGATGTTCTCGTTCACAAATAAAATCTGGGTCTCTGTCCACATTGTCCATACCCTCCTCTTCCATCTCCTCAAACTCGTCATATGTCATTGTGGGGGGCCGCCGCCGTGGAGTAGAGCTCCCCAGAACAACCTCTGCACAGCTCACTCCAACGTCGTCTTCCAGATCTTGTCGGCCGACCTCCTGCAATTGCAACCCCTCCTGCCCAACTTGCTCTGGGATTTGGGTTTCCGAGTCCTCCTCGGACTCGCCTTGTATTTCAGTGCGCGGTGCATTTCCCACAGTTAATGGTTGTGAATCCGGGCACAACATTTCTGGCTGTTCCTCCATTGACCTTTCATAGGTGGAAGTTTGTTGGGCTGGGAATAGCTCCTGCGAATACCCCATTGTGTCCTGAGGTAATTCATAGGACTGGTTATCTGGCAGTTGTGTGCGTGGTGTCGCTGCCGGTTGTGTCAGCTTTGTGCCCACTGGCTCCTTGTAACTGGCTGAGGACTCGGACCTCGTGCGTGACGTGCTGGTGCTGCTTAACCCACTGCTGGACGCTTGAGAGGTCATCCAAGTAATTATCTGGTCCTGTTCTTTTGGATTTGTGAGGGTTGTTGTCCTGGACAACATGGGCGGTATTGAGTGGGTTTTCTTGGGTGCTCCCCTGTGGCCTGTACGTGAACCGTCAGGGGAAACACCTCTTCCCTTGCCCCTTCCTCTTTCACCGGATTTCTTCCTCATTTCACTTATCCTTACAGTACACGCTGACTGGCAGCAGTACAGTGGCAGTACAGAAATGCTATACAGTACCACTATTCCCAGCAGCGACACAGAGCACAATGCTATACAGTGGCGGGTGAGCGGTGTACTACTGTTCCCAGGCCCAGCAGACACAGAGTGGAAGTAAACACAATGCTATATAGTCTGGCTGAGCGGTGTACACAGAGTGGCAGTACACACAATGCTATATAGTCTGGCTAAGCCGTGTACACAGAGTGTCATTAAACACAATGCTATATATAGCGTGGCTGAGCGAGGTGCACAGTGGCAGTACACACAATGCTTTATAGTCAGGCTGAGCCGTGTACACAGAGTGTCAGTAAACAATGGTATATAGTCTGGCTGAGCGGTGTACACAGAGTGTCAGTAAACAACGGTATATAGTCTGGCTGAGCGGTGTACACAGAGTGGCAGTAAACACAATGCTATATATAGCGTGGCTGAGCGAGGTGCACAGTGGCAGTACACACAATGCTATAGAGCCAGGCTAAGCCGTGTACACAGAGTGTCAGAAAACACAATGCTATATATAGCGTGGCTGAGCGAGGTGCACAGTGGCAGTACACACAATGCTATATTAGTCAGGCTAAGCCGTGTACACAGAGTGTCAGAAAACACAATGCTATATATAGTGTGGCTGAGCAAGGTGCACAGTGGCAGTACACACAATGCTATATTAGTCAGGCTAAGCCGTGTACACAGAGTGTCAGAAAACACAATGCTATATATATAGCGTGGCTGAGCGAGGTGCACAGTGGCAGTACACACAATGCTATATATAGCGTGGCTGAGCGAGGTGCACAGTGGCAGTACACACAATGCTATATATAGCGTGGCTGAGCGAGGTGCACAGTGGCAGTACACACAATGCTATATATAGCGTGGCTGAGCGAGGTGCACAGTGGCAGTACACACAATGCTATATATAGCGTGGCTGAGCGAGGTGCACAGTGGCAGTACACACAATGCTATATATAGCGTGGCTGAGCGAGGTGCACAGTGGCAGTACACACAATGCTATATTAGTCAGGCTAAGCCGTGTACACAGAGTGTCAGAAAACACAATGCTATATATATAGCGTGGCTGAGCGAGGTGCACAGTGGCAGTACACACAATGCTATATATAGCGTGGCTGAGCGAGGTGCACAGTGGCAGTACACACAATGCTATATATAGCGTGGCTGAGCGAGGTGCACAGTGGCAGTACACACAATGCTATATATAGCGTGGCTGAGCGAGGTGCACAGTGGCAGTACACACAATGCTATATTAGTCAGGCTAGCCTAAGCCGTGTACACAGAGTGTCAGAAAACACAATGCTATATATATAGCGTGGCTGAGCGAGGTGCACAGTGGCAGTACACACAATGCTATATATAGCGTGGCTGAGCGAGGTGCACAGTGGCAGTACACACAATGCTATATATAGCGTGGCTGAGCGAGGTGCACAGTGGCAGTACACACAATGCTATATATAGCGTGGCTGAGCGAGGTGCACAGTGGCAGTACACACAATGCTATATTAGTCAGGCTAGCCTAAGCCGTGTACACAGAGTGTCAGAAAACACAATGCTATATATATAGCGTGGCTGAGCGAGGTGCACAGTGGCAGTACACACAATGCTATATATAGCGTGGCTGAGCGAGGTGCACAGTGGCAGTACACACAATGCTATATATAGCGTGGCTGAGCGAGGTGCACAGTGGCAGTACACACAATGCTATATATAGCGTGGCTGAGCGAGGTGCACAGTGGCAGTACACACAATGCTATATATAGCGTGGCTGAGCGAGGTGCACAGTGGCAGTACACACAATGCTATATATAGCGTGGCTGAGCAAGGTGCACAGTGGCAGTACACACAATGCTATATATAGCGTGGCTGAGCGAGGTGCACAGTGGCTGTACACACAATGCTATATTAGTCAGGCTAGCCTAAGCCGTGTACACAGAGTGTCAGAAAACACAATGCTATATATATAGCGTGGCTGAGCGAGGTACACAGTGGCAGTAAACAATGCTATATATAGTGTGGCTGAGCGAGCGGTGTACTACTGTTCCCAGCAGCGACACACAATGACTGGGGGGGACCCTGGCTAGCGTGGCTGGAGAGCGAACTACCCTGCCTGCCTACCCAAAGCTAAACCCACAGACAAATGGCGGAGATATGACGTGGTTCGGGTATTTATTTACCCGAACCACGTGACCGTTCGGCCAATCAGAGCGCGTTCGGGCCCGAACCACGTGACCCGTTCGGCCAATCACAGCGCTAGCCGAACGTTCGGGGAACGTTCGGCCATGCGCTCTTAGTTCGGCCATGTGGCCGAACGGTTTGGCCGAGCACCGTCAGGTGTTCGGCCGAACTCGAACATCACCCGAACAGGGTGATGTTCTGCAGAACCCGAACAGTGGCGAACACTGTTCGCCCAACACTAGTGGTGAGTGACTGACTGGTGGTAAGTGTCAACAAAAAATGAATTTTTTTTTTAAGTAGTAGTAGTAGTAGTAGTAGTACTAACAGTGAGTCTCTACAGTACTAACTTGTGTGACAGTGGGTGACAATTACGGTCGGTCACACACGGTCAGACGCAATCAATAGGGTGCACCGGCAAATGACAGTCACAGCAGGTGACAACAAGGGATGTTGGCCTGCGAATGTAACAATTTAGTACAGAAAGGTAATAAATCACACAGTAACTAATGAACTAAATTAAATGGAGGGGTGGGTGGGTGTTAGTAGTAGTGGAAGAGAGACTACCACCTACCTAGTAGTAATATGGTTGTACGCGCAGGTAGTAACTATTAAACGCCTGCTGTACTAAACAGTACACAATATAACTAACTGCCAGACAGTAGGTGACCAATTACAGTCGGTCGGTCACACACGGTCAGACGCAATCAATAGGGTGCGCCGGCAAATGACAGTCACAGCAGGTGACAACAAGGGATGCTGGCCTGTGAATGTAACAATTTACTACAGAAAGGTAATAAATCACACAGTAACTAATGAAAAAACGTAAATGGAGGGGTGGGTGGGTGTTAGTAGTAGTGGAAGAGAGACTACCACCTACCTAGTAGTAATATGGTTGTATGCGCAGGTAGTAACTATTAAACGCCTGCTGTACTAAACAGTACACTATATAACTAACTGCCAGACAGTGGGTGACCAATTACAGTCGGTCGGTCACACATGGTCAGACGCAATCAATAGGGTGTGCCGGCAAATGACAGTCACAGCAGGTGACAACAAGGGATGTTGGCCTGCGAATGTAACAATTTACTACAGAAAGGTAACAAATCACACAGTAACTAATGAAAAAAATTAAATGGAGGGGTGGGTGGGTGTTAATAGTAGTGGAAGAGAGACTACCACCTACCTAGTAGTAGTACGGTTGTACGCGCAGGTAGTAACTATTAAACGCCTGCTGTACTAAACAGTAAACAATATAACTAACTGCCAGACAGTGGGTGACCAATTACAGTCGGTCGGTCACACACGGTCAGACGCAATCAATAGGGTGCGCCGGCAAATGACAGTCACAGCAGGTGACAACAAGGGATGCTGGCCTGTACACAGTCAATGCAGGGGCAAATCCAGGATTTTCAAGGGGGGGGGTTCCTGAAAGCGGCATGTGGGCGTGGCCAAAACATGATGTGGAGCCAAATACTAGCAGTTTCTAGGCTAAATTGCACCCAGGGCGAGGGCGTAAAATGTGCCCCAATGTGGAGACAGGTATAGGTGCCCACAGTATAGGTAGCCAGCCGAGTATAGGTAGCCCATATAGTTGCCCCCAGTATAGGTTAGATAGGTATATGGCTCCAGTATAGGTTAGATAGGTATATGGCTCCAGTATAGGTTAGATAGGTATATACCCCCCAGTATAGATTAGATAGGTATATGTCCCCCAGTATAGGTTAGATAGGTATATGCCCCCCAGTATAGATTAGATAGGTATAGTCCCCTCAGTATAGATTAGACAGGTATATGCCCCCCAGTATAGATTAGATAGGTATATGCCCCCAGTATAGATTAGATAGGTATATGCCCCCAGTATAGATTAGATAGGTATATGCCCCTCAGTATAGCTTAGATAGGTATAAGCCCCTCAGTATAGCTTAGATAGGTATATGCCCCAGTATAGGCTAGATAGGTATATGTCCCCCAGTATAGGTTAGATAGGTATAAGCCCCCCAGTATAGATTAGATAGGTATATGCCCCCCAGTATAGATTAGATAGGTATATGCCCCCCAGTATAGATTAGATAGGTATATGCCCCAGTATAGGCTAGATAGGTATATGTCCCCCAGTATAGGTTAGATAGGTATATGCCCTCCAGTATAGATTAGATAGGTATATGTCCCCCAGTATAGGTTAGATAGGTCTATCCCCCGGTATAGGTTGGATAGGTAGGCGGGGGGGGGGGGGGGAGCGGGGAGAGAGGAGTTTCCACTTACCTGCCTTCATCCTGCACGCAGCTTCTATCTTCTGCTTGTCCCGGCGCGCGTCGCATCGGTAAGAGCTCCCCCTGTGATGACATGTGGTACGTCATCACAGGGGGCGCTGTTACCATAGCGACAGACGCGGGGACAGGAAGTACATGGAAGCCGCGCAGGATCCAGGCACCGTAAGTGTCTTCTCTCCCCGCAGCTCTGCCTCACGCCCGCCGCCAGCAGCAACCGACCCGAGGCCCCCCGCAGGCCGCAGCGCCGCACACATATCCTTCTGGTCGTGGGGGGGGGGGGGGGTACCAGACACCCGGAATACCCCCTTCGGTGCGCCAGTGCAATCAGTAACTAACTAGTATTACCTAACAGTACTGAAGCTATAAACTAACAGACTACAGCAAACAGCAGCAGTACAATTTAACTAAACTACTATAGTACACAACTAACTAGAATCCCTAACCTACCTAAGCTAGTAGTAGGCTCAGGCTGCCCTAGGCTAGCAGGCCTAGCCTGCACACAGACTAATACTAGCCTAGCACAGTATTCAGTACACACTAGCTGACTACAAACAATCAAATTACTATCTATCTATATAACAGTACAATCAATGTGTTTAGGAGGTGTTTACGAAGCAAAATGCTAGGTTTAGCACAGAATACACTTGATCAGACACGCAGCACAGCACTGGAGATGCTCTCAGTACCAGCTCAGTCACACAAGTGCGTAGCTCTGCAAAATGGCCGCCGCCTTATATAGAGGAGGGGAGGGCCAGGCTCCCCTCCTCTGATTGGTTGCTAGCGTTGCCAGGGACTTGGCTGGAGGAATTCTGATTGGCCCGCGTCAATCCCGAATACCGAAGCCGAACCCAACGCGTCATCCGGCCGAATTCAAATGCGCCCATTCGTCCGCCTTTGGCTTCGGGTCCGGCGCATTCGGCTTCGGGAACGCTGAAATTTACCCGAATAATTTGGGTAAATTCGCATTCGGGAGTCCTGGAGAGCAAGCCTGATAATGACAAGTGAATAATGGAGAGAATCGCATTTATTATTTATGTGTAGAGCAAAATATGCTTTTGATATTAAATATGCTATACCTCCGGCTTATTATAAGAACCAATGTCCAAAGTGTTCAGAACAGAATGCTGGTTTATTTCATTGCATATGGACTTTCCCCAAAATTAATAAATTCTGGTCGGAGGTGATCTCTTTATTGAAAACCATCTGCAAAAAATCAATCTCACAACAACCATTGCTCCTTCTGTTTAACTATGTGGACACATCCCAACAAGGTCTCCTCACTACCTCAATACCAGACATTGTGCATCTCATTATAATGGCTGCCAGAAAATCTATATTCAATAGATGGATATATCCAACTCCCCCCTCCCTAGAAGACGTCTATGATGAACTTTAATATCTGATGAAACTAAAGAGGCTAGATGCCACTTTGAACATATCTTAAGGTACAAAACGCTTCTTCAAGATGTGGAAACCGTATATCTTGCATACTATTCCTCAACAGGACGTCAACAACTTCATGGAACCTTTCAAATACTCAGAGTGGTATGCCTACAACCAGCTACTGGGAACACTTGGAGCTCTGGAAATTGTCCCTGAACGTAATCATACTTGAAATCCATACTTCTGCCAAACTTATGTTGAACTTTTCATCCAATGGAGCCACAACTTCTTGTCACATGAAGGGGGGACCTGGTATTCCTATGACTGACCACCGAAAATTTTAATGTCAGTTTGGACCTGGGAGAGAGCAAAGAGAGAATGAAGGGGGGGAGGGAAAGAGGGAGTTTTTTTGTAGTTTTAGGGGGGAGGGGAGGTCGAAGTAGTTTGTCAGAATAAAACTGCAACATAATCCCTGACATATTTGTCTCATTGTGCAAGAGAAGGCTTATAAACCTTCGTTTACTCAGGTTAGAAGGACTTGGACCTATGAAACCTTTGCAATACTCCTTCCTTTTTTAGGAATGCTATGACTTTATACTTATGCCCAGGGCTCATACTCATTTACACCATGAACCTCACTAGAATTTAAAATTCCTTCATAATGCACTTCTTGTATTTGCAATTTTTTTGTACTTGCTCTTGACATCTCAATTGTACCTTTGTATAATTACCTTCTGATATATGAAAATAAAAAAAATAAAAAAACAAGAGATTCATCCCCATCTGCAAACCTTAAACGGTTAAAGAGTTAAAACAACTACGTGATGAAAAAATAGGATTTTATCTAAGGGGACAATGGGAGGGGTAGGGTGTCAAATTTCTTGTTAAAATCTTTAACTTGTGTGTGCATCGTGCTGTTAAAAATGAGATTGCTGGCCATTGCACCATGTGTTCACGGCACATTGATTTCATGCATTGTGCACATGGCAAGCCTTCTAAGCAGTATGTGATAAGGAAGTGGAACAAGCAGAGACCAAACAGTGCTCCCTGTGTATATAAGTACAATAGGTGAGAGATACACACAGATTCATAGGCCTCGATTCACCAAGCGGTGATAACTCAGTTATCACGCCTAAAGGACTTTAGGCGTGATGACCTTTTCACCACTGAGTTATCACCGCTTTTTCCTGCTCTTCGCGCGAAGTTACCGCGCGAACGCGCGTTCGCGCGTACGCGCGTGAGAGCGCGCGCAAAGTCCCATAGGGTTTAATGGGAGCTTCGCGCGAAGCGTCGGGTGCTGCGCGCGCTCTTACGCGCCTACGCGCGAACGCGCGTACGCGCGGTAACTTCGCGCGAAGCCCTTCTTATCATGCCTAAACTGAGTTTAGGCGTGATAAGGGCCTTTTCACCACGGTGCTAACACTTTGCACCGCTTGGTGAATCGAGCCCGATAAGTTTAAGCACCAACTGCGTTAGCACCGCAGTGCACAGCTGATCAAAAGTTTTACGCTAGCAAAGACTGGTGCACTTCATATAAAGTTTAACCACTTGAGGACCTAGGGCTTTCTACCCCTTAAGGACCGGCCACTTTTTTTCCATTCAGACCACTGCAGCTTTCACGGTTTATTGCTCGCTCATACAACCTACCACCTAAATGAATTTTGGCTCCTTTTCTTGTCACTAATAAAGCTTTCTTTTGATGCTATTTGATTGCTCCTGCGATTTTTACTTTTTATTATATTCATCAAAAAAGACATGAATTTTGGCAAAAAAATGATTTTTTTAACTTTCTGTGCTGACATTTTTCAAATAAAGTAAAATTTCTGTATACATGCAGCGCGAAAAATGTGGACAAACATGTTTTTGATAAAAAAAAACCCATTCAGTGTATATTTATTGGTTTGGGTAAAAGTTATAGCGTTTACAAACTATGGTGCCAAAAGTGAATTTTCCCATTTTCAAGCATCTCTGACTTTTCTGACCCCCTGTCATGTTTCATGAGGGGCTAGAATTCCAGGATAGTATAAATACCCCCCAAATGACCCCATTTTGGAAAGAAGACATCCCAAAGTATTCACTGAGAGGCATAGTGAGTTCATAGAAGATATTATTTTTTGTCACAAGTAAGCGGAAAATGACACTTTGTGAGGAAAAAAAAAAAAAAAAAAAAGTTTCCATTTCTTCTAACTTGCGACAAAAAAAAATGAAATCTGCCACGGACTCACCATGCCCCTCTCTGAATACCTTGAAGGGTCTACTTTCCAAAATGGGATCATTTGTGGGGTGTGTTTACTGTCCTGACATTTTGGGGGGTGCTAAATTGTAATCACCCCTGTAAAGCCTAAAGGTGCTCATTGGACTTTGGACCCCTTAGCGCAGTTAGGCTGCAAAAAAGTGCCACACATGTGGTATTGCCGTACTCAGGAGAAGTAGTATAATGTGTTTTGGGGTGTATTTTTACACATACCCATGCTGGGTGGGAGAAATATCTCTGTAAATGACAATTTGTTAATTTTTATAACACACAATTGTCCATTTACAGAGATCTTTCTCCCACTCAGCATGGGTATGTGTAAAAATACACCACAAAACACATTATACTACTTCTCCTGAGTACGGCGATACCACATGTGTGGCACTTTTTTGCACCCTAACTGCGCTAAAGGGCCCAAAGTCCAATGAGTACCTTTAGGATTTCACAGGTCATTTTGAGAAATTTCGTTTCAAGACTACTCCTCACGGTTTAGGGCCCCTAAAATGCCAGGGCAGTATAGGAACCCCACAAATGACCCCATTTTAGAAAGAAGACACCCCAAGGTATTCCGTTAGTAGTATGGCGAGTTCATAGAAGATTTTATTTTTTGTCACAAGTTAGCGGAAAATGACACTTTGTGAAAAAACACAATTAAAATCAATTTCCGCTAACTTTTGACAAAAAATAAAATCTTCTATGAACTCACCATACTCCTAACGGAATACCTTGGGGTGTCTTCTTTCTAAAATGGGGTCATTTGTGGGGTTCCTATACTGCCCTGGCATTTTAGGGGCCCTAAACCGTGAGGAGTAGTCTTGAAACGAAATTTCTCAAAATGACCTGTGAAATCCTAAAGGTACTCATTGGACTTTGGGCCCTTTAGCGCAGTTAGGGTGCAAAAAAGTGCCACACATGTGGTATCGCCATACTCGGGAGAAGTAGTACAATGTGTTTTGGGGTGTATTTTTACACATACCCATGCTGGGTGGGAGAAATACCTCTGTAAATGGACAATTGTGTGTAAAAAAATCAAAAGATTGTCATTTACAGAGGTATTTCTCCCACCCAGCATGGGTATGTGTAAAAATACACCCCAAAACACATTGTACTACTTCTCCCGAGTACGGCGATACCACATGTGTGGCACTTTTTTGCACCCTAACTGCACTAAGGGGCCCAAAGTCCAATGAGTACCTTTAGGATTTCACAGGTCATTTTTGTTTCAAGACTACTCCTCACGGTTTAGGGCCCCTAAAATGCCAGGGCAGTATAGGAACCCCACTAATGACCCCATTTTAGAAAGAAGACACCCCAAGGTATTCCGTTAGGAGTATGGTGAGTTCATAGAAGTTTTTATTTTTTTGTCACAAGTTAGCGGAAATTGATTTTAATAGTTTTTTTTCACAAAGTGTCATTTTCCGCTAACTTGTGACAAAAAATAAAATCTTCTATGAACTCACCATACTCCGTACAGAATACCTTTGGGTGTCTTCTTTCTAGAATGGGGTCATTTGTGGGGTTCCTATACTGCCCTGGCATTTTAGGGGCCCTAAACCGTGAGGAGTAGTCTTGAAACCAAATGTCGCAAAATGACCTGTGAAATCCTAAAGGTACTCATTGGACTTTGGGCCCCTTAGCGTACTTAGGGTGTAAAAAAGTGCCACACATGTGGTACCGCTGTACTCAGGAGAAGTAGTATAATGCGTTTTGGGGTGTATTTTTACACATACCCATGCTAAGTGGGAGAAATATCTCTGTAAATGACAATTGTTTGATTTTTTTACACACAATTGTCCATTTACATAGAAATTTCTCCCACCCAGCATGGGTATGTGTAAAAATACACCCCAAAACACATTATACTACTTTTCCTGAGTACGGCGGTACCACATGTGTGACACTTTTTTGCAGCCTAGGTGCGCTAAGGGGCCCAACGTCCTATTCACAGGTCATTTTGAAGCATTTGTTTTCTAGACTACTCCTCGCGGTTTAGGGCCCCTAAAATGCCAGGGCAGTATAGGAACCCCACAAGTGACCCCATTTTAGAAAGAAGACACCCCAAGGTATTCCGTTAGGTGTATGGCGAGTTCATAGAAGATTTTATTTTTTGTCACAAGTTAGTGAAAAATGACACTTTGTGAAAAAAAAACAATAAAAATTAATTTCCGCTAACTTTTGACAAAAAATTAAATCTTCTATGAACTCGTCATACACCTAACATAATACCTTGGGGTGTCTTTTTTTTCTAAAATGGGGTCACTTGTGGGGTTCCTATACCGCCCTGGCATTTTACAGGCCCAAAACCGTGAGTAGTCTGGAAACCAAATGTCTCAAAATGACTGTTCAGGGGTATAAGCATCTGCAAATTTTGATGACAGGTGGTCTATGAGGGGGCGAATTTTGTGGAACCGGTCATAAGCAGGGTGGCCTTTTAGATGACAGGTTGTATTGGGCCTGATCTGATGGATAGGAGTGCTAGGGGGGTGACAGGAGGTGATTGATGGGTGTCTCAGGGGGTGGTTAGAGGGGAAAATAGATGCAATCCATGCACTGGGGAGGTGATCGGAAGGGGGTCTGAGGGTTTGGCCGAGTGATCAGGAGCCCACACGGGGCAAATTGGGGCCTGATCTGATGGGTAGGTGTGCTAGGGGGTGACAGGAGGTGATTGATGGGTGTCTCAAGGTGTGATTAGAGGGGGGAATGGATGCAAGCAATGCACTGGCGAGGTGATCAGGGCTGGGGTCTGAGGGCATTCTGAGGGTGTGGGCGGGTGATTGAGTGCCCTAGGGGCAGATAGGGGTCTAATCTGATAGGTAGCAGTGACAGGGGGTGATTGATGGGTAATTAGTGGGTGTTTAGGGTAGAGAATAGATGGAAACACTGCGCTTGGGTGGTGATCTGATGTCGGATCTGCGGGCGATCTATTGGTGTGGGTGGGTGATCAGTTTGCCCGCAAGGGGCAGGTTAGGGGCTGATTGATGGGTGGCAGTGACAGCGGGTGATTGATGGGTGGCAGTGACAGGGGGTGATTGATGGGTGGCAGTGACAGGGGGTGATTGATGGGTGATTGATAGGTGATTGACAGGTAATCAGTGGGTTATTACAGGGGAGAACAGATGTAAATATTGCACTGGCGAATTGATAAGGGGGGGTCTGAGGGCAATCTGAGCGTGTAGGCGGTCGATTGGGTGCCCGCAAGGGGCAGATTAGGGTCTGATCTGATAGGTAACAGTGACAGGTGGTGATAGGGAGTGATTGATGGGTGATTGATGGGTAATTAGTGGGTGTTTAGAGGAGAGAATAGATGGAAACACTGCGCTTGGGTGGTGATCTGATGTCGGATCTGCGGGCGATCTATTGGTGTGGGTGGGTGATCAGATTGCCCGCAAGGGGCAGGTTAGGGGCTGATTGTTGGGTGGCAGTGACAGGGGGTGATTGATGGGTGATAGGTGATTGGCAGGTGATTGACAGGTGATCAGTGGGTTATTACAGGGAAGGACAGATGTAATTAATGCACTGGCGAATTGATAAGGGGGGGGGGGTCTGAGGGCAATCTGAGCGTGTGGGCGGGTGATTGGGTGCCCGCAAGGGGCAGATTAGGGTCTGATCTGATAGGTAACAGTGACAGGTGGTGATAGGGGGTGATTGATGGGTAATTAGTGGGTGTTTAGAGAAGATAACAGATGTAAACGATACATTTGGGAGGTAATCTGACGGCGGGTTTGCGGGCGATCTAATGGTGTGGGTGGGTGATCAGATTGCCCGCAAGGGGCAGGTTAGGGGCTGATTGATGGGTGGCAGTGACAGGGGGTGGCAGGGGGTGATTGATGGGTGATAGGTGATTGGCAGGTGATTGACAGGTGATCAGTGGGTTATTACAGGGAAGAACAGATGTAATTAATGCACTGGTGAATTGATAAGGGGGGGGTCAGAGGGCAATCTGAGCGTGTGGGCGGGTGATTGGGTGCCCGCAAGGGGCAGATTAGGGTCTGATCTGATAGGTAACAGTGACAGGTGGTGATAGGGGGTGATTGATGGGTAATTAGTGGGTGTTTAGAGAAGATAACAGATGTAAACGATACATTTGGGAGGTAATCTGACGGCGGGTTTGCGGGCGATCTAATGGTGTGGGTGGGTGATCAGATTGCCCGCAAGGGGCAGGTTAGGGGCTGATTGATGGGTGGCAGTGACAGGGGGTGACAGGGGGTGATTGATGGGTGATAGGTGATTGGCAGGTGATTGACAGGTGATCAGTGGGTTATTACAGGGAAGAACAGATGTAATTAATGCACTGGTGAATTGATAAGGGGGGGTCAGAGGGCAATCTGAGCGTGTGGGCGGGTGATTGGGTGCCCGCAAGGGGCAGATTAGGGTCTGATCTGATAGGTAAAAGTGACAAGTGGTGATAGGGGGTGATTGATGGGTGATTGATGGGTAATTAGTGGGTGTTTAGAGGAGAGAATAGATGTAAACAATGGATTTGGGAGGTGATCTGATGTCGGATCTGTGGGCGATCTATTGGTGTGGGGGGGTGATCAGATTGCCCGCAAGGGGCAGGTTAGGGGCTGATTGATGGGTGGCAGTGACAGGGGGTGATTGACGGGTGATTGATGGGTGATTGACGGGTGATTGACAGGTGATTGACAGGTGATTGACAGGTGATCAGGGGGATAGATGCATACAGTAAACAGGGGGGGGTGGTCTGGGGGGGGGGTCTGGGGAGAATCTGAGGGGTGGGGGGTGATCAGGAGGGGGCAGGGAGCAGGGGGGGGGGATAAAAAAAAAAATAGCGTTGACAGATAGTGACAGGGAGTGATTGATGGGTGATTAGGGGGGTGATTGGGTGCAAACAGGGGTCTGGGGGGTGGGCAGGGGGGGGTCTGATGGGTGCTGTGGGCGATCTGGGGCAGGGGGGGGAGAAATCAGTGTGTTTGGGTGCAGACTAGGGTGGCTGCAGCCTGCCCTGGTGGTCCCTCGGACACTGGGACCACCAGGGCAGGAGGCAGCCTGTATAATACACTTTGTAAACATTACAAAGTGTATTATACACTTTGTATGCGGCGATCGCGGGGTTAACATCCCGCCGGCGCTTCCGTATAGCCGGCGGGATGTTGCGGCGAGCGAGCGGTGACAGGCGCCGGCGGAGGATCGCGTCACGGATGACGCGATCGCTCCGCCCATGCCCTTAAATGGACCGCCGCCTCTGTGGGTGAGGCCGTCCTGCAGGGCTCCACTTCCCCGCCGCCCCTGTGTAGTGGGCGGTCGGGAAGTGGTTAATGGCGCTGCTTTGCGTGCGGGACTTTGCAAGCGATCTAAACTTATCTAAACTTAGCATGCCTAAACTTATCACACCTAAACTTAGCATGCCTAAACTTATCACACCTAAACTGGCTTTTCACCAGAGTGGTGCAATGGTTATCATGCCTAGGGCTTGATTCACAAAGCGGTGCTAACCCAGTTAGAGACTTTAGGCATGATAACCATTGCACCACTCTGGTGAAAAGCCAGTTTAGGTGTAATAAGTTTAGGCATGATGGGCTCGATTTACCAAGCGGTGCAAAGTGTTAGCACCGTGGTGAAAAGGCCCTCTTCACGCCTAAAGTCACTTTAGGCATGATAAGAAGGGCTTCGCGCGAAGTTTCCGCGCGTAAAGTTTTGCGCGCGCTCCCGCGTGCGTGCGCGCGAAGCGCCCCTCACTTCGCGCGATGCGCCCATTAAACCCTATGGGACTTTGCGCGCGCGCCTGTGCGGGTGCGCGCGCAAAACTTTGCGCGCGATAACTTCGCGCGAAGTGCAGCCAAAAATGGTGCTAACTCAGTGGTGAAGAGGTCATCACGCCTAAAGTCCTTTAGGCGTGATAACTGGGTTAGCACCGCTTGGTGAATCGAGCCCGATAAGTTTAGGTGTGATAAGTTTAGGCATGCTAAGTTTAGATAAGTTTAGATCGCTTGCAAAGTCCCGCACGCAAAGCAGCGCCATTAAACTCTATGCGAAGTGCACCAGACTTTGCTAGCGCAAAACTTTTGATCAGCTGTGCACTGCGGTGCTAACGCAGTTGGTGCTTAAACATATCATGCCTAAACTTATCACACCTAAACTTATCATGCCTAAACTTATCACACCTAAACTTATCACACCTAAACTTATCATGCCTAAACTGAGTTTAGGCGTGATAAAGGGCTTTTCACCAGGGTGCTAACTGTTAGCACCGCTTTGTGAATCAGGCCCAAGGAGTCAGCATTTGTGCATTTTGCCAGTCATCTGGGTACAGAAGTCATAGTCAAACGCAGGGGGGGGGATTACAGCTGCCCAGAATCCCCCCTCAGACCAGGGCCGAAACAGTGTCCAGGGACAGGCACAAGTTGAGACACCAGGATATCTGCAGGCATCCTGTAGCTCACAGCACTGCCCACTTTCCCTGCTACAGTTGACTTTGGATGGAGCAGCAGCGTGTGTTCAGAGCATGGAGCAGCAGTGTGTGTGCAGAGCATGGAGCAACAGTGTGTGTACAGAGCATGGAGCAGTAGTGTGTGTACCGGGGAATGGAGCAGCAGCATGTGTACAGAGCATGGAGCAGCAGCATGTGTACAGAGCATGGAGCAGCAGCATGTGTATAAAGCATGGAGCAGCATCATGTGTACAGAGCATGGAACAGCAGTGTATGTACAGAGCATAGATCAGCAGCATGTGTACAGAGCATGGAACAGCAGTGTGTGTACAGAGCATAGAGCAGCAGCATGTGTACAGAGCATGGAACAGCAGTGTGTGTACAGAGCATGGAGCAGCAGCATGTGTACAGAGCATGGAACAGCAGTGTGTGTACAGAGCATAGAGCAGCAGCATGTGTACAGAGCATGGAACAGCAGTGTGTGTACAGAGCATAGAGCAGCAGCATGTGTACAGAGCATGGAACAGCAGTGTGTGTACAGAGCATGGAGCAACAGCGTGTGTACAGAGCATGGAGAAGCAGTGTATGTACAGAGCATGGAGCAGCTCCGGGGAACTTAACAGAGTCAGGTATGAGCACAGCCCTGTGCCCTGCTGGGAGAAAGCTTCACTTTCCCCTTCATTGGCAATGTCAGCTGTCCTCATTATTATCTGTATCCAAACTGCTCCTGATCGATCTCGTTGTTGATCGGGAGCTGATTGGACATTTAGGAAATAACTGTCAGATCCTGTCAGTTGGACGGGAGATTGCATTATGTGTACCCAGCATGATGTCCTACCATATTATTATACTGTATAGTGTGTGGCTGAGGGAGACCTTCAGGAAACCCCCCCTTGAAAATCCTGGGTTTGCCCCTGCAGAAGTCATCTGGTGTCAGCACAGCAGGAACAGCACTGCAAGTGGATCGGCATCTCCAGAGGTCCGTGAGATTGAAAGGCTAGAAAAATGCCTGCAGAGTAAAACGATTGTGATTGTTGTCATCCTATTGAGCTAGAAATCACAATGATCTGCTGGCCACAGATCTGTCACACACTTAATAACAATATTGATGACACAGGCCCATAAGCAATTCACTTTTGAAGTTATTGGAGTTTTCTCCTGGGTGATAATTTCACTCCTTGTTATGGAAATGTTTTTTTTAAAACCACAAGAAAGTGAGAAAATACGCAAAATAATAATAATTTTGATAGTACTTTATTGCCAAGTTTTAGGTACTTGTACAATTGTAAAAAGCTTAAAAAATATTTTAAAGAGAATATGAAGATTATTTCCTAGGAGATAACTCAGGAGAAAAAGTTAATTGCATATGGGCCACATTGTGTAACAAACTCACCTAGCCAGTGTTCTGGCAGCGAACAGCCGGCTTCCTCCTTAGGTGGACGCGAAATCCTCTTTGAACATGCACATGTACATGCTTTTGAAACTGCCTGGCTACTCTTTTCTCTGTGCCCAGCTTAGTATGGTTCTGGTGGGACGTCTGCCTTCCCAGACTCTGTCCCTGTATCTTACAGGCCTGTGCTCAGACAACGCATTAGTCACTCCTTGGCTGTGCAGGTAAGCACCACATACGGTAATAACTGCAGAGGAAATAAGGACTGAAGGCAGGCAGGAAATATTTTAGACCTTACAGTGTGTGTCAGTAGCTACCCAGAGATACTATATACTGTTATAACAGCATTCTACACAATCAGTAGTTTTTCATAGCAGGAACTGTAATTACAACAATGGCCACACTGTGTCAGTAGTTTCAAAGACAAAGCAAGTAGTGTAGTTACAAGATGGCTACATGGGCCACAATTCACAAAGGGTTGTTTGGTAAAATAATTTAGGTTGGTAAAATACCGCATTCAACATTTTATACTTTTTTTCCAAATTCACTAATATTTCCCACATGCAGTAGAAGTTTGGTAATATACCTAAAAACATGCTTAAATTCACTAAGCCCTGCTCAGTAAGTCTCACCAGCTGTGTAGCAGGTCAGGAGGGAGAGTCTTCCCACAAGTGTCTGCATAAGCTGTTGCTTTTTCTGTCCAGTTCATTCCCGTTATCCTTATAGATGTGCATACATGCTAACTAGAGGGAGCTCTTCTGTGTATCAGTATATAGACTTGCACATCTATAGGGATTTCAGAAAAGCCTTTTTAAATGTCCAATTTTATGATTTGTCATTCTGAAGTCCCGCCCGCCAGTGCATCGGATCAAATGGGGTGAGAAGCAGGGCTGTGTAGCTCTCCGCATTGGCTATCTGTCTCTTCCTATTGGTTGTCTGCTACATCTGTCAACTTTTACCACATGGAGATTGTACATTTCCGGCTGGTCAGAGCTAGAGATAAATGCCGAGCACGTTTACTCGATTTACCAAATGCTTTAATCTTTGTGAATTGCAATTGCAAGCATCAAGTCAAGTCAATACATAATGTATTTATGTGTTAAATAGCAGCACGTCAGAGCCAGATTTACCATAAGGCAATGTAGACACGTGCCTACAGGTGCCTGATGATAGAAAGGCAGCTCACTCCCCTCTCTCACTCTTTACCTATGCACAGTCCTAATGATAGTGTAAATGAGCGGTTACTCACCCACTGAGGAGATCTCTATTCAGTCAGGCTCTTCTAGCTACTCAATACTCAGTTTCCTCTACCTACTAAATACTTGGGGGCACCCCTAGCTTCTTAATATTAAGGCTACCTTATACTAAGGGGCACCTAAAGCTACCTAAGATGGACAAGGGAAGTAAGGGAGAAGTGACAGCTGGGAAATCCAGCACACTTGTCCTGGGGTTTAGTGGGGGTTTGTAGGTTCATGGAGGGCGAAGTCTAGGTAGGGTGCCAGCACATCTGCGCCTATAGGCTCCTGTGAGGTAAATCCGGGCCCCCAGCACATGCTAAATCTTGCTTTGCTCTCATACGTGCATATGCAGGGCCGAATTAACCAAAAGGCAACTAAGGTAACTGTCACATCTTGTGAGACCCTCCAGCAATAAGAGGGCCCACCATGAGCCTTATTGGAGATCCATGGTGAACCCTCTAAAATGCAAAAGTGGCGAGTGGAGTCTGCAGCGAGGTAACACTCATCATGTGACCTGCCAACAAAAAAATGGGGAATTATGCAAGGAGAGATGCCGCTGTAAGCATAGAAACTGGGACTGAGAAGGCTGAAGAAAAGATGCATCACTGCAGTTTCCTCTCCAGTATGCTCTGCGTGCCACAAGAGGGGACACCTCTGGCCGCCGTATACTGAGCTGGTTACGTAATACTGGAAAGCTACTTCTGGTTGCCTAATACTGACAGGACACCTCTCACCTCTGGCTACCTAATACTGTGGGCCACACTTGGTTATCTAATACTGGGGACTATTTCTGGCTACCTAATACTGGGGGATACATCTGGATACCTAATACTGGAGCTGGAGACATCTCTGGATACCTAATAATGGGGGCACATTTGGATACAGAATACTGGGGTACACATATGGCTAATACTGGAGGTGCCATTGGCTACTTGGTATTGGGGACTCTTCTCACTCCCTAATATTAGGGATATTAGGGGCAGCTCTGGCTACTCAATATTATTGGGGGGCACATATGTCTACCTAATACTATTTAGGTACACATCTGGCTACGGCTACCTAATACTATTTGGGTACACATCTGGCTACCTAATACTGCTGAATCGGGGGGGGGGGGGGGGTCACAGGACTGCCTAATATTGCTAAATGGGGGCACATATACACACAGAGTGGATGCACTGTATTATTTTTAGACTAATATTTTTTACACAGGTAAACAACTATGCAACCACAAAAAAAGGCCCATGCATTTAAGGGAAGGTCCAAGGAACAAAAAAAAGATCCTTTTACCTTGGGCTTCCTCCAGCCCCTGGCAGCCAATCTATGCCCTCACCGCTGCTCCGTTGGCTCCTGGGCCCCTCCGGGGCAGATGCCGACCTCGCTCATTGAGTCACACTGACGTCATCCAGGCTGTTCTGCGCAGGCACAGAACTACTTGCGCCTGTGCAATACAGTCCGGATGACGTCAGTGCGACTCTGAGAGCCGCTCGCGCAGGCACAGTCGGCATCTTGCGCCAGTGGGGACCCCGGACCATCAGCGTGGAGCAGAGCTGCGGCATAGGCACAGGACGGCTGGCAGAGGCTGGAGGAAGCCCGAGGTAAGTGGATTTTTTTTATTTTTAATGTCCTCGGATGTGTCCTTTAAAGAGGAGCTGTTAGGTATAGGGTCTCAGAGAAAAAAAACACATATATCAGTAACTAAATATTGGCTGTACTTACATTACATATGCATTTCACTGTCCACATTTGGATTTCACAGAATTTTTATATAGTATTTGCAGTGAATGATGCGCCTGACAGCTCATGGCAGGTTCCATGTTTGTCTGTCTTGTATGAAGCCAATTGTGATGTAATGTCCTCCCTTACCCTGCTTCCTGATGATTCGACTCACAAAAAAGATCAGGATCGAAGATCCTAATGGTTCATGATCCGGACAACACTACTGTGCAGTGAATATTAATTAGCCATGTGGCTAGGAACAATTGCGGACTCCTGCAGTATACTCTAACGGAGCATGTGCCCTGTGAACAGCACATTGATTTTTCAGTGCTGTGAGTTGGGCTGCTGCTGTAACATGAGCCTGTAACTTCTCGCTGTGAAAGCAGCCTTAGGGCGGGATAGGGAAATGAAGGGGAGGACCAAGGGAGTGCAGTGGGGAGAAGAAGCAGTCCCAGAATGCTTTGCAGTATCTGTTATGCGGCCTGCCGGCCTCCTTAGGAGCTTGGATATAAAGAGCCTTGCTGTTCAGCAAACATCAAAGTAAGAGAGATTTTTAACTTCAGTATTGCCTTTTTGGCTTCCTTCTAAACTGTTTAACACAGGAGAATAGAGGTTTAAATTAGCTTTTGCAGCCTGACAGTTACTCTTTAAGGCTACAGAAATTAGGCATCAAAATTGACACAGTAATCCATGTGTAAAAGCAGGTGCCACAGCATAAAACTTGTACTCATGAATCAACCCTATACAGTAGCAGTAAAAAGTATGTGAACCCTTTGGAATTCTATAGATTTCTGCACAAATTGGTCATCAAATGTGATCTGATCTTCATCTAAGTCACAACAATAGACAATCACAGTCTGCTTAAACTAATACCACACAAATACTGTATATTCTGTCATATAAGACTACTTTTTAACAGGTGCTGAAACTTCCGAGGTGGACTGGAGAATCTGCGGTTGCTGCATACGGTGTGGGCGGAGCACAAAAATGTCCGCGGCCACATTCCCGCAGTATGCAGCGACCGTATGAAGGCAGCAAGGGTGGTGCTATACTAGTAGTCTTGGAGACAGGGATAGCTTACCAATCCAAGCAGGCTTTGTATACAACAACCAGCCAATTGCTTATACAGTATAGCACCAGTACATACAGTACACAGTATACAAATGTCCAACAGTCAAGAGGGGTAGTCTTATATGGCGAGTATATCACAAAATTTAAATTTAAACTGAAAAAGTTGGGGGTCGTCTTATATACCCAGTCGTCTTATATGTCCAGTCATCTTATACACCGGAATATACGGTAAGTAAATGTTTCCATGTTTTTATTGAACACACCATTTAAACATTCACAGTGCAGGTGGATAAAGTATGTGAACCCCTAGACTAATGACATCTCCAAGAGCTAATTGGACTGAGGTGTCAGCCAGCTGGTGTCCAATCGATGAGATGAGATTGGAGGTGTTTATAACAGCTGTCCTGCCCTATAAAAAACACACACCAGTTTTGGGTTTGCTTTTCCCAAGAAGCATTGCCTGATGTGAATGATGCCTCTCACAAAAGAGCTCTCAGAAGACCTATGATTAAGAATTTTGACTTGCATAAAGGTGGAAAGGGTTATAAAAGTAACTCCAAAAGCCTTGCAGTTCATCAGTCCACAGTAAGACAAATTATCTATAAATGGAGAAAGTTCAGCACTGCTGGTACTCTCCCTAGGAGTGGCTTTCCTGTAAAGATGACTGTAAGAGCAAAGCGCAGAATGCTCAGTGAGGTGAAGAAGAACCCTAGAGTGTCAGCTACAGACTTACAAAAGTCTCTGGCATCTGCTAACATCCCTGTTAGCAAATCTATGATACGTAAAACACTAAACAAGTATGGAGTTCATGGGAGGATACCACAGAGTAAGCCACTTCTGTCCAAAAAAAAAAACATTGCTGCACGTTTAAAGTTTGCAAAAGAGTACCTGGATGTTCCACAGCAGTACTGGCAAAAGTTGAGTTGTTTGGAAGAAACATGCAACACTACAGTGGGTTGCAAAAGTATTCGGCCCCCTTGAAGTTTTCCACATTTTGTCACATTACTGCCACAAACATGCATCAATTTTATTGGAATTCCACGTGAAAGACCAATACAAAGTGGTGTACATGTGAGAAGTGGATCGAAAATCATACATCATTCCAAACATTTTTTACAAATAAATAACTGCAAAGTGGGGTGTGCATAATTATTCGGCCCCCTGAGTCAATACTTTGTAGAACCACCTTTTGCTGCAATTACAGCTGCCAGTCTTTTTAGGGTATGTCTCTACAAGCTTTGCACATCTAGAGACTGAAATCCTTGCCCATTCTTCTTTGCAAAACAGCTCCAGCTCAGTCAGATTAGATGGACAGCGTTTGTGAACAGCAGTTTTCAGATCTTGCCACAGATTCTCGATTGGATTTAGATCTGGACTTTGACTGGGCCATTCTAACACATAGATATGTTTTGTTTTAAACCATTCCATTGTTTCCCTGGCTTTATGTTTAGGGTCATTGTCCTGCTGGAAGGTGAACCACCTCCGCCGCAGTCTCAAGTCTTTTGCAGTCTCCAAGATGTTTTCTTCCAAGTTTGCCCTGTATTTGGCTCCATCCATCTTCCCATCAACTCTGACCAGCTTCCCTGTCCCTGCTGAAGAGATGCACCCCCCGAGCATGAAGCTGCCACCACCATATTTGACAGTGGGGATGGTGTGTTCAGAGTGATGTGCAGTGCTAGTTTTCTGCCACACATAGCGTTTTGCATTTTGGCCAAAAAGTTCCATTTTGGTCTCATCTGACCAGAGCACCTTCTTCCACATGGTTGCTGTGTCCCCCACATGGCTTGTGGCAAACTGCAAACGGGACTTCTTATGCTTTCTGTTAACAATGCCTTTCTTCTTGCCACTCTTCCATAAAGGCCAACTTTGTACAGTGCATGACTAATAGTTGTCCTATGGACAGAGTCTCCCACCTGAGCTGTAGATCTCTGCAGCTCGTCCAGAGTCACCATGGGCCTTTTGAGTGCATTTCTGATCAGCGCTCTCCTTGTTCGGCCTGTGAGTTTAGGTGGATGGCCTTGTCTTGGTAGGTGTACAGTTGTGCCATACTCCTTCCATTTCTGAATGATCGCTTGAACAGTGCTCCGTGGGATGTTCAAGGCTTTGGAAATCTTTTTGTAGCCTAAGCCTGTTTTAAATTTCTCAATAACTTGATCCCTGACCTGTCTTGTGTGTTCTTTGGACTTCACGGTGTTGTTGCTCCCAATATTCTCTTAGACAACCTCTGAGGCCCTCACAGAGCAGCTGTATTTGTACTGACATTAGATTACACACAGGTGCACTCTATTTAGTCATTAGCACTCATCAGGCAATATGTATAGGCAACTGACTGCACTCAGATCAAATGGGGCCGAATAATTATGCACACACCACTTTGCAGTTATTTATTTGTAAAAAATGTTTGGAATCATGTATGATTTTTGTTCCACTTCTCATGTGTACACCACTTTGTGTTGGTCTTTCATGTGGAATTCCAATAAAATTGATTCATGTTTGTGGCAGTAATATGACAAAATGTGGAAAACTTCAAGGGGGGCGAATACTTTTGCAACCCACTGTATGTGAGGAGAAAACGAGGAACAGCACACCAATATCAAAACCTCATCCCAACTGTGAAGTATGGTGGTGGGGGCATCATAGTTTGGGGCTGCTTTGCTGGGTCAGAGCCTGAGCGGATTGCTATCATTGAAGGAAAAATGAATTCTCAACTTTATCAAGACATAAAGGCCTCAATTCACTAAGCTTTATTAAACACTTTATCAAACATTTGATAATTTACCTCATGGGTAAAATCTAATTTTGAATTCACTAAAGTGTTATATGTTTATCGAATGTTTTATTGTTAAAACATTCAATAAATCTATAACACCTTAGTGAATTCAAAATTAGATTTTACCCATGAGGTAAATTATCAAATGTTTGATAAAGTGTTTGATAAAGCTTAGTGAATTGAGGCCTTTGCAGGAGAACTTAAGGCCATCTGTCCACCAGCTGAAGCTCAACACAAGATGGGTGTTGCAACAGGACAACCACCCAAAGCATAGAAGTAAACCAACAACATAATGGCTTAAACAGAAGAAAATACACCTTCTGTAGTGGCCCAGTCAGAGTCCTGACCTCATCCTAATTGAGATGCTGTGGCATGACTTGAAGAAAGTGATTTACACCAGACATGAATTAACCTGAGTGTTGGGACTGAACAAAGTCAACCAATTATAATCCAGAACCACTTTTGTTTTATTAGTATCGTTCTTGCTATTATTATTATTATTCATTTCTATAGTGCAGGCCTTTCCTGCATTGCAGGCCTTTTCTGCATTGCAGAGCACGCTGAATAAAGCTCAGTTCAGACCAGGTCCTCTGCCAGGCCATTTCCCAGGGCGGACAGCAGCAGACCAATGAACATGCAGAATGGACCCATGCTTTCCTATGAGCCTATTCACACATGTCCATCTTCACCGTGTCCAGGCTCATGCCTTGTGAAACCTGCACTATTTTTTTGCAGAAAGAGAATGCTTGCCATTTATTCAACAGAAAAGCATACACCTTAAAGGAAAGGTTCAGGGAGGGTGGAGAAAAAATAAAAATCAATTTCCACTTACCTGGGGCTTCCTCCAGCCCGTGGCAGGCAGGAGGTGCCCTCGCCGCCGCTCCGCAGGCTCCCGGTGGTCTCCGGTGGCCGACCCGACCTGGCCAGGCCGGCTGCCAGGTCGGGCTCTTCTGCGCTCCAAGTCCTGGTACTTCTGCGTCCCACGCCGGCGCTCTGACGTCATCGGACGTCCGCCGGGCTGTACTGCGCATGCGCAGTAGTTCTGCGCATGCGCAGTACAGCCCGGCGGACGTCCGATGACGTCAGAGCGCCGGCGTGGGACGCAGAAGTACCAGGACTTGGAGCGCAGAAGAGCCCGACCTGGCAGCCGGCCTGGCCAGGTCGGGTCGGCCACCGGAGACCACCGGGAGCCTGCGGAGCGACGGCGAGGGCACCTCCTGCCTGCCACGGGCTGGAGGAAGCCCCAGGTAAGTGGAAATTGATTTTTATTTTTCCTCCACCCTCCCTGAACCTTTCCTTTAAGGTGTATGCTTTTCTGTTGAATAAATGGCAAGCATTCTCTTTCTGCAAAGAAATAGTGCAGGTTTCACAAGGCATGAGCCTGGACACGGTGAAGATGGACATGTGTGAATAGGCTCATAGGAAAGCATGGGTCCATTCTGCATGTTCATTGGTCTGCTGCTGTCCGCCCTGGGAAATGGCCTGGCAGAGGACCTGGTCTGAACTGAGCTTTATTCAGCGTGCTCTGCAATGCAGAAAAGGCCTGCAATGCAGGAAAGGCCTGCACTATAGAAATGAATAATAATAATAATAGCAAGAACGATACTAATAAAACAAAAGTGGTTCTGGATTATAATTGGTTGACTTTGTTCAGTCCCAACACTCAGGTTAATTCATGTCTGGTGTAAATCACTTTCTTCAAGTCATGCCACAGCATCTCAATTAGGATGAGGTCAGGACTCTGACTGGGCCACTACAGAAGGTGTATTTTCTTCTGTTTAAGCCATTATGTTGTTGGTTTACTTCTATGCTTTGGGTGGTTGTCCTGTTGCAACACCCATCTTGTGTTGAGCTTCAGCTGATTGGCCCAATAGGCTGTCTGTCAAGTTTCCTGTCAAGTGACAGGCAGCTTATTGGGCCAATCAAAGTGTGGGGATAATGTCCTTTAAAGTGATTGGACCCGCAGGGGTGGGATAAGGTGTGTTAACTCTGATAAAGCATGCTATTTGTCTTAGTTAATCAAGCCCAATGACAGGAAAAATTTTATATTTCGCTGGCCACTTTATTAGTTACATCTTACTAGTACTGAGTTTGACCCCTTTTTGGCCTTTCAAACTGCCTTTATACTTCATGGCATTCCTCAGAGATTTTGGTCCACATTGACATAATAGCATCACGCAGTTTCTACAGATTTATTGTCTGCACATTCATGATGAGAATCTCTGATTTCAGAACATCATGGGGGAAACACTGCTTTCTTATGTGTTTGAGGAACGTTGTCCATCTACCTTTAGGGCCACTTTAGGAGGAAGCCCCAGGTAAGTGGAAATTGATTTTTATTTTTCCTCCACCCTCCCTGAACCTTCCCTTTAAGCCACAGTTACAGTCTAATTTCCCAAGTACAGTTTGAGGGAAACCCAATTAAACTACCAGCATCTTTCTAGGATGTGAGAGAAAACCAGAGTGCTTGGAGGAAACCACCACAAACGCAGGGAGAACATTCAAAATGCAGTCTTGAATTGCGCCAGGGATTGAAGTGCAGCAAAGCGATAGTATTTGCCATCTGTCACAACAAAGCCCATTAATGGCACAACTACTGTATTCCTATTTGGCTTTATAATCAAATGAACAGAGGTATCAACATAGGATACAATATACTAACATTTATTATGTTGGCTTTGGCCACTGTTATGCGGCAAGGCAATGAGTCATTTAAAGGGACTCCTTCGCGAAAAAAGTAGGCAGTTAAAAAATGTGACAGATGACAGGTTTTGGGTCAGTCCATCTTTTTAAGGGGGATTCTCAGGGCTTTCTTTGTTTTCAACAGCATTTCCTTAACAACAGTTGCAAAATCTAACTGACATAATAGTGTGCAAGTGATTAGGGAGGCCGGCTGGTATCTTGCTATTTTGGCAGTTAAACTGCTGTTCAGGAAATGCTGTTGAAAACAAAGAAAGCCCTGAGAATCCCCCTTAAAAAGATGGACTGGCCCAAAGCCTGTCACCTGTCACATTTTTTAACTGCCTACTTTTTTCGCGAAAGAACCCCTTTAAGACAAGGGACATGATCACATGTAATTTATTAACTTTGAGCACTCAATGACATTTCTTATGACGATGCTATCAAACATTTATGGCTTCAGATATCACCATTTAATATTTCAGTGATCATTAACGCCATGACCACTTAACCCCACAGGTTATTTTATCCTTACTACCAAGGGCCATTTTCCCATGTCAGCACTCCTCCCATTCATTTGGCACTAACTTAATCACTATTTATCACACCTAAATGATCTATAGCTTGTTTTTTCTCCACAAATTAGGCTTTTGGGGGGCAATATTTGTTATCAGTAATGTTTTCTATGCATTTTATAGAGACATACAAGGATAAAAATGAAAAAATACACTATTTCTCCAATTTCATCTCCTATAGTTTTAAAATAAACAATGCTACAATAGATAAAAACCCACACTATCACATTTAAATTATCACATTTAAATGATGTTCCTAGTAGAATTTATGGCAACAATATATATTTTGAAAATAAAAGTGTATTTTTCTGTTTTGTGTTTTTTGCACCCTATCCATATTTTCTAGAATAACAGCAATATACCCTCATGACATACATATTTAGCTCAGACCATAAGATAACTATTTATGTATTTTTTATAAACTGTCACTTTTTTTTCAGGAAGTGTTTATGTTTGGTAACTACAGGGAAAGTAGGGGGGCGTTAATAAGATATTAATAACATAAATGTATTAATTTAATTTTTTTACTTTAATTTTAACTTTTTGGCGACTAGATGACAGTACAAACACTGTCTTGCATTCCGGGAAGTGTTCAACCTTTTCTTAACTTTTGTTTTACTTTCATTATTGAAGTGGATCTGAGATGAATTTTTACTCATTGCATAATTGTGTTCCTTTCCTATTGTTTGTAGGGCATTCCTCAAGCAATACTTTTTTGTTTTAATACTCTAATTCCCTATAAACTAAACAAGTCTTGCCCACAGCTTTTCAGGGAGCCTTGGCATTTTCAGACAGTAGCAAGGGCTCATGGGAGCTCAGTCTGGGCAGGAGGAGGGGGAGGTATTACTTTCAAGAGATTTCAAAGGCAAACGGGAGGAGGGAGGAGGTGGGGGGATTAGGTTTTTTTCACAGGCTGAGTGCTGAAGATGCAGATAAGCTTGCCTGTGTGTAATGTTTACAAACAACATGGCTGCTGTCATTGTATCACAGGAAGAAAAAATCATATTCTATTGAAGCTGTTTGCAGCTAGATTTGCTATCTATCTAAACTTTAGATAAGATATATAGACAAGTTACTTGTTATAGTTAGTTTTTCATCTCGGATCTGCTGTAAGAATGAACATGGCCCCGATTAGGAACATGTTCATACATTCCAGGTACTTTGATTGTCTTGGGCAACACGTGTTCCCCTTAACCAATCTCCGACATGTATGACTGTCACAGTTTGACAGGATGCACCAGTATGTCCTGTTAGCAGCAATAGTGCTCCAATGGACGCATAAAAACGAGTTACCATGCAGTTTTGGATGTCACCATTTTTCAGTTTTGAAAACAGGGAGGAAAGGAGTAGAACCTCCATCAACTTGTCGGAAACTAAAAGTAGAAGGTGCCCCAAAGAATGCAAAAATTAATATGTTTAAAATATAAAAAGAAAGGTAATATTTCACATATCTCCCAGGTAATAGTGTGAAAGGCTAAGGAAGTAAATATGTTTATTTGTCACTAAAAACAGTGTATTTTTCCCTGTCCACTTTCTATTTGGTATTACTGTCCGTGTCAGGGGGCCTAGCAGACCTGCATTGAGGAATGTGCTACTGGGCGGAGCAGTGGCATAGCTATGGTATTTGACACCCAGTGCTGACATGACATGGGTGGAGGTAAATGCAATGTAATGGTGTAACTCTAAGTCAGTGCCTTGAGTTTCCTCCCAAAAACACTGTTAAAGAGAAACCGTGACCAAGAATTGAACTTCATCCCAATCAGAAGCTGATAACCCCTTTTACATGAGAAATCTATTCCTTTTCACAAACAGATCATCAGGGGGCTCTGTATGGATGATATTGTGGTGAAACCCCTCCCACAAGAAACTCTGCGGACCATGGTACTCCTGGCATTTTCCTGTCTGTCATTTTCCTGTCTGTAAACCTGGTTGCGTTGTGGCAGTTTCCAACTGCCAAAACAGCAAGCAGCAGCTACATCACCTGCCAGCAGTAAAAATGTCACCATGTGATAAATGTCAGAATTTAAATCAGGGATTTAAAAGATTTTACAATGGGCAAACACTGACTAAATCATGTATACATAACTGTTGTAAAAATGAAGCACTTTTTTTATTACATTAGTTTCACTGGAGTTCCTCTTTAAGCAAAGTGAACCTAAAGTGACCCTAAAGGTAGATGGACAACGTTCCTCAAACACATAAGAAAGCAGTGTTTCCCCCATGATGTTCTGAAATCAGAGATTCTCATCATGAATGTGCAGACAATAAATCTGTAGAAACTGCGTGATGCTATTATGTCAATGTGGACCAAAATCTCTGAGGAATGCCATGAAGTATAAAGGCAGTTTGAAAGGCCAAAAAGGGGTCAAACTCAGTACTAGTAAGATGTAACTAATAAAGTGGCCAGCGAAATATAACATTTTTCCTGTCATTGGGCTTGATTAACTAAGACAAATAGCATGCTTTATCAGAGTTAACACACCTTATCCCACCCCTGCGGGTCCAATCACTTTAAAGGACATTATCCCCACACTTTGATTGGCCCAATAAGCTGCCTGTCACTTGACAGGAAACTTGACAGACAGCCTATTGGGCCAATCAAAGTTTGGGGATAATGTCCTTTAAAGTAATTGGCCTGCAGGTGCTCAGGGCAGGAGGAGTGGAGCTTTCGTCATTGCTAATTAGCAGGCATAGGTTTGTAGCGCTCGCAATGCTACTCTGATAAGACATGTTAACTCTGATAAGGCATGCTAACTCTGATAAGGCATGCTATTTGTCTAAGTGAATCAAGCCCATTGTATTTCTTTTGATTAATTTATTAGCATACCATTTAGTAAGCATGAGCCCCCAAAATGCCAAATGCTGCACCAATAACCCCAAAGTAAAACATGCAGTCACTATGACCATCAATTAATAAATGCAGCAAATGTTGCTCCATCAATACAATGAGGCAAAACTTTACCTCCCACACATGCAATGCGGCAAACGTTTCTATAAGGAACCTGCCTGTTGTTGATAATGTTTCCGCTGAGACCCAGGCGGAATCCGTCGCTTCCGGGTCTCGTCGCTTGTTCCCCACTGATGACGCTGCTGCTGGAACGCAGGCCGCACATTCTGATAGGCGGAGGGCGCGTTCCCAGTACCCCCTCCGCAGATGTAAACAATGGTCAGCTGACTACGGTCAGCTGACAGCGCGGTGTCAGCTGGCGCTACAGCCGACACCTATGTAGGTGTACCACTGTGTGATTGGATGTGCGGCCACTGATTGGATGAAAGTTGTATTTAAGCCTGCAGAGTGCTCCCAGTCATAGCCCGTGATAAGCATAGGTGTGGCTAGTTGCTAGGTGCGCACTTACTCTGTTTGAATTAATGGATCTCGACCTTGGCTTGTATTTAACCATTCTTGTCTGCTGTTACTAACCCTTGCGTTGATTCCTGGATACTCTTGCCTGCTACCTGGACCGACCTCTGCCAGTTAAGTAGACACTCATTGCCTGCTGCCTGGACTGAACTCTGCTTGGTTACCTGGACACTCATTGCCTGCTGCCTGGACCGACCTCTGCTTGGTAACAAGACACTCATTGCCTGCTGCCTGGACTGACCTTTGCTTGTTAACTGGATACTCTTGCCTGCTTCCTGGACCGACCTCTGCTTGTTAACTGCACACTCTTGCCTGCTGCCTGGACCGACCATTGCTTGTTTACTGGACACTCTAGTTATACCTGGACTGACCCTTGCTTGTTGCTTGGATAACCTTGCATGAACTCCCATGTGTTGCTTGGATTACCCACTGCCTGTTTCTGAATCATCTGTCATTATTGGCAATCAAGGCTGTGGGCCTCAACCTTCTGAATCAAGGTACTAGTCCTGTGTGATACTTATGAACTATTGAACTGTTTTACTTGCCTAGTGGGGTTCTGGAGGGTTATTGTCCTCTCTACTTCAGTTTGTATGTCTTGCACGTTAAGGCCTGGGGGTAACCACAGTCAGGAGACAAATAAAGTGTCCTGTTCACGCAGGGGCTTGTCTATAGGTGAAGACTGTGGGCCGGGCTCAGAGCCGTGGCAGCAGATTGGGGCATAGAGACTGATTAGAGACATAACCTGTCAGGCCTTACAGTTACCTCCAACACATGAAAAGTAACAAACTTTACCTCCTACACATACAATGAGGTAAGTGTTACCTTCGACACATGAAATGCATCAAACTTTACCTTCCACTCAATGCAATGAGATAAACATTACCTCCGACAAGCGAAATGCGGCAAACATTACCTCCCACACAGTAAAGGATATGTCCAGGCATTTTAAAAAATAAAATTCCACTTACCTGGGGCTTCCTCCAGCCCCTGGAAGCCATTCTGTGCCCTCGCTGCAGCTCCGGTGGCTCCTGGTGTCCTCCGCTGTAGAAGCCGACCTTGCCAGGTCAGCTTCTTGTGCACTCCACGGCGCGGGTCATGTGGTGTGCCCGACGTCATCAGGACTGTACTGCACAGGCGCAGTAGTTCTGCGCCTGCGCAGTACAATCCTTATGTGGCACACTGGATGGGAAAGGGCGACACTTCTGTCTCCCATATGCTTTTTCATGTGTCATCTTGCTTGAAGATCTGCCTTACGCCGGTGATCACTGTTGCCCTGTTGCTGCTACCGCCACACCCAACACTCCAGGAATTCTGAAGAGGATTCTTATTGGTCCACCTAATGGACCAATGGCTGGCTCATTGGCATTTTAAACCAGGCTGACAACCTTAAAACCCACCGTTCCTTTAATTTTGAATCCATGGACTTGTCATTGCATCCTATTCTTATTGAGTGGAGAAGTGCCTCCCATCGTGGGTAGGCTGTGATAATGTGGACAGGTGGTCAAGTGGAAGTTGCCCGGGTCTACAGACTATGCAATGGTGCTAATAGCTACTAAGTTACATATGCAATGGTTGAACAAAAAATAAAGTTTAATCCCCCAATACATAACAAGGCTGTAATCTTTTAAAATAGCAATTTATGGGTCTTGTATTCTTTGTTGCCATGGTCCCTGACACTGGCATAACAGACTTTGCACATATATAGCCTAACTGGAACTATAACCTGCTGCACACCACACGGTTTCACATATTTTAGTTAAGCTACATACACACACACTAGATGGCATTCAGCTGAAAGAACATCTAATGTGTGTACAGCAGCTCATGATCCCACTTCTGTACATTGGTGAGCAATCCGCCTGGCGGATTGACTTGGCCAAGCGCAGGCCGAGGACATTGTTCTTTCCACTTAAATTGTACCTGAGATGAAGAGGGGGGAAAAATGTATACATACCTGGGGCTTTCTTCAACCCCCTCCATGCGTATCACTACTTCCCCATCCTCCTCCGCCTCCTGGATCTTCCAAAACTGACCCCGAAAAGTCATCATCATTTTCTTTTGCTTCTGTTGACTATTTCCCCCCCCCCCCCCCACACACACACACACATAGTGTGTTGCTAGACTGGAGAGCAACGTGTCTGTACAGTACAGAGCAGAGGCAGGGTTAAAGTGGACAGCCACAGCCAAATACAGAAAATGGATGGGGGAGCAGTAAGCATTCACAGCCCATAGGAGATAGCTTCAGGTATTGAAGACCAAGGTTGACCTCAGTTGATACCCTGCAGCTCTGCTGTTAGTACTGAGTACAGTATTGATGTTATGGAGTGGCCAACAGCAGAGCAGCAGCATTATTTGTCTCCTTGAGGGCCCGTTTCCACTATCGCGAATCTGCATGCGTTGCCCGCATGCGGATTCGCACAGTCAGTACAAGTGGATGGGACTGTTTCCACTTGTGCGTTTCCCCGCACGTTTTTCTGTGCAGAAAAAATCTGCAGGGTAGGGCCCTCAGAATTCGCCTGCGTGTGGAATGCAGGCGAATCGCACGCAATGTATTTAATAGGGAAATCGCATGCGTTTTCCCCATGCGTTTTTTCCCGCGATTTCGCATAGGTATTAATGTTAATTTACACAGGCAGTGACATGGTTAAATTCGCATACAGCCTTACCTATGCGAAATCGCATGCGAAATCGCGGCAAAAAACGCATGCGGAATCGCACCCGCATGCGATTTTGCCTGCGGTGATTCGCCGGCGATTCCGCAACGCTATAGTGGAAACGGGCTAGTAACCTGGGCAATCACCCAGCTTGCACACCAGTAAAATGGTGCCAATATAGAGATTCTCAGAAACGAGCCTTAGTGATTCCATAGCTGCCTCTTGATCATTAGAAGACCCCATACACAGCTGTAAACTGAAGCATTTGCATCTTTCCCATTTTACATTTGAGACTGCACATAATAGCTTATCCACACCACTGTGCATTTCATTTATTTTGGATTCAAACAAGGTAAATTAGGCACACTGCAATTTGTGACTGATTCTCTTTAAATTAGAATTTGATGAAACGTGCATTGCAGCTGTCTGGCCTGAGTCACAATGAATGTTATATCAGCTTAGCACAGCTCTCTGAGCAAGCTGTCTGTCAGTAAGCTGTGTACATTGTGTGAGGGATCAGCTGAGTTAGCAGCCTCCACACTGCCGCTGTTGCTGCTACTGTTGAAGTCGTTCACAGACACACGACTCACAGCCACAAACCACGCTCCTTTTTGTGACATCACTGCTCCCACTCCTTGCGTCGGAGCTTGTCAGAGGGGTGTAGGTGGAAATCGTGACGTTACTCACAAGAGCCCTCAGATCTCTCACACTGCGAGGAGGCGCCAACTCTTTTCGAGATTTCTCTTTTAGCGTCATGACAGGAACAGAAAACACAATGCATTAGGAAGATAAGGGGGCAAACAACAAAGCAGATCCATAAAGCACAGCGCACCATCTAATGAAAACAGAAGCGGTGGGAACAATGCTTCTGTCTCGCCACAATTGCACAGTCCAGGCTTTCACAGGAAACAACAAAACCTACCGAACAGTCTGGAAGGATAAGCAGCCCTCAAAAGAAAACTATTATCCATACAACAAAAACTACAGTATATAAATTATGTACAAAGTTCACTTTTGTGTCTTTGTTTTAACAAATACTGAAAGTTTTTATTGGTATATATAAACAATTATTTTTCCCTGTATATTTACAACTATGCCTTTACTTCTTTATTTTTCAAATAGATATAATAGACACATAGGCTTTCTTCATTGTTCCCACTCTCAGTTCTGTTCCTTTAATCCCACGGCCCACAGTATCACCGCGGGACCATTGCAGACAAATATTACCACCACTAGCCTGATGATATAAAGACAGAACTTTTCACTAATTAATTTTAACTTCAAATACCAAATCAGGCCAATAAACACATGGCCATTAAAGGACCACTATAGCGCAAAAAGAAAACAGTTAAAGGCCCACTATAGCAGAAAAGTAAGCAGTTAAAATCTGACAAAACTGACACGTTTTGGACTAGTCCATCTCCTCATGGGGTATTCTCAGGGTTTTCTTTGTTTTCAAAAGCATTTCCTGAACAGCAGTTCAACATGCCTAATTCCACTATTTTTCAGGCAATCTGTGTGCCATAATTATATAGTGCCGCTATAGACATTATTATCATTGTGGTCTATGTCATCGTTTACACTCAGACTGGTTGCGTGGCTGCCTGCTTGTGGTGATTCACTCCAGGCTGCATTCACTTTACAAGCTGCTGAGAGGGGCAGAGTAATTAGCATTATTAGTATCTTTATCAGTCGAGAGAAGCAAAAGATAATAAACACACATTGCTAGAATCTTTAACCCCTTACCACCATATCAACAAGATTCTTTCAGCATGGCGATAATTAAACTATAAACTGAGGAGTTGATAGCAACTCCCCTGTGCAGAGACATGGGCCTCGATTCATCAACACTTAGCAAATTTGTTAACAACAGTTTGGTAAAATACCGAATTTGTTAACTTCATTTCAGGATTCATCAAAGTTATCTACAGCTGTTAGCGAACATTCGGTAACGATTCGGTAACGATTCGCTAAAACGGAAGAAAGTGCAATTCATGAAAAAGAAAGTGGGCGTGGTTTAGCGTTACATTTAGGATCAGTTATCTCTGTCACTGCTCTGTCGTTATTCCTGTCAGATCATTGCTGACAGAGAAGATGGAGCCATTGGAAGTGGTTATGTATCAGCTGAGAGTGATTCAAAGGCGCAGAAGGGCAAGAATAAGGTCTGCAACCATATACATTTGTAAGAGAATAGATTTATTTGCTATAACACGACATCTGCATTTCTCTTGAATCATCTTGTAAGAGAACACAGGCAGTGCCAGGGTTAACTAATTTGCTAGCTGCACTACATTTTTTAGAAAAGGCTCCTATCAAATTGTGGCATTGTCCCAACCACTTCCAGAATCCTGGTCCAGGTGTTAAGCCCTATTCAGAATGTTGCTACGTAGTGTTCAAAGGACTGCCTTTTACCCACAATTCCATGGGAATCTTATGGCCTTGTGTTAAATTACCGCTGTAAAATGGAAATATCGACACGTTACCGAATGTTTACCGAATTGTTATCGAATTCACACCGAATGCCGAAAAACCTTGATGAATACAACTAGAAATCGCTAAACTTCGAATTCGGTAATTTAACAAACTGGAAAGAGTTATCTCAAAGACAATGATGAATCGAGGCCAAGGTCTAGCCCTCTGGGAGCCAATTTTGTATCCAAAACTGACGGAGGATTTTACAGCTGAGAGGAACAGCTGTGTGAGGAATCAAATTGCTCCTAGTATTTGTCCTAATATGTACTACAACATACAGCATTTAAAAATAAATTCATAGATCGATAGTATTCCTTTAAGGACCAGACACTTTTTTTTCCATTCAGACCACTGCAGCTTTAACAGTTTATTGCTCGGTCATACATCCACAAGATATCTGAACACATACGGGTTACCAGCCGCCTTAATGTAACAAGTATCAAAATGTATTAATCAATTAAAGACATACATAATCTCTAATAACACACATATGAACGGAGCAACATGATTCAAAAATTTAAAATTGCATATGTAAAAGCTACTATAGCCATCAAAGTAGCAATGATAATTAATGTTCCGGCTCAGTAATGCATATGGACAATCCCACACTTGCATACTTCACACATCCCGCGCTTTCATACTGGTGCCATGCGGATGCTAAACAGTTATAGTGGGGGCCCCCTTTAAATTTCCACAATCCGGCAAGTTCCAGGCAATGGCCACTAATAATACAGTAGAGTTATCCCCTTACTCAATGTTCACAATTTTAGGGCTGACGTGCTAAGTACCCCTGGCACTGCTGTAATTCATGCATCCACATCGGGGAGAAAAAGGGTGGATCTAACCGCTAGCGGTTACTGGCGCCCAATTGGCTTCTTTAGCGCGTACATCGCAATTCCATTCAGCGCTGTAGGGTAGCAATAGATGTAGAGCTGTCCCATTCACCTGCTCAACCCAGTGGTTAAGTCGCCTCCTCTCATCTCGAATACAGTCCGGTTACCATCCGGTCAGCTGCTTGCTCCGGCGAGGCCGACAGCGGGAAGCAAGCGGGAAGCGAGACGCCAAATGCTCATCAGCGCGGAAGCGTGGCCGGAGACTCAGGCTGCGTGGCTCCGCTCACCTTTTACGTTTCGCTTCATGTGTGACGCTTCATCAGGGTGTGGCTACAGCATATGACAGAGCGATTAAAAACAGTCTAGAGGCCCGCCCCATCTCCAGGCTCACAGCGTAACTTACACTGCAGCGGGCTACTAGGTGAGCGACGGCCATACGTACATGTGTCAATCTCCAGTCAGCATTATATCCAAAGCCAGCATAGTTACTTTAGTCCCTCGACGTAACTTACAATACAGCGGGCTACTGCGTAGGCTAACAGCCATGCGTACCAATATCAATGTCCAGTCGGCATTTATACAGAACAAGCCACATCACTAGGTTCCACAAGGGTCCAAAAAGACATCATAGGTCCACATTCCAAAATAGAGAGGGGCAATTAGGTAACATCAACACAGTAGGCATCCAAGTGAACCACATTCCACATTATCGGATACAGTCATCAGCAACTTTGCTCAATCCGTGAGTCTACATTCTATCAATTGCAGGGCCTATGTTGAATAATCCGCAGAGAGGATATAAAAGTTGATGAATAGAGAACCACTATTCTTTATTATTTTTTGGCACCTACCATGCATGGCACCCACCATTCATTGCGGGTTCACATGTATTCCGACCGATCAATCATATCGTCGAATCCGCAGGAATGGAGTTAGGTCCAATTCTGCATTCAGACCAAAGGGTGCCACTGTATTTAATTTAAAGATCCAAGACGCCTCCTTGCTCGGTCATACAACCTACTATCTAAATGAATTTTACCTCCTTTTCTTGTCACTAATACAGCTTTCTTTTGGTGCTATTAGATTGCTGCTGTGGTTTTTGTAACAAGCGGCGGAGACGCCGTTTCGTCCGTCCCCGCCGCCCTCTCTGCCTCGCCGCGCGCTGGTCTCTCGCGCGCGCACACTGAGAGACTAGTGCGCGTGCACGGTCAGCGTCGGGATATTTACGCCTCCCGGAGGCAAGTCAGCTGACCCGCAGGTCAGCTGACGTCACAGGGAGCGCATCTCGCCCCTGATTGGCCGCCTGACGGGGGCGTTGCCCTGGGCTCCCCTGCCAGCATAAAGACAGCGAGCTGTCAGTAGCTCGCTGTCTGTTGTCATGATCACCCCTGTGTTAGCTCAGACTGAAGACTAGATCCCAGGTGTTGTTGCCAAGGATTACACACCTAAGACTAGGATTGATATTATTGTATTATTGTTGTTGACCCTGCTCGTTCCTGACTAAGCTCTCGCTCTCTGATTCTGTACTACGCCTATCTGATATCGTTGCCAAACCTTGCCTGATCACTGACTCTGAACCTGCTCGCTAATTTTGTACTTTAGACATCTGATTCTGTTGCTGACTTTCACCTGTCCCTCACTCTGATATTGCCTACCGATTTTGTACTGTACCTGCCAGTGTGTTGCTGACCTATTTCTGTCTGACTCTCCTATTCACCAGTGGGCCCATTGCCACTGGTCAGGTTACTCCTTAGATCCTTACCTGATCTCCCCCGCCTGGGAGGTTAGATTGGGAACCTTCGGAGTACTACTGTGTGCACCAATCACTTCACACACATACACACAATTAAAGTTGGTTGCCTGCTATTCTATATCTGTATTATTTGTGATTCTGCAGATCACATAATAATCAGATATAGTATCCGTATTACTGGTGATACTGCAGATTAGTGATGCTCGGATACCCCTTTTTATTATTCGAGTTTGGTCGAATTCGAATAGTAAATTATTCGAATCCGGTCGAATATTCGAGTCGAATATTTTTTACTATTCGATTCGACCTCGAACTTCGAGCTCACTATTCGAGTCGGTATTCGAGCTCATTATTCGAGCTGACTATTCGAATTGGCCTTAAATAGCTTCCAACACTTGTTTTGAGGGTGAATGATGCAAGAAACATCTTTTTTCCCAAGTAACAACAGCAAGTGATTATGTGGGGATGTTCCTTTAAAAAAAAAGGTGGAAAGAGAAGAGAAGTTGTGTCCAAAATTCTGTTCAGTAGTGTATATACTTCTTCTTCTTCTTCTTTATCTTCTATATCTTCTTCTTCTTCTTCTTCTATATCTTCTTCTTCTTCTTCTATATCTTCTTCTTCTATATCTTCTTCTTCTTCTTCTTCTTCTTCATTTTCTTCTTCTTCTTCTATATCTTCTTCTTCTATATCTTTTTCTTCTTCTATATCTTCTTCTTCTTCTTCTTCTTCTTCTTCTTCTTCTTCTTCTTCTTCTTCTTCTTCTTCTTCATCTTCTTCTTCTTCATCTTCTTCTTCATCTTCTTCTTCATCTTCTTCTTCTTCATCTTCTTCTTCTTCATCTTTTTCATCTTCTTCATCTTCATCTTCTTCATCATCTTCTTCTTCATCATCTTCTTCTTCTTCTTCTTCTTCTTCTTCATCTTCTTCATCTTCTTCTTCTTCATCTTCTTCATCTTCATCTTCTTCATCATCTTCTTCTTCATCGTATTCTTCTTCTTCTTCATCTTCATCTTCTTCATCTTCTCCTTCATCTTCTTCATCTTCATCTTCTTCTTCATCTTCTTCATCTTCTTCATCTTCTTCTTCATCATCTTCTTCATCTTCTTCTTCTTCATCTTCTTCATCTTCTTCTATATCTTCTTTTTCTATATCTTCTTTTTCTATATCCTCTTCTTATTATTATTTTTCTATTTCGTCTTCTTCTTTTTCTATATCTTCTTCTTCTTCTATATCGTCTTCTTCTTCTTAACTTATTTCTCTTTTATATATATTTTTTTAAAGAAATGCAGCTATTTTTGAGCGTAATAAATAGCTGGTGGCGCACGCATGTTGGAAGCGCCATTGTATGTGCTCCCTGGCAGTGGAAACCCACAGACAGCATGAGGTAAATTCAGCAGCAGCAGCAGGAGGAGGAGGATGATTGTGTGGCAGCAGGCAGTCAATGCGGCAGGCAGCGAGACATAATAGGCTGTGTGGTACCTAGCGGTGGTACCAGGCCGTAAATACACAGCATGAGGTTCCAGACAGCGGTCGTGAAGCCCACATCATGCCCAATACACAACTGGGACAACACAGTTTTCAACCCGGACACCTCTAAAAATAATATCACAAAGTATTAATAAAAAGAATAAATATTTTTTTTGTTTTTTTAAAGAAATGCAGCTATTTTTGAGCGTAATAAATAGCTGGTGGCGCACGCATGTTGGAAGCGCCATTGTATGTGCTCCCTGGCAGTGGAAACACACAGACAGCAGGAGGTAAATTCAGCAGCAGGAGGAGGAGGATGAGTGTGTGGCAGCAGGCAGTCAGGTAGGTAGGCAGCGTGACATAATAGCCCTGGTACCTAGCGTTGATACCAGGGCTGTAAATAAACACAACAGGAGGTCCCAGACAGCGGTCGTGCAGCCCACATCGTGTCCAATACACAACTGGGACAACACAGTTTTCAACCCGGGCACCTCAGAAAAATTAAACCTTTTTTTTTTTAATGGTTTACTTTTTTTTTTTTTTTACAGCAAATTACACAGATATAGCTATTGTTTGACGTAATAGCTGGTGGCAGAGTGGCAGCAGAAGGTAAATCTGTGTACCCTGGCAGTGGGAAACACAGACAGACAGACAGCAGAAGGGCAGTACACAGCAGCCCACTGTAGATGTAAAATGTGTGGCTGCAGGCGACGTAATAGTCAAAGTGAACCAGGCTGGCTTAGGGAGCAGGAGCCAGGAGGTGGTAAAGGGTGGTAAGGCACAGTAACGATGGTTCTTCCGGCAGCCAGTTCATGTCCCCCTCTCGCCGACAACAGGGGCCAGGAACTCGCCTTCCACCCACGCCTGGTTCATTTTGAGAAACGTCAGTCTGTCCACAGACTTGTGAGACAGACGTGAGCGTTTCTCGGTGACCACGCCACCAGCTGCACTGAAGCAGCGCTCGGACAGCACGCTGGAAGGGGGGCAGGACAGCACTTCCAGGGCGTACTGCGCCAGCTCGCTCCAGATCTCCAGGCGCTTGACCCAATACTCCATGGGATCAACAGGGGCATCGCTGTCAAGCCCGCTGTAGGACCCCATGTAGTCAGTCACCATTCGGGTCAGGCGCTGGCTGTGACCGGAGGAGGATGCTGCTGCATGCACCTCCTCTCTAGTCACTGCTGTCCTGTAGAGCTCGTTGCTGAGAGACAGCAGGTCTGTGGGGCGCTTGCTGCTGGATGCAGGCACCTGCTGCTGCCTCTGTGCTGGCTGGACAGTGGGGGTGGAAGGCTGGGGGAAGGCTTCCTCCAAGCGCTCAACAAGGGCCTGCTGCAAGCTCCTTATTTGTTGCGCTGGGTCTCCTCCTGCAGGCGGCAGGAACTGGCTCAACTTCCCCTTGAGGCGTGGGTCCAACATCATGCTGATCCAGATGTCCTCCCTCTGTTTCATCTGGATCACCCTGGGGTCCTTGCGCAGGCACGTCAGCATGTGCGCTGCCATTGGGAAGAGGCGGGCCACGTGTGCTGGCACATCGACGGCAGTGCTGTCCTCATCCTCCTCCTCTGCCGCCTCATCCTCTCTCCACCCCCGCACCAACTCAGCTGCGCTGTGCTGATCCCCCTCATCAGCAGCAAGGTCAGGGACCTCCACCAAGTCCTCCTCCTCCTCCCCATCAGAGGTGGACTGTGCAGCTGCTTGCCGCTCCTGCTGGTCCAAGGCTGCCGCTCCTTGTTCCAGCAAAGCATCGAGGGCCCTGTTCAGCAGACAAACCAGGGGCACCCACTCGCAGACCATAGCATGGTCCCTGCTCACCATGTTAGTGGCCTGCAGAAAGGGAGCCAGGACTGGCTGCCAGAACAGGCCTCAGTGTCGGCGGCAGGAGTTGCAGAGGGGGGAGGAGCAGTGCGTTTCCGCACTCCTGCTGGTGCTGCTGGAGGAGCAGGAGGGCGTGTGGCTGCTGTTGCTGCTGCTGCTGCTGCTGCTGAAGGCTGTGCAGTGATGGGTGTGGTGTCACTGCCAGCACCAGATGCCTTCAGCCTCTGGAACTCCTCATGCTAGTGGAAATGTTTCGCAGCAAGGTGGTTGATGAGCGAGCTGGTGCTGAACTTTGAGGGGTCTGCACCTCTGCTCAACTTCCGCTGACAGTGGTTGCAAGTGGTGTACTTGCTGTACACTGTGGGCATGGTGAAAAATCGCCAGATCGGTGACAAAAACAACCCCCTACGGCCCTGTATCGACTACCGGGGACTTAATAAGATCACGGTCAGAAACCGGTACCCCCTTCCTCTAATAGATGACCTGTTCTCTCAGGTCACCAATGCCAGTGTGTTCTCTAAATTAGATCTTCGGGGGGCATATAATCTCATCCGTATACGAGAGGGGGATGAATGGAAGACGGCCTTCAACACTCCCGATGGGCATTACGAGTACCTTGTGATGCCCTTCGGGTTGTGTAACGCACCGGCCGTCTTCCAAGAACTCGTTAACGAGATTTTCAGGGAGGTTCTAGGCCGATTTGTCTTAGTTTATCTAGATGACATCCTGATCTTTTCCAAGAGTTTGGGTGAACATAGGGACCATGTCAAGTATGTGTTATCAAGACCTAGAATGAACCATCTCTATGCCAAATTAGAGAAGTGTGTTTTTGAGAAGACTGAGGTACCGTTCCTGGGGTACATTATTTCCACTTCTGGTTTGACTATGGACCCCAAGAAAGTAGAAGCCATTTTGGAGTGGCCGCAGCCCCTCGGCTTGAAGGCACTTCAACACTTCCTGGACTTTGCTAATTACTACAGGAAGTTCATTAAGGGGTTCTCTTCTGTGGTGTCCCCTCTTACTGACCTCACTAAGAAGGGGGCGGATACTTATCACTGGATTCAGCAGGCCTGTTCAGCATTCTCCTTGTTGAAAAACTTGTTCTGCGCTGCCCCAATTCTCCGTCATGTAGACGTCCATTTTCCCTTCATTGTGGAGGTGGACGCCTCAGAGATCGGGGTAGGAGCTGTACTGTCCCAACATTCAGGACACCAAGGTCGCTTACACCCCTGTGCCTTCTTCTCCCGCAAGTTCTCTGCTGCGGAGAGGAATTATGATATAGGGAACAGGGAGCTACTAGCCATCAAATTAGCATTTGAGGAATGGCGTCACTGGTTGTAGGGTGCTGAGCATGTTATCACGGTTTATACCGACCACAAGAATCTGGAGTACATCGAGGGAGCTAAGAGACTCAACCCTCGACAGGCCCGCTGGTCTCTGTTCTTTTCCAGGTTTAGATTTATTATCACGTATAAACCTGGGAACAAGAATGTCAAAGCAGATGCCTTGTCCACGTGCTTCGAACCAGAATCTTCTCCACCTTCTCAACCAGTGACAATTCTCCCCGAACGGGTGGTCCTGGCCACCACTGAGATTGGAAAAGACCTAAGGGCCATCCTGAAGACTTGTCAACAGGATTCCCCTGAAGGGAAGCCTGAAGGGGTTCTCTTTGTGCCCATCCAAATGAGACTCCAAGTTCTGGAGATGTTTCACAGCCATAAGGTGGCAGGCCATCCCGGGTTTACCAGAACACTGGAACTGTTGTCCAGATGTGTCTGGTGGCCATCTTTGTCTCGGGATTGTAAGGAGTTTGTGAGGTCTTGCTCCATCTGTGCCAGGAGTAAGTCGTCTCACACTTCCCCGTTGGGTACCCTACAAGGTTTGCCGGTGCCGGAGGAGCCATGGACCCATCTGTCCATGGATTTTGTAGGAGAGCTCCCCAATTCTGAGGGTAAGACGGTCATTTGGGTGGTGGTGGACCGCTTTAGTAAGATGGCCCATTTTATTCCACTGGAGGGGTTCCCATCCGCCCAGCAATTGGCAGATTTATTTATCTTACACATTTTCCGCCTTTACGGTATTCCAGAGAATTTAGTGTCGGACAGAGGGGTGCAGTTCGTATCTCAATTCTGGAAGGCATTCTGTCAGCACTTGGGCATGGAGCTCTCGTTTTCCTCAGGGTACCACCCACAGACCAATGGGCAGACCGAAAGGGTCAACCAGGCTCTTGAGCAATTCCTGCGGTGCTACGTGTCGGATGTCCAGCATGAGTGGGTCAGGTTCCTACCGTTTGCGGAATTCGCACATAATAATCTGAGAAGTGGGTCATCTGGGTTTCGCCTTTTCAGGTGGTCACGGGCAGATCACCAAAGTTCTCCCCTATGCCTGTGGTGACCTCTCCTTTTCCTGCATTGGAGATCTGGCAGGGATCGTTGAAGGAGAGATGGGCGTTAGTGAAGACCAATTTAGAAAAGGCTTTTAGTGTGCAAAAGAGACAGGCCGACAAGAGGCGGTCGAAGGAATGGGTCTTTGAGCCTGGAGACCATGTGTGGGTCTCCACACGGCATATTGCTCTCAAGCAGCCTTCAGTTAAGTTGGGACCCAGGTTCATCGGGCCGTACCCCATTTCTAGGAAGATCAACAATGTGACATATGTGGTGGCTCTACCAGTAACCATGAGATGTGCCAAGTCATTTCACGTGTCACTGCTTAAACCTGAGGTGCATGTGGACTCCTCTCCCCCCCCCCCCCCCCCCCCCTGTACTTGTTGATGGTGAACCTGAGTACGAGATCGAGGAGATTCTTGATTCTTGTTTTGTCCGGAACTCACTCCAGTATTTGGTTCACTGGAAGGGGTACGGGCCCGAGGAGAGATCGTGGGTCCCGGGACATCGGTTACATGCAGAAGAACTTAGACTTAGGTTTCATCAATTACATCCAGAGAAAACTTGTAAAACGTGTCCGGAGTCCACGCCTCAAGGAGGGGGTACTGAAACGAGCGGCGGGGACGCCGTTTCGTCCGTCCCCGCCGCTCTCTCTGCCTCGCCACGTGCTGGTCTCTCTCGCGCGCACACTGAGAGACTAGTGCGCGCGCACGGTCAGCATCTGGATATTTACGCCTCCCGGAGGCGAGTCAGCTGACCCGCAGGTCAGCTGACGTCACAGGGAGCGCATCTCGCCCCTGATTGGCCGCCTGACGGGGGCGTTGCCCTGGGCTCCCCTGCCAGCATAAAGACAGCGAGCTGTCAGTAGCTCACTGTCTGTTGTCGTGATCACCCCTGTGTTAGCGCTCAGACCGTAGACTAGATCCCAGGTGTTGTTGCCAAGGATTACACACCTAAGACTAGGATTGATATTATTGTATTATTGTTGTTGACCCTGCTCGTTCCTGACTAAGCTCTCGCTCTCTGATTCTGTACTACACCTATCTGATATCGTTGCCAAACCCTGCCTGATCACTGACTCTGAACCCGCACGCTGATTTTGTACTTTAGACATCTGATTCTGCTGCTGACTTTCACCTGTCCCTCACTCTGATATTGCCTACCGATTTTGTACTGTACATGCCAGTTTGTTGCTGACCTATTTCTGTCTGACTCTCCTACTCACCAGTGGGCCCATTGCCACTGGTCAGGTTACTACTTACATCCTTACCTGATCTCCCCTGCCTGGGAGGTTAGAGTGGGAACCTTCGGAGTACTACTGTGTGCACCAATCACTTCACACACATACACACAATTAAAGTTGGTTGCCTGCTATTCTATATCTGTATTATTTGTGATTCTGCAGATCACATAATAATCAGATATAGTATCCGTATTACTGGTGATACTGCAGATCACCAGTACTCGAACCTTAGTTGCTACACATTGTCACAGTTTTTAGTTTTATTATATTCATCAAAAAAGACATGACTTTTGTAAAAAAAAATGATTTTTTTAACTTTCCGTGCTGACTTTTTTCAAATAAAGTAAAATTTCTATACACATTTTTGTCCAAATTTATTGTGCTACATGTCTTTGATAAAAAAAAATCCAATAAGTGTATATTTATTGGTTTGGGTAAAAGTTATAGCGTTTACAACTATGGTGCAAAAAGTGAATTTTCCCATTTTGAAGCATCTCTGACTTTTCTGAGCACCTGTCATGTTTCATGAGGTGCTAGAATTCCAGGATAGTATAAATACCCCCCAATGACCCGATTTTGGAAAGAAGACATCCCAAAGTATTCACTAAGAGGCATGGTGAGTTCATAGAAGATTTTATTTTTTGTCACAAGTTAGCGGAAAATGACACTTTGTGACAAAAAAATAAATAAAAAAAGTTTCCATTTCTGCTAACTTGTGATTAAAAAAAATGAAATCTGCCACGGACTCACCATGCCCCTCTCTGAATACTTTTGGGTGTCTATTTTCCAAAATGGGGTCATTTGTGGGGTGTGTTTACTGTCCTGGCATTTTGGGGGGTGCTAAATTGTACGCACCCCTGTACAGCCTAAAGGTGCTCATAGGAATTTGGGCCCCTTAGCGCACCTAGGCTGCAAAAAAGGTGTCACACATGTGGTATCGCCGTACTCAGGAGAAATAGTTTAATGTGTTTTGGGGTTTATTTTTACATATAACCATGCTGGGTGGGAGAAATATCTCTATAAATGAGATTTTTTTTGTTTTTCTACACACAATTGTCCATTTACAGAGATATTTCTCCCACCCAGCATGGGATCCTCATTGATAAGAAATTCCAACTATAAAACACTTTCCTAGCAGAAAATGGCTTCTGAGAGCAAGAAAGAGAGAAAAAAGGGGAATTTCTTATCAGTGAGGGTCACACTGTAGTCACTTCCTGTCTGAGTCAGGACTGAGTCAGCCACGTACATACCTGATATTTAACTCTTTTAGGCAGAGAAAGAAAAAAAGGAACACAGCATAGTTATTTGTGTGCTAGGCACTGTACATACACATGTCTATCTCATCATGACACATGTCACTTCGGGTATCCTTTAAGTATACTCACAGAAAGATCCTTGTCTAACCCGTCAAGAAAACAAAAAATCCAGTGAAACTGGAACTGAGATTAGTGAAATTTCTTGAGCCCCTGGCATCAGGTCTTACAATACAAAAAAAAGGAACTTAACTGAAAATCAGTCAGTTTTTATTGGGCATCAGTTTTTCATCTGTGAACCTGCGTTCCATTAGCGTGCGTTCTATGCGACCCATCCGTCAATCTAGATTAATTTCAGCCGCAGCAAACTTCCACTTCATTCAATGGAACAGGCTGAACGAATCCATTCGAATGGAGCAATGTGAATGGATCTTATTGATTAACGTAGGATACATTCACATCCATTCACATCCGTTAGGATTTAGCTCTTTAGTTCTGCCAAATGGACAATTTTTATTGCTAGTGTGAACCATTTATCACACACCACACCCGATCAGAGTAGATGGACTCACCCTTTCAGTTTGATGACGCATTACAGTAATGGAATGCACCTGTGGGATGTTACATGGGCCCACTTTGCTTTTGAATCTTGATTTGCCCCCAACAAAACAAATGCCTCACATAGCATAATACATTGAAAACCATGAAAAGTTTATTCTAAAAGTGCACTCACATATACGCAGAATGAATCACGGCCTAGAGTTTTATGATGGGCTTTATGCACCCCTAATTAGTGCTACTATTGTATCTACAAGTATGCTCTCCTAAAAAGCGGAACCAAGGTGTTCCTCATTCCGCCTCCCTAACCAGTACCCCCATTATGCCCTCCCAACTTGTCTGACTGTTCTTATGTTTCACATGCTCTCACCTTGATGCATAGTAATGAAGCAGGCAATCATGAAAGACACATTTCAGTGGCACCACCTCCTTGCAGCTCCTTTCTGCCTGCCTTGGTCTACCACACAAGTACTCTGGTTTCCCTTCCGCCTGTGCTCACCTCTTTTGCAGAGCGATGCAAAAGAGAAACATGGGAATACACACTCCTGTTTGGTGGCCACTGCTTGGATCCATAGTCACTTGTGCTGATGTCGCTAAAAGTGCCTAAGACAGACAGTAAAGAGTGGGGTCAGTGGCTGCCCAAACGAAATAGCTACCATGTATTTCTCTAATTCCCTACCGCATCACTCAGCCTAAGGCTATCATTCATAAAAGCAGTGCGGTAAAAAAAATCTGTGTGGGAAAATACCGCATTCTGTAGTTTAGACTTCTGTGTGCTCATTCATAAAAATGTTTACAGTTGCGATACAAGTTCGGAATTTTCCCTGAACTAGGAAGGCAGTAGGCTGGCGCGGTATGTTTGTGTAATATGAGAAGCTGCCAAGTTGATACATTTTCTCCTCCAGAGACAGCTTACTATAGAAGAGGCAGACCCAGCATCCCTTTAAACGTGCATTTTTTTAAAACTGCCTCTGTTTGCCCTGAATCTGTCTATTAGTCTTTCTAAACAATCTATTTAATTGGCAGTTTAGAAGAACTTCAAAAAAATGTTACACATGCCAGGCTTTCTGATGTGACATATACAGTGGAGGAAATAATTATTTGACCCCTCACTGATTTTGTAAGTTTGTCCAATGACAAAGAAATGAAAAGTCTCAGAACAGTATCATTTCAATGGTAGGTTTATTTTAATAGTGGCAGATAGCACATCAAAAGGAAAATCGAAAAAATAACCTTAAATAAAAGATAGCAACTGATTTGCATTTCATTGAGTGAAATAAGTTTTTGAACCCTCTAACAATAAAAGACTTAATACTTAGTGGAAAAACCCTTGTTTGCAAGCACAGAGGTCAAACGTTTCTTGTAATTGATTACCAAGTTTGCACACATTTTAGGAGGAATGTTGGTCCACTCCTCTTTGCAGATCATCTCTAAATCCCTAATGTTTCGAGGCTGTCTCTGTGCAACTCTGAGCTTGAGCTCCCTCCATAGGTTTTCTATTGGATTAAGGTCCGGAGACTGACTAGGCCACTCCATGACCTTAATGTGCTTCTTCTTGAGCCACTCCTTTTTTGCCTTTGCTGTATGTTTTGGGTCATTGTCGTGCTGGAACACCCATCCACGACCCATTTTCAGTTTCCTGGCAGAGGGAAGGAGGTTGTCGTTCAGGATTTCACGATACATGGCTCCGTCCATTTTCCCGTTAATGCGATTAAGTTGTCCTGTGCCCTTAGCAGAAAAACACCCCCAAAGCAAAATATTTCCACCCCCATGCTTGATGGTGGGGACGGTGTTTTGGGGGTCATAGGCAGCATTTTTCTTCCTCCAAACACAGCGAGTTGAGTTAATGCCAAAGAGCTCTATTTTGATCTCATCAGACCACAGCACCTTCTCCCAGTCACTCACAGAATCATTCAGGTGTTCATTGGCAAACTTCAGATGGGCCTGCACATGTGCCTTCTTGAGCAGGGGGACCTTGCGAGCCCTGCAGGATTTTAATCCATTGCGGTGTAATGTGTTTCCAATGGTTTTCTTGGTGACTGTGGTCCCTGCTAATTTGAGATCATTCACTAACTCCTCCCGTGTAGTTCTAGGATGCTTTTTCACCTTTCTCAGAACCATTGACACCCCACGAGGTGAGATCTTGCGTGGAGCCCCAGAGCGAGGTCGATTGATGGTCATTTTGTGCTCCTTCCATTTTCGAACAATCGCACCAACAGTTGTCACCTTCTCTCCCAGCTTCTTGCTAATGGTTTTGTAGCCCATTCCAGCCTTGTGCAGGTCTACAATTTTGTCTCTGACATCCTTGGACAGCTCTTTGGTCTTTCCCATGTTGGAGAGTTTGGAGTCTGCTTGATTGATTGATTCTGTGGACAGGTGTCTTTTATACAGGTGACTAGTTAAGACAGGTGTCCTTAATGAGGGCGACTAATTGAGTAGAAGTGTCTAACCACTCTGTGGGAGCCAGAACTCTTAATGGTTGGTAGGGGTTCAAAAACTTATTTCACTCAATTAAATGCAAATCAGTTGCTATCTTTTATTTAAGGTTATTTTTTCGATTTTCCTTTTGATGTGCTATCTGCCACTGTTAAAATAAACCTACCATTGAAATTATACTGTTCTGAGACTTTTTATTTCTTTGTCATTGGACAAACTTACAAAATCAGTGAGGGGTCAAATAATTATTTCCTCCACTGGTATCTGAAAACAGGTACCCAAGGGGTTAAAAAAACACAGCCTTGGTATTCGGAATGCCTTGTCTGCTCTGCTCTCTCTGCAGCTGCTGCTTTGGAGGTCTGTCTCATTAGCTTAGCTGTTCTCCGCATGGTTATCGCTACTTCAAAGGGAGCGGTAATCTCCGTGCTGATACCGCTTGCTCTAATCTTTATGAATTGACATATGGTGACATTTGTTAACATAATCACCGCACAAGGCGGTAATTTATCGCTCTGCTCAGGAATTGTATCTTTTCATGCGGAAACAGCCTTTATGAATAAACACTTTGCTAAGTGCTCTGTAAATTCAGCTGTTTTAAGCATTTCCGCATGCGGAAATGCTTTATGAATGTGGAATAACAGGGGAAAGAGCAGCAACAACAACAACATATGTCACAAAGGCATAAAAACATTGGATTATACCATCTTGTACATGTTGATACGCCAGTAATTGCAGATATAGTACATATGCTATATCACAATTTGTGATATAGCATATGTACTATATCTGCAATTACTGGCGTATCAACATGTACAAGATGGTTCACAAGCCAATTGGCAATGGCTGTCAGTATATGCAAGTGAGGATAACCCAAGGGTTAAGATAATGTTTAAAAAATGAAAGGTACAGCACACATTTAAAAACACAGTGAGAGGCCCTCTTAATATCCTCACTGGAACCTTAAGCCAAGGCTAAAATTCCAAAAACTGGACCAGTCCTATCAGTTGGGTGGTACCTTGCAGGAGGGGAGGCAGCAAAGTCAACACCCTTGCAAGGCATTCTTGCCCAAATGCAAGCAAGGACATCTGACACACCCCTGTAAGCCACAAGAAAAAGATAGTCGCCACCACCTTAAAAGTAATTAAAGGCTCTTTAATGAGAAATCATAATAACGTCATCTAAAAGGTCCCAGCAACAGACAGCTTTTTCGGAGGAACAACGTCTTTCTTTGTCAAGCTGTTATCTGTTCCATATCAGCAAGGGTTTTTTTGTACAGGGGATGCACTGCAACAACCACCAATCAGGTGCAGCAGTGCATGTCAGCTGACAGCCTAGTGGACCTGAGAGAGAACTGCTAATGCATAGTCAAATGTAAAATGAGAAAGTGTCCTACATACCATTCTCCAAATGGGAAGAAAGCCAGGAAAACAGAACTAACAGCCACGCCAACCCGCCGATAACAGCCACTCCCCCTTCCATCTACGTCACTCATGGGAGCCCTATGGTATCTGGTAGCTACTTTTGCCAGGGAACGTATACATGAAAATCGCCCCTCTCACTCCAAAAGAGGGACACAGGCATCATGGGACAGCCACACCCCCTTGCAAAAGCAGGACAGCCCGCATTACAGTGAAGGGCCACAGGACAGGGAGTTCTCGGTCTGACATAAACAAACATACGTAACCCAGATGTAAGGCTAACAAAATACATTTACTCACAACTTAAAGGATACCAAAGCTCAAAAGTTTTGGAGAAACATTCTCCTCTCTGCCCCCCTTATCTTACTTAACAGCCCCCCGGGATCCTCTTCTGGGGGCCTCGGTCGGACTTTATTACGCAGGCGCTGGCTGGGCTGCATGCATCCTACAGTGCGCACCCGTGGATGGGAGCAGACTGCACATGCGTATGGTGTCACTACGTCATGCGCGTGATGTCATACACCAGTGCCTGTGCAGTAAAGCCCGACCCCGGTGACCAGAAGAGGATCCCGGGAGGCTGCTAGGTAAGATAAGGGGGGCAGAGAGGAGAACAGGGGGGAGCAGTGGGCATCAGGACAGGAAATAGTATATGCCTGCTCCCCCGTTTCTCCAAAACGTTTGAGCTCTGGTATCCTTTAAAGCAACTCTCCTCAGGTTCCCTCCAAACTGTCAGCTGTATAAAAAGAGCACAAGCATACATAATTATGTCATATAGCATACAATCCTAGTACCAACTGCCAGATACAGGACAGAGAGATTCCCCCCCCCTACAAGAAAAATAATGCAACAGAATAAACACAAAAACCAAGATCATAGTCCCTATTTAAGTCTCCCACGCCGCGCCCATAGTACCTAACCTACGAATCCATCCAGCTTCTTTTTTAAGTAAAAGCTTCTTCCTGTCTCCCCTACCATTCTATGTAAGACTATCAATGATTGTAACTAGCAACTGGGAGACATTGTGTCCACACTCTACAAAATGCGCTTGTTCGGTATTACGATTTCTAATAGCAGATTTATGAGATGAGCTGCAAGCTTTAAGCTGTTGTTCAGCTTTACCCATATACCCCAAGTCACAAGGGCATTTAATTAAATATACTACATAGTGTGAATCACAGGTATAAAAACCCTTAATTCAAAAACTGTACCTCTGGATTAGTGAGTGAACCTATCACCTTGCACAGCATTACTGCAAGTGGCAGATAAGACACAGGAAGGAACATACCATTATGGTCGGCAGACACAGTGTCAACTAAAGCTCTACCACTTACAAGCTTTTCCATGACTGTGGGTGATCTTTTAAAGAACATAATGGGTGGATAACGGAATTCTGGAACGGTTGGCAAACTGTCTCTTGGAAGATGCCAATGCTTTCTCACAATGCGTACCACATACTCACTGCACGCATTGTAAGAGCTAACAAAAGGTAAATGAGAGCCTGTGCATCTCCTGGGTCTTAAACTTCTAGTTTCACATAGAGTTGTCCTGAATTTAGTCTTCATCTCTCTCTTCTTGTCCTTACATGTGTTGGGATCTCTTACTATCCTCTCTACCCTGGCAAGTTGTCCACAAAGAATAGCCATCTTGGTTTTAACTGGATGAAAGCTGTCAAAGTGAAGGACAGAACAAATGCACCTAGGGTCCAACATGACCCCTCCCAAATACAAAATATTTTATTAATGTAACAAATCCAGCAACAGCACTGCTGTCTAAATAAACTGTTAGTATATACAAATGCAATCTCATACAAACCCATAGAGATTAGCATAGGAACACATTGAACCCCATCACTGTGCCTCTGTGCTGCATGTAGAAGGACTCCTGAAAAGAATAATAATTGCATTTTAGTACAATCTCAAGTATTCTACAAAAAAAATCTATGCTGTTGTTGATTCACATCAGTCCTAGTCATAAGGAAGCAGTCGACAGCCTCCACACCTCCATGTGGGGTGGAGGTTGTAGAGGTTCTCCACATGCATCATAACCAATAAGCATCAGAATGTATACAATCCACTGCAAAACATGTTGGTGTTCCTGAGATAGGAGTCAAATGATTGTACTAAGGGTTGTAAAATACAGTCCAAAAATGTAGTTAAAGGGACAAATACTGAACCAACACCAGCCACAATCGGCCTCCCAGGAGGTCTGGTCAGTGATTTATGAATCTTGGGTAATGAGTACAGCTTAGGCGTACTTAAGTGAGACTACTGTAAAAGCCTAAACAGTTCCTCCTCAATCAAGTTCTTTCTTAGTTCTTTCTTCAAAAATCCTAATCACACGTTGTATATTTGGTAAGGGGTCAACATCAACGTTCTCATACACTTTGACAACTGCCAATTGGTGCATAATTTCCCCCATGTAAAAGTCAGTGTCAAGTACGACCACAGCTCTTCCTTTGTCGGTCTGACAAATCGTAATAGTTTCATTAGAGCACAAGCTATCGAGAGCCTCCTTCTCTTCAATGGTTAAATTGAACTTAATGTGAAGTTTACCTTCACAGTAGGAGGACAAAAGTCACTAGGGTTATGCAAACCAAACTGTTTAAAAGGGCACTATGTCGAAAACTTTTAAAATGTAAAAGATATGCTAACATAAACAAATAAGAAGTACGTTTTTTTCCAGAATAAAATGAGCCACAAATTACTTTTCTCCCATGTTGCTGTCACTTACAGTAGGTAGTAGAAATCTGACAGAAGCGACAGGTTTTGGACTAGTTTTGGACCATTCCTCTTTACAAAACATCTCTAGTTCATTCAGGTTTGATGGCTTCCGATCGCTTCTGGTTTTCCCGAGATTTTTCTTGGTCTGTCACTTCAATCCTTAACTTGAACTGAGCCTGTGGTCTTCCATTTCCTCAATATGTTCCTAACTGTGGAAATAGACAGCTGAAATCTCTGAGACAGCTTTCTGTATCCTTGCCCTAAACTATGATGGTGAACAATCTTTGTCTTCAGGTCATTTGAGAGTTGTTTTGAGACCCCCATGTTGCTACTCTTCAGAGAAATTTAAAAGAGGAGGGAAACGTACAATAAACCCCCTTAAATACTCTTTCTTATAATTGTATTCACCTCCTGTGTATGTAGGTCAGGGGTCACTGAGCTTACCAAGCTAATTTGAGTTCCAATAATTAGTTTGAAAGGTTTTGGAATCAATAAAATGACAATAGTGCCTAAATGTATGCACCTGCCTAATTTTTTTTTAAACAATTATTGCGCACTTTCTGTAAATGCAATACACTTAATTTTACTTCTCAAATTTCACTGTGTGTGTCTCCTATATGATATATTTAATTGACATTTTTTATCGCAACAACCAACGATTTATACGGGAAAATCATGACGATTAACAAGGTTGCCCAAACTTTCGCATCCCACTGTAAATACATTTGACTATGCATTAGCAGTTCTCTTTCAGGTCCACTAGGCTGTCAGCTGACATGCACTTCTGCACCTGATTGGTGGTTATTGCAGCGCAGCCTCTGTATATAAGAACACTTGCTGATATGGATCAGATAAAAGCCTGACAAAGAAGGATGTTGTTCCTTCGAAACAGCAGTCTGTCGCTGTGACCTTTTAGATGGTTTTATACTGATCTTTCTTTAAATAAAGAGCCTATAATTACTTTCAAGGTGGTGCCGATCATCGTTTTGTAAACTGTGTATCAGCTCTGAGAAGCACCTGAGTGCTGAGTTAATTCGGGGACCAGCAATTGGCAGAACCCTGAATTACCCTTGTGCGGGGTGCGCACAATAGCATTAATGCTATAGCCGCACCCATCTTCGGCTCTCGGCGCCCAAACAACCTGCTTCGCCAGATATCCTCCCCCTCCTATCTGCAGTGTAGTAGTCACTGCTGTCCAGTTACCTGTAAACTGTATAAAACGCATTCAGAATACTTTGAAAGGTCCTTTATTTAACCCTTTCGGGACTGGCCGCCTAACCCCCCTTAAGGGCCAGGTGTTTTTCCTGAAATGGGGGGCGCGTTTGGGGGGTTAGGACAGCCGGATCCTTGAAGGGTCTTGCTGGGCAGTGTCCTCCCATGGTGGCTAGGTGTACCCCCTTCATGCAGACCCCATCACTCACCTTCCAGGCTCCAGCGATGAGCCGCCGTGGACCCCTCTGTCACAAACCGCAAGGGCCGGTCTGCGATCGGGTCAATCGATTGGAGTCAGAAATCCTCTCACACTGTCATTCTGCTCATCGCGAAGCATAACTAACTACGCAGGTCGATGAACCGACTAGCGGAGGGAGTGTTCGGATGCCAAAGGATTCACCACAATTTCCAACTCAAGGACCGGCACCACACTGAAGGATGTAAGCTCAATTACTTTATTTCCAGCATGACAGCATGCTGGAAATAAAGTAAATGAGCTTACATCCTTCAGTGTGGTGCCGGTCCTTGAGTTGGAAATTGTGGGGACCCCTTGGGTACTGGGGTGAGACCTAGGCACACCGTTGACTGCTCAGCTTGGTGCTCCTGACCACTTTGGTGAAAAGGATTCACCACACACATACAATTCAAAGATCTGCCACACAGCCCGCTACTGTAATTATGCTGCTACTTCGAGAACACTCTGTTAAACCTTTGCAGTATGCAGGAATCTGGGTCAGATCTGAATATCTGAGCCGGGTCCGCGCATACGGGTTATAAATGTACACTTCTATTAAACACAGGGTAGCGGTTTCAAGAGAAAAGATACATTTGTGTATATTCAGAGCAGGTCCTAACCATAACGATTTTAAAACGTTTTAACAATAAAGTTGCATTACATACATTTATGCAGATTAACACATAGACACATAGCTAAAAATAAAAGGGATAAAACTAGAAGGATCTTACTTTAGTTATGGCTGAGCAGTTCATTTGGAGAGTGAAGAAAGGAGTCCGGTTTAAATTAGGCATTAATGGTAAGAGTCCTTGGAACAATGCATGCGTTCAGTCCTTCTGTAGGAACGCATGCTAGAAGCTCTTCTTTAGCAGATGAAATGGTGAAAGACGCAATGCTGGCCCCAAATGTATACAATCTTAGAACTGGGGCTGGATTACCTCCAAACTAGGTGGAGTTAAGGCAGAGTAACCTCCTGGTCAGCAAGGTCGCAGCCCCCAGAACTCAGAGCAGAAAATGTAACATTTATTAATCATCTGCGTGACTCCGCTCCAGATTGGCGTATCGCAAATCCGAGGCTATATTCACAAGCGGCCCGCGATCCTGTATGAAATGAGGGTACACATGCCTAGTCTACCACATTCGGTCTGCGCATGCTGAATAAAGCAGTTTCCCGATTGACCTCAAACAGTTAGAACATTGTAATTCGGGTGGATGATAGAACTGGTTTATGGGTATCAGAAAATGTATTTTTTGTCTTTCTGTGATAAGCCTATTTTGAATTACAAATACATTAAAGTTCTCTTTGTTTGGTTCTAAGATTTCGGAAAGAATCTGTAACGATTGTGGAATTCTCTCTGTGATCAGCGCACAAGACGTGCGCTGACACTGCGGAAATCCTCCACAAGCGTGTAATTTGCGGGAACCCAGCAAAATGTGCAATGCACCTGTAGACGGAAATTCCTGTCAACAGATGGAGCTGTGGAGTGCAGAGGAACGGCTCCTCTGCCCTACCACCCACGCCAGACAGGAATTGCACGAAGGGAAGAAACGCAGGGCAAGATAGCCCTGAAAGAGAGAGATCAAAGCGACAGAGGGTATGTGTGTCCACCAAACTAGTCGCCACCCTGCGACGATGAACACACAACCACTACAGAGGCGCTCAGTGTGGTTTTGATGCTGTTAAGCTGTATGCTCCTTTTTGATTGGCCTGATGAAGCGGGATTGAGCCCGTGAAACGCGTTGCCTATTTTTACTGTGGAGTATAAATAAAATTGTTGTTTGACTGTTGATGCCACAGTCCTTCCTTTGTTTGCTTTGTCTGCATGGATGGGATAGGCCCACCACTGCCCCATCGGTTTTAAGCTCGTTTAAGTGACTTTTATTCTATTGGCGCCTCTGGAAAGCTTCTACACAACCATGAAGACAAAGTGAGAAGGCAATCGCCAGAGATGGCGATTGCTAACAGCGACACAAGACCGAATAAGCACAGATGAGGAATGTATGTATGTCCACCAATCTAGCCGCCAACCTGCGACGGTGGACACACAACAGAAGAACCCACGTGAGAACGCAATCGCAAGGGAAGCGACTGTGGAAGAGAAAGAGCACAGGGACAGATTGTATGTGTGTGCACCAAACTAGTCGCCCACCCGCGACGGTGCACACACAACAGCAGATATGAAACAGGAACGCAATCGCGAGAGAGGCGATTGCCAGAGGTGACACAAGGCTACAGCAAGGCAGAGCACGAGAGTAGCAAAGGCACAGCAAATCATACAATAAGGAGATAAGGAAAATAACAAACGCTAGCTAAACGCGAACACCGCACTCATTCGCAACAGTGCACGCGTTTATGCGCGGTCTCCGCGTGTTAAGCACAACAGAGACAAGCACGCCTAACTAACCACCGACAGACAAACATGAAACAGAGGACGCGAGCGCTTGCTTAACGGTTACCTCACCGAGCCTCCAGCAAGCGTTCGTAGCAGACAAGACAGATACACGAAAACAGGAATAAGTGAGAGATAGGATCCACAGCACTAGCGCAAGAGGCTAGTGCGATCCAGGAAGACAGAGCAGAAGGATCCACAGCACTAGCGCAAGAAGCTAGTGTGATCCAAGTATAGCAAGAGAGTAGCAGACCAGAAGGATCCACAGCACTAGCGCAAGGCGAGTGCGATCCTGGCAAGACAGATCAGATGAGATAGCTGGTAGCAACCGCTGCTCCAGCTATACTCCAAGAACAAAGATCAGAACGACTTCCTGTCGACCACCGCTGGGACAGGACAATCGCAACAGACAAACAAAACAGATATGCAATCCTAACTGCACTAGGAAATCTGCCTAGTGCAGTTCCAGGAATTACTCTAGGCTAATCTTCAAACAAAGAGCAAGGCTGACACTCCAGGCGAGTGTTACACAGGAACTAACTCTTATGACCAGCAAAGGACTCGTGGAAACATAGCTCTTTATACTGCCAGTCATCAAAGGAGGCAGGTAGGAGATTTGCATAACGAGTGTATGCAAATTCCCCAGCAGCAGAACAGACCAGAAACTTGTAATGGAAAAACAGGTCTCTCTTGCAGAGACCTGCAGCCCACAGACTAGGGGAATGGTCAAACAGCTGTCTGCCAGTGCATCCAGCTGGGCGGATCATTACAGAATCCCTTATCTATGTTGGTTCTACCTGGTTTTTGGGGGTGAGCTGTAGAGTTGGGCCGAACGGTTCGCCTGCGAACGGTTCCATGCGAACTTCAGTGGTTCGCGTTCGCGTCCCGCAGGCGAACCTTTGCGGAAGTTCGGTTCGCCCCATAATGCACATGGAGGGTCAACTTTGACCCTCTACATCACAGTCAGCAGGCCCAGTGTAGCCAATTAGGCTACACTAGCCCCTGGAGCCCCACCCCCCCTTATATAAGGCAGGCAGCGGCGGCCATTACGGCCACTCGTGTGCCTGCATTAGTCAGAGTAGGGCGAGCTGCTGCAGACTGTCTCTCAGGGAAAGATTAGTTAGGCTTAGCTTGTTCCTGTCTGGCTGCATACCTGTGCTGTGAACCCACCACTGCATACCTGTGCTGTGAACCCACCACTGCATACCTGTTCTGTTCAGTGGACCCGCCACTGTATACCTGTTCATTGAACCCACCACTGCATACCTGTGCTGTGAACCCACCACTGCATACCTGTGCTGTGAACCCACCACTGCATACCTGTGCTGTGAACCCACCACTGCATACCTGTTCTGTTCAGTGGACCCGCCACTGCATACTTGTTCTGTTTAGTGAACCGCCACTGTATACCTGTTCTGTTTAGTGAACCCGCCACTGCATACCTGTTCTGTTCAGTGGACCCGCCACTGATACCTGTTCTGTTTAGTGAACCCGCCACTGCATACCTGTTCTGTTCAGTGGACCCGCCACTGCATACCTGTTCTGTTTAGTGAACCGCCACTGTATACCTGTTCTGTTTAGTGAACCCGCCACTGCATACCTGTTCTGTTCAGTGGACCCGCCACTGCATACCTGTTCTGTGAACCCGCCACTGTATACCTGTTCTGTTCAGTGAACCCACCGCATCAGTGCGCATACCTGTGCAGTTAAGTGAACCCGCCACTGCATACCTGTTCTGTTCAGTGGACCCGCCACTGCATACCTGTTCTGTTTAGTGAACCGCCACTGTATACCTGTTCTGTTTAGTGAACCCACCACTGCATACCTGTTCTGTTCAGTGAACCCACCGCATCAGTGCGCATACCTGTGCAGTTAAGTGAACCCGCCACTGCATACCTGTTCTGTTCAGTGGACCCGCCACTGCATACCTGTTCTGTTTAGTGAACCGCCACTGTATACCTGTTCTGTTCAGTGGACCCGCCACTGCATACCTGTTCTGTTTAGTGAACCGCCACTGTATACCTGTTCTGTTTAGTGAACCCGCCACTGCATACCTGTTCTGTTCAGTGGACCCGCCACTGCATACCTGTTCTGTGAACCCGCCACTGTATACCTGTTCTGTTTAGTGAACCCGCCACTGCATACCTGTTCTGTTCAGTGGACCCGCCACTGCATACCTGTGCTGTGAACCCGCCACTGTATACCTGTTCTGTTCAGTGAACCCACCGCATCAGTGCGCATACCTGTGCAGTTAAGTGAACCCGCCACTGCATACCTGTTCTGTTCAGTGGACCCGCCACTGCATACCTGTTCTGTTTAGTGAACCCGCCACTGCATACCTGTTCTGTTCAGTGGACCCGCCACTGCATACCTGTTCTGTTTAGTGAACCGCCACTGTATACCTGTTCTGTTTAGTGAACCCGCCACTGCATACCTGTTCTGTTCAGTGGACCCGCCACTGCATACCTGTTCTGTGAACCCGCCACTGTATACCTGTTCTGTTCAGTGAACCCACCGCATCAGTGTGCATACCTGTGCAGTTAAGTGAACCCGCCACTGCATACCTGTTCTGTTCAGTGGACACGCCACTGCATACCTGTTCTGTTTAGTGAACCGCCACTGTATACCTGTTCTGTTTAGTGAACCCGCCACTGCATACCTGTTCTGTTCAGTGAACCCACCGCATCAGTGCGCATACCTGTGCAGTTAAGTGAACCCACTTACCTACGTGAGTGCACGCAGTGTGATATACCACTCCGTGCATACCCGATATGGACAAAACAGGTAGAGGAAGAGGTAGTGGCAGAGCCAGAGGAAGGCCACCCGGCAGGTCTGCGCGAGGTCGTGTAAATGTAATTTCGTGTGGACCTGGCCCACAGTACAGTGCTCGGAAGAAGGCACGTCCCATCACCTCCCAAGATTGTCAGGACGTGGTTGAGTATTTAGCGACACAGAACACCTCATCTTGCTCAGCCACCAGTGCTACTACTAGCACCACTTCCGCTGCATTTGACACTTCGCAAGAATTATTTAGTGGTGAAATCACTGATGCACAGCCATTGTTGTTACAGCCAGATGAATTTTCACCAGCTCATATGTCTGAGTTACGCGGCAACATTATGGATGTAACGTGTAAGGAGGATGAAGGACCTACTGATGTTGGTGCATGTTTGGATTTGTCTGAGGCAAGCGAAGCTGGGCAGGATGATTACGATGATGATGATGATAGGGATCCTCTGTATGTACCCAATAGAGGAGATGAAGAGGGGGACAGTTCAGAGGGGGAGTCAGAGAGTAGGAGGAGGAGAGAAGTTGCTGAAAGAAGCTGGGGCAGCTCTTCGTCAGAAACAGCTGGTGGCAGTGTCCGGCACCATGTATTGCCACCTATGTACAGCCAGCCAACTTGCCCTTCAGCATCAGCTGCTGAGGTCCCCATAGTGCCCACATCCCAGGGTGGCTCAGCGGTGTGGAAATTTTTTAATGTGTGTGCCTCAGATCGGACCAAAGCCATCTGTTCGCTCTGCCAACAAAAATTGAGCCGTGGAAAGGCCAACACTCACGTAGGGACAAGTGCCTTACGAAGGCACCTGGAGAAAAGGCACAAACAGCAATGGGATGGCCACCTGAGCAAAAGCAGCAGCAGCACACAAAAGCAAAGCCACCCTCCTTCTCCTCTTCCTCCTCCATCAGGTGCATTATCTGCTTCTGCCGCTTTCTCCCTTCCACCTTCACAGGCGCCCTCCTCCACTCCGCCTCTGCCCTTGAGCGGTTCCTGCTCCTCTGCCCACAGCAGCAGTCAGGTGTCCGTGAAGGAAATGTTTGAGCGGAAGAAGCCAATTTCGGCCAGTCACCCCCTTGCCCGGCGTCTGACAGCTGGCGTGGCGGAACTGTTAGCTCGGCAGCTGTTACCATACCGGCTGGTGGACTCTGAGGCCTTCCGTAAATTTGTGGCCATCGGAACACCGCAGTGGAAGATGCCAGGCCGCACTTATTTTTCGAGAAAGGCCATACCCCAACTGCACCGTGAAGTTGAGAGGCAAGTGGTGTCATCTCTTGCGAAGAGCGTTGGGTCAAGGGTACACCTGACCACGGATGCCTGGTCTGCCAAGCACGGGCAGGGCCGCTACATTACCTACACAGCCCATTGGGTGAACCTGGTGGTGAACGATGGCAAGCAGGGCGCAGCGGACCAAATTGTGACACCTCCACGGCTTGCAGGCAGGCCTCCTGCCACCTCCTCTCCTCCTGCTACATGCTCTTCGCTGTCCTCCTCCTCCTTGGCTGAGTGGCAGTTCTCCTCTCCAGCTACACAGCCCCAGCTCCGCAGGGCCTATGCTGCATGCCAGGTACGACGGTGTCACGCCATCTTAGACATGGCTTGTCTCAAAGCGGAGAGTCACACTGGAGCAGCTCTCCTGGCTGCTCTTAAGAAACAGGTGGATGAGTGGCTGACCCCGCACCACCTGGAGATAGGCAACGTGGTGTGCGACAACGGCAGCAATCTGCTTGCCGCTTTGCATATGGGGAAGCTGACACACATACCCTGCATGGCACATGTCATGAATCTAGTGGTTCAAAGATTTGTGGCAAAGTACCCTGGCTTAGCGAATGTCCTGAAGCAGGCCAGGAAGTTCTGTGGGCATTTGAGGCGGTCTTACACAGCCATGGCACGCTTTGCGGAAATTCAGCGCAAAAACAACATGCCGGTGAGACGCCTCATTTGCGATAGCCCCACTCGCTGCAACTCGACCCTGCTCATGTTCTCCCGCCTGCTAGAACAGAAGAAAGCCGTGACCCACTACCTCTACAACTACAGTAGAATGAAACAGTCTGGGAAGATGGGGATGTTCTGGCCCGACAACTGGACACTGATGGAGAATGCATGCAGGCTCATGCGGCCGTTTGAGGAGGTGACCAACCTGGTGAGCCGCAGTGAGGGCACCATCAGCGACTTAATTCCCTACGCTTACTTCTTGGAGCGTGCTGTGCGTAGAGTGGCGGATGAAGCTGTGAATGAGCGTGACCAGGAACCGTTACGGCAGGAACAGGCATGGGACCAATTTTCATCAGACCCAGCTGTTTCCTCAACACCTGCGGCAGCACAGAGGGGGGAGGAGGAGGAAGAAGAGAAGTCGTGTGCAGAAGACGAATCAGACTCAGAGGATGATGAGCAAGGTGTTTCTTTGGGGGAGGAGGAGGAGGAGGAGGAGGGGACAGCAGCAGGAGAACAACCTCAGCAGGCATCGCAAGGGGCTTGTGCTGCTCAACCTTCCCGTGGTATTGTTCGCGGCTGGGGGGAGGAGGTTGACTTACCTGACGTCACTGAGGAAGAGCAAGAGGAGATGGAGGGTACTGGATCCGACTTTGTGCAGATGTCGTCTTTTATGCTGTCCTGCCTGTTGAGGGACCCCCGTATAAAAAACCTCAAGGGGAATGAGCTGTACTGGGTGGCCACACTACTAGACCCTCGGTACAGGCACAAAGTGGCGGACCTGTTACCAACTCACCGGAAGGTGGAAAGGATGCAGCACATGCAGAACCAGCTGTCAACTATGCTTTACAATGCCTTTAAGGGTGATGTGACGGCACAACGCCAGCAAGGTACCACTGCCACTAATCCTCCTCCCGTGTCCACGCAGTCAAAGACAGGACGCTCCAGCGATCTCATGGTGATGTCGGACATGCGGACGTTCTTTAGTCCAACGCCTCGCCGTAGCCCTTCCGGATCCACCCTCCACCAACGCCTGGAACGGCAGGTAGCCGACTACCTGGCCTTAAGTGTGGATGTAGACACTGCTGTGAACAGCGATGAGGAACCCTTGAACTACTGGGTGCGCAGGCTTGACCTGTGGCCAGAGCTGTCCCAATTTGCCATCCAACTTCTCTCCTGCCCTGCCGCAAGCGTCCTCTCAGAAAGGACCTTCAGCGCAGCTGGAGGTATTGTCACAGAGAAGAGAAGTCGCCTAAGTCACAAAAGTGTTAAGTACCTCACCTTTATCAAAATGAATGAGGCATGGATCCCGGAGGGCTGCTGCCCGCCCCAAGACTAAGTCAGTCCCCGCACATACAGCATCTCTGCCTGCACGCCGTGTGACTGGCTGCCTGGCCTGCCCCAAGAAGACTAAGTCGCTCCCAGTCCCTCCACACAGCATGTCTGCCTGCAGGCCGCTTGACTACCTTCTCCGCCACCACCAACAGGGTCCGGGACTCCAGGCGGATTGCTGAATTTTTTAGGCCGCTGCTAGCAGCGGCCGCTGTAATAATTTTTCGGGTGCGTGTACATGACTGCCTAATTTTTCTGGCTGCACTGCGGGCAGCTGCAACAACAAAAGAAAAGGCATGTACATGCGCCCATTCCCCTTCGTGATCATTACCTTGCCGTGGTGAAGGGGCTTGCGTATCACAATGGAGCAATGACCGGCGCCTAGATGAGTGTCTCGGGGGGCACACCCACGATAATAAGGTCGTTGCCTCATTGTGGTCAGACCAAATTTGATCAGCTGGACAGTCACTGTTCTGTCATTCAGCTACATCAGCCAGGTGACCATATGGGCTGTAAAGCCACCAAAACCTGCGCTCTCGCAGGGACGGATCTAGGGGGGGGCAAGCGGGTATCTTGCCCCTGGCGCAGTTTGTTGAATTCTTAAAAAGGCAGCAAAATAAAAGGCAGTTTAGGCGCCAAAACCTGACCTTTAGGCGCCAAAACCTGACCTTGTCCCAGGCGCAACTTGGTCTTGATCCGTCCCTGCACTCTCGCCATGGTGCGCACCAGTAAAGCACGGCCGTCACTACACAAACAGCTGTTTGCGGTGCGTTACAGGATGAGTTTGGCGTGTCAGTGTGAAGCAGTACCTTAATTACACTACCTGATTGATGTATACACATGCAAGATGTTTGAAAGCACTTTAGGCCTGTCATTTAGCATTCAATACGCGATGGCTGCTGATCACTGAGAGGAGATGTCAGCTGTCATGTGACAGCTTAATCTCCTCTCTCCGGTGCGCACAATCACGTTGGGACAGTTCGTTAGCGAGGACGTTGAATCAATGTCCAGTCAGGACAGCACCACCACCTGCTGGACGTAGATTTAACCTACGTCGGTCCCAAAAAGGTTAAAAAAAAAAAAAAAAAAAAAGATTGGGGCATGAATTTGAAGCTTTTTTATTATTTTTTTTTACCCTTTCTGTATAGGTGAAGGGTTTGAACATTACACTTACTTAGGTGTGGGAGAAAGGTGGGGGCTTGGAACTTCTGGGGCCCACTAGTGTTGAACTCAAGTTTCGCACAATCATAATTTGCAATTATGCTGCTAAATTGTATTGCAAAATTTCCAGAAAATTAATTTTGTGCATGATTGTAAGTATGTTAATTTTGCGATTACGCATAATTACACAAAAACACAAAATTTCTGCTGTTCTCAAGAGAATGAACCGTGCATACGCAGAATGCTCCCATGGCAGTGCAATCGTAAAGCATGCTGACGGGATTGCACATGCACAGTTTAGCTCCAGTTGCAGGAATTTCAGAGATGACAGCGAGGAGAATAGAGGGGGTTTAGAGGACACAGGGGACCTGACCAGAGTCTACAAGGGGCTGGATAAAGCCCCAGGTAAGTTAAAATCACACGTTTGAAACCAGTTCAGGTGTGCTTTAAACTCAACAAAATAACATTTTACTACTGTACACTTTAAATTTACAGAATATACTTTTTATACATTTTAAGACTGTGGACAGTGTGGGGTTCCCCTCCACAAGCCTCTTTAACCCATTTTCACCCATGCAGGCTGGTATAGCCTGAGCCTGGATTGTTCCCTGAGCAATACCAGCACGCATGGTCCATGATGTGGCTATCCCTTCCCTCACAAAGCCCTTGTCCATGTTATGAACTAGGGGCTCTTCCCCACCTCTGGTGCCCTGTATAAAATAAGTATACAAAACTTGGAACTCTGTATATATTAACCTCCCTAGTGGAATGATTACTTACAGATTTTATTGTCTAAAAGCGATGCATTTTTTTCACAAGCTCTTAGACCCTAAAAATTATACCACTAGATAGATCCCGGCACATTACACACCTCCCATGGAACCAGCTCGGGGTTTCAGCGCTGAGCTGCAGATTTGTGTCCCAATCCTGACTCGGGTTTACCGCTAAAGAGGCTAAAGTGTACTGCAGAAAAATGTAAATTTAATGAGTTTTTAAAAATGTTTTTTTGGAGGGGGGATTTTTTTTTAAAATTGATCTTCTCAAGAACTAACATCTAAATTACATGAAAAAAAAATCTGGCTTGTTCTTACTATCACCCCTAACCATTCTGGTGTGCGCTAAAAATTTTTGCACTTTACAAATGTTTGTAATTTCACATGATATGTAAAATTTATAAGTGGATTACACAAAATCAAATCAATTTCAAAATCCTAATTGCATGTAATGAATATGTAATGGTAATTCCTAAAATATACACAACATTTTGTGAAAGCAAAAATAAGTACATTGCAATCATTACTACAAAGATTTAAAAAATGACTTCTGCAATCTTAAGGTGGCCACTAATGAGCCAATCTTTTTCATCCAATCTTACCATTTCTATGTAATATAAGGTAACTGCCTGAAGTATCCATTCAGTATAATCACTCAATTTACCCTTATACTACATAGATTTGGTAAGATTGGATGAAAAAGATTGGATCATTAGTGGCCACCATTAGGTTTAATAAAACTGAACAAAAAGTGGAATTTCACTTTACCCTGTACAGGTAGTTCCCAACTTACGAATATCCGACTTGCGAATTACCCGCCAATACGAACAACCTGAAAATAGGAACAAGTAAAAAAGAAAAAAAAACTTGTAGTTTTTGAGAAAATCGATTTTAAAAAATTCAAAGAAAAAATATTTTCTAAACTGATAAAATGACATTTTGCTGTGGTGCCCTTTATTATATAGCAAATTCCAAGTCCTGCATGCACATTTTATACCTTTTTAAATCAAACCTGTGATCCAGTGCTGGAACCCCTTGGAAGTTTGTGTGGATTATGTGAAATCAATACAATTTCAAAATCGTACTTATGTATAATCGAAATTGCAACATTTTAAGTGAAATATCGATAAAGATAAATTAGCACATTACGGTTATCGCTAGGACAGAACAGGGCACACAGGGGGACAGAAGGAGGCACAAAGGGGGATGGGGGAGCAGAGATGGTACAAACACAGTGGAGGCTGAGGCTGCAAAGAGGGGGATGCTAAGAGAACAGGGACAGAGGTGACACAGTGGGGGGAGGTGCAGAGGTGACACAGAGGGCGGCACTGAAGGCACAGGGGAACAGGGGGGGGGGGCACTGGAGGCACAGGGGAATGGGGGGGGGGACACTGGAGGCACAGGAGGGCACAGAGATCGCACAGTGTTCTGACTTAAGAACAGATTCAGGTTAACAACAAACCTACAGTCTCTATCTCATTCGTTAAGCGGGTCTACCTGTATTACCTGTAAGCATATTTTAATGGTATCCATCTAATGTAAGTTTAATCTCAGTAATACTGATCTATTTTGTGACAAATCAGTGCAGTCTCACCTCTATGAAGAATACATTAAGGACTGCACCACTACTAACATTGTTGATTCTGATTTCTATTGATTACCGAAATCTTCATTTTCAGAATACTATACTATGTAGGAGAGGAATGCAATTGCAATTGTCTATATACAAAATGTGTTATTTCTAATGTTCTGTGGCTCTGCAGCACTGCATCGATAATGCAGATAAACAAGAAGATCAGACATAACTATTTATGGTCTGTAACTGTCTCATTTAGTAGTTTCCGTCAGAATTAGATCAGAATCACATGATACGTGGTTGCATAGAAACAGCATGTATGCCTAAGACCACATAGTAGACTATAAAGAGCACCTTTCATCAAACCAGACCTTGTGTAGTAGGAAGTAGAAAAGAATGTTGAAGAAATGGATACGTAAGCTAACGGGAAAAAAAAAAACAGACCAAACACACTTATGCATTGTATCTGATGCCTACAAATGAAATTTAAAGGGAAACAGTAACTCACAAATGGGCTTACAGAATAACTTGAAGCTTAAAGTGGTGTAAAACCCTGACATAATATTCAATAAAAATGTAAGGATCCCTCCTGTAGTGTATTCTGTCCGTTGCAGTGGAGCTGCAAGTGGACAGTTCTGGCTTATCTGCTTGCATTCGGTTGTGCATTTGCAATGGGTCTCATTGTCATTTGCAATCGCTCTGCAGTTCTGAGCAGCTCAGGATGCTGTCATCATTCCACCAATTGCTTGTTGCAGCTTAGCTGCGGCCAGATAGCCATGGAGTTCCTGCATGCATGTTGTTACATAATACTGCATGTATTTCTTATGGGGTTCCTTTGCATTCATAGCCAGCTAGCAAATGGTAATCAAGCCAGCTCAGGATTGAGTGATTACCATTCAGCTGTGTGGAGATTTGCATACCTGCATCCATTGGCTGATCCCAGCATAAAAGTCTGCCTCCCATTTCTTACCCGCCCGCCATAGTGATCAGTACGCTGATCTACTGGGCACCTTGTTACTCTGTATAGTTCTGTTATTGTAGTTCTATGCGACCCTATTACTTGTGCTTTAGCTAGTTCTTGATAAAAATATATGCAGACTTGCTAATATATATTTATCCGTTAGTTGAGCCGTTTGTTATTTTTCTTATCATTGTGTATTGCCTAGTTCCATGATTGATGGACGTTCGCTGCATCCGCGGTGGATCAGTGAAGTCCATTATCTAGATAGCTTGGATTCTGCCATTACCACGTTGGTGACTGGTAGTATTCCTGCTACTTTAGTTTCTGGGAACGTAACTATAGGCTTCAGTAGCTATTAGTTAAGTTCTATCCTGTAGTCTTGCCTGGGTGGATGTTTGCTGGTCACTGTTGTTAGCCAGCTTACTCTGCTTCTATGGACGTGACTGTGAGCTGCAGTTGCTACTAGTTACGCTCCAATATTTAGTCCTGTCTTGTACCTGTCTGAATACTTGCTATCGCTAAGGCAGCACAGTGCGAACTAAGGCAGCTCAACATCGCACTGCACTGCTATTGTGTTTTATTTGTAGCGATATCGGAAGCCCAGAGCTGCAGTTGCTCTGGGCAGCCTGTGTAACCTCTTCCATTATCCAGCTCTTAGCCTTGTTGTGCTGGGTAGTCAGAAAGTATGACCCCCTAGCATTACATTATGACGGGCCAAACACAAAATCACATGGAGGAGGCTTCTAACACCGTGTGTTATGGTTCCCTGTCTTTTGAAAGATTTGAAAAGCTTGACTGTGAAACAGCAAGCAAATTTATACCAGAATTGGTTAGATTCTTGTTAAATCCAGATTTTCAGACTTCAGAATATTCTGCTTGGGCTGATCAGATAGTTTGCTCTCTGTTTAAGGGAAAGCTTTTTGATTGGGCAGTTGATGTTTTGAATCACACTTCTCTGAGAGGAAAGCCTTTAGAATTCATAGCTTTTGTGATTCATAACTGTTTAAGAATATCTCTGTAAGGCTTGGTGGTGTATTCTCCACAGTCAGCATGCAACGCATGAGCTGGCGTGGAGGAGGTACACACACTAGCACCAGGAAACAGGCTATCCCTAGTATAGTGGAGGGGAGGACTGACTCCAATAGGAGATTGTGGCGCACAGAGCCGGTGCAGATCTGACAGCCACAAACAATGCTTTCGTAATAACGTCTCAGCGCAAAGTAGCGCTGAGCGCACAAACCAGAACTGAGGAGATCAGGACAGGTAGACAGAATGAACGCTTGCTAGCCAGCGGCTACTTAGCGACAGCAAGCGTCCAAAACCAGACAGACTGGAATGAGGCAGCCAATGCGCTGCGGCGATGGTGTGCCTCACAAAGACAGGACAGGACAGTCAGAAAATAGCAGGATTAAGATAGATAAACGTAACACAGATAAATATACAATATGTATGTTTTCCTAGCGTATTACAATTACAGCTATCAATGAAACTATTTGTAAGGTCTGACTAACATATGTATATATCGGCAATGAACCGATATATGACATAAGCAGGAACGCTGACTAGGAATGGAGTAACGCAGGGAACAGGACTCAGAAGGATTCGCTATCTCTTCGCAGAGATGAACGCAATCCACAAACGGTAACAGAACAGGATTCAGAAGGATTCGTTATCTCTTCGCAGAGATGAACGCAATCCACAAACAGTAACAGAACAGGATTCAGAAGGATTCGTTATCTCTTCGCAGAGATGAACGCAATCCACAAACAGGACCAGGAACAGGATAACTAGCTCAGCACGGGTGTTCACGGTACGCGCAAACTACCAAAACGTGCTGGAAAACTGACTAACTGAACACAGGAAATAAACAGTTCGTGTACGTATATATCAGCAACACTGATATATTAACGTAACACAAATACAAGGAAAATAATAAACGTGCTGGTATGCATATATATTGGCAATGAACCAATATATGATGCAAAGACCAGCAAAGTATCTTTAACAAGAAACACGATCGGGGGCTAAAGCGACAGCAAGACAGGCTTAAGCTGAAGCTATGAAAACCCAAGGAAACCCTGCAGGAAGCAGATCTTTATACTGAGGTCATCCAATGGGAGCAGACATGCAGATTCCCACACAGGTGAATGATAATCAGTCACAAGCTGACAGCAGGGAAAAACAGACAAAGCTATACAGCTTGCATGGAAATAGATCAGAACTGCCTGAGCTGCAGCACTACTTCCAGCAATAGCTGCTGCAGCAGCGATCATTACAGTACCCCCGCCTTTAAAAGTGGATTCCAGACGCTTTTCAAAACTGAAATTTCCAACAAAACAGTCTGACTGATAATTCATGATGACCGGGACAGCCCGGCAAGACCGAATTCCAGAATCAGTCCCCACAAGACTGGACCCATCAGAACCAGAACCTACAGAACCATGCCCATCAGTACTACAAGCCCCAGTGTGACACCCATCAGAACCATGATTTCCAGAAGAAAGCCCTCCGAAACTCCCTGAGCGATACCCACCGCCTTCCAGGAACAGTTCAGAAACGCCAAAGCCTTTGCAATGCCCACCGGTACTGTCTTTACCAACACAAAACCCACTGTTGAACCAGTCCAAGGCACCAGGACAAGTTTTCTCAGAGACCTCCCAGAACACCTTGAAGCTCCAAAGAGATCCCCATAGGTCAGAATGCCCCTTAGGCTCACATGGAGAACTATCAAGAACCCCTATGGAACCTAGGGCAATTCCCGAGTCAGGGCCACAAGGACAAACATCAATATCAGGGCTTTCAGGGACCAGAACCATCTCTGGGCATGCAGGCAGACTGGCAATATCAGAACGTGTTCCCACTAAGGAAGCATCAGAGCACGCTAACACCTTAGACACACTTGGGCATTCTGGCACACAAAGAACATCTGGGCACACCGGCACAAGAGAAACCTCTGGGCATGTCAAGGAACTGTGAGCCTCAGGGTCAGCCAAGACAGGACCAAAACCAGGACTGGCCAAAAAAAAATCATCATGACTAAACTTCGCAACTACTGGACTTTTACACGAGAATGCTGGATCAGACTTAGATGTCGCTGATTCCAGCAAAGTCAGTAACAAATCAGATTCAGGGGCACTAACAAGACAGGACAAATCTTCTGATGTATGCACTGAACCAGACAGGGACTCCACAACTACCTCTGGACTGGACAGAGACTCATTTAATACACTGGATTGGAGCTCATGAGGCGCTGCAGAACAAGTCAGTATTGCAGCAGCCCCCACTGGACTAGGCAAAACTGAGGAATTCCCTGGACAGGAAGGGAACTCTGGAACCTCTGCCACAGCGGCCAGAGAACCAGAATCTTTCAGGATACAGGGCTGGGTTTCAGGAACACTCATCAGACCGGACTGAAATTCTGAGATTTCTATTATTTTGACCAGAGAATCAGAATTATCCATGTTACAGGGCAAGACTTCTGAAACATTCAGAGGACAGGGCTGGAGTTCCTCGGCTGTTACAACACTGGAGAGGGACTCAACAACATTGGTTAAATCAGACTGTGTACAGGGCAAGGTATCTGACACACTTGCTGACGAGGACAATATTTCAATGGCTTCTGCTTTGCTGGGCAGAAATTCATCAAGTTTTATTAGAGCAGACTGTAATTCCAAAACAGCTGCTAGACAAGTGAATATTACTGCAACACCAACTGAGGTAAGCAGTGCTTCAGCCTCCTCTGCTAGAGGGTTTAAAGTATCCAAAGTACTGGGTGAAGCATAAGACTCTGCGACCACAGCTTCACTGGACAGGATCACTGAACAGTCCATATTGCAGGGCAAAACCATGGAAGCACCTGCTGGACAGCATAATGATTCTGTGACCTGAGTTTCATTGGAGAGATCTACTGCACAATTCATGGTACAGGGCAAATTTATTGGAAAATTTTCTGAACAAGGTAATAATTCTGCGATTTCAGGTTCACATAGCAGATGCTCTGAGCTATTCACGAAACTAGAGCGAGGTGTAGAAACAGGAAGATCAAGACACAATGTTTGCGCATCTGAATCACCATTCATTTGTAAAATTGGAAAATTCAGATGCTGGGGTTCTGAGGATTCTAGACAGGATTGCTGGGACTCGGAAACTGATGTAGTGCATCTATTGGCATCTGCTGGATCAGACAGGAGTTGAACTTTATTAACACAGGTAATTTCTGCAGAAGTGTTTGCAGAGACAGGCAAGATTTTTCTGGTGTCTGTTTCACTGAACAAAGAGTCATGAGTACTGGCTAGGCTGGACTCGGAAGTCAGCAGGACCTCTGGATTCTCTGCTGAGAAATTTGTGCAGGGCAAAGTTAAGAAAGTATCAGTGGCTTCTGTTTTACTGGGAAGTAACACTGAGTTATCCATGGTACAGGGTGGAATTGCAGGAACTTCAACTTCACACAAAAAGAGCTCCGAATCACCTGCTGAATCAGCCAAAGGTGCTGAAGCAGGCGGGTCAGAACGCCAAATTTGCGAATTCGGAGTCACAAAAAAATCATCCAAAATCAGTTCCCACACATCAATCAATGGAGCCACAAAGTCATACTCACACACACCAGTTTTTATTAGGTTATAGGCAGACTTAATGCATGCATTCAATACCAATTCACTTTTTGCACTGTAAAATTGACAAAATGAACTTGAATCATTCTTCCATTCATTGACCAGAGCTTCCATCTCTCCTTTCTCAAATGGAGGATTCCAAGCATACTTAACAGGCAGATCATGGTTTGCAGATATGATTGTAGCAGGGACATATATTGGGTTAATTAGCAGGTGATTGGCAGATTCCTTATTCCTAAGAATCTCCAATACCTGTAACAAGTGCTGAACTGTAGTGTATGCAAACTTTCCTTGCTTTACAAATAAGTTGATTTGTTCAATACTCTGTAATATCTCCTCATAATCATACTCAGATAATTCTTTTAAACAAAAATCTTTATTTTCCCTAGCCAGGGAGGAAAGTTCATTAGTAGTTTCATAAGTCCATTTAACTCCCCTGAAAGACAATTGCATTTCATTATCTGTTAATGGCAGAATCTCATTATAGGTCTCAGTCGCTAAGGATAACGATTCTGCAGATTGGACACGTTTCTTAGAACGTTTGCGTTTTGCCTTTGACCTTGCGGTTTTTGGTGATTTATTCAAAGCTGCAGGAAAATTATCAGTAACACTTTCTGCTTGCTGCTCATTCTTGCAAGCAATTGACGGAGCAGCTGATTGGCCTGCTGCCAGGAGTTCATTAAGAGGAAAAGGCAATGGATCTATGCGCAACCAGTTATGGATCACAAACGCTAGAAATTCCAGCTGTCTATCTTTCAAATCGGAATGATTGAGAACATCAAATGCCCACTGGAATAATTCCCCTTTAAACAAAATATAACTTAGTTGGAGTGCCCAGGTTGAAACAGGAGTCGCTTGGAGATCAGGATTGGTCAGGAACCTGGCACATTCAGAGAAAAACTCATTTTCTGTTTCAGAGCTAAGTTCTTCAAATTTCCTAAAGGAACAGGAACCATAATTAACAGTGTCATACTTTCTGGGAATCCCCCCCACAATGGGGATTGGTAATGGGGTTTTCATAATGTAAGGCTTGGTGGTGTATTCTCCACAGTCAGCATGCAACGCATGAGCTGGCGTGGAGGAGGTACACACACTAGCACCAGGAAACAGGCTATCCCTAGTATAGTGGAGGGGAGGACTGACTCCAATAGGAGATTGTGGCGCACAGAGCCGGTGCAGATCTGACAGCCACAAACAATGCTTTCGTAATAACGTCTCAGCGCAAAGTAGCGCTGAGCGCACAAACCAGAACTGAGGAGATCAGGACAGGTAGACAGAATGAACGCTTGCTAGCCAGTGGCTACTTAGCGACAGCAAGCGTCCAAAACCAGACAGACTGGAATGAGGCAGCCAATGCGCTGCGGCGATGGTGTGCCTCACAAAGACAGGACAGGACAGTCAGAAAATAGCAGGATTAAGATAGATAAACGTAACACAGATAAATATACAATAAGTATGTTTTCCTAGCGTATTACAATTACAGCTATCAATGAAACTATTTGTAAGGTCTGACTAACATATGTATATATCGGCAATGAACCGATATATGACATAAGCAGGAACGCTGACTAGGAATGGAGTAACGCAGGGAACAGGACTCAGAAGGATTCGCTATCTCTTCGCAGAGATGAACGCAATCCACAAACGGTAACAGAACAGGATTCAGAAGGATTCGTTATCTCTTCGCAGAGATGAACGCAATCCACAAACAGTAACAGAACAGGATTCAGAAGGATTCGTTATCTCTTCGCAGAGATGAACGCAATCCACAAACAGGACCAGGAACAGGATAACTAGCTCAGCACGGGTGTTCACGGTACGCGCAAACTACCAAAACGTGCTGGAAAACTGACTAACTGAACACAGGAAATAAACAGTTCGTGTACGTATATATCAGCAACACTGATATATTAACGTAACACAAATACAAGGAAAATAATAAACGTGCTGGTATGCATATATATTGGCAATGAACCAATATATGATGCAAAGACCAGCAAAGTATCTTTAACAAGAAACACGATCGGGGGCTAAACCTACAGCAAGACAGGCTTAAGCTGAAGCTATGAAAACCCAAGGAAACCCTGCAGGAAGCAGATCTTTATACTGAGGTCATCCAATGGGAGCAGACATGCAGATTCCCACACAGGTGAATGATAATCAGTCACAAGCTGACAGCAGGGAAAAACAGACAAAGCTATACAGCTTGCATGGAAATAGATCAGAACTGCCTGAGCTGCAGCACTACTTCCAGCAATAGCTGCTGCAGCAGCGATCATTACAATCTCCATTACCATATCCTTTTAATGAACTCCTGATTGCTAGTCAATCAGATGGCTCTTCAGCAGTATTTAAAAGCAATCTGTATGCAGCAAAGTCTAAAGTCTTGCATAAAACTAAACGTAAACATTCCAGAAAATGTTCACAACCATCAGTATCGTCCATAGTAGCCGCGCATCAGATCCATAGTCAGACTCTGTCATTAGCAGATAATGAAATTCAATTGTCATTCATGGGAGTCAAATGGACCTATGAAACTATCAATGAACTTTCCTTGCTAGCCAGGGAGAATAAAGATTTCTGTCTGAATATTCCTATGAGTATTGAGCAAATCAAATTGTTTGTGCAGCAAGGAACATTTGCATATTCTGCAGTTCAACACTTATTACAAGTCCTAGACGTTCTTAAGAATAGGAAATACCCCAGCAATGATCCAGTTACTCGAGTAAATCAAGCCAAGTCCACTCTAACTAGGTTCCTGCAGACTGGTCCAACTGTTAATTATGGACAGAATAATTGTTTAGTTACTGACAAGAATGAATGGTATTCTCCGTTTGAAAAATGGGAAATTGAAGCTTTGATTTATGAATTGGAGAATGATCGAAAACATTTTTATGAATTTTACACTGCTAAGAGTAACATAATTTTGCATGCATGCATTGAGTCTGCTTTTTCTTTGATTGAAATTAATCTGTGTGTGCATGGCTTTGTGATTCCGTTAATTGATGCATGAAATGAGATCTTGAATGATCGCTCTGGGAGTCAGTGTGAGAAACACTCAGTAACCAATGTCAATCTGGTCTCTCCGCTGCCCCTAGCAACGATATCACCTGCTAGCCTTGCTCTAAATGCACACCTTGCTTCTCTAGTCCGTTATAATAGTGGCAATAAATATTTTTTTAATTTCTTGCAGAATTGCAAAATTTTGAATTCATGTTCTTTCTTCAGATCAGCTACAACATTTCAGCAGTCCAGGTTTATTATCTTATACCTGTGTCAGAAAATCTCATATTAATGCAGAGAAATTATCTCCATCTAGCTGATTATATAAGTTTTAAAATGTTTTGCAGATTATTTGAGTGAATTTCAAGATATTACAATTATAAGCAGAGTTATTCTTTAATCACTTAGATTGTTGGTTAGGGTAACCCTTAACCACTTGAGGACCACAGTCTTTTCGCCCCTTAAGGACCAGAGCCTTTTTCTCCATTCAGACCACTGCAGCTTTCACGGTTTATTGCTCGGTCATACAACCTACCACCTAAATGAATTTTACCTCCTTTTCTTGTCACTAATACAGCTTTCTTTTGGTGCTATTTGATTGCTCCTGCGATTTTTACTTTTTATTATATTCATCAAAAAAGACATGAATTTTGGCAAAAAAATGATTTTTTTAACTTTCTGTGCTGACATTTTTCAAATAAAGTAAAATTTCTGTATACATGCAGCGCGAAAAATGTGGACAAACATGTTTTGGATAAAAAAAAAACCCATTCAGTGTATATTTATTGGTTTGGGTAAAAGTTATAGCGTTTACAAACTATGGTGCAAAAAGTGAATTTTCCCATTTTCAAGCATCTATGACTTTTCTGACCCCCTGTCATGTTTCATGAGGGGCTAGAATTCCAGGATAGTATAAATACCCCCCAAATGACCCCATTTTGGAAAGAAGACATCCCAAAGTATTCACTGAGAGGCATAGTGAGTTCATAGAAGATATTATTTTTTTGTCACAAGTAAGCGGAAAATGACATTTTGTGACAAAAAAAATTAAAAAAAAAAAGTTTCCATTTCTTCTAACTTGCGACAAAAAAAAATGAAATCTGCCACGGACTCACCATGCCCCTCTCTGAAAACCTTGAAGTGTCTACTTTTCAAAATGGGGTCATTTGTGGGGTGTGTTTACTGTCCTGACATTTTGGGGGTGCTAAATTGTAAGCACACCTGTAAAGCCTAAAGGTGCTCATTGGACTTTGGACCCCTTAGCGCAGTTAGGCTGCAAAAAAGTGCCACACATGTGGTATTGCCGTACTCAGTAGAAGTAGTATAATGTGTTTTACACATACCCATGCTGGGTGGGAGAAATAACTCTGTAAATGGACAATCGTGTGTAAAAAAATCAAAAGATTGTCATTTCTCCCACCCAGCATGGGTATGTGTAAAAATACACCACAAAACACATTATACTACTTCTCCCGAGTACGGCAATACCACATGTGTGGCACTTTTTTGCACCCTAACTGCGCTAAAGGGCCCAAAGTCCAATGAGTACCTTTAGGATTTCACAGGTCATTTTGCGGAATTTGATTTTCAGACTACTCCTCACGGTTTAGGGCCCCTAAAATGCCAGGGCAGTATAGGAACCCCACAAATGACCCCATTTTAGAAAGAAGACACCCCAAGGTATTCCGTTAGGAGTATGGTGAGTTCATAGAAGATTTTATTTTTTGTCACAAGTTAGCGGAACATGACACTTTGTGGAAAAAACAATTAAAATCAATTTCCGCTAACTTGTGACAAAAAAATAAAATCTTCTATGAACTCCCCATACTCCTAACTGAATACCTTGGGGTGTCTTCTTTCTAAAATGGGGTCATTTGTGGGGTTCCTATACTGCCCTGGCATTTTAGGGGCCCTAAACCGTGAGGAGTAGTCTGGAAATCAAATTCCGCAAAATGACCTGTGAAATCCTAAAGGTACTCATTGGACTTTGGGCCCTTTAGCGCAGTTAGGGTGCAAAAAAGTGCCACACATGTGGTATTGCCGTACTCGGGAGAAGTAGTATAATGTGTTTTGGGGTGTATTTTTACACATACCCATGCTGGGTGGGAGAAATAACTCTGTAAATGGACAATCGTGTGTAAAAAAATCAAAAGATTGTCATTTACAGAGGTATTTCTCCCACCCAGCATGGGTATGTGTAAAAATAGATGCTTGAGTATGGTGAGTTCATAGAAGATTTTATTTTTTGTCACAAGTTAGCGGAACATGACACTTTGTGGAAAAAAACAATTAAAATCAATTTCCGCTAACTTGTGTCTGCGTGAATGGTGGACAGGAAGTAAACCTCCCTCTTGTCCTTCCATTTCACCGCGAGCAGGTTGTCAGCACACAAGGCGGCCCTCTGCCCCCGTTGAAGTCTGGTGGTAATGAGCCGTTGGGGGAAGCCCCGGCGACTAGGCCGCACGGTGCCACAGCATCGGATTTTTTCTATTTTTAAGTGCTGAAAGAGGGCCACACTTGTGTAATAATTGTCCACAAAAAGATGGTACCCCTTCTGGAACAAGGGTGACACCAAGTCCCACACAACCTTTCCACTGCTCCCCAGGTAGTCAGGGCATCCGACCGGCTCCAATTTTGAGTCTTTTCCCTCATAGACCCTAAAATAAGATGTATAGCCTGTGGCCCTTTCACAGAGCTTATACAGTTTCACCCCATACCGGGCGCGCTTGTTTGGGATGTACTGTTTGATGCGAAGGCGCCCGGTAAAGCGTATGAGGGACTCGTCTACGCAGATGTCCTGGTCAGGGGTATAAGCATCTGCAAATCTGGATGACAGGTGGTCTATGAGGGGTCGAATTTTGTGGAGCCGGTCAAAAGCAGGGTGGTCACTTCGATGACAGGTTTCGTTGTCATTGAAGTGCAGGAAGCGCAGGATGTTCTCAAATCGTGTCCTGGACATGGCAGCAGAGTACAGGGGAACATGATGTGCTGGGTCCGTAGACCAATAAGACCGCAACACATTCTGCTTTACTAGTCCCGTGTGAAGGAGAAGGCCCAAAAAAATTTTCATTTCGGAAACTTGGACTGGTTTCCACCGAAAAGGCTGGGCAAGGAACTTTTCCGGATTGGCGGTTATATATTGTGTGGCCTTACGGTTGGTCTCTGCCACAATTAAGTCCAAGAGATCCTGGGTGAAGAACAGATAGAAAAAGTCTAGGGCCGATTCTAGATTATCTGTCTCCACCTGGACTCCAGACTGGGCGGTGAAAGGGGGAAGTACGGGTGCGGCGGAATCAGGGGATTGCCAATTTGGGTTTGCCAGCACCTCTGGTAAATTAGGGGTAGTACGGGCCCGTCTTCTTGGTGGCTGCAACTGGGATCTTATTGCACGTGCCACCGAACCAGTTTCAACTTCCATGCTGGTGCTCGCCACTTCACCAGGGTTTACGGAAGTACTGGTGCTAGGTCCAGGAGATGTTGTGCTGCTGGTGCCTGCCCCACCATGAAATCTCAGACCAGCACAAACACCACTCTGCTGCCCTTGAGGCTGATCCTGCGCCACCTGCGGTCCAACAACATGGGGTGTGGTACGCCTGGCTTTAGCCGGGACCTCAACCTCGTCATCACTATCGGTCAGTGAGCCACTGCTCAATTCAGGTTCAAACTCTGACCCGGAAGATTCGTCGAATGAGGCGTCCCAATCGTCCTCATCCGACTGGGCCATGTACCTGAGAACCTCATCATCGGAATACCCCTTTCTTGCCATGGTGGGCTGCTAAATTTAGGGAGTATTTGAGAGGTAGAAAGCTGTGGTCACTGAGTTTTGATAAAAAAAATAAATCAAAACTGAGGTTTACAGTGCCACAGCTATTGTACAGTGTTTTTTGCAGTGATCAGAAAAAAAATTCTGTCACTGCGGTGGGGCGGGCTGAACGCAAGTGCAGGCGAGCGATCAGGCCTGATCAGGCAAACACTGCGGTTTTTTTTGTGGATCCTAGTGACCCTAATAGATCTGACTGCGATCAGTAATGATCACTTACAGATACTATATAGTACCAATGTTGATTAGCGACAGTGATGACGCTAATTAGTGACTGTGGTGCAGTGGGCTGAGCACTAACTGACATTTACAAAGGGGCCTAGCTAACTGGCCTAACTGCTAACACTAGTGATACTAAAAAAGTGACAGTTTTCACTGATCACTGTTTTTAGATCACTAGGATAGTGACAGGGGGGTGGTGGTGAGTGGGGAATCAGAGGCAATCAGAAACAATCACAGGACAATCAAAGGCAATCGCAGGCCAATCACAGGGCACTCAATTCACGGGACAATCAAAGCCAATCACGGGACAATCAAAGCCAATCACAGGCCAATCAAACCAATCACGGCACAATCAAAGCCAATCGCGGGACAAAGCCGATCACGGGACAATCAAAGCCAATCACGGGACAATCAAAGCCAATCACAGACCGTACAACCTGTGACCACAGGGGGCATTCAGAAATCCCAGTTAATTAATTATGTACCAGAGAACATCCCATATTTTTAGAACATAAGATAAGTTAAGAACATACGCATGTACCTTGGCGTCCATCAGATTCAGAAAGATGTCATCAGGACACCACTTGGGTCAAAAGATCTAATTAAAATGTTATTGATGTAATTTTGATTAGAAAAGACGTAGATTGCTTACGTTAATAAGCCAAGTAGTGTCACATATGTACACACCTGCTCAGATAACCCAATAGTTTAAAATGCCACAAAATGTCAGAATGTACCAGCTAAAAATAAGTTTGAGTTTTGTGCGTCACCATAAAATCCCCTAACCGACGCCATCTTAGAAACTTTACAATAAAAAACCCTGGCAGGCTGGTATATTTGTTCATTGAGCCTGAAACTCTACTGAGATCGACTGAGACCTAGAGACTACCTACCTTCCACTGTGATTCTAGAACCCAAGAGAGGTAATATTCATTATTCTTGGTGAATTTATTGACAATAACCTATATAAACGTTAAAGACTTGTCATTTCAAACTTCAGCAGTTTTGTAAGTTTTTTTAGATAACTTTTTATGCTATCAGTACGCATTACTATTTAAATGCAATTGCAAGCTTAGTGACAACTACCTAGCTTTGATTGATTAAGATATATCTACTTAAAGCACTTTTACAAGAATAGAACTCCATATACCTTTTTTAAGGATAAAGCTATATTTGTGTGTACCATACACTGTACAACCTCAAGATAACAATTATCAATGGAAGTTAAAAATCTACAGAAGAAGAATTGCTATATTGATATGGACTTGTTTCACTAAATGAACTTTGAAAATGTATTTTGGATGATGGACAACAACTGAAGAGATGTATATTCCTGTATATATGCTTTATCAATTTTTTATATCAATATAATTTTATAAAATTCAACAGATGAGTGTTGCGTATTTTTTCCAGAGGTAAACCTGTTAACCTATAAATATTCTGTTTATAATGAGCTACGCACCCACTACTGACTAATCGTGATTATGACGATTTTTTAGGCTTGCCTTTTAAGTAGTTTATAATCATTTAAGGCAGATATCACTAAGATATTTGACAGATGGCACCCCAGATCTGTTAACATGTTCCCTGGAATTAAAATTTTTCACATGATGGAAGCATAGATCATGGTGAATTTAACACAGGAAAATAAGCTAGCAAAAGTTTTTATATGGTTTGACATGTAACTGCAACCATAACCTGAAGCAAAGAAGGAAGAATTCTTGTGATTTTTTATCTCAGAGAGGAGATTTTTTTGTTACAAGCACACTCAAGCTACGGTCTATAGAAGACTTTAATAAGTAATACTTGAAGTTATTTGTATCTGAGAAGTGAAGCGCTACCTACATATCCTTATATATCTCTGACAAGAGATTAAAACAGGATGAATCTAGCAGTTTTTTGTTCAAATACAACATGCCGTTGATATCTCAGAATACAGAGGAAATATTTGAGAAACACGGACAATGTTTATATTTCTCAGTTGAACTTAGCGACACGAAAAGGAAGATTGTGCGCAATAGATGATTTTAGCAAAAGTGACATACCGTATTCCTTAACAAGAAGAGGAGAAACAGTTTTTGTTTTTGTTTTTTTTACAAGATATTTTTATGAGAAGTACAGTACTTTATAACGGACATGTGAACACATATTGTGATGAAGTAAATTCCTATTTTTTCTTCAAGCAAGTATAATGCAACGACTCTTTAAAAAGTACAAGGTTGAATACAAGTGGATTGTTATTCATTTTTTCTGTGTCTCTACTGTGTCAGAAGGCGCGCATTATCAGAACTGTCCTACAAGACACAACTGTCTTTCAGCAACTCACAGCTCGAAGGAGAAACCAAGTTTCACAGATATTTTTCAGCTGAAAGTTGGAAAAAAAAAAGAGACGATGATAATCCTTGAAGCAAGCAACCACGCAACCTACATGACATTTCACCAACCACTATGTTGTATAAAGTTCATTGTATCTCTACAACAGTAGTTCATATTCCAATAGTTTTGTGTAAGCATCTTGCAGAAGAAAAAAAAATACACAGAAATTAGCGGACACATTTAGAGCCGCAGAGCAGCGGTTGATAAACAAAGTCTCCTCCAGAGTTCGCTCAAGACAATTGGATGGAGTACCAAAAAAGTGTGAGGACTGAGAAGGACTTTTACTTCTTTAACAACTCTAACCACTGGTTTGAAACACTGGCTGATAACAGATCAAGATAGCACTAAGAGGGGTTAGGCCACTTGGGAGACAAGAACCGAACATAAACAGAAGAGGAAGGGCATTAAGATAAAGTAAATTATCAGGTGAGTGAAAAAACTAAAGACATTAGAAGATGAAGATGGTGATTGGGTTTATAGATAAAAGCAGAGTCAGAGGCCCATATGCAATTAACTTTTTCACCTGAGTTATCTCCTAGTGGAGAACTTTCATCTTCTCTTTAAACTAACTTTTCAGCATTTTACAATTGAAAAACTACCCAATAGTTGGTGAAAAAGTGCTATCTAATTTATTTTGAGCATTTTCTTTCTTGCTAGTGATTTAAATGGCATTTTATGACTAGTTGCGAAAATATCACCTAGGAGAAAACTCAGGTGAAAAAGTGAATTGCATATGGCCCAAGAAGTGAGATGGAGATTTGAAGACATGGAGATGGAGACTACATCAAGATCTGGAAGAAGATTATCTTGTGATGCAAGAAGATAGCCTACATAATATCTTAAGAAGATGACTGAAACATAGATGAATGTTTTTATTTTTGATTCCATACATAAAGAAGCCTTGTGAAGATAGGGAACTATCTACCTGTGCGGTGATACATGGACATGCTCTAGCTAAAGAAGCAGATACCAAGATACCGAAGAGAGATTTCTACAGTTGAAACAGGAAGATGACTGTTAGAATACTGATATACAGCAACCAAGCTAGTTCTGCAGAAATCTGCACTACAACATCTGCACTACAACATATGCTCTGAATGTAAAAGTAGCAAAGGCCTAGTGTGAAAATAAGGCCTGGATGGACAATGATCCTTTAAAGGTACACAAAGGAGAAAATGTGAAGTACACTGAAGCAATTGAAGAATTGTATCAGATAGTATACTAATAAAGAGTGTATTGAAGATTAAAGAGCATTATTTTTTCTGTTAATATACCTTACAAAGAACAAGATAGAAGTCAAGCTAAGACAAGCCATGACATATAACGACACATATGAAGACATAAGTGATATGCTATTTTTGAGGCACTAGTTGAAGCATGTAATTTTTTCTGCAGAAGAAAAAGAAAATACTACTTTGATTTTTACAGATGAACCACGATAAAGATAAAGGAGACACCAGCAAGGAAAGATTGAACTTTCTGTCATAACTTGAATACCTGACCACACTAGAAAGAATACAACCTGCACCTAGTAACATCAAAATGTAATATTTTTGTTTCAGAATCACATGAGAGAAGGTAGTTATTTTATGCTGAAGGTCACCAAGAATATTGCATATTATATATGTTTTGCCTCTCTTTTCATTTTTATATTTTTAATAGGTGCTGAAACTGACATCCTACTCTACAATGCATAAAGATGCCACTACTACGGCATAATCTACAAGGAAAACTTCAAAATAAATTGATCTTGATGCATCAACAATATGCTCAGCGCTTGAACAAGACTGACTGTTGGATCTGTTCACACACTCCACTATCTACAAACATCATGCCTTACTTAGCAATTCCAGTACCACTAGAAGAATTGGTAAATACTACATATGCAAGTTATGGGACATTTTCTACAGAAAAATTCAATTACTACATTCATGGATTACAATTGACAGCATGGATGTATGCACCCTGGTGGTCAATTGAAAGAGAAAATGCTGTTCAACTAAATAATAGGACAGTCATACATATGTTTGAACCCTAAAAATTGCAAAAATATATCTACTGATTCATTACATCATTTGGGATATACTCCAAGAGGAACCATCTTAAATCTACATTGTAACTGGGAAAAGGGACTAACTTACAAGTTGACTGAAAAAGGAAAACAATATGAAAATCTCTTTGAAAATAAAAGAGAGAGAACCACTGTTCACTTATGCATTTCAAGGAAGCATCTTGGGACAAATCAACCTGCCATATAACTGGTTCTGGGCTTGTGGAAATACAGCGTACAAGCTATTACCTATAGGTGGAAAAGGAAGGTGTACAATCATTAAAATAGCACCCGCCACTTGGTTTGTTGAGAAAGAACAGATAAACATAGAACAAATTTCCAATCATCATATGTACAAGAGAAGTGCTGATGGAACTAAGAAAGGAAGACTCCTTCAAGTACCATGGTATGCAAAAGTTGGTGTGTATACTGGACTGACTGGAACAGGAGGACTAACCCTAATAAACTCGCAAAATATAGAATTGCTTGCTGGACTATTTGATAATGTTACTGATGAATGGCATACTAAAATGTTGGCTCAGCATTCTTTAGTGTTAGATTTTTTAACTGCAGCACAAGGAGGAACATGTGCAATCGTAGGAGTTGCTTGTTGTAACTTCATACATCAAAACTACAGCGAAATAATAGAAGGGCACCTGAAATATATGGCAGATGTGAAAGCCGCCTTCAGAAAGAGATATTCAGAGAAAGTATCGTTGGAGTTTCTCAACCCAGTTAATTGGTTTTCCGGATGGATTGGAAACATGCTAAATACACTTCTTTGCATTATCATCGTTGGAATCGCCATATATATAGGCATTTTTTTTTTTTTTTGCTGCATCAGTAAAATGACAACTGCTTCCAATGCAACAGAGTAGATTGAAGCGGAGTACTACTTTAATCAGATGAAGAAAAATATCTTAAAGAGAACACGAGGTGGGATTTACTTATGATAGTGGGGCACAGAGGCTGGTTGTGCACACTAACACCAGCCTCTGTTGCCCCATGGTGTGCCTCCAAGACCCCCCTGCGCGCCCCTATACCCCCCGCAGTGCTGGCGACACGCAGCGTGTCGCCAGCACAATGTTTACCTCTCGCCTGTCTGTTAGCGCCGCTCCCCCGCCTCCTCCGTATCGGCGCTACCCACCCGCGTCCCTTCCCTCCCGCTGTTTGGAGCAGCCTCTGTGCCCCACTAGCATAAGTAAATCCCACCTCAGGTTCTCTTTAAAGAGAACCCAAGGTGGGTTTGAAGAATATTATCTGCATACAGAGGCTGGATCTGCCTATACAGCCCAGCCTCCGTTGCTATCCCAAACCCCCCTAAGGTCCCCCTGCACTCTGCAATCCCTCATAAATCACAGCCACGCTGCTGACAAACAGCTTGTCAGAGCTGGCTGTGTTTATCTCTATAGTGTCAGTCTGCTGCTCTCCCCGCCTCCTGCAGAACTCCAGTCCCCGCCTGCATCCCTTCCCTCCCTGCTGATTGGAGGGAAGGGACGGGGGCAGGGACCGGAGCTATGCAGGAGGCGGGGGAGAAGCTGAGACTGACACTACAGATGTAAACACAGCCTCACAGCGTGGCTGTGATTTATGAGGGATTGCGGAGTGCAGGGGGACCTTAGTGGGGTTTGGGATAGCAACAGAGGCTGGGCTGTATAGGCAGATCCAGCCTCTGTATGCAGATAACATTCTTTAAACACTCCTCGTGTTCTCTTTAAGAGACATTCAAACAAATGTAGCAGCAAACTTATCAGAAAGAGACAGCCTTGCTAGCTAGTAGAAGAAATTGTTTATGAAACCAGTGACTCTGTTCTTATCAAATAAGTTGATTCTAAACCATACCATTATTTTCATCATTGGAGAAAACACGCCTATGTAACATACCAAAATTCACATACAAGGATGCTCGCAATTTACATCATAAGTGACAAAAGACTTTCAAATCAGTGTTAAAGATCATGATCAATTCAAAAGAAAGAATTACTCCATAATGCTGGAAAGATGAAACATGAAGTGGAAAAGCACCATCAACAATGTGAAGTTAATACATTTGGTTCATGGAGAACTTATTTGAAAATGGCCTACTACTACTGGATCTTTTACAATTTGAATTGCCAAGAACTTTTCAATGTCTAAGCTCTCAATATGATATCTACATCAAATGGAAAGATGACATCACAACATGGTATCCTGCTGGGGAACTAAACACACTTTGTTCTACTACATCCCATTTGCGAAAAACCTTGTGGTATAAAAAAGGTGTTATAAACCCTATTAATAAATACTAAGTAACTAATTAACCTGATGAAAGCTAACAGATAATGTTTTGAATGCATTGTGCCACAAAAAACTTAGGGGCCACATGAACTGTGTAATACCTGTCAACACTTTTTGAACTTTAAGTCTTACCACTTGACTTGAAATGGGAAACATATTGCCTAGAACTTCCCTACATATCTACACAAGCTACCACTGTGATAGAAACTTCAGATTCAAGGATGAATCTATGCATGCGTCATATACAAAGACTATAACCAAATCTGGACCAGCAAAATACATCTATTGCAGAAGCTATTAATCTTACTACTGAATCTATTGTCAATTTGACAACACCACAAACAATGCCACTCAATGAACAAAGATTTGCATGAAAGGAATTTTGATTATAGACTTTATGCTAAGAGTTAAAGCGGACCCAAACCAAACATTTGTTTAATTAAAAATATTTAGTTGCACCACTCTGACACATACAAAGATAAATAAACACTCCTTCAAACCTATGAGCATTTCAGTGCATGCTTTTCACCCTTCTCTTTTCATAGCTAGGGTTATACTGGGGGCAGCCATTAGCAATTCCTCCATTGCCAGACACCATCTACTCCAGCAGTTTGCCGGATTCTGTCCCGGCAATTTGAAAGGAAGGGAGGGGTTCCTCCAATAAATGCAAAATATTTTATATTTGTCATCATGCAGCTGAAAAAAGCTGCTATTTATTATTATAATTGAGAAAATATATTTTATTTCTGAAATCTTGTATTTTTAATTTGGGTCCACTTTAACTACTTACAAGACAAGCAAGATTCTATCATTTCCCTGCATCCCCCGGGTGTCAGAAAATCTAATATTAATGCAGAGAAATTATCTCCATCTTGCTTTAAGCTGATTATATATGTTTTAAAATGTTTTGCAGATTATTTGAGTGAATTTCAAGATATTACAATTATAAGCAGAGTTATTCTTTATTCAGTTAGATTGTTGGTTAGAGTAACCCTTAATGTCCTTAATGTCATTTTTCTTCAGTAAGCTGTTTGTTCCCTGTACAAGGTTATGTTTATATTAAGATAACGCTGGAGAAATGTACTGACTTTACTCAGATCTGGCTGTAATGCCTGCTTAGCAAGGCTTGCCCATCAAAGATATATACTGCAGAAGCTAAGCCTGTTATACACTGATTTATTAACCACTTCAGCCTACAGTGTCGAAAATCGTATGCATCCGAGCAACGTTCACCTCCCATTCATTCGCCAATAACTTATCGCTACCTATCACAATTAATTGATCTATATCATGTTTTTTCCGCCACTAATTAGGCTTTCTTTGGGTAGTACATTTTGCTAAGAATTATTTTTTTTCTAAATCCATTTTAACAGGAAGATTAAGAAAGAAATGGAAAAAATTCATTATTTCTCAGTTTTTGGCCATTATAGTTTAAAATTAATACATGCTACCGTAATTAAAACCCATGTATTTTATTTGCCCATTTGTCCCGCTTATTACAGCGTTTAAATTATGTCCCTATCACAATTTATGGCGCCGATATTTTATTTAGAAATAAAGTTGCATTTTTACAATTTTACACAAGATGGCCACAGTCAAAAAAGTCCTGGAGCGTACGATCACGCTACTAGGAACTATAAGGAGGCTGTAATTTTTTTGGGGGGGGGCAGAAATACTGCGCTCTCTGATTAGAAAGCGTCATTTTTTCTGCGGGGGACTTAGATCGGTGAATGGGAATTATATTCCCATTCACTGATCAGGGGGTAACGGCGCGCGTGGGCTCACTCAGCGGCAGCAGCACAGTCTATCTAGACGGATATATCTGTCCAGATAAACTTACCGTAAGTGGTTAATCCTGTATAGAGATCATGTATAGTGATCATAGCGTTATTAATTAATGAGTTGATCAATTATAGACTTATATATTAAGGTAAATAAGTTTGCTTTCTATATAAGTAGATGGCTGTTTTATGAATACCAAACCAAAACAATAAGCCATGTGAACAAGACCGTACAACCTGTGACTCCAGGGGGCGTTCAGAAATCCCTATTAATTAATGATGTACCAAAGAACATCCCATATCTTTGGAACATAAGATAAGTTAAGAACATAGGCATGTATCTTGGCATCCATCAGATTCAGAAAGATGTCATCAGGACACCACTTGGGTCAAAAGATCTAATTAAAATGTTATTGATGTAATTTTGATTAGAAAAGACGTAGATTGCTTACGTTAATAATCAAAGTAGCATTACATATGTACGCACCTGCTCAGATAACCCAATAGTTTAAAATGCCACAAAATGTCATAATGTACCAGCTAAAAATAAGTTTGAGTTTTGTGCGTCACCATAAAATCCCCTAACCAACGCCATCTTAGAAACGTTACAATAAAAAACCCTGGCAGGCTGGTAAATTTGTTCATTGAGCCTGAAACTCTACTGCAGGGGTGCCCAATGCGTCGATTGCGATCTACCAGTAGATCGCAAAGGACTGCAGGGTAGATCGCGTCGGCATTTTAAAATAGTACGCCAGACGCTGAGTATGCAGCGCCGGGGTACCGTCTGATTGTGCTGCTCCGCTGCCCTATGCAGAGCAACACACAGCCAATAGGGAGAGGCAAAGGAAGAGCCGTGTCCTGCCCACCTCCTTGCTCCCCAGCCCTCCCCCTTCCTCTTTGTCCGCCGCTCTCCTCAATATGTTGTCCGGATCCCTGCTGCCTGGTTTGCTCTCCTCTCCACCGCTGGTCGCCGCTGTCAGATGTTTCAGTGCTGCATGCTCCTCCGGGCATGCAGGGTCACTGGAGCAGAGCGACTGCTGGTGAAGGGAGGGGGGCATCTATGCCTAACTATACGGCAGGCACCTATGCCTAAGTATCTTTATGGGAGGCATGTATGCCTAGCTATGTATTTGTGAGTGCACCTATACCCAGCTATCTATATGTGGGGGGGGGGGGGCACCTATGGCTAGCTATCTATGTGGGGGACACCTATGCCTAGCTATCTATATGTGGGGGGCACCTATACATAGCTATCTATATGTGGGGGGCACTTATGCCTAGCTATATATATAGGGGCACCTATTCCTATATATCTATATGGGGGGCACCTATGCCTAGCTATCTATATGGGGAGCACCTGTGCCTAGCTATATGGGGGCACCTATGCCTAGCTATATGGGGCACCTATGCCTAGCTATCTATATGGGGGGCACCTATGCCTAGCTATCTATATGGAGGGACCTATGCCTAGCTATCTATATGGGGAGCATCTATGCCTAGCTACCTATATTAAGGGCACCTATACCTGGCTATATTAAATGTTGGTAGATCTCTTGAGCTAAAATCCTGAAATCATGCCTAGTGTCTTGGAAAATTCTGGTTCTCCGTCCAGTGTGGCAGAGGTTCCGGAGTCCCCTTCCTGTTCAGTGAGTTTCTCAGTCTTGCCCAGTTCAGTGGGGGCTGCTGCAATACTGACTTGTTTGGCAGCTCTTTTGGAGCTCCAATCCAGTGTAGTTGGCTATGAGTCTCTGTCCAGTTCAGAGGAAGTTGTGGAGACTCTATCTAGTTCAGTGCATACATCAGAAGATTTGTCCTGTCCTGTTAATGCCCCTGAACATGACTTGCTAATAACCTTGGTGGAATCAGTAACCCCTAATTCTGATTCTGTATTCTTTAGTGAGAGTCCAGTAACTGTGGGGTCTAGTCATGATGATTTTATGCCCAGTCCTGGTTTCGGTCCTATTGTGACTGACTCTGAAGTCCGCAGTTCCTTGGTTTTCCCCTGAAGTTTCTCTTGTACCAGTGTGCCCAGATGTGCTCTGTGTGCAATAATGCCCAAGTGTGTCTTGTGTGTCAGCGTGCTCAGATGCTTCCTTAGTGGTGACATGTTCTGATTTTGCCAGTCTGCCTGCATGCCCAGAGATTGTTCTGGTCCCTGAAAGCCCTGATCTCGATGCTTGTCCTTGTAACCCTGACTCTGGAATTACCCTAGGTTCCATAGGAGTTCTTGATAGTTTTCTATGTCAGCCTACAGGGTGTTCTAACCTCTTGGGATCTCTATGGAGTTTCAAAGTGTTCTGGGGGATTTCTGAGGAAACCTGTCCTGGTGCCTTGGACTGGTTCGACAGTGGGTACTGTGTTGGAAAGGACAGTTCCGGTGGGCATTGCATTAAAAGGTCTGGCATTTTTGGACAGTCCCTGGAAGGTGGTGGGTATCGCTTAGAGAGTTTCAGGGGGATTTTTCCTGAAAATCACAGTTCTGATGGGTATCACACTGGGGCTTGTAGCACTGATGGGCATGGTTCTGGAGGTTCTGGTTCCCATTGGATCAGTCTCGGTGTGCCTGATTCTAGAATTTGGTCTTGTCGGGCTAACCCGACTTTCATGAGTTATCAGTCAGATCAGTTTGCTGGACTTTCTACATCTGATTTTCCGGTTTGGGTGGTTCAGGAGAATTATGCCAGTTTCTATAGGCGTCTGGAATCCACCTTTAAAGGAGTGGGGTACTGTAAGGATCCCTCCTGTAGTGTATTCTGTCCATTGCAGTGGAGCTGCAAACGGACAGTTCTGGCTTATCTGCTTGCATTCGGTTGTGCGTTTGCAATGGGTCTCATTGTCATTTGCAATCGCTCTGCAGTTCTGGGCAGCTCAGCTCAGGCTGTCATCATTCCACCAATTGCTTGTTGCAGCTTAGCTGCGGCCAGATAGCCATGGAGTTCCTGCATGCATGTTGTTACATAATACTGCATGTATTTCTTATGGGGTTCCTTTGCATTCATAGCCAGCTAGCAAATGGTAATCAAGCCAGCTCAGGATTGAGTGATTACCATTCAGCTGTGTGGAGATTTGCATACCTGCATCCATTGGCTGATCCCAGCATAAAAGTCTGCCTCCCATTTCTTACCCGCCCGCCATAGTGATCAGTACGCTGATCTACTGGGCACCTTGTTACTCTGTATAGTTCTGTTATTGTAGTTCTATGCGACCCTATTACTTGTGCTTTAGCTAGTTCTTGATAAATATATATGCAGACTTGCTAATATATATTTATCCGTTAGTTGAGCCGTTTGTTATTTTTCTTATCATTGTGTATTGCCTAGTTCCATGCTTGATGGACGTTCGCTGCATCCGTGGTGGGTCAGTGAAGTCCATTATCCTGATAGCTTGGATTCTGCCATCACCACGTTGGTGACTGGTAGTATTCCTGCTACTTTAGTTTCTGGGAACGTAACTATAGGCTTCAGTTGCTATTAGTTAAGTTCTATCCTGTAGTCTTGCCTGGGTGGATGCTTGCTGGTCACTGTTGTTAGCCAGCTTACTCTGCTTCTGTGGACGTAACTGTGAGCTGCAGTTGCTACTAGTTACGCTCCAATCTGTAGTCCTGTCTTGTCCCTGTCTGAATAATTGCTATCGCTAAGGCAGCACAGTGCGAACTAAGGCAGCTCAACATCGCACTGCGCTGCCATTGTGTTTTATTTGTAGCGATATCGGAAGCCCAGAGCTGCAGTTGCTCTGGGCAGCCTGTGTAACCTCTTCCATTATCCAGCTCTTAGCCTTGTTATGCTGGGTGGTCAGAAAGTATGACCCCCCCCCCCCCCAAAAAAAAAAAAACATGTTTTCCTACTTTTTATATGCCATACAGTTATCATATTTGCATTTGTGCATAAGTATTATTATCCATTTAGAAATTACAAGTTCCCAAAGTACTTTTTTTTTGCTCTGAGAGCTGCCTTTGCATTTTAGACATAACTGGTTTTATTCATCTTGTATTGAAGGCAGAAATGCTTTTTGAGTGTCTGTGTTCAGGAGAGTCTGCACAGTCAGAGAATGTGTCACATTCCTCACTTAATACAATTAAGTAAAAGATAACATTATCTCCAGTTCAATGATGCATCCAGCTTTCTCTGCACTGAGCTTGTAACTTCTGTGTTCAACTAATTGAATGCTGTTCCAGCAAAAAAAAAAAAAAAAATGGTGGTAGTATATAATATGCTGTAAATAATATTTTAGAGCAAAGAAGAAATGCTGGGTTTCATTCTGCTTTAATTGTAAAATTATAGTTCTGCTGGCCAGCTCATATTTGCATCCTGTTTGCTTTAATCTAAAGATAACTTTAATAGAAAGTATGGCAATACATTTCCTTTGCATATACACTTTTTTTTGAAGGATTTCTAAAAGAAATTGTTTTTCTCCAGAGACTCAAGGTGGCCATACACCACTCCACTTGGCGTCTGATCGACCATCCAACTGGAGAAATATTATCGAACCGGATGAAAATCGGTGCCACCAAATGCATGCCCAATCAATGATGCGATCAATTTAGGGCCGAAATTGGTCACATGTATCGATCGGACGTGCTGCAAGATGTCAGGCCGTCATGGTCAATCGGGCGCACAGTGGTAACGTTAAGTGATATCGGGAAAAGCGACCAACGAGGCGAACCCCCTTGCGCTGTTCCCCCTAGTGTATAAATGTGCCCCCTGTGTGTGCATGTATACATTACCTGTCCTATGTTGCCCACTGTGAGGTGCCCATCTGTCTTCCGATTCCTCCTCTTCCATTTGCGCTTCACACGCCGATTCCCCAGAGATTTCATGCTAAAATCAATAGGGAATCGGCCTGCGGTATACAGGCAGCCGATAGATCTCTCTCATCAGATTGGATCAGAGATAAATCTGTCTATTGGTCGAATCTGCCTATCATTGCTACATGTATGGGTACCTTAAAGTGGACCTAAACTCAGAACTCCTCTCTGCTCTAAAAGATACACAACAGCATCATAACATTTCAACAGAAAACATTTCTTTGTTACAGCTGATACAAATCCTAAAATAATTCTGCAGTGTTTTTACTTCCTGATTCATGTAAGCAGACATATTGTTACCATTATGTGCTTTTAAATGAGCTTATCTGCCATTTCTGCCATGGCAGTCAGGTGGCACAGGGGAGAGAACATTATTATTATTATTATTATTGATTTATTTAGCGCCAGCATCTTGTAATTAGACACAAATGAGGGGGAATAAAACAGGCTAAATTCTCTAAATACATACAGGGTGCATTTATCTCCGTTTTCCTTTTGTCCTGTGCAAATGTTCAGGTCCATTTTAAAATGAACTGTCATAAGGTGTTTTATACTTCCTGCTGCGTGATCAATGATAAGCAGGTTCTTCCAGGCAGATCAGTCATTCTGTTGTCTTTAAAGACAACTTTATTCTCTTTCTCTCTCTTTCTATAGCTTCTACTAAATCTCTCAAGGCATTTCAGGAAGGTTAGCACTTTTGAAGCTCATAATTTTTGAAGGGCACAGAGTATAGATAATTAAATGTTTTCCCCACATATATACTAATTCCTTGTATAACCAGCATGTTTTTAAATGAGCCCGCCCCTCTTCAGTCTTGTTGCTGCTACTGCAGGATTCAAGAAAGGATTGTAGCGTTGCACATTGGGAAATGTAGTCCCAGTCAAGACTTTGGCAGGTTGGCAATTAATGCGTGGCTAAGCTCCTTTGCAAAAAATCCATCTGGAGTCCTCATTTAGCGTGATTTGCTCCATTAAAGTGGAACCACATTAAAAATACAAGATTTCAGAAATAAAATCTATTTTCTAAATTATAATGATAAATAGCAGCCTTTTTGTTCAGCTGCATGATGGCAAATATAAAATATTTTACATTTATTGGAGGAACCCCTCCCTTCCTTTCAAATTGCCGGGACAGAATCCGGCAAACTGATGGAGTAGATGGTGTCTGGCAATGGAGGAATTGCTAATGGCTGCCACCTGTATAACCCTAGTTGTGAAAAGAGAAGGCTGAAAAGCATGCACTGAAATGCTCATAGGCTTGAAGGAGTGTTTATTTATCTTTGTATGTGTTAGAGCGGTGCAACTAAATATTTAGAATTACAAAAAATGTTTGGTTTGGGTCCGCTTTAAGTTTGACTATTACTAAAAAAAAAAAAAAAAAAAAAAACCACATGATCACCAACATCTGCTACATCATTACAAAAGATACAACTAGTACCATGTGCCATCATTCCCACCCATGCTTAAAATACATTTCCGTGAAAATATTAAAGTAAAACCTGTAGGAAAAAGTTGATATTTGACGGCACAAGTCCCCACTGGTACTCGCATTGTCCCCACTGGTATTCACATTGTAACCCCTTGGTGTATGCCTCCCAACCACCGATTTTGCTGGGACTTTCCCAGGTTGGAAGGCTCTGTCCTGCACAGCCGCAGAGGAGCAACCCCAGCCACATGCTGAGACAGCTCTAATGAATGCTGGTATGATGCAGAGTGATAACACTCCAACTGCATCCAGGACTTTATTATTGCTCATTTATGTATGAAGTACAGAGGCCACATAAGACGATCGTGTACAGCAGCGACATCTTCTGATTACTGCTGGTGGAGACGGATGCAGTGGCGTATCTGGGTAAAATAGCGCCCATGGCAAATGCTGAAATTGCGCCCCCCCCCCCCCCTTTCGTCACAACCCAGAATCCCTGAATAACAGCATACCTCCTCAAATTTGCAGAGCAGCGCAGCAGCAGAGCTACATTCTTTACCTCGTTTGCAGCGGGACAGGTCCTCTTTAATTCGCCTTCAGTGTAGCTGTGCTGTGAAACCTATCACCTTGTGGTTCCGGACGCTGCATGTCTTGACATGCATTTGGAGCCGCAAGGTGATAGGTTGCACAGCACAGCTACACTGAAGAGGAAGTGAAGAGCATCTGTCCGGCCACAAACTACGTAAAGTAAACTCCGCTGCCGCGCTACTCTGCAAACTCTGGGAGGGTGAAGGGGTCAGAAGCTGCACCGATGGAGGAAGGGGACGGTGCACACAGACACACTACACATACACACACACACACCACACACACAAACACCACACATACACACACATTACACACACACACTGTCTGAAATAAAATCCAACCCTTCAGGAATGCTTGTACCTGATGTCACGAAACTTCCTACAACCCCGAAACCACCCACATCAGAAACTCACCCGGAGAAGCTCTATCTGTGGTACACACAGTGAGTCCAATACTGTGTAGACTCGCAAGCCCACTTTCTCTCCTGGCTGCTGTTGTGTCATGCGTGGGGGTGGGAAACTGCATGACTGCAGAGACAGCAAGGCTATGTTTAGCCGGTGTTTACTGGTAAAGCCAGGTACTCACAATGTCAGGCTTGTCTGGTCAATGACTATAGGTCAGGTTGTATGCCTATATGACTGACCTATAGCCCAGCCTGTAACACTTGCACAAACTCCTACCTAGCACAGAACTACAATAACCCTGCAGGTAGATGTAGCATACAGACTGACAGATAGTATCCACCAAACAGAACCAATAACAATCATACAAGACACAGTATCACACGTATAATAGTCACCTGAGGCCTGGAGGATAAGGCAATCCAGACGAGAGTCATCAGATGACTGCAAGCAGGAGGAATGGTTATGCAGTTCATGCACTTTATGTTAGGTACACACTATGAGATTTTCTGGACAATTTACTGTCAGATCGATTATTTCCAACATGTTTGTTTTCGTTTGATTTCAACACACACACGTGGTTACTGTTTACAGTGGCAGAGCGCATACTGAGATCGTGTCCGCCACCTAACCAATGGGAGCTGAGCACCAGGCTGTGATCCAGTGACGTCAGAGGCCTGCCGAGACCCAGAAGTTTCCGATCGATTTCCGAGCATTTTCCGATCGATTTCTGTTCACTTCAATAGGAAATAGATCGGAAAATGCTCGGAAATCTATCGGAAAGCAGATCAGACATGTTGGAAATAATCGATCTGACAGTAAATCGGCCAGAAAATCTCATAGTGTGTACCCAGCATAAGAGATAGCGTGATCAGTACTAGCCAGATGTCAGTCCAGGCAGCGTTCTTGCAAGTCCTTATCCAGGCAGAGGTCGATCCAGGCGGCCAACAGACAAAGTCCAGGTACAATAGCAGAGTCGGCAACAGGTAATCCAATAGAGCGTGGCCAGAATACAGGCAGAGTTGACACCAGGGAATCAATCTAGAGCAAGCGTGGTCAAGATACAAGGCAGAATCAGCAACAGGAGTCAAATGGTTTGTGAACATATACCCAGCAACAAGCCAAAAGCTAATGTTATCAAAGTTTGGGGGCACTCACCATGCTTAAATACAAGGACTAACCAATTAGAAACAAACAGAATTGAAAACAACCAATAGAAGCTCAGCATATCAGCTGATCAGCTGACATGCAACACACACACACGTGGTTACTGTTTACAGCGGCAGAGCGCATACTGAGAACGTGTCCGCCAGCTAACCAATGGGAGCTGAGCGCCAGGCTGTGATCCAGTGACGTCAGAGGCCTGCCGAGACCCGGAAGCTTGCGCCTCAGCCCGGGTCTCGTCGTTCCGTCGCCATGAGTGCCCTGATGATCTTACACACGAGTAGAGGACAGAGCTTTGCAAGTGGGTGGAGTTTTGTCAGGTGAGGGGGGTGGGCCCTGATTCTGCAGCACTAATAACAGGGAGGAGGCGCCCATGAGAGTAAATGGCTGCAGACCTGGCTGAAGACAGTGGCGCCAGGGGCAGGCATGGTGCCCATGGCATAAGCCATGCCTGCAGCCCTGTAGATACGCCACTAAACGAATGGAGGAGATGGACAGAAGACTCGGACTGCGCCACTGGATATGTAAGAACTTGTGGAGGGGACATGGAATATAAGACGCACTGACCTTTCCCTCCCACACTTGGGGTAGAAAAAGTGTGTCTTATATTCCGAAAATGATGGTATATGTTTTTCTGAGAAGGAGAGTTGCACTGAAAATTCCAAAAGTTGGTGAGTACAGAAGTCATCCTCCAATAACCATTAAATCACACACATCTGTGTTGTATTCCCTACCCTACCCCTTATTTCTTTCCTTATTCACTTATGCCAGCACAAATTACACAAAATAATTTTTTTTATATTAGATGTTAGATTTGTTAAAAAAAAAATCAAGTCTAATAAAACGAAATAAAAAAAAGGCACCCTCGATCATTATTCTATAATTTCATTAAATGAAGGTTGATAGGAAAATGCCATTTGCTTGGAGATCAGGGGGCAGGAGGGCAAGGAGAGTGAGGTTCCACAGCTTTTGCACTAAGTGTGTGGCAGAAAGAGGAATATTAAATTACTGGTAGATATCTGGTGATATCTGGACTAATACTGAGTCGGACAATGTGGCAAATTATTCATATAAAGATCAAATATTTGCCACAACTTCAAGATCACCAGTAAGTATAGCTTTGTATTGTAAGCTTGTTTGGGTAAGGCTCTCTTTCCCTGAGTTTTTGGTATTGCTGCACTTGGGCTCCAGAACTAGATTAACCTCTGCTTTCAATATCAAGGTGTACTAGTAAAATGTTTATTTGCATTTCCATGGTTACACATGTGACTTTACATATTTAATGTAACACTGACATTATTTAATGATGACACTATATAAAATAATAATATTAATAATCTTTTTTGTGTGTCAGACCGCAGTTTTTGTAGGATGTATACCATACATAAAAGTAAGAAGACAACATTTTGGTGGCAATATTTCATGTTAATTCCATCGTGTAAAAAAGAAATTGAAACTTGACAGGCAGTGTCTTACGCTCACACAGGTATACAAGAATTTAGAAACCCGTACATAACTGACGTCTGTAAGCTGCATTTTTTCCACTACACAATTTCCAATGTATATTTCATGGTTTCCTTTTACATACTTACATGGGTTATGTTTACATGTTGTTATGAACTCAAAACTGCTTTCTAAAGCTTAAAAATTCAACACAGTTACAGAATGCAACTGAATGAAAACGTTTTCAGAATTACAGCTTCAATTTACTACATCACATTATACTCTGCAAGGGGGATTACAATTATTGTGGGGGTGGCAGAGAAACGGCATGGGGGGAGATCTGGTCCTGGCCCAAATATGTATTTCAATCCATAAGACACAAAGGGCTCAATTCTGGTAGCCATGTGAGGTAAATATTTTTTTGTAGGTAAAATACCTCATGAGGTATTTTCCTCTTCTTTTATCAATTCTGAAAGATTTTTCTCCATTTCAAAACATGTGGTAAAACATGTGGCAAACCATGTGGTAAAACATGTGGTAAATGCATAGAGTGAGGTAAAACATGTGGTAAATGCATAGAGTGAGGTAAAACATGTGGTATTTCAGTGGTAAGCCTGCAGCAAATAAGTAATGTCTTTAAGTGTCTTCCATAAGTTAGGATAGTCTTTGGAAGATGTTTTTTTTTTTTTTAATTTTTTTTTTAGGGAAGGTGTATTTGATTATGTAGCAACCTATGAAAAGTAAATTTATAGGCATCCATTATAAAAAAAAATCCAGCTCATTTACCTTTAGAGGCTGGAGGGGGGGGGGGGGGTCGGAGCACTTTTAGAGGCTGGGGGAGGGGTCAGCACTTTTAGAGACTGGGGGTGTGAGTACTTTTACTTTTTAGACGCTGGGGGTCTGGAAGGGGGGTTACACCACTTTTACTTTTAGAGGCTGCTGGGGGGGGGGGGGGGCCTCGAGCACTTCTAACCGGAGGAGGGGGGGGAGGGGAAATCTGTGTTTGCTGCAGTTTTACTTAATTTTTTAAAAAATACAGGCTGTGGTTTGGAGCATTTTTACTTTTTTTCCAACCAGAGGTTGGGGAATGGCAATGTTGAGGGGGGAGCGGCAGATGAAGGATTGTACAGGGTTTGGAGCACTTTTTCTTTTTTAAATTAAAATGGAAGCGGGGGAGGGGGGGAGGGGGGGATTCGTTAGTCAGATCACTTTTACTTATTTCAGCCAAAATATGGGGGCCCTGAACACAGAACAAGCTGAAAAGGCTCCATGTTATGTGACAGATATCACAATTCTATCACAACACTGCACTTATCATGTGGTAGAGGTAGGTCTAATTATGTGAGGTAAATGACATGCAAACACACACCTTATTTCACTTCAGAATTCAAGTGTGAGGTATTTAACTACTAAATACCACACATTTTTAGTAGAAAATTACCACATGAATTACCTCATGAAATTACATGAGGTAAAACTTTACTTAAACTACCAGAATTCAAAAGTTGATTTCCCTCATGAGGTAAACCCAATTCCATGAGGTAATTATTTACTAAATGCTACCAGAATTGAGACTCCTCCCCATACACACATACTTCGGGGGGGGGGGGGGGGGGGGGTTAGTGTTTCTTATGGAGTGAAAAATACAGTTTATTATCACAATCTTCAATTGTTGGACCTCTAATTAATACTGGCTAACTATTTAGTCAGTATTGTCCTATTGTAAATTTTTTTCCTCACTCCGATTTACATTCTGAAATGTATCATAGGTGGAAACATATTTAGTTCTGTCAGGTGATCTCTGCAGAATGTGTGTTTACTTAGAGTTACAGACAGAGCCAGCACAAATAATACTCTGTCTTCCAGAATGCTCTGGGAGAATTCTGTATTTCTTACCGACCTAGGCTAAACATCACTGGGATATATATATATATATATATATATATATATATATATATATATATATATATATATATATAGGTGTTCCTGATGCTAAAACCAGAATTAAAGGGTATGTGAAGTGTCATAAAAAAAAAGATACCCACCTAAGGAGAGGGAAGGCTCTGGGTCTTATAGAGCCTTCCTGTTCCTCCTATGGTCCCTGCGTTCAACCACTGTGTCCCCCGTTAGCAGTCTACAAAACCAATGGGTCGGAGACTGCTTTCTCTTCTGCTGCAGGAGGCTTTGGCAGTCTTAAAGGGATACTGTAGGGGGGTCAGGGAAAAATGAGCTGAACTTACCCGGGGCTTCTAATGGTCCCCCGAAGACATCCTGTGTTGGCGCAGCCACTCACTGATGCTCCGGCCCCGCCTCCAGTTCACTTCTGGAATTTCTGACTTTAAAGTCAGAAAACCACTGCGCCTGCACGCCAGTGTCCTCGCTCCCGCTGATGTCACCAGGAGTGTACTGCGCAGACACAGACCATACTGGGCCTGCGCTGTGCGCTCTTGATGACATCAGCGGGATCGAGGACACAGCAATGCAGGCGCAGTGGTTTTTAGACTTTAAAGTCTGAAATTTCAGAAGTGAACCGGAGGCGGGGCCGGAGCATCGGTGAGTGGCTGCGCCAACACAGGATGTCTGCGGGGGACCGTTAGAAGCCCCGGGTAAGTTCAACTAATTTTCTCCAGACCCCCCTACAGTATCCCTTTAAGGAGCCGGAGTGCTCCTGAAGACAGGCCGCTCCATACTGTGCATGCATGAGCATGCATTCTCGTGCAATCACGCATGCGCAGTGTGGAGCGGTCTGTCTTTAGGAGCACGTAGGCTCCGAAGACTGCTGAAGCCTTCCGCAGTGTGAGAGAGAGCAGTCTCCGACCCATTGGTTGGAGACTTGAGGGATGTGATTTTTTTAAAAAATTCCCCACAGCATTACATTAGCAAGAGTTTTTCAAGTCACAAGCGCTTAGAAAACTGTTGCTAGTCTGTCCCAGGACTAAAAATTGGTATCCTGAATAATTGACTACATTCAACGTTATGTCACTACATTGCCTTTTTAAAAGGAACCTGAAGTGAGAAGTAAATGGAGGGTGCCAAATTGATTTCATCTTAAACAATACCACTTGCCTGGCAGTCCTCTTCTGGCATCAGTAGTGTCTGAATCAGAACCTGAGGCGGTGCGGCAGGGGGGCAGATGGGATACAGAGGCATGTTCCCTGCCTCATGACATGCCTCATGACATGCCTCTGTGCCCCCCCCCCCATGCTGCTCTCTGGCCACCCCCACCCCCCGCTATCACCCCCAAAAAAATAGCGACAATAATTGTTGCTATTCCTCAGGGTAATGGGAGGAGAGGGATTGGCTGCTCAAAATGCCCACTGGAGGCATTCCTGCAGGCTTTTCACAGCTGCCATTGTGCAGCTGTCTCTCCCTTGCCACGCCCCCTGCCACTCCCCCGCCTCCCTGCACGCTGGGAGAGAATCTCTCTCTCCTTCCAGCGTTGTGACCCCAGAGGTCAAAAGTGACGGAGAGGCGGAGAGCGGTGGGTATGTTGAATACCTGGTTTGCCCAAGCCATTTTTCACAATACAGGGCTGTGCAGCTTTGTCAGCATGCTGCACAGCCCTACAATTAAGTACACAAATGAATCTAACTACCTTTTCTTGTCCTTAATAGGACACTCTTTAGATTGTCTGATCGCTGCTGTGATTTGTTTTTTTTTCTTTCTTTTTTTTATAAAAAAAAAGAGGCTTTCCTTCCTCCCTCCCCCTTTGCCATCCTAAATCGCCAAAGGACGGTGATCAGCTCTCTTCCCCGCCTTTCTTAGGCATCAGCCTATGAGAGGGCACGCATTAGGAGCTGCTCTGGGGGACAGCCGAGTGTCCCCCGTACAGCGTTACAGGCGATTGCAGTGCTGTACAAATGTAAACAAAAGGGATTTATTTCTCCTTACAGCTGAAAACAGTCTGCTAGCTGCGATCGTGGCTCCGTGAACCAGCAGGGAACAATTGCGCATGCGCACGCATTCCCTGGTAAACTACAGCTCTGGGACATCACGCCAATCAGGGTTAAGCGGTCCTGGGGCTGCCGCCACATTCACGCCAGTTGGTGTGACGTGGTCGTTAGGTAATTAAAGGACATCTGAACTGGAGGCTGCCATATTTATTTCCTTTTAAACAATACTTGTTGACTGGCAGTCCTGCTAATCTTCTTAGCTGCACTAGTGTCTGAATCACATACCTGTAACAAGCATGTAGTTAATCCAGTCAGACTCCACTCAGAGCACCTGATCTGCATGCTTGTTTCGAGGCTATGGATAAAAGTATTAGAAGCAGAGGATCAGCAGGATAGCCAGGCAACTGGTATTGTTTAACCACTTCGCCGCCCGGGTACACTATATCTACGCTCCTCTGGAGTTCAGTTCCCCGCCCGGAGCGTAGATATACGTACCCCCCACCGCTGTCCGCGCTCCCGCTCGCACGTACGCGTGCGTCCGCGATCGTGCACGCCGCCGCCCGCTCGGAGATCAATGAACGGGAAAAACCATTCCCGTTCGTTGATCTCTGCCCCCCAGCAATGATCGGTTGCTTCTATAAGAAGCAGCGCGATCATTGTGAAAAAAAAAAGTTTCCCAGCCTCCCTGAACATCCTGTAAACGTACTTCCGACGCTTACAGGATGCATTCACAAAAATGTGCTGTGGCCATTTTGTGACCAAAAAGTAAAACTACACCCACAAACATTTTTTGACATACAAATACATTATTTTACAATATAAATTAACCTCCTTGCCGATTATCCTGAGCTCAGGTTGGGGGTAACCCACCGCGGAGGATTGCTCTGGCCCTGCTGGGCCGATTTGCATCATTTTTTGTTGTTACATGCAGTTAGCTCTTTGCTAGCTGCGTGTAACATCCGATCGCCACCACTTCCCGCCGATCCGCCGCTACCCGCCGCGCTGCCCCCCCCTCCAGACCCCTTGCGCAGCCTGGCTAATCAGTGCCAGGCAGCGCTGAGGGGTGGATCGGGACTCCGTCTGACGTCATGACATCAATGACATCGACGACGTCAGTCCAATCGTTGCCATGGCGACGGGGGAAGACCATACAGGAAATCCCGTTCAGAACGGGATTTCCTGTTGGGTATTTGCGCCGGAAGGGATCGGAGGGGTGGCAGGAATAGCGAAGGGAGGGGGGAAGCATGTAGCTAGCGCTAGGCTAGCTACATGCTAAAAAATAAAATAGCAAAAAAAAAAAACCTCCTGCTGCCATGCGCAGCAAATAATTAGAACGGCAGGGAGGTTAACTTATTAACTCCCACACTCCCCAATTGTTACCATTTTTTTTTGTAATAAAAAATAAATAAAATAAATTACAATAAAAAAAACAACAAATAGTTACCTTAGGGACTGAAATTTTTTAATATTTATATCAAGGGGGTATAACACTGTAACTTTATAAATTATGGGCTTGTAATTAGGGATGGATGCAAAACTGAAAAAATGCACCTTTATTTGCAAATAAAATATTGGCACCAAACATTGTGATAGGGACATAATTTAAACGGTGTAATAACCAGAACAAATGGGCAAATAAGTTACATGGATTTTAATTACAGTAGCATTCATTATTTCAAAAATATAATGGCCGAAAATTGAAAAATAATGATTTTTTTTCCAAATGTTTCCTATTTTCCCATTAAAACACATTTAGAATAAAATAATTCTTGGCATAATGTCCCACCTAAAGAAAGCCTAATTGGTGGCGAAAAAAACAAGATATAGTTCATTTCGTTGTGATAAGTAATGATAAAGTTATAGGCGAATCAAAGGTGAAAATTGCTCGGATGCTGAAGGGGTAAAACCCCTCAGTTGTGAAGTGGTTAAAGAGAACCCGAGGTGGGGTTCTAAGAATGATATCTTCACACAGAGGCTGGGTCTGCCTATACTGCCCAGCCTCTGTTGGTATTTCAATCCCCCCTAAGTTCTCCCTGCGCTCTGTTGTCCCCCCATAAATCACAGCTGGTGCAGTTCTCTTTAAAAGGAAATAAATATGTCAGCCTCCATATCCCTCTCAGTTCAGGTGTCCTTTAACCCATGAGAAGGGAGTATCTAAATGGTTAGTTACAACAATCCCAAAGTTCACAATTCTTCTCCCAAACCCACTTTTTAACTGCCCTGGACAAAATCAAGTTCTGTTTGGGCTCCGCTTATTTTGGTACAGTCTGCTTAATAGCTTTATGAATTGATAAAACTTTCCTTTTTTTTGTCCTCCATTTCTTGATATAATTTATATGGAAGAATAATATTTCTACATTTCTCAGAATATAAATGTCATTATGGCTAGCATAGATAAGGCCTTCAGCGTTCTTCAATTTAAAGTAGTAGGTGGATCAGTATAGTCATTATAGTCCAAGAGAATAAGTTTGATGGGGCCCCCCAGTGTTCACACCCCCCCCTCCCCCTTTGTGACCATCACAGCCTGTGGCCCATCTTCCAAGGTTAGTCAATAAAACAAGAGAGACCACCATAGTTATGCCCCTGGTCTAACACCTGTAGATGTATTTTTCTTTAGGTAGAATTTCTTTAGGTCTATTAGATTTTAGAGCTTGATGATCCTAACCCCAAAGACCTGGAATCTAACAAATATTATTTAAATGTGTTTAACATAGAAGCGTGCTTATAACATCTAAAAATACCATGTTACCATTTTTTGTGTGTGACATTTCACATTTATAATGCCACTTTATAAAAGAAGCTGTCATAAAACGTTGAACCTATTTTATTTATCATCTATGTTACCTACGGTGACCAGACATCCCGCTTTAGCCGGGACATGTCCCGCTTTCAGGGTCCCCTTTCCCAGGCTGGCTAGCGTCCCAGGAAACGTCCCGCTTTTAGCCGTGGGACGTCTCGGCAGCAGGACTCTGGCCACCGTGCGCAGCGCATGAGGGTGCGGCCTCTTGGCTCAGTCTGTGTCACCCTCCTCCTCACCTTATGTCACCCTCCTACCCACCCACCCAGCCAGTGTCACCCACCCCGCCACCTCGTGTCACCCTCCCCACCCAGTCAGCATAGCCATTCTCCACACCTTGTGTCACCCTCCTCTCCACCCCACTGTCATCCTCCTCTCCACCTCACTGTCACCTTCCTTCTCCCCACTGTCATCCTCCTTTCCTCCCCATTGTCACACTCCTTACCACCCCACTGTCACCCTGCTCTTCATCCCACTGTCACCCTCCTTCTCCCCACTGTCACCCTCCTTTCCTCCCCACTGTCACCCTGCTCTCCTCCCCGCTGTCACCCTGCTCTCCTCTCAACTGTCACCCTCCTCCTCCTCCCCACTGTCACCCTCCTCTCTGCCCCATTGTCACCCTGTGCTCCACCCCACTGTCACCTTCCTCTCCACCCCACTGTCACCCTCCTTCTCCCCACTGTCACCCTCCTCTCCTCCCCACTGTCACCCTCCTCTCCACCCCACTGTCACCCTGCTCTCCATCCCACTGTCACCCTCCTTCTCCCCACTGTCACCCTCCTTTCCTCCCCACTGTCACCCTGCTCTCCTCCCTGCTGTCACCCTGCTCTCCTCTCAACTGTCACCCTCCTCCTCCTCCCCACTGTCACCCTTCTCCTCCTCCCCACTGTCACCCTCCTCTCTGCCCCATTGTCACCCTGTGCTCCACCCCACTGTCACCTTCCTCTCCACCCCACTGTCACCCTCCTTCTCCCCACTGTCACCCTCCTCTCCTCCCCACTGTCACCCTCCTCTCCTCCCCACCGTCACCCTCCTCTCCACCCCACTGTCACCATCCTCTTCTCCCCACTATCACCCTCCACTCCACCCCACTGTCACCCTCCTTCTCCCCACTGTCACCCTCCTCTCCACCCCACTGTCACCCTCCTCTCCACCCCACTGTCACCCTCCTCTCCACCCCATTGTCACCCTCCTTCTCCCCATTGTCACCCTCCTCCTCCTCACTGTCACCTTCCTCCCCACCCAGTATCGCCCTCCCATCCCACCAGCGCCCAGTGGGAGGGGGCACACCCTGGATCTTATATTTCATTCCGGACTTTTAATATCACACATGGATATAAACCCAGTGGTATGGTCAGACCACCACACCATCCACTTCTCTCTGACAGCACCAGCGATAAAACACAGAGGGAAAGAACTCATAAAATACCGTTCACTGAAAGATGTCTCACCCCAGCACGTTCAGAATATCCTCAACTTCGACGCATTAACCAATCATTGCGCAGACCCAGACTCCATGGTCCTGATTTACAACCATGCAGTGTCATCTGCCTATGACGCCCTCGCTCCAGTTCGCATCAAACGATCTACACCACTTCACCATGCACGGTGGTTTGACAGCTCACTAAAGGACCTAAAGAAAGAAGTGCGCAGACTAGAAAGGAAGTGGCGAAAATCTCAGAATTCAAAAGATAAACACACCCTTGTCTCTCACCGCGAAAGCTACCAAAATGCGATCACCAAGAAAAAATCCTCCTACCTATCACAGGAGATCGCAAAGGCCGCCAACAGACCAGCCCAACTATTCCGCACAGTTGATAGACTATGTAATCCATCCTGTCTAAAACCCACTATAACTCCCTCAAAGGAGCTATGTGAGAAATTTGCCTGCTACTTTGCTGACAAAGTATCTTCTATTCGGTCTCTCATTCAGTCCACAGCACCCAAGACTCATGCAACTAATGGAAATAGCTGCAAAAACAACCTAACACCCTGGACTGATTTCAAAAGTATTAGTGAGGAAGAGATCTCAGACACCCTCTGTCGTCTCCGCCAGACAACCTGCGACCTGGACCCTGGACCAACTAAACATATGCTGAAATGCCCTGACCTGCTTGGTCCAGCATTTCACAAAATAGTAAATTGCTCTCTGCAAGCAGGGAGGTTTCCTACCTCTCTAAAAGAAGGAATCATCAAGCCCCTTCTCAAAAAACCTTCCATGGATCCAGATGCTATGAGCAGCTACAGACCTGTCTCCAACCTCCCCTTCTTAGGTAAAGTTATTGAAAAGGCTGTCTATCTGCAACTTGAAACCAGGCTGTCAGTAAACAACATCCTGGACCCTCTACAATCTGGCTTTAAGAAACACCACAGCTGTGAAACAGCCCTCATCCAAGTCTGCAACGATCTGCTCATGGCAAGGGACAGAGGGGAATGCTCCATCCTAATCCTGTTGGATCTCTCAGCTGCTTTTGATACAGTTGACCATGAAATCCTGCTTAACAGACTGCAGGAGTACTGTGGCATCAGTGGATCAGTCCTCCAGTGGTTCAGATCATTCCTGACTGACAGAACACAGAGAGTATCCCTAGGACCTATAATGTCCAAACCTGCACCTCTACAATTCGGAGTGCCACAAGGATAAATCCTATCCCCTCTGCTGTTTGCAATCTACATGTTGCCACTCGGTACACTTATCCAACGACATGGCCTGACGTACCACTGCTACGCCGATGACACACAGCTATACCTGTCCTTCAAACCTGGTGGAACAGACCCTACCCCAAAAATAAACTCTTGCTTAGCTGAGCTTCAGGCATGGATGAATGATAACTGGTTGAAACTGAATGCTGACAAAACTGAGGTCCTGTTTGTCCAAAGCCAGTGCTCGCCATCAAAACAGCTCTATCCTAAAGCAACACCAATCAGGATTGGGAATTCAGACATAAACAGCTCCAACCTTGTGCGTAGCCTTGGCGTACTAATCGATGGGGAATTGAGTTTCAGAAACCAAATTTCATCTGTAGTTAAATCTTCCTTCTTTCATCTGAAGAACATTGCAAAGATTAAACATGTGATTCCCCCAGAGGATCTTCAAACCCTAGTCCACGCCTTCATCACATCACGGCTGGACTACTGCAATGCCCTTTATGCTGGCCTCCCCAAAAAAGACCTGCGTCGCCTGCAATTAGTGCAGAATGCTGCTGCCAGATTGCTAACAAACCAGCCTCGCCACTGTCACATTACACCGATCCTTCGCTCACTGCACTGGCTACCAGTAGAATGGAGAATACTCTTCAAGATTGGACTGCTGACATTCAAATCCCTGCACAATCTGGGCCCTGGATACATGAAGGACTTGCTGAAGCTGCACCACACCTCTCACAACCTCAGATCAGCAAGTTCTATAAACTTGGTCACTCCCAGAGTGCACCTCAAAAAATCTGGAGACAGAGCCTTCTGTCATGCTGCCCCTACTCTTTGGAACTCCCTACCACACCCAGTAAAGACAGCACCATCCCTGGAGCTATTCAAATCCAGACTGAAAAGCCACCTGTTTAGCCTGGCATTTCCAGATTTATAATTCTTCCCCTGTACCACGATGGTCGGAGCCATGCTTATGCGCTTTGAGTCCCACGGGAGAAAAGCGCTTTACAAATGTTATTTGTTGTTGTTAATGCATTTAAGTCTGAGGTAACATTTGCTGCATTTAACATATGTGGGGTAACGTGTTTTTCACATGTACCATTTGCTACATTTAATGTTTACTGCATTTTAATGTATAGGTTGTAACATTTACTGCATTTTAATGTGTGGGAGGTAATGTTTATTGCATTCCTGTTTGCTTCATTTCAAGTGTCGGAGGTAACGGTTGTTGCATTGCAAGTGTCAGAGGTAGCGCTTGTTGCATTTCAAATGTCGGAGGTAGCGGTTGTTGCATTTCAAGTGTCAGAGGTAGCGCTTGTTGCATTTCAAATGTCGGAGGTAGCGGATGTTCCATTTCAAGTGTTGGAGGTAGCGGTTGTTGCATTTCAAATGTTGGAGGTAATGGGGGTTGCATTTCAAGTGTCAGAGGTAGCGGTTGTTGCATTTCAAATGTTGGAGGTAATAGGGGTTGCATTTCATATGTCGGAGGTAGCGGTTGTTGCATTTCAAATGTTGGAGGTAATGGGGGTTGCATTTCATGCAGTGTTGGGCCGAAATTACGCATCACTACAAATGCACCGTAAGCGTTACGTGTAAGGTTACGGTATTACACGGAATTAATTACGTTTAGACCGTAGGTTACGTTATTACACGTAACAAATTACGCGTAAGACAGTAAACTCCAATTGAAATTACACAGTCTGCCGTAATCGCGTAATATTACGCTCCCGTATAATATAAAAAAGCCGCCGACTTTAAGAGTTAATAGCAAAGCCCCCTTAAGTGCTAAGAGCCTCAAATTTGGAGAATATATTAAGGAGATCAGAAGGAATAAGAGGAAATTTTTTTTTTCCAAAAAGACCTTATAGTTTTTGAGAAAATCGATGTTAAAGTTTCAAAGGAAAAATATATACATTTAAAAACCCGCCGACTTTAACGGTTAATAGCAAAGCCTGCTTAAAATTTAGGAACACCAAATTCCCAGGGTATATTAAGGGGATCAGTGGGAATAAGAGGAAATTTTTTTTTTCAAAAAGACCTTATAGTTTTTGAGAAAATCGATTTTTAAGTTTCAAGGGCAAAAATGTCTTTTAAATGCGGAAAATGTCAGTTTTTTTTGCACAGGTAACAATAGTGTTTTATTTTCATAGATTCCCCCAAGTGGGAAGAGTTTTACTTACTTCGTTCTGAGTGTGGGAAATATAAAAAAAAAAAAGACGTGGGGTCCCCCCTCTCAGACCTCTTTAACCCCTTGTCCCCCATGCAGGCTGGGATAGCCAGAATGCGGAGCAACGGCCGCGTGGGGCTCCGCACCCTGACTATACCAGCCCGCATGGTCCATGGATTGGGGGGTCTCGGAAGGGGAGGGGCAGCCAAGCTTTCCCCTCCCCCTCCGAGCCCTTGTCTAATCCAAGGACAAGGGGCTCTTCTCAACCTCCGATGGGCGGTGGAGGTGGAGGCCGCGATTTCCTGGGGGGGGGGTTCATGGTGGCATCTGGGAGTCCCTTTTAAAAAGGGGTCCCCCAGATGCCCACACCCCCTCCCAGGAGAAATGAGTATAGGGGTACTTGTACCCCTTACCCATTTCCTTTAAGAGTTAAAAGTAAATAAACACACAAACACTTAGAAAAAGTATTTTAATTGAACAAAAAACATAACCACAAAAAAAGTCCTTTAATATTCTTAATTAACCATTAATACTTACCTGTCCCTTTAAAAGCCAGTTCCCACGCAATATCCTCGGAATTTGGCTAATCAGTTACAATGTAACAAAGTTATTACAATGTAACAACTTTGTTACTTTGTAACTCCACCGCACCCGACGTCTCTCGCCGCTCACCCGCCGGCCGCCGCATACACTTACGCTTAAAGTCGGCGGCTACCTAACATTGATCCATGCGTCAACTTTTCCGCTTGGGAGCATTGCCTTACGCATTAATTGCTAGTAGGAAATTATGCGTAAGGCAATAGCGTAACAACCTGCATTACGGTATTCTTACGCGTAATTGCGTAAGGGCTATGCGTAATTACAGACATGAACCGTAGATAAATGTCTACGCCGTAAGCGTAATTCCGTAATGCGTAATAGCGTAAAATTACGCGTAATGATCCGTAAGCGTAGTTTTTTCCATTACGCCCAGCACTGATTTCATGTGTCGGAGGTAGTGGTTGTTGCATTTCAAATGTTGGAGGTAATGGGGGTTGCATTTCAAGTGTCGGAAGTAGCGGTGGTTACATTTAAAGTGTTGGAGGTAGTGGTTGTCGCATTTCAACTGGTTGGGGGAAACATTTTTTGCATGCCATGTGTCGGAGTTGACGGTTGCTACATTTATTCTTTGATGGTCATAATGGCTGTATTTGGTACTTTAAGGTTATTGTTGGCATTTTGGTAACTCTGGCCCACTGCCTCAGAGTTACACAGTTACGTTAGTTAGCTCTGTCACATTAGTTAGCCCCATCTCCACCATGTTATGGCCACGCCCCACCATGTTATGGCCACGCCCATTTTTTGCCTTGGTGCGCTTTGACACCCCCCCCCCCCAAGCTGCAGTTCCTGTCTCATCCACTGAACTGATTCGGTTCAGTGGATGAGTCGGATCATTAAACTCACAGGAAAGAACCGGCTCAAATGACTCATGAACCGAACATCACTACTGCTTCCCCGTGGAAGGAGGCAGGTAAGTTCTGCCCGCTGCCAGCCACCCCAAAACTTTAGTTCTAGAGGGGAGAGCGAGGAAGGGGGAGCCCAAACGTGAGGAAAGGGGGGGGGGAGATGTCCTCCCTTTCACACTGCTGTACCTACCGCTCTCCCTTCACTGAGCCTGCCCCTCCTGCCCGGGGACACCTGGCTAACTAATCTGGGGACTCCTATAGACCTGGCTACATATACTTGGGACACCCATAGACCTGGCTACATATACTGGGGACACTATACACCTGGCTATCTGTACTGGAGACACCTATTGTAATGATCCGCTCAGCTGTCTGCACAGACAGACAGCTGTTTGACCATTTCTTAAGTCTGAGGGCTGCAGGTCTCTGGAAAAGAGACCTGTCTTTACTTTGTAAGTTTCAGACCTGCTCTGCTGCTGAGGAATTTGCATATATTTGTTATGCAGATTGCCTAGCTGCCTCCTTTGAAGGCTGGCAGTATAAATACCATGTTCTCCCAGAATCCCTTGCTGGTCATCTTCATGGTTTGTTACTGATGAACTCTCCTAGAGTATCAGCTCTGTTTGTTTGTTAAAGTTTATCTTAGAGTAATTCCTTGGGACTGCACTAGGCAGCTCTTCTAGTGCAGTCAGGTTGCATTATCTTTTTTGCCTGTGTTGTCTCTCTGCTGCGATTGTCCTGCCGCCAGCGGCGGTCAACAGGAAATCGTTCTGTTTGTCTGGGAGTGTAGGCCAGAGCTGCGGTTGCTACTGCCTGCTCCATCTGTCTAGATCGCACTTGCCCTAGTGGTAGTGGCAGTGCCTCCTTCTGTATTCTGCCTCAGGGGTGCTAACCAGAGCAGAGGTTGCTACTGGTAGCCCCATCTGTTTCTCTGTTTGGATCGCACTCGCTCTAGCGCAGGGGTCTCAAACTCAATTTACCTGGGGGCCGCAGGAGGCAAAGTCAGGATGAGGCTGGGCCGCATAAGGAATTTCACAATCGCGGTGCATCGCCGCCTCTGCCTGTCCCTCTCGCTCTTCCTTCACAGAGAGGGGCGGGGAGAGACAGCGATCCGTGCGGCGATTGACGTCAGGAGGGGCAGAGCTGAAGCTGAAAGCTCTGCCTCTTCCAGGAAATGCCGGCGGATTGCCCCCCGGGCGATTTGGGGGCTCTGCAGCCCTCGTTTAGCGGCGGGGATGCGGCGGATTACTTGGAAGCACTGAAGCGAACTATAATGAAGCTTTTACCAGCGAGGGCCACAAAAAATTGTATCGAGGGCCGCAAATGGCCCGCGGGCCGCGAGTTTGAGACCCCTGCTCTAGCGGTAGCAGCGGTGGATCCTCCTTGCCTGAGTAATTATACGCTTGTGGAGGATTTCTGCTGCGTCAGCGCACATCTTGTGCGCTGACCATGGAAATAGAAACCTGCAAACGTTACACCTTTTCACATGGCTAACTATTCTGGGGGCACCTAAACACCTGGCTACATATACTGGGGACACCTATAGACCTGGCTACCTATGCTGGGGGTACCTATTTTGGGGTAACTGTTGTCAGATTATCTGTATTTTTGGGGAACCGTTATTAACAGATTAAGTGTATTTTGGGGAACCGCTGCCAGATTATGTATGTTAGGGGCACGGCTGCTGCCAGATTTTGCATATTTTGGTGAACTGCTGCCAGATTGTGTATGTTTGGGGGACCACTGCTGTCAGATTATATGTATTTTGGGTGTTACGTGTATTTTGGGTGATCCGCTGCCAGGTTTTGCATATTTTGGGGAACTGCTTCCAGATTATGTGTATGTTGGGGGGAACTGCTGCTGCCACATTGTCTATTTTGGGGGAACCACTGCCATATTATCTGTATTTTGGAGGAAGTGTCTTTTTGGTGAAATGCTGTCAGATTACATCTATTTTTGGGGGCTATACTACGGCAGAGCTCAAACTTCCCCGGCAGACCCTTTACACCCCTGCTAAGGTCACGTACATTTGGCCACACCCATGACCACGCCCACTGTATACTTTACCACGCCCATTTGTGGCACGCTCATTACGATATCCTCCTTTTCAGGGTGTGATGTCCTCCTTTTTGGGGTTCTGCAAGTGGTAGGGTTGCCAGGTGTCCGGTTTTAGACCGGACAGTCCGGTTTTTGGCCGCTGTGTCCGGTGCAAAAAGGCATGCTAAACCGGACAATTAAGATGTCCGGTTTTATGCCTTTTCCGGCGGCTGTCAGTATTGACAGCCGCCTGTAGCAGGAGGAGAGCAGCGCAGTGGAGGGAAAGCGGTGGGCAGCGGCGGAGAAGGGGGCCATCTCCCCCCCTTCTCTCACCTTAGATGCTTTCCGTCCCTCGCTGTCTCCTCCGATCTGTGTGTGGCTGACTGGCGGTGGCGCTTGGCAGCGGGCGGGACTTACCTTCCGTGTCGCTCCATGCGCCGGCCGGAAGTTCTGGTGCCGCAGCCGCTGCTCTGGTCTGCATCAGACCAGAGTAGTGGCAACTCATCCCGCGCGGCGCCTGCGACGAGACCAGTCACCAGACGGAGGAGACACGGAAGGTAAGTTCCGCCCCTCTGCCAGCCACCGCACACACCGATCGGAGGAGACAGCGAGGGAGGGAGAGGACCCTAAGGTGAGCGAAGGGGGGGAGATGGCCCCCTTCTTCACCGCTCTCCCTCTTCTCTGCGCTGACTGCTTCCCTCCTGGGGGGGGGGGGGGACACACCTGCCTACATATGCTGGGCCCATATACACCCTGGCTACATATACTGGGCCAATATACACCCTGGCTACATATACTGGGCCCATATACACCCTGGCTACATATACTGGGCCCATATACACCCTGGCTACATATACTGGGCCCATATACACCCTGGCTACATATACTGGGCCCATATACACCCTGGCTAAATATACTGGGCCCATATACACCCTGGCTACATATACTGGGCCCATATACACCCTGGCTACATATACTGGGCATATATACCCCCTGACTACATATACTGGGCCCATATACACCCTGGCTACATATACTGGGCCCATATACACCCTGGCTACATATACTGGGCCCATATACACCCTGGCTACATATACTGGGCCCATATACACCCTGGCTACATATACTGGGCCCATATACACCCTGGCTACATATACTGAGCCCATATACCGCTGGCTATATATACTGGGGACATATTCCCCTGCCTACATATACTGGGGACATATACCTCTGGCTACATATACTGGGCACATATATCCCTGGCTACATATACTGGGGACAACTGGCTGTTTGTCATTATGTGCAGTTACTGGTGAAAAGCTGTCTCTTATTATGTGCATTTACTGGTGAAAAGCTGTCTCTTATGTGCATTTACTGGTGAAAAGCTGTCTCTTATGTGCATTTACTGGTGAAAAGCTGTCTCTTATGTGCATTTAGTGGTGAAAAGATGTCTCTTATGTGCATTTAGTGGTGAAAAGATGTCTCTTATGTGCATTTAGTGGTGAAAAGATGTCTCTTATGTGCATTTAGTGGTGAAAAGCTGTCTCTTATGTGCATTTACTGGTGAAAAGCTGTCTCTTATTATGTGCATTTACTGGTGAAAAGTGGTCTCTTATGTGCATGTACTGGTGAGGACAGTTAGTGACATGGCTATGTACTCTGTAATGTGCTGCAGAAGATGTCAGTGCGATATAAATACTGTAAAAAACATTTTTTAAAAAGCCCATTGCTTAGCCCCACTCTACATAAAAGTGCGCTTCTGACTCCGCCCCTAACTCCACCCCCTGTCCGGTCTTCTCCATCAGCCGACCTGGCAACCCTAGCAAGTGGCCACCCTATAATTACGTACCTCATATATTACATATAGTATTTTGTAAAGCAAAGTCCATTAATGGCAGGTACACTTTGATGTAAAATGTTTGGCAAGATACTGTGTTTTCCATCCGGAATTATGTCCTTATTAAGAATGCTTCTCTTCACCCCACAATTCCATCAAACCTTCCCAGTAATGAAGGTAAACAGTGAAGAACGTTCTCCCTCCAGGTACCCAAACCACCACACACGTTTACGTTTTTCTCATAAAAATATGACGTCGTTATTTTATTATAATAACACATGAATTACATGATTATTTATGGCTTTTCAGCATATACGCCAGTACTCAAAATGGCGCCCCGCGGCGCTAATAGAAGTCCTTCCTCCTCTCACCTCACGCGTTTTTCTGTCACGTCCCTTTTTTTTTTTACAGCACGCGTAAAGAGGGCGTGGACTCACGCTTCTAAGGGGAATTTCAGTCACTCGCGCCTACACGAACCCTTGTAGGAGGTGTGAAGAGGGGCGGGGAATCTTTGTATGACGCAGGACTGATCCGAGAGAAAATTGGGCGTGCCTTAAGACGCTTGACAGGCGTGGTTAGACAAGCGTCGCGACGTAAACTTTGTTTTTTTCTGGTGTATCTGTCCGAATTAGGAGGGGTTCCTGGTTGACGTTGCGTCTCCTGGTTACGTCCTCAGTAGCAGCCGCCCGCGCAGGGAGGGGAGGAAACGTAAGCCGGAAGTGGGATTAATAAGGCGGCTGGTACTTCCTGCTTGCTCGTATGAGGAGACTGGAGGCGGCTGAGGAAGGAGGCGAAGAAGCGGCGGAGCTGTGAGCGAGCGGCTGCCACTGGTAGGTTCTCACACTTCCCTTCCCAGCCTTACTCCGCCAAGCACTGGGACCATAGGCTGTAGACCTGCCAGGCCACCCTTTTCACTGGAGGCCTCATTCCTTCGGACCGGACCCAGCTGGCACTAGAGTTGTGTGCCTGGGAATGCAGCCTCGGTTCTTCCGCATACTTTTCATAGTCACCTGGGGTTTTAAAAGGAACTTATCATCTTCATGTCAATTGGCTTTGTCATTAAAGGCTAATGTGTCTATAACCTCTACTGGATCCTATATCTTGTGCCTCTCCGTCTGCTCTTCAAGCTAACCTCGGCTATGTGTGATAACTAATAATGTCTGGCTAGTGCGCTCTAGAGGTGACAAACTAAGTTTTTCAGGAGTCAGTAGGACATTTTTGAATCTGGTTCTGTTAGTAATGGTTATACAGAAACTCAAAGGTTAACTGCTTGCTCACTTTGCTTTCCTGGCTCTGGCCTTTGTTTTCCTCCTTCCTTTTCCTGACTATGTGGAAGAAACTCAATGCCTTGTACACACCATGCAGTATCCCGCCAGAAAGATGGGTCAAATTGAGCATTTCTGAGCCTGACAGGTCAAGGTTTATGATTTATTTTGTGCAGAAGTGATTGGAAAACTGATCTGACCTGTCAGAGAATATTGATTAGACCTGTTGATCTGATGAGAAATTGCATGGTGTGTACCAGCCATAATTTGTAAGCTATGGATGGCAGAGTGGGGATTTTGATCAGATACGTATGATTTAAACCTGGCTACACAGTGGCAGATTGGAGGTCTGAGGGAAAGGCAGGGGAAGCTATCAACAGAGGAGGAAGCAGTCTCAGCCATGTTGTATTCAGTGTATTATTTTGCTAAATGGGAAACATAGGTAAACAAAAGTTAGAGATTTTACATTATTTTGCAGAGAAAGGTAAAACCCACCTAGGACAATTGTTTCACTCATGAAGTGGGTTTATTCAAAATCGCTGTGTGTAAATTTGGGCTCCAAGTATTGCAGATAAATAGAATATCGGTAATGTCACATGAATTAAATACGATCGACTTGCTTAGCGCCTAATGGTAACTGTTTTCTTATAGTGCTGACATTTTCAGCAGTGCTTATATTAGTTTTAACTGTTTGAAAGGTGCTCACAATCCGTTTTTCTAGATTGCTAGCAAAATTTAAGCTTGTTTTGGGGATTTACTATTTCAGTATGGTTTTGGCGTATTGAGGGAAAAAAGAATGCTGGGAGTAAACCCCCAAACAGAAAATGTCCTGGCTAAGATTCGAACCTGGGGCTCTAGTATTGCAAGGCTGAGTTTAGTCTGATTCTCTGGATCTCTTCTGTGAGCCTTCATCTTTACCTTGTGACTTTGTTCTGTGCCTATCCAGTATGTGGTGGCATTGTCAATATTTTTCATTTTTTCAGCTTCCTGTCACATAGGATGTACTCCGAATTAAATCCCAGGTTCCGTGATTAAAGCCTAGGTCCCTTGCTATTCAGCTCGTGTATGTTTAAGTAAAGGATTGTAGTAGGGGATTATATGTTGTCCATATTTTGATTATTTCACATAATGTTGAGGGGTGCATATGTTGTGTTTAAAAGGAATACAATTATACGTATAGCTTCCAGATGAGAGCTGTCCAAAGTGGCCCACACATTGTCAGTTCGTCTGTTTTTTCATTAGCATTTTACTAACCAGTTTTGTGTTAACTAAATGTAATTGATGACAGGATTTCATTTAAATTCAGTGAACATAAAACCTGTTCGTTCCATGCTGGGTGTACCATAGTGACCATTTCTATTCTGCATTTTACACACCCAGTAATTTTTCATCCAATTTGGGTTCTAACAATCTCCTCATTCCTAAGAAGAATGCTACTTGTGGGGACTGGTTTACAGTCGGATCTAAGATCGAGTATTAATTTTTAACTTTCAAGTATGATGCATAGATCTTCATCCTGGCTTATCTCAAATCTAGTCTCCTTTGCATATCCCATTGGATCCACACTTGAACCTAGCGTTCATAACTAGCATTTGAGCTGCAATATTTATGTAAGCTGTGTGGTGTGCTGTCATATGTTCAGCTGGTAAAAGAATATGGATTCACCTCCTAGTATTTGTCTATCATTAGTCTTATAATGAATTAGTCCATTTCTGTCTTTTCTTTATCTCCAATATGTTTTACTCTCAAGTCAAGTCTCAATGTATTATGTAGTGCAGCTTGCATTGTCGTTTATGGTTAGCAGCATTGTCTGGTTTTCTATAAGTTAAATAACGAAGCTGTTAAAGCAGTGATTAGTTTATTGTGATTGTTCTAGTTGCAGACATGTATAGCTGGAGAAGTTGTATCCATTAGATGTAGTAATCGGGGCTGTGGAGTCGGTACAAAAATCTTCCGACTCCTCAGTTTTTGAAACCTCTGACTCCGGGTACCCAAAATGATTCCGACTCCTCGACTCAGACTCATTAGTCTAATACTTGTCAGGGTTGTAGATTTTGTACAAAAATCATCCGACTCCTCAATTTATGAAATCGCTGACTGACTCCGGGTACCCAAAATTGCTCCAACTCAACAGCCCTGGTAGTATTTGTATACAATGCTCTGGTATTCTGGGAGGTGTGTCTTCTGCATCTTGATGGTTAATCAGCTTTGTTCTGGACCCCCTTCTACCTTCATACCCCTGATCTCTCTTGTACCACCACGGACCAGGTCTCCTCATACCTTTAAACTATTTCTTCCTGGATGACAGCTAGGTTCCTGAGACTTAAGCTAGACAAAACTGAGTTCCTGATCTTTCCACCCCACGCTGCTACACCCCTCCCAGTTTTTCACCTTACAATCGATAACCCGACCATTCACCCTACCACCCAGGCCTGTTGCCTGGATGTTACTCTGGACTCTGCCCTTTCATCTTCCCCCACATCCAAAACATTGCCAGAACCTGCAATTTCCACCTCTGCAATATTACCAAGATCCTCCACTTCATGACACTACTAAGCTGCTCATCCATGCTCTTATCTCCCGCCTTGATTTGTGCAACTCCCTTCTGTCTGTCCTCCCCTGGAACCGCATTGCCCTCCTTCAATCAGCTATGAACGCGGCTGCCAGACTCCATTCTTCTCACCGCTTCAAATGCACACACCCACTCTCTGTAAATCCTTGCACCGGCTCCCTATCCGATTCAGGATAAAAGTTTTTTAAGATTTTGTGCCTGGCCTGTAAATCTGAGCACAAAACTTGTGCCCTACCTACCTGACTGGATAGTGTAATGGTTAAGGGCTCTGCCTCTGACACAGGAGACCTGGGTTTGAAACTGCTCTGCCTGTTCAGTAAGCCAGCACCTATTCAGCAGGAGACTTTAGGCAAGTCTCCCTAACACTGCTACTGCCTATAGAGCGCGTCCTAGTGGCTGCAGCTCTGGGGCTTTGAGTCCACCAGGAGAAAAGCGCTATATAAGTGTTTGTCACCCCTCCGGTCCTCCAGCAACCTTTGCCTAACTGCCCGGAACATTTTCCGCTCCCTTGTACGTCTGCAGTATTTCTGAAGAGCCGCTCCCTCCCTGTGGAACTCCCTTCCACTGCCCATAAGACTTGCCTTCTTCTTCAACACATTCAAGCAAGCCCTCAAAATCCACATCTTCAAGATGGCCTACCTACCACACAGTAACTCTCAGTGGAGTACTTATTCTATAGCCCAACCTAGTGTCCATCTTCCCTCCCCTTAGATTGTAAGCCTTTAGCAGGGTCCTTTCTTCCCTATTGCATTCTACATGATTGTGTGCCCCTGTCATTGTGGCGCTTTCCTATGACTGCCTTTTACTTGAATTACTGGACCTACCTAACCAGCCCAAAATTGCAAGATCGTGTATTTTGTACCCTCTTTACCTTGTATAACTTTGCACTATGTTCTATAACCTTGTTACATTCTGTATTCTTTCTACCATTGTATGTATTGTCCAGCGCTGTGTACAGTAAAATGTCAGTGCTTTATAAATACAATTAATATATCACTGGGCTGTTTTTAGGGGGAACTATACCAATATGTCAGCATTGTTTTCTTTGTTCTGTGGCCCTTGTTTTTATTTTCCCCATTTACAGTGCAATTAGCATCATTGGTCTTTGTTCACCTTTACAAGCTGCACATAAACACACATGTACTTGTGCTCTTGAGAGCTTTTTGACCCTGGGGTTATTTGCTGGTCACCCAGAAGAATGGCTACTGTGGCTTCTTATGATTTATGAAAGGTGGTACTGTCACAAAAAACATTTCCAACCAATAGTTCATCTATGCTGTTCTTTCTCCAAGTTAGTGGAGAGCTCTAGGTGTGTAAATGGAGGACCCATGTTCTGGAATTTGCATGATTTAAAGGGATGATTTGACTTAAACCGGACCTGATTCAGAATGTCGTCTTTGTGCTAAAAGATACGCAACAGCACAATAACCTTTAAAGAGAAAACATTTGTCACAGCTGATAGAAATCCTGCAATAAATCGGCAGTGTTTCTACTTCCTGAATTATGTAAGCATATTAACATCCTGTGCTTTCAAATTATCTTATGTCATGGCAGTCATGTGACACGGGAGAAATCAAATTACAACTTGTGATTAGACACAAATTAGGGGGAATTAAACAGGCTAAACCCTAAATTCACAAAGGGTGCATTTCCTTCTGTTTTCCTTCTGTCTTGTGCAAGAGTCCGGGTCCACTTTAGGATTTTGTAAAATGCTGCATTCATAGCTTATACAAAACTTTACGATTCCACTTTGTTTTTTGTTTTTTTTCTTTTCAGTGGTTGATTTGTAGAGGCAGGAGACAGTACTCTACAGGTATCTTGAATTTGGCCTAGTGGTTTGTTTACAGAATAGAACAGGCAGTAACCCCGTTAATAAGTTCAGGCAGGGGTCACACTTACCGGCTTTCGTACGCGTTTTCTGCACAGAAAAACTGACTCCAACTGAGAACTCATGTTAATCAATAAGCAAGGTCACACTTTAATGCAGATTTCGCATGCAGAAAAAAAACTGACATCTTGCACAATTTGTCAGTTTTCTCTATAAATTACATTAGCTGCAGTAAGGTAGAGGTCACACTTGTCTTTCAGTTTCTACAGTTTTCAGAAAACTGAAAGACAAGTGTGACCCCTGCCAAGTTTGTATTTAGTATTTTTGTAATGCAAGGTGTCTCAGGATATGATGCTTTCTCAGCTAGCCGGTTTGTGAGTAACTGCCAGTAAGGAGAGGCAGCTTATGCACCGTGGTGCTTGTTAGGGCATGTGTTTTTGTTTTGTTTCAGCTGTCAATTTCCTCCTATGAGAGTTTCGTGTTTAGCTTTACTGTTTTTTTTTTTGTTTTTTTTTTATGGTTCTTCTGTTCGTTGTTGCATGCCTCAGATAACATTTTACATTGACAGCTGTTTAACATTACTAGTGTTTGCATCGCAATAAATGGGAAAAGTTAGGAGCCAGTGAGCCATATATGTAGTTTATTTTCTTATCTCTGCGTGCTTTATCCTTGGATATTTTTTTTCTTTTGCAGTTATCAATGTCTCCTGTGTGCTGTATTTAACACTTCCATTCACTGGGGTAATGGCTTGTACCTGGAAAGTAATGCTAAATATTAACCTAGTTCATGATTTTTGCTCTCGAGTAACATTTCAATGTTCTGTGCCTTTGTGCTGGGTAGATACAGTTGTCACGTGTCTAGACAACAGGTGATGATAAACATGCTGTCCACCTCCATAGCCAGATGCTTGCAACATGTTTGTATGTTAACTGTGAAGGCTTGATCAAGTCTCTATAAAACCGTAGATCTTATGGTGGGAACACAATACGTTTTTGCAGGTAGATTCTCCGCGCGATAGATTTACCATTCGATTCTCTGCTCTGTTCTCTTATCTTCCGCTCCCTTTTTTTCTACCACAAAAACAAAACGTGTGTTCCCAGCAGTAGATTTGCAATTTCAGATTTATAGAGACTGGCTGTTTGATCTTGGCAGTCTCATCAAAATTTTCTGCACAATGTTTGTTTATTAATTTATTTTTTTTTGAAATTCTGCTGTTCTGATTAGGGCTGTGGAGTTGGAGCAATTTTGGGTACCTGGAGTTGGTGGTTTCATAAACCGGATGTCGGATAATTTTTGTATCGACTCCACAGCCCTGGTTTTGATATTGGCTGATTCTTTGCCTGTAATATTTTTAGTCATAGATCCTGAACAAGCATGCAGATCAGAAGCTTGACTTAAGTTTGGCTGTATGTACTACATGCTTGTTTCAGGTGTGTGTGTGATTCAGACACTACTGATGCATGAAAGATCAGCAGGCTGGCAGGCAACTGCTGTTTAAAATGAAATATGTCCGCCTCCGTATTCCCCTCAGGTCAGTTGTCCTTATAAGTCTCTTTCTGCTTATTAAATGACTGAAGCTAGCTACTAATTTTTTTTTTTTTTTTTTTTTTTTTTTTTTTACTTTTGGCGTTTTGTATTAAAAAAACTGATTCCTGGAATCCAATTTGTTCCCTTTTATTCCTGATTGCATTTTTAAACAGAAACACACCTCAGGTTCTCTTTTTAAGAACATACTGGATCTCTAATGGTTTCTATAAAAGTTTGACTTGGTATTGGAATCTACTCAATTCAAACCAAATTTGGCAATAATCTTTGTGCCCAAAAATTTGAACGTAGGAATGGATAATTTTTAGATCACATGGTCTGTAACCTCATTGGAAGAGTTGTTGGGCTCTCTTCAGATGATCTTTCAAAGCTGCTGCTTTTAATAGCTGCGATAACAGAATCATTAAACATTTCTGCTAAGCCACATTCATTCATAGCATCGCTCTGCAATGCCCGTTCTGTGAACAATAAGATAGCCATTATTGCGGACCTTAATCAGCATGCAAATTTTGTTTTTTCTCCTTTCTCTCCAATGTATCACCGAAACTTGGATTGATGCTAATGCGGGCCCCACACTGGAAGCAACCATCCCAAACAATTACTCAGTCCTAAGTGAGGGAAGACGAGACTGCAGAGGAGGGGGTGTAGCAATTTGTGGTAAAACAACCCTACAGCTCAGAGCCCTGAATGCTGGCCCAACAAAGTCTTTTTAATGTATAGGCATTCAGATCTCAGCTGGTAAAGACATCAAAATTTTACTGGTTTACCGGCCCCCCGGAGATGCTCACCCATTCCTACAGGAATTCTCAGAACTACTGGCCACATTGACACTGTCTTATCTGAGATGGATTATCCTTTGTGACTTCAATATCTGGGCTGATGACATTCAATCACAAGATGCAAATGAACTAATAAACCTCATGGGTGGACTAGGCTTCACACAAGTTGTAAAATCTGCTACCCACAGAGGAGGACATACCCTAGACTTACTGTTCCATTTAGGGATGGGCATTAGTAACGACGGTAACACCAGTGGTATGGTCAGATCATCAAATAATACTGAATAAATTAACACCGGAGAGGATAACTGCCAACCTGGATTTTACAATTTGCTCCATTGCCCAATAGACCCCAACACCCTAGTAACCCAGTACAACATGATTTATGAAACCTTTGACAATATCGCCTCTTGGCACGTCAAATCAGCAACCAAAAACAGAAAGTTAATTGGTTTTGACAAAACCATCATGGATCAAAAAAAAAAAAAAAAGGCGCAGACTAGAAAGACAGTGGCATTAATCAGGGTCTGAGGAGCACAAATCTAGTCTAGCCCAGCACCTCAAGCATTACCAAGAAGCAATAACCAAGAAAAAAATCAGACTTCATCTCGCACTAAATATCTACAGCCAACAGAGCTGCTCAACTCTTTCACATAGTGAAATCACTCTGCAATCCTTCTTGCCTAAAACCCCCAACCACATTCTCCAGGGAAAGGTGTGAAGAATTATCTGCCTTCTTCATTAACAAGGTGTCCACCATCCGTGCCAGCATTACACCAACATCAATGAACCACTGGACTTTGCATATGCCTACTACTGTACAACCATGGCAAGTCTTTGACACGCTGAGTGAAAAAGATTTTGGTGTTATCATCCAAAGTCTCCACCCCACTACCTGCGACCTGGATCCTTAATGCAGTGCCCAGAGCTGATCAGACCAGCAATTCACAAAATAACTCTGTGCTCCTTGCAAAGTGGGCTGTTCCCGGAAGAACTAAAGAAAGCAATCACAAAACCCCTCTTGAAGAAACCATCACTGGTTCCGGACTCTGTGACTAACTACAGGCCAGTGGCAAACTTTCCATTCTTATCAAGTTATCGAGAACCGTTGACAACCAGCTAGAAGCCAGGCTTACAGATTAACCTTTTTTTATACCTTTCAGTCAGGATTCAGGAAAAGGCACAGAACTGAAACCGCACTAGTCAGAGTAATGAATGATCTACTTAAAGCAAGAGACAAGGGCAAGTTCTCAATTCTGATTCTTCTTGACTTGTCTGCAGCTTTTAATACTGTGGATCATAAAATGCTAATCCAGAGATTGAAGAATTACTGTGGCTGAAGCTGGTTTCAGCCCTTATCTGGCAGGACACAGCAAGTATATCTTGGCTCACACTACTCTAATCCAGTGCCACTTGCCTATGGAGTTCAACAGAGTTCTGTGCTATCTCCATTACTCTTTGCAGTCTATATGCTCCCAGTGGGCAAAATGGTCCAGCACTATGGCCTAGGATACCACTGTTATGCAGATGACACACAACTGTAGCTGTCCTTCAAGCCTGGCACTCAGGACCCATCAGTATCTATCAATGCCTGTGTAGTGCAATTACAAAATTGGATGAACGCCAGCTGGTTGAGGCTGAACTCTGACAAAACAGGTGTTGGTGGTAGGTGGGCCACACATGATGGAGAAAGTCCAAAACTCTCCCCACTTCAAACTAGCAATTGGAGGAGATGCCACACCGTATAAAGACTTGTTGTGTCCGCTTCTCAGTTACACATCAATGTTAACAGATGCTGAGAAGCAGGGCTGTGGAGTCAGTACAAAAATCCACAGACTCGGACTCCTCAGTTTTTAGGATTCCTCCGACTCCTCTAATTTGCATATTACAATCTTGTTGATTAAAAGTATGTAACATGAAATTCGTCTCTTAACTGCCAACACTTAGGAATTTTAAAAGACAACTGAAGTGAGGATATGGAGGATTAAGGATATTTATTCCCTTTAGTCATAGACTAAAACTAGTTCTTTGTAAGAGTAACTATAATCTTTATATAGCGCTTTTCTCCCTGGGGACTCAAAGCGCTGTGACCCTGCATTATGCAGTCTCAAAGGCTCAGGAAAAGAGGTGAGTTTTTTTTTTTTTTTTAAAGCTGTCCAGAGAGTGAGCTGCTCGTACTGATTGTGGAAGTGAGTTCCATAGAGTGGGGGCTGCGTAGGAAAAGGCCCAAGCACCAAATGTTAAGTGTATCCTGTGAATAATCAGCTTCATCTTGTTGGCAGAGCGGAGGGTGCGTGGAGGGGCATAAAGTTCCAATAGATCCGCTATGTATTTGGGTCCCATGTGGTGTAGAGCCTTGAATGTCAGCAGGCAGATCTTAAAATTGATTCTCCATTTTACTGGCAACCAGTGAAGAGTTTGCAGTGCTGGGGTGATGTGTGAGCTGCGGGGGGCATTGGCTAAGAGTCTGGCTGCAGCATTCTGTACTAGCTGTAAGGGGCGCAGAACCTTTTCTGTAGATCCGATGAACAGGGCGTTCCAGTAGTCTAGGTGGGAGGATACAAATGCATGAACCAGGGCAGGTAGGTCTTCATCTGGGATAAGGTGTTTGATTTTCGCTATATTTCTTAGATGGAAGAAGGAAGGCTTGACAGCTGATATCTGGTGTTAGATTTCCATCCAGGATCACCCCAAGGTTTCGCACAGTCTTTATACTGTACAGTATCTCCCCCAATTGCTAGTTTGAGGTGGTGAGCGTTTTGAACTTTATCCATCATGTGTGGACCACCTACCACCAACACCTCTGTTTTGTCAGAGTTCAGCCTCAGCCTGCTGGTGTTCATCCAATTTTGTAAATCCACTAGACACTCATTTATGGATGCTGATGGGTCTTGGGTGCCAGGCTTGAAGGACAGATACAGTTGTGTGTCATCTGCATAACAATGGTATCCTAGACCATAGTTCTGGATTATTTTGCCCAGTGGGAGCATGTAGACTGCAAAGAGTAATGGTAATAGTACAGAACCCTGTGGAACTCCATAGGGAAGTGGCCCTGGATTAGACTACTTGTAAAAGGTACAGGCCGGAACAAAGAACATCTATCAGGCCCTAGGCAATGTAACTGTGGGTACATGTAAGAGTGATGTGCAGGTACTCTGCAGGGGAATAAGGAGAATCTTCCTCTATTACGCATTCTTCATGCACAATCTGAACCAGGTTTATGGGTGATAGACAACACCTCTGTGTTCAATGTTTACAACATTCTCAGTGGATTCCCTGCAGCTCTGTGGAGAGTGCATATGTAGAGGTATAGTACTACTGTGTAACAAAGTAAACCTGAGACTGATGAAATTAAAGTTTTTTTTTTTTTTTTTTTTTTTTTTTTTTTTTTTTTTTTATACATACATGGGGCTTCCTCCAGCCCCCTTCAGGCTAATCAGTCCCTCGCTGTCCTCTTCCACCACCTGGATCTTCTGCTAGGAGTCCAGGTACTTGAGCCAGTGTGGCATAGTGCGCATGCACACTCAGCCGCCGGGAGCGTACTACACCTGTGCAGCACTATTGCGCAGGTGCAGAACGCTCCTGGCTGTGGAAGCGGCATGCAGCCGGACTGCGCTGACTGGCTGAATTACCAAGACTCTCAGCAGAAGATCCAGGTGATGGAGGTGGACAGCAAGGGACTGATTAGCCTGAAGGGGGCTGGAAAAAGCCCCAGGTATGTATAAAACTTTTCTTTTCATCCTTCTCAGGTACCATTTAATTCGTAGTCACCAAACCAAATTTTAACAACATATCAAATTATTTGATTTCATGAGCAAAGGGAGTGCGTACATTTGCATAAATCTGCATCAACGCAGGATTATTTCCATCTCATTGACAATCTCTATAATTAGGGTTGCAACGGTATGAAACTCCACGGTATGATAACCGTAAAAAAATACCACGGTATGATGGTATTATGGTATACAATATTAAACAATTATTTGGACCTGGGCCCCAATCCCTTACATTAAATAATGTGCCGCCAGTGATAGGTGTAGCCAGTGGTAGCTGGCCGCAGCATAGGTAGCCAGGGATAGGTGTAGCCAGTGGTAGGTGGCCGCAGCGTAGTAGGTAGCCAGGGATAGGTGTAGCCTGTGGTAGGTGGCCGCAGCATAGGTATCCAGGGATAGGTGTAGCCAGTGGTAGGTGGCGCAGCATAGGCAGCCAGGGATAGGTGTAGCCAGTGGTAGGTGGCCGCAGCATAGGGAGACGTGTAACTAGAATTAGGTGGAGAGCCAGAGGGAGGGAGAGGGGAGTCAGGGGACAAATACTCACTTGTCAGCAGCCAAGTCCTCAGTCCTAAGTGCTTCATTCACTTAGAGTGCAAAGACGCTTGGCGGGAACGAGCGTCATTGACGCCAGCCCAGGACTCAGGAGAAGTGCTCTGCATAGGGTGCCGCTGGTGGGAGCCTGGGAGGCAGTCTGTGCGTTCCAGCAGCTGCGTCCTCACTGGACGCGCGTCATATCCGGCGTCTGAGAGCCGACTCGCTGAGTGGTGACGGGCGGCGGAAGCGGAAAAAAACGGTATTTTGACAATGTGCATGGTATAATAACCATGCACATTGAAACCGCGATATATCGCGATACCGGTATATCGCGACAGCCCTAATCTCTATTAGAGACACGGCTACACATCAGGCTTTATTCTTACAGCATAGATGTTATTTAGTATATATGAGATTCCTGTGTACACATCATATGTACTGTACAGTCACAATCAGATATGTGTATCTGACTTTAAAAATACGGGGACTGCTTTATTGAAGCAGCACAAGTAACTAATTTTGATTGGTTTATTTCATTTTTGTGGACTAAGCACAGCTATTACTGTATGTATAAATTATTGATGACTATTATCTGAGAAATAGAACATTGTATCATATGTTCTATTTTAATTACAGTTTAAATTCATTAGGAGTCGGTGCATTTTTTCCCGACTCCAGGCACCCAAAATTACTCCGACTCCACGACTCCGACTCCATAGCCCTGCTGAGAAGTGAACACAACTGCGTTGGGGCCAGGCCCTTATGCTAGGTACACACCATACAATTTTGTGTTAGATGGATGGTTCAATAGATCATATCCGACATGTCCGATCTTATTTTCTATCGTTTTTTTTTTTCCTGATCGATTTCTCATAGAAGTGAATAAAAATGGATAAGAAAGGATAACTGAATTGAATCGGAAATTGATCAGAAGGAAAATCGACCAAAAAAAAACGCATAGTGTGTACCCAGCATTAGAGACAGATGACAGCACTAGTGGTAACTTGCTCTATTCTTAATGTTTGAGCAGTAGTCCTAAAGCAGAGGTCATAAAGTAGGAAGTTCATCCTTCACAGGCTTAACTCTGCTTCCTCCTTTTTTCATTATTTAAAAGTCCTACTTTCAGCAGAATAAAACTGACGTTTCACAGTTCACATACTGTATCAGTTAGCAATTGGTCATTTCTTCAAGTGTAGTTCAGGAACCTTTTTGTCCTGTATCCAGTTTGTAAATGGAAAAAGAACTCCAGTTTCAGATAACTGAGATCCATGCCTCACATTTTAATGCCAGCCATACACTAGTCAATAACTGCTCAGAATAGTAATAAAAAAATCATTTGAATAGCATGGATAGATTCTACCACTTTTCTACTTTGGGCTCTATTCTCAATGATTTACAGCATGCGGAAATGCACTTGGGGTAAATTCCGACTGTAAAAAACCCATCTTGACATTTACAAATGTTTACGCATGAATATTTACCGCATGCGTAAAATTTTACGCATTACCCGCATGCATAAAAAATGCAGTAAGTCCGCAAAAGTCATTCGTTTCCGCAAAAAAAACGAAATTCACAAAAGAGGTGCCTTATTTCTGACTTAACGACCGAATTTTTATCACCTACTAGTACTTGGTGATATATTTAGCTTCCCATTGACTTAAATGGAGTCTGGAGCCTTGAGTACTGTGTTTGGTGGACTTTAATTTTTTTTTTTATGCAACTTTTTTGCGCATGGTTTCCGCATGCTTACTATGTAATTACGCATGTTTCCCAATTTTTACGCATTGTTCCCGCATGCGGGAAACATGCAAAACCTTTTTTAGTGAATGTGGAAATTATCACTGGCAGTAATATATAGCGGTAAAAAATCTCACCGCGTGTGTGTGATTGAGAATAGACCCCTTTGTTGATTACCAAATCAGTGGAAATCTGAGAATTGATCTAATTGCTGGAGTGTTACCACTCCATGGATGACAGTTCCATGTGGCCATAAATCCCTACCTAAAATGCTCCCACCGCTGGCTTGACAAAGTTTGCCCAATTGCCCTTTTGATTGATATGACCATAGTTGGTCAATTAAAGGGGTTCTGTGGGGATTTTGAAAAAAACGGACACTTACATGGGGCTTCTACTTGCCTCCTTCAGCTTATGTGCCTGCGCCGACCTCTACGATCCGCCATTCCCCGCTGTCGTCACCAGTCAATTTTTCGCCTAACTAGACCAGGGGTGTCAAACTCAAATAGACAAAGGGTCAAAATGAAAAACTTAGAGGTGCCCCCAGTATAGTTATGCTTAGGCACACTCAGTAAAGGTTAGCTAGATGGGTGCTATCACAGGCCTCCTAGTGACCTGTGATTTAAAAATGAACTCTATTGGAAATCGATCTAAATGCATTATTGGACCATTAGATCCAATGCAACTCTATGGGCCATCGATCTGCTGCCAGCAGCAGATCGACCTAGATTTTTCATGCAGTCAGATCAAATCTATTGGCTGCATCGATAGAATTGATTTCTGTGTATGGGCCCCATTAGACCAGAGATAATATAATCCTTATGCTACACTCTTCCCTGTCAATTCAGCAGACTGATCCTGGGTACACACAATGCTATTTCCTGCTCGATCAATAATCTGTCGAGCGGGAAATCTGATCATGTGTACCCAGCATTAGCGTTTGAAGACTGGTGGAGGAAAGTGAGGTCATTGATTTGAGTTCTTTACAACTATAGTAGATGAAGCACAGGGCTGACTGTACAGAATTATAAATATGTTGGCAGATAATTCAATGGTAATAGACTGGTCACACTTGCTGAAGTGGTCTGCACATGCAGGATAAATGCTGCCGAAGGGATTGTTCATTATCCCTATAGGTGACAGTTCAGCACTGGTCACTGCTGAGGAGTCCACTTGATTTATATAGAGTGGAAATGGAAGGACGTGCAGGGGATAACCGACACGTGCAGCAGAAGCCCCCAATGTTTGAGATGCCGGTAGACGTACATTCTCATTTGAAGAATTCCCAACCGGACTCGTTTTTTTTGTTGTTTTTTTCAGGCAGAAATCTAGTTTCAGCTAGTTGCCAGAGCACTTAAAGTGGACCTGAACTCATCTCTGCTCTAAAAGATACTAAACAGCATAATAACCTTTAAACCATAAAACGTATTTGTTACAGCTCATACAAATTCCAAAATTTGCAATTTCTACTTCCGGATTCATGGAAGCAGACTTATTTACAGCCTGTGCTTTCAAATGGGTGCATCTGCCATAGGCAGTCATGTGACACAGGAGGATCAAATTACAACTAGTGATTAGACACATGAGGGGGAATTAGACAGGCTAAACTCTCTGAATACAGTGCATTTTCTGTTTTACTTCTGTTCTGTGCAAGAGTTCATATCCATTTGAAAGCTTTGAGGTAGCTGTATGATTTATATTTTACCCTGGCCATTTGTCCTCTTAGGTTTTCTTTAGTCCACGTGAGTGGCATTATGTAAAAGAAAACAGAATTGTTCCAGCTGTGAGATTAGTGAGACTGCTTGATTAGTAAACCTGTGTTTGTCACCACAAGCAGTGGGATGTGTGTGGACGGTAAAATGCTTTTTGCAGCTATGACCGCAAGGAAGGAAGTATGTAAGCAGTTTCCTTTTTGTTTGTGAGACAAAGGGGTCACCCACAGATCACTCAAACATCTCTCACCTGTGTGGATGGGGTTTGAGCTCCGAACTTGCACATTTTGTCAGGCTTGTCCTGTCTAATTCTGTTGGTTTTACTTTTGTTCTGTTGGCTGTGAACAATTTTTTTTTTTTTCATGCAGTTTTAAAATAGGCTGAAAAGTTTGACTATAAAATGCTGTTTTCTAAGCAGGGCTGTCAAAGCACCCATTTCAGTGGTAGTAATGGTTTCAGTGTCCGGAGTGAATGAGCTGTTGGGTTTTCATGATATCTGAATGTAGCTTTAAGGCCCATACACACTGACGACTGGTCAGGCGGATCACTCAAGACTAGTCTTATCACCTGAATGACGCACGCCTGATTTGACGATGGGACGTCCAAACAACCCATCGTTTAAAAAAAAAAAAAAAAAAAAAAATCAGACGTGTATGGGCCTTTAGACAGAAGATCAATGTTCCTGGCATGAGTGACAAACTGCTTGCTTTGGGGAGACATTATAGCATGCAAGGATTACCAGTTGTAATACCAGTTGCCTGGCTATCCTGCTGATACTCTGCCTCTGAAGCCCCATACACACGCTCAACAGCGGTCTTTTATGCAGCACAATTATCAAACAACTTGTTGTGAAACAAGTTGCACAAACAAAAAAGCTGCTTGCTATTCACGTAACTGATAAGACGTCAATCCAAGGACGCATACACATGCCAGACTACGGGTTGTCAGCGCCCGCCGAGCGGATCGGTCGAAACCAGCCTTATCAGTCTGATGGCAGCCTGTACTCTCATGCAAACTCGTCAGAACGAGTGCCCCCACGGGCGGGTCTGACGACCCGTACTTTAAAAAAAATCCGGAGTGTGTATGCGCCTCAACAGTTGGATTGACGTCCTTATCAGTTGTGTGAATAGTAAGCAACTTTTTGGGTGGTTCAATTTGTTTTACAACAAAAGTTGTTTGAGAATTGTGCTCCAAAAAAATGTGTTCGATTTTGCAATAGATTCTTGGGTACTTATCAAAGCAAAATCTGTTTCAAAATTGATCTGAAACAATTTGGACGTCTACGCATGAAGCAATTTCTTATTGATCTATTAAGCCTCATCTACACGCGTAGATGAGGCTTCAATCCGGCGGCTCGATTAGCCGCTGGATTGCCTCTTCCGCATCACCGTGCGTACCCACCGCGTCCGTCTGATTCGATTCCGTGCCGGCGCCACTTATCTTCCGCTCTATTCCCTGCCATTGTCCCCTCGCGGGGAATGAGCAGGGAATCGGCAGTGGTAAGATCCGACCTGTCGGATCTTATCAATCGAGCCGCATCAGCGGATCTATTGATATTGATAAGTAACATCTGAGCCTCATCTACGCGTGTAGATGAGGCTTTAGATAGATCCGTCTATCTGATGGAAAATTGTACCGTGTAGATAAGGCTTAATACTTTTAGCCACAGCCCCTGAACAAGCATGTAGCAGATCAGGCGTTTCTGACATAATTGTCTGATCTGACAAGGTTAGCTGCATACTTGCTTCTGGTGTAATTCAGACACTACTGCAGTCAAATGGATTAGCAGGGCTGCCAAGCAACTGGTATTTAAAGGGAAATAAATATGGCAGCCTCCATATACTGTACCTCTCACTTCAGTTGTCCTTTAAGATCCATACACATGGGCTGACTGTTGCCTGTCGAATAGGGACCCGATCCCTCGGGCAGCATTGCTGAGCCAAACTATACAAATGCATGTCAGTTGTACAGCTGACTATTCGTTTTGACTGACAAGTGTAATGGAATCCATCAACAGACCAAACTCTAGCTACATATTAAAGCTATGGTCCAGCAATTGCTCCTATCTTGTTTCAGCTCTATTGCTTGGTCTCTTTAAATATATATAAATAGCACTGCATCCAATTGTTTAAGTAGAGAAAAACCTATCAGTCTTCCTGACCAGTCAGCAAACTCCTGATTAATGTACAATCCAATTGTTGATAGTTCATCAGTTGGTAGTATTGTCTCGGGTAAAAGCCCTTAAGCTAGCCATACATCTAGCGATTCTGATTCAATTGACAAAGCAGTCGACTTTAAGGTATCGACTTAATACCTATAGTATAATTAAAAGCCGATCAACTAGTGACTCACACTCTACAAGTGATATCCTATGCGATTCACTTTCACATTCGATCTGAACGATGTACCTCCATACTCTGAATGCAGAAATTGTCGATCGAATGACCTGTGAACAGTAGCCGCTTCCTGTGCAGTTGACCAGTGTCTTGCTTAAGCTGGTCAATTTGACATGAAATCGGCCACTTTTCATCGACTGGGAATTCTGGAACACAATCTATTCTCTAGAGTCTATAAAATGATCTAATCGAATGGTTGATTGTACAGCCAAATTGCTAATGTATGGCCACCTTAAGGACTGAGAGCCACCTGCAATTGCAAGATGCTTAGAGCGATGTTGCCTCTAAATCGCTCTGAAAATGCAGCAGCAGTGTAATTGCAGTTTTAGCAAATTGGAATTGCTCTTGCGAGATCATGGCCTTTCACTTTCCGTAGCAAATATCTTATGGAATCGCCGGCAATTCCTTAAAAGCATAACTTGCTGCTGAAAGCGCGCTAATGGGTCCTAGACCTAAGGTTCTTTTTAAAGTCCAATGCTGTCATCTATTTTGCATAGCATATACAGTATACTATGCAATTTAGTTCCACTACTGAGAATTGGACTGGCTGTGGTCTGTTGGTGCCTTTTGGCAGCAAAGTTTGATTTGTTAAAATATGATACCTCTAATAAATTACAAATACTGTACATGTGTGGTTGTTTGTTTTCACACGTATACTTGAACATTTCAAAAACAATATTTCTGCTTTGTTATAAACTTCTTTGCTTCTAAGGCTTCATTCATACACACTAGATGGTCAAATTGCGCTGTTTTTATCATAATTTAGGCTCTCTTTTGCCAGCGCCCAAATTACTCAATGAGCTCCGCTATAGCCATAATTCATAATGGCCTATGGCGATGCCCAAATGTGCTCGGCCACCTGGTGCCCTTTTGATAGTCTTGATCCGTCTTCCTCTCTACTGCATTGTCTCTGGCAGACTCCTACCCAGAAAGATGAATGTTGGTTTAGGGTAATGACTATGGGGTGTATACTTTGCTGCAGGTACAAGATGATTTTCCTAAAGCCAACACTTGGATAGGCAGAGATGGTGACACTAGTCAGGGTTGACATTTTATGTAATCAGCTTTCTGTACACAGTGCTTATACTTTTTTTTTTTCTTTAAATTTATAACCGATTTTATTTATTTTTATTTTATTTTTTTGCAGGAAGTGGAACAATGAAAACTGGTTGCAGTATTGTGGAAAAGCCAAAAGGAGGGGGAGGTAAGTTACTGGTGTTATGTTTTTCCAGTCATCCAAGCTTTACAGGTGTTAATTTTAGTTTTAAATGAGAACTGTTTTGCAGATCTGTTTAGAAAAATGCACGTCTAATCTCTTAAAGGAGTCATCAGACAAGTTAAAACATAGCTGATTTAATTACCTGGGGCTTCCTCCAGCCCCTTGAAGCTGTCTGTCCCACGCTGACAGCTCCGTTGGCAGCTGACAGCCCGGGGTCCCCGCACGGGGCGGAGGTCAACCCCAAGGTCGTCCTTACTGCGCCTGCGTGGAGCTCCGCTGTCAATCACGCTCACGTCCGCAGCGCACTGCGAAGGCGTGGACAACGTGGACCTGATTGATAGCGGCGCAGGCGCAGTAGCGGAGGTCAGCCTCTGCACACTGAGCGGATCCCGGGCTGGCGGCTGCGATCAGAGATGCAGCATGGGACATGTGTACTGCAAGGGGCTGGAGGAAGCCCCGGGTAAGTAAATCAGCTATGTTTTATTATGCTTGATGATTCCTTTAATGGTCCCCGAGGTCAAGTTTTTGACAAAACTGATGTAAGCTACTAGGTTGCAAAAGCCTGTTTGTATGACTCTCGTTCACTGTTGTCTAATGTTGTTTCAAAATCCTGTGGTCACTGTTAGGCAGGATTCTGCCTTCAGATTACAAATAAAATTTACGGGCTGCGACGGGACAGTTACCTTGCCCTTGTAGCTGATGCGCTCCACATGGTGGTCCAATTTTCCTATGCTTCCTCTTTCAAATCTGGAAAGAGAAAAGTATTGGAGCAACATAGAGCCCATCAGCTATAGGCAGCGACAAGGGTAAGTTAGCTGCCCCCCCCCCCCCCCCCCTTCCATGGACCAAGTATTACTCGGAATCCAGCAGTGCTCCGTCACTGTGACCTTTACAGCCGTTCCCATCCCTGCTGGTAACAGTCGTGCATGTGTGGGGCTGCATTTCACTGACAAACAGTGCATTTGGAAAGTGTTCACAGTGCACCACCTTTCCACTTCTTTTTTTTTTTTTTTTTTTTTTTTTTTTGCCTTATTCCAAAATGGATTATATTCATTTTTTTTCTCCTCAGTTCTACACACAACACACCATAATGACAACAGGGGAAAAAGTTTACTTGAGGTTTTGGCAAATGTATTAAAAATAGAAAAAACTGAGAAATCCCATGCACATAAGTATTTACAGCTTTTGCTCAATACTTGTCAATGCACCTTTGGCAGCAATTACAGCCTCAAGTCGTTTTACATATGATGCTACAAGCTTGGCACACCTCTACTTGGGCAATTTGCCCATTTCTGTTTGCAGCACCTCAAGCTCCATCGGGTTGGATGAGAAGCGTCTGTGCACAGCCATTTTAAGATCTCTCCAGAAAGTCTGGGCTTTGGCAAGGTCGCCCAAGGGGCAAGGTCACCCAAGGATATTCTGAGTTGTCCTAAAGACACTCCTTTGATATCTTGTCTCTGTGCTTGGGATTGTTGTCCTGCTGAAAGATGAACAGTCGCCCCAGTCTGAGTTCAAGAGCCCTCTGGAGCAGGTTTTCATCCAGGATGACTCTGTACATTGCTGCAGTCTTTCCCTTTATCCTGACTAGTCTTCCAGTTCCTGCTGCTGAAAATCATCTCCTTAGCATGATGCTGCCTCCACCATGCTTCACTGTAAGGATGGTATTGGCCAGGTAATTAGTGGTGCCTGGTTTCCTCCCAACGTGACGTCTGGCATTCATACTAGAGTTCAGTCTTTGTCTCATAAGGCCAGGATTTTGTTTCTCGATCAATCCAATCAACTGAATTTACCACAGGGGGGACTCCAAATAAGCAGCAGAAAAATCTCAAGGATGATCAGAGGAAACAGGATGCACCTGAGCTCAATTCTGAGCATCATGGCAAAGGCTGTGAATACTTGCATGTGCTTTCTCAAAAAGTTTTGTTACCTCAAACTTTTTTTTCATGTTGCCATTATGGGGTATTTGTGTAGAATTCTAAGGGGAGAAATCTATTTAATCCTATTTTGGCATAAGACTGTAACATAAAAAAATGTGGAAGTGATGCACTATGAATACTTTCCGGATTCACTTTATAAACTATAATTAGACACTTCATGTTAAAGTGGACCTGAACACTTGCACAGGGCAGAAGAAAAACCTAGAGAAATGCACTATGCATGTAGAGAGTTTAGCCTGTCTAATTCCCCCTCATCTGTGGCTAATAACAAGTTGTAGTTTGATCTCTCCATAGCGTCAGCTGACTGCTACGGCAGATAAGCTAGTTTGAAAGCACAGGCTGTTAACCATATGTCTGCTTCCATAAAAGCAGGAAGTAGAAACGTTGGAGATTTATTTAATAGAGCAGAGAGGAAGTTCTGAGTTCAGATCCGCTTTTTGACTTATCACAAATATATTTCTGCAGGCTGGTCATGTGATTGGGCCTTAATGCATGCTGATATATTGTGCCTCACAGATGTACTTTGGGTAAGACCTGGAGCTTTGTCAGGTCTTTGTTGCATAAGAGGAAGGAGCGGCACCACACAGAGCTAATTATAGCTCAAATATCTATCTGTATATCTATCTCTATCACAGCATAGAGACAGACATATTTTTGAGCTAGAACTATTTTGTGTGGTACCACCCCTTTTGCTCATCATATTGGATTTGTGGCCCCTACAGTACCAGGGAACTGGTCATGACGCACACTTTACTTTTAGTTGTTGTGGCCTGGGAGCACAGTGAGGAGATCTCCCCTTCTGTTCTTGACCAGGCGATTGTTGACCTCAGAGGGTATAAAGGAACGCATGTGACCATAAACAGATGCCAAAGCTTGCTACAGACATGCAATTTATTTTGCCTGATTTATGTTAAGGTGCTCACTAACAGTACAATTTTCATCAAGTAGTCGCCCAAGCAATCTGAGAAAAGCAGTCGGAAATAACCTGTCATAATACATTTATTAAACCTCAACAAAACACAAAGTTTTCCGATTGATTAAATTGTCGTCAAACAATCCCAATTAGAATGGTGCAGTTGTTTTGGGACATAAAGGTTTTTCTGCCAATCCGATCAAATTTTTCTGATCATGTGGGCAAGTCTTTGCTGAAAATAGTACGGCTAGTGGGCACTTATTTTGGTCAGTTCAGGTAACCATTTCATCTGCGCAGGTGTGCTTGGCCTCTTTATAGTATGGGAAAAGTATAGGCTGTCTTTACAGCTTCCCCCAACAACCTTTAGGCCTGGTTCACGCTGCAAGAGCTTTCTAAAGTGGACATGAACTCAGAGCTCCTCTCTGCTCCTAAAAGATACACAACAGCATAATAACCTTTAAACAAAAAACATTTCTTGGTTATAGCTGATACAAATCCTGAAATAAATCTGCAGTTTCTTATTCCTGGAAGCAGACAAATTGTTTACAGCCTGTACTTTCAAATGGGCTTATCTGCCATAGGCAGTCATGTGACATGGGAAGATCATATTACAACTAGTGATTAAACACAAATGAGGGGGTATTACACAGGCTAAACTCTTAAAAGAGGAGCTGTCAGCTATACTATCTCAGGAAAAAAAACACAAAAGTAGATAAATACTTGCTCTACTTACATAACATATGTATTGCACTGTCCACGTTTTGATTTTAGTGACTTTCTAAGGTAAAAAAAAAAAGAAAACCCTTCTTAGCATTTCCAAATTTAAGTGAGGCTATTTTGAAGCCAATTCTGATGTAATTTCCTCCCTTAGTCTCCTTTGCCTGTCGCTATAGAAAGTGCATTGTCTCAACATGAGAAATATTGGCCAATCAGAGAGGAACAGAGTTGTGGAAAACAGAAGAGAGAGGCTTCAGACAATCAGGCTGCATTAGTTAAGTCTGTGGGGAATTACAGAAACAAAAAAGGACAACCCAGCATGCCCTGCAACTTCCTTTTTGTGTACCAAATAAGTCAGGTAAACTGGGGAATGATCCATTTATCAAGAAGATCATGCTGAAATCGATCAAGAATCACCTTGCGGTGTATGGTTAGAAAATTGATCTCTCTCTACGATCAGAGAGATTGGCCACTTGGTCGATCAGCCCATACATTCTCTATGTATGGACACCTTTAGAGGCAGATGATCAGCAGGACATCCTGGCAATTTGCATTGTTTAAAAGGAAATTGAGGCCAGCCTTCATGGTCCTCGCACCCCGGGTTCCCTTTTTTATTTGTCCACTTCTGCTCACCTTTTTAGTTATTGCTATCAATCACAGCGTTGCTTTAGCTCCTTAGCAGTAATCCTGCGTCAGGCTCTGGACGAAAATCCACAGCACAGAATGGTAAATTCCGTTCCTGAGTGAGTTATATGCAGGAGCTGCTGCAAATCTTTCTCTGGTATGTTTGTGTTTTTTTTTTTTTTTCTTGTTTTTTTAGGGTCTAAAAGCTTGTGGAAAACAATTGCTTGGCTTTTAGACCCGGAATCTGTAAATAATCATAACACCAGGGAGGTTAAAGTAAAGATAGAGTACATGCCTACTTTTGTCAGTATATGATATATAAAATGTTCCTGCTGTTATCATTCAATGTCTACTTAAACTGCCAAATTGTCTCTGTGCTCCTTCACTGCTGTGATTTCTGTTTTTCTCGCTTGATATTTTTACACATTGTTTTTCTTTGCTTTTGTTGACACAGCTTTTCCAGTTTGTTGCACATGTATATTCTGTGCTGTATGACAATGTTTCTGATGGTATAACACTCAGTGCTGGTGACGGCACTTTCATTTATGTCTTTTTTTTTTTTTTTAAGACAACAGGTGTAAACACTTTCAGGGCCGGGCCGAGGCATAGGCTGGAGAGGCTCCAGCCTCAGAGCGCAGTGTAGGAGGGGGCGCACAATTCATTCAGCTGTCATTCCTAATTGTGTAAGAAGCAGAAAGAAATAAGAAAAGGGGATACATAGCAGTGACTGCAAGCTAGATAACTAGATATTAAGGTGTTGGGGAGGTTGTGGGCCCTGTGGCCCTCTTAGTCTAATAGCAATCAGTGTGTGGCAGCTGGGGTGGGAGGGATGGAGGGGCGCACTTTGGTGTCTCAGCCTTGGGTGCTGGAGGACCTTGTCCCGGCTCTGAACACTTTCATTTGTAAAGCACACACCTAAGTTTGAAAAGAGTCATGTTATAAGAAGTACAAAAATGAGCCATGATTCATAAGAAATGTGCTGGCCCTAAAGTTGTCCAAATGCAAAAAAAAAAAAAATGCATTAAAACCTAAAACACTCTGCATGTCATTTTACCATTAATTCCCGCTCACTAAAGCTGAAATTCTAGTATTAGTGGAAGCTTTACAGTAGTTATTAGCACTCCACACTGACTTTAACTGCAGTACATAGCTTTAGAATTTGGAAAACATTTAGTGGTCAGCAGTCAAAGGACCACTGTTCTCTTTCCCTCTGGCTCTTGACCTCTAGGTAAGGAGCAAGCCTTGTAATTTTGGGTGAATGCCATCTATATTCACAGAATAGATTAAATTGCACAAAACAAAACCATTCGCCAAGACAAAAGTTTCTAGTGGTCAGTGCTAGTGCTGCTGTATTTATATATTTTTAAATGGTAATGTATAGCGACTACGGGTAGCGAGTAAGATTTTAGACTTTGCACTAATGCTTGAGTTATCACTTTAATGTAGTGAGCAGCCATGATGTCTGCAAAGTATGTTGAGATCTTGGATAAAGGTAATCATTCCTCCATTTCTAGATCCCTGTATTATAACTGGTGAACCAGATTATCGCACCTTGGTTTACTAAAAAGCTTGAAGCGTTGAGGCATATGTATTAAAATATCTTTCATGAGTTTAACCTGCTTGTTTAGCAATACTTGCTCCTAAAAACAAAGTTGGCAGCCAGGTTTGATTTTAAAGTACAAAATGTTAAGAGCAGCATGGTGGCAGAGTAGACGGTAGAACTTTTGCCTTTGCCCCAGGTAAGTGAAACTTAAAAAAGTTAATCCCTTTTTAAAGGGAACCTTAACTGAGAGGGAAATGGATGTTTCCTTTTAAACAATACCAGTTGCCTTGCAGTCCTGCTTATCCCTTAGCAGTAGTGGCTGAATCGCACACCTGAAACAAGCATGCAGCTAATCCAGTCTGACTTCAGTCAGAGCACCTGATCTGCATGCTTGTTGAGGGGCTGTGGCTAAAAGTATTAGACACAGGATCAGCAGTAGAGTCAGGCAACTGGTATTATTTTAAAAGGAAAATACATATCCTTCTCAGTTTAGGTTCCCTTTAAGGGTCCTATCACTCTACAGCCATGTGTCGTACACAGACCACATTACGGTATATTAATCTATAGCTCACACTCTGTTAGCAGGCCAGTGTCTTCTGCAGAGAACCATGTCTCTTGATGTTCATTGTGTGTAGGTTGTTGTGCTTCTGTCTAATGCTGGCAATTCTAATCTATCTCTGCTCTTCTCTATTTTTTTTGTGTACATGTTCTGCTTAAATGTGTTTTTTTAGTTTCCCATGTTTTTGTCTGATCATTTCTTTTGCGATCATTTGTCTGTTTTTTTTTTTTTTTCTTTTTATCATTTATTTGATTTCTTTGACAATCTTCAGGTTATCACTTCCCTGACTGGGCATACAAGGCAGAGTCCAGCCCGGGCTCTCGTCAGATCCAGCTGTGGCACTTCATCTTGGAGCTGCTGCAGAAGGAGGAGTTCCGCCATGTCATTGCCTGGCAGCAGGGGGAGTATGGGGAATTTGTCATCAAGGACCCCGATGAAGTGGCCAGGCTGTGGGGCCGGCGGAAGTGTAAACCGCAAATGAACTATGACAAGCTCAGCCGAGCACTCAGGTGAGACATCTGTAGTGAACCTGACAACTGCCTTACTTGAACATTGCTGACATCTTTCAGCAAAGTCTAATAAAGTGCTTGCATCTGTCTAGGGTTTTGGATTTTTTTTTTTTTTTTTTTTGTGTGGCCATGCTAAACCAAAGACAAATATAACATAACATTTATAATGAAATAACCAGAAATGTCTTTTCTGTGCTCACATCATCAGTTTTATTCAACCCCCAAGGGACATTCATTCTTAGTAATTAGTACAACATCCTTTTCCAGTTATAACCGCTTTTAAACGTGAAGCATAGCTTGACACAAGTGTCTTGTGTCTAATTAAACCAGTAGTAGCTCAGTCAACTACAGTTGTGTTAAAAATTGTTTATTGAAGTTGAGAACCTCTGTTGGGACTTAAAGAAAGCAGTTGCAGCGCGCAAGCCTAAGAATGTGACTGAACTGGAAGCTTTTGCCCATGGAGAATGGGCTAAGCTACCCATAGATCGCTGCAAGACACTTGTGTCAAGCTATGCTTCACGTTTAAAAGCTGTTATAGCTGGAAAAGGATGTTGTACTAATTACTCAAAATGCATGTCCCTTGGGGGTTGAATAAAACTGATAATGTGAGCACAGGAAAGACATTTGTGGTTATTTCATTATAAATTTTGTTATTTGTCTGACTTACAAGTGCCCTTTGATTTAATTGCAAACAAGATGACTGAAATGATCAAAATCAATGTCAAATTGGCCAAAAACTCAATTTCAATGAATAATTTTGAACACAACTGTAGTTGACTGAGCTACTACTGGTTTAATTAGATCCTGTAGTTAGCCAAAAACTGCTGTAAACTATACATGGTGTAAGCTTTCTCCCCAACTTCTCCTGTAAATTGTGAATGAATAGATCTGAGCAGCCCTAACTGGCTTTCTCATGTCATTTTATTATTATTATTATTATACATTGATCCATATCCATAGTCCTCTGTAGGTGCCCGATAGATAGATAGATAGATAGATAGATAGATAGATAGATAGATAGATAGATAGAGATCTATCTATATATCAGTATGTGAGGTCATTTAATTACCTGATGTCTGAAGCTCATTTGGGGCTAGTTTGATGTATACGTGCGGTTTTAGGCTAATTCAAAAGCGAATTATTCCTGACATTAATTTGTGCTCTGCAGCTGTAACAAAGTTCTTGTATAATATGAGCCCTATTTTGCTCAATGAGGCCAGTTCACGGTACTGGCTTTAAAGCAAACCTGAACTGAAAAATGTCAAAATAAACACACACGTCCTACTTGCCTCCTGCGTAGTCTGCTTATCAATCTCCCTCTCCTCTTCCAAGTCCAGTTTGCCTGCTGTGACCTTAACATATTCTGGGTCAGCACTTAGTTAACCAGTAATATCGCTTGAGCTATAGGGAAATATGGACATTACCTTGCACATCAGTTGTCCTTTTAGTCATAACTGATATATAGTGAAAAGGGCCCTAAGGATTTGCGCTTTCTGAGAGACAAGTCTGACAAGATCTTGTCAGAACTGAAAGTAATTGGGTTAAAGAGAATGGAGTGCTTCTGAGAGGAACTGATGGTGAGGTAAGTATGCAGTATTCATTTGCAGATACATGTGTGAATTTGAAAATAATTTTACGCTGTTTACTTTAATGAAACTCCTGCTGCAGTAATTTTTCATGTGGTGGACTATTAATTTAACCTCGGTAAGAAGTCTGTATCCCAATAGAAGGCAACTCCTGCTTGAAAGTGCCTATAAAGGTGCTAGTAAATCACAAAGCAACTCGTGTTTTTGCAGTGTGGCCTTAAGATATCTGCTCAGGAGCTCCCTTGCCAGCCATTTCCTAGAGGTTCCCAAAGCGACATGTTGCAAAAGTGGTTCCTTCCATAGAGCTTGCTACTAACTTCTTACATTCTGTTTCCTAAGTTTTTTGTAATACTATAATTGGATCTGCCTGGACATGGGTGTTTGAGTCAGTATTGTTGCTATGGATCCATAAACTGCTCAAAATTGATCTAAAGTCAATCCATCAGATATGCTGGAGCAATAAATTACTGGCAGATTTTATCAAATTGGTCAGATTTATAAAAATACCAATGGTTATGCCAGTTTAACTCTAGTCGCTGAAGTGGATCAGAACTAATTGCATAGCAATCAAATGGATTTACCCTGTGCATACTAATTTTCAATTAGTACAGTATTGCGTTAATGCATTGGCCATTAGGAATGCTTTACAAGGCAGTGCGCACTGTCCTTCAGTGATGCTGTATGACATGCTTTTGAACGCATCCTAGAAGTCATGACCTTCTGTTACCTCTTATTTGTAGGAAGGTATTGCTGTACTTTATATTTCTATTGGAGGACTTCAAGGTTCTTAATGGATGTCGGACAAATGGACAATCGGCAATAACTGCTCACGCGTATAGGACAAAATATGTCGCCTTAGTCCTAGTTGTTCTACAAACCTTGTTGCAAGTCTGTTTTGGACAGAATTGGCATATTTCCTCTCTGATGTATTTACCATATATATTTAGGAGCACTATACTCCTGTGGGTTTGAAGAGATTTAGAAATTTACATTCTGTGTAGGTCTGAGGAAGGGGGAAAAATAGCCCAGGTTATTTCTAAAGTTCTGAAGTTACTGAGAAGGCAATTAACCAGCTGTGCTTAATGGGAGGAGGAGAGGAACAGACAATGCACAGAGGTATGTAGATCCATCTGCGCTTACCTTGGGTAGCGTTGCCTCCAGTCAGGAATACCTTATGCATAAACAAGTGTTTTCAATCTAAAAAGATCTATTGGCTGCATGTAGAAAATTTTACCCGAGCTTGGGGCTCAAATATATTGGAAAAATGCCACCAGCAAAAAGCTGTTCACAGAGCATATTTCTTTCTCATGTTCTGGCTTTACTTTCAGCTTTCTCTATAGAGTTGTATGTGCCTGAATCAGGAGATCAAAGTGTGGCCTGTAAAGGGTGAAGAATGGTTGTGTGAAAACACCAGTATTGCCTGAGAGCATGAGTGGGCTCTGAGCTATCATGGTGACATATGGCTGTGTGAGATTGGGTGTTGTGTTGTAGTGGACATTGCTGGATACATTTGAAAGCAGAGGATGCTGTTCACACGGTGAAATACATACGGCTGCTCCGCAGAATAAACAGCCTTCCTGGGAAACTGATCACAGGGACTGTCATTAATCAGAAGATTCTCCACATAATGGCGCTGGGTGGGGCTTCTCCAGGCTAAATTCCTTGTGCAGGTGTCAGTTCTAACTATGCTCCTTGTCTACAGTGTCTTATTCATCAGAAGATATATAGCTTACATAATGCCTGTGGAGAAAAAGCAGCTTTGTATTTAACATTCGCTGTGGCTGCTTTTTACCAAGGCTTTTTTTCTTTTTTTTTTTTGTACAAATGAAAGTCAAGCTGAGCTTCAAGTGGAACAAAAATAGTCCTCTCTAATTCAATTTAATGTGTACCGAGGCGACATGTGAGAAATGTATATGTACAGTGCAAAGCATATTCATTATCAGGCTTTTTTTATTTTGCTTCCTGAGAAGGTTAATTTTCGGACATAAAAGTGACTGCTTCTCTAGTTGGTACCTTGTAAACATCACTGATGAGCAAATTCCAGCCATAAGTCTTCCTGGCAGAATTTAACTTCAGGGGAGGGATAGAAAAAGTCAATAGTTCATGTATTTTAACTTTAGGACATGTAATAGACTGCTACTGAGCAAAGACCATAAAATGTTTAATCTAGTTTGTAAATGTTTAAATATGAAATACCATGGGATATCTACAGTCGTATTTAGGGCTCGTACACATGCCTAACACGTGTCGCTTGTCGGGGATCAGGAGTTGATCGCTTTGGGCGTCATAGCTGAGCCCTGCTGCACACGCGCATGTCAGCTGTGTAGCTGATGATACGCTGTTATGTGAGGGGTTGACAGAGGGATGACAAGCGGTGCGTGCGTGACGTCACAAAAGGCAGCGGTCCAAACCATCGGATGGGGGTCGATCGGTATTGCTGAGGTTTGGTACATCCAACGGATCACTTATGGGTTGGACGTCCGGCGTTGTCAGGTGCTGTACACACCTGATTTGTCAGCTGAGGCGGTCGTTATTGGCTGCTGACTTAAGTCAGGCGTGTGCATGCGGCTTTAGGAGTATAGGAGGATTAGTACAATTGTTTCTCATCAGTTTATTTTGACCTCTGGTTCATGTTAAAGACTTTTTTTTTTTTTTTTTTTTTTTTTCCAAGCAGCATCTCTTCTATGTAAAATTTCTTGCTGTCTGAATCGGAAGCATTTATTTTTCCAAGGGGTGGTTGTACCCAGATTTGGTTTTGGCTCACACAGGTTCTGGAAGGAGGGAGGGTGGGATGTCTGAAAGCCAAGAGCCGAGGCTGCCATACTACAGAGTCACCAGTCGCACTTTGCATCTATTGTTCCTAAGTTGACATGGTTTATTCTTCACGTCATATATCAACACAATTGGCAATTGTTTTGGGGCCACGGAGGGTCCCTTTCATCAGAGAGTGCAGACATAGACAATGTATTTGCACTTTCCGATGAAGGGGACTCTCCATGGCCCCAAAAAATTGTCACTTTCTGGGTTGATATGACGTGAAGAATAAACCACTTCAGCAATTTACAAATTGTGTGCAAACAGATTCTGGACTTTTGTTGTAACCTTAGGTGTGTGGCTTGACACCCAGGTTGTGCACCACCCTGCATGTACAGTAAGGTGTGCCACTCCAGATCTACTACTACTATTATCCCTAAGGAGACATTGAAGGGGAGAGAGGGGCGGCACAGAGGGAGGCGAAGGTTCAACAGGGATGACCCAGTTCTTAAAACTGCGGTGCTGGTTTATGTTGCTGAGGATTCCGATTGCTGACATCTGGCAGTGCTGATCAAGGTGTTCCAGTTCAAAAGGTGCAGTAGTGTTTTGTTTGTTTTTCTGGGGTAGGTCCTGACCCCTGGGCAGCAATACATAGTTGATACATGGAACCTATCCAGAATAATAATGCAGAATTATAGCTAAATCAGTGTACCTGAGATGAGCAAAAAATTAGGCTGGTCGGTCCCTTGCTTTCTTCCCAGGCCACCTGGATCCTCTACTAGGTGGTCTGTTAACTCCGCCAGTCAGTGCAGGCGCAGTCCTGACGTGCATGCTCCCACTGCCGTAAACTTTCTGCACCTACGTAGTAGTACCGCGCGGTCGCAGAACTCTCCAGGCGATGGTGGGTGCACATGTGACTGGGCCACGCATGTGCACTACGCCCTGACTGGTAGAATTACTGGAAATCGCAGCAGCAGACCTCCAGCTCATCCACAGCGTTTATCACCAGGGAGTCAACCAGTATACAAAGGATCCAACGTGATGTCAGCAACTGTCACATTAGGGAAAAGATAACTGGGTCTCCATCTGAATTTTGTGCAACTAGCTTGTTTTATTCACATCATAGCACAGAAACACAACGTTTCAGCCTCACGCACGGCCTTTATCAAGTGAGGCTGAAACGTTGTGTTTCTGTGCTATGATGTGAATAAAACACAAGCTATTTGCACAAAATCCAGGTGGAGACCCAGTTATCTTTTCCCTAATGTGGTAGGATTACCGGGCCTACCGGAGGATCCAGGTTGCCTGCGAAGAAGGCAAATGACCGATCAACGTGAAGTGAGCTGGAGGAAGCCCCAGGTATGTGTCATTTGGCCACATAGGTACTGCATCAGTCAGTACAAAGCTAGCTTGCAATGTGGTAAAGGATTACAGCTCCACAGCTGATTTCTGGTTTTCAGTAATCAAGTGTGTGTGTGTGTGTGTGTGTGTGTGTGTGTGTGTGTGTGTGTACTGTGTATAATGTGTGTGTGTGTCCTGCTCTGATGGGGCACATTCACTTATGGTAAATGAGAATATGCGCAGAAAGAAAACGGTTATAATACCTTCTATGCTCATCACAACTAAGATGAAATATTTTTCGCATGTACTAGTGCCCATATTAATGGTACAGATTTTAACTGATCTGCAGTTAAATTTTAAATTGACTATTCCTTTCCCACATGTGCTTGAAAAATGGCTTTTCAGCACTTTTCAAAACACACTATGTACTTATCCCAGCTACAGGAGATTGAATGTTTTTCTAGCTGCCAAACTTCCATAAGCCTATCTTAATTGCACAAATTACAGGTGTCCTAAGGCTGGCTTCTCACTGTGCACTAGCTTTTTTTGTTGCGGTATGATGCCAGGGTCGCATCGCACCGAAACTCCAAAAACCGCCTTTGAGGATTTCTGCGTAAATACGTGGTAATTCCCGTCTGGCAGCAGGCCAAGCAGGAAGTGAGGCACTATAGCGCTCACTACTTGTGGCTGAAAAGACGAAATTGTGTGGCAGTGTAATGACAAAATACGCATGCGCAACGCGAATATCCTAAAACTCTTATGGTAGTAGTGTCCATATTTCAGTCGCTAAGTCAATGCAGCTTTGTGAAACTGATGTGTAGGAAGAGGATGCATCTGAGTACAGTAATGCCCCATACACACGCTTAACAGCAGTCTTTTATGCAGCACAATTGTTGACCAACTTTTTTTGTGAAACAAGTTGAAATGGCTAAAAAAGAGCATTTTGCTATTGTTCAAAAAGATAAGACTGAGTCAATCCAACTGTTGGATTGACTTCTTATCAGTCTTATCAGCTTTTTGAACAATAGCAACAAAAAAAATTTAGTGGTTTCAAATTTTCACAACAAAAGTTGGTCAACAATTGTGCTGCATAAAAGACTGCTATTAAAGAGAATCTGTATTGTTAAAATCGCACAAAAGTAAACCTACCAGTGCATTAGGGGACATCTCCTATTACCCTCTGTCACAATTTCGCCACTCCCCGCCGCATTAAAAGTGGTTAAAAACAGTTTTAAAAGCTTTGTTTATAAACAAACAAAATGGCCATCAAAACAGGAAGTAGGTTGATGTACAGTATGTCCACACATAGAAAATACATCCATACACAAGCAGGCTGTATACACCCTTCCTTTTTAATCTCAAGAGATCATTTGTGTGCTTCTTTCCCCCTGCAGCTATCTTCCACTGAAGTGTCAGGCTGTTTCTTCCTGCAGAGTGCAGACAGCTGTGCCTGTATGTAATTCTTCAGTATGTGAAAGCCCAGCCAGCTCAGAGGACGATTTATCCGGCTTGTAAAAGATAAGAGAAAAGAGGCCATAATCTAAATAATACACAGGTAGTGTGCAGAGAGGGGCCTGGAGGGAGGAGATGCATCACAGAACCACAACACTGAAGAACTTGGCAGCCTTCCAGACACAGCCTGACAAGTCTGACAAGAGAGAGATAAGTTGATTTATTACAGAGATGGTGATAGTAGAACGTGCTGCAGTAAGCCAGAACACATTAGAATAGCTTTTGGAACTTGTAGGATGATAAAAAACAGGATGCAATTTTTGTTACGGAGTCTCTTTAAGCATGTGTATGGGGCTTAAGAGCAATTTGTACTTTGATTTAGAAACTGATAGCTGGCAAGAACACCACTAGAAAATGTGTGCAGGTCACTCTATAAAAAGCCGATAACAACCACCTCAGCTCATAATCAGGCGTGCGTACAGTAGCTCTTAAAGTGAACCTAAAGCCTACCAAAAAAAATGAGATGAACTCACCTGGGGCTTCCCTCAGCCCCCTGCAGCCGATCGGTGCCCTCGCAGCCCCGCTCTGACGCCCCAGGACCCGCCGGCTAACACTTCCGGTTTGGCCGTCACCGACCGACAGGCATGGGAACGCGAGTGATTGTTCGCGTTCCCAGCCTGTATATCGCCCCCTATGCTGCTATTGCGACCTCCTGGCCGCAATAGCAGCATAGGGGGCGATATACAGGCTGGAAACGCGAACAATCAGTCGCGTTCCCATGCCTGTCGGCCGGTGACGGCGAAACCGGAAGTCGTCGCCGGCGGGTCCAGAAGCATCGGACCGGAGCTGCGAGGGCACCGATCGGCTGCAGGGGGCTGAGGGAAGCCCCAGGTGAGTTCATCTCATTTTTTTTGGTAGGCTTTAGGTTCACTTTAACCCGATATGTGCAAGCAATTTGACGGTAGATCGGCGGTTATTGGCTGCATTTGGACCAGGAGGGGTTAATGGCTGCAATATTCTATGCAGTGCAGTCATTAACCGTCTCCTGGTCACACCTTGCAGCCATACATTTCCTGGGCTGACTTGTCTTAAAGAGGAACTGTTGTGAAAATCATAATTTAAAACTCATACAAATAAGTACATTTCTCCCAGAGTAAAATGAGCCATAAATGACTTTTTCTCCTATGTTGCTGTCACTTACAGTAGGTAGAAGAAATCTGACATTACCGACAGGTTTTGGGCTAGTCCATCTCTTCATGGGTGATTCTCAGCATAGCCTTTATTTATAAAGACATTCGCTGAAGCACGGCGGGTAGCGGCAAATCAGTGCGGAGTGGCGGCGATCGGTATATACACGCAGCTAGCAAAGTGCTAGCTGCGTGCAACAAAAAAAAATTATGCAAATCGGCCCACCCGGGCCTGAGAAATCCTCTGCGGCGGCTTACCCCGAGCTCCGCTCGGGATTATCGCCCAGAGGGTTAACCACACCTACCCATCAGCTATGCACAATAAAACCTATATTACACACTACTCCCACCAACAAGGGTTGTTGGTGGGGGTAGTGTGTAATATATGCTTTATTGTGCATAGCTGATGGGTAGGTGTGGTTAATACCTCACCTTCTGACTCGCATACTTATTATAGTACCCACAGCCTTTGCGTTTATTCAGTTTCCTTTGTAAATTAGCAGCCGTCTCGCAGGCTTCTAACATTTTTAATATTTTTATTAAGTTATGTTTTAGCCCTCTATATAGGATATTAAGTGTGTAAACTCTGATTCAGGCTTTGTAAAATGTTAAAGAAAACCCTGAGAACCCCCCCTATGGGAAGATGAGCTTGTCCAATATCTGTCGGTAATGTCAGATTTCTACTACTTACTGTAAATGACAGCAAAATAGAAAAGTAATTTATGGCTCATTTTACTCTGGGAGAAACGTACTTCTTATTTGTATGTGTTTTTAAATTTTAAGATTTTCACGACAGTTCCCCTTTAAAAATCCAGCTTTAGTGGCGTCCATCTATACTAACGGTTGACTTCTATTCAAGGATATACGATATGTATAAATTGCATAAACGTTTGTGCAGAAGTGATACAATTTTATTTGAAATCATTAAGAATTTCACGCAACGATGCCTGAAGCAGCATACTTCACTAAAATATACTGGGAATAACTCTTAAATTAGTGTTATCTCAGAAAGAATTTAATACCGAAGAACAGTACTTGGTGGGTTATTTACTGAATCTCCCAGCAGCTGGGTTGATTACAAATGTTTGCGCCAGCCAATCCTTTTTGCTACCTTTCCTTCCTCCCCCACAGCCACCTGTGCAGAGGCCCCTTCACGGGCAACAAACAGCCTTGTACTTGGATGTTGTACAGCAGTCGTGACTCCAAAGCATAAAAACACATGCTTTTTATAAATTCTGGTACATTTACTCCCACCAACTTTGCGTGTCTTACGTCCGCAGCAGAGAGGATGTAGGAAGTGTTTTTCTTCATCTGCGTTTTCAGACTAGTTGGTGCTGGCAAGCCCAGGAATTTGCTACAGGCTTTATCAGGTATCTTATCTGCGTGCAGCCCCATGTTATGCGTTTACATGCTGCACAAAGCAGGCTTGTATGGTCCGTATACTAGGGAGTCTCTTGCAACCTCCCATAAGTTTCTTGCTTTTTGTGTGTTTACATTTTTTTTTTTAACCACTTCGCATCCAGACCTTGTTTTCCCCTTATTGACCTGAGCAGTTTTGACGCTTTAGCTGTGTCCCTATTTAATCAGCAATAACTTCATTTGTACTCGTGCCATATAAATGATCTATATATCTTTTTTTTTTTTTCAAGACAAACTAAGCTTTCATTGGGGGGTATTTGGTCCCAAGTAAAATGTTCCTCTCTATGCATGTTAATGGGAAAAAGGGGAGGAAAAAAAAAATCACTATTTCTCAATTTTTACCAATTTCTGTTAAAAAATTAAAAGTGTGATTGACATAAAAACTGTGCCACCAGTTAAAGTCGCCCCAGTATGGATATCCAGATGTGTCCCCAGTATCACCCCACCTCCCCAGTATAGCTAGATGTCTCCAATATCAGCCCCCCAGCAAAGCCAGATGAGTGCCCTGTGTTTGCCACCCCCAGAATACATTGACAGATGCACTCCCAGGAATAGTGCCCCTCTTTATAGCCAGATGTGTCCCCAGATCAGGATTACCCCCATTATGGCCAGATGTACCCACAGGATTAGCGCTGCCCCCCATTATAGCCAAATGTGCCCCCAGTATTAAGGTATGCCCCCCCAGGTCCCCAGATGTGCAAAATTTGTAACCCCCCCCCCCCTTGGTTACTCATGTCCCCCAGTAAACATGTATGCCCCCTTTGCATATTCCCCCCCCCCCCCCCCATCAGGCAGAGATAGTTTAATGATAGTTTAAATGCACAAGCAGGCAGTCTCACTCGATGACGTCATCAAGCCGGGACCCAGGTTTCCGGCAATATGCGGCTGACTGCAGAGCGGTGATCGGAGGATCAGGCTTCAGGATAGTCGCAGGAACGAGGTAGGTGAGTGTGGCTGCTTGCTTGTGCATTTTTTAAACTATTTGTGCGCCGAGGGGGACAAGTGAAGGATCGCTGCAGTTCACTACTGCAGTGATCGTTCATGGGAGAAGGGTGGACTAATTGGCCAAAAGGGAACATGTTCCCTTCCACCAATTAGTATTGCAGCTGACAGTGCCGGAGGGTGCACTCTAAAGAGCACCCGACCGTGCACAGCAGGGCTGCAGCCAGGTCAGTATATCTATGTCGCTGTGGCTTGGAGGGTGCCACAGCTGACGTAGATATACTGTAGTGGTGGGGAAAGTGGTTAATATATACCGGTAAATGTTTTTTGTAGTCATGTGTATGCCCTCACCTGCAAAGATGCTTTTAATTGTTGATAGGCTGTTTGGTTAACTGCTATCGGATAAGGTGCTTTATAAACTACTTGATCTGTTTCCTGCTGGTTTCCTTGTGCACAGACTTCCACAGCTGTACAATGGGATCATCAGACAGCTCTGTCTGGCACAGATACCCCTTTTTTGTAGAAATAGTATGATAATGCAAAGCCAAGTAACCTACCCATAGAACCCATTGATAAATCCTTAAAGAAAACCTGAATTGAAAATTAAAAGTCAAAATAAACATACACAAGTCATACATACCTCCCGTGTAGTCTACTCTTCAATCTATCTTTTCCTCTCCTGCGTCCACTGTGATCAATGGAATTTTCCGTCCTCCATTTTGAAAATGGCCATTACCCCATAACAGCTTCCTGGTCAGCACACAGTTAAACTGTAACATCGCCCACTTGAGCCATAGGGAAACATGGACACATCAGTTCTCCTCCTCAGCTGTAAATGACAGCAACTGATATATAACTGACAGCAACTGATATATTTCAGTTCTGACAAAATGTTGTCAGAACGAAGGGATCATTGTCAGATGAAAATGGTGAGCTTCTGAGAGGAACTGATGGCAAGGTAACTATGTAATGTTCATTTGAAGTTACCTCATGTGTTTGTTTATTTTAAATATTTTTACTCGGTACAGGTTCTCTTTAAAGGGACACTATGATAAACTGTAACATTTTAAATTTGTGTATTGTGCATAAAAGATGTACACTTATCCCAGAGTAAATGCACTTTGTATAATTATGTCTTCCTATGTAGCGGTTACTTACAGCAGGCATTATGGTCTATCAACTCTGAACCTCTTATGCTAAGTACACACAATGCGTTTTTTCGGTTGGTTTTTCCATCCGATGGATATTTGATTCAATTTTTCCGGTTGGTTTCCCGCTCGATTCTCATCTTTTTATCTGTTTCATTTCACTTCTATGAGAAATTGACCAGAAAAAAAGATCAAATAATATCAGGCATGACTGAAATCTAGCGAACAATCTATCTGCCTAAAAAATGTATGGTGTGTACCTAGCATAACTGACAGGTTTTGGCTAGTCTTCTATTTTTATGGAGGATTATCAGGGTTTCTGTTATGCTGAGTACACACGATATGTTTTTCCGCTCTATTTTCCACCTGATCGTTTTTTGCGTTCGATTCTCTTATTTTCCGCTTATTTTTCTTATCTTTTTCCATTCACTTCTATGAGAAATCGAGCGCAGAATCAATCGGAAGGAACATCGGACATGTCCAAAATCTATCTAATCCATCTATCGAGCGGAAAAACGTATCATATGTACCCAGCATTACATTCAAAGGCACTGAATTCAAAAATAAAGAATGAAGACACCTGCATTGAAGAATAAACACTTCTGCATGTAACTAATGGTGTGCTAACCAACACCTTTTATGGTTTGTTAGCACTGTTACAAAACAGTAGTTATGTGGCAGAGATGAGATCAAGTGAAAGGAAGACTTCAAATCCGAATCGATTAATGTGATTGAGCCAGCATGCTGGAAAAGATGTCGGTGGAAGGCACCCCCTTCATTCTTCTGCTGTCAGGTCTGAAATTCCTGCAACTGGAGCTCCAGTCACGTCAACTACGCATGCGTTGTCTTGTCGGTTCAAGCTCCTAATGCCTGTGTGTGCGCTGCTTTTAAAAGAATGCGTGCAAATGTGAAGCATGCAAAGACAGGACCATGCATGCGCAATGGAGCTCCAGAAATTTCGTAGCTGCAAGCAGGACAATGGTGGGAACTCTGAGGATGCTGAGACCTACTAAACATTTTTGCGGTTGGTGGGGGGGGGGGGGGGGGGGGTCGGGGGGATTGGGAAGGCTGGAAGAAGACCCAATTAAGTTAGTCACCAGGTTTGCTTACAGATCAGGTTGTGGGTGTTTTTTTTTTTTTTGAGAGAGATCTGTGGGATAGGTCTTCTGTACAGGGCTGTGTTATTTTGTACGAGGCTGTGGTATTCCCCAGGCTGGTTTCTGTTTCCAGAATGCAAAGCAGTCACCCGGATTTTGATGTATGTGTGCTGTCTAAGCAGCCTCTGGCTTCTCTAATCACAACTGTTTGCAGCTGATAGCATCCGTGTTTCAGTAATACAGACAAGCCACTTCCTCTCCCTCTTCCTTACAGTGCTAACTGGCTAGTCGTGGTATCTGTCTTATGCACGGCACACTGGGCGTGTGGACTTTGTCTTTACAGTACAGATATGTTTTTATGGCTCGTTACATCAGAGTTTACTGTGAGTCAGGAGGATTTGCCTCACTACTAATTCTTAAAGTGAACTCCATTATTTGAGAAGTAAGAGTTGATGTTGCTTTATATTCTGACAGGTATCGCTAACCTATAAACTGTAATAAGCCCACAGGCAGGACAAGACTGGTAGCATGTTTATTGTTGGCAAACTAGGGTAGGGAACCTATGATCAGAAAAAAAAAACTATACCTAAAAGATAAAATATTCTATAGGGCCTCTTGATAAAGAATGTCTGATATAAACATGTCTTTATATTCCACCAAATTGCCATATTTATAGCAGCAGTCAGTGCTTTAAAGGAACCCTGAAGTGAAAGGGATATGGAAGCTTCCATATTTACTTTTAAGCAATACTAGTTGCCTGGCAATCCTGCTGATCCTCTGCTTCTACTACTTTTAGCCCCTGAACAAGCATTCGGATCAGGTGTTTTTTGTCAAATCTTACAAGATTACCTGCATGCTTGTTTCTGGTGTGATTCACACTACTGCAGCCAAACAGATCAGCAGGGCTGCCAGGAAACTGGAATTGTTTAACCTTTTCCTGACTGCTGTATTGTGTATCTATGCCCCTGAAAACTTAATTTCAGCACCAGGTGCTATACTGAGCACTATACTAGCTATACTGAGCACTATACTGGCTATACTGAGCACTATACTGGCTATACTGAGCACTATACTAGCTATACTGAGCACTATACTAGCTATACTGAGCACTATACTAGCTATACTGAGCACTATACTAGCTATACTGAGCACTATACTAGCTATACTGAGCACTATACTAGCTATACTGAGCACTATACTAGCTATACTGAGCACTATACTAGCTATACTGAGCACTATACTAGCTATACTGAGCACTATACTAGCTATACTGAGCACTATACTAGCTATACTGAGCACTATACTAGCTATACTGAGCACTATACTAGCTATACTGAGCACTATACTAGCTATACTGAGCACTATACTAGCTATACTGTGCACTATACTAACTATACTGGCTATACTGAGCACCATACTGGCTATACTGAGCACCATACTGGCTATACTGAGCACCATACTGGCTATACTGAGCACCATACTGGCTATACTGAGCACCATACTGGCTATACTGAGCACCATACTGGCTATACTGAGCACCATACTGGCTATACTGAGCACCATACTGGCTATACTGAGCACTATACTGGGCACTATACTGGCTATACTGGGCACTATACTAGGCACTATACTGGCTATACGGGGCACTATACTGGCTATACGGGGCACTATACTGGCTATACGGGGCACTATACTGGCTATACGGAGCACTATACTGGCTATACTGAGCACTATACTGGCTATACTGAGCACTATACTAGCTATACTGAGCACTATAATACTAGCTATACTGAGCACTATAATACTAGCTATACTGAGCACTATAATACTAGCTATACTGAGCACTATAATACTAGCTATACTGAGCACTATAATACTAGCTATACTGAGCACTATAATACTAGCTATACTGAGCACTAAAATACTAGCTATACTGAGCACTATAATACTAGCTGTACTGAGCACTATAATACTAGCTATACTGAGCACTATGCTAGCTATACTGAGCACTATACTGGCTATACTGAGCACCATACTGGCTATACTGAGCACCATACTGGCTATACTGAGCACCATACTGGCTATACTGGGCACCATACTGGCTATACTGGGCACCATACTGGCTATACTGAGCACCATACTGGCTATACGGGGCACCATACTGGCTATACGGGGCACCATACTGGCTATACGGGGCACCATACTGGCTATACGGGGCACTATACTGGCTATACGGGGCACTATACTGGCTATACGGGGCACTATACTGGCTATACGGGGCACTATACTGGCTATACGGGGCACTATACTGGCTATACGGGGCACTATACTGGCTATACGGGGCACTATACTGGCTATACGGGGCACTATAATACTAGCTATACTGAGCACTATAATACTAGCTATACTGAGCACTATAATACTAGCTATACTGAGCACTATAATACTAGCTATACTGAGCACTATAATACTAGCTATACTGAGCACTATAATACTAGCTATACTGAGCACTATAATACTAGCTATACTGAGCACTATAATACTAGCTATACTGAGCACTATAATACTAGCTATACTGAGCACTATAATACTAGCTATACTGAGCACTATAATACTAGCTATACTGAGCACTATAATACTAGCTATACTGAGCACTATAATACTAGCTATACTGAGCACTATAATACTAGCTATACTGAGCACTATAATACTAGCTATACTGAGCACTATAATACTAGCTATACTGAGCACTATAATACTAGCTATACTGAGCACTATACTGGCTATACTGAGCACTATACTGGCTATACTGAGCACCATACTGGCTATACTGAGCACCATACTGGCTATACTGAGCACCATACTGGCTATACTGAGCACCATACTGGCTATACTGAGCACCATACTGGCTATACTGGGCACCATACTGGCTATACTGGGCACCATACTGGCTATACGGGGCACCATACTGGCTATACGGGGCACCATACTGGCTATACGGGGCACCATACTGGCTATACGGGGCACCATACTGGCTATACGGGGCACCATACTGGCTATACGGGGCACCATACTGGCTATACGGGGCACCATACTGGCTATACGGGGCACCATACTGGCTATACGGGGCACCATACTGGCTATACGGGGCACCATACTGGCTATACGGGGCACCATACTGGCTATACGGGGCACCATACTGGCTATACGGGGCACCATACTGGCTATACGGGGCACCATACTGGCTATACGGGGCACCATACTGGCTATACGGGGCACCATACTGGCTATACGGGGCACCATACTGGCTATACGGGGCACCATACTGGCTATACGGGGCACCATACTGGCTATACGGGGCACCATACTGGCTATACGGGGCACCATACTGGCTATACGGGGCACTATACTGGCTATACTGAGCACTATACTGGCTATACTGAGCACTATAATACTAGCGATACTGGGACACACTAGGGAAATAAGGCGGCCAGCATTTCCTACCCCCGGCTTATATGGGGGTCAATCATTTTTCCCTGTTTTTTTTCAGGTGAAAGTTGGGGTGTCGGCTTACATGCGGGTCGGCTTGCTTGCGAGTATATACGGTATATATAAAACTTTAATTTCATCCTTCATTTCCAGATAAAATATCCCCATAAATGTTAGAAGGGACACAATTTTTAAAGTTAATAATACCCAGACAAATGTGCTAATATGTGTGGGTATTATCTACAGCAGCAAATTTTATTTTAAAACTGTAATGGCCGAAAACTGAGAATTTTTTTTTTCTTTTTCCCTTTTTAAAATGAATATAAAATAATTCTTAACAAAAAGTACCACCCAAAGAGAGCCTAATTTGTGGCAAAAAAAAGTAGATCATTTCAGTGTGAAAAGTAAGTTATTGGTGAATGAATGGGAGGAGTTGGGTTTGAAAATTGCTCTGTTTTTTAGTTGTTTTTTTTTGTTGTTGTTGTGTTTTTTTTTATGGAAATTAACCACTTCAGGATCACAGGTTTTTTTCCTTAAAAACCAAAACAACTTTCACATTTCAGTGTTCCTCCATTCATTTAGCGATAACTTTGTTACTTATCACACTGAAATGATCTATATATTGTTTTTTTCACCACAAATTAGGCTTTCTTTGGGTGGTAGTTTTTGCTATGAATTTTATTTTATATGCATTGTAAAGGGAATAATAAGGAAAAAAGAAAAAAATGATTATTTCTCAGTTTTCAGCCATTATAGTTTTAAAATAAAACGTGCTTTGATACATAAAACCCACACGTTTTATTTGCCCATTTGTCCCGATTATTACAACGTTTAAATTGTGTCCCTAGTACAATGTATGGTGATATTTTATCTGTACATAAAGGAGCATTTTTCCATTTAGGGATTTTTAACCACTTAAGGACCGCCCCCAGCGAATGGGCGGCGGCAAAGTCCGGGCCTAAACGACAGCAATACGCCCATCGGCGGGGGCGGCTGCGGGCGTGGTTATGCAGCGATCACGTCATTCGTGACGCGATCAGCTGCCGGCGACTGGCTCCGCCCCCCCCTCGCGCTGTAACCCGCCGGCCGTTCGGAAGCGCCGGCGGGTTACTAGCACCCGGATCGCCGCATGTAAACCGTATAATAGGCTTTGTAATGTATGTATTATACTGGCTGCCTCCTGCCCTGGTGGTCCCAGTGTCCGAGGGACCACTAGGGCAGGCTGCAGCCACCCTAGTCTGCACCAAGCACACTGATCCTGCCCCCCCCCCCTTCCCTCTGATCGCCCATAGCACCCCTCAGACCCCCCCTGCCCACCCCCCAGACCCCTGTTTGCACCCAATCACCCCCCTAATCACCCATCAATCACTCCCTGTCACTATCTATAAACGCTATTTTATTTTTTTAACCCTGCCCCCTGCTCCCTCCTGATCACCCCCCCACCCCTCAGATTCTCCCCAGACCCCCCCCTCCCCGTGTACTGAATGCATCTATCCCCACTGATCACCTGCCAATCACCCATCAATCACCCCCTGTCACTGCCACCCATCATTCAGCCCCTAACCTGCCCCTTGCGGGCAATCTGATCACCCACACCAATAGATCGCCTGCAGATCCGACATCAGATTACCTCCCAAGTGCAGTGTTTACATCTGTTATCTACTCTAAGCACCCACTAATTACCCATCAATCACCCCCTATCACCACCTGTCACTGTTACCCATCAGATTAGACCCCAATCTGCCCCTTGCAGGCACCCAATCACCCGCCTACACGCTCAAATTGCCCTCAGACCCCCCCTTATCAATTCGCCAGTGCAATATTTACATCTGTTCTTCCCTGTAATAACCCACTGATCACCTGTCAATCAATCACCCCCTGTCACTGCCACCCATCAATCAGCCCCTAACCTGCCCCTTGCGGGCAATCTGATCACCCACCCACACCATCAGATTGCCCCAGACCTACCCTCAGATCATCTCCAAAGTGCATTGTTTACATCTGTTCTGCCATCTAATCACCCACTGATCACCCATCAATCAGCCCCTGTCACCGATACCCATCAGATTAGACCCCTATCTGCCCCTAGGGCACCCAAACACCCGCCCACACTTTCAGACCCCAGCCCTGATCACCTCGCCAGTGCATTGCTTGCATCTATTTCCCCCCTCTAATCGCACCTTGAGACACCCATCAATCACCACCTGTCACCCCCTAGCACACCTACTCATCAGATCAGGCCCTAATTTGCCCCGTGTGGGCTCTTGATCACTCGGCCAAACCCTCAGACCCCCTTCCGATCACCTTCCCAGTGCGTTGATTGCATCTATTTTCCCCTCTAACCACCCCCTGAGACACCCATCAATCACCTCCTGTCACCCCCCTAGCACTCCTATCCATCAGATCAGGCCCAATACAACCTGTCCTCTAAGAGGCCACCCTGCTTATGACCGGTTCCACAAAATTTGCCCCCTCATAGACCACCTGTCATCAAAATTTGCAGATGCTTACTTGAACAGTCATTTTGATAAATTTGGTTTCCCGACTACTCACGGTTTTGGGCCTGTAAAATGCCAGGGCAGTATAGGAACCCCACAAGTGACCCCATTTTAGAAAGAAGACACCCTAAGGTATTCTGTTAGGTGTATAGTGAGTTCATAGAAGATTTTATTTTTTGTCACAAGTTAGTGAAAAATGACACTTTGTGAAAAAAACAATAAAAATCAATTTCCGCTAACTTGTGACAAGAAAAAAAAATCTTCTATGAACTCACCATACTCCTAACTGAATACCTTGTATTTTTACACATACCCATGCTGAGTGGGAGAAATATCTCCGTAAATGACTTTTGTGTGTAAAAAAAAAAAGTCATTTACGGAGATATTTCTCCCACTCAGCATGGGTATGTGTAAAAATACACCCCAAAACACATTATACTACTTCTCCTCAGTACGGCAATACCACATGTGTGGCACTTTTTTGCAGCCTAACTGCGCTAAGGCGCCCAAAGTCCAATGAGCATCTTTAGGCTTTACAGGGGTGCTTACAATTAGGCACCCCCAAAATGCCAGGACAGTGAACACACCCCACAAATGACTCCATTTTGGAAAGTAGACACTCCAAGGTATTCAGAGAGGAGCATAGTGAGTCCGTGGCAGATTTCATTTTTTTTTTTTTTTTTGGTCGCAAGTTAGAAGAAATGGAAACTTGAATACTGAATATTTTGGGATGTCTTCTTTCCAAAATGGGGTCATTTGGGGGGTATTTATACTATCCTGGAATTTTCGCACCTCATGAAATATGACAGGGGGTCAGAAAAGTCAGAGATGCTTGAAAATGGGAAAATTCACTTTTGGCCCCATAGTTTGTAAACGCTTTAACTTTTACTCAATCCAATAAATATACACTGAATGGTTTTGTTTTTTTTATCAGACATGTAGCAGAATAACTTTTGCGCTCAAATGTATAGGAAATTTTACTTTATTTGAAAAATGTCAGCACAGAAAGTTAGTCATTTTTTGACAAAATTCATGTCTTTTTTGATGAATATAATAAAAAGTAAAACTCGTAGCAGCAATCAAATAGCACCAAAAGAGAGCTGTATTAGTGACAAGAAAAGGGGGTAAAATTCATTTAGGTGGTAGGTTGTATGACCGAGCAATAAACCGTGAAAGCTGCAGTGGTCTGAATGGAAAAAAAGGCTCTGGTCCTTAAGGGGCGAAAAGACTGTGGTCCTCAAGTGGTTAATACTATTTCACTTATTACAAGCTTTTTTTTGCAAAATTAAGTGATATACTCTCATGACATCCATATTAGAAAAGTCCCTAAGGTAGCCATTTATGTAAAAAAAAAAAGGTAATTTTTTTAGTGTTTTATTTCTGTAACTGTGGAGCAGGGTTGGAAGGGGTTAAAGGTAATAAAAGAAAAAAATAAACTTTCTATATAAAACTGTATACTGGTGTAAATAGGTGTATTTTACTTTTTGACCACAAGATGGTGCTACTGAGACCGTGTTTCTATTAATAGAACACACAGAAGAACATGGAAGTGTTGGGTCTGAGAGCTTGCATGACGTTTTCAAGCTCTCCGAAGACACAGGAACGGTGATGGGGATTGAGAATAAAAAGATTCTCACATCCTGATCACAGATGGAGGGGGCTGCGACGGTGGATTGACTGAAAACAGTACGGGGATGGTGAACGCGACAGTAACATAGCAGTACGCATATCTACCCCCCTGATCTGCATGTGAAGTTTAAAGGGGCGTAGCTATGCATACCAAGGATCGTAAAGTGGTTAAATATGGCAACCACCATATTCTTCTCCCTTCAGGTTCCCTTTAACCTCCTGCTAGAATTGCCCTAAAGTGCCAATCTGATGCTCCATTCACTTGAAAAGAGCCTCAGATAACATGAGGTGAATGGATTGATGCCAACGCAGTTTGCTGCTGTGAAAGTGCAGAGCGGCACTTTGTGATCAGTGCAGTAGCTATCAGGATTGATTGCTCCTTTATAAGCAAGGCAAAAGCACATATCAATGCTGGTCATTTGAAAATGGCCTTTTAACACCCAGTGATCAACTGATCTTTATTCTTAAGTTAGCAAACTGCAGAAAAGTGCTATATTTGTGCAGAAATAACACCACTTTTGTGGTGATTTACAGGCTGCCAGTTTTATAACTTCTCACCAATACAGTTTCTGTTCTACCTTGGTGTTCAGTCAATTTTAGATAAATGGTTGTGAAATATTTAACATCCCATTCTTACTTTTTAGCTCTTTTACATATATTTATTTACAAGCATTTGCAGTTAACAGTATAGTGGCAGTTTGCCTTTCTAAAGTTGTGTTCAGTTGTCGCAATCCTAGTAATTAGTCCATGTGGTCGGGTTATCTGATCTTCCAGCAGCCATAAAGGTTTTTCCGCTTGCATGGTGTGGAGTCCTACTTGCTGGCATTACAAGGCAGAAATTACATTTACAGGCAGAACTTTGTTAAACCACAGCCCCACCAATGTGTACAGGTGGGTAATAATGTTCTCATGAATGCAACAGATGTATTGGCTTTGATGTTTTTGTATTGCACAACACCTTTTGGATGTGTAAATAGAATTTTTTTTTTTTTACAGCAGTGCAGGATATTTTCCATGTTCATGCTTAGTTTTTAACAATTTTGCAAGAAATGTTTTTGGAAAAATGAACACTGAAAAATCAACTAGTGTAAATGTTTCTATTTGCAGTAAGTGTTTTTGTTTACGTTACTTTTCAACCAGCAAGTAATTTTTTGACGGAAAATGACATGGGTGTCTTCCAAAGATAAGACTCTGTACAAGAGTCATTGTGTGCAAAATTTGAGCAAAAAGTGTCCAGTCCAAAATTATTCATACTCTTCACAAACTGTCAGTCTGTGGGAAAATCCAAACTCTACCATTCCAAACTCTACTACTATTCCAAATAGTCCAAGCTGTTCTAAAGCATCCTAATTACCCTGCTTAATTGGGAACTGTTTTAATCAACTCAACAGGTGAAAAACTGCAGCTTTCTGCAATTGGTTTGTGGACAGTCTTGGTTAAGACAAAGAAGCTTAGTGAGGACCTGTGGCTGTGCAATGTGGCTGCTCACAAGTCAGGAAAGGGCTACAAGGCAAATTCTAAATGTTTTCAAGCTCCCGTGGCTACAGTGCAAAGTATTTAAAAAAAATACAAGATGTTCCACACTGTGGAAAATTTCAGAGGACTTTGTCGGAAGCCAAAAGTGACACCTGTGCTGGCCAGGAGGATAGTGAAGGGTGAAAAAGAATCCAAGGATCACCACCAAGGCCGTCCTGGTGAAATCTTGGCTCTGCTGGGTTCCACGGATGCAGGCCATGGAAGGCACCACTGCACCAGATAAGGCACACAAAATCTTGCTTGGCCTTTACAAAGGCTCATCTGGATAAATACGTCTTCTGTGCTATCGTCAGATGAAACAAAAATTGAATTGTTTAGCCACGATGTGTCCTTTATTTAGCGTAAAAAAGAAGCCTTCAACCCAAAGAACACCATCCCCACTGTCAAACAGGGTTTTGGGAACCTAATGCTTTGGGGTGTGTTTTTTTTTTTTTTTTTTTTCAGCCAATGGTCCAATGGACCAGGGAACCTAATCGCAGTAAACTGCACCATGAAAAAGGAGCAATACATGAGGAGTAAAAAGGAGAAAACAGAGAGCCCAATATAGTGTAGTATGTATTGGAACAGGAAGGAGTTAATGAATCGTAAGTATTATACTTACAAACCGGGGTTACCCCTGAGGCAACCACTGTAAAGGCAGGTGGGGAGATTAGGCCTGTCCCTACTCAGGATTAAGATGCCGCTCTCTGTGGATAGGAGGGTGTACCACCCTTCCACCATGGGTGGATAACTTGATTTGTAAAGATGTACAGAGGCGCAACAAGAATAAAATATGCTAAAATCGTTTAAACCGTTCAGAAGGCGGCGGTGGACCAGCAACTCCAAACAGACACAATGCTGTCGATTGAGGTAGTAACAATTTATTCACATACTCCTAGAAACTGGCAACGCATTTCACGGGCATAGTCCCGCTTCATCAGGCAATAAACAGGAGTATTACACAGCTAGGGGTCCAGAGGTGCCAAGCTGTGATTGGACCCCTAGCTGTGTGATACTCCTGTTTATTGCCTGATAAAGCGGGATTATGCCCGTGAAATGCATTGGCAGTTTATAGGAGTATGTGAATAAATTGGAGTACTGGAGAAAAAAAAAGGGAGCCCAAATGGTGCAGTATGTCACGAAAGGATGAAAAAATAGGGGAGAGGGGGGTTCGACAAAGGAATACTCACAAAGGTGGGTTGCACAAGGGGCAACCGACCGCTTTAAGCAGGTGGAATATCTTGACCTGACTCCACTCAGGTATACCAGCTATCCTGGAGGTGGTCGCTCTCTTGGAAAAATCACTCTAGACCCATGGGGTGGTGAGGTTCCATCTTAGGTTAGGTGTGTGCCCACTTCCTCAGGCCAAATAAAGTGCCGCTCTATCAAGCCGCATTTGAGGTGCCCCAAACGCGGCTTGATAGAGCGGCACTTTATTTGGCCTGAGGAAGTGGGCTGGGTCCGCGTTGCCTGTGCTTGTGTATTACTATTAAATTCCTTTTTCTAAAGTGATTTGTCGTCAATGAGGTAAGCCACCTCCTTTCAAATTTTATTATTTTTAAAGTGTTTTATACATTTACTGGGTGCCTCTTCACCTCCTGTTGATGGGAATAAATTGTTACTACCTCAACTGACAGCATCGTGTGTTTGGACTTGCAGGTCCACTGCCGCCTCCTGAATGTTTTAAACAATTTTAGCATATTTTATTCTTGTGGCGCCTCTGTACATCTTTACAAATACAGGAGGATTCTCAACGACATCAGGCAGTCTAAAGAGAAACTTGTACTTGGGCACCAGTGGACATTTCCGCATGACAGTGACCCAAAACGCACAACAAAAGTGGTGAAGAAATGGGTAGCAGACAACACTAACGTTTTGGAGTTTCCTGGCTAGAGTCCTGACTTGAATCCAATTGACTCTTTGAAGGGAGCTAAATATTACTGTGATGACAAGATCTCCAACCTGAAACATTTGGAGCTCAGTGCTAAAGATGAATGGGCAAAAATACCTGTGGAGACATGCAAAAAGCTGGTCTGCAATTAGAGGAAGCATTTGATTGCTGTAATGGCCAATAAAGGCTTTTCTATTGATTATTGAGACGGGTATGAATAAGTTTGGACTGGACACTTTTTTTTGCTCAAATGTAAATAAAAGCTAAGAAATGTTTGTTTTTTCCACAATGCCTCTTGTACATAGTCTTATCTTTTGGGAGACACCAATGTCATTTCACATCAAAAAATTACTTTCTGGTTGAGTAAAAGTAACTTTAAGACAAAATTTGCCAGGGGTATGAATAATTATGGGCAGCACTGTAACTAAACTGGGTCAAATGTGAACATTGCATTTTGGGGATTATTGTGAATGTTGCTGGGATGTGGGAAATTATGAACATTGCTAGTAAAAAGGCCCGCCCGTTAAACCGGCGCTAGGTCACAGCTGCTACCCCCTGCAATGCGCGCACATACACATCCTGCTTGCTCGTTCCCCACCACTGTCTGAAGTATATGCACACAGGGAGCTGCTTGATTGACAGTTGGAAAAAGCTGTTGTTTCCCACAATGCAATGAGAACCTCCTGTGAACCACACACAGCAAACTGTCAGATCCAGCCATGTGACCTAACTGCCCTGGATGCTCACATGCTCAATACAAAAAGCAGGGACACACAACCATTCAGTTGATGACGCAGGGACACTTGCATTTCATTGTATAGGATGCCTATCACTAGTCTAGTGGTTTCAGATTACTCCAGTGTCCTTCCATAACCTTCAATCCATTACAATTCATTTGTCATTGAATACCTTTTAAGACAAATAGTTTGATCAGTCTTTAAGTGACTTTAAGTGCCCCCTAGAAGTACTTACCTCAGGAGGGAGAAGCCTCTGGATCCTGATGATGCTTCCCCCGATGTCAGCAGAGACAATCCAGCGGTGGTGCACCCGAAAGTTAGATTGCTGATGCTATGTGCAGTAGTAGCTTTCTATTTAGGCCTCTGGCGGAAATAGCAGAGCCCGATTGGGTCTGCTCTACTGTGCAGGTGGATCGCGGAGATAGTGGACCCAATTGGACTCTCTTTCCACCAGAGCCCAAGCAGAAAGCCGATAGTGCGTTTGCACAAACAGGCTAGTGTCATTGTTAACTGTTCTGGGGTGCCAGCGCTCGATCGGGCTGGCTGAGGATGGGAGAAGCCTCATTGGGATCCAGAGGCTTCCACCCTCCTGAGGTATCAGGGTTTTTATGTTTTGTTTTTTTTTATTTAAAGTCACAGATTCTCGTGCCCACTAGTGATCTGTTTCATTTTTTTTCCCTTCTCCAAATTTACTATTTCTATGTACAGTAATATAAGGGACTGCCTAAAATTTCATTTCCATATACTCTGTATACCCTTCTACTACATAATTTGGTAAGATTGGGCAAAAAAGATCGGATCATTAGTGGCCACCATAACATAGCAAGTGGGCTGTAGGGATGTTCAGTACACTGCATAATGTTATCAGTCACATTGTAATCATTTTGCCATATTTTTTCTTTATTTCAGATACTATTACAACAAAAGGATCCTACATAAAACAAAGGGGAAGAGGTTTACCTACAAATTCAACTTCAATAAGCTGGTCATGCCCAATTACCCTTTCATAAACCTCACACCCAATGGTAAGCTGACGTAAGCACACAGTCACCAGTGGAATTATAATATTATGTGTCTATGGCAGACTATTAGTATGTCTTGGGGTAATGGTTTGTAGGTAGTCGAAGTCACAGCCTAATCTTCACTGCACTTTTGATTGACAGAGCTCAGGCCCAAAGGCACTGCTTTTTATTTCTGCTAGTTAGAAGCTCCCACAGTCTAGCAGTAGGGTCATGATGGAAAATGAACAAGAACTTGTCTAAAGAGTATGTAGAGAATACTAATGGATATGTGGAGCTGTACACTGCTTTGATGTAAAGGAAAGGTGCACTGGGGGAGCTGGAGGAGTTGTCTGGCTTCATGGGAGGAGTCACAGGGTTGGAGTGAGCTGCTTAATCACTTAGGGAGGGATTGCACAAATCCCTGCAAGTCTTTTTCAGCACAATGTGTTTTTAATGTGCATATATAATTTTTTTTTACAGTAGACAGTGATTTAAGTGGTAAATCTCATGTGTTGTGCGTGAAGGTAGATGCCTTCTAAAAGCGCAGCGACCCTGTAGAAAATCATTACATGTGTTTTCACATTTCAGCAAAACACGGCTGAACTGCACAAATGTATCTCCCTATATCACAATATTTCACCCATCACGATAGTCAGTCAATACTGACACTTTGGTGCCCAATGTCTACCAATCCTAGCCATTCCTTTCCTCCTGTTTGGTTTGCCATTCCCTTCTAGTTGCTAGTTTAAGATCTGCAGAGATTTGATAGTGCATTTAAGATTTGGTACAGAAACAAGTTGTGCAAAGAAGCTTTTGCTGCTTTAAAGAGAATCTGTATTGTTAAAATCGCACAAAAGTAAACATACCAGTGCGTTAGGGGACATCTCCTATTCCCCTCTGTCACAATTTCGCCGCTCCCCGCCGCATTAAAAGTGGTTAAAAACAGTTTTAAAAAGTTTGTTTATAAACAAACAAAATGGCCACCAAAACAGGAAGTAGGTTGATGTACAGTATGTCCACACATAGAAAATACATCCATACACAAGCAGGCTGTATACAGCCTTCCTTTTGAATCTCAAGAGATCATTTGTGTGTTTCTTTCCCCCCTGAGGGGGGAGTGCATAGCAGAACCACAACACTGAAGAACTTGGCAGCCTTCCAGACACAGGCTGACAAGTCTGACAAGGGAAAGATACATTGATTTATTACAAAGACTGTGATAGTACAAAGTGCTGCAGTAAGCCAGAACACATTAGAATAGCTTTTGGAACTTGTAGGATGATAAAAAACAGGATGCAATTTTTGTTACGGAGTCTCTTTAATAAAGATTTACTTTTTTTTGTTTGTTTTAACTTAAGACTATAGTAAATGACTGAATGTAGTGTGCATCCTGTCACATCAGTGTTATTGAGCAACACACTTCTCTTTTTGTAGAAGTGTGAAATCTAGAGGAAATTCCCTTCTGAAATTCTGAGTATGTGAACTATGTTCATGTGAAAATTGGGATTTGTACTTTTTCCTAGTTAAAAGTTCCTGCCTGTTGGTGGATTGTGATGAAGAAATTTCGGGGAACATGTTCACGTAACTCATAGTCCAGTTCAGGCAATGGCAGTGATGGTGTCAATACTGCTGAGTATCACTGTTCTGTCTGCATGTAACACTTTGCTTGAAGCTTGTACAAATGTTTCATTGCTGTCTACCTCCAAATTAATATTTAAAGCTCCCCCCATTTTTTTTTTTTTTTTTTTATTTTTTTTTAGCAGTGTTTGTTGCCCGTTTCCAAACTGGCACTATGAGGAAGACAGCTGCAGACTTCTTGTCTGTGATAAATTGAAATCCTTTGCAGACCATAAATAAGAAAAGGGATAGTAAGCAAGTCACTAATTCTATTGATATGGGCATCGAACAAATATTTAGGCCTCGTTCACATCATCACACGCAGATGGCCATGCGATCGGAAACCAACGCGTACGATAGCACGCCATCTGCGTCCCATTCACTATAGTGAATGGGTCAGCTGCAGGTTTTGCCAAAAAAATGCACGTGCAACATGCTTTTTAGCGCATCGCACTGGTATGCAGTGTGAACATCAGACAGTGCAGTCTATGCACTTTTGATGTGCGTGTTTGCCTCTTAAATGCGTTGCCGAAATACGGGACGGCATTGCATGTAATGTGAACGAGGCCTAAGAGCAAATTTGAAGCAAGCTTGTTTTTAAAGGGAAACTTAACTGAGAGGGATATGGATGTTTCCTTTTAAACAATACCACTTGCCTGACTCTACTGCTGATCAATTTGCTGCAGTAGTATCTGGATCTCACACCTGAAACAAGCATGCAGCTAATCCAGTCTGATTTCAGTCAGAGCACCTGATCTGCATGCTTGTTGAGGCTGTGACTAAAAGTATTAGACACACAGCAGTGTTCTCCCCAGAATTTCTAACCAGCCGGGTGGCATGAAAAAGTAGCCGGGTGGGGAAGTAAGGTCACGTTGGGTGGAGTTGGAGGGTGATGCTGGGTGCCACTACTAGGTAGGGAGGGGCAGGGTGGATCGTGTTGGGTGCTACTTGGTAGGAAGGAGTGTAGGTGGATCATGCTGGGTGCTTTTGAATGAGGAAGTGGGTAAGGAGGAAACACACTGGGAACTACTGATGAGGAGTTACACTGGATGATTTCGCATGCACACAAGCATGATGTACACATGCTTGTTGCTTGTCTATGTGCTAAACAGCATGTACTACAGAAGGGGGAAACAAGGACTGGGAAAGAAAAAACAAGGAGGAATGTGTGAGAGACAAAGGGAAATGTGTGAGAGGGAGAGACAGACTAAAGGTAGAAGAAAACATATGTATATCAGTGTGGAAAAGGAAGGGGGGGCAATAAAAAAAACAATGTATGGGTCAGAGAGGAGAGGATTGCAAGCAGTACCATCTAAATATGAATGTAATACAAGAATGCAGCACTCTCACAGCTCCTGTAACTTGCACAGCACACTGCAGGAGGTCTGCAGACAGGTTTACATCAATGTAACATCACAGAGCAGAGCAGTTGGGGGAAGGACAGCAATATAGTAGTTGTAAAAATGTCTGTCTCCTCTCCTCCCAGCAACAAAGTGCATCTGAAAGGGGGGCATGCCATAGAGGTGACGCTACACCAGGCACAGCAAGCAGAGGCAGCTAATAGCTATCAGTCACCACCTTACCAGGGATTAACAGATAACCATCTGCCCTGCAATGCTGTCTCCCCGGCATGAGCGAGCGCTGCTCCACACTTCCCTGTGCTATGACTTCTGACCTGCGAGGCTGGAGGTGAGGCTGGAACACATGCTGGGAAGTTTGCTGCGATGTGAAGACTGGCTGGAGGAAGGAAGAGAGCCCGTCCTCTGCATAATAGTCATGCAGATCGGGATGGGATTCACTAGCTCCAGCTCCTTTGAAGTTCCCGCGGTGCCTGTACTTCAGTTACCAGGCTCTCCCCGCCCCTCTACATCACGGATATGCAGGAGCTGAGGGGAGGGCGGAGATAGTGTAAGTGACAGCAGCTGGCTCCAATAACACAGCCGCTGTTCACTGCATTGAATGTGGAGGAAGAAAATCTGATGCACGCTGTAACCAAAGGCGGGCGGGAAGCTGAGACCAGCCGGGGCGCTCCGCCCGGGTAATAGGCTCTGGGGAGAACACTGACACAGGATCAGCAGTAGTCAGGCAACTGGTATTTTTTTTTAAAAGGAAAAGTCCATATCCTTAGTTTAGGATCCCTTTAAGAAAAAAAAACCTGTTCATTGAATAAGATGAAACTTTTATAATTCATATTTTTTTTTAAATGTTTGCCCTTTAAAAGCTACCAAACTGTTTTTTTTGTTGTTGTTTTTTTTTTTTAAATCTGTCTCTAGATGGCATTCTGAAAAATCCATGGGAATTAGTCAGATAGCCCACTAGTGAGACAGATTGGTTTATTGACTGATCCAAACATTGTAGTCACCTAGAGATTGAATGGTGAATGCTATCTTTATTGGAGCCATTTGCTTAATGCAGAAGGAGCTGTAGAAAGAAAAAAAAGTTCAGAAAGTGCACCTAAATTTAGGTGATAACACACAAACTTGGCGAAGACAGTTTTTTAATTGTCATTTCAAAGCTAATTGCATGTAAGTAGATAAAATGTTTAAAAATCGCTGTAACTTTTATAATGGTGTGTTCTTTTGTTGACTAGTTTAGTTGCCATCAAGCATGTTGCTAGTTCGTTTTTATTTTTTCGCTTTTAGTTTATATGATGCATTATTTTTGTTTTTGCAGGTGGTGTTCCTCAGAGTGCTCCGCCAGTCCCCACAGCTTCCTCTCACTTTCACTTCTCATCTTTAGACTCTCCTAATGAAGATGCTCATGTCAGTCGTTTCTCTGGAAGCTCCACAGCACAGTCAAGCCGGGAATCCCTAAATGATATTGAACGCAAGCCAATGTCTTCAGAAGCTGAAGATGTGCACTCAGATTGGCGCCGCAGTGCAGACATCATGGCCTCTAGAAACGCTCTTGGCCTTGGTCCTCATGGTTTCCAAAAACACAAATCTGATCACATGCTTCCAGTATTCCCAATGGCTGGAATGTACCCTGATCCACACAGCCCTTTCACAGTATCCCCTTTGCTCTCCTCAGGACGTGGTGGCTTGCTGAATGTTCCCATCTCACCAGCCTTGTCCTTGACTCCAACAGTCTTTTCTTATAGTCCCTCACCAGGACTCAGCCCAGCTTTCCAAAGTGGCAGCTGCTTTAACTTCAACCCTGAAGAGATGAAACACTACCTACAAGCCCAAGCCTGCTCTGTATTTAATTACCATCTTAGTCCACGGACTTTACCAAGATTCCCCACCTTTATGATGCCCCCACCGAAACGCGCTTTTCCTCCCGAAGAGCAACCTGCATTCCCAATTAAGCTGCAGCCTCCGCCAATGGGGCGCAAAAATAGAGAGCGGCCCCAGACTCCTGAGGATAAAAGGCCTCCTCCTCCACAAGTTCCACTCCCACCAGTGAAGGTGGAGCCAATATCTGATGATGAACCTATCTCTGAGGAGGAAGTAGATTTTTCAGACAATCCAGAAAAATATGATTTTGAAAGTGATGATGAACCAGAGAAACTGTCACCAAGACAAGATGAAGAGAAGGGTGGGTATACATTTGTTAAACCGGCTGCACCTTCCTGGCCAACTTTCCCACCAGCTTCACCTCTTTCACCTCGAGGTAACTACCCAAGGGAGGGTATAGAAGAGCCAGTTGAAACCAGAGACAAAATGGTAAAGGACGCTTCAAGCGATGTTGTGGCAGATAAGAAAGAGGACTCCCTGCCACCAAAATTCCGCCTTAAACGCCTTTGGAACGGAGAACGGCAAGCAGAGGTGGTTGAAGAACGAGAATGCAGGAAAGTGAGCTGCATTATTAATGGCCTGCGTGCCACCAACCTTCCTGCAGACAACAAAGCTGTAGCTGCGGCTGACTCCTAGTATCAGAACACATTGAATTTAACTTTTTTTTTTTTTTTTAATCTATGTAGCATTGCTGCAGGAAGGGTTGAGGTTAAAGGTTTGGTTGTAATACCTCCAAGACTTTAATGCTTGTTTTAAATATGTTTTCTAAGGTTTCAGGGAAAGATGCTTCTCACAAAGAGGACATAAGTTAACATCTAAACTTTTTTTTTTTTTTTTTTTTTTTTTTTTTTTTGTGAAATACTGTTTTAGGTGCATCTTAACCTAAGGATATCCAGTTCAGAGTATCTTGCCATTCTAGACTTTTCAGTTTAAGGAATAGGCTTTGTGGAGCCTATTGAGGCTTTTGAACACTCCCTCAATGCTCTGTGTTCTGTACTTAATATTGAGATGCTTTAAAGAAAATCTTTACTTGCAGGCGGTGGTTTGGTGGAAATCCTGACACTACAACATAGCTTGTAGGGGCTTGAGGATATAGTGGGAGTAGGAGCAAATGCATTTCTTTTTTCCCTTGTGATGTCATGGGTAAAACATTTTATGGTCAAAACGAGTCACTGTTTTTACACACCACAAAGTTGTTTTTTGGTTTTTTTAAAGCAGCAGTACTAAAACTAAACCCCCACCAGAATTTACTACCTCTTATTCAGTCAGGCCAAACAGCAGCAAAGTGCTTGTGTTGTACTTGTTGTTTTTTGTTATGGACATTCATGCTGTGTTATTGTTTTAAACACACTTCACATATCGAAATTCCTGACAAAGGAACTTTAGGATGTGGAACTTGAGGTTTGGTGACCTACAGGAAGCACACTTGAGAGAATACAGGAAGTGAAGAGAAGTTGAACAAAAAGCCGTCTTAAGTTTCTGGTGTTAGTCACTTTGTCTCTTCGAATAATAGAAGTCTGACGATGTTTCCTCTGTCACTCATGCATTCCTGTTAATAGGAACCAGCTTTATACCAAAGTTTTTTTTTTTTTTTTTTTTTTTTTTTTAAATATTTACAACCATTTTCATGCATACCAAAACATAGGTTTTTCTGTTTCCTTATTAAGGGTAAGAAATGTCCGGAGGAAAAAAAAAATAGATTTTAATGGATTTAGAATTGCAGTGCTATCAGCTATTGCTGTACAAATATCTCCAGGAGGCATCTGTGGATTGGATTATCCATTGCTTTTTTTTTTTTTTTTTTTTTTTATCTATGCCTTTTGAGTTTGACTGAAACCTTTTTAGAACATTTTGTCTAATTGCCTGTTTAAACGGAGATAAGCAGAGACAGATCTTTTTTACTTTTAAGAAAAATTGTCCATGATATCTGTGAAGGTGGCCATTAATGATACGATTCTTCAGATGATCTATTCGATTGTAACATCGATTGGAAACGATGGTTGCTAGATGGGCTTGGCCTTCCAATGGATAATCCCATCTAGAATGGATTTTAAAAACAGGTTTGACACATTTAGCTCAATATTGAGGTCTTCACCAGTTTTTTTGACTCTTCCTTATAATGGCAGGACATGAATTAATCTGTGTTCTTAAAGGATACATAAGGCAATTTTTTTTTTTTTTTTACTTACCTGGTTCTTCTTTCAGCCTCTATCTAGTCTGTCGGATCCCACACTGCTGTTCTCCAGGCTGCCACTTCACCCGTTGTAACATTGTAACCCGTGGCTGGGTTGGAATCTTCTGAGCTGGCACACCATGTGCTCCTTGTGAGTGCATTCTGTTTGTGCAGTTCAAAAAGAATTAAACTATGCAAGCGCAGAGCGCTCCTGACCCAGCCACGGGTTGCGATCTTACAGATGTTGAAGTGGCAGCCTGGAGAAGAGTGGTACAGCGGTGTGGGCACAAATAGACTACTAGGGGCTGGAAGATGTCCCAAGTGAGAAACTTTTTATTTATTCATTTATTTTATTTTTTTTCCCCTTCTGTATCCTTTAAGTGCAGTTTTATCTTTTTCTATATCATTTTTGTTGAAGATTAGTTGCATTCCTGGGCCTGGTGGTGTAGACTGCTACCAAGAAAATGATTGATGCTACAAGCACATGAGTTTTGTTGCCTGAAATGACAGAAAGAAATGCGATATCTGTATAGGCACCCATTGTCTTCTGCAAACCAACCCTGCTAGAGAAGGCGGGGGGGTGGGACCAGTTGGGAAATGTTAATTTATTCAGTAGATTATTCGTGTTTGCCCCATAGTAGGACATCCATAGCCCCTTGCTGAAGAGCAAATACTTTAAAATCTTTCCTTAAAGTGGACCCAAATTAAAAATACAAGATTTCAGAAATAACATCTATTTTTTAAATTATAGTAATAAATAGCAGCCTTTTTTCAGCCGCATGATGACAAATATAAAATATTTTACATTTATTGGAGAAACCCCTCCCTTCCTTTCATATTGCCGGGATTTTTCCGGCAAACTGGTGGAGTAGATGGTGTCCAGCAAAGGAGGAATTGCTAATGGCTGCCACCTGTATGACCCTAGTTATAAAAAGAGGGGTGAAAAGCATGCACTGAAATGCTCATAGGCTTGAAGGAGTGTTTATTTATCTTTGTATGTGTCAGTGGTGCAACTAAATGTTTTGCATTAAAAAAATGTTTGGTTTGGGTCCGCTTTAATCTAGTTACTGCAAATGCAGTGTAGCTGCTTATTTCATTAAAAAAATCCATCCAACCAATGGGGCTTGGCTGAGCCCGCAAGGTAATGGGTAGTGCATAGACCAGTCACGCCTGGCAGGGAGCTGGCACAGGTTATCATAGGATATGAAATTGAAACCCTGTTTTTTGTTTTGTTTTCTTTGAGAAATGCTTTCTGGGATGTTTAGGTCCTGTGAAAAGGGAGATTCTTCCCACTGAATAGTCCTTTTTACTGGAGGTATTTCTCACTGCAATGTGATCTCCCTGACACACAGCAGTACACAGGATGAGACTGTCGTCAGTGGAAGATGCTCCAAGCTATGAACTCTCCTTTGTAGCAAGACTTAATGACGTGTTAACATGAGCCCTGCTTCTGCTGTCCATTTAATAGAGCCAGTCTGATGGAGTATCAACAAGCTGGGGTTAACCATAATTTGAGACTGTTATACACCCCCCTTTAATTTTTATTATGGTGGGTTTTTTTTAGGGAGAAATTAAACCAACCGGGAGCTTTAGGTTAAAGAACAAGCGACATCCATGCTAACCTAGAAATAAAAAAATACACACACACACACACACACACACACACACACACACACACACACACACACACACACACACACACACACACACACACACACACACACACACACACACACACACACACACACACACACACACACACACACACACACACACACACACACACACACACACTTTAGGAGCACTAGAGCCAGTGCTCCTAAAGTATGTGATAGCTACAAAGCATAAATACTACTTCTACTTAAATAAATGTATTGTGCTATCCACATGATGATTCCTGTGAATTTTATAAAGGAAAGGCAGAAAACCCTATTCTAGGCAGGCAGTGGCCATCTTGCCAAGCTAATGCTGACATCATATCCTCCCTGACTCTTGTTTTTCCCCCTCCCTTCTCTTGCTTATTGTGTATTCATTAGCTGCCCTCCTCCTAGAGTCTTCAGAAACTCCCACTGAGGTGTATACTTATTTACACAACCAATCACCTCAGCCTTGTTTGTAAACACAAGTAGATGGTGTTTCTTATAAGCAGCTGGCAGGGAAATAAATGGAAGAGGAGGAATATATTATAGATAAAAAGAGCTCCCAGAATTCAACTGTTTGGCACTAGAGCCAGTGCTCCTAAAGTATGTGATAACTACAAACCATAACAGCAGAAAAAGTTTTGCAAGTTTTGAATGCAGGATTAGCATCTTTATCACTTAAAAATCAAATTTCAACAGCAGCTGGTCTGAGTGTATTATGGTGGCAATACCGCTTTAAAGAGAAAATACTAGTAAACAAGTAACCTGATGGAAGTTACATAATGGGTAAGGGTTAGTCTGAACAGTCCCAACATCAGCAGAGAGTGAGTCAGTAGGTGTTCGCATACCTTAGCTGTTCCGCCTGTTGCCCTGCTAGGCGCCTTGTTGGGCCAAAGGTACCTTACAGAATAAGTGAAATATTAGCTTGAATGTATTTAATCTCCTGGATGTTTATTGTTCTCCTTTTGCTTCCCATTTCCCAGCAATCTGCGTTGGCCCCACTCTATGGCTTTATCAGCTTTTCCATGCCTGCCTTTTTTCATCCTTTCATAGGTGCTAATCCAAGTGAATGTTTTGCTTGCACATCTGTGATCAGGAGAAAAGATCTGAGCATTGCTGTTCATATCCATTCCTCTTCCATTCTATGGTCACAGACATAGATATGAAAGGGCAATGATCCTACAGATCAGATGTGCCCATAAAGATTTCCTTCATGAATATGCATCGCAGGTTTTTTTTCAGGTGAATATGGGGAAGTTGTCAGAGCTGAAAATTACAAACGTGGGTGTGTTTAACTGGGTGTTGTAGGAAAGTGTCCCTGGATCTGATCAAGGGGACATAACCGGTTGGGCTTTTTTTGATCAGGGGGCAATAAGTACTGTCTTAAGGCTGAGTTCCATTTTCCTCAAAGAAGTTATGATTGACTCCATCACCATTGTACAAGGATCATGTGGCAGCCCAATAGGCTAAAGCTTTGCCTGAGTATGTTATGCATTCCAGAACAAGGCTTGTGCCTTTTTTGTAGCATCAGTCCGAAGCACTGAAAAGTGCTGCATGTGATAATGCTATAGGCACAGACAATCATGGCAAGTATGTAGGTGGTAATGCAAACGCACTATCAAGGTTTATGTGAGGTGGTCTTTCCCAGACTACAAGAATGCCACACCTCAGGATGCCAAAGAGGAAGGGAGCTCTGTTTCAGGCTGAAGAAGGTAGCTTTTCTGTAAAGGGGGAGGGTTCTATTTCATCTGGAAATTTTTGAGGTTAAAATTCTGATCCTCGCATAAAAATGTGAAGTTCATCCACTTCTGATTTTTAACACAAAGAGAAATGGGACACCTTCCCTCAGGTGCTGACACTGAATCTTCAATCACTCTGGGGAATTGAAGAAGGCAGTTTCCTACTGTCATATCCAGGAATGCTGTCCAACCTGTTGCCCAGCCTGTGAACGCCTTCTTCCACTATTCCGCGTGTGCAGTGACTTCTTCTAATTGCCTGCCAACTTGAAGCTTTCCTTTGGATGTGGCTTTATTCTTTGAGTCATAATCACTGTTTTTGTTTATGCTTGCTACCTAGGAGTTTGAAATTATAAAATGTTTATAAATAAGCTTTGGAGAACATCAAAGTATTGCAGGCACCTAGGTATGTGTAAAGATTATGTTTTGGGAAATTCTCTGCAGTTTGTAAGAGCTCCATAACTTGTTTTATTCAGTGAATATTTTCATTTGGGAACCAGTTATTTGTGCTGGGGGATCTAGCACCTTCTTTGGTTTGCCGAGTCCTGGCATTTAGGTCGCATTGACAGTGCCACGTTACGGAGCTGCGTTTTAAAGTCTTATAACGCAGCTTAGTGCACTGCAATGATAATCCTATGGGCCGTTCACAGTGCAACATTATCGTCGCGTTGAAAATGTTGCATTGTGGTAACCCACTGCTTACAGTGTGTTACCTCTGAATGCAGACACGTTGCGACTAAAACGCTTTAAAGCGCAACGTCTCACTGTGAATATGCCCTTAGGCTCCTTTCACACTGTCCATTGCATCACGGCACTGCGCACAATATGATCGCATCAAAACGTGATGTAATTCTATTCCAATGGGGCTTTGCACACTGGTTGTTTTGCAGTCCAGTGAGACGAGTCACAGTGGAAAATTGCACTGCCTGCAGGTGCAAGCGTAAAGATTTTTTGGGCTGTATGCTGCATTATATGGTTCACAGTGGCAGTCTGCACTGCGACTTTACGTCACTGTGTTGCAATTTTATATTTCCGGATGCGCAATGTGTATATATTGTGAAGGAGCCTTAAGTTTGTGCAGAACAGAGTGAAAATGTGTTGACTAGGGACAAACCAATGGTGAAAGCCAATATTGAACTGTGTGCGTGGTGGGGGTGTTTATTGCCCCGGAGTAAGTTTTTAGACCGCAGGCAGGTAAATATGTGATATTTACTTATAAAAAGCTCCTCTTCCCTGTATTCTCCGATTTATGACCTGTAGAAATGAATTTCAGGATTAGGAAAACATCCGCCCGCATGATTAGAAACTTTTTTTGTCTTCAAGATTGGTTTATGGTTTGCAACAATCACACGGTGCTTTTTATGTCTGGCCTGCCTGCTTACTTGGAGTTTTTTGGTGTATGAAGTTATTATCAAGTATTAAAAGTACTGCTGTATCAACCTTTAAAACAAAATATTAATGACATCACTTCAAATGGAATGTATAGTGTTTGTTTTCATTTTGTCCCCCCCATGTAAATGTTTTATAAAGTAAAATGAAGAAAAATTCAGTTGTGAGATGGTACATCCTAATGTTTACCTCACACCTTCAGCAGGTGGTGTTTGATTAAAAATTAACCCTTCATACTAAATTTGACTAAAATAGCACTGTACCTGCTAAGCCCTTTTAAGGAAATGTAAAGGTTTATGGCATATTTCATTTAAAGCGTTTAGCACTAAATACAGTTTTAAAATCTTTATTGTTCCTTAGGAATATAGAATGCTGTAGATAAGTGATCATTTTTATTTCAAGCTTCACCTGCTGATTCAGTTGGCGTGGTTAATTTTTTTTTTTTTTTTTTTTTTTTTTTTTTATTCTGACAAGGATTAACTGTTAATCAGTTTCATGCCCAGCCTATAAATAAACCAAAAAGGAAACCCAATCACTATACATCTCCTTTAAGATATCCTATTTGTCTTTTTGAGAGAGACTTTTTTGTTTTTGTAAACTTCACACAGTAACTTATTCTACTCAGGAACAAAGGAGTGGATAAACAGACCTTGCAGAACACGTGGGAGCAGTTTCCTAGTCAGCGAGGTTTTTGGACTTTGGAAGACATTGACCCCTAGTGGAAGAATAGAGAATTACACAAAAGCTTGATACCCTTTCTCTTTTCCCAAGTGCCCAGGTATATGTATGTAGATGCTGCTTCTTTGACAGGTGTAGGCTTGCTATTGTATAACGTGTGTTTCTACTTTTTAATTAACTTGATATTAACATTTAGAAGTTATTAAAAGCAGGAGCCTTTTTATGTATAAAAGGTGAAACTTGCACTTCAATTTGATTTTTCTTTCCCATTGTTTCAGAGAGATCTCAGGGCCTTGTACACACTGGACTAGCCAGTAATGCATTATTTAAGTATGCGTGGAAAGACTCTGAGCTTAAAAGCAACCTTGCTTTGAACAAAGATCCCCCTCTAGTGTTAAAGGTTTTTTGTTGCAAGAGTGTACAAATTGCTGGTGGACTATGTCCCTTCTACTCCTAATTAAAATTGAAGGTGAATTTTTCATCTTCAGATAAGTGCCAAATATTAAGGGAGAGATAATGTAATGCACGATTGCTCAACCTGTTTTTGTTGTATGTACGGAATGTTTTAACACTAAATGTGCAATCAACCAAGTGAAATGGGCCACAGCTTACAACCAGTGTTTGAATATTTTGTGTGTGTGTGTGGGGGGGGGGGGGGGGGGAGGTTTATTTGCTTTTTCTTAAACAGAATCCCAAATTCTCACTAAGCCTTTTCATTAAAAGGAACCAGAGGTGTGAGACTAATGGAAGCTGCCATATTTATTTCCTTTTAAACACCACCAGTTGCCTGGCAGTCCTGCTGATCTTTCTGGTCAGTAGAGTCCTAATCACACACCTGAAACAAGCATGCAGCTAATCTTGCTGGATTTGTCAGACCTCTGAACTGTATGCTTGTGCAGGGTCTATGGTTTAAAGTATTAGAGGCTGAGGATCAGCTGAACAGCCACGCAATATGCATTATTTAAAAGGAAACAAACATGGCAGCCTTCATATCCCTATCGCCTCGGGTTCCCTTTAAGCAGTAGGAGAAAAAGTATGGCAGCCCATAGCGGCTAGTTGGCTGCTCTTATTCTGTTACACATTTGCAAATGATAGTGGGTATGCAGCTGTGAGGGGCTGCACCAGGACTGTTTGCACTAGTTTATACACAGAAGCTTTTATTAAATGCATTCTGCACTCAGTAAGGCTTAGTACACATAGCCAGATACACAGCTGTCTATCAAGCAGTTGTTCATTTGGACTAAATTCATGATCTCTAATCAGACTGGGTTGCCTGGCCCTTCTATACATATATATATACACATGGCTTTCTATATCTGATCCTGTGTTCTCAAGTTAGAGCCTGTCACACTTTATTCATCACTCACGCATGGATACTGCAGGATGTGTATGATATATTAGCTAGTATGTGTGATCAGTTATCACTTGTTTTTTTCTGTATAGCAGAATTCACTATATGTACTAAGCCTAAGGTGCCTGATAATGTCTATTGTGGTGCACAGCTGTCAGCCTATGGTGCACATCCCTCTCTGTTAAATGCAGCATTTTATATTTCCTACTTATACATGTCAAATTTCTTCTACAAGCTTTTGCACACTGCATGCGATTCCGATAAAATATAAATATATATAAATCTGATCGTATAATTAAAAAAAAAAAAAAAATCGGAATTGCATGTAGTGTGCAAGAGGCCTAAAATGGTAGTGACTGCCTTAGGGCTTGTTATTACTATACATGTTACTGTGTGAATTACAACAATGCATATGTGTGCAGTACCCAAGGGGATCCAACATTGCATAGAAGGCAATGCCTAGCATTCCTAATAATGCATTATTATGCAGTGCTCTGAAAATGCACTGCTGCATGCATTTTATTCCACAGCACAGCTATGTCTCGCTCATTTTTATTGAATGGGAACATTGCTGCAGCTCAGAGCGATGCAGGTTCTGTGTACAAGCTGGCTTTCGCTCTTGAAGACTGTTTCTGAAATTAGTGGCTGAGTAAATTGGGGTAGATTGACACTATGCGTGTTGCATTGCACAATAGTTCTGCATCTGGACTGACTGCTCATTCAATTATGAGAATGTTCAAATCTCTATAGGTTATAATGGATTGCGTTATCCTAACTCTGTATGCTGTTTCTGGATTCCGTGTGGATGTGTGCCCCGTGTGGATGTGTGCACACTCTTGACATAGACGTGTGTTACAACGCACAGTGTCCATTGCCGTAAGCCCTTTAAGATGTAGGTTCCTGCATCACACAGTGTGAGAACCCAGCATTTAAAGCTCTATTCCAACCAAACTTTCTCTTACATTGTTTGATTTGGATAATGGGTAAGGCTCTGTTCACACTAGATCTGCTGTTGGGAAGTTTCCTGGGTGGATGGCAGCAGACCAATGGGCATGGGCAGATCCATGCAGTCCTATGGGCCCAGTCACACATGTACATCTTCACCATGTCTATTTTTATCTATCGCCAGCACAAAAACCAAACATGCATGATTTCTATGCAAGGCGGATTTAAATTGTCCCTCACTTCCTGTCCTGAGAACACTAGTGAGCAGGGAAAATTTTAATTCTTGTTCACATTTCAGAAAACCCATGCATGGAAGGGCCTAATTAGAAAAAGCCCAAACTGTCTCCATTCATGGCAGGTGCATACATTTACAAGCTGACAATCAGAGGTTCCCTATTCCGATTTGCATCAGAATTTTTCCATTGCCAGTATAACAAATTTAAAGGGGACCCGAAGAGAGGTGCATGGAGGCTACCATATTTCCTTTTAAACAATACCAGTTGCCTGGCAGTCCTAAGCTGTACATGAAAAAGGTGCCAGAAAATTTGGTTGCCCAAAAATGGCTGATAGCAGAATATCGGTAAATTTACCAATATTCTACTATTGCAGTGCTGACAATTAAATATTGGTAATAGATATCGATATTTTTACTAAACCTAACCCTATTAAGCTGAACCCTTCCTCTACCGATGGCTAACCTGATTTGAATGCTTGCTCAGGATCTATGGCTATTAATATTTGAAGCAGAGGATCAGCAGGACTGCTAGGCAATTGTTTAAAATTGAATAAATGTCAGCTTCCGTATCCCTCTCAATCCAGGTTCCCTTTAAATGAAGAGCACAATTTTCATTCATCACTAGTGAACACTAGGCATTACATTGCAACGTGTTTTCATGGTACAGGAAATGAGAATTTCTCCCAACCAGGGCACAGACAGCAGTAACAACTGGAGAGTAGCTAGCCCTGCCCCTATTATGCAAGAGTGACAGGCTTTTGGCATAAATTAAGTATTATACACCTGCCCATACCAAAGAAGAAAGTTAACGCCATCTTTTGGTCTTACTGCCTTCCTCACAAAATATCCACCTCCTCAACAAAGAAAACTGCATCTGTAAATACATATTCCATAGAAGGCATTCCTCCACAGATACTTCACTTGATAGCACTGCAAGTAGCAAGCAGATGGGCATAACTTCTCATTTACCAGCTTTCTCTACACTTCACTTGCTGTGGGCGCCTAACACTTGGTTGATTGTCCCAGTTTTAATTCCAGCATTGCATTTGTTTAAAAATATTTAGTTTTATTTCTAGAAATATTTTAGGGGTTACTTCACTTTTTTTCCTCTCCCCTTATTTTATTGTGTTCTGGGTTGTTTAGTGTTCATACAGGGGAGAGATGACTAATGTGTGCCGGCCTAGCTCGCCAGATTGAGGTGGGCGTCTTATGTACATAACTGTATACTAGCTAATCTGTGCAGTGCCTTTAGACGTTCCAGTTTCTATAAAGTCTTCAAAAAAAAAACCTTTTTGGCATATATATTATATATATGATGTAATGTTATATAGAAATATATGTATAATATACATATTTTTCCCAGGGGTATGTGATAGCTCTGTATTTTGTATAAAATTTGGAAGTAAAGTATTTTACCTCAAATTTTAAGATTTAAAAAACGTAAATAAAAATTCCCTTTTCATTAATGTATGTTTTTGTGTTTTTTTTCTTGCATTTTCAATATGTTTGTATTTATATCGGCGTGGTGTAAAGGAATACAGAACAGATCTGCAATTATCTAATGCACCCAGTCAGATTCCTTATTTCGGTAATGTGTAGCCTTGTTGATTGCTCTGTGCAGCTGCCACAGTTTTGTTAAATCGGCCCCACAGTTAGGACTTTTCAACGGTTTGTTTTAAAATCTTTCCTCTTTACAATGGCTCAAACAGGAAGCACATCCAACTAATACCTTTCTGCAAACTAAATACTTCTGAGGCCCCGTTCACATTGCACTCGTTTCGGGAACGCGTGCAGGAGGCTGACACGCACGACATCAGATGTTCAGTCACACTGCCTGCGTTCCGGACCTATGCGGTCCGGGAACGCATGCTGCACGCATTTTCCACAAAAATTCGCGGCTGTCCCATTCACTTTCAGTGAATGGGATCCACGCAAGGCATAGAAACGCAGATGGCGTGCGTTCGTATGCGTTGCATTCCGAACGCACAGCCGTCTGCATCGAGACATACATTTTAGATAATTATATATATATATATATATATATATATATATATATATATATATATATATATATATATATATATATATATATATATATATATATATATATATATATATATATATATATTTATATTCATTGTATTTATAAAATGCCAACTTATTACGGAGCGCTGGATAATATATACAATGATGCAAGGATGACAGATATAACAAGGTTATACATCATAGAACAAAGTTATACAAGGCAAATGGTCCAAGATATAATCATGGGCTGGTTAGGTAGGCCCAGTAATAAAAGTACAGGCTGTCATAGGAAAGGAGCACACGATCATGTAGACTACACTAGGGAAGGTAGGACCCTGCCAGAGGCTTAAAATCTTGTGTGCGCTGACATCTTACGCAGCACTGCACAGAGGTATATATTGTCTTGTCACTAACTGTCCCTCAGAGGGACTCAGTCTAGTTCCTACCATAGTCCTATGTATGTATCATGTAGTGCATGTATCATAGTCTAGAGCCAATTTAGGGAGAAGCCAATTAACTTATCTGTATGGTTTTGGGATGTGGGAGAAAACCAGAGTGCACAGAGGAAACCCACACAAACAGGAGAACCTACAAACGCCCTCCTGATGTTGACCTGGCTAAAATATATATAATTTTTAAAAAGCTGCACTTGTTCTCCCCATGTCTGTGTGAGTTTTCTCCCCACATCCCAAAAACATAGATGTGGTAATTGGCTTCTCCCTAAAATTGGCCCTAGACTATAATGGACATATAACCAAGTCGGGCAAAACTGCGCTGGAAATTTGGGCACACCAGGCACCACTATAGGCCATAATATGAATTATGGTTATACTATATAGCCTTTTGATGGTACTCGATAATTTGGGTGCCTTCAAAAGACGGAGACCAAATTATAATAAAAACGGTGTCATTTGGATGCCAGCAATAACTGGCAGCCAGATTACATTTTACCCCCGAGTCAATGGCAGCCTGGAAGGGAATAGTAAGTAGAGCTGCCCGGACTCTTGCAGGAGCAAGGTGAGCAGTTTTCACTTTACCCTGTGCCCAAATGTCCCTTGTGCCTTAATTACATGTTTACAAAGACCAAATAACTATTGTAGGGATTACACTGTGAGTCCCTCTGAGGGAGTTGGTGATATGGCTATGTACTCTGTACCAGGGCTGTGGAGTCGGTCCAAAAATCCACCGACTCCGACTCCTCAGTTAAGGATTCCACCGACTACTCAACTCTGACTCCTCTAATTTGCATATTACAATTTTGTTGATTAACAGTATGTAACGTGAAATTCGTCTTTTAACTGCCATCGCTTAGGAATTTTACAAGACAACTGAAGTAAGAAGGATATGTAGACTACTATATTTATTCCCTTTAGGCTAAAACTAGTCCTTGGTAAGAGTACTTGTAAAAGGTACAGACCGGAACAAAGAACATCTATCAGGCCCTAGGCAATGTAAGTGTGGGTACATGTAAGAATGATGTGCAGATACTCTGCAGGGGAATGAGGAGATTCTTCCTCTATTACACATTCTTCATGCACAATCTTAACAAGGTTTATGGGTGATAGACAACACCTCTGTGTTCAATGTGCACAACATTCTCAGTGGATTCCCTGCAGCTCTGTGGGGAGAGCATATGTAGAGTATAGTACTACTGTGTAACAAAGTAAACCTGAGACAGATGAAATTAAAGTTTTATACATACCTGGGGCTTGCTCCAGCCCCCCTTCAGGCTAATCAGTCCCTCGCTGTCGTCCTCCGCCACCTGGATCTTCTGCTAGGAGTCCAGGTACTTGAGCCAGTCTGGTGTAGTGCGCATGCACACACTCCGCCGCCGGGAGCATACTACACCTGCGCAGAACTATTGTGCAGGTGCAGAACGCTCCTGGCTGTGGAAGCGGCACGTAGCCAGACTGCTCTGACTGGCTGAATTACCTGGACTCAGAAGATCCAGGTGGCGGAGGAGGACATCGAAGGACTGAAGGGGGCTGGAGGAAGCCCCAGGTATGTATAAAACTTTTCTTTTAATTCGCCTCAGGTACCCTTTAATTCATAGTCACCAAACCAAATTTTAACATATCAATTTATTTGATTTCGTGAGCAAAGAGAGTGCATACATTTGCATAAACCAGCATCAATGCAGAATTTCCATCTCAGTGACCATCTCTATTAGTGACACGGCTACACATTAGGCTTTATACTTACAGCATAGATGTTATTTTGTATAGATGAGATTCCTGTGTACACATCATGTATACAGTCACAATCAGATATGTATATCTGACTTTAAAAATACGGGGACTGCTTTATTGAAGCAGCACAAGTAACTCATTTTGATTGCTTTATTTCATTTTTGTGGACTGAACACAGCTATTACTGTATATATACTGTATATATACATTATCTTTAATGACTATCTGAGAAATAGAACATTTTATCATTTTCTATTTTAATTACAGTTACAAATTCATTAGGAGTCGGTGCATTTTTTCCCGACTCTGACTCCAGGCACCCAAAATTGCTCCGTCTCTACGACTCTGACTCCACAGCCCTGCTCTGTACAGTGCTGCTATATACTGTACTAAATATGGTGTATACCAAACTATTTTCCTGTTCATTGGAAACCTGTTCTTTCCTTCTAATCCTCCAAGAAACATTACATTTGCTTTTTTCTGATTTAACCACTTGAGGACCACAGTGTTAAGCCTCCCTAAAGACCAGGCCATTTTTTACTAATTAGGCCACTGCAGCTTTAAGGGCTTGCTGCAGGGCTGCACATGTCAGCACACAAGTGATTTTCTCCCCACCAACGGAGCTCTCTGTTGGTGGGGTCTTATCGCTCCCTGGATGTTTGTTTAGTTATCAATATTTTTTGTTTTTCTAGTATTTTTGCTTATTTTTTTTAAATTTATTGTATACAGCCCCCCCCCCCCCCCCCCGCCAGCCAATCAGCGTGATCGGCTGTCATAGGCTTCAGGGGGACAGCTGTGTCACACTACTGTCCCCAGTACAACGCTGCCTTAGATCGCAGCGCTGTACGGTAATAAGACGGCGTCGCCGTCTTAAAAAAAAATGCGTGGATAGCGAGCCGTCCACTTCCTCTCATGGGCGTTAACCTATGAGAGGGATTTGATTGTGAGCCGCTCGGAGGGACAGTTAAGTGTCCCCTGTACAACGCTGCCCTAGATTGCAGCGCTGTACAGATGTAAACAAAGAGGTTTATTGTTTTTTTTCGTTAACAGCCTGTCAGCCGCGATTGTGGGCTGGCAGACTGATCACGGAGCTTGCTCTGTGTCTCTTCAGGGAACAATTGTGCATGTGTGCTTTCCCTACTAAACCCAGTCTACAGGACCTGACTCCAATTGGCATTATGCGGTCCTGTAGCGAACGCCCTCCCACCGCTGATCGACATTAGGTGGTTGGGTGGGGGTTAATGTCTCCCTGCTGCTACAGTCTAGTCATCCACTTCACTTCCTGGTTGGTAGAAAGTACTCCCACACTAGCATGGCACTCAGCCAGTCACAAGACATAAGTGAGTCACTGGGTTTGGATAGATTCATATGGATAATTTTAAGAATCCTGAGGTCTTAAATTAACAGCAAATATGTCATTTAGGAATTTTATTAGTCACCAGGTAGCTAAACCTATTAGTCCAGCCAGAAGGTAGCACTCCACAAAGTTTCATTTGTAATATTTTGTAAGTTCTTAATTTAAAAATACAATTTTTGTTGTTACTTTTTTTTCATTCAGGAAACTAAAGAATTCTATGAAAGTTAATACCTAAGTTGATATTGCAATTCATTTAGGGGCCCATTTAGACTGGGGTGATTTGCGAGCATATACCGTGGATCGGTAGCGCTTTTAAAAGCACTAGTGTAAAGTATATGGCCGTGATCTTGCTGCCGGGATTGCGGTAAATGCAGCAATTTTTTTTTGAGATAGCAATGTTAAAGTGAATCACAATTGCTCAAATCACAAAAATGTACAGTGAAAATGTGCTAGTGGTTTGCGATTTCCCCAGTGTGAATGGGCTCTTAAAGATTTTGATTCACTTGCATATGCTTTCTGCCCCTAAGGAGCTAGCATTGGTACATACCACCCAATCTGTGCTTACAAAATAATTTATTGGACCTTTTGATCAGAAGGAAATTCTTGTACAGATAACCAATCAGCTGTTTAATTTTTTTGGTAATCAGACAGGCTGTTAAATATCAGTTGCTTTAGGGCCTGTTTCCACTAGGGCGGAAACTGGGCCGAATCCGCAGAGTTTCCCCGCAGGCAAATCGGGCGGGGAAACTCTGCCATAGGCAATAATGGCGTCGCTTGCCCTAGCGATTCGGCTGGCTTCTGGGATTCGTCTGCATTCCCGCAGACCTGGAAGTGCCACCACGCATCTACCAGCCGCGCGGTGGCTAGTGGAAACAGGCCCTCACCATGTCGGACTATGCGGATGTGCAAACAAATGATAACTTTTGTCACAGGAGCCAGAAACTTGCAAATGACAGGACCAGATGGAAAAGCTACATGTGCATACATTGACTTTTCAATTCTGTCCAATTGATTACTGATTTAGCCATTAAAACGGACCTGAACTATGAACTTCCTCTCTGCTCTTAAACATAAGCAACAGCATAATGACATTTAAATAAAAACATTTCTTTGTTACAGCTGCTACAAATCCTGCAATAAATCTGTGATGTCTACTTCCTGCTTTCATGGAAGCAGACATATTAACCGTCTCTTTACAAATTAGCTGTTCTACTGAGGTAGCCAGCTGACAGCCGAGATCGACTTCTGATAAGTCACAGATGAGGGGGAATTAGACAGGCTAACTTCTCTAAATACATACAGGATGCATGTCTCTGTTTTCATTCTGTCCTGTGCAAGAGTTCAGGTCCACGTTTTATGTCTTGGTCTCAGTTGCCATACAGTTTTTAACCACCTACTGTGCTAGCGAAGAATAGCCAGTTCTTCCAGACAAAATATATTCCTGTCAAATGTATGCAAAGAAAAGGAATAACCTGGAAACACGCAGTGTAAAAGTATTGAAAAAGTTTAACATCGGATGGTAATGCCTACCTGCAAGAACGATCACTGTGAGCAACAGGAAAAACGTCATTTTATCTAGCACATAGATTATACATGTTCAGTAAACTCAAATCCAAATATCACAACCGTTAAAAGCCCATATGTCGCGTGGATATGCATGGATTTGCCAGGCACGTTTTTGTTGTCTATACAAGAGCCTCTTCTTAAGAGGCAAACCTTTCAGGCTCAAAAGTAATCCGACAAATAACTGGAAAGCAATTGTTAATTTTTATACTTGGTTGAAAACCTTTGCTGACAATGACAGCCGAAGTGACGTCATGGACATAACCAGATGCTGGGTTTCCTCCTTTTTAATGCTCTGCCAGCTCTTTTTGTGGCAGCTTTCAGTTCTGGTTGGGGTCTTTCTGTCCGAAGTTTAGTCTTTAACAAATGAAATGCATGCTCAATTGGGTTACGATCAGGTGACTGATTTGGCCATTGAAGAATTTTCCACGTCTTTGCTTTAAACTCCTGGGTTGCTTTGACTGTATGTTTTGGGTCATTGGCCATCTGTATTATGAAACACTGCCCAATCAGTTTGACTGCATTTAGTTGGATTTGAGCAGACAGTGGCCCATATGCAATTAGCTTTCTCGCCTGAGTTTTCTCCTAGGAGATAATTTTCATCTTCCATTTAGAAGAACGTTTCAGGATATTGCAATGGAAAAAGTAGGTGACCAGTACTATCAAAATTATTTTGAGTGATTTTTTTTTTATTTATTTATTTTTTTTTGGTGGGTTAAAAAGCATTTTATTGACCATTTTGAAAACCCAGGTGAAAAAGTGAATTGCACATGGGCCAGTATGTTTTTGAATACCTCAGATTTAATTCAGCTGCTTCTGTACTGTCACATCATCCATAAACACTAGTGTCCCAGTGCCACTGTCAGCCATGCACGCCCAAGCCATCACCCTGCCTTCGTCGTGTTGTACAGATGTGGTATGCTTTAATGAGCTACTCCACACAACCTTCATATTTTATTTTTTTCACTTTGTTTGCTTTCTGGTTGATGTTCTGGAAGTCTTCTAGGGTCACTTTCTCCCTTTAGGTACTTTTTGAAGCAGACCTGAACTCAGAACTTCCTCTCTGCTCTAAAAGATAAACTGCATAATAACCTTTTAGGCTTCTTGCACACAGGAACGCTACAGGCGCACGTTAGTGCAGCCTGTAACGCTCCCCCAACGCACAGCAATGTAACACAGGTGGGCTGTTCACACAAAGTGCTGCATGCTGTGCGTTCTACGCGGCTAAGCCACGTTAGACTGTTTGCACATGCTCAGTCATGTTGGGGAGGAGGGGTGAGTGGCTGGGCACATGGATAATTAATATTCACTGCACTCAGTGACGTGCAGTGTTTACTTCCTGGAGCGGCCGCTCTGTGCGGCGATTGGCCGGGCGGGACCATGTGATGCTGCATGCGTCCAAGAGTACGCATCACGGACGCCAGAGTGAGCTGCACAACGCGGCTCACTCCGACGTCCACACCAGAGAGCACCAGGCGTTGCGTTAGGGCCACGTTATGTGCCCTATAACGTCCCCTAAACGCAACGTCCTGGTGTGTAACTAGTCTTAAAGAAAAAAATGTCTTTGTTACAATTTACAGAACTCCTGCAATAATTTTGCAATGTCTACTTCCTGCTTTCGTGTCAGCATACAAAGGGTTAACATCCTGTGTGTACATATTAGCTATGTCTGCAGAGGATAGCTGCATTTCTTTGCTTACATAGGTGAGAGATTAAATTACACTTGTCGCAGTAAGAGAACAGAGGCGCCAGCAGGATAAAGGTAGCTAAAACCTTTAACATTCACTTGGAGGAAGTGGTGGACTTACCTCCAGAACAATGACTTGAAAAACTGTCTAATTATAAACATTTATTATATAGTACCCCAACTATATAATGTTTATAATTAGACAGTTTTTTGAGTCATTGTTCTGGAGGTAAGTCCACCACTTCCTCCAAGTGAATGTTAAAGGTTTTAGCTACTTTTATCCTGCTGGCGCCTCTTCTCTTACTGTGATACTGTGTCCACACCTGGTGGAGGGGTGACCTACCCCTTTCTTCTGATCTACAGCGAGCGACTTCTTAATCCTGAGGGAGGACAGGTCTAATCTCCTCACCTGCCTATTCAGTGGTTGCCTATGCGGTAACCCATGATTGTGAGTATACCTATCTCACTAACCATTATCTCCACTTATCTGACTTACTACACCATATTGGGCTCTCTGTTTCCCCCTTTTTTTTTTTTAAGTACACTTGTGATTACTGGAAAATGAGGGGGAATTACTCTTCTAAAAAACACGCTGCATTTCTCTGTGTTTTTCTTGTGTTCTGTGCAAGAAGAGATCCAGGTCCACTATTATAAGTAGTTAGGGTTGTTGCTGTATACAGAAAGAGGAAAATTTTTTAGAGACTCTGGCCCATATGTAAGTCACTTTTTCTCCTAAGAGATCATTTTTCATCTTCTGTTTAAAATAATTTTTTAGCCTTTTTCAAATAAAGTACCATAAAGTAGATGAAAAAGTACTATGAAAATATTTTGAGTTTTTTCTTGTTTATAAATGGTTTAAAAGGTATTTGACAAGGTGTGAAAATATCACCTAGGAGAAAACTTAAAAGGAAAAGTGAATTGCATTTGGACCCCCTATACTCAAGAGAACAGATGCTATGCTTGAAAAGCAGTGTGGTTTGAGTGTACATTCAGCTTTCCATTTGGAATCTTCCCCCCCCCCCCCCCCCCCCCCACTCCTCCATCTTCTGCATCCATTAAAATATATAGACGTATGAAAATCCATCTGGGACTGAATATTGTTTGCTGATTACTTTAGCCTCGCAGTTGGTGCTTTTTGGTAATACCAGTCTTCTCTGCACACAGGATAATACATGCCACTCCACCTAATATGACCATTGGTATCTGCAGGCAGACTGCCAGCTGAAACCATCATGGTCCTTTCACACTATGCCTATTCCATGAGAGTATTGCAACTATCCAAAAAGTCGCATCACCTGTTTAATTCACTGTATGGGCACATCACACATCTAACAGTACAATGAAAGTATGCTTCACTGCTACTGTAAACACGCATGTTACCTGTCACAACCCACTGCTCCGCACCCAATGGGAACATACCATAGTAATATCATTGCATCATATTGCGATGCAATGATACTGTACACTGCGACGAACGCCATGGATTCAGTGTGAAAGGACCCACACAAGCAATCAATTCACCTGACTAAAGTGTTTTATAACACAGAATAGAATGAAATGCTTTGCTACTTATAAAAGTCTACAAGTGAACTTTTATATGTTCCTAACATATGAAAGTTAAAATCCTCTGATACTTAACACGATTGATAGGATTGATGCCAAAAAAAAAAAAATACTGCAATCTCTTAGAACAATATGCAACTTTTTAATTACTCAAAAGCTTTTCTTTTTGTTATATTTTATTGTGGTATCAGTATCTGGATGAATCTTTCCTGAATGTCTCCATCTTTTAGCTGCTGTTTTGTTAATAAAGCTGTGTGTTGAGCTTGAGAAGCTGTCACGCTGCCTAGCTCCTGAGCATCAGAAGCCCTGCACGCCCGGCCATATTGATCTGTGAGATTACTCAATTTCACCGGTATTGATCATCTAATTGCTTGATCTCAGATCTCATTTAGACGAGGCATTCCTTCTCTATTGCTTTTTACTTTCTCTGTTAGTTTCGCCACTCCATCGTCGTGACCAATTCAATAATAAATGGAAAAATCGCCGGCCAGTCTCTTTGGAATCATAAGCTGTATTAATTACAAAGTTCAAGACTCTGGTATCCTAAGAAAATGCCCTTTTTTTTCTACCCTTTGCACAGAGCTTTGCCATGCATGGCTTTTAACTAAATTTAGGGATATTGAAAGGAAGACTGTTATTTTTCTCCATTATGTTTATTTTATTAAGCAGGTGAAAATTAAAGCTCTAATTCTGTTTTTTTTTATCTGTGGTAATAGTCAATTTATAAATCCAAGATGAAAGGAAAAGTGTGTGGCACTCCCTAAATGCACCTGTATTTACATATGCAATGAAAAAGGCAAAAAAACTAGTTTGTCTCACCCACTCCTGGACGATCTGCGCTGATGCTGAACGTCTTGAGGTGTGCTCCGCGTAGTAATGAACAGGTACAGAGGTAATGAAAACGTAGCATAAGAGGAGAGAATGCGTGCACCTTCCGTCATAAGAAACACCTTGGTTTGTTTCAGCGAACATCCAAACTTACAGTGCTTTTGGAATCGTGCAACTAGGTAATCCTCCATATGGGGTGCCTAGTTCTGGAGTGGTGTGCAGAGGTAAGGGTTACGAACACGAGTGCGGGTAAGTGACGGCACGCTTGGTCACGTTGCGTTCCACCATGGAACGCAGCGTGACCAAGCATCTGTATAGACTCAAAACAGCCTTCACCTACACGCACATGTGCTTGTAACCCCCACCTCTGCACACCACTCCAGAACTAGGCACCACATATGGAGGATTACCTGGTTGCACAATTCCAATAGAGCTGAAAGTTTGGATGTTCGCTGAAACAATAAACCAAAGTCTTATGATGGAAGGTGCACGCATTCATTCTTCTTATGCTACGGTATTAGTCAATTTTTGTGTGTGTGTGTGTGGCGCGGCGCACTTGCATTATATACATCCCTTTCAGTCAGTCGCAGCTGGCCTTTGGCCCCTTGGTGGTATAATTACTACTGTGACAGGTGCACATTGTGATACCCATCACTGTATATACCTACCTGTTCCCTTCAGTGCACCCACCCACCTACCTACGCGAGCGCAAGCAGTGTCGCTGTGCCTGACCACTACCTGTCTGTGTGTGACAGGTGCACATTTGTAATACCCATCACGTGGCAGGTCTGTGCGAGGTTGTGCTGATGTGATTTCGTGCGGCCCTGGACCAAAGTACAGTGCTCAGAAGAAGGCACGTCCCATAACCTCCCAAGATTGTCAGGACGTGGTTGACTATTTAACACAGAACACCTCATCTTCCGCAGCCACCAGCGCTACTGCTAGCACCACATCCATTCCATTTGACAGTTCGCAGGAGTTATTTGGTGGGGAAATCACTGATGCACAACCATTATTGCTACAACCAGCTGAAGGCGCTAAGCAAGTTGCACCACCTCATATGTCTGAGTTAGGCGACATTATGGACGTAACATGTGAGGAGGAGGATGATGAAGTACCTGCTGTTGGTGCAGTTTTGGAGGTGTCTGAGGCAAGCTAAGCTGGGCAGGATGATTATGATGATGATGATGATACGGATGCCATGTATGTTCCCAATAGAGGAGATGAACAGGGGGACAGTTCAGAGGGGGAGTCAGAGAGGAGTAGGAGGAGATTAGTTCCTGAAAGAAGCAGGGGGAGCTCGTCAGAAACAGCTGGTGGCAGTGTTCGGCGCCATGTATCACCACCTATGGACAGCCAGCCAACATATGCCCTTCAACGTCAGCTGCTGAGGCCACCATAGTGCCCACACCCCAAGGGGGCTCAGTGGTTTGGAATTGTTAGTGTCTGCCGTAGATCAGAGCATTGCCATCTGTTCTCTGCCTACAAAAATTGAGCCGTGGAAAGACCAACATCCACGTAGGGACAACTGCCTTACAAAGGCACATGGAGAAAAGGCACAAACTACAATGGGAAGAGCACCAGAGGAAAAGCCACCCTCCTCCTCTTCCTCCTTCAGGTGCAGCATCTTCAGCCTATTTCTCCCTTGCACCTTCACAGCCACCCTCCTCCACTCCGCCTCTGCCCTTGAGCGGTTCCTGCTCCTCTGTCCACAGCAGACAGGTGTTGTGGTGATATATTGGGGTGCTGATGATGATAGGGAATACACGATCATATTTCTGTTATTTTTATGTCTACTTTGTCTGCTATATCTCGTGTATTCTGCTTTGAAGCGATTGTCATCTGGCTGTACTATATTTGCATCTAAAGGGACTTTAGTGAATAGAGCTGGGGTGTTAGCCTCCAGCAAAGACATTGGTTAATTAGACAATGGCAGAAGTGAAGGGTTTTGTTCTACCTTATCTGGAGTTGAAGCTTGGAAGTCATTGACAACTGAAACATTTACACTTCTGTTGATGAAGGCTGTTAAAGCATTGTGAAGAACTCTAGACTAGCCAGGAAGTGCCTCCTGTGTGTTAAACACTATTTCGTTGTGAGGAAATTAAATTATTGGTGGAGGTGCAAACTATATCCTGTAAATTACATCTATTAGGAGATGGCTAATCAGGCCAATAGCAGCTATATCCTTATCTTTGATCAGCTAGGAAATACTGTCAACAATGGGGTTGTCACCTGTAACTTGGACTAGGGAAGTCTTTTCATGTATGTGCTATAATACACTTTTCATACATGGAAGTTAGATCTCTGGAAATTGAATTATGTCTGAGATTTAATTAAAACTAGTTCCTCCCCTCCCCAAGGAAGTTGCAGCCTCCAGGCATATCTCACAGTATAAAACAGCAGCTAGGATGACCACAACTCGTAGTTCTTGGAGATAGCACGGCTAGAACTAACCTGGTTCCTGACCAGAAAGTGCGTACTCCCGCAACAACGCCCAGATCGATACGCTGGTACGTTTATATCCCATTTTTATTCTATGCAAATATCCTTGTGTGTATTTTTGTAACTCTTAATTTTGTACCTTTTTATTTTGTTTTTTGTAATCTTTTGTATATATTCTGTTCTGCATTGTTCCACTTTTTTCCTGGAATATTACATTATTATTTAATAAGCTTGACTTCTGCTGTACTAAACTAACACTCATACACAGCTACACTGCAGTCTCCTCTAGGCTATAAGTCCATGCCTAATTGTATGCTTGAGCAACACTACCATATGAAATTGTAATTGCATTGTGTGTATGGGGCACTTCTGCGTTCGACAGCTGAGTGGGAAGTCTAACAGTATCGTTCGGAACGACTGTTAGTGGTTGTGCTTCACTATAGTGTAAGATTGCAACTGGGTGTGTGTGCGTGGCGTTCTCGTATTCGGCCTAAGCGCAAAGCTGACCCAAAAACGAAAACGCGGATTGCGTATTGAGCACTCGACAGCTGAGTGAATGTGTCTAGCAAACCGCTAGTGGTGGCAGTAAGGAGCTTTTGAGAGGTCCCAGCCTTGTTTGTAGCTCGAATAAGGCTGCTCCCCGCTAGATCTGGTCAAACCCGCAGTCGGAAACCGTATACGCAGGCGTGCCGCGGGCCGGTTCCTGACAGGTGTCTGTGAAGAAAATCTTTGAGCGGAAGAAGCCAATTTCTGCCAGTCACCCCCTTGCCCGGCATCTGACAGCAGGCTTGGCGGAACTGTTATTGTTACCATACCAGCTGGTGGACTCTGAGGCCTTCCGTAAATTTGTGGCCATTGGGACACCGCAGTGGAAGATGCCAGGCCGCAATTATTTCTCTAAAAAGGTGTAGAGTGGTGCATCAAGCTGTGGAGGAGAGTGAACAAGAACAGTTATGGAAGGAAGTGTTGTGGGATCAATTCTCATCAGAACCAGATGTTTCCTCAACACCTGCGGCAGCACAGGGGGGGGGGGGGTAAGAGTCGTGAGGGGAAGAGGAGTTAGACTCGGATGATGAGGAAGGTGTTTCTTTGGAGGAGGCGGCGGCAGCAGAACAACCACACCAGGCGTCGCAGGGGGCTTGTGCTGCTCAACGTTCCCGTGGTATTGTTTGTGGCTGGGGGGAGGAGGACTTACCTGACGTCACTGAGGAAGAGCAAGAGGAGATGGATAGTAAGTCTGGATCCAACTTTGTGCAGATGGCGTCTTTCATGCTGTCCAGCCTGTTGAGGGATCCCCGTATAAAAGAAAAACCTCAAGGGTAATGAGCTGTACTGGGTGGCCACGCTACTAGACCCTCGGTATAGGCACAAAGTTGCGGACATGTTACCAACTCACCTGAAGGCAGAAAGGATGCAGAACAAGCTGGCAACTATGCTTTACAATTTGTTTAAGGGTGATGTCACAGCACAACGCAATAAAGGTACCACTGCCAGTAATCCTTCTCCCATGTCCACGCAGGCAAGGACAGGACGCTCCAGCGATCTCATGGGTGATGTAGGACATGCGGACATTCTTTAGTCAAACGCCTCGCTTTAGCCCTTCCAGATCCACCCTCCACCAACGCCTGGACCGGCAGGTAGCAGACTACCTGGCCTAAAAGAAAACCTGAACTGAAAATTAAAAGTTAAAATAAACATACACAAGTCATACTAACCTCCTGTGTAGTCTTCTCCTCAATCTATTTTTCCTCTCCCGCGTCCTGTTTTTCCACTGTGATCAATGGAATTCTCCATCCTCCATTTTGAAAATGGCTATTACCCCATAACAGCTTCCTGGTCAGCACACTGTTAAACTGTAACATCGCCTACTTGAGCCATAGGGAAACATGGACATATCAGTTCTCCTCTCAGCTGTAACTGACAGCAACTGATATATTTCAGTTCTGACAAAATGTTGTCAGAACTGGAAGGGATCATTGTCAGAAGAAAATGGTGAACTTCTGAGAGGAACTGATGGCAAGGTAACTATGTAATGTTCATTTGAAGTTACCTCATGTGTTTATTTTAAATAATTTTACTCAGTACAGGTTCTCTTTAAAGGGGAACTGAAGAGGTATACGGAGGCTGCCATATTCATTTCCTTTTAAGCAAAACCAGTTGCCTGGCAGCACTGCTGGACTATTTCTCTGCAGTATTATCTGAAGAACACCAGAAACAAGCATGCAGCTAGTCTTGTCATATCTGACTTTAACCACTTGAGGACCTAGGGCTTTACCCCCCTTAAGGACCGGCCACTTTTTTTCCATTCAGACCACTGCAACTTTCACGGTTTATTGCTCGCTCATACAACCTACCACCTAAATGAATTTTGGCTCCTTTTCTTGTCACTAATAAAGCTTTCTTTTGGTGCTATTTGATTGCTTCTGCGATTTTTACTTTTTATTATATTCATCAAAAAAGACATGAATTTTGGCAAAAAAATGATTTTTTTAACTTTCTGTGCTGACATTTTTCAAATAAAGTAAAATTTCTGTATACATGCAGCACGAAAAATGTGGACAAACATGTTTTTGATTAAAAGTATATTTATTGGTTTGGGTAAAAGTTATAGCGTTTACAAACTATGGTGCAAAAAGTGAATTTTCCCATTTTCAAGCATCTATGACTTTTCTGACTACCTGACATGTTTCATGAGGGGCTAGAATTCCAGGATAGTATAAATACCCCCCAAATGACCCCATTTTGGAAAGAAGACATCCCAAAGTATTCACTGAGAGGCATAGTGAGTTCATAGAAGATATTAATTTTTGTCACAAGTAAGCGGAAAATGACACTTTGTGACAAAAAAAAAAAAGTTTCCATTTCTTCTAACTTGCGACAAAAAAAAATGAAATCTGCCACGGACTCACCATGCCCCTCTCTGAATACCTTGAAGTGTCTACTTTCCAAAATGGGGTCATTTGTGGGGTGTGTTTACTGTCCTCGCATTTTGGGGGGTGCTAATTTGTAAGCACCCCTGTAAAGCCTAAAGGTGCTCATTGGACTTTGGGCCCCTTAGCGCAGTTAGGCTGCAAAAAAGTGCCACACGTGGTATTGCCGTACTCAGGAGAAGTAGTATAATGTGTTTTGGGGTGTATTTTTACACATACCGATGCTGGGTGGGAGAAATATCTCTGTAAATGACAATTTTTTAAAAAAATTTTTACACACAATTGTCCATTTACAGAGATCTTTCTCCCACTCAGCATGGGTATGTGTACAAATACACCCCAAAACACATTATACTACTTCTCCTGAGTACGGCGATACCACATGTGTGGCACTTTTTTGCACCCTAACTGCGCTAAGGGGCCCAAAGTCCAATGAGTACCTTTAGGATTTCACAGGTCATTTTGAGAAATTTCGTTTCAAGACTACTCCTCACGGTTTAGGGCCCCTAAAATGCCAGGACAGTATAGGAACCCCACAAATGACCCCATTTTAGAAAGAAGACACCCCAAGGTATTCAGTTAGTAGTACGGTGAGTTTATAGAAGATTTTATTTTTTGTCACAAGTTAGCGGAAAATGACACTTTGTGAAAAAAAACAATAAAAATCAATTTCCGCTAACTTGTGACAAAAAATAAAAAATTCTATGAACTCACCATACTCCTAACGGAATACCTTGGGGTGTCTTCTTTCTAAAATGGAGTCATTTGTGGGGTTCCTATACTGTCCTGGCATTTTAGGGGCCCTAAACCGTGAGGAGTAGTCTTGAAACAAAATTTCTCAAAATGACCTGTGAAATCCTAAAGGTACTCATTGGACTTTGGGCCCCTTAGCGCAGTTAGGGTGCAAAAAAGTGCCACACGTGGTATCGCCGTACTCGGGAGAAGTAGTACAATGTGTTTTGGGGTGTATTTTTACACATACCCATGCTGGGTGGGAGAAATAACTCTGTAAATAGACTATTGTGTGTAAAAAAAATCAAAAGATTGTCATTTACAGAGGTATTTTTCCCACCCAGCATGGGTATGTGTAAAAATACACCTCAAAACACATTGTACTACTTCTTCCGAGTACGGCGGTACCACATGTGTGGCACTTTTTTACACCCTAAGTACGCTAAGGGGCCCAAATTCCAATGAGTACCTTTAGGATTTCACAGGTCATTTTTGTTTCAAGACTACTCCTCACGGTTTAGGGCCCCTAAAATGCCAGGGCAGTATAGGAACCCCACTAATGACCCCATTTTAGAAAGAAGACACCCCAAGGTATTCCGTTAGGAGTATGGTGAGTTCATAGAAGTTTTTATTTTTTTGTCACAAGTTAGCGGAAATTGATTTTAATTGTTTTTTTTCACAAAGTGTCATTTTCCGCTAACTTGTGACAAAAAATAAAATCTTCTATGAACTCACCATACTCCGTACGGAATACCTTTGGGTGTCTTCTTTCTAGAATGGGGTCATTTGTGGGGTTCCTATACTGCCCTGGCATTTTAGGGGCTCTAAACCGTGAGGAGTAGTCTTGAAACAAAAATGACCTGTGAAATCCTAAAGGTACTCATTGGACTTTGGGCCCCTTAGCGTTCTTAGGGTGTAAAAAAGTGCCACACGTGGTACCGCCGTACTCAGGAGAAGTAGTATAATGTGTTTTGGGGTGTATTTTTACACATACCCATGCTAAGTGGGAGAAATATCTCTGTAAATGACAATTGTTTGTTGTTTTTTACACACAATTGTCCATTTACATAGAAATTTCTCCCACCCAGCATGGGTATGTGTAAAAATACACCCCAAAACACATTATACTACTTTTCCTGAGTACAGCGGTACCACATGTGTGACACTTTTTTGCAGCCTAGGTGCGCTAAGGGGCCCAACGTCCTATTCACAGGTCATTTTGAGGCATTTGTTTTCTAGACTACTCCTCGCGGTTTTAGGGCCCCTAAAATGCCAGGGCAGTATAGGAACCCCACAAGTGACCCCATTTTAGAAAGAAGACACCCCAAGGTATTCCGTTAGGTGTATGGTGAGTTCATAGATTTTATTTTTTGTCACAAGTTAGTGAAAAATGACACTTTGTGAAAAAAAAAAACAATAAAAATCAATTTCCGCTTTTGACAAAAAATAAAATCTTCTATGAACTCGTCATACACCTAACAGAATACCTTGGGGTGTCTTTTTTTTTCTAAAATGGGGTCACTTGTGGGGTTCCTATACCGCCCTGGCATTTGACAGGCCCAAAACCGTGACTAGTCTGGAAACCAAATGTCTCAAAATGACTGTTCAGGGGTATAAGCATCTGCAAATTTTGATGACAGGTGGTCTATGAGGGGGCGAATTTTGTGGAACCGGTCATAAGCAGGGTGGCCTTTTAGATGACAGGTTGTATTGGGCCTGATCTGATGGATAGGAGTGCTAGGGGGGTGACAGGAGGTGATTGATGGGTGTCTCAGGGGGTGGTTAGAGGGGAAAATAGATGCAATCAATGCACTAGGGAGGTGATCGGAAGGGGGTCTGAGGGGGATCTGAGGGTTTGGCCAAGTGATCAGGAGCCCACACGGGGCAAATTAGGGCCTGATCTGATGGGTAGGTGTGCTAGGGGGTGACAGGAGGTGATTGATGGGTGTCTCAAGGTGTGATTAGAGGGGGGAATAGATGCAAGCAATGCACTGGCGAGGTGATCAGGGCTGGGGTCTGAGGGCATTCTGAGGGTGTGGGCGGGTGATTGAGTGCCCTAGGGGCAGATAGGGGTCTAATCTGATAGGTAGCAGTGACAGAGAGTGATTGATGGGTAATTAGTGGGTGTTTAGGGTAGAGAACAGATGTAAACACTGCACTTGGGAGGTGATCGGACGTCGGATCTGCGGGCGATCTATTGGTGTGGGTGGGTGATCAGATTGCCCGCAAGGGGCAGGTTAGGGGCTGATTGATGGGTGGCAGTGACAGCGGGTGATGGGTGGCAGTGACAGGAGGTGATTGATGGGTGGCAGTGACAGGGGGTGATTGATGGGTGATTGATAGGTGATTGACAGGTGATTGACAGGTAATCAGTGGGTTATTACAGGGGAGAACAGATGTAAATATTGCACTGGCGAATTGATAAGGGGGGGTCTGAGGACAATCTGAGCGTGTAGGCGGGTGATTGGGTGCCTGCAACGGGCAGATTAGGGTCTGATCTGATGCGTAACAGTGACAGGTGGTGATAGGGGGTGATTGATGGGTAATTAGTGGGTGTTTAGAGGAGAGAATAGATGTAAACACTGCGCTTGGGTGGTGATCTGATGTCGGATCTGCGGGCGATCTATTGGTGTGGGTGGGTGATCAGATTGCCCGCAAGGGGCAGGTTAGGGGCTGATTGATGGGTGGCAGTGACAGGGGGTGATTGATGGGTGATTGACAGGTGATTGACAGGTGATCAGGGGGGATAGATGCATACAGTACATGGGGGGGGGGGGGTGTCTGGGGAGAATCTGAGGGGTGGGGGGGTGATCAGCAGGGGGCAGGGGGGGGGGGATAAAAAAAAAAGTGCCTTGACAGAGAGTGATTGATGGGAGATTAGGGGGGTGATTGGGTGCAAACAGGGGTCTGGGGGTGGTCCCTCGGACACTGGGACCACCAGGGCAGGAGGCAGCCTGTATAATACACTTTGTAAACATTACAAAGTGTATTATACACTTTGTATGCAACGATCGTCGGGTTAACATCCCGCCGGCGCTTCCGTATGGCCGGCGGGATGTTGCGGCGGGTGAGCGGCGCCAGGCGGAGGCGGAGGATCGCGTCACTGATGACGCGATCGCTCCGCCCATGCCCCTATAAGGACCGCCGCCATTTGTCAATACGGCGGTCTTTGCGGGGTCCACTTCCCGGCCGCCATTTGTCAATACGGCGGTCGGGAAGTGGTTAAAGTCTGAAACACCTGATCTGCTGCATGCTTGTTCAGGGGCTATGGCTAATAGTATTAGAGGCAGAGGATCAGCGGGGCTGCCAGGCAACTCGTTTTGCGTAAAAGGAAATAAACATGGCAGCCTCCATATACATCTCTCTTCAGTTCCCCTTTAAGTGTGTATGTAGACACTGTGAGCAGCGATGAACCCTGGGACTACTGGGTGCACAGGCTTGACCTGTAGCCAGATCTGTCCCAATTTGCCATCCAACTTCTGTCTTGCCCTGCCTCAAGCGTCCTGTCAGAAAGGACCTTCAGCGCAGCTGGAGGCATTCTCACTTAGAAGAGAAGTCGCCTAAGTCATAAAAGTGTTCAGTACCTCACCTTTATCAAAATGAATGAGGCATGGATCCCAGAGGGCTACTGCCCGCCCGAAGACTAAGTCAGTCCCCACACACAGCATCTCTGCCTGCACGCCATGTGACTGGCTTCCCCAAGACTAAGTCGCTCCCCACACAGCAACTCTGCCCACAGGCTGCTTGACTGCCTTCTCCGCTACCACCAACAGGGTCCAGGACTCCAGGTGGATTCCTGAATTTTTAATGCTAACAGCGGCCACTATAATAATTTTTCTGGTGCGTGTACATGCCTGCCTAATTTTTCTGGCTGCACTGCAGCTGCAGCAACGAAACAAAAGGCATGTACATGTGCCAATTTTCCTTCGTGATCATTACCTTGCCGCGGTGAAAGGGCTTGCATATCACAATGAAGCAATGACCGACGGCTATAGGAGTGTCTCGGGGGGTGGCACACTACAGATAATAAAGTTGTTGCTTCATTGTGGACAGACCAAATTTGATCAGCTGGACAGTCACTGTTCTGTCATTCAGCTACCTCAGCCTGGCAACTATATGGGCTGGAAAGCTGCCATCACCTGCACTCTCGTCATGGTGCGCACCAGTCCAGCACAGCCGTCACTACACAAACAGCTGTTTGCAGTCACTGCATACCTTTCACTGCATCTTTGACTGCACATTGTATTATGGTAGTAGCAAACGGTCTCCAGAGCTCAACTGGACAATATGAAGGGGACCAGGGAGTCAACCAGTCCACACCCGGATCCTTAAGGGTGAAACGATCAGCAGCAACAAGTTCAAAAAATGACTGGGTCTCCACCTGGATAAGTGCAGTATCGCTGAACTTTCTTTATTGCACCATAGTGATAAAAAACACGACGTTTCGGCACACAGGCCTTTATCAAGTGTTACAAAATCAAATGGATACTCACAATTATATATTGCACTACATCATTAAAAATTCACGCCCCTCAAGAGGGCGGGCACAGACTTAAAGAACAAGTGGCCAAAAATATTTAAAGAGACAGCATGGTAAACAAACTCTCTATAAAAAGCATTTTAAATTAAACTCATCATTCAGTCCATTAGGTGTCAAGGTACTCAACCTATTGATCCACCTATGTTCACATCTAAGCAAAGATGTCTGTCCGTCCATTCCCTCTATAACCGCGACTTTTTCAAGAACGCACCATCGCAATTCCCCCACCATGTGATCACAATCATAGAAATGTTTTCCTATAGGGGAATCAAATTTTTATTAGGATCATCGTGGTACTTTCTATATAAACGAATATTACTGCGGTGTTCATTAATTCTTACTCTGACCTCACGGGAGGTTTGACCAACATAACCCATCCCACAAGGGCATAATGCCTTATTGGCAACAAGCTGTCATCCACGTTCCTTGATACGGGGTCTCCCTAAGAGTCAATTCATTCGTGCAAGGCGGATCACATCGGATGACAGGGCTTATGATAATCAAGCTAAGAAATTAGTTAAAGATTTTACTGAACGTGGTTATGATACGAAAGAAGTTGTAGGTGTCGCACAAACTGTGGCACAGATGGATAGGAAAGTTTTGAGAAAAAAAAGCACCAAGGGGCAAGATTTTAAGAAAGTACAGTTCATTTCCACATATGACAGTCATGCGAATCTGGTAAAAAAAACCATTTTGGAGAATTGGTCACTTATTGATGCAGACCCTTTACTGTCCAAGGTGTTTTCCTCTCCCCCTTCTTTTGTTTACCGGAAGGGTAAAAGTCTGCGTGATAAATTGGTAAGGGCAGATATTAAGAAACGTACGGTGCAACAAAGCACTTTCCTACCACAAAAGAGGGGAACTTTTGCATGCTTGAGTTGCCAAAACTGTTCCAGTATTATAAGGGGGGACCACATTAGACATCCCACTAAGGGCTATAAGATTAATATTAGAGGTAATTTTTCATGTGTTACATAAAATGCCCTTGTGGGATGGGTTATGTTGGTCAAACCTCCCGTGAGGTCAGAGTAAGAATTAATGAACACTGCAGTAATATTCGTTTATATAGAAAGTACCACGATGATCCTAATAAAAAATTTGATTCCCCTATAGGAAAACATTTCTATGATTGTGATCACATGGTGGGGGAATTGCGATGGTGCGTTCTTGAAAAAGTCGCGGTTATAGAGGGAATGGACGGACAGACATCTTTGCTTAGATGTGAACATAGGTGGATCAATAGGTTGAGTACCTTGACACCTAATGGACTGAATGATGAGTTTAATTTAAAATGCTTTTTATAGAGAGTTTGTTTACCATGCTGTCTCTTTAAATATTTTTGGCCACTTGTTCTTTAAGTCTGTGCCCGCCCTCTTGAGGGGCGTGAATTTTTAATGATGTAGTGCAATATATAATTGTGAGTATCCATTTGATTTTGTAACACTTGATAAAGGCCTGTGTGCCGAAACGTCGTGTTTTTTATCACTATGGTGCAATAAAGAAAGTTCAGCGATACTGCATTTATCCAGGTGGAGACCCAGTCATTTTTTGAACTTGTTGCTGCACATTGTATTATACCTGGCAGTCAGTGCATACCTTTCACTTAAATGGATGGCAGACTTGCCCTCCATAACAGATTCTCGTTAAAGGATTTAAAGTTTCTTCATCTCATATACAGCAGGGCCTTGAAATTCCTCCTGCATTGTTATTTTTGGTCACTTCCTTGGGACGTGCATGCCATGCCTGCTGCCTTCCTTGGATGTGTGGTGGTAGCCGTTCCTGCTCCTTTGCCCACAGCGTACCTGCTGCCTTCCTTGGATGTGTGGTGGTGGTAGTCGTTTCTTAGGCTCCCACTCCGGACCGGAATCGAACCAGGATTCCCCGGCTATTACCTGTGGTCACCATGCTACTGAGAAAGTACCATCGAAAGTTGAATGGCAGACTTGCCCTCCATAACAGATTCTCGTTAAAGGCAAGTGGTGTCATCTCTAGTACACAGCATTGGGTCAAGGGTTCATCTGACCGCAGATGCCTAGTCTGCAAAGCACGGTCAAGGCAGGTACATTACTTTTACAGCAAATGGGTCCTTACTTGGATGTGTGGTGGTGGTAGCCGGTTCTCAAGCTCCCACTCCAGACCGGAATCTAACCCTGATTCCCTGGCCATTACTGTGGTCACTCACAATGGCAGACTTACCCTCCATAACAGATTCTCGTTACAGGTACTGAACAGCCAGCAGAAAATGTAATTTAAAAAAAATAGATGTAAGCTTGAACAATGGTAGAGAAGGAACCATCGAAAGTTGATAAGGCAGTCGGACATTACCTGACATCACTGAGTGAGGAAGAGCAATCTCGCCATGGTGCTCACCAGTCCAGTCACAACACAAACAGCTGTTTGCGGTGCATTACACAGTGATGGTGTGTCAGTGTGAAGCAGTACTCAAATAACACTCCCTGATTGATGTATACATATGCAAGATGTTTTAAAGCACTTTAGGCCTGCTATTTAGCATTCAATGTGATTTCTGCCCTTAAATCGCGAACCGTAAATCTGAGGTTCGGGCCATCTCTAGTGACCATGGCATGATGTGGGTGAAGCCAAATACTAGCAAAATACAGGTAGTCCCAGGTAACAAATAAGATGAGACTTGTAGGTCTGTTATCCTGAGTCTGTTCTTTTTTTGTTCCCCTCAGTTCTCCCTGTGCCTCTTTTGTCCCCCTCTGTGACACCTCAGTTTGTGCTTCTTTTGTGCGCCTGTGTCACCTCATGCCCCCCCTGTCTCATCTCTGTTCTCCCTGTGCCGATTTTGTCCCCCTGTGTCACCTCTTGTTCCCCCTCTGTGTCAGCTCACCCCCCTGCCCTAGCCAGGTACAGGTTCCCCCAATATAGGTAGCCAGCTATAGGTGCAGGGATGCTCATCCGGATCCGGGTACCCGGGTGTCCGACCATTTTTCCGCTATCCGGGTCGGATCCGGATCCGGACACCTGGGCCACTATCCGGATAGCACTATCCGTATTCTATCCGGATAGTTAGCTGCATAATCCGGATACCCGCGGGTATCTGTCCAGATATCCGGATCCGGATAGTGTAACTAGTAAGGAGATGATGTCATTAAGCCAATCAGAGGGCTCCCAGCAGAAGCCCTAACAACCAATCACAGAGGGGAACCCTGGCCAGCCCCACCGGACCTCATTGAGCCAATCAGAGGCCTCCAAGCCTAAGTCCTGGCACCCAATTACAGAAGGGAACCCTGGCCAGCCCCCCTGTATAGCAAGGAGGGCTGGCATGATGAGACAGATCATCCTTGCTTGTGTGGCTGGCTGGTCACTGACAGACTTGCTCCAGTGCTGGCTTAGCAAGTGCTTTATACAGTGATAAACCTAAAGCTTTGAGTGCTAAACATCTTCACTACGCTATTGTTCTATTGTTTTTTTAGCTAGCTAGCTTGTAATTGTTTGCTTTCATTCACTCAGTTAGGTCCTGTCTGTGTCTGTGTAGGCCAGCAGGACAGTATAGGGAATAGGAGGATTAAGGCCCATACACACGTCGGATTTTAGCGAACGACCCGTCGTTTGAACGTTCCGTCGTTCAGACGTTTTCGCGTCAAATCTGACGTGTGTACAGACTATCGTTCGGGTGATAAACTGGTTACCAGCGATCCGCCCGGCGGATCATTGGTAACCAGTCTTATCACCCGAACGATAGTCTGTACACACGTCGGATTTGACGCGAAAACGTCCGAACGACGGAACGTTCAAACGACGGGTCGTTCGCTAAAATCCGACGTGTGTATGGGCCTTTACTGTGTTATTGTATTGCAGTTAGTACTGCAGTTAGTTGTTATGGCGGCGGCCTGGCGGGTACACACGGTGCGTTCCCGCACTCGATTTCCTGCTCGATTCCCGTCGACTCGATTATTTCTGACATGTCCGATTTGCGTTTCGATGGATCGTTAGGTCGATTCGCATGTAAAGCAGTGGTGCTCACCGCCAGGTCGTGATCCCGCTTACGCGTGGATTCACGACCATTTTGACGCATTCCGCCTCGGACACGCTAAGCCGTGAATAGATTTTCAACCACGAAAATCTGCTTCGGCTTCGCGTGAATGCGGACAGAAATCCGCATTCACGCTCGTGAAACCCGGCGCTGAAGTCGTGGTTGTTAGAACCTGCTTCTATATCACCTTGCTTCGACACTAGTAACTTCTTACAGTTACGTCTCACAGACTGTGAGATCACTTGACTCTCCACACAGCAAGCAGGAGATAGACTTTCTCAGGCTTCTTCAATGTTTACGTTATTTATTCAAGTAACAGAAATACGGATAGATACAGTTTATCATCTCCTGGCAAAGCAGACTTCCATGTTGCGTTACAGCTGCGTGAGTACCTTCCTGCTGAAGGTACCCAGGTCTTCTTGTATCTACTCTGTTACATCTAGACTACCTATGTACAGCATACATTATATCAGATTACAGAAAGGAAGCACATACTTAGAGGTCCCAGTCAGCCTTGCGAGCTATTGCGAAAGTAAAGAGCAGAATGAGCTCCCATAGCTCCCTCAGCCTTTAATACTGACTAGGAAAGAGTTAAATATGACATCATCTTCGCCACCCCCTAGATCAGACTATTGGTGGACCCACTCGTGGTGTCATCATACACACCTACTTGATTAATAATGAGGCTTCTGACCTATATGCAGGAATGTGGATATTTACATAACATGGCTGATGTTTATTGTTCTAGTGGCGGTACATGCGCCGGTCAGGGAGACCTGCGGCCTTGTACTAGAACAGCTTCTTGGTATGTTCTAGTTCTGCTGACAGAACTGCAGATTTTCTCTCTCAGAGAAAATCCCCTTAAAGGGCCGATCTGCACTCCAAGCCTTTTTGACTAACTCAGTCCAAATAACTGAGGCCTACTTAAATTATAACAATCCCCCCTAAAAAGGCTTGATCCGCAGATCCCCACTTCTGAACCTAACCGTACCTGGTTTCTTTCCTTTATGTTTCACTTTTCGATGTTCGTGCTCACACGACTTCTCTGCTCTAGGTGGTTACCCCTGGAAGAGAGAGAGCAAGACCTCTTGGTCTTCCTGTAACCAGGCTCTCTGGGGAGGCCCTACTTCTAAGTCCCTCTATACCACATGCTCAGCATTTGCGTCACTTGCGTATCACTCACAAACTTGCATGACCACAGAAAAGTGAAACTCGTTTGTTTGTTACTCAATGGAGCAGTGCCAGGTGCCTTCTAAAAGAGCGCCTTTATACAATCAACTCCATCACCGGTACTATTAAACCTATACCCGTAACCCTGTATATCCCTTAATTTGAAAATATCGGTTCATGAGATTGTTTATGAGGCACCAATCTCTGGACCAGGTTAATTTGTTTTACGTAATTTTAACACGCAACCTCACCTGGATAATGATGCCTAACGTTGTCATCCCCATCCAGACGACCAGTGGGTGTAGAAAGAACTTTGGAACTGCAGAGGCCCAGTCCGAGTGTCCCTGGAACATCACCGGAACCTTTGTCCACCAGGTCAGACTGGCACTCACCTGCTCATTTTTGTGTTCTACCTCGTTAAGATCACCTGTATCATGGTGAGATCTTACCTCTAACTTAGTGTACTGTTTGTTTAACCTTTGTAACAAAATGTGGTCGTCTTGGATCAAACCCTGTTCCCCTTCGTCCCATGTCATGTTCTCTTTCAGGATGGGAACTACCCGTGAAACTTTGCACTTTAGAGTTCTCTTAACCATTTGAGAAACAACGTCATCCAACCTGGATGACTGGATCCATATGGGATCTCCGCTCACCCAATATGTTCCCCTTGGAAACTCCCCTTTATCGGAACAATTATGAGAATATACCTTGAATGTATCCTTAGACACTATGTTAAAAAAACAAACCTTTCCTTCAGCCACCGGAACTATCGGTTGGGCTTCAGGGTGGATCTTTTGAATAGTAGCCTCGCATTCTGCGTTATTGAGCCCGCAGGCTTCTTCACTAAATTTGACTTGCCCCGGCCAACGCAGGTACTTCTGCAAGAATTGCCCGCATGAGGACAACTCTACTTGCTACACCTCCCCGTCTAGCACCAAAAAAGGTTGACCTCTCAGGTCCTGGTGTGAGACACGGGTTGAGGTGGGAACTAAGGAAGTGGCGGTGCCTAAAGGAATGTTGCACCGTTTCCCTTTGTTCACCCAAACATCTCGAAGCTGCCATGCAAAAGATCCTGCTCCAGAAAAATTAATATACCTCCCCTTGTCCAATCTCAGTTGGACAGGATCTTTAAGCATCTCCCTGACAAAATATGCCCCCAACTGTCCTGATTGGACCTCTTCCCCCCTTACGTCCTGAGGCACAATATGTACCTGAGGTCGGGAAGACAGTACTCTCTGCAATCTTTCAATTAAGAGTACTTCTTCACTTACCCACCTAGCATGAGGATAAGCGGCTGCATATGGACTGTGTAATATCGTCCCCTGTTGTGACCCGTGTAGTGTGGATGGGGTTCCCTGTGTTGGCTTTCCCTCCCCCGGGATCGCTCTCCCCACCCTCTTTGTCACCTGGAAATGTGGCTTGATCTCGATTTTTACTTCGTGTTTCGAGAACCACCAACCCTCGGCTTTCCAGCCTTTACGTGTGTATAGTTGTTTCAGAGGCACTCTCTGTTGGTAGCTCCAGAGTGTGATGTTGTCCCTTGCGTCTCTCTGGTATGAGAATTGACGCCTCTTGCTTGTTCCTCTCCCATCTGGAACCATCTCACTCTGCATAACCAAGACAAGGTACCCCTGAATCACACACTCCACCTTTTGCACGTACCCATTGTACTGCAATGTACCTTTTAACAAACCTTTGGATCGGTGCATCGATTCTGGGAGTGTGACATTCAATAGCAGGTTTACACTGCCGTTCACGTCACCCTTCCAGCACACCTGACCTTTCAGATCTTTCACCCACATTGTGCCATGAAATTTGTCTGCACCTGGCACTTGTGTTCTCATTAACCCCTTATTATACACGAGAATGTCCTCTCTTCGTTCTCCTAGGACGAAATGGCAACCTAGGATCACCATCAGCACAGTACTCTTCATTATAAAAGCACCACCTTGGGAAAGAAAAACATTAGCAATTTGCACTATGCTTTGCTCAGTCAGTTTTTTTAGACGTTTTCCGATCTCAGGAATCTCGTGTTTTAGTCTCTTTCCAATTTCAGGAATCTCGTGTTTTAGTCTATTTCCAATTTCAGGAATCTCGTGTTTCTCCAAACTTAGATTGGCATCTGGAACCTTTCGCTTATCCGACTGACATCTCCATCTTTGCTGCCAGCACTGCAGCTGTCTCGATTCCATATTGCCCAACTCCTGAAATCAAAATACAAACAAATCAATTCTTATTAATGATTTGGGATTCGCCCTGCGGCTTGTACTCTGTACACTTTAAATTGAGCAATATACAGTGGAGGAAATAATTATTTGACCCCTCACTGATTTTGTAAGTTTGTCCAGTGACAAAGAAATGAAAAGTCTCAGAATAGTATCATTTCAATGGTAGGTTTATTTTAACAGTGGCAGATAGCACATCAAAAGGAAAATCGAAAAAATAACCTTAAATAAAAGATAGCAACTGATTTGCATTTCATTGAGTGAAATAAGTTTTTGAACCCCTACCAACCATTAAGAGTTCTGGCTCCCACAGAGTGGTTAGACACTTCTACTCAATCAGTCACCCTCATTAAGGACACCTGTCTTAACTAGTCACCTGTATAAAAGACACCTGTCCACGGAATCAATCAATCAAGCAGACTCCAAACTCTCCAACATGGGAAAGACCAAAGAGCTGTCCAAGGATGTCAGAGACAAAATTGTAGACCTGCACAAGGCTGGAATGGGCTACAAAACCATTAGCAAGAAGCTGGGAGAGAAGGTGACAACTGTTGGTGCGATTGTTCAAAAATGGAAGGAGCACAAAATGACCATCAATCGACCTCGCTCTGGGGCTAAACGCAAGATCTCACCTTGTGGGGTGTCAATGGTTCTGAGAAAGGTGAAAAAGCATCCTAGAACTACACGGGAGGAGTTAGTAAATGACCTCAAATTAGCAGGGACCACAGTCACCAAGAAAACCATTGGAAACACATTACACCGCAATGGATTAAAATCCTGCAGGGCTCGCAAGGTCCCCCTGCTCAAGAAGGCACATGTGCAGGCCCGTCTGAAGTTTGCCAATGAACACCTGAATGATTCTGTGAGTGACTGGGAGAAGGTGCTGTGGTCTGATGAGACCAAAATAGAGCTCTTTGGCATTAACTCAACTTGCTGTGTTTGGAGGAAGAAAAATGCTGCCTATGACCCCCAAAACACCATCCCCACCGTCAAGTATGGGGGTGGAAACATTTTGCTTTGGGGGTGTTTTTCTGCTAAGGGCACAGGACAACTTAATCGCATTAACGGGAAAATGGACGGAGCCATGCATCGTGAAATCCTGAACGACAACCTCCTTCCCTCTGCCAGGAAACTGAAAATGGGTCGTGGATGGGTGTTCCAGCACGACAATGACCCAAAACATACAGCAAAGGAAACAAAGGAGTGGCTCAAGAAGAAGCACATTAAGGTCATGGAGTGGCCTAGTCAGTCTCCGGACCTTAATCCAATAGAAAACCTATGGAGGGAGCTCAAGCTCAGAGTTGCACAGAGACAGCCTCGAAACCTTAGGGATTTAGAGATGATCTGCAAAGAGGAGTGGACCAACATTCCTCCTAAAATGTGTGCAAACTTGGTCATCAATTACAAGAAACGTTTGACCTCTGTGCTTGCAAACAAGGGTTTTTCCACTAAGTATTAAGTCTTTTATTGTTAGAGGGTTCAAAAACTTATTTTACTCAATGAAATGCAAATCAGTTGCTATCTTTTATTTAAGGTTATTTTTTCGATTTTCCTTTTGATGTGCTATCTGCCACTGTTAAAATAAACCTACCATTGAAATGATACTGTTCTGAGACTTCATTTCTTTGTCATTGGACAAACTTACAAAATCAGTGAGGGGTCAAATAATTATTTCCTCCACTGTATATCGTAATTGATCTCGTTGCTTTATGGTTCTCATGAACTCTGTTTACTCTTATTGGTAGATTGGAGTTAAACTTCACCCCCCTACCTCAGTACTATCCTCAGTACTTACCTGTTTAAAATATGCTCCCGCGGACTTCACCTCTGGAAGCTCTCACCTCATTGCAGCTCACTCCACATCCCCCCCTATCTGTCCATGCGCGGCCGTCGCATGCACAGATTACGGATGCCACACCTGTTGCTGCTTTGCAGGTGAGCCTGCAATGCTCTTACTCATTTTCGCATTAACTTATCTAGAACTTCATCGCGATACCAGCTCTGCTAGAAGTTCTGTGTGTTGTACCCTCTGATCAATGTTTGCCGTGCCACTATCTAAACTGCAAAAAAAAATGGCTGCCTCCCTGTAGGAAGGAGAATTTAACACTTAAACTACCCAGGGTGCAGGGCTAAGCATACCAGCGTCACATGCCTGTATGCAGATCCCTGAATGCCCACGTGGCAGGTAGTCACATGGCAAACACCGTACTGGTACACTGTCACTCTGCACATGGCAATTCTTTCATTTGTATAATTGCCCCATGAACTGCTGTCAATTCTTGTTCTACAATTGATAGGAGCTGGAAAAAACATATTTGACCAATCAGTGGACGAAAAAACGCACAAAAAAAACAGCCCCAGCCCAGCATAGACCTCTTAGTCTAGCTCTGGCCCTATCCACGACAAAAAAACGTTACCGCTCTGCAGCAGCGGCGACGGAAACCCGGATTGGTCAACTCCCTTTTTTCCAACCTCCGGCACCCCCCTGATGCACTGTCCCCCCTTCCTTCTATTGGGAACTCATGCTGCACCACCCATTAAGGTGCCCCACTTACAGGAATAATCCCGTAAGCAACTCAGTACAGACACTTTTCTGACCTGCACTGCTACGTGTGTCCCTGCACCTAGCTGGGACACACTTCCTATCCGTGCTCCTGCTAATCTTACAGTAATAGCTTGGTGCACGTATCCTGGCATTCCTTTCCATGGACTCAGGGAAAAACTCTGGGGAAATACTTCGAGAACCGAGACACACAGTAGCATGTCTCTGTATTTCTACCCCCCTCCCTTTCAGCTGTTCTGCCCAGAGCCGCGAGCACAGCCTGACGTGACGTGGATCCCCCAGCCCCTCCTCCCCCCTGCCATGACGTGTGGGGGCCATGACTCTTGGGGGCGGGCCCTCTCCACTGCCGCCATTTTGAGTCCTGGACTGCCAGCTAAGATGGCTGCTCCCATAGCAGCCTCTCGATCCTATAAACCTTAGGAGAGAAAACAAACTCACACAGAACATACATTTTATGCACAATTACACAATCGATACACAGTGCACAAAGATCAGCCTCAGCATTCCGTCATGTCTCAGCTGTAATCCGAACTGCAATCAGGCATAAGGATCCCCAGAGACTAGGAATGTAGGAATCTTTCTCCCTCTTATCACGGCCATAACTGTTAACATCCCAGCTAGAACTTCTTCTGAGACATTTATCAGCCCTAGCTGACTAAACAACATTAGACATATGCTGACATTTAAAAGCCTTTAAGCAGCTCTGACTGGAACGAGATAAGCTTACTCATCTCACTACGCTTTCCACTATAGACAGAGAGGAAAAAAAACACACTGATCGGGCTCTGGAAAAACCGCCAGCTCACCGAAGAAAAAACTTACTTCTAAGTTTTACAACTGTCTCAACTCCCCTCTCCTGTCTACTCAGCTATCTCTCTCTCCTCTCCCTCCCATCCAGTACTAACAGACTGCAGCTTCGCTGTCACCACTCCTACGCAGGCAGCTTCTCTGAGAAAACGAAAGAGAGAAAAAAAACAAACGCAGCAAATACCACCAGCAGAAAAAAACATGCCTGGGACAAATGTGGATGTAACCACATTCTAAACCGTAACATACAGTACAGAAACATTAAAACCCATACTATGTACGCTCTAGCAACACAGGAACATTGAATCCTAAGAAAAATCAAAGTACATAAACTCTGAAAACAGCACCACGTATTTACCACGGAGCTGCTCCTAACCTCACCCCTCCCAACACGCACGGGAGAGATGAGAAGCCCGCAGCCTCCACACTGCAATTAACACAGAATGTACACATTAACACATTATCCTCTCCTTGTTATAACACCAAATACAACACAGATAACGCCATATAACAACGTAAATCATACATGCCTGAGCCGCGGACTTCGTACGCCTGCCAATTTGACCAGCTTTTGGCAACTTCTCCACGAAACTGAGTGGAATACTGGAACTCCTGAGCGTCATCTCTGTGTACCCACACTGGCTCAGCGGATCGATCTCCAGCGGCAGCTGCCAGCCGGCCTCGGAGCATTCCAATCACCTGCGGTCTGGTTTAGGCTATTGACTGCTGTGCACTTACAGTCAAAGTTTAACATCCAAGAGTTTCGCCGCTGATCCTCGAATTGCAGCCCGTGTGCTTGCTTGGCTCACGCAACGCACACTCCCCACACCACTTATCAGTCTCAGCTTGATAAGCTTTACAGTCCGCGTCTATTCCGCTTGTTTTGCTGTGGAATATCTTGAAAACATCTTCGGCCCCGGCCTCTGTCTGCCTGTTTTGCTAGGCAGGGAAGGGTTTCAGCACCATTGTTAGAACCTGCTTCTATATCACCTTGCTTCGACACCAGTAACTTCTTACAGTTACGTCTCACAGACTGTGAGATCACTTGACTCTCCACACAGCAAGCAGGAGATAGACTTTCTCAGGCTTCTTCAATGTTTACGTTATTTTATTCAAGTAACAGAAATACAGATAGATACAGTTTATCATCTCCTGGCAAAGCAGACTTCCATGTTGCGTTACAGCTGCGTGAGTACCTTCCTGCTGAAGGTACCCAGGTCTTCTTGTATCTACTCTATGTTACATCTAGACTACCTATGTACAGCATACATTATATCAGATTACAGAAAGGAAGCACATACTTAGAGGTCCCAGTCAGCCTTGCGAGCTATTGCGAAAGTAAAGAGCAGAATGAGCTCCCATAGCTCCCTCAGCCTTTAATACTGACTAGGAAAGAGTTAAATATAACATCATCTTCGCCACCCCCTAGATCAGACTATTGGTGGACCCACTCGTGGTGTCATCATACACACCTACTTGATTAATAATCAATGAGGCTTCTGACCTATATGCAGGAATGTGGATATTTACATAACATGGCTGATGTTTATTGTTCTAGTGGCGGTACATGCGCCGGTCAGGGAGACCTGTGGCCTTGTACTAGAACAGCTTCTTGGTATGTTCTAGTTCTGCTGACAGAACTGCAGATTTTCTCTCTCAGAGAAAATCCCCTTAAAGGGCCGATCTGCACTCCAAGCCTTTTTGACTAACTCAGTCCAAATAACTGAGGCCTACTTAAATTATAGCGGAAATGCGTCAAACTATGCGGAAGTGACACATTGCAGGCCAATCAGAGGGCCCCAGCCAGGCCCTAGCAACCAATCACAGGAGGGGAGCTATGCCCTCCCCTCCTGAATATAAAGCGGCGGCCATGATGGAAAAGCTCTGTCCTTGCTAGACTGTGGTGCTGAGAGGATTATCTCCAGGCCATTGTTGTTTGAGCAAGTGCATTTATTGTGTTAAAAACAAAGCGTTTTTTTGCTAACACTGCTCTTATACTGTACACAGTTAGCTAGTCAGTGAGTGATTGTACTCTGTCTGCGTTCACACTGCCCGGGTCACCGGGTGCATTTAATTTTTTGGCGAGCACTATGACGCTGTGCTGCTACTACTACCACCAGTATGTTGCCATGGTCCTTCTGTGCTGCTGAATTGACCGCCCGCATTGTCCTCCTCCTCCTGACTCACTCGCTTCCACCAATGTACTCTGTCTGCGTTCACACTGCCCGGGTCACCGGGTGCATTTAATTTTTTGGCGAGCACTATGACGCTGTGCTGCTACTACTACCACCAGTATGTTGCCATGGTCCTTCTGTGCTGCTGAATTGACCGCCCGCATTGTCCTCCTCCTCCTGACTCACTCGCTTCCACCAATGTACTCTGTCTGCGTTCACACTGCCCGGGTCACCGGGTGCATTTAATTTTTTGGCCAGCACTATGACGCTGTGCTGCTACTACTACTACCAGTATGTTGCCTTGGTCCTTCTGTGCTGCTGAACTGACCGCCCACATAGTCCTTCTCCTGACTCAGTTGCTACCACCACTGCACTCTGCGTTCACACTGCCCATGTCCACTGACAACTCTGCTGCGATGTCATTGCTAATTGCTGCAAAAAAAAAAAAATAAACAAATTACAAAAACCTCTCTGGGGCCTTTTTGGCGTCAGCCACTCATCCTCCTCCAGCGGTACCTTCGCCGCCAAGTGCCATTGGAACTCGCCTTCACCTCTTTGATTGCTTAACGCGTATATCCCTTTTTAAAACCACGTATTACCAATTAATAGCCCCATTTACAGTGGTGATTTGTCTTTAAAAGCCTCCGGGCGGGAATCCACGCGTGATCACGCCATTGATGGCAGAAAATCCGCGTGGTTGCGTGGACGCGGACGAAAATCCGCATGCGGCGGGGCCGAATGCGGATTTTTTTTTTTGCAACCACGCGGATTGCCGAATTCGTGGATGAGGCACATCCGAGCACCCCTGATGTAAAGTATGCGAAATCGACCTAACGATTCATCAAAACGCAAATCGGACATGTCGGAAATAATCGAGTCGACGGGAATGGAGGGGGAAATCGAGTGCAGGAACGCGCCGTGTGTACCCGCCAGGCTGCCACCATAACACAGTGTGCACTGTCTGTCCTCTACTCTGCGGTCTGTCACTCCGTGCTGATTTGATGTAAAGTCCAATCCCGATTTTATTAAAGTAAGAGTACCACACATCATCAGGTGACATCATCACGTATAAGTTGTACTATGTCTGCTGGCACCGGCAGCTGGGGGAGGGGCAGCAAAGGCAAGAGGACAGGGAGCAACATTACAGCCACCCTCAGGTCTCCCGTGTCAGTGTCGACCCCAGCGGGCAGCCTACCCTCAGTCAGCGAACATTTCGCTCCACGCGCCGCGATTGAACTCAGGGCTGTTAGCCGCAAAGCGTTTGAGGAGGATGTTCTGGGTTTTGAGGAGGGGGGTATGATGTTGATGATGGGATGAAGGACCGTGACTACCATCTACAGGATGGGGATGTCCGCTCTGACTCTGAGGAGGATGCGTCGGTGGGTTTGGCACGGAGGATCAGCATTGCAGACAGTGGCCGTGGAATGCGGCACCCACCACATCCTTCTACCGCTACTACCAGCCGCACCACTCAACTCCCAACCGCCACAGGGAGAAAAGCCACAGCATCCCATTCAGGCCGCAGAAGAATCTTCACCTCCCCAATCTGGCCGCCACAGTGCCACAGGCCACTGCTGCTGATACCGCCACCTATATTCAACCCAAAACACAATTGCGATGTCATTTTTTGGGAGGTGTCTGGGCTGAAAACTGTCATGTCCCAGTTGTGCGATTGGATTTTGGACACAATGTGGGCTGCACGACCGTTGTCTGGAACCTAGTCCTGATGTTAATTGACAGCTTTTTTTTTTTTTTTTTTCATTTTATGTCCACCAAATAATTAATTAGTATTTCCCTTTAAAAAAAAAAAAAACCTGATGCTACATGCATCATTTACCCCAAAAACCATTTTAAAGCTATTTAAAGGGCACTTCCGGGTTTTCTATCCGGATACCCGAATAGGTCGGGTACCCGCGGGTAATTTGGTCGGATATCCGGATCAGATCTGGATATCCGCAAGGTCGGATCCGGATACCTGGATCCAGATATCTGGGTATCCGGATCCGGGCGGGTAATAAAAAGCACTACCCGAGCAACCCTGTATAGGTAGCCTGGTATAGTTGCCCCAGTATAGGTATCCAGCTATAGGTGATTCCCCAGTATATAGGTAGCCTGGTATAGTTGCCCTCAATATAGGTAGCCTGGTATAGGTGGTGCATCAGTATAGGTTAGCCAGGTACAGGTGCCCCCAGTATAGATAGTGAGCTATAGGTGCCCCACCCAGTATAGGTAGCCAGGTGTAGGTGGTGTCTCAGTATAGGTAGCAAGCTATAGGTGCAACAGTATGGGTAGACAGGTACAGGTTTTGCCCTCAGTATAGGTAACCAGGTATAGGTGGTGACCCAGTCTAGGTAACCAGGCATAGGTGCACTGAATATGGGAAGTCAGACATAGGTGCCCTCAGTATAGAAAGTCAGCTCAGCTATAGGCACCCCCAGCAGCGCATGTGAGGCAGCTTACTCGCAAGATACCCGCGTTCCAGTGCTGACGTCACTCTTCTCTCCCCTCTGCTCCCTGCCTCCGCTTCATCTGTAGTTAGAGCAGGGCTACAAGAAAATGGTCTCCGATGTCCACAGATTTGTGGACATTAGCAACAATTTTCTTATAGCCCAGACAGAGCGGAGGTGGGGAACAGCGGGGAGAAAAGAGTGATGTCACTCTGTACAAGGCACAGCAAAACAATCTGACCATCACACTTTCTCTTCCATGTTTGACAGTGGATGTCACACACTAAGGAACCCTAATTTAACCTACTCAACAACATAAAAAAATCCTCTGTAATGACCTGAAGATGTCAAATTTTGATTCATCAGTCCATAACCTCCTCTTCCAATCTTCAGTAGTCCGTTGTCAGTGTTAATGGCCCAGGCAAGCCTAATTTTCTTATGTTGACATCTTAGAAATGTCTTTCTTGCTGCAACTCAACCTGTCAAACCTGTAAGTCTACTTGCTACACTTGAAACTGAGAATTTCTTACGACAACAACCATTAAGCTGTTGCGCTTGAAGCTGTGGTCCTATGAGCCACTTATCACGCAAGCTGTTGACGCTCAGAAACTTGCTTCCTGATGCTGTTGTGGCTTTGGGTCTTCTTGCCTCTCTATGGCCCAGTGCACACCAAAACCGCTAGCAGATCCTCAAAACGCTAGAGGTTTTGGAGCAGATTTCAGAGCGATTTTCTAAACATGCTTAGCGTTTTTGAGAGTGTTTTTGTGCAGCAGATTACAAATATTGTTACAGTAAAATCTGTTACTGAACAGCTTTTGTAACAAAAACACCTGGAAATCCGCTCTGATCTAGCATTTTCCAGAGCGGTTTGAGCTTTTCCTATACTTTACATTGAGGCAGAAACGCTTCTGCAAACCGCAAAAGTGCTGCAGGACCCACATTTGCGGTTTGCTAAAAACCTCAAACTGCTGGCGTGCACCATCCCATTGAAATACACTAACCAAGCATTTTCCAAGGCGGAAGCGGTTTGCGGATCGCTTCAAAAACCGCTCGGTGTGCACCAGGCCTATCTGAGACTCTCACAGTTTTTGAGAGACTTTTTATAGTAAAACATTGGAGAATGGGTCACAGGGACCTTCAAATAGAAAAACACACAGAAAACAATGGGAACCCAAATGGTACAGATCATCGGTTTTAAATATTTTATAACATTTAGCACCCCTTCCTCCCCACATTAAGTGTTATAATGGTCTAACTCTATATCAACGTGAAAAACTTATTTTTCTCACCATTTTTATAGCAATTATGGGCGTAGCTTGGTGGGGGCTGGGTAGGACATGTACCCCCGGGCGCTTACTCCCCAAGGGCGCCCAGCCACGTTTACTTTTTCTTAAAATCTCCTCTCTCTGCCGCTGCCTTCAAGAGCCATTCACAAGGCATGCAGGCAGGGAAGTGCGAGTGTGACTGTGGAGGGGGGTGGAGACGGACTAGTAGAGCGAGCGGAGCTACTCCATCCAAGTCCAAGTTGTCTCTGCACTGGCTGCAGATGCAGAGACAGACCACACAGGCACATAAGGGTGGTAGAGGTATGGAGGTACATGTTTCCCTCACAGCGTTAAGGGCGCTCAGCGTAGCAATACAGTACTTTTTGTAATGTTCTACTGTTTACCTAATGCTCAAGAGGATATTGTACCACAGAGTGGTGTTCTAACACTACTTTTAACCAGAGAGAAAGAGAGTTGTACAGTAATCAGAAAGAAATGGAACACCTGTAGAAATTGGTAGCAAAAACATTTGCTTTCAAAGACTTGATCAACGTCTATGGCTGGAGTTGTTAACTCATTTATTGTTTCTTACAAAAATCAGTTTTATGTAACTCTGAAATTATTCTCCAGTTTGTGGTAACTGTACTTTTTTCTTGTTTTTTGTTGTTGTTGTTTTAGTACCTATGGCAATTTACCACTTACATTTGTACCATTACCTTTTCAAGCTATGCATAGCTTCAACTGTTTGAATTTTAGTTTAAAAAAAAAGGGGGGTATTCTTGTCCAGTAGTGTAAAATAAATATATATTATCAATGTCATTATTGTCATCGATTATATTATTATTATCGGTATTAGTAGTAGTTACTATTATTATTATTGTTAACAATAATTAATAGTAGTCATTTTTTCTTTTGAATGAAGAAAATTGACTTTCCTTTCAACAATATTAGCAGGTTTTCAATGTGCATATATGCATACATCTCCAAGCATGTTTGTCAGGTTTTAGCTGCTGTTGTAGGACTGAGCAGAAATTCTGAGTCATAGGTATGCCATTTATACTAAGTCGGTGAGATGAAACGCAATCGCTGTTCAGGGATGCAGAACTGATCAGCAATCTCTTCTGAGTTTAATGTGTTTGTCAAATGGCTGATTCACTGAGTTGTGTAGTAATTCCTCAAATCCACAAGAAGCAGTCTGCCTGAATCACTGGGGTGTGACCCTAGACTATGAGCTGCTCCTCCATTCCGGTACCCGAGCTGTAAATGGTTCCTATGCAGTATTATGCAACTAGTTAATGCAGTAAGCTTTACTTACACTACATGAGTAATATTTATTCTGCAACTTGCTAATGGAACTATTATTAGACTGTTGAATGACTGGGCAGTCTGACCTTTTTATCTCATTTAATGTCTGCAGATGATTGGCTGTTTTTGTTTGGTGTTGATATTGCGTTAACATAACCTTTAATCAACAGGGAGATTACAATAGATCCACAAACTATTAATGACACTTTATGTTATATTACAAAACACTACCTCTAAATCAACATATATAAAGGAAGAACTTGTCTCTTATATCAGTGAGATAGTCAGATATAGACCAAAACATGCTAGAGGCAAACAGAACAGACAAAATATCATAAGCAATTGCAGAAATGCAACCTGGGAAACACCAGGCATGGGCAGACTTCATTCTGAAGTATACAAATCTTATGCAAGTCTGCTAATACCTCATTTACACCTATTATTCAATAAGGTTTTGGAGGGAGTTAATCTGGGGGCGTGGTTAGCGCGCATGGAGTGAGGACGTGTCTCTCCCTGCTCGCTCTGGTCCGAGCACAATCTAGCCACATCCCTGCAATTCCCGCTCACTATTGCCGGTACAGAGGATCGCTGCAACAGACCCTCCTGCCAGACAGAGAGATACCGAAATACGGTCCCCTTAAGAAGGGAGGCCCAGCAGAAAAACTGGCGCGATTCGTGCACGGAGCATCCCGAGATGATGCCGACCGCGACCCTGCACACTGAGAAAGGACGGCCTTAGACCCTCCGGAGGCTGCAGATATGGACTTAAAAGCCGGTAAGGCAACCGATCCCCTACCTCAGAGGCAAAACAAACCAGCTAAAGGTGGCAGAGAGAATGAGGGGAAGACTGAGGAACAGTTATAGCCTGAGGGGAGACAGACAGGAGGTGCTGAGCTTATGGAAGCCATTAGGGGACTGCATGTCTCACTTATAACACGGCTAGATACCATTCAAACAGACTTATCCTTTGTCAAACACGATCTGACTAAACTAAGGCCTCTTTCACACCAAGACGTTGCGTTTTAGGGGATGTTAAGGTCGCATAACGTGCCCCTAACACAACGCAGGGTGGTGTTGAAGTTGGACGTCAGATTGAGCCGCGTTATGAGGCTCTTGGTGGTATCCTGGGAAGTCCGGATCTTTTCAATGATTCGGGTGATTCGAATCGGATCATTGAAAAGATCCGGATCTTTGAACCGAATCTTTGAATCATTTTACTATAGAAGCAGGAAGCAAGGGTGCAGCAGAGTGAGAGGTGCAGGAGAATGAAGGCACATTGAGGGTGCTAATGGGGAAGGGAGAGATGCAGCAGGAAGATTGTGCTTGTGCACAGAAGCTGCAGTTCCTGTTTCCTTCAGACATCCACTGTGAACCTGTGAATCCTTCATCGTGATGATCCGGATGATACACAACACTACAGTGCAGTGAATATTAATTAGCCATGTGGCTAGGAACAATAGCGGACTCTCCCCTTACTGAGCATGTGCAAACAGTCTAACGCAGCTAAAACCACATAGAACGCACAGCATGCTGCACTTCCTTTGAACGTCCAGCGTTACACTGTAACGCAACGTGGGCACTGTAAACAGCCCATTTATTTTTCATTACTGTAAGTTGGGCTGCGTGCCACCTGTAATGTCCCACTGTGAAAGCAACCTAAGAGAAAGAACCAGGGAATGTGAGTGGAGGGTGGGGGAGGCTGAGGATGAAATCAGGCCCCTGCAAGTCGGTTACCTCCAAAGAGTGTCTGAATCATACTCCTTCAAGATCGATGATTTGAAGAATCGCTCTAGGCGATCTAATTTACGATTTATAGGTGTACCTGAAAAATGTGAGTGCACTCAGCCGGAGATATTCCTAGAGACCTGGCTTAAAGATTCCCTCCCTGATCTTCAGGCTTCACAGGTCTTTTGTATTGAACGGGCTCATAGGGTACCTGGGGGTCCCCCTAAACCGGGTGCTACTCCACGGCCCATCATCGCCAAGCTTCTGAACTATAGGGACAAGCTGGAAATATTAAAGGCAGCCCGGAAAGTTCCAGAATTGCAATACAATGGAGTAAAGATCTCAATCTTTAAGATTACTTTGCAGAAATCCAGAAGCAAAGGGCTAATTTCTTTAATGTCAAGAAATGTCTGCGTCGCAACCAAATTCCATATAGCATACTGTACCCAGCGAAACTCAGGGTGCAATTTAAAGAGACTCCGTAACAAAAATTGCATCCTGTTTTTTATCATCCTACAAGTTCCAAAAGCTATTCTAATGTGTTCTGGCTAACTGCAGCACGTTATACTATCACAGTCTCTGTAATAAATCAATGTATCTTTCCCCTGTCAGACTTGTCGGCCTGTGTCTGGAAGACTGCCAAGTTCTTCAGTGTTGTGGTTCTGCTATGAACTCTACCTTCCAGGCCCCTCTATGCACACTGCCTGTGTATTGTTTAGATTAGGGCAGCTTCTCTCTTCTCTCTTATCTTTTACAAGCTGGATAAATCGTCCTCTGAGCTGGCTGGGCTTTCACATACTGAGGAATTACAAACGAGGGCAAAGCTGTTTGCAGGAAGAAAAGAGCAGCCTGAAACTTCAGTGCATGAGAACAGGGGGAAAGAAACACACAAATGATCTCTTGAGATTCAAAAGGAAGGGTATATACAGCCTGCTTGTGTATGGATGTATTTTCTCTGTGTGGACATACTGTACATCAACCTACTTCCTGTTTTGGTGGCCATTTTGTTTGTTTACAAACAAACTTTTTAAAACTGTTTTTAACCACTTTTAATGCGGCGGGGAGCGGCGAAATTGTGACAGAGGGTAATAGGAGATGTCCCCTAACACACTGGTATGTTTACTTTTGAGCGATTTTTGTAATTCCCTCGTTTGTAATTCCTCAGTATGTGAAAGCCCAGCCAGCTCAGAGGACGATTTATCCAGATTCTCTTTAAAGGCAAGACACACTTTTTCATGGAACCAGGTGAAGCACACCAATGGACAAAATCCCAGGATCTTTCTATGCCTGCAAAGGTTGCAAATGATAAAAGCTAACGATTCTTTTCAGGAATTCAAGGTTTCTCAGGTTGAAACCTTACTGCTGTGCACCCATACAGCCTGTATTGTGGAACATTATATTCAAGTGCAGACTCAGACAGCGAACAACTTTTTCTTTTCTTTTTTTCTGCTTTTGCCTGTTATTGTTTAAAGGCAGCCTATATGCACCATATAGATAAGAACATGCTAAATTTGAAATTTTGTCGCATGGTTTAACTACAGTTCTTCTGGAGGAACTTTATACCACTGCGCTGAAAGTTTCCTCTTTAGTGAACAGTATGTAAAGATGGTGGTAACCAATTTATATATCAGCCTGTATTGCGCAGCATCTCATTTCTATAAGTCTGAAACTAGTTTGCAGCACATTTGATAATATAGATTATTATACCGGTTAAATTTTTTCTATGCTGATTACTATCTACACATGAGACTATGCAATCCATGCTAGTTGCTGGAACTACAATGTTTATATAAATTTCGTTGATAGTTTGTGCACTGCCACATTTGAATGTGATGCTGGTTATAATGCTTGATTAGTTTTACCTTTACCATACCAACATTTTTCCCAACAGGCCTCTGCTGAGTGGCTTCATGCTATCTGACTAGACCACAACTATATGGCTTAAGGTTTCTTAAGATATGCTGTTGCTTTTACAGTTTTTCTTTTTTTTTCTTCGGTTGTTGGGGTATGCTGGCTAATAGTCACCCAAACTAAGTACATATGTACATCAACCATACCTAAAAGTCTCAGACCGGACGATGCTACCCTGTTAGATAACCCCAGATGTTTATAGTGTTATGGATAATTAGGCTCTCTGTGTTTTGGTACTGGGAGCGGGGTGGGAAAGGGTTTCAGGGTTAAGGTAAAGCCACACCATTAGTTTATCAGTTATATACGAGATTCAGCTTTAAAAACTATATTGTGTTACGGTGTGTCCATTTTCTATTCCCTTTGCTTAGACATGCCATTACTTAAAATACTTACCTGGAATGTCAGAGGTCTTCACGACAAAATCAAGAGGAGCCTGGTTTTTTATCATCTCAAACGCCTATCTCCTCATATCTGCTTACAGGAGACTCATCTGGTGGGGGCCAGGGTCATGGTACTTAAGAAACCATGTGTTGCTCACTATTATTTGGCAAATTTTTCGCCTTTCTCACGTGGCACTGCTATCCTGATGCACAGATCTCTCAATGCCCATATCGAGGAAGTTACAGTAGATCCCCAGGGAAATTTTGTAATTCTTAAGGCCAAACTAAATGGGAAACCCGTTACAATAGTCTTGATATATATATCCCACCACCATTTTGTCCTATTACAATATACTCTCAGAAGTAAAACTGAGTCTCTCTGTGCTAAGTGGGAGGTTGAAGGGGTATCTTTAACAGATGAAAATTGGGAGGAACTAACAGAAACTTACCACTCGACTGTTATTGCATTCAGAGATAAAATTACACAAGTCAAGTGGCTACACCAGACGTATTTAGCACCCCTGAAACTAGCCAAATTTAACTCCATGCACGACTCTGGTTGTTTTAAATGTAAAAGAATAGGTGCAGATTTTCTGCACTGTGTATGGCTATGCCCTATCGTGCAGGAGTACTGGAGGTCTGTAACACATTTTATGCAGACTAATCTACATCTACAGGAAAAAATCGATTAGACTTTTTTCTTTTTTTATGCCAGAAAACTTCTGTTAGTCAAATGGAAGTTGCCAGTCCTGCCCACTTGGAAGGAATGGAAAAAACTGATAAATGCAAACTTGTCTTTATATAAGCTGACATATCAAGTCAGGGGAAACCCAGCGACATTTGATAAAATATGAGGAGTTTAGGTAGATGTTCCCGAAATGACTATCCCTAATCTTGATATTAATGTATCAGTGTCAGATTCTTATCTTTAACTGCCCTATTTTTACCTCTGACTGTGGAAAGAATAATTATTAATGGTATAAAAGTACAATGCACATATAAGCTTTACTAATGTTAAATATACCATAGAAGAATTTTTATGGACACAGGTGTAATGTTTTTGTATGTGAATACGATACAAGCCGACTGTTGTGCATATTTCTTATAGCTTTACCTACTGTAACTGTTTTTTTTATTCTGTTCTCCATTTGGAGTTGAAAATCAATAAAAAAAAATTGCTGTTAAAAAAGGTTTTGGAGGGAATTCCTCTACCACCAAGTTTTGCTGCTGCCCTTATAATAGTTCTTTTTAAGCCAAATAAAGACCCTACTCAATGCTCTTCGTAAAGACCCATTTCCCTTCTGGATAGTGATGCAAAAATCCTAGCTAATAGAATACGGAAAATAATTTCCAAACTAATACAGGAAGACCAGTCGGGATTCATAGTGGGAAAAGGCACAGATATTAATCTGCAATGACTATACACAAACATTTCTGTTCACTCGGCGTGTCCAGGCAGAGAGGTGGTGGTTACCTTGGACAACGAAAAAGCTTTCAATTTGATCGAGTGGACATACTGTATCTGTGGGCTACTTTGGATACATTTGGCATAGGACCTAAATTCCAGCTTTTGGTTAAGACTGTATATCGCTCCTTTGGCCAGGATATGAACAGGTAGGGTGGTCTCGTCGGCCTTTTCACTCCACAGAGACACAAGGCAAGGCTGCCCATCACTGTTCCTTTTTGCCCTGGCCATAGAGCCCATGGCAATACATATTAGACAGGCAGATAAAGCACAGGGATTAAGGATGGGCAATATAATCGATAACCTATCTCTCTAAGCTGACAATACACTACTATTTTTGGGGGGTCCAGATAGCTCTTTAAGTAATGTTTTAGAAACTATCACTAGGTTTGGGCATTTCTCGGGTTTGAGGGTTAATAAAACAAAATCGACCATTATGCCATTGCATCTGTCTCGGCCTGAGCCACCCTTCTGCCCTTCACAGTGGGTCCATAGATTTTGTTACTTGAGAATTGTAGTTACTTCCCAACTAATTGATTACTTTAGACTCAATGAGAACACTATATTTCAAGCATTTAGAAGTATATGCATAGCCTGGAAAAACTTACTGTCACAGGACCCCTCGTAGCCTGACCGCAAATTGCCTTCCAATCGGTTTCAGCACACAGACCATGCAAGCTGTGGTCGCATTCAATGCGCAGAAACCGTCGGAATTTGGGCAGCAGACCGACCAGAAGGGAGCCTGTGAGGTTACGGTACTTACAAATTACACACTATTCAGGGTATAACTGCCACCACCTCTGCTTTCTGAGGCAGAGGAACTCACTGACTGGCTATTTCTCGACCTGCAAATAAAATGGTTAAACACACTCTATTCTGTCTAGCTAGCAACAAAAGTAGCGTCTCCTCAGAAGTCTGGGTTCAGTTTCTGTATTGGCTGAATAATAGGGTAGCTGGAGCAACAACTGACGATAGCGTCGGTTTATTGAAATACAATATAAATAATTAATATATACAGAAAATCGTTAAAATCAACAATTATAGAGATAAAGGATAACACAGTATAGCTAATAAAAATGGGGAAAAAACGGATACTTAAAGTTCATGGAAAGATGTCCTTTCTGGGAAAATCTGAGCACATGGAAAATGTGCTTTGTTTCAGACTAGGAGCAAAGTTCAGACAAGATGGCCGCCACTGTTCCTCAAAGTGACAGCAGCTCTCATGAAGTTGGAAAATGGAGGAATGAGGTCCGCCTCCTGGCCATGTGCTTTTGATGAAGCTGGCTCAGGGGTGTGGCCGTGCCTGCCCCCCTCTGAATTACCCACCAATGACCGTTCATTCCCTCTGAGAGATTTTAGGGTTAAACTTAGAAAATGCCGTAAATCATAAACGATACATGTCATATTTAGGTGGATAGCAGATTCATACTTGTTGGAAAATACAGATTAATATGATATCGGACATGGCTAGGGCATCGGATCCAGTTCTTGAGAAGTTTGATAACTTGGTTGTAGGGGCCCCTGGCCCCTCTCGGCTGGTATCAAAGATGCAGCACGGTTCTGCCAATCCAATGATACCATTCTCATAACTATCCTATTTACAGTATTCCGTAAATATGCAAAAGATCAAAGCTCTATGTTTTCCTAGGCTGGCTGGATGGCTCCGGCCAGTCTGGCCCCCAACTGTGAGGGCAGCCGTTCTCTGAATAGTCACCATTTGGTTACTCGGGACATCTAGCTAAGGTAATTAAAAGTAAACATTCTTCCTGGACACAAGCATTGTCCAAGCTGATTAGCAAATCAAAAGACATCCTACACCTAAGTTAAGGCCAGTCCTCTGGAAGAGGAGAAAAACTTGTATTTTAAAAAACCAGGAATGTCAGTTCTGATCGCTGCAATGACTGGCAAATCTGACCAAGAAATCGGAAAAATCGACGGCGAATCTTCCAGACTGTTACAGGGATTCTCTCAGCTAAGACCAAACCTCCCATCTGTTCCTAGTCAGAGGGAGATTACACCTCACATCTCGGTTTAACGATTTGTGTCGCAAACCGACCGCAATTGCGTTTTGGCCGACTGGGCATCGCCTGGCGTCACACTTACCACTGTCCCTTATGAGCTTTATAAAACATTTCCTGCCAAAATTTGTGTATACATTTCATAACACACCAAAAATTCTGCCTAAAAAAATCTTTTAAAAAATGATGCTTTGTTGCAACTTCATTTAACCAATTGAGGACCGCAGTGTTAAACCCCCCTAAAGACCAGGCCATTTCTCACTAAATTGGCCACTGCAGCTTTAAGGCTTCGTTGCAGGGCCATCCAACTCGGCACACAAGTGATTCCCCCTCCCCTTTCTCTCTCGATCGCCACTGGGAGACTGAAGGCGGAGCGGATCGCCCGCAAACCACACCCCAAGGACCTTACGCCATTCAGCGTTAGGTGGTCCTGGGGCTGCGACCGCGTCCACGCCCATCGGTGTGACGTGGTCGGCAAGAAGTTAAATGGAACAATAAAATGCCTAAAATAACCTTATCCACCCTACAGTTTCCATCAGATATGGGCGGACTAACAATGCCAAACCTTTATTTGTATAATTGCGCCACAGTTCTTGTTAGTTAGATGGTAGTTCTCCCAAATTAAATATAACTCTGCAGTAACCACAAAGGCAGCAATATTAGGCTCATATGAAAGACTAACGGTATTACCATTCCGAGGGACCCAAGGAGATGACAGACGTACAATTCCTATGGTGACAGCAGTTACAGTTTGGAAGGAGGCTATTAAGCGCACAGGGGATGGGGGGAAAATAATCCCCATATACCTCATTATGGGAAAACGCTGACCTTTAACAATTTGTAGACACCCTAGATGTAGTAATTTGGGCTCGCTCAGGTATAAGGCCCTCCACCACATAGTTGAATGAGGCCAGTTGGCTGATGTCTATCACCTTAAGCAGCAAATTATCTTGCCTAACAAAATGTTCTTTTGCTCCCTACAAATAAGATGCATTCCAGGACCAGTTTCTGACCCCTCCCCCCCCCCCCCCCCCCCAATTGGAGTCAAGTAATCTTGAACACTACTAGTCGAAAACCTGGACAAACCCCCATCAGTCATTTACTTTGAAATAATGGGGAGGGATTCTCCAGGTATGACTTAATGTTAGAATGCATGGTTCATACTGTATATGTCCCAGACCTAGATGACAAAGATTAGGAAGAAATTCTAGATCCTCTTATCAAAGTCCCAAAAGATCAGATGGTGCGAACCAGATTCCTACATAGAATTTATCTTACCCTGATCAAAGTGCATAAGATCGCGACTAATACTGATCTGTGCCCCAAATGTACAAACAAAATTGGCACATTCAAACATATGTTTTGTGATTGTCCAATTATAAAAACATTTTGGGACAAAATCATTTCTACTATTAATAAAATCTTGAACTCCCATATCTATGTCTTCTAGGTCTGTTGGATGGGGTCCCCGCAATAAAACATAGCCAGTATCTTACCAGGATGCTTTTATGCAAGGAAAGTATTTCTAGTGTGGAAGTTAACTGCTGGCCCTGATATCAATCTTTGAAAGCAATCTGTGAATTCGGCCCTTCCACTTTACCGATTGGCTTACGCTAACAGGAATTGTCCGAACAAATTTGAAAAAGTCTGGACCCCTTGCCTGAAACACATGGATATGAATCCAGCACATAATAATGGTGTCTGATTTTGGGATAAGGTCTGGCGACTGGGGATCTTTCCTTCTCTTCTTTTATTCCTTCTTCCTCCTTCCTTTTTGCTTTTTTCCTTCTTCCTTGTTTTCCTTTTTCTTCTCTCCGTACAGAATCTAGGCCTATGCGGTAGTGAAATGTTGTATATGCTATGATTATAAAACAATTGTGCTATGGATGCTAAGACAACATGTTATGTATTAGTGCAAATTCACTGGCATTGAGTGTACACTTGTTCTAATTTTTGTATGTTGATTTTATGTACAAAAAAAGTAAAGTAATTTGTAAAAAAAAAGTAACCTTTATCTCATGATTTGTGGTGTTTTCTGAATCCATATGTTTGTCTACTTTTATGAAGATATAGAGCAACTATCTGTATGTTAATGCCATTAGCATTCCTCACAGTCTATTCCCTACAATAGTCATATGTCCATCATAGTCTAGGGCCAATTTTTTCTGGAGAAGCCAATTCAATGATCTGTATGTTTTTGGGCTGTGGGAGGAAACCAGAGTGCTTGGAGGAAATCCATGTAGTCATGGGAAGAACAAACTCTGTGTAGATGGTGCCCTGGCTGGTATTCAAATCCAAGACCCAGAGGTGCAAGGCAAAAGTGCTATCTATTACGCTACCCTACTGTGCAAATGAATGGCCATACAACTAGTTGACATTTGTTCTTTTTATTTTGTCTGCCTCTGGTTTTGATGTTTACCTAGTTTTAGCTTCCCTCATTTCTCTGGCATTTATTTAAAAAATAAATAAATAAAGCTTTTCCCTCCAGAGCTCTTCAAGTATATTTTAGGGGGGTTGCCTATTAGACCCTTTCAGGACCGGACGGCTCTGGCACCTTAAGGACCAGAGCCATCTGTTCCCTATTCAGTCCTTTGATTACTGTGATTGGCTTACAGTAATCACGGGGTCAGGAGCCAATTGAAATGCAGAAGCTCTGCTGTCGCAGTGAGCAGGTGCAGCTAAAGAACAGCGCTGGGTACATTATCAGAGCTGAATAGCCAACTACGTCAGTCCAGAATAGGTTAAGAATCCACAGACAGATTATTATTATTATTATTTTGCAGTTGATACACAATCCAATCAGAATGATAAGATTATTAAAAATAAATCAATTTTTCTGTAAACTGATTGGAAATGACCAATAAATTATTGGGGTTTTTTTGGGGTAAATTTTGATTGGTTGTGCATATATTGAGCTGTGTATGTGTGCAAACAACGAATTGCTGTTTACTTGAACCTACAGTAAGAGAACATGCTTTCAACAAAAGGGCAGTCAGAGAAGCCAGCGTACACATGGTTTTGTTGGTTCTGAACAGTTAATAACCATTGGAGAATTAGTCTGAGCATACTTATAAGCAATTGATTTCATAGGTCAGTCTTTCAGCGCTTTCTTTAAGAGGAGCCGCAGTGACCTAAATTAGAATGTAATAATTGTTCATGATACCAAATTTTACATTACCTTGTTTTCAGCACCAGCAACACTTCTTATACAGTGGGTTGCAAAAGTATTCAGCCCCCTTGAAGTTTTCCACATTTTGTCATATTACTGCCACAAACATGAATCAATTTTATTGGAATTCCACATGAAAGACCAACACAAAGTGGTGTACACATGAGAAGTAGAATGAAAATCATACATGATTCCAAACATTTTTTACAAATAAATAACTGCAAAGTGGTGTGTGCATAATTATTTGGCCCCCTTTGATCTGAGTGCAGTCAGTTGCCTTTAGACATTGCCTGATTAGTGCTAATGACTAAATAGAGTGCACCTGTGTGTAATCTAATGTCAGTACAAATACAGCTGCTCTGTGAGGGCCTCAGAGGTTGTCTAAGAAAATATTGGTAGCAACAACACTGTGAAGTCCAAAGAACACACAAGACAGGTCAGGGATCAAGTTATTGAGAAATTTAAAACAGGCTTAGGCTACAATAAGATTTCCAAAGCCTTGAACATCCCAAGGAGCACTGTTCAAGCGATCATTCAGAAATGGAAGGAGTATGGCACAACTGTAAACCTACCAAGACAAGGCCGTCCACCTAAACTCACAGGCCAAACAAGGAGAGCGCTGATCAGAAATGCAGTCAAGAGGCCCATGGTGACTCTGGACGAGCTGCAGAGATCTACAGCTCAGGGGGGAGACTCTGCCCATAGGATAACTATTAGTCATGCACTGTACAAAGTTGGCCTTTGTGGAAGAGTGGCAAGAAGAAAGGCATTGTTTACAGAACGCATAAGAAGTCCCGTTTGCCACAAGCCATATGGAGGGCACAGCAACCATGTGGAAGAAGGTGCTCTGGTCAGATGAGACCAAATGGAACTTTTTGGCCAAAATGCTATGTGTGGCAGAAAACTAACACTGCACATCACTCTGAACACACCATCCCCACTGTCAAATATGGTGGTGGCAGCATCATGCTCGGGGGGTGCATGTCTTCAGCAGCGACAGGGAAGCTGGTCAGAGTTGATGGAAAGATGGATGGAGCAAAATACAGGGCAAACTTGGAAGAAAACCTCTTGGAGACTGCAAAAGACTTGAGACTGGGGCGGAGGTTCACCTTCCAGCAGGACAATGACCCTAAACATAAAGCCAGGGCAACAATGGAATGGTTTAAAACAAAACATATCCATGTGTTAGTATGGCCCAGTCAAAGTCCAGATCTAAATCCAATCGAGAATCTGTGGCAAGATCTGAAAACTGCTGTTCACAAACGCTGTCCATCTAATCTGACTGAGCTGGAGCTGTTTTGCAAAGAAGAATGGGCAAGGATTTCAGTCTATAGATGTGCAAAGCTGGTAGAGACATACCCTAAAAAGACTGGCAGCTGTAATTGCAGCAAAAGGTGGGGGCCGAATAATTACGCACACCCCACTTTGCAGTTATTTATTTGTAAAAAAATGTTTGGAATGATGTATGATTTTCGATCCACTTCTCACATGTACACCACTTTGTATTGGTCTTTCACATGGAATTGCAATAAAATTGATGCATGTTTGTGGCAGTAATGTGACAAAATGTGGAAAACTTCAAGGGGGCCGAATACTTTTGCAACCCACTGTATGTATACATTGTTGCATATTGGTGTAAGGCCTGGTGAAATCCCTGCCCTCTTAATCAGTCCTAATCTCCTCCACAGTCTTTGCCCCTTGCAGCTGACTGTCCCACTCTGACAGCTCCGTTTGCAGCCACCGGCCCAGGGTCCCCACAGGGTGCTGAGGCCGACCTCGAGGTCATCCTTACTGCGCTAGCGTGATGCGCAGCTGTCAATCAAGCCCACGTTTTCCGCGGCATATTGCGCACGTGGAGCTGTCAGCGCGGGGCGGTCAGCTGCAATGGGCAGGAGGAAGCCCCAGGTAGGTAAATCGGCTGTAATTTAAATTGCTTGATGACTCCTTTTAAGTAACCCGTTAGATCCCTTAGGGCCTGTTTCCGCTAGCCGCCGCGCGATGGCACTTCCTAGTCTGCGAGTATGCAGACAAAACCCAGAAGCATGGCTATGGGATACCCTACTGCTCGCACTGAACAATCCTGCAATGCTGGCCGAATCGCTAAGGCAAGCGGTTCGGACGGCGGCAGCATTGTCCCCTATGGCAGAGTTTCCCCACACTATTTGCTTGCGGGGAAACTGCGGATTTGGCCCGATTTCTGCAGCAGTGAAATCGGGCCCTTAGTAATGTATTACTGAGTCAAGCTAGAATATTCAGGTCAGTGCAGGCTTCTACTAACAGAAGTCCAACCAAGTAGCCCCAGGGATTTTGTTCAGTTAGATCACTGCAGTTATAAGCAAGGGTAAACAAAGCCTCTGGCCAGCATTGGGCTGTGGATACAGAAAGGAATGTTCATCAGCTATACGCTCACTGAGGTAGTATTATTCAGACCAGTGCAAAACTGGAGGAAAATGTGCAGCAGTTGCTAAAAGTGTGACCCCTGTCTTAGGTGTTCGAAACCCAGAATATCAAACATTTTTCACAGATTGTTATATACCGGTGCTCTAGGTAAAGCTACCCCCCTTCAAGCATTTCCATTTAAAAAAAAACCTGTCTAACAGCCATTATCTCAAAATATCCTCAGGGTTCTATAAAATTTGACCAGCAGGTATGTTATTTCATTGTTCAAGCGCAGCTGTGGACAAGTGTGACTATACTTTGCATGCACGAGTATGGTCCAGTAGGATGCAAGTGCTCGTTTATGGCTTTTTTCCTCTGTTCACAAGAACTTCATTGTTGTGGGTCTGCGCAGACCTTACTCGCGCATACGCAGTGTGCACAGCAGCCATTTCATTGTGACTTAAAATTTGGCTCATTCAGCTCCCAGCAAAGGGAGATAATTTGCGGTTGAACTTGTCAAAACTCTTCTGTTATCGTTTGTGCAGATAAAAGATTCTAATTACTTTTCAGGAGAGCGGAGGCTGTATTCAATTTGACTGTCTCAATTGCATTCACTGGCCTATTAGACAAGTTCTAAACCGGTATAGTACTCTATGTACCCATGTTTATCATGTCAGATATCCGTTCAGGTATGCCTAATCTATTAAACATATCTGTTAAAAGCAGCATATACCAAAAATGTATTCAGTAAGTGCCAAACTATTCCAGTGAAAACTGTACAATTCGGGGATTCTTTAGTTCCTGTTCCACTGCACAATATCACAGCGACAATATAAACTTGAATCTAGTTCTAATATTTCACAACTCTATTAATGTTAAAAAAAAAAAAAATTATAGACAGTAGTTATTAAAGGGACCCTGAGCGGTAAGAAAAAAAAAATCCGGATTTACCTGGGGCTTCCTCCAGCTCCCCATAGCCTGCGGGGTTCCCCAGCCTCCTTCTGGGTCACTTCCGCGGTCCCGCTGGTGGCTCTGGCAATCTGACGACTTCGGCTAAAGCTGTGTGTGTATGCACCTTGCGCACACCCTGTGCGTCATCACAGCGGTCCTGTAAGAGTCCTGTACATGCGCAGTTCAGAATCACGGATGCGCAGGATTCTTACAGTGACCAGCGTGATGACACGGAGGGTATGTGAATTCAGCCAAAGATGCCAGATTACCGGAGCTGCCAGCGGGACTGTGGTAGGGACCCAGAGTATGCAGTCAGAGACCTCACAGGCTCCAGGGGGCTGGGGGAAGCACCAGGTAAGTCCAGATTTTAATTTTAGCTGCTTGTTTTTCTGTTCAGGGTCCCTTTAAGGGAAAAGTAAAGTTGCATAAACATTGATGTATCTTTAAAAGTATACAGTGTTATAGATTTAGATAATGGCAGGCCAGTCTCTCCTATGTTACAACAGTAAAAATTCTTTGGTGATACATTTTGCTGTAGTGGTGCTCTGCTTTGGTTGACCATTTACCCTCAGTTTTTAAAGAGACTCCGTAACAAAAAATGCACCCTGTTTTTTATCATCCTACAAGTTCCAAAAGCTATTCTAATGTGTTCTGGCTTACTGCAGCACGTTCTACTATCACCATTTCTGTAATAAATCAACTTATCTCTCTCTTGTCAGACTTGTCAGGCCTGTATCTGGAAGGCTGCCAAGTTCTTCAGTGTTGTGGTTCTGCTATGAACTCCCCCATCCAGGCCCCTCTCTGCACACTGCCTGTGTGATATTTAGATTAGTGCAGCTTCTCTCTGTTCTATTATCTTTTACAAACTGGATAAATCCTCCTCTGAGCTGGCTGGGCTTTCACATAATGAGGAATTACATACAGGCACAGCTGTCTGCACTCTGCAGGAAGAAATAGCCTGACACTTCAGTGGAAGATAGCTGCAGGGGGAAAGAAACACACAAATGATCACTTGAGATTCAAAAGGATGGCTGTATACAGCCTGCTTGTGTATGGATGTATTTTTCTATGTGTGGACATACTGTACATCAATCTACTTCCTGTTTTGGTGGCCATTTTGTTTGTTTATAAACAAACTTTTTAAAACTGTTTTTAACCACTTTTAATGCGGCGAGGAGCGGCGAAATTGTGACAGAGGGTAATAGGAGATGTCCCCTAACGCACTGGTATGTTTACTTTTGTGCGATTTTAACAATACAGATTCTCTTTAAAGGACAACTAAAGTGAAAGACATATGGAGGTGGCCATATTTATTTCCTCTTAAGTAATGCCAGTTTCCTGGCTATTTTGCTGATCCTCAGCTTCTAATACTTTTAGCCATAAACCCCAAACAGATCAGGTGCTTCTGACATTATTGTCAGATCTGAAGATTCGCCTCATGCTTGTTTCTGGTGTGATCCAGACACTACTGCATCCATATAGACCAGCAATACCACCAGGCAACTGATATTGTTTAAAAGGAAATAAATATGGCAGCCTCCATCTCCCTCTCACTTCAGCTGTCCTTTAAAGAGAATCTGTATTGTTAAAATCGCTCAAAAGTAAACATACCAGTGCGTTAGGGGACATCTCCTATTACCCTCTGTCACAATTTCGCCGCTCCTCGCCGCATTAAAAGTGGTTAAAAACAGTTTTAAAAAGTTTGTTTGAAAACAAACAAAATGGCCACCAAAACAGGAAGTAGGTTGATGTACAGTATGTCCACACATAGAAAAATACATCCATACACAAGCAGGCTGTATACAGCATTCCTTTTGAATCTCAAGAGATCATTTGTGTGTTTCTTTCCCCCATGCACTGAAGTTTCAGGCTGCTCTTTTCTTCCTGCAAACAGCTTTGCCCTTGTTTGTAATTCCTCAGTATGTGAAAGCCCAGCCAGCTCAGAGGACGATTTATCCAGCTTGTAAACGATAAGAGAGAAGCTGCTCTAATCTAAATAACACACAGGCAGTGTGCAGAGGGGGGCCTGGAAGGGTGAGTTCATAGCAGAACCACAACACCGAAGAACTTGGCAGCCTTCCAGACACAGGCCGACAAGTCTGACAGGGGAAGATACATTGATTTATTACAGAGACAGTGATAGTATAAAGTGCTGCAGTTAGCCAGAACACATTAGAATAGCTTTTGGAACTTGTAGGATGATAAAAAACAGGATGCAATTTTTGTTACGGAGTCTCTTTAAGGCTGTTGCTAATTTTGACATTTTGATATATTTTTATATTTGTGAAGAATACAATACTGTATACTTTTAAAGATACATTAACGGAGTTTTAATTTTTTTTATTTCGTTTAATAACTACTGTCTACAAATTGTTATTATAGAGTCTTCAGCTCGGGGGAAACACTACTTTGCTCAGATTGAGAGTGACCCAATATTGTCTATATATACAAAGTTAAAATCAACAATGATTTTGCTTGGAGTTCAATTTCAATTTACACTAACAGAGTAATTGCTTTAACGTCAATTTCTTTCACTTAAATATATCCACACTTAAGTTTTAAAAAGACTTTCATTTCCTGCTGAAAAATACATATCTGTACATACAAATTACTCCATTCAGAAACATGAAAAACAGGCTTCTGTGATTGTTCACGGATTACACTCCAGGCCAAAAAGAAATAAGAAGTTGACCTTTGACATAGCGGTGAGCCTTGAGGCCTTATCTAGGCAAGATAGAAATGTTATGAATGTAATACAATGCACAAGTTAATTTTTTTAAAAACCGAACACAAAATTGAACGTCTATAAATGGGGAGATATCACAACACCTTGAAAAACACAGATGAGAGAACTGGTAGAAGAGGAATGAATGGTACTCACAAATTGATGTTGCTTGTGTGAGCAACCAACCAGTAAAGGGCCCGTTTCCACTACATGCAGTGCAATGCGGCTACATAGCCGCATTGCACCGCGGCCGAACTGAAAGCAAACCATGTCGATGGAACAGTTTCCATTGCCTGCTGGTTAACCAGAGCGGTGCAGAGTGTTCAAAGAATCTGCAGCATGCTGCAGATTCTCGCACGGCCGCATCTGCCGCCGTTTCCTCCATTCACTTCCGCATCGGGGGATGCAGAACTGACACGAAAGGGAGCGGAAGTGATGCGTAGCCACATCGCATCCCTTCAGCTCCCATTCGCAAATGGAAATGGGCCCTAAGGCAAATGAAGAGAACCTGAGTGGAGATTCAGGTTGCCGGGATTCTCCTTGTGTACAGTCGCTCCCTTGTGAAAAAAGAAGACACCAGCTAAACAGCTGAGGCTGAGGACCAAACCCTCTAATGGAAGGTGAGAAATAAAATAAGGAAAGAGGTATCCTAAAATGAATAAAACTAGTTTAAAAACCAATAAAATGGCAACCAGAGATGTGGCTTACCTCAAGGATGAAACTATGTATAATGCAAAAAGGTTTTATTTAGACAATGGCTACGCAACACATTTCTTGGGTTAGCATCCCCCATACCGCCGACCAATAATATAGGTGTAAAAAACGCAATATAACTATTGCTCAAAACTCTGTGCACAAGTTATTACAGACTGAATAATGTAAATTACATTAATCAATAGGAGATTAATTGCAATGCAAATATGCAATATAGTGAACAATCTAAAATAGGCTAGCAGTCTAAATACCTTCTATAACTTCCAATAAAAAGCCATCAGGCTAAATAACATCCTAAAAATGCATTAATTGCAGGAATTACATTGAGGACTGGTGCACACCAAGAGTGCTTCTGATCGCTTTTAAAAACGTCAGCGGTTTGAAAAGCGCTTGGCTAATGTATTTGAATGAGATGGATCACACCAGAGCAATGTGATTTTCTCCCAAACGCAAACGCAGGTCCTGTAACATTTCTGTGATTGAGCCTCAATTTTAAATATAGGAAAGTGGACAATCACTCCTAAAAGTGCTAGATCAAAGCGGTTTTGTTACAGAAGCTTTTCAGTTACAGCTCTATTGTAACAAAAAATAAAAAATGCTACACCAAAACACTACAAAAATTGCTAGGCATGATTAGAAAATCGATAGGCATGTGTCTAGAATCGCTCTGAAAAATCACTGCAAAAAGCGCTGAGCGTTTGAGAATACGCTATCGCTTTTTGCTGTGCACTGGCCCTCAAACTGGGCATGCTACAAAAAGCAACACAGCTGCAGAGTGTATCAGGGCATCTTTACTTTAAAAGAGCATGTCAATAAACCATCAAATAAATATATGTGTATATGTAGCCCCATTCACTAAAAGGATTCCCTCGTTCATACTTCTGTTTTGTATTATACACACTGTCATCCTCGAGGTATGCCACCTACTTTTTCCATTTTATTGTTTTTTTTTATCCTAGTTTTACTCAAACACATTGGCAGTACTAATGGCATAGTATCATATGAACTAATTGGGTATGAGGGCACATTAGATTTGGAGAAGAGCTTGAGAAGGCTGGTTCATAATATATTAAGCAACTGTATTCCGTGTCAAGCAGCAACATCTGTTGCACATGGCATTTTGAGATATTTAGAATGGGGGGAAAATTAGGGAGGCATCACAAAACTGGGGGGGGGGGGGGGGTTTCTTGCTGTTTTTAATAACGTTTACTACACAGGCCTGGCTATGGCAGGACAGTAATTAGAAAATGGCAGAGATTGAGTATATTGCCACCACTCCTCAAAAGAGCGTAAGACACACTTCTAAGTATGCACTATAGTGAATATGATCAAGAAGTATATAAATTAGCTCTAGTAAGCAGGGCCGGTGCTACCATAGAGGCAAAGAGGGCATTTGCCCCGGGGCCTCGACCTCTGCTGAAGCCCCAGCAGCGCCTACCCTGCTATATTCTCTTTGCTCCCCCCTCCCTCGCACTGCTCCCCGGGGCCCTGCTGCAAGGATATTAGCAACCACAATTACCTTTTAGACCTGGCGGGTGAGCGGGGGGCAGCGGCTGCACTCTGAGACACGCTGTCTCCGGCCCACTCTATGACCCGGCGTGTGTTTACACATGACGCGCCGGGTCATAGAGAAGGAGGGAAACAGCGTGTTTCCGAGTGCAGCCGCTGCCCGCCCACTCACCTGCTAGGACTAAAAGGTAATTGTAGCTGCTAATATCCTTGCAGCAGGGCCCCGGGGAGCAGAGCGGTAATGGCCCTGGGGAGGGGGGGGGTGCGTGCGGGGTTCTAACGCTGAAGTTTTCCACAGGGCCCCTTGAACTGGCCCTGCTAGTAAGCATATCAGGCAAGAAGTCTGCAGAAAAGGCCATGAAGCCAGATGCTAGCACAATAAAGAGGAAGAAAGTGCTAAAAACACTGCACTACACCGTACAGTATAATAAATCTATAAAACTTTATACAGTATAAATGACAATGAAATCAATTAAAAACAAACATTCCATGGGTGGTGGATAAATGCAAAATAAACTGTAAATATACTAACCCTGGCCAGATTTGGCTTTGGAGACAATTATATGAGATCATTGAAACTCCTCTATACACACCCCATGACCCAAGTATACAGAAACTCAGTAGTATCTAAACCATTCCCCCTATCCAGAGGAACTTGCCAGGGCTGCCCCCTCTCACCTCTTCTCTATGTCCTGTCAGCGGAGCCACTGTCTCGTAAAATTAGGGCCAGCCCTCTGATTCAGGGATTACAAGTAGGTGCAGTAGAGGAAAAAATCTGCCAATATGCTGACAATACAATTTTGTACTTGGCTGCCAACATTCTTCTTTAAAAGTCACCTTGGAAATCATCACTGAAATCGGCTCCTACTTTGGCCTCTCCATAAATTGGAGCAAGTCCGCTATTATGGGAATAGACAACCCCAATGTCTCATCATCCCCATTACCCTGCCCGATCCAAAAAGTGTCCTCATTTAAGTACTTAGTCATTACTATATGAGCCAATCCCTCCTTGTATTACCAGGATAATGGTAGCCCAGACTAAGTTGACAGCATGGACCAAACTCCCCCTCCCAGTGGTGGGCCGTGGGAATCTGATGAAAATGTTGTTGATGCCCAAGGTCCTATATATTCTATATAACTCTCTTGTTTACATACCAATGCCCTTTTTTTCGTAAACTAAAGTCACTTATGCTCTCAACAGTATGGGGTAAATCATGTGCTTAACTTAAACATACAATCCTCCAATATCCTACTGGGTCTTTAGGATTGGCTTTACCCGTCCCACTACACTACTTCGCATCACAATTAGAACATATGGCCGATTGGAGTCATCTGCACACGCTCCAAAATTTCTGGGCTTCTCTGCAACTGACATATCATGCAACCTCCCTAAATTGTGCCAACAAGATCCTACTAATGCTATACTGGTCCAAGCATCTTGGGTTTGGAACCGAGTTTCTAAAACTCTCCCTTCAGTAGCTTGGGAGCACTTCAACTTTGTTAATTCTGGCAGTTGGAGGTTATTCCATAAGCGAGTGAAGTGCACAATGCTTTGGTTGGACTGGACAGATAGTTCCTCTACCTTTTTTCAAAGCAACATACTCGTTAACCAATACCCATAACTTCTTGTACATGCAACTATGTCATGTCCTCAAAGCACAATTCGCAGACCTGGTCCTAGAAAGTATTAGTATAAGATGGACCAGTTAGACACCATATTGGGTCTCTATACTCCCTATTTCTACAACACCAATCACAAAAAGTAATTGACAGCTCAATGGGAAAAATGGGTTAAAATTGGTGTGGAAGTAAATGAAGAGGAGTGGGAGGAATTTCTTTTTACTCCCAGACTGGTTTCTTCATGTGTTTGTGATAGTCTCATCCAGATATATGTAATTCAACAAAGCTACCTGTTGCCTTTTCAGTTATTTTAATAATCACCTTTGGCCTCAGCCAGCTGTCCCAAATGTACTTTGCAGAACCCTTTCTTCATATACATGCTTTGGCAGTGCCCGGCTGTAGCAGACTTTTGGAAGCAAGTGGTAGACTTTCTACATGACCGTATGGGCTCTCCTGCATTGCTAGACATTAAATTATGCATCCTATACATTACAGTGAAAGGTCTATCAAAATTCAACAAAGCCTTTCTGGTCGAGACCCTCTTTGCCACTAAACATTGTGTGGCCTTTAGATGGATGTCATCAGTGGCATTGTGGGCCCCGGTGCAAGTTTTACTTTGGGGCCCCCCTAGCACTCTGTACATAATTGATATGGCGCACCAAAACCTGCCAAGGACAACCACAGTGTTAGAGGTGCATGCAGGGGGAGGGTGGGGACAGTTAGTTAATGATTACTACTATTCAAAGCATCTATAGAAGTGAATACTGTCAGCACAGGACCAATAAATAGCTAATATTGTGGTTGAGGGTGGGCCCCTCTGGACCAAGGCCCCCGATGCGGTCACAACCTCTGCACCCCCTATTGCTACGCCACTGGATGTCATCCATACTTCCCACTCCAGATGACTGGAAATCCAAAGTCAAAGCTACCCTTCCAGATAAAAAACTTGTATACCATAGAACGTGTCCTGCTGAATTTCTTTGCATTTGGGAGCATGCTGATTAATCATGTTATCCATCATCACTTTTTAAGTTTTATGAACTCCCTAGGTGCACTTATTCCCTACATATGTACAACTATACCCTCCATTGTACATGTCTTGAATAGACACTCCATTCTTATTGCAACATCTGATTTGAACTAATGTATGATATTGTTGTCTCTGTATCTATAAACATCTGTGATGGATCTTTTCACTTGTATTACCATGTCATTCATGTTTTATTATCATCTGTATGACATTTTTGTATTCAATAAAATAACCTTTGCTTAATGAAAAAACAAAACGTAAATACACTAGTAGGTACACCTCAAAAACTGTAGCCCCTAGGAAGCATATAAACATTAATCCATAATGGGTTTGAACCACTATACCGTGCTAACACGTAGCACGGTCGCGCTATGCATTTAGCTCGCAATGTGAAGCTCGCACATATTTACGTGAGTAAAGGTTTGCGCTCGTGAACAAAGTTCTTCGCGTGTGAAAGCAGCAGTTAACACACAAAGACCTTTGTTAGCGAGCAAGCGCAAACCTTTACGCACATAAACATGTACGCGCGTCACATTGCTAAATGCATAGCGCGACCGTGCTACGTGTTAGCACAGTATAGTGAATCAACCCCAATGAATGAAGTTCAACAGTGCATCAGAGCATACAAATACTGAATGGTATGCATAGCATAGTGCAATCAGAGGAGTTGTATGTGTGAGCCGCATACATCAAAAAAGGGGGCATGGTAAAAAGGGCGCGTGGTGTAGCCGAAATTTAATGATATTGTCTATGATCTTATTTTATCGTTTCTACTTATAATAAACATCTGAAAATATTGTTTATAACACTGAAAATTATAATACAGTATATGTATTATCGTAATTGTATAATATTGTCTATAACCTTCTTTTATCATTTCTTCATGTTATAAAATCTGAAAATATTGTTCATAACAATCGCTTACAACATTTGTTTATAAAATTAAAAAAGATTCATAATAACTGTAGCAAAAAATTAGTGAATATCACCAACATTTTACTACAACTAAACCTAACCCTACTCTCACACAGAACCCTCCCTGTATCTATCCCTAACCCTTAGACCTCCCCTGGTGTTGCCTAACCCTAAGACCCCCCTGGTGGTGCCTAACCCTAAGACAGCCCTGGTGGTGCCTAACCCTAAGACCCCCGTGGTGGTGCCTAACTCTAAAAATCCACCTACTTCGCTGCAAATAAAATGAGTATAAAAAGCTGTATATTTCTAATAGTATAAAAAGACTTACAATAACATACGCATTAAAAATCTTAAAATAACGGTAATATAAAAAAAAAAAAAACAATATATATCACAAAACTTATTTTATAAAAGAAAAATTTTGATTACACGTTCCGGCAACCCCTATTTAATGGGTGCCCTAATTTCTTTTTTGGCACCCAATAGGCAATATTTTGGAGCCTATGGTGCGCCCTTTTAGTCCATTAGCCATATTTTTTCCTGTTCCCATGTGAGGTAGGAAAGGAGAGGAGGAAAGAGGCAGTGAGTGACCATGAGAATCAACTGAATAGTAGTGTGCAAAAGTAAAAAAACAAGTTGACACAGCAAAGGATAACAGTGATCAATGAATCAGAAGATCCTGCAGGAACAGACCGTGAGCAAGGAGGAAAAGAAGACACTGGGGGACACACCACCACCCTCATGTGCCTTTGCGATTCTCCACAAAAACGGCTTCTTTCGGGCGTGTTTTTTGTTTTTAATTGATTTTATTGTCATTTAAGTGGTATAAATAAAAGTTTTTCAATTCATTTTATTACACTTACTTCTCATAAGGGGATTATTATAATCAGGAGTAGAGATGTCGCGAACCTCCGATTTTCGGTTCGGGAACTCAGCTCGCGAACCTTCGCGGAAGGTTCGGTTCGCCGAAAAGTTCGCGAACCGCAATAGACTTCAATGGGGATGCGAACTTTGAAAAATAGAAAAAATTATGCTGGCCACAAAAGTGATGGAAAAGATGTTTCAAGGGGTCTAACACCTGGAGGGAGGCATGGCGGAGTGGGATACATGCCCAAAGTCCCGGGGAAAAATCTGGATTTGATGCAAAGAAGCGTTTTAAGGGCAGAAATCACATTGAATGCTAAATTGCAGGCCTAAAGTGCTTTCAAACATCTTGCGTGGGTATACATTAATCAGGGAGTGTAATTAGAGTTCTGCTTCACACTGACAAACCAAACTCACTGTGTAACGCACCGCAAACAGCTGTTTGCGTAGTGACGGCCGTGCTGGACTGGTGCGCACCGTGGCCAGAGTGTAGGCCGTGGCATTTTTCAAGCCCATATGGTCGCCGGGCTGTGGTAGCTCAATGATAGAACAACAGTGACTGTCCAGCTGATCAAATTTGGTCTGACCACAACGAAGCAACGACCTTATTATCTTTTGTGTGCCACCCCCACCCGAGTCACTCAAATAGCCGGCGGTCATTGCTTCATTGTGATACGCAAGCCCCTTCACCAAAGAAAGGTAATGATCTCGAAGGGGGATGGGCACATGTACATGCCTTTTGTTTATTTGTTGCAGCCGCCCGCAGTGCAGCCTGAAAAATTAGGCAGGCATGTACACGCACCAGAAAAATTAGTGTAGCGGCTGCTGCTAGCAGCGGCCTTAAAAATTCAAGAATCCGCCTTGAGTCCTGGACCCTGTTGGTGGTGGCGGAGAAGGCAAGCGGCCTGCAGGCAGAGATGCTGTGTGTGGGGACTGACTTAGTCTTCGGTCGTGCAGTAGCCCTCCGTGATCCATTCCTCATTCATTTTGATAAAGGTCAGGTACTGAACACTGTCGTGACTTAGGCGACTTCTCTTCTCAGTAACTATGCCTCCAGCTGCACTGAAGGTCCTTTCTGACAGGACGCTTACGGCAGGGCAAGAGAGAAGTTGTATGGCAAATTGGGACAGCTCTGGCCACAGGTCAAGCCTGCGCAACCAGTAGTCCAAGGGTTCATCGTCGCTTTTCGCAGTGTCTACATCCACACTCAAGGCCAGGTAGTCGGCTACCTGCCGGTCCAGGAGTTGGTGGAGGGTGGATCCGGAAGGACTATGGCGAGGAGTTGGACTACAGAATGTCTGCATGTCCGACATCACCCTGAGATCGCTGGAGCATCCTGTCCTTGCCTGCGTGGACTTGGGAGGAGGAGGGTTACTGCCAGTGGTACCTTGATTGCGTTGTGCAGCCACATCACCCTTAAACGCATTGTAAAGCATCATCGACAGCTTGTTCTGCAAGTGCTGCATCCTTTCGGCCTTCTGTTGAGTTGGTAACAGGTCCACCACTTTGTGCCTGTACCGAGGGTCTAGTAGCGTGGCCACCCAGTACAGGTCATTCGCCTTGAGTTTTTTGATACGGGGGTCCCTCAACAGGCTGGACAACATGAAAGAGGATATCTGCACAAAGCTGGATGCAGACGTACTCTCCATCTCCTCTTGCTCTTCCTCAGTGACGGGACGCAACTCCTCTTCCTCCCCCCAGCCAAGAACAATACCACGGGAACGTGGAGCAGCAGAAGCCCCCTGTGATGGCTGCCGCGGTTGTTCTTCTTCCGCCGCCTCTTCCTCCTCCACAGAAACACCTTCCTCATCACCATCATCAGAGTCTGACTCCTCTCCTTCCCCACACGACTCCTCTTCTTCCTCCTCCTCCTCCTCCTCCCCCCTCTGTGCTGCCGCAGGTGTTGTGGAAACATCGAGTTCGGATGTAAATCGCTCCCACGACTCCTGCTGCCGTAACTGTTCTCGTTCACGCTCCTCCACAGCTGTATCCACCACTCTACGCACGGCACGCTCCAGGAAGTAGGCATAGGGGATCAAGTCGCTGATGGTGCCCTCAGCGCGACTCACCAGTTTGGTCACCTCCTCAAAGGGCTCCATGACCCTGCATGCATTTCGCATCAGTGTCCAGTTGTTGGGTGCACAACATCCCCATCCTCCCAGATTGTGTCCTTGTACTGTAATGATACAGGTACTGGGTGATGGCTTTCTCCTGGTCTAGCAGGAGAGAGAACATGAGGAGGGTGGAATTCCAGCGAGTCGGGCTATCGCAAATCAGGCGTCTCACCGGCAAGTTGTTTCTACGCTGAATGTCCGCAAAGCGTGCCATGGCCTTGTAAGAGCGCCTGAAATGCCCACACAACTTCCTGGCCTGCTTCAGGATGTCCTCTAAGCCTGGATACTTGGACACAAATCTTTGCACGACCAGATTCAGCACATGTGCCATGCAGGGTATGTGTGTCAGCTTTCCCAAATTCAACGCAGAAATGAGATTGCTGACGTTGTCACACACCACGTTGCCGATCTCAAGCTTGTGCGGGGTCAGCCATTGCTCCACCTGTTTGTTAAGAGCAGCCAGGAGAGCTGCTCCAGTGTGACTCTCCGCTTTCAGGCAAGACATGTCTAACACTGTGTGACACCGTCGTACCTGGCATGCAGCATAGGCCCTGGGGTGCGGGGGCTGTGTAGCTGGAGAGGAGATCGTGGCACCAGCCAAGGAGGAGGAGGAGGATGACGACAGCGAAGAGGTGGTAGCAGGTGGAGAGGAGGTTGCTGGAGGCCTGCCTGCAAGCCGTGGAGGTGTGACAAGTCGGTCCGCTGCGCAGCCACGTACTCCCTGCTTGCTGCCATCGGTCACCAGGTTGACCCAATGGGCTGTGTATGTAATGTAGTGGCCCTGCCCATGCTTGGCAGACCAGGCATCCGTGGCCAGGTGGACCCTTGACCCAATGCTCTTCGCAATAGATGACACCACTTGCCTCTCAACTGCACGGTACAGTTTGGGTATGGCCTTTTGTGAAAAATAATTGTGGCCTGGTATCTTCCACTGCGGTGTACCAATGGCCACAAACTTACGGAAAGCCTCTGACTCCACCAGCTTGTATGGTAATAGCTGGCGAGCTAATAGTTCCGCCACGCCAGCTGTCAGACGCCGGGAAAGAGGGTGACTGGCAGACATTTGCTCCTTCCGCTCAAATACTTCCTTCACGGACAGCTGGGTACTGCTGTGGGCAGAGGAGAAGGAACCGCTGAAGGGAAGAGGCGGTGTGGAGGAGGGTGGCTGTGAAGGTGCAAGGGAGAAAGCGGATGAAGACGATGCACCTGAAGTAGGAAGAGGAGAAGGAGGGTGGCTTGTCTTTTGTGTGCTGCTTTTCCTCAGGTGTTCTTGCCATAGCTGTTTGTGCCTTCTCTCCAGGTGCCTTCGTAAGGCACTTGTCCCTACGTGAGAGTTGACCTTTCCACGGCTCAATTTTTGCTGGCAAAGACAACAGATAGCTTTGCTCCGATCTGAGACACACATGTTAAAAAATGTCCAAACCGCTGAGGCCCCCTGGGGTGATGGCGCTACGGTGGCATCAGCAGCTGACGTTGAAGGGCATGTTGGCTGGCTGTCCATAGCTGGCGATACATGGCGCCGGACGAGCTGAGGACGAGCTCCCTCTGCTTCTATTATGGAGTCGTCTCCTCCTACTCCTCTCTGACTCCCCCTCTGAACTGTCCCCCTGGTCATCTCCTCTACCGGGAACATACGTGGCATCCGTATAATCGTCATCATAATCCTCCTGCCCAGCTTCGCTTTCCTCAGACACCTCCTCAACTGCACCGACTTCAGGTGGTTCATCATCCCCCTCCTCACACGTTAAGTCCATACTATCACCACCTAACTCTTCTGAGCACTGTATTTTGGGCCAGGTCCGCACGAAATCACAGCAACACCACCTCGCACAGACCTGCCAGTGCCTGGTGGCTTTTCTCTGGGTCTGCCTCTACCTCTTCCTCTACCTGGTTTGTCCATTTTGTCCATCTTGGGGGGATGCTAGGTATATGCAGTGAGGTGGGTTCACTCAACACAACAGGTAGTTAGATGCAGTGAGGTGGGTTCACTGAACAGTAAAGGTACTTACATGCAGTGAGGTGGGTTCACTGAACAGTAAAGGTACTTAGATGCAGTGAGGTGGGTTCACTCAACACAACAGGTAGTTAGATGCAGTGAGGTGGGTTCACTGAACAGTAAAGGTACTTAGATGCAAGGGGGGGGGGTTCACTCAACACAACAGGTAGTTATATGCAGTGAGCTGGGTTCACTCAACACAACAGGTAGTTAGATGCAGTGAGGTGGGTTCACTGAACAGTAAAGGTACTTAGATGCAGTGAGGTGAGTTCACTGAACAGTAAAGGTACTTAGATGCAGTGAGGTGGGTTCACTTAACACAACAGGTAGTTAGATGCAGTGAGGTGGGTTCACTGAACAGTAAAGGTACTTAGATGCAGTGAGGTGGGTTCACTCAACACAACTGGTAGTTAGATGCAGTGAGCTGGGTTCACTGAAAAGTAAAGGTAGTTATATGCAGTGAGGTGGGTTCACTCAACACAACAGCTAGGTATATGCAGTGAGGTGGGTTCACTAAACACAACAGGTAGTTAGATGCAGTGAGCTGGGTTCACTCAACACAACAGGTAGTTAGATGCAGGGAGGTGGGTTCACTCAACAGTAAAGGTACTTAGATGCAGTGAGGTGGGTTCACTCAACACAACAGGTAGTTAGATGCAGTGAGGTGGGTTCACTCAACACAACAGGTAGTTAGATGCAGTGAGCTGGGTTCACTGAACAGTAAAGGTAGTTATATGCAGTGAGGTGGGTTCACTCAACACAACAGCTAGGTATATGCAGTGAGGTGGGTTCACTGAACACAACAGGTAGTTAGATGCAGTGAGCTGGGTTCACTGAACAGTAAAGGTAGTTATATGCAGTGAGGTGGGTTCACTCAACACAAAGCTAGGTATATGCAGTGATGAGGTGGGTTAAGTAAACACAACAGGTACTGCAGTATATGCAGTACTGGGTAGTACAATGTGCTGCTCCCTGTCACACACACAGGTAGTCACTGAATGTGCTGGGCTGCTGGCAGTGGCACACACACTATGAATTAGCAAGGCTGCGCATGCAACAAAAGTGTCAGTTTGACACAGAAAAAAAGTACAGGATGAGCTCTGAAAAGAGCTGTTGAGGGGTGCTATAAAAGCAATAATAATCAGCCAGGAGCAGGCTAAGCAGCCAAGAACCTAAATAATCTGTCCCTAGAAGAACAAGTCTGCAGCAGCTGTCCCTAGTCTGTCTCTAGCAGGCAGACGAGTGAGGCTAATGGCCGCCGGAGCCTGCTTTATATAAGGGGGGGTGGGGCTCCAGGGCTTAGTGTAGCCTGAATGGCTACAATGTGCCTGCTGACTGTGATGCAGAGGGTCAAAGTTGATCCTCATAGTGCATTATGGGGCGAATCGAACTTCCGCAAAAGTTCGCTTGGTCCAGGCGAACGCGAACCCCCAAAGTTCGCCTGGATTCGTTCACCGGCGAACCATTCGCTACATCTCTAATCAGGAGCGTAACAATAGCCCCCATGACCGCCACCATTCAATGTGCAACCACCATACAGCCTATCACTATGCGGCTCCTGTCTCATCGCTGCCAGAATCGGGTATTATATGGCACACCTATGCTTCTGCTACTTCTGCATCTTAAGTACAGAAGTGGCCCCCTCAAGCCCCCTCCACCAATGGAGGATAGCTAAATCTAGTAACTTTGGAGAGTGGCTCTTAGGCACTGTCTGAGTTTAGTTAGGCTACTGATTATAGTGGCCAACTTACAAAGGTGGGGAGGGATTATTATGCTAGATACAATAACTAAGGGAGGCGGTGAGGCAACAGAGCTCACACTTTTAATGAGAGGGGAGGCATACTATACTGCCCAGATTGGAAAATTAGGTGACACTTGTTTTTTTTCTTGGGGGTTTAAGGGGGCAGTTATTTGTTGTTATGTGGGTGTGTGTGTGTGTGTGTGTGTGTGTGTGGGGGGGGGGGGGGTGTTGGCAACACCAATTACTGAGGATGGCAGCAATAGTTGTGTAGAAGAGGAAAGGTCACCACACTGTGGGAGGGAGGGTTATGATGGCCACATATGTTGAGACAAATGGCCTCACTTGCTAGGGAATTTATGGGAGGGGAGGGGGTTAGGGCACATTATAGTGCACTGCAACGGGCCATGTGGACGCACTCTTAGGAGGGTGTAACTGCTTTATATGTATGCCAGCTGGAATAAGTTTTGTCATTAATCTCTCAATGTACAGAGCTATATTGAAGGGAATTACTTTTTCTCAACAGTTAAAGCAAGAATAACTCTGAAAGTACTCAAGTGGAGCTGTCATTCAAGTCCATTAAAAGTGGACCTGAACTCACAACTCCTCTCTGCTCTAAAAGATACACAACAGCATAATAAACAACAAAAAACATTTCCTTATTACAGCGGATACAAATCCTAAAATAAATGTGCACCTTTTCTACTTCCCGATTCATGGCAGCAGACATTGTTTACAGCCTGTACTTTGAAATGGGCTTATCGGCTTATCTGCCATAGGCAGTTATGTGACACTGGGGAGGATCACATTACAAATAGTGATTAGACACAAATGAGGGAGAATTACACAGGCTAAATTCTTTAAATACATACAGGGTGCATTTCTGTTATTTTTTCCTTGTGACCTGTAACTGTGACTTTAAACCACTCATACATCTGCATACAAATGAGATCAAAAACCAGTAAAACTGGACTTCATGATGTTGCCTTCTACACAGCAAACCCCAGGCAAAAAACAAAAAAACCCAAAGCTTTTCAGTTGACTTTGCAGTTAGCCTTCCAGCTGTGTATTATCTATTCCAGGAATGTAAGCAGGCTTTAGTTTCCTGTCATGGACCATTATTGCAGCTACAGTGCACTGCCCTATCATCGCCAATCCAGGTAACATAAATATGGCCTTGCTTGCCTGCCCAGAAACCTATTACAGCTGATCTCAAGGCAGATATTGGAAAGAAATTAATATTCAGTCCAAGAATGTGCTCACTAAAAAATGGAGTCCAACTGTCAATTCGATAAAGTACTCAACCTAGAGCTAGATACAGTGAAATAAATGGCAGTGATGGCTGCTGTTCTCATTGCAATCAATGCATGGACTCAAATATTTGATGATTCCTCAATGCCTCTGCTGACTCAGTTCAGCTGCTGTTATACCGGACTGGAGACAAAGCTACCTAAGGTAAACACAGAGATCTGTTCATGCTGGATCCATATAACTATGCGTTGCCCATTCCTCTCCTCTTTACCCCTGACCTCCGAATCACTCCTTGAAAAAGCTGACTTTTCCCTAAAGTTATATTTTCAGACAAGAAGAGACAGGCTTGCTGTGATGTTCCCTCTTATCATCCTCCCACTCCCTCCTCTTCTCCACCCCATTCACTCCCTATGGGACTAGGAAGAGGAGAGAATAGTTCGAAAGAAGAGAGCATCACTGCTAGCCTGCGGCGTAGTGTGCGCTGGTAACTTACGCGCGCTCCTTGTAACTAACAGCCACTCCACTGGACCCACCCTGAGCCCCGGCGGGTCCAGTGCCTTTATAGGATGTGATCCCCGCACGTTGTATGGCCCAATCGGCTGCCTGCCAAGGGACAGGCAGCCGTTTGGGTCAATCAAAGCACTGGGATCAAGTCCTATAAAGCCACTGGACCCGCTGGGGCTCTGGGCGGGTTCAGTGGAGCAAAGAGTTATGATCATGCTGGATTCATATACCTCTGTGAGTTGTCAGTTCCTCTCTTCATTCTCTGTGGTCTCTGTAATCGCTCCTTAAAAAATTGGACTTTTGGTTAAAGTTGGTTTCTACCAAACCAACTTTAGTTTATGATACATGAAGAATATAGCTTACTGAAGTGAATTACTGCAGCTTCTGTGCTCCATATCTAGGTTAGAGTATGCTTGTTTCAGGATATATTCTGCCATAGGAGGGGTACTGCCTTTCCAATGTGAACATATATCGCTTGCTTTGTTGCGCATAATAGTTGAGTGGTCATTAATCTATAGCACTTAGGTATTCCTGTAAAGCTGATATTTAATTTGGCTAGTTGAGGATAGAGGTTTATTGCTCTTACCGTTGTCGTGGAGATTTCCCTAAATATTTGATCCCATACTCAGAGCCGGGACAAGGTCCTCCGGCACCCAAGGCTGAGACACCAAAGTGTGCCCCTCCATCCCTCCCACCCCAGCCGTCACACACTGATTGCTATTAGACTAAGAGGGCCACAGGGCCCACAACCTCCCCAACACCTTAATATCTAGTTATCTGGCTTGCAGTCACTGCCATGTATCCCCTTTTCTTATTTCTCTCTGCTTCAAACACAATTAGGAATGACAGCTGAATGAATTCTGCGCCCCCTCCTACACTGCGCCCTGAGGCTGGAGCCTCTCCAGCCTATGCCTCGGCCCGGCCCTACCCATACTGAGCCTATATTTGTGCATTACCAAAATAAATTAAATAATGAGCTTTTTTATCTGCAGTGCCTCCAACATAACCCTGGGTCCCCTACAGAATATTTGGATATTTTCACAGTCATAACAATAGTTATGACTGTACGGTGCCATCAAAGATGACAACAGTATGTAAATCCTTATTAACCCTTTCTGCTGTCCCTCCTAGCGCTCCAAAAAAAAATTAGGTGTGGGTGTGTGGGTGGGGGGTGTTTCTGGTGACATGGGTAATCAGGAAAAAGCATTGGAAAGGGTTAACCTACCAGATAGTGTAAAGGCGGTCCCCTTTTTATGAACAGGTTCTGTTCCAGGAGATTGTTTGTAAGTTGAATGTGTTTGTAAGTTGAGTCCTGTTTTAAATATGGGGTGTATTTTGGTTGTTGTGTTTTTAAAGTATTTTAAACTACTTAAATACAATACTGTAAAAACAAAAATATATATAAAAAAGTAATGCATATCATATACATGAAGACAACTTTTGTTTGTATCTCTGAAATGTTGTAACTCAAGTCTTTTGTAAGTCGGGGACTGTCTGTAGTGTATTTAGAACTGTGATTGGCACTTGGTTTTACACATCGGAGGGTTAATTTGAATACCATCACTTGGCAGTTGCATGACTGAAGATTCCGGCTGTTTGAGCTGTCAGATTTTGTTTGGATTCACCAAAAAACAGCACTGCTAAAATAAGCAACCCTAAATCTACACAAGCTCCTGTGAGAGATGGTGTAGGTATATAAATCAATAATAATGATAATATCCAATATAGTATAGTACAGTATCATTTATCTTCAGAAGAGCCCATGGAGTCAGGATTAAAAGCAGAGGATCACCTGAGCTTTTAGCCTTTTTGGGGGGATGCCACCAGCTATAGAAACCATCATATTTCTTTCTAAATAGGTATTCTTTTTTTGAAGTGAAGACTTATGGTCTACCACACGACTGTCCTCATATAGTCTCCAGTTTTTTTGACAACCATGAAGAGTGGCGAGCCATTATTGCGGCCATATCTAAATCTAACTGCAATAGGTTCATTACTGACTCCTTTCGTCTGGATTGCTATTGATCCGGCACTGTCACTTTTCATTGCCAATAATGGGATATGAAAAGCCTTCAGTAAGCAGAGCAGACGTATCTCGCTCCTGCATGCCGATTTCTCTCTTGCCATTCTCATCTTTATTCTGAGGAGGCTTATTTTTCCTCCCGTTTTAAGGCTGCGCACCTTCATTAATGGCAATTATAACAATAATGGCTCTAGCGTACAACCATCTTGAATGATGGAAAAGCAGGGCCAAAATGGCTGTTTGCACACAAACACTGACTTCAGAATTATTTACTAAAGCTATGCCAGGCAGAGCTTGGGGCGCACAGCAACCAATTAACCATATTTCAGTTTTGCTACACTTGGAGAACTGGTAACTGGTTGTGTATTTAATGCTTGATTACACAAACCTAAAGGTCTTGATTCCTTTTTTTGGCAGGTAGCCATAAACAGAACTGTGGAAGAAACTTTGGAAGACAACAACAGTTGTGTATAGTACAGGAAGTGTATATGGGGCGAGAGAGAGGGGGTAAAATCAATTTCCTGAGAGATATAGATTGCCCAGCAAGCTCATGGTGAACCAGAACTCTAATGACCAAAAAGCCTTCTTACTAAAATGCTATGCAAAACAAGTTTGCCTTCTTAAAACAGAAGGAATGTGCAATAATTCAGGTTGGAGTAAGCATATGATGTCTCCCACAATGGCCTCAATTCGGATTCGGTAATGCTGAAAACAGCTGATTTTACCAATCACCTTGACAGATTCCAATTCACTAAACCTATTACCGCCCAGAAAATTAGAATCACTGACTAGTGAGGTAAATTACCAACTTGTGCGGTAAATACGTGAAGAAATGTCAAGAAATTGTAATTCACAAAGATTTATGCATTTCATAAATTGGGCAAAAGTGTTCAATCTTTTTCTCCAGCTCTGACCAGCTGATAACTCACTTTCTCCATGATCTCACCATGCGGTAATATTGACAGACAGCCAATAGGGAAAGCCACAAAGCCCTGCTTCTCATCCTGATTTGGTCCGACACCCTGGAAGGCTTTCTGGCACAGCAGGGGAAAGTGACTTTTTATGAGGCTTTTCTGTATCCCCTTAGATGTGAAAATCTGTATACTGTTATGCATAAGAGCTCCCCCTGGTGGCTGCAGCACATCTAAAGGGATGTCGGGGATGCACTGGACAGAAAACCCTGACTCATACACACAGCTTCCTGCCTGACTGCTGACCTGCTCCACACAGCTTGTGACACTTACCGAGCAGGGCTTAGTGAATTGACGCATGTTTGTTCAGTAAATTACCAAACTTGTACCTCAGGTGGAAAATATTTAGTGAATGCCAAATGCTGCATTTTACCGAACTAAATGATTTTACCGAACTGCCTTTAGTGAACTGAGGCCAATGCATCCCTACTGAGTATGCAAATCATCCCTTTGTTGCCCCTGTAAAAAACACACCTCCAGAATCGCTGGAATGCAATGATGAGTCAGCTTGTTAAATGTACATATCCACATTAATCCAACATGTATACAGACTGTTTCAGACTGGATGGTCCTCATCAGTGCATGGCATGGATTAATGTGTCTCTATGTGGTAGGACTTGAAACACCGAGAGTTACAGATTGCCCCGCAAGCTCATGGTGAACCAGAACTTCAAGGAGTATGTAAGGGGCTAAAAAGGACCAAAAAGCCCTCTTACTAAAATGCTATGTATAACACCAGTTTGGACATTTGTCTGAGAGACACATTTCCAAAAGAGAATCACAGTAATTCATCTATGCCTATTGCACTGCATGAGCAATTGGCTGCACAGAGCATTTATTTTCTAAACTTGCACTACACCAAATGACACTGAGCTCTGGAACTCTCTAGCAGTGCTTTTCTAAGCGCTTGTGATTTGTAAAGCTCTTGTTAATATAATGCTATGGGTGTGATCCCACTTGAGGTATGCGATTTTTTTAAAAAAATCTTCCATATAATTACAATAGCAAGAGCTTTTTAAATCACAAGCGCTTAGAAAAGCTCTTCTAGTGGGACCCAGGCCTGAGTGTAGTGTGTCTTGTATGAACATAAAAACATTGTAAATAAGGTGACATATTATTCATTAATCCTTGCAAAGTAGAGAGTTGCACGAAATGCACCATTTTTCCTGACTAGTTTCCTGGCATACAGGGGCACTTGGCTGTAAGAACACAAAACAACATAGCTACTGGGGGTATGGTCGCACTTTTATGCAGACTGACAATACACACAGCTGAAAAGCAAGAGTTTTTTTCTGCTTTTGTGACTTTTCACAACAGTCAATGCCTAAGGAGAGTCCGCTCAAAATCTACAACTATAAATTTAACAAAAATGTACAAAAAGTAGCTTTTTCAAGAAAACCTTTCACTTCTGCTGTATACATCCAGAGAAAAATGAGTTTCTTCTTGCTGTTTAACCACTTGCCGACCGCACGCTTATAACGTGCGTCGGCAAAGTGGCAGCTGCAGTTCTGCGTCGCCGGCTGCAGGCTAATTAAACGAGAAGCAGCCGCTCGCGCGAGCGGCTGCTTCCTGTAAATTCACGGCGGGGGGCTCCGTGAATAGCCTGCGGGCCGCCGATCGCGGCTCGCAGGCTAAATGTAAACACAAGCGGAAATAATCCGCTTTGTTTACATTGTACGGCGCTGCTGCGCAGCAGCGCCGTAAGGCAGATCGGCGATCCCCGGCCAATCAGCGGCCGGGGATCGCCGCCATGTGACAGGGGACAGCCTGTCACTGGCTGCACAGGACGGATAGCGTCCCGTGCAGCCCGGATCACCAGGGGGGCCAGGTAGGAGAGGGAGGGTAGGGATTTCGCTGCGGAGGGGGGCTTTGAGGTGCCCCCCCCTTCGCAACACCCAGCAGGCAGGAGCGATCAGACCTCCCCAGCACATCATCCCCCTAGTGGGGAAAAAAGGGGGGCGATCTGGTCGCTCTGCCTGCACCCTGATCTGTGCTGGGGGCTGCAGAGCCCACCCAGCACAGATCAGCTAAAACAGCGCTGATCCTTAAGGGGGGGTAAAGGGTGGGTCCTCAAGTGGTTAATGGGTAGCAGAATCATAGCAACTGCAGTCTCCAGGCAACATCGATTGGCTAAAAAAAGTGCTTTTTCAATTGTAACCAAACATTTGTTTGCTCAACCTTATTTTAAACAAAGGATCTGGTTAGTCATTGGTAAGAAGTAAATAATGAGAAGCTCCATTGGTATAACGTAAAACTGATATAATATACAGTATTGTATGTCAGTGCTAAACAAGCTAGTTTGTATTATAATGTTATTAAAACATGCCTTTACTTTTTAGGTGGAGGTAAGAGCTTCTCCTTAAAATCCCACTGAATTCTCAGCAAATAGTTCCAGCTCTCTGTAGAAGTCAACAAATATTAAAGAGAATCTGTACTGTAAAATTCTTACAATAAAAAGCATACCATTCTATTCATTATGTTCTCCTGGGCCCTTCTGTGCTGTTTCTGCCTCTCCCTGCTGCAATCCTGGCTTGTAATTGCCATTTTTATGCAGTGTTTACAAACAAAAGACATAGCAAGTGATACGCTGAGAGTAGCTCAGTGTGTGAGTCATACAGAGTGTGCAGGGGGCCTGGAGAGGGTGTGTATAGCTTCTATCCAATCACAAGCAGCACAGCATATTCCAGCCTGACTGCCGCAGCCCGACAGAGCCGACAGAGGAGAGAAGATTATATCATATAACAGAGATAATACAGCCACTGTGCAAATAGGAAAGGCTGCAGTAAGACAGAGCACATTAGAACAGCTATAGGAACATATAGGATAGAATAAATAAAGCTCAAAATTTTGTTACAGAGTCTCTTTAAGTGACAGCAGAGTCACTGCTGAAGGTCAGCCACATTACAAAGAATTCCTACTAGAAATAATTCATAACCAGAGTGTAGCACTTCTCAAAGCCAAGATACCCAATCATAAAACAAATTATCTGCAGAAATAGATAAATAGTGTCCCCTTCAATTGGGGAAAGAGCTGGACATCACAGATCTAAATAATCAACTGACTGACACACACCACAGGTAAATACCTTGGTTTACATATCTAATAGACCCAGGGACTCAAACGACAATAAGTTCAGACAGCTGATCCCCACTAAGAAGTACACTCTCATTGAACTTGTAAGCTATTAAGTTATGTCCAACTTTCCTAAGGCTTTTATATCTCTAAATATTAAATATATATAGCCTAGCTGATAACATATTCAGTTAGTGGACTTGAGATTGCTCCCAGGAACTACAGATCCCTGGATACTTATGTTTGACTTACTGGAACCAGCTTTCAGGCCCCACTGAAATATGAACATGGAAAGAATATTAGAGTACCATAAACTGGATGTGTTCAGAAAAGGGTAAGAAATCAGGTAACCACATGTTTAACTCAAACCACACCTTTCTGTATATTGATCGGAAAACCTACTTGTGCCTGGGATGCAAAGCAGGTTGGCAGAGATCTGACTCGTAACTTCCACTTTTGTTGTCTTGTTGCTAAGGATTTTTTTTTAGGAGAGACAAGGATTTGCCTTATTTGTGTAACCTGGACTGCTTGAACTGTACTAAACCCAGGTACATGGAAGACTTAAAGGGACCCTGAGCAGAAGTAAAAAATGCAATGATGAACTTACCTGGGGCTTCCTCCAGCCCCCGTAGTCCATGAGATCCCTCAGCGTCCTCTGGGATCCCTCCATTCTTCCATCGGCGGCTCCGTTAGCCGCCCAACTTGGGCAGAAGTTGTGCACAACTGCGCATGTGTGGCCCCTCCACGCGTGCCCATCGCCGTGAGCACCTGTGCGTGTTCAGTTCTCTAAAGAATGAACCAAGCAGGCAAGATGTGCACGCGGAGGGGCAGCACATGCGCAGTTGGCTAAGTCGCGTGGTTAACAGAGCTGCTGGCAGAAGAACGGAGGGAGTTCAGGGGACACTGGAGGACCTAATGGACTACGGGGGGCTGAAGGGAGCCCCAGATAAGTTCATTATGGCATTTTCAGCTTCTACTCAGGGTTGCTTTAAGTACCACTCACTTTTTTGAATCCTTTTATTTTTACGTTGCAGACTACGTTTGTTTGAAGCTTTTATTCTCCTTAACCTTTTAATAAATTACTTAAACATCATGTAACTTATTCTCCAGTGCTCTGAAGTAGAACAGTAATTAAAATCCTGCCTCTTGAACACTAATGTAAAATATTATATTTGCCACATCCCGTCAGAAATGCAGCAGTAGGTGTCACGGACATTGCTTAAACTGTTCATTCACCATGGGTACACTGCTGATCTGGTATTTGGGTCCTTTTCCCAGTAGAAAAAAACACGGTGGCAGGTATTTGTGTGTGGAAAAAGATTAATGACCTATTTGATATAGCTTGATGCCCCTATCAGCTGGCTGGTGTGTTGATTCCTGTGAATGATTTAAAACATAGCTTAGCTACTTTCTCCTGTGACAGCGGGCAGTATTTGGTGACTAGCACTAGTACCTGTATAGCACCTGTGCAATGTCTTTTTTTGCCCGTTGGACCAGACATTCTCATGGACTGCAACCCAGCATTCCAAGTGATTTATCTGAAATTCGTTGTTGAGTTGATGTGCGACACTAGACCACTGTCAATCCTTGCATAGGAAGTGCATTGCGTTTCTGCCTCTAGTGCCTGGTCCAAATTGTTATATGTTGGTTACCTCTATATGAGTATTTTTCTATACATATTTATTTTAACCAATAAAGGTTAATCTGTAAGGTACTGTAGCGTCCTTCCCTTTTCAGGAAATGTGCTGCATATTATATTTCCCTGTATTGACCAGGGATGCTCGGATGTGCCTCATCCACGAATTCGGAAATCCGCGTAGTTGCAAAAAAAAATCCGCATTCGGCCCCGCCGCATGCGGATTTTCGTCCGCGTCCACGCAACCACGCGGATTTTTTCCCGTGAATGCCGTAATCACGCGCGGATTCACGCCCGGAGGCGGATTTTCTTTTAACGTTAATAACAAAGCCCCCATACATGCTACAGTCCCCCAAATAGCATGGATTATCGAGGTGATAAGGGGCAACATAACTTCAACATAAAAAATTCCCCCAAAAAATTTTTTTCTAGAGAAAATGGATTTTAAAGTGAAATCAACACTTTAAATGGGGCTATTAATTGGTAATAAGTGGTTTTAAAAAGGGATATACGCGTTAAGCAGTCAAAGAGGTGAAGGCGAGTTCCAATGGCACTTGGCGGCGAAGGTACCGCTGGAGGAGGATGAGTGGCTGACGGCAAAAAGGCTCCAGAGAGGTTTTTGTTATTTTTTTTTTTTTTTTTTGCAGCAATTAGCAATGACATCGCAGCAGAGTTGTCAGTGGACACGGGCAGTGTGAACGCAGAGTGCAGTGGTGGTAGCGACTGAGTCAGGAGAAGGACTATGCGGGCGGTCAGTTCAGCAGCACAGAAGGACCACGGCAACATACTGGTGGTAGTAGTAGCAGCACAGCGTCATAGTGCTGGCCAAAAAATTAAATGCACCCGGTGACCCGGGCAGTGTGAACGCAGAGTGTAGTAGCGACTGAGTCAGGAGGACAAAGCGGGCGGTCAGTTCAGCAGCAGCAGCACAGTAGTAGTAGCACAGCGTCATAGTGCTGGCCAAAAAATTAAATGCACCCGGCGACCCGGGCAGTGTGAACGCAGAGTGTAGTAGCGACTGAGTCAGGAGGACAAAGCGGGTGGTCAGTTCAGCAGCAGCAGCACAGTAGTAGTAGCACAGCGTCATAGTGCTGGCCAAAAAATTAAATGCACCCGGCGACCCGGGCAGTGTGAACGCAGAGTGTAGTAGCGACTGAGTCAGGAGGACAAAGCGGGCGGTCAGTTCAGCAGCAGCAGCACAGTAGTAGTAGCACAGCATCATAGTGCTGGCCAAAAAATTAAATGCACCCGGCGACCCGGGCAGTGTGAACGCAGAGTGTAGTAGCGACTGAGTCAGGAGGACAAAGCGGGCGGTCAGTTCAGCAGCAGCAGCACAGTAGTAGTAGCACAGCGTCATAGTGCTGGCCAAAAAATTAAATGCACCCGGCGACCCGGGCAGTGTGAACGCAGAGTGTAGTAGCGACTGAGTCAGGAGGACAAAGCGGGCGGTCAGTTCAGCAGCAGCAGCACAGTAGTAGTAGCACAGCGTCATAGTGCTGGCCAAAAAATTAAATGCACCCGGCGACCCGGGCAGTGTGAACGCAGAGTGTAGTAGCGACTGAGTCAGGAGGACAAAGCGGGCAGTCAGTTCAGCAGCTCAGAAGGAGGACCATGGCAACTTACTGGTAGTAGTACCATAACACCAAAAAATTAACCAAGGTAGGCACTAGGCAGGTAGTAAATGTCTTTATAAAGGCAGGCATAGTTAACAACAGCACATGCAGCAGCCACTTCATGTCCCCCTGTGTCCGACAATAGGGGCCAGGAACTCACCTTCCACCCAAGCCTGGTTGATTTTCAGGAAGGTGAGTTTGTCCACAGAGGCGTGGGAGAGCCGAGAGCGCTTCTCTGTGACCACGCCACCGGCCGCACTAAAGCATCTCTCTGAGAGGACACTGGAAGGAGGGCAGGATAGGAGTTCCAGGGCGTACTGGGAAAGCTCGCTCCAGATGTCCAGTCTCTTGACCCAGTACTCCAAGGGGTCCACGGGGCTGTCGGTGTCATTGAGCCCGCTGGATGACCCCATATAGTCAGACACCATGGTGGTCAGTCGTTGTTTGTGCTGGTTGGTGGTGGATGCTGTGGCGGGCACCTCTGTTCTGGGCTGCTGCACTGCATACAGGCTCTTGCTTAGGCTCTTCAGGTCTCCGGGGCACCAGTTGCTGCTGCTGCTGCTGGTGGTTGTTGTTGTGCTGCTAGTGGCAATGGCAGGCACCTCTTGCTGGCTTGGCAGAGCAGTTACAGTGGGGGTGGAATGCTGGGGGAATGCTTCCAGTAGTCTGCGCACAAGGGCCTCCTTCAACTCCCTTGTGCGTTGCTCGGTGGTGGATGGCGTCATTAAGTCTCCCAGCTTCCCCTTCAGACGGGGATCAAGCATCAAGGTAAGCCAGATGTCCTCCCTTGAACGCATCTGGATCACCCGGGGGTCCCTGCGAAGGCAGCGCAACATGTGCACAGCCATGGGAAACAAGTGGGCCCTGCCAGCAAGATCTTCCTCGTCCTCGCCATTGTCCCATAACGCATGCCTGTCCTCTTCCTGTGCCATGTCGTTGTCCTCCTCAAACCGCCATCCACGTACAACGCCTGCTGCACTCTGCTCCTCCTCCTCCTCCTCATTCAGGTTAGGGACCTCCAACTCTTCCACTACCTGCTGTGAGCCCTCCTCTGAGCTGGACTGTGCTGCCATCTGCTCCTGTTCTTCCAACTGCCTCAGGGCTTCATCCCCACGCTCAATTAAATTGTCCATTGCCTGCTCCAGTAGACAAACCAAGGGCACCCACTGGCACACAGAGGCCCGCTCCTCACTGACTATCTTGGTTGCCTCCAGGAAGGGACTCAGCACCAGGCATACTTGCTGCATCAGTGTCCACTGAGTGGCAGTAATCATGGGGACTTGCTGGTTGCTGGGGACACTTGGGTCTAGCATGTAGGCCCTAAGAGCCAGCCTGTGCTGACACAGCCGCTCCAACATGGCCAGAGTCGAATTCCAGCGAACTGGCATGTCGATGATCATCCGGTGTTGTGGCCTTCCATACTGCTGCTGTAAGGTGGACAAGAGTGCAGAGGCAGTGGCTGACAGGCGGAAAAAGCGTACCACCGCCCGGGCATCCTGCAGCAGCTCGCTCATCCCCTGGTAGGTGCGCAAGAAGCGCTGCACCACAAGATTGAGCACGTGGGCCAAGCAGGGGATGTGCTGGAGGTTTCCCTGCTGCACTGCTGCCACCAGGTTGGCCCCGTTATCGGCTGCCACATACCCCACTTCCAGGCCTCTGGGGGTCAGCCACCTCCGCTCCTGCTTCCTGAGGGCGGCCAGGACGTTGGTGGCCGTAAGCCTCTCCTTCCCCAGGGTCACCAATTTTAAAAGGGCTTGGCAGTGCCGAGGCTTGGCGCTGCTGCTGCCGAGGCGGGCTTGCTTTCCGGGTGCTGAGGGAGTGTCGTGACAGGACCCTTCTGCATCCCCCCTGATCCCGCGTGGTGGCACCACTAGCTGGGCTGATGCGCTCTTGTCCTCCCTCCCTTCCATCAGTGTCACCCAGTGGGCCGTAAAGGACAGGTAGCGACCTGTCCCAAATCTGCTACTCCACGAGTCCATGGTCACGTGGACCCGCTTGCCCACAGAGTAGTCCAGGGAACGGGCCACGTTTTCCACCGCAAACTTGTGGAGTGCTGGGATCGCGCTCCTGCTGAAATAGTGGCGACTGGGGACTTGCCACTCGGGGATGCCAAATTGGAGCAGCGTCCGCATGGCGCTCCCCTCCTGCACCAGGGAGTAGGGAAGCAGCTGTGATGCCATGTCCCGGGCCAGCAAGCCATTTAGTTTGCGGATCCACCTGTGGCTTGGAGGCAGAGGCTTGGTCAGACCCTGAAAGGTGTCGCTCAGCAGGGTCTGACGACGCTGGGATGCAGGGGAGACAGAGGAGAGAGACGAACACTGGCTGCCAGCCTCAATGTCTGTGTCCTGAGCAGCCGAGGTGGAAGAGCGCTTGCGTGCTACTACTGCTGCTGCTGTGGGGGATTCACGACCCTGAGGGAGGGAGGATGCTGCTGCGCTGGTGGGCCTTCTGCTCTCAGGAACCCCTGCCAGCAGTGCCTGCTTCCTCTTAAAGTCCGCATACTCGCGGCAGTGGCGGCTTCTCAGGTGGCCCTGGAGGGATGAGGTACCCATCTTGCTCAGACTTTTCCCACGGCTCAATCTTTTGCTGCATAACCTGCACACCGCATACCTTTTGTCATCAGTACATTCCTCAAAGCAATCCCACACTGGTGACTTTAATTTACTGCGGCCCCCACTAGCAGAGGGTGCAGCGGAGCAATGTGTGGTAGTAGTTGCCGGGGGTTGCATGGTGGTGGTGCCGGCTGAAGCAGTGTCCTGTCTACTTCCTCCACGCCCACTGCTGCCGATGCCCCTGCCTGACATATGGCGATATCCTTGCCTAGGCCGAGGTGACTCGTCATCCTGCTCTGACCATTCTTCCACGGACTCAGCAGGCTGCACATAGTTAGGATCCACAACGTCATCATCAGCAGCATCATCATAATCCAGCTCTTCCTCTGACTCCCCCGCCTCCTCTTCTGTCCCTACATCCCCAGACACAGACCCCTCTTCTTCATCACCAGAACTCAACAACGCTTGTGATTGTGGCCCGATCTCAATCTCTGCCACATCAGTCCCCAGTAAGTCCTGTGCTTCTTGCATCAGCAGGTTCCCAGATGCCGGACTGAGGGACAGAACGCTGTCATCCTGGGAGGGCTGCTGACCAGTGGGTGCTGGGGTGGATGTCACAACAAGCGTGGGATGTTGGCTGCTGCTGCTACTGCTTGGAGTGGTGCTCACAGTAGAGGTCTGGGAGGAAGTCATGATGTCCATGAGTACGTCAGGTTCCATTTGCTCAACCACCACACGGGGACCAGAAACTTTAAAATATTTGGACAATGGCGTCCGCTGACTCGGCCCAGGCTTTGCTGCCCCCTTTTCTGCTGCATCACGACCACGTACAGCTGGGCGTCCTCTCCCTGGACGTGGAGCAGTCCCAGAAGTGGCTGAGGCAATTGAACTCCCTTTCCTCTCACCCCGCGAAACCCTGCCAGACATGTTGCTAGTAATGAATCACTGGATGCAGTGGGCACAGTACAAGGTCACTGAAGGATGCAGTGGGCACAGCACAAGGTCACTGAAGGATGCAGTGGCCACAGTACAAGGTCACTGAAGGATGCAGTGGGCACAGCAGTGGGCACTGGATATACAACTAGGTCACTGAAGGATGCAGTGGCCACAGTACAAGGTCACTGAAGGATGCAGTGGGCACAGCAGTGGGCACTGGATATACAACTAGGTCACTGAAGGATGCAGTGGCCACAGTACAAGGTCACTGAAGGATGCAGTGGGCACAGTACAAGGTCACTGAAGGATGCAGTGGGCACAGTACAAGGTCACTGAAGGATGCAGTGGGCACAGCAGTGGGCACTGGATATACAACTAGGTCACTGAAGGATGCAGTGGCCACAGTACAATGTCACTGAAGGATGCAGTGGGCACAGCAGTGGGCACTGGATATACAACTAGGTCACTGAAGGATGCAGTGGGCACAGTACAAGGTCACTGAAGGATGCAGTGGGCACAGTACAAGGTCACTGAAGGATGCAGTGGGCACAGTACAAGGTCACTGAAGGATGCAGTGGGCACAGCAGTGGGCACTGGATATACAACTAGGTCACTGAAGGATGCAGTGGCCACAGTACAAGGTCACTGAAGGATGCAGTGGGCACAGCAGTGGGCACTGGATATACAACTAGGTCACTGAAGGATGCAGTGGGCACAGTACAAGGTCACTGAAGGATGCAGTGGGCACAGCAGTGGGCACTGGATATACAACTAGGTCACTGAAGGATGCAGTGGGGACACAAGGATGTCACACTGTGTAATGAGATGCTCATATGCCAGCGAGCGAGCGAGCAGTGGGCACTGGGCACGGCACAAGGTCACTGACAGAATGAATGAACAGCGCTGGCAGAGAGTGGCGGCGCCGGCGGTGTGACTGGCTGCCTGCAAATAGTACAAGTGTATAACTGTCACTGGAATATACAAGTGAACACTGCAGCTGCACTAACCTGCCTGCCTGCACTCTACACACAGATAATCCCCACTCCCACTACACTTCAGCACTGAACCTGCCTGCACAGCACTACACACAGTTAAATAATCACTAGACTCCCACACTCCCACTACACTACACTGACTACAACTAACTACAGCAATCACTCACTGACTAGCTAACTGTGTACAGTATAAGAGCAGTGTTAGCAAAAAAAACGCTTTGTTTTTAACACAATAAATGCACTTGCTCAAACAACAATGGCCTGGAGATAATCCTCTCAGCACCACAGTCTAGTAGCAAGGACAGAGCTTTTCCATCATGGCCGCTGCTTTATATTCAGGAGGGGAGGGCATAGCTCCCCTCCTGTGATTGGTTGCTAGGGCCTGGCTGGGGCACTTTGATTGGCCTGCAAGTGTCACTTCCGCATAGTTTGACGCATTTCCGCAAACCACGACTTCAGCCCCGGGTTTCACGAGCGTGAATGCGGATTTCTGTCCGCATTCACGCGAAGCCGAAGTAGATTTTCGTGGTTGAAAATCTATTCACGGATTTTCGTGTCCGAGGCGGAATGCGTCAAAATGGTCGTGAATCCACGCGTAAGCGTGATCACGACCTGGCGGTGAGCACCACTGGTATTGACTTTTCATAATTGTTTGTGAGGAAATAAAGTGAGTAAACTGAATTCAGTTTCACTTTAAGTAAAGGCTTGTTCCCTCTAGAGATGCAGTGATGCAGTTTTTGCATTGTAAATATTTGATCATCTGCAAAGACATGAAATATTGTATAGAAATCCTTGTCTGAAATTCCCAATACATGTATTGCAGTACCGTGTGTTATCTAAATTCACTTCTGCATGCTTTTCTTTCCAATTTTGTGTTCAACCCTGTTCAATGTGTCGAGTGGGGTCTGTGCTAAAATATAGCAAAACACAGTAGCTGTGCCTTGCCATACATTTCGGTATTGTAGCAGGAATGAGCATAACAGCGCAAAGCAGCACTGGAATTCTGAGCACCGCCATAGGCTGTAATGTGAATAACAACTATAGCAGCGCTTAGACAGTAATTTGGGCACCGTCAAAAGATGGAGCAAAAATAGCAGAACTTGGCCACCAGCAGTAGCTGGCAGCCAAATTACGTCTTTTCTGAGTCCATGTCGGCCTGGAGGGGAAATAGTAAATAACGCCGCCGGGACTTTTGCAGGAGCAGGGTTAGCTGTTTTTCGGCTTCACCCTGCGCCCAAATTTCCTGGCGCCATTTTTTGTATGTACCGAGAATCAGCACTAAATTTCTGGCCTTCTATCCCTAACAAATTGTATGTAATAATTTATTGAAAACCAGAATATCTTTAAAAATGATTTTGCTATTTGCAACATCTTATGCAAAACAAATGTAGACAATTCAATTTATCATTACTGATGAGCAGTTTTTTGTTTTTTTTTTAGTATTATCCATCCCAGGCGTGTGCAGTTTATGTATTTTAGATCTGGTTTCTTCTCATCTTCACCAATACAGAGAGACAATAACAGGAAATAAAGGTTCATTTAGTTCAATGACGTCAGACTGTTTCTTCCTCCTCGTTCAGAGTGATTTGTTACTGTTGTTAGCCATTTTTCCCCTCATTGTCTTGTTCTTAGTCAGTTTTGTAAAGAATGTATTTGTGGTGTGAATATTTGTGTCTGCTAAACACCTGCAAGATAAATAAAACAATGTGAAATATGTGGAATGTTACAGAAGGTTATAAAACAAGGAAACAATCTGGAAAAAAGCATATCTGCTCTTAAAGGGAAGCCATCACAAATGTCTATTTCTGATGTTCTGAATCTCCGCTCTTAAAGTGGACCCAAATTAAAATAAAAATACAAGATTTCAGAAATAAAATCTATTTTCTATATTATAATAATAAATAGCAGCCTTTTTTCAGCTGCATAATGACAAATATAAAATATTTTACATTTATTGGAGGAACCCCTCCCTTCCTTTCATATTGCCGGGACAGAATCCGGCAGACTGGTGGAATAGGAGGTGTCGGACAAAGGAGGAATTGCTAATGGCTGCCACCTGTATAACCCTAGTTATGAAAAGAGAAGGAATTAAAAAAATGTTTCGTTTGGGTCCGCTTTAAGTTGATTGAGCAGAGAAGTTTTACCAGCTTAGGAAAATATATTGTCCTGTTATTTCATTGTATTGTTTTGCCAACCTTCAACTCTTGTCAAGGTGGAAGGACTCTACTGAGGCCATCAATCATCAGGAAATTTAGTTGATTGGTTTATTTCCAAGCTATACACAATTCTCATGAATGCATGCAAGTTGGAGTTATTTGCATGTCATTGACTATCTCACTTGCATTTGGTGCTTCTGAAGTTTCCCTGTGTATATAATAAAGCATTGTGTGCTTTTCTTCAGACCCTTTAGCCGTATCTGTCATGTTTTGTAATTATTCATCTCACATTTGTAATCTATGCCCATTTTTGACTTGTTTGGCACCCATGGCAAAACATCCTGTGCCACCCTTCCCCTCCTCCCCATATATATGTTACGGCCAGAACCCGAAGTTTGGCCACTTCGGGTTCTGGCCGGCCAATGCGCGAAGTGGCCGCTGCGCTGCGGCCAATGTTGGAAATGGAATGATTCCTCTGACATTAATGTATCTTCTGGCCGCAGCGCAGCGGCCAAACGTAGAACAACTTAGTTCATTTAATGCAATTCAGCCGGCGGCAATGTAACAATTCAAGCCGCCGGCTTTTTCTCTGCCTCTCTCTCTCTCTCCTCTTATGGGCAGCAGGCGGGGACACGCGTGTCCCCGGGAGTCGTTCGTCGCACCAGGAAAGCAGAGCGGGGAGGCTGCAGACATCGCTTCTGCCAGCACCCGCTCTGCAAGAACGGCAGGATTCCCCTGCCGCGACGAACGACTCCGGGGGGGACACTCGTGTCCCCGCCCGGCTGCCCATAGGAGAGAGCGAGAGAGGCGGGAGGGGGGGGGGAGGGAGAAGGAGAGAAAGATGCAGAGAAAAAGCCGGCGGCTTGAATTGTTACATTGCCGCCGGCTGAATTGCATTAAATGAACTAAGTTGTTCTACGTTTGGCCGCTGCGCTGCGGCCAGAAGATACATTAATGTCAGAGGAATCATTCCATTTCTAACATTGGCCGCAGCGCAGCGGCCACTTCGCGCATTGGCCGGCCAGAACCCGAAGTGGCCGGCCAGAACTAGAAGTGGCCAAACTTCCGGTTCTGGCCATAACATATACACAGAACCCATAGAAAGGGGCCAGGAAGGATGAGGGGAATCCAGCCTGATGTGGGGAAATACAATAGCAACAGTCAAGCATTACACTACAAGAGACACTGAAATGCAGTGTCTACAGAGTAGACTTTCTGAAACAGAACGTTATTATTACAAAGGGTGCAGTATTGGGCCAAGAACACCAGGGCACCCCACTGTGGTACCCCGGGCCTTTGCCTGGCTGGCCTATGCCCAGAAACAGCCCTTCTACATCTCTTATTAATTTATGGTGCTTTATAAAAAATAGTAATAATGTTGGATACGTGACAGCTCAAGGTATGTTGTGAGATCAGATCACATGTCAGTTATACATCAGCAGCTGTCAGTTACAACTGAATGTACAGGGTAATGTCAATGTTTCCCTATGGGCCCTTTTACACGTAATCAGTTGGTATGCGTTATTGTGCATTAGTATGTGTTAGTGTGCGTTAGTACGCGTTTTTCCATAGCAGTGCATTGGGAAGAAGATCTCAGTTAAAGGGATACTATAGGGGGGTCGGGGGAAAATGAGCTGAACTTACCCGGGGCTTCTAATGGTCCCCCGCAGACATCCTGTGTTGGCACAGCCACTCACCGATGCTCCAGCCCCGCCTCCAGTTCACTTCTGGAATTTCTGACTTTAAAGTCAGAAAACCACTGCACCTGCACGCCCGTGTCCTCGCTCCCGCTGATGTCACCAGGAGTGTACTGCGCAGACACAGACCATACTGGGCCTGCGCTGTGCGCTCTTGATGACATCAGCGGGATCGAGAACACGGCAACGCAGGCGCAGTGGTTTTCATACTTTAAAGTCTGAAATTCCAGAAGTGAACCGGAGGCGGGGCCGGAGCATCGGTGAGTGGCTGCACCAACACAGGATGTCTGCGGGGGACCGTTAGAAGCCCCGGGTAAGTTCAACTCATTTTCCCCTGACCCCCCTACAGTATCCCTTTAAATGCGTTAAGTGTGAAAGGTGCCATAGGAAAACATGGGACTTACTTTGAAAATCAGTTTTCTTTCCGTTTTAACTGAGAGCAACTGATTAAGTGTAAAAGGGCCCTATGGCTCAAGTGGGTGATATTACAGTTAAACAGTGTGCTGACCAGGAAGCTGTTATGGTGTAATGGCCATTTTTAAAATGGAGGACAGAGAATTCTATTGATCACAGTGGACAAATGGGATGCAGGAGAGGAAAGAGAGATTGAGGAGTAGACTACACAGGAGGTAAGTATGACCTGTGTATGGTTATTTTGACATTTAATTTTCAGTTCTGGTTCTCTTTAAAGACTTTAAGTCTCAAGTTGGAGGGCAAGTAATTAAAAATGTACTTAAATGGAACCTAAAGTGACACTACAATCACCAGTTTAACTTACCTGGGGCTTATTCCAGTGCCCTGTAGTTGTCCTACTCTCTCGCTGTCCTTCTGCTCTTCTCCCATCAGCCATTTTGCCATCTGAAATATGGCTGATTGAGACAGTCGCATGCTACTGCGCATGCACGGCTTTGAGTCACCAACACCTTGCTCATGCTCCCACAGCTGTGAGCTTTCTGTGCATGCGTAGTTGCAATTTCTTAAAACTGCAGAAGCGCAGAATGCTCCCTGTCATGGTAGCACGATCGAGGCATGCATGGCTCGGGGCTGCACCTGCAGTATTTGGACATGCACAGCGGCTGAAGGGAAAAGAGCGGAAAGACAGCAAGGGACCAGGACAACTACAAGGAGCTGGAAGATGCCCCAGGTAAGTTAAAGTGGTGACCTTAGAGAGTTCTGTTTAAAGCATTTTATGTATATCTGATAACACAAGATAAAAAAGGAAGACTGAAACCCTGTATAGGTCCCCAGTAAGCTTATGACATATTTTATGTACCTACCTGTGAAAATAACCTAAAAATGCCATAAATTTCCTATAGCCATAGTGGAATTAGAATGTAAGCCCTGTGGCAGAAAAGACCTAAGTGTGGATTAGTGGCTGCCAGAAAGCTCTGTGCAATAGAACTAGCTACAAGAGTATTTTCACCTCAAGAGAAAATGTAAAAGCAAATTAGAAACTAATAAAGGCACACAAGAATGCTGATTGGGAAAAATAATGTATTTAATTGTACCTGTTTGTTCCCCTGTATGATGCAGGAGCAGAATTATGATATGAGCACCAGCACAATGTTATTTAAGGGGTTAAGCTAACCCGCCTGCACTCCCAGTCCTCTCCTGGGACCACACAACACAGGACTATCATTTTAAGTAACTCTTAATACAGAGTGTGATGAAAACTGCCACACGCTGGTGACAGATACAGGGAAGACAGAGGAGAGACAAGATCACTCATCTCCAAGGTAAGATGCCGCTCATCTGTATGATAGGAGATATTCATGTCTATTTCACATCTACAGCTGGCACTCTGGGGGTATCTGTATCACAGCATGCTGAGAGCCACATTAGGGATGCAGCTTCTGCTAGAAACAACTTACGGAAACAGAGTTTGCTTAGGATCATGCGTGGTGCACAAAATGCTTAAGTATAAGGGAGCTTGACTTTGGAAGCCAATTTACTTTTGATCATGTATAGAATACTTAGTTACAGGTAGACTATTATCCATGTTACATTGACATAGTGATAGATTTTTTTTTCATGTGCTTAAAGGATAGTGATAGATAGATAGATAGATAGATAGATAGATAGATAGATAGATAGATAGATAGATAGATAGATAGATAGATAGATAGATCATAGACATACCAATAGATACATATGAGACAGTAGATAGACACACACACCTTGACACATTGATGTAAACAAATACAGTTCCTTCCAAACTGATACCAAAAAAGACAGGTCAGTACAGATTTTACACATTAATAGAAAAAAAATATTAATAAAAAAATTAAATTGAAGCATGATAATTTTTTTTAAAGCGAACCTGAACTCAGAACTTCCACTCTGCTCCAAAAAAATACACAACAGCATAATAACCTTTAAAGAAAAAAATGTCTTTCTTACAGCTGATACAAATTCTGCAATACATTTTTCAGATTATCTACTTCCTACTTTCATGGAAGAAAACATATTGCTAACATCCTGTGCTTTCAAATTAGCCTCTCTGCTGTGGCAGTCAGCTGACACAGCTGAGGGATAAAATTACAACTTATGATTAGACACAGATGAGGGGGAATCAGACAGGCTAAACTCTCTCTAAATACATACAGGTTGCATTTCTCTATATTTTCCTTCTGTCCTATGCAAGAGTTCAGGTCCACTTTAAACATTTTTAAAGGAACCCGAAGTTAGAGGAATATGGTAGAAACCATTGGTGACTGCTTTTTAAAAATGCCATTTAGCAGGCTGCTGTGCTGATCTTCTGCCTCTAATTTATTTTTATTCATGGAAACAGGAAGATGATGCACATCAGGGCCCATATGCCATTACCTTTTTCTCCTGAGTTGTCTCCTAGGAGATAATTTTTCATCTTCTATTTAAAATATCTTTCCAGGACTTTTCAACTGAAAAAGTACTGAAAAGTAGTTGAAAAAGTACTACCAAAATCATGTTGAGTATTTTCTTGCTTGCTGGTGGCTAAAAAGGCATTTTATTGACAAGTTTAAAATAATCACCTAGGAGAAAACTCAGGAGATAAAGTGAATTGCATATAGCCCCAGGTGTTCTAACTCAGTTAGCTACATGCTTGTTGCAAGCATGAGACACACAAGTCTGATGCCAAAGGATAAGCACAATAGTCAAGCAAAGGACATTTATAAAGCATGGCAGCAATAGGGCAGCCTCCATATTCACTCACATCAAGAAAAAATGATTGGAGAAAAATTAAGATAAGATTAGGTATGATTAAGCCTGGTGCACTGGAAAAATGTACATATATATGTATGTATATATGTATGTATATATATATATATATATATATATATATATATATATATATATATATATATATATATATATATATATATATATATATATATATATATATACACAGTATGAAGGTGCGCTCTATAAGTGATAAACACAAGATATTAAATCAAAACTTGATAAAATGTGACTCTCTAAGAAATACAAGAAAATACAAAATACACACACACAAAAATAAAGGCACACAATAATAAATAAAACAAAAATAAATACCCTCAACAGGGTACTAGATCATTGTAATGTATTCATCTACTCAGGATTTTCAGACTTTTAAGTGTTAGTAAACTCTAATTCATAGCCATAACATTTACAGGTATTTGTGTGCCATAGTGGTTAGTATTCCAGCCTTGCAGCAACAGAGTCCCGGAAACAATTTCTAGCCATAAAACCGTCTGCATGCAGATTCTGTGTTCTCCTTGCCTTTGTGTGGACTTCCTCTCACATTCCAAAAGCATTCTGGTATGTTATTTTGCTTCCCCTAAAATTTCCTCTAAACAGGAACACTAGAGGGTAAGTCCCAACTAGGGTCAGTCAGTGACATAATAATAATAACAACAACAGCAACAACTATTATTACTATTATTGGAAAAAAACAAAGTATATGCATTATTTCATGAGATATTAATAGCTAACATATTCTTTTCTGACCTCTGAATACAAGCTCCCAGATTAAACGAAATACCACAGAAATAGAACCACAACTGAGCTTGTTTATAAGTTGGCTAAACTTGAGAGATGTTTAAAGCACCACTATCGCGAAAAAGCGTAGCATTTAAAATACATGTAAACCCAGAAAATACAAAGAATGCTTCTTCCAGAGTAAAATGGGCCATAAATTACCTTTCTCCTATGTTGCTATCACTTACAGTAGGTAGTAGAAATCTGACAGAACCGACAGGTTTTGGACCAGCTCATCTTCTCATGGGGGATTCTTATTATTCTTTATAAAGGCACCCCCTGAAAAGGATTTATACAAATATGCTAGCCAGCATCCCTGCTCACTACATACTGGTTTGGCAGTTGGATGGAGCAACAGTGCTTTTGAAAATAAATAAATTCCTGAAAATGCCCCAAGAAGAGATGGACTAGTCCAAAACCTGTTGGTTCTGCCAGATTTCTTCTACCTACTGTAAGTCACAGCAACATAGGAGAAAAGTAATTTATAGCACATTTTACTCTGCGACTAACGTACTTCTAATATGAATGTGTTTACATGCATATTAAATTTTACGATTTTTGAGATAGTAGTCCTTTAATACTCTGTCAGTATTTTATGATCTTTGCTAACAAAAGTAGCGGTGCTATGGGATTTTATAACTATCTGTGTCCCTGTTGGCTGAGATCCCTTCTCTTCCTCTCATAGAAGTAAGTTTACCTTCCTGATGCAAGAAAATAAACATAAAAAAGTAGGTAAAAGAGCACAGGAGGAAATTTAATACAGATAAAGAAACAACATGTAAGACAAACTTTGCATGAGAAATTGATGTAAAAATTATCTGAAATTATTAATAAAAAAAAAAAAAAAAAAAGAAACTAAATAGGTTTTTAATTGAAAACTATGGTATACAGTATACAATGTAAAAATTCACATAAGTTTTACTTAAGAGGCATTTCCATAATGGAATTATTTTTTCCTTTGCCAGTGCCTTCGTGAAATCACAGAGTAACTGTGTTGGGTTTCTGCCCCACCTACTCAATTCCTGATTCAGTTCTTCGCTATGTGGATCATCCTACCACCAGACCTGAGACATTTCAGTTCAGAAAGCTGAAGGCAATGGTCAAGTTATCAAGTTATCCAAATTTTAATTAGACTTACATGTTGACTATTTGATTTGTTTCTGTTCATTTATTAGGTTTAATATTTGACATTTATTTGTATTTTAACCATTAGACAACTACATATTATAAATAAACATTTTTCAATGGTTTGAAACTCCATCCCCAGCTTTATTACTGTGTAGTGAAGATAAGATAAAGAACAATACATACCATATTGGAGTGTGCATGTTGGACGTGTATATACATGTCCAACATGCACACAACCATATGACCAACACAACAAATGACACAACCTGACGAACCACATGACCTGTATGTCCACGCACCTAGATAGCTAAACCACCAACTCAATCAACATACTGCGCACTTAAGAGGAATGACGGACTTCACATTCAAAACAAGTACAAGTCTTTCAATTTGTACACACACCAAATGCATGATATCAGACCAACATAGATCCGACAGTTGAATCGGGGAAACCGCCTTTTATCAGTTGCTCAGACTAAAGTCAGATGATAATCAGGCTGCAGGTTGGTCCTTGTGTACTTGGCTTTAGAGATCTTATGCTTAACTATGCATATCTTAATAAGAGATCTGCATAGAAATGACTTGCATTACTAATCTTCCTGTTATAGTAAAATTTATGCATGCCATATCCATTGTTTACATTAAACCCATGAATCAGCAGCAGGTCATATTTCTGTACCCAATGTTTGCTGATTTTACAAAGAAGGAACGGCATACATTGTAGCTAGTTTGCTATCAGTATAATCACAAAGTAACAGTGTATACTGTACATACTGGAAATCGCATACCATTATCTCGAAACAGGTAAAATAACCAGTACCCTGCATTATTGATCTTGACACCAATTTAAGATAAATACACTAACATGTTAATTATCATGCAAAAAGCTTGGATTCTGTAATGTTACAGCCTTTTACTGCAGCGGTAAACTAAGATTTCTTTCTTTTCAGTAAATGTTTTCAGTCAAACCAGTAGGTGGAGCTACACATTAAATATCTGTAATATTTCATACAGTGGCGGACACAGCCAGCAGTGGGCCCCTGTGCAAAATTGTAATTGTGGGCCCCCTATGACCTGCGGCGCGCGTATGGGCGTGGCTACAACCTGCGGCGCGCGAAGCGCGCCGCGGCAAAAATTAGTGGACAGAACCTGCGGCGCGTAGCGCCGCGGCAAAAAAATGGGCGTGGCAATGACCGGATGAGGGCGGAACTAACTGTAACTTAAAGCGAACCCGGGGTGAGGGTTTATTTCCTTTTAAACAATACTAGTTGCCTGGCGGCCCTGCTGATCTATTTGGCTGCAGTAATAAACTGAATTACACCAGCAACAAGCATGCAGCTAATCTTCTCAGTTCTGACAATATTGTCAGAAACCCCTGACCTGCTGCATGCTTGTTCAGGGTCTATGGTTGAAAGAATAAGAGGCAGAGGACCAGCACGGCAGCCAGGCAACTGGTATTGCTTAAAAGGAGAGAAATATGGCAGCCTCAATATTATTCTCACCTCAGGTTCCCTTGAAAAGTGCAACGCAAAGACAGTGGGCCCAAGTTTTGGTGACCCTTTCCCCAGAAAATTCACATAATTGTGCAGGTTTTCTCAAGAAAATACACATATATGCCCAGAAAATACGTGCAATCATGTCGGCAGATATGCCCAGAAAATACGTGCAATCATGTCGGCAGATATGCCCAGAAAATATGTGCAATCAAGTCGGCAGATATGCCCAGAAAATACGTGCAATCAAGTCGGCAGATATGCCCAGAAAATACGTGCAATCAAGTCGGCAGATATGCCCAGAAAATACGTGCAAACAAGTCGGCAGATATGCCCAGAAAATACGTGCAAACAAGTCGGCAGATATGCCCAGAAAATACATGCAATCAAGTCGGCAGATATGCCCAGAAAATACGTGCAAACAAGTCGGCAGATATGCCCAGAAAATACGTGCAATCATGTCGGCAGATATGCCCAGAAAATACATGCAATCATGTCGGCAGATTTGCGAAGAAAATACATGCAATCATGTGGCAGACCTGCCCAGAACATACACCTGCTAATATAAATAAAACAAAAACATTTACTCACCTGCAGCAGCAGACCTCCTGTCCCAGCCTCCATCCGGCGCGCAGCTCCCATGGGTGGTTGGGTGGATAGGTAGCCTAGTGGGTGGGTGAGTGGGTGGGTGGGTTGGTAGCCTGGTTGAGTGGGTGGGTTGGTAGCCTGGTGGGTGGGTGGGTAGGTAGCCTGGTGGGTGGGTGGGTAGGTAGCCTGGTGGGTGGGTGGGTAGGTAGCCGGGTGGGTAGGTAGCCTGGTGGGTGGGTGGGTAACTAGCCCGGTAGGTAGGTAGGTAGCCCGGTGGGTGGGTAGGTAGGTAGCCTGGTGGGTGCGTGGGTAGCCGGGTGGGTGGGTGGGTAGGTAGCCTGGTGGGTGGGCTGGTAACTAGCCCGGTAGGTAGCCGGGTGGGTGGTTAGGTAGGTAGCCGGGTGGGTGGTTAGGTAGGAAGCCTGGTGGGTGGGTAGCCGGGTGGGTGGTTAGGTAGGTAGCCGGGTGGGTAGGTAGGAAGCCTGGTGGGTGGGTAGGTAGCCGGGTGGGTAGGTAGGTAGCCGGGTGGGTAGGTAGGAAGCCTGGTGGGTGGGTAGGTAGCCTGGTGGGTGGGTAGGTAGGTAGCCTGGTGGGTGGGTAGGTAGCCTGGTGGGTAGGTAGGTAGCCGGGTGGGTAGGTAGGAAGCCTGGTGGGTGGGTAGGTAGCCTGGTGGGTGGGTAGGTAGGTAGCCTGGTGGGTGGGTAGGTAACCTGGTGGGTGGGTTGGTAACTAGCCCGGTAGGTAGCCGGGTGGGTGGTTAGGTAGGTAGCCAGGTGGGTGGTTAGGTAGGTAGCCGGGTGGGTGGTTAGGTAGGTAGCCGGGTAGCCGGGTGGGTGGGTAGGTAGCCTGGTGGGTGGGTTGGTAACTAGCCCGGTAGGTAGCCGGGTGGGTGGTTAGGTAGGTAGCCGGGTGGGTGGTTAGGTAGGTAGCCGGGTAGGTAGGTAGGTAGCCGGGTGGGTAGGTAGCCGGGTGGGTAGGTAGCCGGGTGGGTGGTTAGGTAGTTGAGTGGGTGGTTAGGTAGGAAGCCTGGTGGGTGGGTAGGTAGCCGGGTGGGTGGTTAGGTAGTTGGGTGGGTGGTTAGGTAGGAAGCCTGGTGGGTGGGTAGGTAGCCGGGTGGGTGGTTAGGTAGTCGGGTGGGTAGGTAGGTAGCCGGGTGGGTAGGTAGCCGGGTGGGTAGCTATCCGGGTGGGGGGCCCGACTCCTATCCTCCCTCCCTCCCTTCCTTCCTCACCTCGGGGGGCCCCCTCCCGATATGCGCGGCGGGAGAGTGAGCGGCAAATGCAGGAAGTCTTCAGGGCTCTCCAGGCATCCGCTAGAGGCCCAGCCGCTGAGTCTCCAATATGTCTCCAACTGGAGACATATTGGAGACCAAGCGGCTGGGCCTCTAGCGGATGCCTGGAGAGCCCTTCCTGCATTTGCCGCTCGCTCGCTCTCCCGCCGCGCATATCGGGAGGGGGCCCCCGAGGTGAGGGAGGGAGGGAGGATAGGAGTCGGGGGGCCCCCGGGAATAAAATAATAATAAAAAAAAAAAATATTAAAAAAAAAAAAAAAAGTACTTAATGCCATGGGCCCCTGAAGAAAACGGAACTTCAGGGGCCCTCGTGCGGCGGCACGGCCTGCACGGCCGTATGTCCGCCCCTGATTTCATACCATTTAGTTAAAATATATTACTCTAAATATGTATTTTTCACAATTAGACGTGATATCCAAAACAAAACATCATTCTATATATACATTCCCTTTCATACATTCCCTACAAATCAGTAATGTAAGATTATTGATGTATTTTGATTACTGACGTTCTTGTTTAAAGAGACACTGAACAAAAAAAATATGTAATATAATTAATTGTTTGTGTAGTACGGATAATTACTAGAAGATTAGTAGCAAAGAACATATTCTCATATTTTTATTTTCAGTAATATAGTTTTTTTTTTTATAACATTGCATCATTCTCTAATATTTGCAGTTTACACACTATTCAGCATTCTAAATGATTTTACAGAGCAGGCTAGTGAACTTTTGGACTTTCCTCTGAAGGAAAAAAAAACAATACAGTTATAGACACTTGAGATAATAAGCTTCAGAACACAGAGCTCTCTGTGACTTCGAAAGTCGTGGAGCTCAGTGGCTCTTTTGCATAGATAACAACTGGAGTTCCTTAAGTCTTCCTATACTGGAAACAATATTAGACTTATGTCTCTGCTCCTAATGTTTTACTTCTTAGCTGTACTACACAACCAATTCATTATATCATAATTTTTTTTTCTCGTCAGTGTCTCTTTAATTGTAGTTTAAAGAAGATGCATACCTACTTTGTTTATTTTTAATTTATTGCACTTCAATCCATACATAGATTTTATAAAATTTATAAAAATGTCTGAATATTGCAATTATGCGTGCCCAACTAATACCTAGTCTTCTAATCTATTCTTTCAAGAATAGGATTTTAATTAAAAAAAAAATCAGGTTTCTACATATTATCCAATTATTTTTATAATACACCTAGATGCCCAGCATATTTTCAAATATTTTGAGTGTAAATGCCTTTTACATTGTGTATAATGTGCAACACGCAATATTTTCAGGAAGGTAAGAAATTCTAAGCTATTGATCAAATGGCATATTGAACCCCCCTTGGCTGATTTTTTAATGTTTCCTTACATAAAACAATTATGCTGAGTGAGCACTAATACTTAAATGTATCACCATATTATAGAACATGAATAGTACAATGGTTTATTGTTTTTTACATAGTACCACACTCTCCCTCTATACAGATAGAGTAAAGCATTTTTCAATTATTTTATTAGTGTTTTTTTTCCTTTTGTTTATGCTTCATATCAAATATGAAAAATTACAGATGAATGTATTCTTTGGAGGTTTGTCTATGGACTCAAGATAAATCCATAGTGACCAGTGTGACTTAAAGAGACACTGAAGCGAAAAAAAAACTATGATATTATGATTTGTATGTGTAGTACAGCTAAGAAATAAAACATTAAGATCAGATACATCAGTCTAATTGTTTCCAGTACAGGAAGAGTTAAGAAACTCCAGTTGTTATCTCTATACAAAAAAGCCATTATCTCTACGACTTTCAAAGTGGTGGAGAGGGCTGTTATCTGACTTTTATTATCTCAACTGTTCCTGGACTATTTACTTTTCCTCTGGCAGATGAGAGGTCATTAGTTCACAGACTGCTCTGAAAGAATCATTTTGATTGATGCTGAGTGTTGTGTAATCTGAACATATTATAGAATGATGCAATGTTAGAAAAAACACTATATACCTGAAAATAAAAATATGAGAATATTTTCTTTGCTGCTAATCTTCTAGTAATTATTCATAGTACACAACCAATTCATTATATCATATATTTTTTTTCGCTTCAGTGTCTCTTTAAAGGGAACCTAAACTGAGAGGGATATGGATATTTCCTTTTAAACAATACCAGTTGCCTGGCAGTCCTGCTGATCTCTGACTGCAGTAGTGGCTGAATCATAGACCTGAAACAAGCATGCAGCTAACCCAGTCTGAATTCAGTCAGAGCACCTGATCTGCATGATTGTTGAGGGGCTGTGGCTAAAAGTATTAGAGACAGAGGATCAGCAGGAGAGTCTGGCAACTGGTATTATTTTAAAAGGTAAAATCCATATCTTTCTCAGTTTAGGTTCCCTTTAAGTATCTGTCAGCAGGTCAGTAGATGTAGCTTCCATAATATAACAGACCCATCAAGATTAATTTGTAATGCTTCCTATATTCTATTAAAACGACATTTTAAAAAATATTTTCCAGCAGTAGATCTGACAAATAAATAAAATACAATATTTATTGATTAATATATGGAACAGCAGTTTACACTGATTTACTAAAGTTGTCCTACTATTTTTATTTAAAAAAAAAACATTTTTAAATCCTCTGTACATTTATGACCAATGGAGCCACTCTATCTTCAGCCTCTTTAATCGATCTTGACAAGAGTCTCCTGGGATTTTACTTTAGCCATGTTTTCATGAGGGTTTCCTTTTGGCACTCCAGTTTCCTCACACATAACAAAAACATAAGTCAACTGGATTCCCCAAAAATTCCCTTACATTATGATGGACATATGACTATGGTGGGGATTAGATTGTGAGCCCCAATGAGGGATATATATTACCAGTATGTAAAAGTGCTGCAAAAGATGTCAGCGCTATATAAATACAAAATAAATGCAAAATTGCTGGGGCAACTAAAGAAAAATATGATCACAGAGGACACAGTCCCATATTTGGCACCGTGGTTCTATGAACTGAAGCTTGACAGGGGACATTAAGCTTTGTTAATGTTCATTTGTGTGATTGCTCACTGGATATCTAGTACATAAACTGTTCATACACATGTATGGTAGTGTAAAGATAAGATAAAACAAAAAAAAAAAACATTTTTATGATAGGATCCTAACTACCCCTCCCTACCCCTCCCAGGATAGAAATGTTTAACCAAATCCAATACTACCTCACACATTTAAGGCCCATACACACTTTAAACTGCTGTCCCCCGAAATGATCTTTACAGATCATTTCAGGCAGCAGTTTCCACATTATTGTTATCCAAGCATGCTGTTTGACCAAAAAAGGATTAAGATGAAATGGGTCCCTAGGTAAGAAAGTAGTTTTTGCCCACCGCTATGATCAGCTGGTTTTTTTTCGGTAATAAGATTTGGTGGGGGCTTGCATCCACCAGCCCCCTAGACTCTCTCTGGGCCCTAGGTAACTGCCCAGGTTTACCTTGTGGATGATCTGGATCTGTGTTTCATGCCCAGCTGAGCAACATATCAGTTATATTGAGAGGAGAGGTGAGCAGATGCACAAGAGCAAGCCTATGCTAATACATATCAATACATGATTTTCCAGCAAGTCTGAATGCTGATGGGCATCAGGGGGACACCTATACACACTCTGGAGTGATTGTTTTGTAAGGGCCTTAGTGTGTTCAGGACTTCATTTTACACCATCACACAGAAAAATATAACCTCTTGTCTGTACTGTTGTGACACCTAAATACAACACTACATCATTGTCAGACTGTACTGAATAAAGCATGCTCCACTCACAAATCATGGCAGGTAGGGAGGTACTCCAGGCTTAAACTAGCTGAGCCCCTTGTTCTGTGTTAACATTAATATGCAGGGCGATGTTATAATTATTATTATTTTGTATTTATATAGCGCCAACATCTACCGTAGCACTGTACAGAGTATAATATAGTCTTGCCACCACCTGTCCCTCAAAGGAGCTCACAATCTATGTTTTTGGGATGTGGGAGTAAACCGGAGTGCCCGGAGGAAACCCACACAGACACGGGGAGAACATACAAACTCCTTGCAGATGTTGACCTGGCTGGGATTCAAACCGGGGACCCAGCACTTGCAAGGCAAGACCGCTAACCACTACGCCACCGTGCTGCCCATACCCAGATATATATATATATATATCATTATACCGGTAATACCCAGAATGCAGGGAGGGCTGAGTTTAGAATTGAGAAAATCAAGTATTACCTGCTTGTCTGGAGTTCCTTTTTATAATAAAGAAAACAGGAATGGACAATCATTTCATTTACTTTGCTGGATAAAAGGGGAAAAGTGATTAAATCTAATCTGTGCTCTGCAATTAAAAATAAAACCTCTATAAAAAAAAAGTCAAATAAAAAAGGCAAAGCATCCCTTTTATAATTAGTCACAGCAGTGATCCATTTACATGCCTTGTCTATAAAATAGAGTTTATAATCCACAAGATTCACACTGCCACCTTTGATGGATAGTAAGAAGCTATATTTACTTTATTTTGTCATGTTTTCCCCTTGTCTCCACCTTATTTCAGATGACCTTCCTGCATTTTTCCCCTCTCGTTTAGGATTTCTTGTTTGACTGTAGTACAAAAGCCTTTTAAATCCCATTTCCCCCAGAGACACAAAGCAAGGAAATGCAGAGAGTCAGTGGTAGGCAGCTAGTGAGCACTGGAAGAGTGAAAACAGAGAGGAGAGCTAGATTTTAATTATTGGCGTTGATCAGCTGTGGGAGGGCTGCCAGGAGCACAAAGGCATGGATGTTCTGTAATTCCTAGAATAATGTTGGTGTTGAAAGTAAACACAGGCAAAGACTTAAAGTTTATTTATATCAGCATTACACCATCAGTGGCTTGACGTAAAGCTGTAAAAATAGATTTTCATTTTTATTTCTGGCTGTGACATCTCTGTTATCAGGTCTGTGGTGTTTTCCTGAAGCCAGGAAATAATAACAGCCTTGTCTAAAAATAATAGTAGCAGTAGGGTATTGTACCGTGTCTAAAAATAAGGGTTCACTAATGAGGAGAATGACAGGCGCACGTGGACCCGTCACCTAATGCGTCATTAGAGATAACAGAAATCTGTGTCATCTAACTTTGACTTCATTCTGTGGGTGGGGCTTGAAATCTAAGAATTTTTTTCAACAATAATTTTTTTGTGACATATTGCATTTTACATAAAGAAAGAAGAAGAAAAAACATCATATAACAAAACAAGTTAAAGAGGGTAAAAGGACACTTAATAGTTTAGACTGTTAACATCAAATATTAATTACTGCATATTTTTATAGTACGGACATCTTCCCTCGGAGGAACTCACATTCTAAGCCCTATCATTGTAATATGTCTCTATAATAGACTAAGGCCAAGTTTTGGTGGGAACAAGTTAACTTTTCAGTTTTTGGGATGTGGGATGAAACTAGAGTGCCAAGAGAAAACCCAGGCAGACACAGTCTCCATACCCAGAATTGGACCGGGGACCCTAGCACTGCGAGGTAAGAGTGCTATCCACTGTGCCATCATGTTGTCTACAATACATACATTATTGAATGTCCAGCTTGTCATACAAGGAAAAGAATAAATCCAGCAGACAATAAATCAGACCAGGAATAGTAGTGACATGTCAGTTTTGGACAACATAATCATTACAAGTCACTGAAATAGTGGAATCTGAAACCCAATTAATACAGACCAGAGGCCCCAAACTTTAGTACAGCAAAGTCCCAGGTATCCGACACTGGCGGTGATCGCCTGATTCTGGATACTTGTTCTTGCCGGTTGCTTGAGCAACTGGCCTAAAAAGTAGAAACCTAACCCCAGCAATAGATACTTACCGAGCCTCCAGCAACATTTTTTCCAGCCTGCAGCTCCCGAAGGCTTTCCGGCGTCCTCCGTGAACTGCTCCTGCCGTGTCACCTGTCCCACGTCGGGTCAGGTGACATGCCGGGAGCCATACATGGATGACAGAAGACCACTGGGACCTATAGGAAGGGTAGAAGATGTCTCTGGAGGCTCAGTAAGTATTTTAATAATTGTAAAACCTCTGCAAAACCTCCAAAACGTAGCCCCTGTTATCCCCTCAGGCATGCTGGTTAGTTGAGACTTCTAATAACAGGGGCTTTGCTGTATATATAAACACTTCATTCAACACTGTACACATTTTCCTCTCATTCTGCATAATATAGGTTTAATTAGTTACTATCTGAACCTGTAAATCCATTTTTTTCTATTGTCAGATGTGTCATCTTGCCACCACTGGTATATAATAGTGCAGTTTTTGAAACTTCTTGGGGAATGATATGTCTAAATGACTAAATAAGATCTTCCAGGGTGTAAAATGTATGCTAAGTCACAGAAATACATGGCACATGCATTGTTAACCTAATTTACAGTCAGGGCCGGATTTACCATAAGGCACTGTAGGCACATGCCTACAGGCGCCCGATGATGGAAAGGCGGCTCTCTCCCCAAGCGCCTCCCTCCTTTCCTATGCAGGGTCTTGATGCTCTCTGCATTCCACTGACAAGATCTCCCTTTAGTCGGGGGCACCTCTAGCTCCATAATACTGAGGTTCCTCTAGTTACCTAGTATTTGGGGGCACTTCTAGCTATTTAATACTGATGATACCTCTGGCTACCTTATACTAAGGGGCACCTGTGGCTACCTATGACAGGCAAGGGAAGTAAGGGACAGCTGGGCCAGTCAGCACACTTGTAGGTTAATGGAGGGCGAGGTCTAGGGTGCCAGGACATCCGTGCCTATAGGCTCCTGTGAGGTAAATCCGGGCCTGTTTACAGTAATACTGAATGCGAACTGCGATTGCGATGTGCACAGAAATGCATGCAGCAGTGTGAAATAAAATTATGCATAGCATCTAGATTGCACAAATAATATATTTCCACAGTGGTTCACAGTGTTCATAGTCATATAGCCAACTGTCTCTCAGAGCTCACAATCTAATCCTTACCATAGCCATAGTCTTATATCCCTACCATAGTCAAAAGCTATTTATTTTTTTCAGAAGAACAATTTAGCTTATCTGTATGATTTGGGAATACAGGAGGAAATCTGAGTGCCCAGAGAAAACCCAACCAAACACAGGGAGAATGTACACACTCCAGGCAGATAGTGCTTTGGCTTAAATATTTATATCCTGTTGTGTTACCTGAACTGGCTCTGTTGCTTGTTCAAAAAATAAAGGTAATGTTGGACACCCCTATCTAGCACCTTGGAGGATTTGAAAAAGGGAATGAAAGTTAATTTTAGTATTTTATTTGTACGGAAGCAGTGGGGAAGCCCGATAGATGTTAGCACATAGCCTGTAACATGAATATTCATACTTCATACTTAAAGTAGCCCTGTAGTGTGAGACATATGAAAGCTACCATATTTATTTCAGGCTTCAGTACTGTATGATCCATATGATCCACTCACCTGACATTCCAGAATTTGCATTGAGGTTAAGAACAATGGCAGCATTTTTAAAAGCACATTTTTCAAACAGGAAATGGCACACTCCGCCATCAGTGTATACTTTTTCGTTCCCCCAGGGCTTGCCCCAACCCTACCGAACGGGTCGCATCGATGCCACCCCTAAGATGGCCGCCGCCTTGTTCCGCGGCTGCGCAGTACGCAGCCCGATTTCGACTGCGACTGCGCAGCCTTTAGCCCGCCTCCCGCCGCGTATGGGTCCCGGCATCCTCCTGAAGCGTGCGGCGGGAGGCAAAGCGTACTGCACAGCCGCGGATCAAGGCGGCGGCCATCTTAGGGGTGGCATGGATGCGACCCGTTCGGTGGAGTCGGGGCAAGCCCTGGGGGAACGAAAAGGCCTACACTGACGGCGGAACGGAGCGGAGGATTCTGCTAAGAAAAAGGTAAAGTGTAATTTTCTTCGTTTTGGCTTCGGAAGTCCTTTAAAATGGGAGTAAAATCAGTTATGTAATTAATTCATTATTTTGCATTATTAATCAGAGACACATTTAAAGTGGAACTGAAGTCAATTTACTTTCTTCATTTCCTGTGAGAGTACAGTTAATGGCTTAAACAAAAATATGTCGTTTGCATGTAAAAATGGCAGAAGCTAAGAAACCTAATTTAAAACTTAAAGGATATCTGAGGCGATGAATAAATAAGATAAAATCTAGCTTTAGGTACCTAGGGCTTCTTCCAGCCCCTAGAAGTCATGTGTGTCCTTTGCTGCAACTCCGGTCTTCTCCTGGGTCCCACTGGCAGCCTCTGTAGGATCCGTGCATACACGAGCGTGCACCTGTCCTGTGCAAAAGTGCACCCGCATCACTGGGAGCATACTGCGCCCGTGGCACGGGAGTCAGCAATACTTCAGAGGCTGCCAGCTGGACCTGTTAGAAGACCAGAGCTGCGGCGAGGGACACAGGTGACTTCTAGGGGCTGGAAAATGCCCCAGGTAAATAAAGCTAGATTTTATTAATCGCCTCGGATATCCTTTACAGCTTTGTCCCTGCCCCTTATTTTCCCTCAACTGCTGGAGAAAAATAAACAAACACTTACTTCTGAGCAACCATTGCCACCTTGTGGTAGCATAACATATGCCAACACAGTTGTAACTGAAGAATGGTTTTATTACAATAATAAATGGGTTCAAAGCCACTTTGAGACATTTTAAGTTCTACTATTTATAAGTATGCTAAGACTTTGAAGAATAACTACAGTTATATAAAACCATGCTGATGTTTAGCTCTGTATACAAATATAATATTGGCCAATGGCCATTAATTTTTTTTAAATTTATAAATACCTGATGTCAGCCAGCAGTTCCATTCTTTCATCTGAATAAACAGTGAGGACTTCTGCTAGCTATAGAAGCTCTTGTGCAAAGCTTGGGTCCTGGGAACACCGGCTCTACCTCTCAACCACAGCAGGAAGTCAAATATCAGATCTGCTGTTTGAAGCCAATCACTGTCAGTCCATGCAGTCATATGACTCCTCCTCCACCAACCCTACTGTCCAGGGAAAGTCAACAGAGATGTGATTATCAACCACCAAAAGCTGCACTAAAGATGTGGTGTAAGGTGGGAGAGTGCCTAGATTTAATATGGGCCCCTTGATTTATAGTTCCTTTGCCTTGTAGGATTGATGTGTCTACAATAGAGGTAGTTGTACTGTACAAGAAACTGCGTTGTCTGTAGAGGTGAGCGTAATGACTTAATTACGATTTCGCGAAATTTCGCGTTATTAGTGTAAGTACGATTATGGCCGTAAGTACATAATCGTAATAAAGAAGGATTTCGCGAAATTCTGCGTAAGCGTAATTTTCGCGTAGCTTTCGCATTACAGTGGGTATCGCGAAATTACGTTTGCCTTGCATGCAACCGTTTGTAAGCGTGGTTACATAACGTAATTTCGCGATAGTTCATATTAAACTATAGAAACATTCTTGTCAATACACCCTTGAACTGCGCATGCTTAGTTTTTACATTATTTAACGCGAAAAAGCGTTCATATGCGAAAATTTGTTAGCGTTCGTCTGACTACCGCTGATTCGCTTCTAATTGGCTAATGCGAACAAAAACAACAGGAAGTTGAGCAATCTCATAGGGGAAGAGGCTGCTTGCACGAAATTGGCGAAATTACGAAGAAATGCGGAATTACGTTATGGTTTAACGTGAAATTACGTTATGAACGAAATGCGAAATTACGCGTTGAAAATTACGCTTACGGTATTATCAATTACGATTTTAATGGCAATTACGCTACCATAATTTCGCGCCGTAATAGCAAATTTCGCATGCGTAATTATAGTAACGCGAAATTTCGAGTTGTATGTCCTTAGGTGGACTTTTTATGAGAGAAGGGAGAGCTGTGGTAACACCTGCAGTCATAGGTGGTCTTATGGGAGAAAGAAGGCTACATTACAGTCTGGGGTGGCATCTGAGAAAAAAAAGGCCTAGTCACTGATTGAGGAACCTTCTTGTGATTCCAAGATTATCCCACTCCTCTGTCCCAGTTAACACTTTGTGACAAAGGTAAAAACCTAAAAACTTTGTACTTAAGGTAGCCATACACTGGCTCGATTCCCGGCCGTTTCGACAGCAGATTCGATCCTGGGATCGAATCTGCTGCCAATCGTTCGCGGTAAACGCAGCCGCCGATCCGATTCCCTCCCGGAATCGGATCGGTCCGTCGATCGCGCCGTGCGGGAAATTACCCTCGATCGCCCGCGGGTAAAGTGCGCGTCGCTAGCGGCGGCCGATCCGATCAGGTATACATTACCTGAGGCTGGCTCCCGGGCGTCTTCTCCGTGCTGCACGGCTCTGTTCCGGCTCCATCCATCCCGGCGCTTCCTGTGTCACTGCAGTGACCAGGAAGTTCTAATAGAGGGCGCTCTATTTGAACTTCCTGGTCACGGAGTAACACAGGAAGCGCCGTAATGGATCCGGAACAGTGCCGTGCAATGCGGAGAAGATGCCCGGGAGCCAGCGTCAGGTAATGTATACGGGGGGGGACAGGCGGCAGGAGCAGCCCAGCAGATGGTGAATCGGTTTCAGGCTGAAATCGATTCACAATCTGTTTGCAGTAAAGGCAGCCATACGATCCCTCTCTGATCAGATTCGATCAGATAGGGATCTGTCAGCTGGTCGATCTAATGGCACATCGACCAGTGTATGGCTACCTTTAGAGTCTGCAGAGAACTTTCTTCTTAATCAGCTAGATAAACATTGCTGTGGAGGGTAGCAATTCTGAGAACTACTGGAAAGCTGTCAATAAAACAATATAGCATCCACAGAAGGTCTATCTGTGTCTGTGCATTTGTGAGTCCAGAAGGTAGGAAAGCCTTGCATAGAAGAGTAGTTTTCAGGTCAAAGGCAAACAATAAATGTTGGTGAATCCATGTACACAGTTAACATCCACAGGTGTGCTACATTTCTACTGAATACGCACATTATTATACTGGACATCGGTACCACATCCCTAAAGGTAGCCATACACTGATAGATTTGCAGCAGATTCGACCATCACATAGATTTCTGTCAGATGCCTGTCAGGTCGAATCTGACAGGAATCTATCTGGTGTGTGCCACAAAGTAGGAACAGATTTCCAATAGATTTCAGCATTAATGCACCATTAGATCCAATGCTACTCTATGGGCCATCGATCTGCTGCCAGCAGCAGATCGACCTAGATTTTCCTTCCTGACAGATAGATCAAATCGACTGAAATCGGCCGAAAATTGTTCGATCGTGCATTGATTTGCAATCGATTCAACTGAACCGATTAATCGATCGAACGCTGAAATCGACCACTGTATGGGCCCCTTAAGTTATCCACTGTACCAAAAATACGGATCACACTTTATCTTCACCTACTTTTATTTTATAAATCTCTTTAAACCTTCGGGGCCAACTTTGTTTACTGATTCTAAGTGTTTAAGGTAATGAGCATCGTAGAATCCTTTGTGTTCTGTCCACTGGTTCTTCCACTGTCCCTTAATCCTCTTGGACTAATAGTATTAAACGGCTTTTAAATAAACAAGGGTTTTGACCTCGGCCTTGAGCAGTATTAGCAAGGGAAGATCCAATCGGCTGTGATGAGTCTGACATCCCCCCAGTTGGGAATTAATGAGCTTGGTTTTGGAATCAGGAGGATAAATGCAATCAGGCCCCAGGAATTACTCCTGACACTGGCTAGCCTGTTTGTTTTTCACTAACAACCGTGAGATTCTCCTTCTTCCCAAGTCCTGATACCGCCTTTCGCACAGTAATCGCCTTTTTGGTCTGTTTCGTCTTGTAGAGCTCACTGAAAAAAAAACTTGAGCCACGAATAATCAAAATGTAATTCTGCCCACTTAATATTTCCAAGGAGATATGTAAGACAATATTTATTTCACATATGTAGATTAAAACTGGAAAGAGCAAAGAGCTATAGACATCATAGTAAACTTACAAAGTAGTCAGGTACTAGCCCATCTCCAGGCACCAATGCTTTCCTAGTCCCATTAAGGCACTTAGTGGCCAAGTTTGATTTTACCTGTGTAGATTCTTATTGATTAGATTATGCCAAATAAATCAGTATTAAAGTATTTGGTCTTGTTTGTCAAGTTTACTACAGCACATATTTCAGAGCTGCAGGCTGTGATCAGATAGCTCTCTCATTGACCCACCCCTTGCAGTCTGAACACTATGGCCATGTTGAGTCTAGCAACAGAGCAACCCAACCACATGTCCTACCATTAACTCATTCAGCTGGGCTGCTCCATGTGAAACAACTACATTTTTAACACCTTTTAGCCACAAAAGCATCATAATGTACACGAAAATTGACATTTGGGAGTTTTTGCTAAGTAGACAGATGGTATGTGTCAAATAGTAGAATAGTACCTGGAGGAGAGCTTTAAATGGAAACCTACACTGTTGTTAGAAAACAGTTTCCTTTAGGACTAAATCTGTATATTTAATGTATTTATTTCAACAACTGTAAAACATTGTTTGGGGATAAACATGCCAGACAACTGCTGAACTGACTGAGCACCTGAACTTAAAGTGGTAACTGGGTGTGTCTGTAGATGACTTGCTCAGACTCTGTGCAAATAGAGTTCTGTGTCACCAAAGTGTGTAGTACTACTGTCCTGGTCAAGTAAGCAGATTTTGAATTATTGGCCATGTCTGGAAAATCAGGGCAGCTTCAGTGGGAGTATATTAAGGAAAATTCCACTGGTGATAACCACATCAGAACTTATATATACAGGTAGCCCCCAGTTAACGAACGAGATAGGGACTGTAGGTTCGTTCTTAACCTGAATCTGTTCTTAAGTCGGAACATTGTACCATCTCTGTCCCCTGTACCTCCTCTGTTCCCCTTTGTGCCTCCAGTGTCCCCCTCTGTGCCATCTCTGCCCTTTGTACCTGTTTATACAAGTTTAAAAGCCATTTTTTCTTTGATTTTTTTAAAATCGATTTTCTCAAAAACTACAAGTCCAATTTGAAAAAATTTTTTTTGACTGGTTCCCCTTTGAAACAGAGTCCATGCCGTTCATATCAGCGGGTCGTTCGTAAGTCGGGGACTACCTGTACACAAATATGTAGTCTTGTTATTTCATTTAAGTACCAAATAAATAATTTTTTATTGCAAACAAAGCATAGAGACACCCATGTGGAGAACTGCAAAAATATTGCATTAATAAGGTTTCACAGTACAATGGCAAATTGCAATGACCCAAGTCTGTTTCGGTCCCTAGTGGGACCTTTTTCAGCCCAAAAAAAAGGATGCAACAAAGTAGCTTAAAGCTAATGCTAGGTACCCATGATGCACTTTCCCTTCAGATCGATGATTCAAAACGATAATTTCCAACATGTCCAATCTGCTCCCGATCTATAACTGGATCAATTTTCAGATCACTACTGCACAACATCAATGCCGTTACCAATCAGGAGCAGATTGTACATGTTGTTTTGACCTGTTGATCTGACAGGACATTGCATTGTGTGTACCTGGCATTGAGGAAAATTGGAACTTTTAATATGTATATAGCGCTGACATTTTCCTCAGCGCTTTACAAAGTATTTATAGTCTTGTCCCTCACAATCTAATCCCTACCATAGTCATATGTCCATCATAGTCCAGGGCCAATTTAGGGGGGAAGCCAATTATTATCTGTATGTTTTTGGGATGTGAGAAAAAAACAGAGTGCCTGGAGGATACCCACTGTGCTGCCAGAGATGGATTAAGATGTAATGGGGCAAGGAAGTAGCTTTAGTGTCCTCTTGTGGTCTTTTTGGTAATCCGAGGTAGAGAAGGATCAGAGAATGTGGCATGTGGGCCTTTTGACACCCATTAAGCCCCAAGCACCTGCCTAGGTTGCCTGATGGATGATCCTACTCTGCGTGCTGCCCATGACTGTAGTCAATGTCTGTGAGGATTGTGGGGCATAAGCGGCAGCCACGGACAGGTAATGTGTAGTGCACTGCGCACTGGAGTGCACATTACACATTAGGGGGAGGGTGTTGGTGAGGCGGCGGATGTGGCATCACAAGGCCGATTCTGGATCGATTTCAGCATGAAATTGATTGGGAATCAGCCTGCGGTGTAGGGGCAGCCTATAGATATCTCTCTAATAAGATTCAATTAGAGAGAAATTTGTCTCTTGGTTTAATCTGCCCATCATCGCTAGATGTATGGCTACCTTTAGACTTAAACTGCATTGAATGATCTTGCATCATGTTGTATGTCTCCTCATTTATATATATTTTTAGTGCAGCGTAATATGTTGGCGCTTCATAAATACAAAATAATACTAATAATAGGGACACGCATTTCTTTCTTCTCTACACGGATCTATCCCAACGTGAGGTCTCACTAGATGTAGCAATTGATTTTGGCCTAGATGGGATTAGGTGCTTTCTGTGCATGTGTATGGACATGCTTTTTGCGTGTCCTCTTGTGCACTATGTGACACCGGTTTTTGATGCTTTATGGAGGTGTTTCTCCCCCTCTAACTTTATTTCATGTGATGTTTGATGGGTGACACTCCGGGGAACGTATGGCTCTGTGCACTTATGTTGATGCGTTTTATCGCACCCTAGTGCACAGCTGGCATTTTCATGCCTTCCTGCAGTGTCTCCCATATATATATATACACCCATATTTATATGGTAATGTTTATGTGCATGCTCTCCTCTCCCGGGGGCCACACCATTTTGGACACATGTAGGTTGTTTACTGTGTCTAGACGGGTGTGGGCAACTTAAAATAAAATAATTTAATTACTATTATTATCATTTCTGTTGGTTTGGCCCTTTTGGGCATATAAGTTACTTCACTATCCCCAGGTCACGTATTTGGAGCTTATGTCCGCCCCGTCCTCTCTTCTTGCCCATTCCTAAGCTTTGCTCGGCTTCTCGCTTCCAGCCTCACAGTGACGCGATGTCACGCTTCCTGTTTGGCATCTAGGAGCGCTTGTGCGCTCCAGCGAGTCGCCGCCCATACGTCAGCACGGCTTTCCGGCTGACGTTGTCTCGATGTGGGCGGAAGTGGGCGGGACGGACATCGCTACGGCGGCCTTCATAAACGCCATTACAGCGTTCATGGGTGACATCTCTTTCTTGCTGCCTGCCTTTGAAAAGGCCGCTAGTGCGGCGAAACATGTCAGGCGCTTTGGCAGCTACCTTCTCCTCCAGGCTTATACATGTGAGCCACTCCTTACCCACGCTCCAATACCTGGATGTCTTCCATGAATAACAGGATGGTAACTATGAGGCTCCATATGGCTAGCTTACACACTGCTGGCTGCTGAACTTTGCTTCTGTTATGCTCCATTGCTCTTTATCTTTGTGGCTCTTGCTGATGGCTATCCATCCCTGCGATTGGGGGACTGTGCAAGCTACTCTGTGTCATCATACACATTGAGAACTGCTGTTTTCCATCTGCTATTTGCGCTCTGGCTCTATGCATACAGGCCTTGCATGCTTATGTGGAATGCTCCATGTCTTACTGCCTGAATGGTTTATGACACGGCATATGAACTACAACATACCCCTTTATGATGTGGGTGTGATATATATCCAACATTAGTTTCATCAATATGTGATTGGATCCATCCAGCTCAAACTTCCATTACATGAGGTGGTTTTTTATCTATCATCCTTTGTCTGGATAATGAAACTCAAACGTATTTTCACATAGTATCAACTGTGGATTTAGGGTTTGGAGTGGGACTCTTTGTTTTATTCATTTTTGTGAGGACTTCAGCCTCACCACTTTGAACACTTTAGCCTGGGGAGATTACCCATTGATTTTAAGGGGAACTCTAGTTAGTCACATTATTTATGTATTTCTGTGTATATTTAATTTATATTATAATAAAAACTGTTTCGTACCTTCTCATGCACCCAAGAGCCAATTCTCTTTTTTGGTAGTTTGATATATTTATATGTTGGCATGATACATGAGAGGATATATATTATTTACTATTGATGTCATTAGAGTTATGCCCTAATTTTGGTCTCATTTGTCCACATTCTCTATTCCTCCAGAGATATTGTGATTTTGCACTATACATTACCTGTCCGTGGCTGCCGCTTATGCCCCATAATCCTCTGATGGCTCTGGGCACAGTCTTTTGTACATATACGCGCCCCACGTCATTGCCGGTGTACTAGCGAGCACTTGTGATGACCAACATACTCCACCATTCCTCCAGCAACCATGTGGGGCGTGTGTACGGACGAAGGACTGCGCCCGGAGCCAATGGAGGATGAGCGGCGGCCATGGACAGGTAATATATAGTGCACACATTAGGTAGGACAGCGGCGGGGGTTTCGTCGCATTCGTTGCTTGTCCCAATATCGCTTGCCATTACTGCCGTGCACCCAATCAAGTAAGTCGTCCCTACACCTTGCAGCATGTCCGACCAATTAATGCGACCAATTTTAGCCCAAAATTGGGTTGGGTATTAGATCGGGCATGCACTTGGAAGCCCCAATTTTCATTATACTCCGATTATTATAATTGAATCAGATGGTCACTTGGCCGCCAAGTCACCTGATGTAATGCTGGGAATACACGGTTCGTTTCTGGCGCTCAATTCTCCTCTCGGTCGTTTTTGCTGCTCGATTCTGTAGTCGATTCTCTTATCTTCGGCTCGTTTTTCTCATCTTTTTCCATTCACTTCTATCAGAAATCGAGCGGCGAAAGGATCGAAAGGGAGATCGGACATATCGGAAATTATCTATCGAACCATCTAATCACCTAAAAAACGAACCATGTATTCCCAGCATAATGGCCACCTTTAGAGACCACATAGTTCAAGTCTACTAGTGGTCCACACTCAGAGTAAGGGGCTGGCTAGCCTTTATCTAAAATCAGATAATGCTTTAACATCATACTATCATAACAGTTCTTGTGACCTTTATACAGGGTGTAAAATATTTCCTAGTTGATGAAACAGATATGGGAACTTCTTGAAAACCAAGACCTACTAATCAAATGCTATATTTAAAGATGCTTTAAGCAAATGGGATTAAACTAATGATATATTTTCCTTGGTTGGGTAAAATCCGAGAGAGAGTCTAAAATCCCTTCAGAAGCAACTGTAGTAGGATAAATCAGTCCTTAAGCCTTGGTGTAACTTACTACTTATTTCAGGCTAGATAAGAAGATAAGGGTCGCCCCCGCATTATCATATCTTATATATTTCACACACACTTCATATACATTCATCACCTATCATTGAGCTGCAGTGGTTGCCACTGCTATTTTACTTTCAACTTGGGTAAGTACAAATCCTTCCTTGATTTTTTTTACATTTTGAATGTATTATATAATTAGCCATTTTCTCCTGAAGGTCAGGCATTTTTAAGTTAAAAGCAAAGAGCTTTTATTCTTTTTAGTACAGGGCAATATTTTCCTGTTATTTTTAAATAATAATTCAAGGTAGTTAAATATTTTCACTATACAGATTACATTTTTTGAACATATTTCGAAATATTATAAAACATTATTGGCTCATGTTTTTATGAAATTTCAAAAAATAAAAAAGTTCCAGGCAAGAATTTGATTAAAAAAAAAAAAAAAACTACCTTCTTGGCTGTCATGCTAATATTCCGCTTCAACTGATACTGAGGTATTATTCAGATCAGGTGCTCTCTGGCTGTGTGCGTGTCACACGTAAGTTACTCAAAGACTACTGAAGCCAAAGCATCACCACAACAGCCAGGCTACTGGTCTTTTTGTAAAAGGAGATTGACAATCACAACACTTGTATTCTCCTTGTTTCAGCTTCTCTTTCAGAAAATGTATAGTTCAGTAAAAGACAAATAATTCCAAACTGCATTTTGCTTAAGATGTATTTTATTTTGTGTACATAACTTGTTACGTTATTTATGCATCACATTGTCTTTTTTGTTGCATAAAACAGCGTTCTGCATAATGCAGCTCTTAAAACTCAGACACTTATAAATTGATTATTTAATTGATTATGTTCTATAAAAAATGTATCTAGGAATTTATGGCTTGCTGATCTTTTACTTTACTGAGGAGAGCTACTTGATGTTAGTTATTTTTTAGCACCAAAGTACTACTGAAGCCACAAGCTTTTTCGTATTTCAAATCCCAACTTCAACTAAAAGTTTTTTCATATTTTATTTTTGCCTTTGTCCTTGTTGGGGATGATTTGCTTTTCCTTTCAATCCTGGTGACATCCTGGCTTTTGCTGCGATCCCCGTGTGTGACAGGAATGAGATTTGATAAAAGGAATATAATCTCTCCCAGTGGAAACACAAACAATAATATAATATCAAGGTTATAAAGGTTCTAACCTTCCCGACTATGTACAAAATTAACATGCAGTACTATCAGCAATTGTGTTTTAAGTTAAATTAACTTCAAAATTATGCAAATTCTATAACCTCAAATACTGGAAAAGAGGACACATGTAATATATCACAGGTAGCATTGTGCTTACTGATACATTGGCCTCAAATCACTAAGCTTTATCAAACACTTTATCAAACGTTTGATAATTTACCTCATGAGTAAAATCTAATTTTGAATTCACTAAAGTGTTATAGATTTATTGAACATTTTAGCAATAAAACATTCGATACATCTATAACGCCTTAGTGAATTCAAAATTAGATTTTACTCATGAGGTAAATTATCAATCGTTCGGTAAAGTGTTCAATAAAGCTTAGTGAATTGAGGCCATTATATACCTAGCTGTTGTATAACATATTGTCTATGCTTGGGCATGTGCACTGGAGTCCGGTGTTTGATTCACAGTTATCTGCATGGAGTCTGTATATTTACCCCATATGTGCATGCTTTTCCTCCCTACATGCTAGTTTGTAAATTGGGTTCTTCCCAGGGGCTCTGGACTTTGGTTGCAATGTTATATTGTGACCGCATTTGAGGGTTAGTGAGAAGAATAGTTCAAGATTCACAGTAGTGCTATATACAAAGTGATATATAAATAATAAATTGGTTTAGCACCTAAAAATAGATTTTGTTGGTTTAAACTTACTGTATATAATCAAGAAAATATAGATGATTTTAAATAAAAATGTGACATTTGGAGCTGTACCTGCTAGATTAGTCCATAGTGAATAGTAGGATTTGATTACATATACACACCAAACATAATATATGGGTAAAGCAAAATCTACTTAAAACTCATTCATTTAATAACGTTTTGTGTATTATGATTTGGGCTTTAATTATTGTTTTCTTGTAATGTAAATTACAGTATATGGGTGTGTTTCTTCTTTGATTTTTCCTAAAGTATGACATTAAAAGAAATGCTATCAATGCCCAAGTGTTTTAAAATGACAATGTACAAATAATGTCTAAGTAGCTGTGTAAACGTTTTCCTACTCTTCATGTTAAATATCAGAGGCAAAAGCTTTAATTTATTGAGGGTAGGATTTAGCTATATTGGGACAAATCAATTGCAGAAGGGGTGTCTGCTTCAATGCACAGACAGAGTTGCATATCAGACTACAGAGTATTCTTCTCAGAAAGCAAAAACAGTATGAAAAGCTGTGAAAATTACAAATGTTCATAACAAGTTTCCTCTGCTCTCTTCAGACACTTCAGTCAGAAACACAGGACACAGAAGCTGCAGCTGTTGGGAGCTTTCTTTCTCTCTCACACACACAGAGTTACACACAGGGTTAACTGATCAAGTGTGAGGGGAATTTCCCCTCCCCTCATGGCTCATTCTGCCTCAGTTTTGGCGTCAGTAAAGTTTGAAAGTATTTTGATAACAGTAAACAAAGAGATTGCCAGTGAAATGTATACACCAGTACTTAGCAGCACTTCCCAAACAATTCCTATCTCAATTGAAAAAATATCGATAGTGTTCCTTTAAAGAATTGTGTAAGGGTTACAAAAACCTGTTATATTAAATAGTCATTGTATTACGTGTACATAATGAAAAGTCTTTGGAGTGTATTTATAACAGTGTAAATATTATATTTCTCTGCTATTAACCTAACAAATGTACCAGTGAAAATTTCCTCTGATTTTTTAAAAATGAATATTTCCACTTTTTACCGACTCATTGTGGTTTGTCTCCTCTGTCCATGGGAGACACACACACACGGGTCTGACAGAAAGTAACAGCCGTCTGCTTTTCTCTGTCATGCAAGTTATTCTTTAGATCACTGGCGTAACAATAGGCCCTGCAGCCCCTGCTCCTGGGCTGGAGGGGTGGCAGCATGAGGGAAAAGCCTTGGCCACAGCCGGCGGGGAGAGGGGAAGTTCCCCCCCTCTCCCTCACCTCGGGGCTCTCCCCTCTGCACTCCCCTCCAGCTTAAGTTACACCGTGGGCAGCAGCGAGCAGATACATACCTTCCGTGCGTTCCACCGCATACTCCTCGCTCTAGTGTCTGTTGTCACTTCCGGAAGTGACGTCACTTCCGGAAGTGACGTCAGACGCTCGAAAGAAGGAGTATGCGGTGGAACGCACGGAAGAAGGTATGTATCTGCCCGCCGCTGCCCGTTGTCCACGCTGTAACTAGCTGGAAGGGAGCGCAGAGGAGAGAGCCCCGAGGTGAGGGAGAGGGGGGGAACTTCCCCTCTCCCCGCTAACTGTGGCCAAGGCTTTCCCCTCATGCTGCCACCCCTCCAGCCCCCACAAAATGGCCCCGAGCAGGCCCCAGGGAGGGGGGGGGGGCCCGCTCTGAAATTCTGCAGGGGGGCCCGGTGGGGCCTAGTTACGCCTCTGCTTTAGATATAATGTTATTTACTTTTCAAGTTAACCTCTTCTCTCCATGAACCGCTTGTCACATGCAGGTAGAAAGCCAGTAACTGTTTCTTCAGCAGCGTTAACATGAAGCATAGTAACTGAGGGGAAATGAAGAGTAGTCTGACATATTTTAAGGGGAACCCAAGGTGAGAGTGATTTGGAGGCTGCCATATTTATTTCCTTGTAAACAATGCCAGTTGCCTGGCAGTCTTGTTGATCTTCTGGTATACGTAGTAGAGTCAAAACCCTGGAAAAAGGATATGGCTAATCCAGTAAAACCTGAGTCAGCTGAGAAAGAGTACCTGATCTGAATATGCTTGTTCAGGGTCTATGGATAAAAGTATTAGACACACACAGGACCTTGAGAACTGCCAGGCAACTGGTATTGTTTAAAAGGAAATAAATATGGCAGCCTCCATATCCCTCTCACCTCAGGTTCCCTTTAAGGCCATTCCCCTCTTTATCTGAAACTACTGAAAAAAAAGCATAGAGCTTTAATAGTCTGATTACTTTAACTTATTTTTCTTATTATTTCAGGACATTATAATGCATTGCGGCTATGTTCCCAACTCCTATTGGTTACCAGGTAAGAAACAGTGAGAAATCAGTTGTTGTTTCTGTTATTTATCTAAGCTTTCTGTTGTTAACAGTTAGGCAGGGAACACACTTGACTTTTTTCGTGCGCGTTTTCTGCACAGAAAAACTGACAACTCATGTTAATCAATGTGCTAGTACACACTTAATATGTTGTTCGCACGCAGAAAAAAAACTGACATTCAGGATGATGACTCTGCAGATTTTGGCAGTTTTCTCTATCAATTACATCAGCTGCTGTGAAAAAACGTGCGCGTTTTCCTGCATGGAAACACACTTGGTGTGCAGAAAAAGTATGCAGAAAAACGCGTGCGGAAAACTGAAATTCAAGTGTGTTCCCTGCCTTAGTGATAGCCTGGCTGCGAGTTCTTACAAGGTCATTAGGGCCGGTTTCCACTACAAAGTAATGCGAATGCGGCTACGTAGCCGCAACGCATCACTTCCGCTGCCGGCCACATCACTTCCGCATCTGCCAATGAGGAAGTGTATTGGAGGAGATGGGACGCGGCTGCGGGCGGATGTGGCCGTGCGAGAATCTGCAGCACAACATGCACGCAGTGGAAACTCTTCCATTGCTGTGCATGTGTTTCAGGACATGTAGCTATGTAGCCGCATCGCACCACTCCTAGTGGAAACGGGCCCTTACTGTAAGTAGACACCAGCTGGCTCCATTAATTCTGCCTTTATGCACAAGTAAATGGAGATGCATTGTAGACCTCTAGAAGGTTCTAACCAGATTTCTGTGACTGTCCTTCAGTAGTGATGCAAATCAAAAATTAAAAGTTTTCATGGTCTTAAAATAAGGAGTGACCAAAATGTCTTAATTCAGTTTATCCCTACTGGCTAATGGTTGATAAACTGCTTTGCTGAATCATGAATGCACCATCAAAAGTGAAGGGTGCATTTCATTTTTATGCAAGGTTAAAATTGTCAGCTATCACTTCCCCTGAAAAAATATAGTTTCCTTTTGCACATGCCTCTTCTGCTGGTGGGACAGCATAGATAATGGTCATGGTTGATGGGGGTCACCAGTGACTGCTTGGAAGTATAGGAGGGTACCTGTAAAAGAGATGGGGCCACATGTTACTTTTGGGAGGTATACAGGCTGTCTGTAATGGATGGGAGGGATAGGGTATCTCTGTGACTACTTGGTGGGATGGGGTTCCCCTATGGCTGCAGGGAGGAATATGGTTTTCTTATGACGGCTAGGATGGCTGCTGGGAGAGATGGTGTTTCCTCTGTGGCTGCTTGGAGGGATGGGATTACCCTATGGCTACGGGGAGGGATGGGGTTCCTCTATGGCTGCTATGAGGCATTTGGTTTCCTTATGACTGGTGGGGGAATGGTGTACTACTGTGACTACTGGGAGGGATGGTGTTTCCCTATGGCTGCTGAAGGGATGGTGTACCCGTGACCACTGTGAAAGATGGGGCTTCCTTGTGACTGCTTGCTGGGACAGGGGTTCCCCTGTGAGAGGGTTGGAGTACCCCTGTGACTGCAGGGAAGGATGGGGTTCCCCTATGACTGCTGGTAGGGATATGTTTTTCCTATGACTGCTCTGATGGATAGGGTACCAATGAGATTACTGGAAGGTATGGGGTACCCCGTATCTACTGGGAGGGATGGGGTCTCCGATGTATGCTAGGAGGAATGTGATTCCTCTATGACTGCTCAGAGGATAGTGTACCCCTGTGGATACTGGGAGGAATGGGGTACCCCTATGACTGCAAAGATGTATGGGGTTCCCCTATAACTTCTGGGAGGGTTGGTGTTCCCTATGACTTCTGGGAGGGATAGGGATGTCCTACAACTGCTGGGAGGGATGGTGAACCCCTGTGAATACGGTTAGAGATGGGAATCCCTATGGCTGCAGGGTTTGAAGGGTTTCACCTATGATTGCTTACAGGTAAGGTGGTTCCCCTGTGACTGCTGGAAGGGAGGGAATCCCCTATGGCTGCTGAGAGGAATGGTTTACCCCTGTGACTACTGGGAGGAATTGTGTCCACTTTTGGCTGCTGGGAGGGATGGGGTACCACGGTGACTACTGGTGGTACCCCTGACTGCTGGGACGGATGGGGCTCCCCTATGAATGCTTGGAGGGATTGAGTTCCCCTATGGTTGCTGAGAGGGATGGTGTTACCCTTTGACTGATAAGAAGTATGGTGTTACCCTTTGACTGCTAGGAAGTATGGCGCTCCCCTATGACTGCTGGGAGGGATGGAGTTCCCCTATGGTTGCTGGGAGGGATGGAGTTCCCCTATGGTTGCTGAGAGGGATGGAGTTCCCCTATGGTTGCTGGGAGGGATAGGGTTACCCTCTGACTGCTGAGAGAGATAGTGGTCCCCCTATGGCTGTTTGGAGGGATGGGGTTCCCCTATTACATCTGGGATGTATCAGGTTACCCTATGACTGCTGGGAGGAATGCGGTTCCCCTATGGCTGCTGGGAGGCATGGGGTTCCCCTATGGCTGCTGGGAGGCATGGGGTTCCCATATGGCTGCTGGGAGGCATGGGGTTCCCCTATGGTTGCTGAGAGGGATTGTGTACTACTGTGACTACTGGGATGGATGTTGTTTCCCTATGACTGCTAGAAGGGATTGTATACTACTGTGACTACTGGGAGGGATGGTATTTCACTATGGCTGCTGGGAGGGATGTTGTACCCCTGTGACTACTGGGAGGGATGGGTTACCCTATAACTTCTGGGGGGATGGCATTATCCTATGGGTACTGGGAGGGATGGTTTACCCCTTTGATTTACACCTTCCTGGCTGTCTGCCTTCCCCACCTTCTGTATAGTCAGTGGATTGGAGCAGGGATTTTATCTGATTGCCATCTGGAGTCGTGAAGGAATTTTTTTCCCTTTTGGGGCTAATTGGACCATGCCTTGTAAGGCCCGGTTCACATTAGCGGTTGTTTGCCAAACGGACCGGATGACCTGACCGGATCCGGACCGGATACGGATCGGAACCGTACGGTTCTGATCCGGATCCGATCCGGATCCGGTCAGGTTGCATCAGGTGGTAATCAGGATGCGATCCGGATCCGTTTGGCAAAGTTAACGTAAAAAAAAAAAAAATGTTGGGGTCTGGGAGGTCAGCAGAAGGGGGACCTGTGGAATCAGGCCCTCTGCTGTTTAGCACTCACCTCCACCTCCGACATGCTGCCAACATCCTGCCAACACCTCCAGCTCGTGCTGCTCCACTCCAAAATGCTTGCCCATGTGTCCCCAGCCAATATCGCCGCAAAAATCCGCATAGGAAGTGGGGTAGAACATCCGGATTTCTCAGCCAGTGTGTTGTGCGGCCTCCGGTTCCCATTTGTTTGTATTGGCCGGATGGTGCAGTCCGGCTCCGCCCCGGATACGGCTGCCGGAGGGGCCGGATGAAAAAATAGCGCATGTTGGAACGGAGGCCGGAGTCCGGATCCGGCCCGGATCCGGTCCGGCTCCGGTTCTGCAGAACGGACCCATGTGAACGGACGCATAGGCTTTAATTGCTATGCCGTGCGTCCGTTCCGTCCGTTCTGCAGGCGGTGCGGCTCCGGCACGGCGATTCCGGAGGGCCACCGCAAGTGTGAACCGGGCCTAAGGGTTTTTTCGCCTTCCTCTGGATCAACAGGGATATGTGAGGAAGCAGGCTGGAGTTGTACTTTGTACTGGTTGAACTTGATGGACGTATGTCTTTTTTCAACCAAAATAACTATGTAACTATGTAACATCCAGGGAGGCAAACGACACTTTGTTGAAGGAACAGAGCACACTTTAACACCTGTATGGAGCTCCACATATGGGTCACTGCTGCATGAATGTTTTTAATCAATACATTTAAGATATAGATTATACCTTTTCTAACAGGTCTGGCCTTCCCTGACTGGGCATACAAGGCAGAGTCCAGCCCGGGCTCTCGTCAGATCCAGCTGTGGCACTTCATCTTGGAGCTGCTGCAGAAGGAGGAGTTCCGCCATGTCATTGCCTGGCAGCAGGGGGAGTATGGGGAATTTGTCATCAAGGACCCTGAGGAAGTGGCCAGGCTATGGGGACGACGGAAGTGTAAACCGCAAATGAACTATGATAAGTTGAGCCGAGCACTCAGGTGAGACAATACAACCAAAAACTTGCAAATTCAGAACCCAAAACCCTGCTTCTGATCTATAGACTTACCATGTCTTGCATTGTCAGTGTATTTTGTAGACTACCTTTAGTGATGACACTTTGCTCCGGCATCTACAGTGTACACCATACAGCAGGTCTCTACAGTGTAATGTTATCCTGCTCAGGCATTATCACAGAACGTAGCACCATGGGCATCCACAGAAAATTTTCCAGGGGGGAAGGAAGAAGCGGGGCGGCGCGTGCAGCGCGACGCACCGAAAATTTGGGGTGGAATGGGGCTACGTCATGCCGAAAAATGGGTGTGGTCATGAACCAGAATGTGGGTGTGGTCGCAGGTGGAGACAAGTTTACATGAACTTAGCAATGGTGGGACATTAGATTAGGACAGTGGTGACGAACCTTTTGAAGGTCGAGTGCCCAAACTGCAACCCAAAAGTCACTTTACTATCGCAAAGTGCCAACAGCAATTTAAACTAAATACAAACGTTTTAACTCATACATGAACATTATGGAAAATCCAAGTTGAAAATAAACTGTGAAGATAAATAATTTCATCCATCCGACTCCTGAAAAATGTGTTCATTTTTTTAGAACCTCCCAGTTTCATTTTCGGTTTTAAAAAGCTGAAAAAGTTGGTTTAATGCTATTGCCTCATATGATGATGATTCAGCTTTTTCCATAGTCTCGCAGTTAGCAATCATGTGACCCCCAACAAAACAAATTCAGCAATCATGAGGCCCCCCCATCAAGACAAATTCAGCAATCATGAGGCCCCCCAACATGACCAACTCAGCAATCATGAGGCCCCCAACAAGACAAATTCAGCAATCGTGAGGCCCCCAACAAGACAAATTCAGCGATCTTGAGGCCCCCAACAAATCTTGAGGCCCCCAACAAGACAAATTCAGTAACCATGAGGCCCCCAACAAGACAAATTCAGCAGTCATGAGGCACATAAATAGACAGCATTTCACATAAATAGGCAGAATGCCCCCTTAATATGGTAGACACCTCTCACCTGGCAGCAGTTCCCCATTATACACTCTGACAGCAGTGGTTCCCCAAAAATAGGTAGCCCCAGGTCTATAGGTGTCCCCAGAATAGGTGGCCAGCAGTATAGATGTCCCCAGAACAGGTAGCCAGAGGTAGAGATGTCCCCAGAACAGGTAGCCAGGGGTAAATGTGCCCAGTATATGTAGGCAGAGGTATATGTGCTGAGTATATGTAGGCAGGGGCAGGGCCGGGCCGAGGCATAGGCTGGAGAGGCTCCAGCCTCAGGGCGCAGTGTAGGAGGGGGCGCACAATTCATTCAGCTGTCATTCCTAATTGTGTATAAAGCAGAAAGAAATAAGAAAAGGGGATACATAGCAGTGACTGCAAGCCAGATAACTAGATATTACGGTGTTGGGGAGGTTGTGGGCCCTGTGGCGCCTTTTAGTCTATTAGCAATCAGTGTGTGACGGCTGGGGCGGGAGGGATGGAGGGGCGCACTTTGGTGTCTCAGCCTTGGGTGCTGGAGGACCTTGTCCCGCCTCTGGGCAGGGGTATATGTGCCCAGTATATGTAGGCAGGTGTATATGTGCCTAGTATATGTAGTCGGGGGTATATGTGCCCAGTATATGTAGCCGGGGGTATATGTGCCCAGTATATGTAGTCAGGGGTATATGTGCCCAGTATATGTAGCCAGGGGTATATGTGCCCAGTATATGTAGCCAGCGGTATATGTGCCCAGTATATGTAGCCAGGGGTATATGTGCCCAGTATATGAAGCCAGAGGTATATGTGCCCAGTATATGTAGCCAGCGGTATATGTGCCCAGTATATGTAGCCAGGGGTATATGTACCCAGTATATGTAGCCAGGGGTATATGTGCCCAGTATATGTAGGCAGGAGATGGGTATATGTCCCCAGAATAAGTAGCCAGGTGTGCCCCTAGCAGGAGGGGAGCAGCGCAGAGAAGAGGGAGAGCTATGGGCACAGTGGGGAAGGGCGGACATCTCCCCCTCTTCCCTCACCTTAGGGGGCTCTCCCTCCCTCGCTCTCCCCTCCAGAACGAAGTGTTGTGCAGTGGCTGGGCAGCGGGCGGAACTTACCTCCATCTCGTTCAGGCACCGGATGGATTTGCCGCTAGTCTGGTCTGGTCCAGACCAGCGGCACCAGAACTTCCGGCGCTTGGAGCGAGACGGAGGTGAGTTCCGCCCGCTGCCCAGCCTCTGCACAACACTTCGTTCCGGAGGGGAGAGCGAGGGAGGGAGAGCCCTCTAAGGTGAGGGAAGGGGGGGAGACGTCCGCCCTTCCCCGCTGTGCACATAGTTCTCCCTCTTCTCTGCGCTGCTTCCCTCCTGCTGGCCACATGGGCATGTGGCCAGGGGGGGGGGGGGCAGCGGGCGGCCAGGGTCGGGCCGACGCCCATGCTTAGCGCTCTACAGTGTGATGTCAGCCTGCTCAGACATCGTCACATAGCTCTCTACAGCAGTGGCATACCTAGGGTATTTGACACCCAATGCTTACTATTTACAGAGAAGCCTCCCAATAAAACAATTTTTTAGGGGGGTTGGTTGAGGCAGTGGCACGCTTGTGGTGCTCCCCATGTGGCATCCCCAGTGGTCTAGTGGTAGCCCCAATACCAGTTGCCTTGAAGCCCTGCTGATCCTCTGCCTCTAATGCTTTTGGCCATAGACCCTGAACAAGCATGGAACAGATCAGGTGTTTCTGACACTATTGTCAGGTCTGACAAGATTAGCTGCATGCTTGCTTCATGCTTGCTGCATGCTTGCTTCTGGTGTGGTTCAGATACTATTGCAGCCAAATAGACCAGCGGGGCTTCCAGGCAACTGGTATTGTTTACAAGGAAATAAATATGGCAGCCTCCATATACCTCTCACTTTAGTTGCCCTTTAAGAAAAAGCAAGATAATAAGGACAATGTACAATGTACCTGACTTGATTCTTTATATTTTGTGAATTCTGTACTCTCTCTCAGATATTACTACAACAAGAGGATACTCCACAAGACCAAGGGGAAAAGATTCACCTACAAGTTCAATTTCAACAAACTTATTTTTGTTAACTACCCTTTTTGGGACATGAGGTGTAATTCACAGTCCTTGCTACTGGGGAACAATTTATGCCGTACTGCTGTGCTGCCATCTGGTGTCCAAAGAGAGGTAATTCACTGACATTACAGCATTTCATATCCATATGGGAAAATACTAAATGCATATACATTTTTAGGTTAGTAAATATTTATTGGACTTTTTACAAAAATAAAAGTAACAAGGGTATGGAGGAACAATGATGCAGTATGCATATAACTTACTCAACAACTAATAAATTAATTAATCTAAGCATTAAAATCAGTCGATATTAGTACGGTTATCCTCTCCTTTCTCCTTAAATCCTTAGAGTGATGTGCCTGTCACATGGCTCTAACCCAGGCTACAGTACAGGAAGTTAAAAGACAATTTCCTAACTGTAACACCAATTGCTATAAGCATCCCATTTTGGTAGAGCAGTGAAAAGTTTGTCACCACAGTGTTTGCTGATTTCCTTGCTTTCTTCCTAACCCAACTGCACTAGTTGTGTAAGCTGAAGTGGAATTTCAAGAACTGTAATACAGTATATTAATATTCTGGGTAAGGAAGGTGAAAGGTGAGTGAGATTTATGCCCCTGGAGGATAAGGTTGGTGCTGTATTCAGTCAGCTCTGGCCCCAGTGTAAATTACCATAGAATGGGAATGCAGGCCCAGTGCACACCAAAAACCTCTAGCAGATCTGCAAATGCTAGAGGTTTTTGAAGCAGATTTCAGAGCGATTCTAGGCATGTTTTCTAAACATGCCTAGCGCTCTGATCTAGCATTTTTCAGAGCGGTTTTCCACTTTCCTATACTTTAACATTGAAGCAGAAATGCCTCAGAAATCTAAAAAATGCTGCAGCCCCCGAGTTTGCGTTTGTGGAAAAAACGACCCGCTCTGGTGTGCACCATCCCATTCATGTTCATTAGCCAAGCGGTTTTCCCCCTGCAAGCATTTGAAAAAACGCTCCAGAACTGATCTGGTGTGCACCAGCCCTATGATACACATTTGTAGGCTTGTAAAGCTGAGTAGGTGGCAATGATGTCAGCACTTCCCCCATTCTCCATATGTAGTGGAAAGCACTCTCATGCAGACATTATTCATTATATGAGACTCTCTGTAAAGTTCTTTAGGGGCAGGCAGTGGAAGACATGTATTAAATACAGATTTTATCAACAGAATGTTTGATATAGCATAACTTTGTAATCTGTATCCTTGGCAGTCTCTTGTTTTTGTTGTTAGCATCAGGGGCATTCCTAGGGTCCTTGAAGATCGGGAGCACCTGTGGGCACTAGGTGGAGGGTATATGCAGCGCGCCGCGGCAAAAATGTGCATGGCCATGCAGTAAGTGGGCGTGGCCATGGGTGGGGACAAATGTACATGAACTTAGCAGTGTAAGCTACAGATAATGGGCCTGCCCATCGAAATATTGGATGGAGCCCCCTGTCCTTTATTTAGATAATTTACAATCAGTAAAGGCATAGATCAAAGATGTATACGCACATACAATTTTGATTGGTCAATCATTGACCAATTTTACCACCCCCATGCAGTAAGTGGGCCAAAAGACAATGAATTTGATGAACAGAGCTAAAATTGGCTAATCAAAATTGTATGTGTGTACCAGGTTTTACAGCTAATACTGTACATACTGAAAGTAGCAGGGATCAGCATACAATACAGCTGGTTTACAATCAGTAAAGGCACAGAGTAATGCTGGGCATACACGGTTAGATCCGGCTGCTCGATTAGCCGCCGGATCGACTTCCGCCGCGTCCCCCCGGATCGATTCCCGGGTATCGAGCGGGGAATCGATCCGCGTGGTGATCGGACCTGTCGGAAATTATCAATCGAGCCATCAGCGGCTCCATTGATAAGAAGAAACACACCGTGTATCCCCAGCATTACACCTTATACTGTACACACTGGAGGTAGAGAACAGCTTATACTGCACATACTGTAGGCAGCAGAGATCAGCACATTGCAGCTAGCGTGCCGAAAAATATGAGGGTTACGTTGTGCGTCGCGCGTAGCACCCCGTGTCGAACATCGGGTGTGGCCATGGACCAGAATGTGGGTGTGGTCACGGGTGAAGACAAATTTACATGAACTTAGCAATGGTGGGACTTTAGATTAGGACAGTGGTGGCAAACCTTTTGGAGGCCGAGAGCCCAAACTGCAACCCAAAAGTCACTTATCTATCGCAAAGTGGCAACAGCAATTTAAACTAAATACTGTACAAACGTTTTAACTCATACATGAACATTATGGAAAATACAAGTTGAAAATAAACTGTGAAGATAAACAATTTCATCCATCCTACTCCTGAAAAATGTATTCTTTTTTTTTTTAGAAAAGTAGGTTTAATGCTATTGTCTTATATGATAATGATTCAGCTTTTCCTATAGCCTCGCAGTTAGCAATCATGTGACCCCCAACAAGACAAATTCAGAAATCATGAGGACCCCAACAAGGCAAATTTAGCAATCATGAGGCCCCTTAAAATGACAAATTCAGCAATCGTGAGGCCCCCAATAAGACAAATTCAGCAATCATGAGCAGGGCCGGTTCAAGTAACAATTGGGCCCTAGGGCAAAATGAGCCTGGGGGCCCCCTAACAGACACCCCCCCGACCAAAAAGCGTCATTAGGGGCCTTTTTGTTGCAGCCAAATTTCCTTCCTGGGCCCCTGAGCTGGCTGCTGACCCTCCTCCAATCACCTCCCAACTTAACTGTGCTCCCTAGGACCTCTGCAGTGTCTCCCTAGGACCTCTGCCAAAGACTCTGCAGAGTCCCTGGGGAGTAACAGTTAAGAAGAGGGAGGGACACCTTGGGGCCCCTACAGGCTCTGGGGCCCTGGGGCAATTGCCCATTTTTTCCTATGGTAGCTCCGGCCCTGATCATGAGGCCCCCAACAAATCATGAGGCCCCCAACCAGACAAATTCAGCAATCATGAGGCCTCCAACAAGACAAATTCAGCAGGCATGAGGCACATGAATAGACAGCATTTTACATAAATAGGCAAAATGCCCCCTTAATACGGTATATACATCTCACCTGGCTTCTGAATTCTCCTCTACTGGCTGCTGTGCCTGGCAATATGTTTTTGGCTGGATTTGAGATGATGTATGGGCTGAAAGGCCAAGCAGTGATGCTGTGGCCTGGCTGGCGGTGATGCTGTGGCCGGGTTGGCGGGCGGTGATGCTGTGGCCGATGCTGTGGCTGGGTTGGCTGGCGGTGATGCTGTGACCTGGCTGGCGGCAATGCTGGGCTATGCTTGGCTGGTTGAAGTAAATGCTGGCCTGACTGGTGGTGATGCTGTGGCCTTTTTGACAGTGATTCTGGGCTGGTTGGCTGGTGGTGATGCTGGGCTGGCTGGCCTGGATAGTTTAGGTAGTGACAGGTGCCCCCTAGTTAAGGTAGCACCAGGAGTCCCCCAGTTTAGGTAGTGACAGGAGCCTACCAGTTCAGGTAGGGACAGAAGCCCCCCAGCTCATTTAGTGACAGGAGCCCCCCAGTGTATGTAGTGACAGGTGCCCCCAGTTTAGGTAGTGACAGGCACCCCCCAGGTTAGGTAGTGAGTGACAGGGACCCCCAGGTTAGTTAGTGAGTGACAGGGACCCCCAGGTTAGGTAGTGAGTGACAGGGACCCCCAGGTTAGGTAGTGAGTGACAGGGACCCCCAGGTTAAGTAGTCAGTGGCAGGGACCCCCAGGTTAGGTAGTGACAGGGACCCCCAGGTTAGGTAGTGAGTGACAGTCGCCCCCCAGGTTAGGTAGTGTGTGACAGGGACACCCAGGTTAGGTAGAGAGTGACAGGCGCCCCCCAGGTTATGTAGTGAGTGACAGGGACCCCCAGGTTATGTAGTGAGTGACAGGGACCCCCAGGTTATGTAGTGAGTGACAGGGACCCTCAGGTTAGGTAGTGAGTGACAGGGACCCCAGGTTAGGTAGTGAGGGACAGGGACTCCCAGGTTAGGTAGTGAGTGACAGACGCCCTCAGGTTAGGTAGTGAGTGACAGGGATGCCCAGGTTAGGTAGTGAGTGACAGGGACCCCCAGGTTATGTAGTGAGTGACAGGGACCCCCAGGTTGTGTAGTGAGTGACAGGGACCCTCAGGTTATGTAGTGAGTGACAGGGACCCCCAGGTTATGTAGTGAGTGACAGGGACCCTCAGGTTAGGTAGTGAGTGACAGGGACCCCAGGTTAGGTAGTGAGGGACAGGGACCCCCAGGTTAGGTAGTGAGTGACAGACACCCCCCAGGTTAGGTAGTGAGTGACAGGGATGCCCAGGTTAGGTAGTGAGTGACAGGGACGCCCAGGTTAGGTAGTGAGTGACAGGGACCCCCAGGTTAGGTAGTGAGTGACAGGGACCCCCAGGTTAGGTAGTGAGTGACAGGGACCCCCAGGTTAGGTAGTGAGGGACAGGGACCCCCAGGTTAGGTAGTGAGTGACAGGGACCCCCAGGTTAGGTAGTGAGTGACAGGGACCCCCAGGTTAGGTAGTGAGTGACAGGGACCCCCAGGTTAGGTAGTGAGTGACAGGGACCCCCAGGTTAGGTAGTGAGTGACAGGTGCCCCCTAGATTAGGTAGTGACAGGGACCCCCAGTTAGGTAGTGAGTGACTGGCGCCCCCCTCACCTTGACGGTCAGCAGCGTCAGACCTCAGTATCAGCCGGCGACCAGTTAGAGCGGGCGCACAGACCCACCACGCTGTATATGCGGAAGTGATGTCACTTCCGCATATCAGTGCGGTGTCCGCTAGGTCCTAGCACCCGCACTAGTGGTCGCCGGCTGGTTGGAGGTCTGAAGCTGAGCTGTCTGGCAGCGGGGACGGCCGGGAGGGGGGGGCAGCGGGGCACCCCTGTAAATAGAATAGGGGCACCCTAAGGATATGTTGGGGGCACGGGCCCCCTCTAAAATAGGGCTAGCGACGCTACTGGTCAGCATGCCGATTCCCTAGTGTTCTCTCCTATGATAGCAATGTAGAATACGATGGGGAGCTCTTCTTAAAATTATACTGCAGCTAAGGAGCTTCCAAGCTGTAACCATCCCCAAACTCCTGCTAAAACCTTCAGATACCTCTCAAATCTTCTCACAATTGTTAAGAGTGGTGTAGCAATATTGAAAGAATAAGGTACGCTGCAGAACCCCTTGAACATTATTGGGCCCAACAATAAGTATGCCAGTACCTAAGATTAAAACTCCAACAACTAAGAAAGAAGTGTAACCGGTGCAGAAGGACAGAGACTGCACTGAGTATCAGTGATAAGCAATCTCCATTTATACAACATACCCCAACGAGTTAAAAACATATACAATGAAGTTAAAACACATATTAATGGGGTTTAACCCCAGTAAAACATAACTAATGCAAGCCATTTATAAATACAAATACAAGAATTGAACCAATAAACGTTCAGATGGCTCGTACAGGCCTCTACTAGTGTTACACAATGGTAAATTGTATAACGTGGCTAGTGCTAATATACCATCAAAGATGTGCTATGTGCAAAAAAGAACAAAGTAAAAATATGAACAATCACAGAGAAAAGTGCATGAGTCAAGTCAGAGCCAGGCTAGTGATGCATAAAGACGTAGCCATCATGTGATGTAGTTTGCTGGGATTTCCTTGGCATGCTTATTGTAAGGGCCCAAATTACTCAAGAAATTACACAGTCTACCTTATCATTTCAATTTTGCTACATTCCTGAGAAGGATAACAGGATTTGAGTGATGTTTGAAGGCTTTAGGGGAAATATATGGACGGTTATAGCTTTGAGGCCCCTTTGGCACTATAAATTTTCTCACACTGCCATTTTTGTATGTAGGGGATTTATATGGCTTATGTTTATATTTGTCATGCATGATTGTTGGACTGATCATCTCATACTATGATTTAATAAATATCATTTTAAGGAGAGCTCCTAATTTTGTTCTGTAAATTCAATCTACAACTAGGGTAGGGTTTAGATTAGGCATGGGCAAACTTGGCCCTCCAGCTGTTAAGGAACTACAAGTACCACAATGCATTTGCCTTTATGAGTCATGACTGTGGCTGTAAGACTCCAGCAATGCATTGTGGGACTTGTAGTGGGACTAACAGCAGGAGGGCAAAGTTTGCCCATGCCTGGTTTAGATTGTGGGCTGAACTGAGGAACAATTAGTGACATGGCTATGTGTTCTGTAAAGTGCTGTTATATAAATTAATAATTAATAATAAAAATAATAATAATAATCTCTTGTAGCCAACTAGTAGCAGGCTGGAGAAACATTGACATACATATTCTGATGATCTTCCTCTTCAGGCATTGCAGAACACTCTCCTAGCACACAAGCTCTTGTCGGACCAACTAACATGTCGCAGTGTTCTACAGAATCCCATGGATTATGATCAGAGTGCTGGGAAGAAATCACTGGGAGCTTCAAGTAAGTACGGTAACAGCAGCAACAGTATGAGAGAGATGACCCGACTTTAAGCTTATCACCCCAGAAGCTAAAACTCAAGTTGAAAAACACAATACAAATTCCAGCAGAGATCAGCCCCAAAACGCCAGGAGCCAAACAGAAATAAGCCCCCAAACACACGTAGCCCAAAACACCAGGAGCCCAACAGAAACAAACCTCAAAACACCAGGAGCTCATCAGAATCAAGCCCCAAAACACCAGAAGCCCATCAACAACAAGCCCCAAATCACAGAAAGCCCAACAGAAACAAGCCCAAAACACCAGAAGCCCATCAGAAAAAAAGCCCCAAAACACCAGGAGCACAACAACTACTTTTATCTAGTACAATGGTACAGAGGCGCCAGTAGTGTAAAAGAATGATAAAAAGTTTAAAAGAGGGAGGTTGGTGGTGAACTTACCTCCCCAATGCACACACAAGATAATGTTGATATTTTCAACAATAATAATTTATTCACATACTCCAATAAAGTGCAACGTGTTTCGTGGGCATTTCCCACTTCATCAGGCTATAAAGGGAGTACAACAACTGTGTGACAGAGGAAACAATAATGGCTAAGTACCCTAGTATAAAATTATTATTATTAGCGTCACAATCATATTTGTAAAAAACAGATAATACAGGTGCAACATGAAGGAAAGGAATAGTCAAGTCAATATTTTGCCCCACAGTTGTTGTACTCCCTTTATAGCCTGATGAAGTGGGAAATGCCCACGAAACGCGTTGCACTTTATTGGAGTATATAAATAAATTATTTTTGTTGAAAATATCAACATTATCTTGTGTATGCATTGGGGGGGTAAGTCCACCACCAACCTCGCTCTTTTAAATGTTTTTGTAACGATCGGTGTAACACAGAGAGGATCTGATTACCGGTGATCTGCAGTATCACCGAGAATGCAGATATATACCCGATTATTGATGATCTGCAGTATCACCGATAATCAGATATATCTCTAACCTCTGGACACCTGAGTAATATGAGTGTTTGATGCAACAGTAATACTTAGAGGAGGTTCCCTGTAAAGGGGTACAGTTCAGTAAGAGATACTGCTCAGAGAACAGATTCCTTCCAATGGCCTGATACTCCCCAAGGGGCGGAGCCAAGCTGAGAGTGGGAAGGACCAGAGAGTGAGTGACACCAATGGTGAAGTGTCACTGACAGGTCTGTGAACTATCTCCAAACAGGGAAGAGTTCTCGAGGTCGGACAGGCCAGGTCGACAACAGACAGACAGATCAGGTACAGAGACAGGAGGCAGATGCAGAATCTAGAGACTAGCCGAGTTCAGCAACAGAGTATCAGAATGACAAAGGTACAAAATCAGAGATCAGAAGAATGGTCAGGGAAGCAGAAGGTCATAACAAATAATCAACAATTCCTAGACTAAGGTGTGAGTTCCTTGACCATCAACACCTTGGAAACTGGTCTAGATAATAATACAGAATTCCTAGACTAAGGTGTGAGCTCCTTGATCATCAACACCTAAGAAACTGGTCTAAAGTAACACAGATTCTGACAGGGTCTGAGTGCTACCACGTAGTGATCGCAACGCCAGACACCAGAGAAATGACCAGCACCCAGTATATATACACCAGCGCTCTCCTGCGCCTCCCCTAAGTGCTGGACCAATGAGAACTGGAAGAATTGTCAGCTGACACCCCTCTGGCTGTCATAAATGCTCTGCCTCTCCGTGCGCGCACGCGTCCTTCTGAACCAGTGTGGACTATCAGTCCCAACCACACCAGACATGTGTTGTAATGCCTCTGCTGTATTGGATGCGGAATCCGCCGCACCGCTGTCAGAGCATGCGGCGTTTTCTCCGCATTTAGCAGTACTGAGAGAGGTAGGCCTATGCGTGCAAACCGCCGTGTCGGACGCGGAATCCGCCGCCCTGTTCTCTGGGCATGCGGCGGTTTCTCCGCGTTCCGTCAGGCCAGTGAATGCAGGTCCCTGCGCGCAAGCTGCCATGTTGAACGCGGAATCAGCCGCCTTACTCTGAGTACTTGCGGCGGCTTTTCCGCGTTTTCTCACAGTTTTATCATTCTTTTACACTACTGGTGGCTCTGTACCATTGTACGCAATTGAGTCCACCCCTGGTGGAGGGGAATTGTCCCCTTTCTTCCGAACTACAGAGAGCGACTTCTTAATCCTGATTGGGGACAGGTTCTAATCTCCCCACCTGCCTACATAGTGGTTACCTGGATAGTAACCCAGACTTGTGAGTATAATACTTGCAACTACTGTATTCTCTTACTCAACCTAATCCAGTACATACTACACTATACTGGGCTCTCGGTGTCCCCCTCCCTCACTTTTATCTAGTGTGTACACAAGGCTTTGCATGCCCCCTGCTGCTTGTCATACTATTAATATTGCCAGCATGTCCACTGTAGGTAGCAGTATTTCCAATAATCACTACAATACCCATAAACTGCCCAGTATTCTAGTCATTGTAAAATTCAAAACAATATACTTGTTAGCTTGCCACACAGGCACACTTAACTATTTGCTGTACATGCACGAGCTGTACACCTACCCACCTACTGTATGTCCATGCTGTATTCTTTCCATCCACTATGCACACACCCACATGCTGTATGCATATCCACAGTCTGTACACTCAAGTACTGTGGGGGTTATCCGGTGGATGAAATCTGAATGTTGAACTCCAAGGACTGGAAGAAAAGGGGAAACAGAGAAAACAAGGAGCGGCAATACGGTGTAGTATTTCTAAATATAGGGACCAACTAATCAAACGAACAAATACTACTTACAAACACAAGTTGCTATTAGACAACAACAATATCGAGAATTCTGTCTCCACGCGGATATGAAATCTTCTTTCAGACCTGGTGGGTCGCACTCCAAGCAAAATATTCCCCCCAAAAAGCTGGATAATTATCACGGGGGTACTCCTAATAAAGGAGGTAATCTGTACTTGGTGGGAGCAGGGCCGGTTTAAGCAACAATGGGGTCCCAGGGCAAAATAAACCTGGGGGGCCCCCCAACATATACCACGGAACAAAAATCGGCATTAGGGGACCTTTTTTGCAGCTGGTATAGTAGTCAGGGTGTGAAGCCCCAATCAGTCGGAACTCCACATTCTGGGTAATCCAGCCTGCATGGGGGACAAGGGGTTAAAAAGTTTCAGGAGGGGGGACCCCACATAATTAAAAAAAAAATGGGAAAATAGGAAAAAATGCCAGGGATCTTCATACAGCCATATTGCGGCTGTATAGCGATCCCTGGCCAAAGCGCTGCGGCTGTGTATGGACCCCCTGGAAACCCCGTCAGGAAATGTATTGCTCTTTCTTTTGATACATGTAAAATTACACTATCACTACATTTACTGCATTTTCTTCGAAACTTTAAAATCGATTTTCTCAAAAACTATAAGGTCTTTTTGAAAAATTATTTTTTCCTCTTATTCCCAATGACCTCCTTAATATATCCTGCAAATGTAGGGTTTCTAGCATTTAAGGTGGATTTGCTATTAACCGTTAAAGTCGGCAAGTTTTTTAAATGTGTATTTTTTTTCCTTTGAAACTTTAAAATCGATTTTCTCAAAAACTATAAGGCCTTTTTTTTAAAAAAAAGTTTTTTCCTCTTGTAGCCACTGGGGGCCCCTACAGGCTCTGGGGCCCTGGGGCAATTGCCTCCTTTGTCTCTATGGTAGCGCCAGCCCTGGGTGGGAGGAGGCACCCCAAGATTTAAGTATAAGGTATATAAGGGATAAATACATTAGATCAGTCTTACCTGTTTGGAAATTAAGAAATGTTTATTGGAAACCAATAAAAGACTATGCAATTTTTGGGATTCACATGCTTCCTCAGGTCCATCCAATAGTATATTGGAAGACAGCAGAACAGACTCAGATCGCCTATACGTCTCATGTACTATAGACACATTCACTGTACACTTACCCATGTGCTGTACGTTCCCTGTACACTTATCCACATGCTGTACACACATCCTGTACACTCACCTACATGCTTCACTGTCTACTGACATGTGCAATGCCCAACAGGCATGATGTGTGTGTATATATATATATATATATATATATATATATATATATATATATATATATATATATATATATATATATAAATATATACTGTATATATATATATATATATATATATATATATATATATATATATATATACATATATATACACATATACAGTATATATATAATCCTGGTGTCTGCTTTAAAGAATCAGCGAACCAGTACTAGAAGTTACTTTAAATGGAAAACTTACTTTAAATGTGAATAAAAAGACTTGATTTTATCTCTTTTGTTTGCAGTGCATTTTCCAATAATTTCAGCCATCATACACTAAGAAAGGCTTATCAGTGACAACAGTGATCTTCTGTGTAATTACTAAACAGGAGTTAGCCTAAGCATGTGTGTCTGCCAATATATCACTTGCAATGTAATCATAATTTGTTTTCAAATACTCTAAATATTTTTCTTTTCTTAGGATGCAACTTATTTCCTTCTCCATGTTTTTCAAGTTCCTGTTGTCATTTTGGTCTACGCAATGGTAATTTCCATGTGCCTTCCTCACCTGCTGAGCTTCATAGCACTAGTATGGCTTCCCTCCCTGGGCAGACTCTTTATTCCACTCTTCCAACCACCCTGTCGGCTTCAGCCGAGTGGCCATTGTGTGGCAGTCGCCCATTTCACCCTAGCCTAACACTTTTGTCACTGGATGAAAGGGTTCCAAGCTTTGACCGTAGTTCACATCGGGACAAACTAACGGGAGTCGACCTCTCCAAATCCCTATTAGGACAGCAGATCATGCCAACCATTGACAGCCACCATCTAATACCACCTGCATTGGAGGTGTCACTTCTGAAGGCCACTTGTCAACCATCTTCCATTGTAAAACCCGATCCAGACAATCAGTGTAGGCCTTTAGAAGTGGACAGGAAATTTGAAAACCTTGATGAAGCAGCCAAGGTTCCTTTGATTCCTTCAGAAATTAACAATGTACAAACTAAAATGTGCCCAGTGGTTATGGAACCATCTTTCAACACCAAGAACTGGCTGCTAAAGCCTGCATAATAGTCTTTTGTATATAGTTGTACCAGGGGCTGAGTTTGAAAAATGTTTCCCTAAACTTTTTATTTTTGTTGTTTTTGTACAACGGTAATCTTTATCTTTCCCCATCTATCCCCCTGACTATTGCTAGGTACACACGATACAATTTTCTGACAAATTTACTGTCAGATCAATTATTTCCAACAGGTCCAATCTTATTTTCCATCGATTTTCTGATCGATTTTCCATAGAAGTGAACGGAAAATCAATCAGACCTGTTGGATATAATCAATGTGACAGTAAATCTGTCAGAACTGTATTGTGTGTACCTAGCATTACTTATTTAGCTTCTGATCATGATGGGTTCCGCTAATTGCATGACACACAGTAATCTGCTGGCTTTTGTAGCGGAACATTGCTATGCACTGCCTGTACATGGCGAAATTACCAGCGGTTTGTGCATCAGGCCCCCTGTACCTGACTTAATTTATCTCTTATGAGTTCCTGTTACTTCTCCAGTTGTCTTGCTTACCTTCTCTTATAACTCTCTCTTCCCCTCTGTCTTACCTCTTCTGTTCATACACAAACACACTTGTCAAAAAGACATACCCTATAGGTACTGAAACAGGTATGGTAAACCTGGTATATCATACAAATAAATATTTATTTATTAAAACACCACTGCGTACTGATGCTTCATACAGTGATACTGCCTATATAGGTATAGTAACCAAACTATATAGACAAGGGTTAGGAAAGAGGGGATCTTTCATAGAAAACATGCAAGATTGAAATCCTCATTCAATCCATTTGGTGAGATAGTATCCAGACGGAATATCCACTGGGATTCAATTTGTGTACGTTTTTGATCGAAGTTTCCCCCTCTAAAGTCCCTTCTCCATATCTGTATCCCCCAAAATTGAATATCAAAACGTTTGGTAGGGTGGAATTGATTCATATGTCTGGCAAAGGGTGTATCTCTCCTATGTTTAATATCACTGACATGTTCGAGCAAACGATCTTTTAATTGTCTGGTGATTGTCTATGTACAGCACTATGCACGATTTATAGCACTCCTCTTGTAAATTTTGCCCCCCCTATGGGGTGTGTATAGGATCTATAACATTGAGGTGGCTGCTGAGGTGATCGATAATATCACACTTGTGACCACACTCAGGTCCATACTACCCTTTGCAGTGAACTTTGTAGTTGTGTTGTGGGATAGCTACACCCCACGGGCATACTGTCTAAGTGGAGGGGGATCAGCCAGGACCCCCATAACACAGTACTACTATACCTATATAGGCAGTATCACTGTATGAAGCATCAGTACGCAGTGGTGTTTTAATAAATAAATATTTATTTGTATGATATACCAGGTTTACCATACCTGTTTCAGTACCTATAGGTTATGTCTTTTTGACAAGTGTGTTTGTGTATGTATTTCCCTGGTACCTACCTTCGGTTAGTGTATGTGTTTTACTCTTCTGTTCATACACAACATCTTTTCTCTTCCCTCTTCCTTCACTCTTACCTCTTTTATCTCTTCTGCCCTTCTCGCATTTTCCTTCTCAGTTTTTCTTTCTTCTTACACTCCCTCTCATTTTTCACTACCGTATTTCTTTTTCTTTATCATTCCTCTTCTTTCTCTTGTATTTTTTTCCTCCTCCCCATTCATCCTCATTTCCCTTTCTCTCTCTTGCAGTATCTCCCTCCCTCTCTATATTTCTCACCCCTTTCATGTCCTCATTCAAGTTGTCTTTGAATATACAGTATGCGTAAGTTGTCTCTTGACAAGTTGTACAGTTCAACTCCTACAATACTTTTTCTTTCTCTTTGGTGATTGTGTGTAATATCCATGTACTGACCATCTAAGGTACTTTTTTTTCTGTTGTTTACACAATGAAAACCAATGACCTCTATAAACAGTGGTAGAACAAGCAGGATAAATATTCACCTGGGGAAAAACATAATTTATTGTAAATTATTTTCTACTTATTTATGGAATAAGAACTCTGGTTAATATAAATGTAACGTGACCACAACATTCTACCAATATTTTATATGTATATAGATGTAAATTGTTTACTTATTAATTAAAAAAAACTGTGATATATTATGTAGTAATATGTATTATTTTAATTATTTAGCATTTTTCATTTTCTATTTTTACCAGGGTGTTGGGTGAGCAAGAAGCAAATAACAGTCATACGCCTGAGCTGGTAGCGGCCAAGCAGTGTTGGAGTGAGGTTGTGTGCTGTGGAGCTGTCTTTTAGCACCACGGCATTGCTACCTCACTCCAATATTAAAACGTTGCACCTCTTCTTGCCACCACTAGTGCCAAGAACCTGGATATTCCGTTGCCCGCAGCAACCACTGCTACAATGCTAGATACCTTGACACTTTTACAATATCCACCTCTACAGTGCCAGGCACCCTAACACTTTTCTGGCGTCTACCGCACCTATGCCAGGCTCCCTTGGCACTGTTGCTCCCCGGCGCAAGTAGCATCTACCCCGCCAGGACCATCACCGTTGTTCTCACATTGTGAAATGGGAGTCCTGGCAAAAAAGCCTCTTCAAACCTCCTTTTGAGCTCCTCATTGGTCCACTACACTGGCCAACGAGAAAAATCCTTTAGGGAGGCTTCTCATTATTTCAATTAGTGTAACAAATAAGAAACTTCGGCAGGAGGTTTGAAGATGGTTTTTGCTGGGGCTCCAATTTCACAGTACATAGAAGGGTAGCTATAGTCGCCCCGATTGGTGCAGCTGCATCGGGGAGCGGTATTTGTGAGCCCCTACCTATTGGGTGTTAAAAATAGAAAAATTAACTTTATTTAGAAATAAAAAAAATGTTTTTTTCTGTCAACTCCTTTTTTCTGTCTTTTCTTTCTTCTGTATTCCTTTTTCTATTATTTGATGTAATTTTTGTATATTTTTAATAAAAAAAAAACAGCAGCCAGAAACTGTCAATCGCGTAGGGAAAAAGAACTTGCTTGGAGATAAAATCATACATGGAAGTTTTTTTACCACCTAGGCGAATGACAACTACAATTTTGTCAGGCAACGTTGTGTCGCCATGTTTTTTAACTCACCAGTGCTTCTCTGGCGAGTTTAGCAATTGTATAGGGCCCCGATAGTGAATAAATAATATCAACAACTTGATTAATCAGTAACATTGTCAGTATATTGGATCATTCACTCTTGCATCTGGTTGGCCCAGTGCACATCTCAAGATCACCACCCACATATCCTAAAGCCTGGCACACACAGTCAATTTTGATTGGCCAATGACTATATTCTGTGCAGTGCCTCCACTTCAGATAAAGTTTGATCATCCCCAGAGCAGCACCATGCATCTGGCTGGCCGTCTTTCACATGTTGTAGTGTGAACCGAGCATTAAAGGAGTCATCAGGGGATATGTAGACAATAGTGCTACTTACCCGGGGCTTCGTCCAGCCCCAAGCTCCCAGCATGTCCCTCGCTGCAGCTCCGCGGTGACCTGTTCGCCTGTGAAGCTCCCCGGCGATGACGTCAGGCTGACCTGGAGGTCTGTACTGCACCTGTGCTAACGGCGCAGTCAATCGCCGCCACGTGGATTGGAGCGTACTGCGCAGACGCAGTAATTCTGCGCCCGTACAGTATGCTCCGGTCCACGTGGCGGTGATTGACAGCGCTAGGAGCTTGGGGCTGGACGAAGCCCCGGGTAAGTAGCACTTATTGTCCTCATATCCTCCTGATGACTCCTTTAAGCCTGGTCCTCCTCATTCAGTCAACTGCGACTCTACCTGACCTTATGTACTTTTGCATGCCAGATGTGTCTGTCAATCACTTCTTCTTTCAGCTGTTGCATAGGCACGTTCACAGCTTCACACATGCTGACTATCCATCTTAGCCTTTGCCATCCTCTTCCTCTTTTGCCCTTTGTTAAGCACACACATCCTATTTTTATTGGACAATTTTGTAATCTCAATGTAGTATAAGGGCCAACAGATTGTGAATACTATGAACAGATTGTGTAGGTAAACTCTCATACTGCACTACATAGAAATGGTAAAATTGAACAATCATTGACAAAAAAATTCCAATTTGCCTTGTAAAGTGAACATATGCTAATTAGAGATGGCCCGAGCGGTTCGGCAGCGAACGGTTCAAGGTGAACTTCCGGGGGTCTGCGATCGGGGAGAACCGCAAACTTTACCGGAAGTTCGATTCGCCCCCATAGTGCACCATTAGGGTCAATTTTGACCCTCTACATCACAGTCAGCAGGCACATTGTAGCCAATCAGGCTACACTCCCTCCTGGAGCCACTCCCCCCCCTTATAAAAGGCAGGCATTGCCAGCCATTTAACTCACTCATGTGCCTGCAGTAAATAGAGAAGGGACAGCCAGTGATGCTCGAATGTACCGAAATTCGATTTGAGTATATTCGAATTCGGGTCCGGGTCAAATTCGGGTTCGGCCGTGATCAGGACCAGTAGAATTCGATTTGAATTCGAATTCGATCATTGAATTCGGGTATTACCCCAAATTCGTGATTACGAATTCAGATGGCCTTAAAGCTATTTTTTGTTTTTTTTAAAGGGAAACCACAATTAAATAGGTATAATAAAAAAAAAAATGATGGAAACCTTTTTTTTGCATTTCTTGTTTATTCTTCTTCACCTTTTTCTTTTTCTTCTCTCCGTCTTTTTCTTCACCGTCTTCTTTTTCTGTTTTACCATCTTCTTTCTCATCACCATCATCTTCATCATCTTCTTCTTCACTGGCACCTGGTTCTTCTTCTTCTTCTGGGTCATCATCACTTGTTTTTTCATCTTCTTCTTCACCTGGTTCTTCTTCGTCTTCTTCTTCTTCGTCATCATTATCTGGTTCTTCTTCTTCATCATCATCTGGTTCTTCTTCTTCATCTGGTTCTTCTTCTTCTTCATCATCATCTGGTTCTTTTTCACCTGGTTCTTCTTCTTCTTCACCTGGTTCTTCTTCTTCACCTGGTTCTTCTTCTTCTTCACCTGGTTCTTCTTCTTTTTCTTCTTCTTCTTCACCTGGTTCTTCTTCTTCTTCTTCACCAGGTTCTTCTTCTTTTTGTATTTCTTCACCTGATTCTTCTTCTTCTTGTATTTCTTTACCTGGTTAGCCTCCTCCTCCTCCTTTTTTGTGTGAGTGTTCATATTCTTCCTCTTGTACCCAACTTAATGTTTTTTCCCTTACAGAACCGAACTGTAGTAAAATTTGTTCTTCAACAGCATAGCTAAATTTGTAGCATAATAATAGCTAGTGGCGCATGGCAGCAGCGCATAATTCTGCAGACCCTGGCGGCGGGAACACAGACAGCAGGAGGTGAAATGTGGCAGCAGGAGGAGGAGTGACGTGTGGCAGCAAGCAATGTAACGGGCCATGGTACCTAGCGTTGGTACCACGGCTGTAATAATAAACACCATACAGCAGGAGGTTCCGGACAGCAGACGTGAAGCCCACATTGTGTTCAATACACAACTGGCACAGCACAGTTTTCAACCCAGACAACTCAGAATATTTTTTTTTTAAATGTAGCTATTGTAGTGGCGTAATAGCTAGTGGCGCATGGCAGCAGCGCTTAATTCTGTGGACCCTGGCGGTGGGAACACAGACAGCAGGAGGTTAATTACAGCAACAGGAGGAGGAGGAGTGACGTGTGGCACCAGGCAGTGCAAAGGGCCATGGTCCCTAGCGTTGGTACCACGGCTGTAATAAACACCATAGAGCAGGAGGTTCCGGACAGCAGTCATGAAGTCCACATTGTGTCCAATACACAACTGGGACAGCATAGTTTTCAACCCAGACACCTCAGAATATTTTTTTTTTACAAGAAAATGTAGCTATTGTAGTGGCGTAATAGCTATGGTGCATGGCAGCAGCGCATAATTCTGTGGACCCTAGCGGTGGGAACACAGACAGCAGGAGGTTAAATACAGCAGCAGCAGGAGGAGGAGTGATGTGTGGCAGCAGGAAATGCAACAGGCCATGGTCCCTAGCGTTGGTACCACGGCTGTAATAAACACCATACAGCAGAAGGTTCCAGACAGCAGTCGTGAGGCCCACATTGTGTCCAATACACAACTGGGACAGCACAGTTTTCAACCCAGATACCTCAGAATAATTTTTTTTTTACAAGAAATTGTAGCTATTGTAGTGGCGTAATAGCTATGGCACATGGCAGCAGCGCATAATTCTGTGAACCCTGGTGATGGAACACAGACAGCAGGAGATTAATTACAGCAACAGGAGCAGGAGGAGGAGGAGTGACGTGTGGCAGCAGGAAATGCAACGGGCCATGGTCCCTAGCGTTGGTACCACGGCTGTAATAAAAACCATACAGCAGGAGGTTCCGGACAGCAGTCGTGAAGCCCACATTGTGTCAAATACACAACTGTGACAGCATAGTTTTCAACCCAGACACCTAAGAATAATGTTTTTTTTTTTTTACACAAGAACAGAAATAGTAGCTATTTTGAGGGTGTGTTAAATAGCTAGTGGCAGCCAGCAGTGCATAACGGAGTGGACCCTGGTGGTGGTGGTGGTGGGAACACAGACAGGAGGTTTAATGCAGCAGCAGAAGGACATACATGGCAGCAGGCAGCCTAGGCCATGGCACCTAGCGGTGGTACCACAGCACCTAAAGAAAAACCAGGCCAAATTTACAAGGGACTGAAGGTTCATGTTGTTCAAAAATAATTCCCAGGCACCTCATATCCTCCTGTCGCCAACAAAAGGTGCCTGGAACGTGCCTTCAATCCAGGCCTGGTTAATCTTCAGGAATGTTAGTCTGTCCACGGACTCTGTGGACAGATGAGAGCGCTTCTCCATGACCACGCCACCGGCCGCACTGAAGCACCTCTCTGACAGCACGCTGGAAGGGGGGAAGACAGGACTTCAAGGTTGTACTGCACCAGCTCACTCCACATCTGCATGCGCTCGACCCAGTACTCCAAGGGGTCCACAGGCTCCTCGTCGCCAGTGCCGGCTGAAGGACCCCATGTAGTCGTTCACCATCCGGGTCAGGCGCTGCCTGTAACTTTGAGAGGAGGATGCTGGCTGCTCTACCATCAGGTAGAGTGCCTTTGTCAAGGCCCGCAGGTCTCCTAGGCGCCTGATGCTGCTGCTGCTGGCTGCAGGCACCGGATGCTGTGCTGGCTGGACAGGGACAGAGGGGGTGGAAGGCTGGGGGAAGGCTTCCTCCAATAGTCGAACAAGGATCTAATAGAACTCCCTTGTTCACTGCTCATGGTCTCCAGCAGGCAGGAACTGAGCCACCTTCCCCCTCAGCCGTGGGTCCAGGATCATGTTGATGCAGGCGTCCTCCCTCGCTTGCATCTGCTTAACCCTGGGGTCTGTGCACAGGCACCGCAGCATGTGCCTTACCATGGTGAACAGGGCGGTCCGTCCAGCAGAGACATCAGGGTCAGTGGACTCAAGTTCGCTGTCCCCCTCCTCCTCTGGCCCCTGAGCCTATTCCTCCTCTCTCCACCCTCTCACCACTGCTGCTGCGCTCCACTGTTCCCCCTCAACAGCAACAACCAGCACCTCCAACTCCTCCTTCTCCTCCAACAACTCAAATTCCTGCGCAGAAGTGGATTGCGCAGGCGGCTGCTGTTCCAGCTGGTTCAGGGCCTCCTCTCCCACATCCATCAAATTGCAAAGTGCCCTGTCCAGCAGACAAGCAAAGGGCACCCACTGCCAGAGGGATGCCCGTTCCTCGCTTACGAGGTTGGTTTCCTGCAGGAAGGGAGCCAACTCCAAGCAGACCTGCTGCATCTGCCCCCACTGCGCATTTGAGATGAGCTGGAGTTTGGTGGTGCCGGCGTCAGTGGCATCAACGATGTAGCAGTGGACAGCCCTCCTCTGCTCAACCAGCCGCTCCAACATCGCCAGGGTGGAATTCCAGCAAGTTGCCACATCGATGACAAGGCGGTGTCGTGGCAGGCCCTCACGCTGCTGAATGTCGGCCAGGCTTGCTGCGGCAGTGGCTGAGCGATGGAAACTGTGAACAATTTTCCGAGCCACTTCCAACATATCCTCTATCCCCTGGTAGATGCGCAGGAACTTCTGCACCACCAGGTTCAGGACATGGGCCAAGCAGAAGACGTGGGTCAAGTGTCCCCTGCTGATGGCAGCCAGCAGGGTTGCCGCATTGTCGGACACCACCAATCTGACTCTCAGGCCTCTGGGGGTCAGCCACGTCTTCTCCTGCTCCCTCAGGTAGCGGAGCACGTTGGCTGCTGTCAGTTTTTCCCCAGGCTTCTCATCTCCAGCAGGCAGGCCTTAACGCTGATGTTGATGCGGGGTCGCTTGGCGGCGGGAGCTGCTGCTTCTCCCCTGACCCCGCGTGGTGACACCACATAGTGGGCAACTGGTGCCATTGCTGCTGATGATGCACATGAGGATGGACCTGCTGCTTCCTCGCTGGCGCATTCCACCAAGGCTGACCCAGTGAGCCGTGAAGGACAGGTAGCGGTCTGTCCCAAAACGGCTGCTCCAGGAGTGCATGGTGATGTGGATCCGCTCCCTCAGGGCGTGATCGAGCGAGCAACCCACATTCGCCATAGCAAACCAGTGCATTGCTGGGATCGCCGTGCGGGAGAAGTAGTGGCGGCTGGGGATTTGCCACTCCGGGATCCCAAACTGCAGGAGAATTCGCATGTCACTCCCCTCCTGCACAAAGGAGTATGGCAGGTGCTGGGAGCCCGGACAAGCAACCCGTTCAGCATCCCGGTGTGCCTGTTGGCGGGAGGCAGAACCTTGGTCACACCGGGAAAGGACTCGCTGAGCAGGGTCAAGCGGCGTTTGCCTGCACGGGAGGATGAGGAGGCCACTGTGGAGGGAGCAGATGAGGCCACTGAGGACTGGCTGCCCCGGGGGGGGGGAAGCAGTGACTTTCTGAACTCCTGCTGCTGATGCTGAATGAGCAGGATGGTGGGATGCTGCTGCTGAAGTCTGTACAGTGGCTGTCTGGCTCTGACCACTGCCTGCGCCACTGTCCTTCAGCTTCATAAAGTCACTGTAGTCCTCAAAATGTTTTGTCTCCAAGTGAGTCTGCAGGCACGAAGTACCCAACTTGTTGAGATCGCAACCTCTGCTCAGGCGGACACCGCAACTGTGGCAAACGGCACGGGTCTTGTCGTCTTCGCACACAGTGAAGTACCGCCAGACTGGGGATTTTAACTTGCCCTTCCCACTTGAGGGCTGAGGGCTTTGGCATTGGAGGGCTGTTTTTTTTGGGAGAAGCATTGGTGCGGATGGTGGTGGTAGTGGCTGAAGCCGCAGGCTGTGGATCCTGCCTTCCATGCCCTGTGCTTGGCCGCCTTGCTGCTGCCGCGCTCCTGTGCCGGAGATGCCTGCTCCTCCGATGACGTGCTGCCTTCACCCAACTGTGCTGGTATTGGCACATAGGGACGGTCCCCCATCTCATCATCATCATCATCATCCCCAAACATCTCCTCTGAGCCCTCAACCAACTCCTCTGTCCCAACATCCCCTGCATCAGGCCCCTCCTTCTCCTCCGGAAATTCCACTTGTTGTGCGCCGCCAACAACAAACTCCTCCACCTCAAACTCCTCCTCCTCCTCCTTGCATTCCCCCAACATCTCCACATCAAACTGGGAAACCACATCCATCAACTCTCTCGTGGTCCCGGGTGTCAAGAGCGCGCTCAGTGAGGGCAGGCTGGCCGTTGGGGTCGACGTGACCTCATTTCCACCACAGCCTGTGCCTGACTCTCCGCAATGGGGCGGGGACAACGACCCAAGGCAAAGATGGGCGCAACAAGCTGCTGCTGCGCTCCTGCTCCCTCCTCCACAACTCTGCGGTCAGTGGCTGGCGGCGGACCAGTCACAGACCTGCCAGCAGTGGCTTTGGCAATGGCGCTGCCTCTCCTGCTGGTGCCTCTACCTCTGCCAGTCATCGTACAATTATACAAATAGTACAGTAAGAAAAACAAAAAATATATATGTAGAAAGGGCGGGAAAGGGTGTAAACTTTAATAAAGAGTCTGGGTTGGTGGGTGAGTGACCCCCCCAAAAAGTTGGTTTTTTTAAAATAATAGTAGACAGACAGTACTAGTGGTGTAGTCTACAGTAGTCGATAACTAACGCGTGTGACCGACAGTGGCAATCAAAGTCTGTCACACACGGACGCAATCAATAGGGTCAGGCAGAGATGTGACAGGCAGTCACAGATCACAACAGATGCTGGCCTGTACAGTAACTAACACAGTACTGAAGCTAATAAACTCACAGACTAACAGTAGAAATTAAGTAAAATAGTACTACAGTAACTAACTATAATCCCTAACCTACCTAAGCTAGTAGTAGGCTCAGGCTACCTAGGCTAGCAGGCCTAGCCTGCACACAGACCTAACACTAGCCTAACACATTATACAGTATACACTACACTAGCTGACTGAACTATAACAATCAAATCACTATTTAACTATACAGCAATATAATATATGTGTTTAGAATGTGGTCAGGATGTAAATCGCTATGTTTAACAGGTGAAAAGCACTTGCTCAGACACGTAGCAGCACTGGAGATGCTCTCAATACGCTCAGTCACACAGCAAGGACGGACTCCGCAACATGGCCGCCACCTTATATAGAGGAGGGGAGGGCCAGGCTCCCCTCCTCTGATTGGTTGCTAGTGCCTCGGCTAGAGTGCTTCTGATTGGCCCAGTGAAGTCATCACCTGGATACCGAAGCCGGATTCGTGATCACGGGTTAAAACCCGTGATCACGGCCGAATTCGAGAGCACTATTCGGGTAAATTCAACTTCGAATTTGGGAGCAGGATCACTACTCGAATTTGAATTCGGCATAAAAATCGACCTGTGATCACGGGTAGAATTCGAATTCGCGAATTTGGAGAGCAACCCTGGGGACAGCTGCTGCAGTGCAGACTCTCTCATAGGGAAAGATTAGTTAGGCTCTTGTAGGCTAGCTCCTTGCTGATTCTTTTTGCTAAAATAGCACCCCACAACAGCTCTTTTGAGATATAATCTTGTTCCTTGTGATCTATTTTTTTTTCTGTGTGTCCCACTGACACTTGTGTTGCATAGACAGCCTTGATAATCCATGCTGTGTATGTGCCACTGCCAGGCCCAGCACATTCAGTGACTACCTGTGTGTGTGACAGGTGCACATTGTAATACCCATTACTGCATATACCTACCTACCTGTTCACAGTGCACCCACCTACCTACGTGAGCTGAGCGCACGCAGTGTCACTGTGCCTGTCCGCTACCTGTCTGTGTGTGATGGGTGCACATTGTAATACCCATTACTGCATATACCTACCTACCTACCTACCTGTTGTTCACAGTGCACCCACCTACCTACATGAGTTGAGCGCACGCAGTGTCACTGTGCCTGTCCGCTACCTGTCTGTGTGTGACAGGTGCACATTGTAATACCCATTACTGCATATACCTACCTACCTACCTGTTGTTCACAGTGCACCCACCTACCTACATGAGTTGAGCGCACGCAGTGTCACTGTGCCTGTCCGCTACCTGTCTGTGTGTGACAGGTGCACATTGTAATACCCAGTACTGCATATACCTACCTACCTGTTGTTCACAGTGCACCCACCTACCTACGTGAGCTGAGTGCACGCAGTGTCACTGTGCCTGTCCGCTACCTGTCTGTGTGTGACAGGTGCACATTGTAATACCCAGTACTGCATATACCTACCTACCTGTTGTTCACAGTGCACCCACCTACCTATGTGAGTTGAGCGCACGCCATGTCACTGTGCCTGTCCGCTACCTGTCTGTGTGTGACAGGTGCACATTGTAATACCCATTACTGCATATACCTACCTACCTGTTGTTCACAGTGCACCCACCTACCTACGTGAGCTGAGCACATGCAGTGTCACTGTGACTGTCTGCTACCTGTCTGTGTGTGACAGGTGCACATTGTAATACCTATTACTGCATATACAGTGGGTTGCAAAAGTATTCAGCCCTCTTAAAGTTTTCCACATTTTGTCACATTACTGCCACAAACATGCATCAATTTTATTGGAATTCCATGTGAAAGACCAATACAAAGTGGTGTACATGTGAGAAGTGGATCGAAAATCATACATCATTCCAAACATTTTTTACAAATAAATAACTGCAAAGTGGGGTGTGCATAATTATTCGGCCCCCTGAGTCAATACTCTGTAGAACCATATTTTGCTGCAATTACAGCTGCCAGTCTTTTTAGGGTATGTCTCTACCAGCTTTGCACATCTATAGACTAAAATCCTTGCCCATTCTTCTTTGCAAAACAGCTCCAGCTCAGTCAGATTAGATGGACAGCATTTGTGAACAGCAGTTTTCAGATCTTGCCACAGATTCTCGATTGGATTTAGATCTGGACTTTGACTGGGCCATTCTAACCAGCCCAGCCATCAGGGGGGGCGGGGGCAGCCATCACATCAGTGACGGGCCCCGTGCTCTGATGGAACTACAGGGGGGCCCGGGGCCCCCGGATTTCCGCATCGCTGTCTGAGCACTAGGAGAGCTGGGGTCGCTGCCTCTGTCCCCAGTCTCTTCAGCGAGCGTGGTGCACGATAGACAGAGATGAGAGAGCCGTCCCTCCTCTCTGACACTGAGGGGCGGGGCTGAGGGGAGACGAGCCGAGATTTGAGCCCAGGAGGGAGGAGGAGGAAGAAGTTTGAAGACGGGCAGCACTGTGAGGAATCCTGAGGATGGGAGACTAGGAGACTGAAGATCAAGGAGACTAGGAAAGAGTGCATTGTGTGCAGAGCAGCAGGTATTTTGCACACACTTGCAGTACGCTGCCTGGTCCTCAGCTGCTGTGCTGCAGATTCAGTGACCAGCTTTCTGCCACTTATTTCTCTCCTCCAGCCTGAGCAGCCCTGACATCTAAAGCTGCTGAAAAAGGGCTGCCTTGCTTTCCCCTCCTGTCCTGTCAGCTGCCTGGCTCCTATCACTTGTCTTATGTCAGTTCTGCCCTCTCTGACACATTAAGTGTTCCCCTTCTCCTCCCCCACCCCACACAGTAATTTCCCTTCATTCCCTAAAGGTAGCCATACATCTAGCAATGTATGGACAGATTCCACCAAGAGACAAATCTCTCTCTAATCAAATCTGATAAGAGAGAGATCTGTCAGCTGCCCATACACCACAGGCCGATTCCCCATCAATTTCATGCTGAAATCAATATGGAATCAGCCTTGTGTGCCGCCTCGCTGCCCTGACGCTGTCCCCCCAATATAAATGTCCCCCCGGTGCCCTTTGGAAAGTATTCATTACCTGTCCGTGGCCTACGCTTGTCCCCCATTGCCCCTGGGATATCTGCTCTGCAAACATGCACGTCCCACGTGGTTCACTAGTAAAGGCGTGTGTTGATGTCACACGCACACCCCTACTAGGAAACCACATGGGGCATGTGTGTATGGAGAGGAGAATGTGCTCAGAGCAGCAGAGGGACAAGCGCAGGCCACGGACAGGTAATGTATACTTTACACAGGGCATTCCCGCTGCGCACTCAATCAAGCAAGTCGCCCAACATCTTGCAGCATGCACGATCAAGAATGCAACCAATTTTCATCCCGAAATTGATCGCATTGTTGGTCGGACATGCACTTGGCAGCATAGATTTTTATCTAATTCAATTATAATAATCGGATGGTCGATCAGCCACCAAATCACCTGATGTATGGTTACCTTTACTCTGCTATTCACACATGGGGTGTTCCTTTTGTTATTCCTGCCATAGTCATAGTAATGTCCTACCATATTATTATGTTTTGCAGCACATTACAGGGTACAGAGTCATGTCATTGACTGTCCTCAGAGGAGCTCACAATCTAATCCTACCATAGTCCTAGTCTAATGTCCTACCATATTATTATTATGTATTTATATAGCACTGACATCTTCTGCAGCACATTACAGAGTACATAGTCATGTCACTGACTGTTCTCAGTCAATTTAATCACCCTAATCTTGTGATCAGTAACCTTAACTTGAAAATGGACTTTGGGCGGTAAAAAGTACACATCTGGCCCTGCCAACGTGCTGGCATTAAAAAGAATACCTTAGTGGAAAAGAATATGAAAAAACAGGGGGAGCAGGCATGTGTAGTGGGCTCTCCACATGGCCACCGATCCCCCCCCCCCCGTTCTCCTCCGTCCCCCTCCACTAGTCAGTAGCGAACAGCAGTTCCGGGTCAGGGTGGTGATGGTTTACTGCACAGGCACTGCCCAGCGAAGAGTATCCTTGTATGCGTTCACGCGGCCAGGTGGGAGTGCTCTGTGCAAGTGCACTATGTAGTTGTAATGTCACAGTTACGTAGTGCGCATGCGCAGAGTGCTCCCGTCCACGTAAATGCGTACAAGGATATGCTTCACTGGGCATCACCTGCACAGTAAGCCGCCACCACCCGACCCAGAAGTCCTGGGGGTCGCTACTGACTAACGGAGGGGGACGGAGGAGAACGGGGGAAGCGGTGGCCATAAGGAGAGCCCACTACACAAGCCTGCTCCCCCTGTTTTTTCATATTGTTTTCCACTAAAATATCCTTAATCCTAGCCTATGAAAGCAGTTACTGGCGGGCACGGGGTGGGGGGCGGGCACAGTAGCCAGTGGGTGGGCCCGGGGGGCCCAGTCCTGGTGATGTGTGAGGGGCCCCAAAATTTCTGATGGCAGCCCTGATTCTAACACATAGATATGTTTTGTTTTAAACCATTCCATTGTTGCCCTGGCTTATGTTTAGGGTCATTGTCCTGCTGGAAGGTGAACCTCTGCCCCAATCTCAAGTCTTTTGCAGTCTCCAAGAGGTTTTCTTCCAAGTTTGCCCTGTATTTGGCTCCATCCATCTTCCCATCAACTCTGACCAGCTTCCCTGTCCCTGCTGAAGAGAAGCACCCCCAGAGCATGATGCTGCCACCACCATCTTTGACAGTGGGGATGGTGTGTTCAGAGTGATGTGCAGTGTTAGTTTTCTGCCACACATAGCGTTTTGCATTTTGGACAAAAAGTTCCATTTTGGTCTCATCTGACCAGAGCACCTTCTTCCACATGGTTGCTGTGTCCCCCACATGGCTTGTGGCAAACTGCAAACGGGACTTCTTATGCTTTCTGTTAACAATGTATTTGTACTGACATTAGATTACACACAGGTGCACTCTATTTAGTCATTAGCACTCATCAGGCAATGTCTATAGGCAACTGACTGCACTCAGATCAAAGGGGGCCGAATAATTATGCACACACCACTTTGCAGTTATTTTTTTGTAAAAAAAAATGTTTGGAATCATGTATGATTTTCGTTCCACTTCTCATGTGTACACCACTTTGTGTTGGTCTTTCATGTGGAATGCCAATAAAATTGATTCATGTTTGTGGCAGTAATATGACAAAATGTGGAAAACTTCAAGGGGGCCAAATACTTTTGCAACCCACTGTACCTACCTATTGTGTTCAGTGCACCCACCTCATCACTGCAAATACCTATCTGTTGTGTTCAGTGCACCCACCTCATCACTGCATATACCCACCTTTTATGTTCAGTGCACCCACCTTATCACTGCATATACCTACCTGTTGTGTTCAGTGCACCCACATACCAACGTGAGTGCACGTAGTGTGATATACCACTCCGTGCATACCTGTTAACTGCACCTGTGTGACTGCACGTTGTATTAGTCAAGTCAGTGCATACCTTTCACTTCATCCCCCCCCCCCCCCCCCCGATATGGACAAAATTGACAAAACAGGTAGAGGCAGAGGTAGAGGCAGACCCAGAGGAAGGCCACCCGGCAGGCCTGTGCAAAGTCATGGTGATGTGATTTTGTAAGAGACAGGGATCTAAGAAAGATACATAGAGCGCTCCATAGTGTAAAACCATGAGGTAGTTTAATATGCGCAAGTTAAAATTGTACTTACAGGATAAAAGATGCAATAAAGCTCATAGATAGCCTGCAGACACCTTTATCCCTCCTGTAGCGTGGGCACCGCCAGGCTGTGGCCAGCAGCGTGGCGTCCGAAGGCCATGGAAAGTCCTCTCACATAGAACATCACATAGCTTCCTCTGTACTTGTTGAACTCTGGTCTCCTGTATTTCTGGTCCTATCCTGATTATCTGGTGTGTATATATAAATATTAAAGTAGAATTTCTGCAGCAGTTGTGGCGTGCGTAGCCAGAAGAAGCTGAGAGGAATCAGTGGCATGACGTGATAGCGGACACGCCCCCCACCAGTGAGAAGACTTTCCAGGACATCGGACGCCACACTGCTGGCCACAGCCTGGCGGTGCCCACGCTACAGGAGGGATAAAGGTGTCTGCAGGCTATCTATGAGCTTTATTGCATCTTTTATCCTGTAAGTACAATTTTAACTTGCGCATATTAAACTACCTCATGGTTTTACACTATGGAGCGCTCTATGTATCTTTCTTAGATCGCTGTCTCTTGTTTTTTACCCAACTGGAGAGCGGCTCCATGGTTACCATCTGATACCTTAGGCGGTGTGGACAGTCTATTGGAGCGCTAGACATATCTTTTTTGTTGAGGTGATTTTGTGCAGCCCTGGACCAAAGTACAGTGCTCAGAAGAAGGCACGTCCCATCAACTCCCAAGATTGTCAGGACGTGGTTGACTATTTAACACAAAACACTTCATCTTCCGCAGTCACCAGCGCTACTCCAAGTACCACATCCGCTACATTTGACAGTTCGCAGGAGTTATTTGGTGGGGAAATCACTGATGCACGGCCATTATTGTTACAACCAGATGAAGGCGCTAAGCAAGTTACACCGCCTCATATGTCTGAGTTAGGCAACACTATGGACATAAGGTGTGCGGAGGGGGATGATGAAGTACCTGCTGTTGGTGCAGTTTTGGAGGTGTCTGAGGCAAACAAAGCTGGGCAGGATGATTATGATGATGACGATGATACGGATCCCAAGTATGTTCCCAATAGAGGAGATAAACATGGGGACAGTTCAGAGGGTGAGTCAGAGAGGAGTAGGAGAAGACGAGTTACTGAAAGATTCAGGGGGAGCTGGTCATCAGAAACAGCTGGTGGCAGTGTCCGGCAGCATGTATCGCCACCTATGTACAGCCAGCCAACATGCCCTTCAACGTCAGCTGCTGATGCCACCATAGTGCCATCACCCCAGGGGGGCTCAGCAGTTTGGAATTTTTTTAGTGTGTCTGCTGATTCAGATCGGAGCAATGCCATCTGTTCTCTCTGCCTCCAAAAATTGAGCCGTGGAAAGGCCAACACCCACGTAAAGACAAGTGCCTTACGAAGGCACATGGAGAAAAACACAAACTGCAATGGGAAGAGCACCTGAGCAAAAGCAGCACACAAAAGAAAAGCCACCCTCCTTCTCCTCTTCCTCCTTCAGGTGCAGCATCTTCAGCCGCTTTCTCCCTTGCACCCTCACAGCCACCCACCTCCACTCCGCCTCTGCCCTTGAGCGGTTCCTGCTCCTTTGCCCTCAGCAGCCAGGTGACCAGAAAAGGAAATCTTTGAGCGGAAGAAGCCAATTTCTGCCAGTCACCCCCTTGCCTGGCGTCTGACAGCTGGCTTGGCGGAACTGTTAGCTTGCCAGCTGTTACCATACCAGCTGGTGGACTCTGAGGCCTTCCGTAAATTTGTGGCCATTGGGACACCGCAGTGGTAGATACCAGGCCGCAATTATTTCTCTAAAAAAGCGATACCCAAACTGTACCGTGAAGTGGAGAGGCAAGTGGTGTCATCTCTGGCACACAGCGTTGGGTCAAGGGTCCACCTGACCACGGATGCCTGGTCTGCCAAGCACCGTCAGGGCCGCTACATTTCTTACACAGCCCATTGGATCAACCTGGTGACCGATGGCAAGCAGGGAGTACGTGGCTGTGCAGCGGACCAACTAGTTCAACTCTACTGGTGCTGCGATCTCCTTTCCAACTACACAGCCCCATCTCCCCAGGGCCTATGCTGCATGCCAGGTACGACAGTGTCACGCCATCTTAGACATGTCTTGCCTCAAAGCGGAGAGTCAAACTGGACCAGCTCTTCTGGCTGCTCTTAACAAACAGGTGAATCAGTGGCTGACCCTGCACCAGCTGGAGATCGGCAACGTGGTGTGTGACAATCTCCTTACAGCTTTGAATTTGGGAAAGCTGACACATGTACCCTGCATGGCACATGTGCTGAATCTAGTCATTCAAAGATTTGAGTCAAAGTACCCAGGCTTAGAAGACGTCCTGAAGCAGGCCAGGAAGTTGTGTGGGCATTTCAGGCGGTCTTACTTGGCCATGGCACGCTTTGCGGACATTCAGCGGAGAAACAACTTGCCGGTGAGACGCTTGATATGTGATACCCCAACTCACTGGAATTCGACCCTGGTCATGTTCTCTCGCCTGCTAGAACAGGAGAAAGCCATCACCCAGTACCTGTACACTTACAGTAAAAGGACACAATCTGGGGAGATGGGGATGTTCTGGCCCAACAACTGGACACTGATGCAAAATGCATGCAGGCTCATGTGGCCGTTTGAGGAGGTGACCAACCTGGTGAGTCGCAGTGAAGGCACCATCAGCGATCTTGATCCTGTACACTTACTTCCTGGAGCGTGCCGTGCGTAGAGTGGTGGATCAAGCTGTGGAGGAGCGTAAAGAGGAACAGTTATGGGAGGGACAGTTGTGGGAGCAATTTTCAACAGAACCAGATGTCTCCTCAACACCTGCGGCAACACAGAGGGGGAAGGAAGAGGAAGAGTCGTGTGGGGAAGAGGAGTCAGACTCGGATGATGAGGAAGGTGTTTCTTTGGAGGAGGAGGAGGAGGCGGCGGCGGCAGAAGAAGAACCGCAGCAGGCGTCGCAGAGGGCTTGGGCTGCGCGATGTTCCCATGGTATTGTTCGTGGCTGGGGAAGGAGGAGGAGGACTTACCTGACGTCACTGAGGAAGAGCAAGAGGAGATGGATAGTACGTCTGGATCCAACTTTGTGCAGATGATGTCTTTCATGCTGTCCAGCCTGTTGAGGGACCCCGTATAAAAAAACTCAAGGGTAATGAGCTGTACTGGGTGGCCACGCTACTAGACCCTCGGTATAGGTACAAAGTGGCGGACATGTTACCAACTCACCTCAAGGCAGAAAGGATGCAGCACATGCAGAACAAGCTGGCAACTATGCTTTACAATGCATTTTAAGGGTGATGTCACAGCACAACGCAATAAAGATACCACTGCCAGTAATCCTTCTCCCATGTCCACACCCGCGATAATAAGGTTGTTGCTTCATTGTGGACAGACCAAATTTGATCAGCTGGACAGTCACTGTTTTGTCATTTATCTACCTCAGCCCGGCGACCATATGGGCTGGAAAGCCGCCATCACCTGCAATCTCGTCATGGTGCGCACCAGTCCAGCATGGCCGTCACTACACAAACAGCTGTTTGCAGTCACTGCATACCTTTCACTGCATCTGTGACTGCACATTGTATTATACCTGGCAGTCAGTGCATACGTTTCACTTGAATGGATGGCAGACTTGCCCTCCATAACAGATTCTGTTACAGGTAGTAAAGTCGATCAGTGTCATATACAGCAGGGCCTCGAAAGTGCTCCTGTATTGTTATTTTTGGTCTTTACCTCGGGACATGCATGCCATGCCTGCTGCCTTCCTTGGATGTGTGGTGGTAGCCGTTTCTCAGGCTCCAACTCCGGACTGGAATCGAACCCTGATTCCTCGGCCATTACCCGTGGTCACAATGACAGACTTGCCCTCCATAACAGATTTTCGTTAAAGGATTTAAAGTTGATTCATCTCATATACAGCAGGGCCTCGAAAGTCCTCCTGTATTGTTATTTTTGGTCACTACCTCGGGACGTGCATGCCTTCCTTGGATGTGTGGTGGTGGTGGTAGCCGTTTCTTAGGCTCCCACTCCGGATCGGAATCGAACCAGGATTCCCCAGCCATTACCAGTGGTCACTCACAATGGCAGATTTGCCCTCCATAAAATATTCTCGTTGCAGGTACTGAACAGCAAGCAGAAAAAGTATTTAAAAAAATAGATGTAAGCTTTAACAATGGTAGAGAAAGAACCATCGAAAGTTGATAAGGTAGTCAGACATTACCTGATATCACTGAGGAAGAGCAATCTCACCATGGTGCACACCAGTCCAGCACGGCTGTCACTACGCAAACAGCTGGTAACTTGCGGTGCGTTACACAGTGAGTTTGGTGTGTCAGTGTGAAGCAGTACTCAAATAACACTCCCTGATTGATGTATATACATGCAATATGTTTTAAAGCAGTTTAGGCCTGCAATTTAGCATTCAAAGTGATTTCTGCCCTTAAAGGGGAACTGAAGAGAGAGGTATATGGAGGCTGTCATGTTTATTTCCTTTTAGACAATACCAGTTGCCTGGCAGCCCTGCTGATCCTCTGCCTCTAATACTATTAGCCATAGCCCCTGAACAAGCATGCAGCAGATCAGGTGTTTCAGTGGTTCAGACTTATAAGTCTGATCTGACAAGACTAGCTCCATGCTTGTTTCTGGTTTTAATCAGATACTACTGCAGAGAAATAGACCAGCAGGGCTGCCAGGCAACTGGTATTGATTAAAAGGAAATAAACATGACAGCCTCCATATACCTCTCTCTTCAGTTCCCCTTTAAAACGCTGCTTTGTGTCAAATCCAGATTTTCCCCGGGACTTTTGGCGTGTATCCCACTCCGCCATGCCCCCCTCTAGGTGTTAGACCCCTTCAAACATCTTTTCCATCACTTTTGTGGCCAACATGAATGTTTCTAGTTTTCAAAGTTCGCCTCCCCATTGAAGTCTATTGCAGTTCGCTAAGGTTCACGCAAATCGAACGTTTGGCGAAGGTTCAAATCGGAGGTTCGGGCCATCTCTAATCCTAATTCTAGGATTTAAAAAAAAATGTTGAGACAAACTTGAACCACCACCTTTATTAACCAAATAGCAACAATGCCATCCATTATTATGTATTATATTTAGTTACCTAGTAAAAGAGTTGGCAGTTAAAGATACATTTTAACCCATGAAATTTTAACCCATGAGAAATGTTTACCTTTTCTCAAACAGATCATCTGGAACATCAGTATGACTGATTTTATGACTGCTATTATGGTGAAACCCCTCCCACAGTGGCCCGACCGTTTTCTGTGTGTGAACCTTGTTGCAATTGTGAAATAACAGCTGTTCCCAACTTCCAAGCAAGCAGTATCTCCCTAGAACTCTCAGAAATGAACATTCTGCAGAGATCACCTGCCAGTACTAAAGATGTTGCCATCTGTGATAAATTTCAGAATGCAAATAAGGGGAGGAAAGATTTTACAATTGGCAAACACCAAGTAAATAATTTATAAATGAAAAATGTAAAAAAAAGAAGCAATTTTATTTACATTATTTTCACTACAGTTCCTCTGTTCTTTGAGAGGGATATGGATGTTTCCTTTTAAACAATACCAGTTGCCTGGTTGTCCTGCTGAGCTCTTTGTCTGCAGCAGTGGCTGAATCAAACACCTGAAATGAGCATGAAGCTGTAACGATTGGTGTCAGCACACAGAGAGAATCTGATTATTGATGATCTGCAGAATCATCAACAATACACATGTATACTTGATTATGGATGATCTGCAGAATCACCAATAATACAAGTATGCCTAACCTCTGGACAGCTAATAAGTAAAAGTGTTTGATGAACTGTAGGCTATCTCCCGAGAAGCGGGAGATATAAGCAGCTCGGCCAAGAACCACCTGAGGGGCAGGTGGCCCTGGGCAGTGCAAGAAATCTCCTTGATAGTGAGGACCTGGCAACCAGGGATAATAATAACCATATGGTAGACTTTACTGCAGCCAGGGGACTCCAGAGGAAGAGGCCACTGGCTGCTAACAGGCCGGACTCTCTGAGGAGCGGGAGTCCTGGTTGCAGCTGACCCCTGGTGGAATGGTGTCACTGCTAGTACAGATAGACTCAGACGCATAGAGCAAAAGTTGTTCAGTGCCTCTGAAAAAGAGGTACGAGTGTTCTGGACTGTTGCATCTTTAAAAAGATACAAGGATAAGGGTTATGTATCGCAAGGGTTCCAAAATACATGATCATGCAATATGGGCTGGTTAGGTAGGCCCAGTAATACAAGTACAGGCTGTCATAGGACAGGAGCACATGATCCTGTAGATTACACTAGGGAGTGGAGGACCCTGCCAGAGACTTACAATCTAAAAGGAGGGGTGGAAACACTAGGGGGGCTGTTAAATATTCCTTAGAGAGTTACTGTGTGGTAGGAGGTGGGTAGGCCATCATAAAGAGGTGGTTTTGAGGGCTTGCTTGAATGTGTTGAAAGAGGGAGCAAGTCTGATGGGTGGTGGATGGGCATTCCAGAGGGTGGGGGCAGCTCTTGAGAAATCCTGCAGGCGGGCATGGGAGTGTGAAATGCGTGGGGTGGTGAGGCGAAGGTCGTTGGAGGAACGGAGGGGGTGACCTGGTGTACACTTGTGAACAAGCTCCGAGATGTAGGTAGGGCAGGTTTTGTGCACAGATTTATACGCCAGGCATAGAATCTTGAAACTTATCCTGAAACGGATAGGGAGCCAGTGCAGGGATTCACAGAGGGGAGATGTGGATGCAGAGCGGTGCGAAGAATGGATGAGTCTTGCAGCCGCGTTCATCACTGATTGAAGGGGGGCAGTGCGTTTCAGGGGAAGGCCAGAAAGGAGGGAGTTACTGTAATCAAGGCGGGAGATGATGAGGGCATGGATGAGCAGTTTGGTCGTGTCCGGGGTTAAGAAGGGGCGGATCTTGGAGATATTACGGAGGTGGAAATTGCAGGCTCTGGTGATGTTTTGGATGTGTGGGATGAAGGAGAGGTCAGAGTCCAAGGTGACACCCAGACAGCGGGCCTGGGAGGTAGGGAGAATGGTTGTGTTGTCGATTGTGAGGTGGAAATCTGGGATGGGTGCAGCAGCATGGGGTGGAAAGATCAGGAGCTCAGTTTTGTCTAGGTTAAGCTTTAGGAACCTAGCTGACATCCAGGAGGAAATTGCTGAGAGACACGAGGAGACCTTGTTTATGGTGGTGGATGAGAGTCTGTCCTTTTAAGACAGTGTTGCTATAAGTGAACTACAGTCCTTACTTGCTGAAAATGATAACTCTATGGATGACTCCACTGATGCCAATTTTAAACAGGCCAATTTCAAGGCATGTAAATCAGTTAGCCCATTTCCTCCCTTGTCGGGCTCTGCTTTGGATATATTCCAGAAACAAGTTCTCAAAGAATCTAAGGCTTTAATTTATCCACAGGCGGAGAGAAATCTCTCACCGAGTGAATGGAAAGCCATAAAATGGCTAAAATCCCGTCCAGATCTTACAGTTAAAAAGGCCGACAAGGGAGGAAATATTGTAGTTTTGTCAACACAACACTATATTAGGGAAGCTTTGAGACAGTTAGAAGACTCCACTACCTATGTCAAATTATCTGCAGACCCTACCTCCACCTTTCAGAAGAAATTGAGGAATTTGTTACGTGGAGGAGTGACGTCAGGCTTCCTGGATAAAAAATTGGGGGATGATTTATTCCCAGAGTATCCAAGGAGGCCTGTTATCTACTTCCTGCCCAAGGTCCATAAGTCCCTGGTGGATCCCCCGGGCCGGCCCATTGTCTCCGGGAGGGGCTCTGTAACAGAGCCCCTCTCAAAGTACCTGGACCATGCCCTTAGACCTCTGCTGTCCTTTGTTCCATCGTATCTGAAGGACACAACACATGTCCTCAGAATGGTTGAACAGGTATAATGGCACAAAGGGGACAGCCTTGCAACCATTGATGTGGTTAACCTGTATAACAGGATACCACAGGAAATGGGAGTTCGGTTGGTCCAAGAGATGTTATTGGCCACCAAATTGGTGGAACAATCGGAAAGTGAGTTCTTGGCTGAATGCCTTAGATTCGTTCTGGGGCATAATGCGTTCAAATTTGGGGATGTCTGGTACAGACAAATTTCAGGGACGGCAATGGGGACAGCAGTTGCCCCCACATTTGCCAATATTTTTTGGGCTAAGTGGGAGGAGAAATACATCTATGGGGATAGCAATCCCTATAGAGGTGATCTGAGAGCATGGTCCAGGTATGTTGACGATGTGCTGGTCATTTGGGGTTCCACCAGGGACCGTTTTAATTCCTTTATGGAATACTTGGACAAAAATGACAGAAATATGCTGTTTACAGGAGAATGGGGTGGAGATAGGGTCAATTTTCTTGACCTCACCTTAGAGGTACACGATGATGTGCTGATTTCTCGGGGACATAGGAAGGCGACAGCTACAAACTCGGTTTTACATCACCTGAGTTATCATCCCTCCCATGTAAAAGCGGCAATTCCATATAGTCAGTATCTCAGACTGAGAAGGAACAACTCTAGGGATCTGGATTTTGAGTCTCAGGCAGTGGAGATGACCAACAGATTTGTTGAGAGGGGTTACAATATACAAGAATTGGAGTCAGCCTTGGATAGAGCTAGAGGAATGAACAGAGATAGTCCTCTTGAGGAGAAAACAACAGAGCAAGAGGATAGGTTTGTGATGACATTTGATTTCACACCCATGGCTGATAGGGTTAAGGAAATCATAAATAAAAATTGGTATATTTTACAGCAGGACTGTGGGTTCGGTTCCAGAATCCACAGCCCTCCAATGTTAGCGTATAGAAGGGGCCCTACATTGGGGTCCTTTGTAACCAGAAGTGAGTTTGTAAAACCACAGACCAAAACCTGGTTAGGCACGAAAAGAGTGCAGGGTTGTTTTCCATGTGGACATTGCCCCACATGTGACCACATCGAAAAAACCAAGAATGTGAGATTAGGCCACATAAATTTTCAAATTAAGGATTTTATAACCTGTAGAACCGAGTTTGTGGTATACGCCCTCCTATGTCCCTGTCTATTTTTCTATATAGGGAAAACTACCCGCCCAATGAGGGAAAGGTTAGTAGAACATATTAGGTTTATTAGGAAGGGCAAAGGTGGAGTCCCAAAACTTGTGGAACATTTTAAAGAAGTGCATCAATGTGATCCTACACAGTTGAAGATGGTAGGCCTGTTCTCTGTAGTAACCCCGAGAAGGGGGGGAGATAGAGAGAAACTGCTCTCTCAAAAGGAATCAACCTGGATCTCGAGGACTGACACAATGGGCCCACTTGGGTTCAATGACAGAAATGAACTTAGTGTTTTTCTGCAAAAATACTAGTATGTTCTAATATTAGAATGGTTATAGCTTATATTCTCCTTGCCTGCCTGTACCTGGTTTTTGGGTGTCACTCTCTGGTGTATCTTTCTCTCTAGTCCTTTAAAAATACAATTAACCCTAAAGATATGCATAAAATCCTGTACCTTGGTTGTGGGATCTTTCCCTTTAAGCGATGCATTGATGTCTTTACATTCAAGGTTCCCCCTGACCATTACGCTCTGTGCGGTCTGGATATCCGTCCTCTCCTGCCCGTGTTGAGCCCATTGCATGGTACACATTGCAGCGTCCGACGGGGCGGTCTTATGACTGGCTTCCGGGTGGATGCAGCGCAACTAGGAAACTAGTAGGTTGCCATGACTGCGACGCTGGAATAGCGTCGCGGAGCGTGGTGACGTGACCAAGATTGCCGCCAGCGTTAGGTTGCGCTCAGTGATGACGCGCGCTTACGCTGGAGGACATGGGCTTACCATTGGCTTGGGAGGACGTAGGGGGCGTGCGCAACATGGCGTATTTTAGGCGCTAACCTGGTCTGTGGCGTTTGAGCCTTATCCCCGCCGCGGAGAGCAGCGGTCCACAAGGAAGCTACTTTAGCGAAACAATTGTCGACCGGACAGGTCTCTGTGGGTGGTATTATCCGATGGAATGGTGATGTATTGCCATTGGATACATTCTATTGCACAGTATTGTCCTTCATATTGCAAACCTTGCCAATAAATGTGGCAGTTTAATATCAGCTGGTGCCCATGTGAGGACATTGTTTTTTGTAGACTCAGGGAGAGTGACAGCCTGGGAGGTCGGGCAGGCCAGGTCGGCAACACACGAGCAGATGAGGTACAGAGACAGAAGACTGATTCTGTAACCGGGTACAGGCAGGGTCTGGCAACAGGTAGGCAGATATGCAGAGGTACCGAATCAGAAAGCAAGAGAAAGGTCGACAGAGCAAATAGTCATAACATATAAATATAACAAAGTCCTAGTCTGGGGCGTGAGGTCCTTGGTCTCGACACCCGGGAACTAGTCTAGAGTATACCACAGCAATGACACAGTATCCCTAAGCTTGGGTGTGAGGTCCTTGGTCACAACACCCTGGAACTGGTCTAAAGTATAACACAGAAATGACACAGTATCCCTAAGCTTGGGTGTAAGGTCCGTGGTCACAACACCCTGGAACTGGTCTAAAGTATAACACAGCAATGACACAGTATCCCTAAGCTTGGGTGTGAGGTCCGTGGTCACAACACCCTGGAACTGGTCTAAAGTATAACACAGCAATCTGGCTAAGTGTGAATTCCCAGGTCCTCCTGGTTCTAACACACTGTGGGATCTGACTGGTCTGAGTGCTCACACATAAGTATTCGCAACGGCAGACAACCAGCAACTGACAGGCAAGAAGTATATATAGAGCAGCGCTCCTCAGCGCCGCCTAGCACCACTCAGCCAATCACTCACTGCGCTGGGATCAGCTGATCGTCCTGATCAGCTGATCCCTCTCCTACTGGCATAAATGTCCTGCCTCCTAGCGCGCGCACGCGTAGCTCTCCCTCTGTGTGCTCTACTAGGCTCAGACAAACCAGACGCTTGCTGCTGTGCGGAAACCGCTGGTCTGAACGTGGAGACAGCCGCCCCGCTGCCAGACCGCGCGGCGGTGTCTCCGCAATCCATTACAGCAGCTAATCCAGTCTGACTTCAGTCAGAGCACCTGATCTGCATGCTTGTTAAGGGGCTGTGGCTAAAAGTATTAGAGACACAGGATCAGCAGGAGAGTCTGGCAATTGGTATTATTTTCAAAGGAAAAATCCATATCCTTATCCTTCTCAGTTTAGGTTCCCTTTAACCACTTCACAAAGGAAATGTACAGTATGTTTTAATAGTTTAATGTAATATTATTTTTCATCCACTAGATGTCCCACATACTCTCCTTTCTACCTAGAACACTGAATCACAATGTTCTGAATAAGCAGGAAGTGAAAGTTTATTTTGTTTACAATAAATGATCATTGTTACTGGTTGTAACAGTGATCATTCATTCAGACATTGGCTTTGGGAACACATGTTCCTATTCACCAATCTGTGCACATGACATCGGGGGGCGTGCATGACACTCGTAAAAATACAGAGATGTGTATCTATGCCCCTGGGAGCTAAAGACATGTTTTCAGGAACGTAGATATTCGCCCTGGCAACTGGTTGATTGAACAAGCAGTAAACACGTCCTCTTGTATTTTGCTCCTATTGCAATACAGGAGTGGCATTTTTCTGATAACTTAACAAATCTGTGGTTAGAAATCACTTGTAAAAACAAAAATGTAACATTTTACCATTGTCCCTGACAAAGGCAAGATGATGCATTAAAAACAATTTATTATACACTGAAACGCGTTGTAGTCTTTCCAAAGTTATCAATGGTAGTGTCTTCTGCACTCATCCAGTAGAATTAGATATTTACCGTATATGTTTAATAATTAAATATTCTTTTGCATGTATTGTTAATATTGTGGAGCCAAGCCTCTTCATTTAACAATACGTCTAATTTTCCCTAACCGCCTCAGCCGCCCAGTTACTAATTATGCCAGTCCCAGACAAGGAATAATTATATGGCTATGGTTTAATTGCAATAATTTGACTAGTGCTTTTTAAGAATCTTAACTAAAATTCTGGTTACTAGTTCATAGAAAGCTGGATAAAGCACTGGCCTGATGTGACTTACCACATTATAGGATGTTGTTGAGAAATCTGCCATAAAGGATGAATTAATGATCACCATACTGGGGGCATACAAATCTTAATATGCCAATGAAAAATACACTTCTTCTTACTGATCTTTCAGTGTTAAGATAATAGGACCCGAATCAAAACAGGAAAAAAATGAAAACATTTATAAAACAGAATACTGGCTAAGTGGTTATTAGGTTAAGCTCCTGCCCAAGACATTGCATGATGTGAAGGACTGCTTGTAGAAAATCAATATAGCACAAGACCACTCAATCAAGTGCCACAGATTGCCAATAAAAACAATTGCTCGGCCAGCACAGTGGTGAAGTGTTTAGCACTCTCGCCTTGCAGCACTTGGTCCCTGGTTCAAATCCTAGCCAGGGCACTACCTGCACAGAGTTTGCGTGTTCTCCCCATGTCTGCTTGGGTTTCCTCTGAGCAATCTGCTTTCCTCCCACATGTTAAAACATACAGATAAGTTAATTGGCCTCCTCCAAATGGGCCCTAGGCTACGATACATACACTACACGATACATACATAAACGTATGACTATGGTAGGTTTTAGATTGTGAGCCCCCTCTGAGGGACAGTTAAGTGACAAGACAATATACTCTGTACAGCGCTGCAGAAGATGCCAGTGCTATATATATATATATATATATATATATATACAGTATATATACAGTATATATATATATATATATATATATATATACTAAATAATAAAAACAATTGTTTTTTAGATTGTTAAATTAGATTATTCCATGTATGGCCATTGTTTACAAAATGTTTGTATTAAGTGGTACTCATACATTATAGAGTCTGGAGAGCTTATAGATTATCCAGGTATGCATAACTTTTACCATTTTTTTACCCTAGTTGACTTTAATGGCTCATACACACGGGGTACGGCCGTCGTCGCAACCACGTGGCACGCGCGTGTTGCGGCGACAGGTCGCCCATGTGTATGACGCGTGCCCCCCGGACCATCGCCCGTCGGAGCTGTCGCCAGGCGATTGACATGTTCAATCGGCGGCTACAGCTGTCGCCGCAACTTCGCCGGAACTGTCGCTAGTCCCGCGTGTGTATGCGGGCTAGCGACAGGAGACCTACGCGAGTGAATGGAGCATCCGGTCGGGGGATGCTCCATTCACAAACAGCTTCCGCCACGTCTCAGCTTTTCTGGCGAGACGTGTGGACAGCTGTCGCCGCTCCCTGGTCACGTGCGCGCATGCAACGGGGGACAATTGTTCCCCGTTTGTATGTAGCTTAAAGGAATACTTTTAAAGTATCTAAATTTCTGGAAGCAGCATTAATCAATATGGCAATATGAGTCAGAACGAGCACAGCATATGCTTCTGCTGTGCAGTGTGTCTTTTTTTAGTATACCTTGCAGACAGCGTCCCCTGAACAAACTGACGGCGACGGGTTTTTTGGGGCAGACCATTATGCTAGAGGTGATGCCTCTTGCCGAGTGCAGCTGTGAATTATACTGTTTTATGCTCCCCAACTTCAGTGCAAGTTATGCAGCATGTTACTATGAGGAGGGAGAGACAACAGCTCTCCCTCCCTCTCACTCCAAGTCTGCCGGTGTAATGTCAGATATTGCAGCCCGGAAGCAGCCTTCCTCACTGAGTATCGCGCATGCTCAGTGGGAAGTTAGACATTATTTAGCTGAAATATCTCCGCTTCCGCACCACGTACACTCCCGAAATTTTCAGGGGAGGGAGGGGACCCACAGATCCAGCTCTGTGTCGAATTGCAGCCCCCTAGCCCCGGTAGTTCCCGAGATAGGTTTGCTGCAATCAGTCTCGGGAACCAGCGGGGCTCGGCGGCTGCAATTCGGCACAGAGCTAGATGTGGGGGTCCCCTCCCTCCCCTGCAAATTTCGGGGGTGTACGTGGTGCGGAAGTGGAGATATTTAGGATGTTTCACACGTGGCTGCACAATGTAATGGGGCGCAGGCTCCTACTGCGCATGCGGGGCTGCAAAATCTGAGAGGCTGCAATAGCTGACATGACACCGGCCAATAACATCATGCTTACTTGTCCCCTTCTGTTTGCGTGTGAAGGGAATCGTCAGAAGTTTCCCTTCACACTAGTGAAGCCCGGTTCATGAGGGATTGGCTCATTTGAGCCGGTTCTTTCCTGTGAGTCGAGTGATCCGACTCATCACACTGAACCGAATCAGTTCAGTGGATGAGAAAGACACTGAACCGAATCAGTCCAGTGGATGAGAAAGACACTGAACCGAATCAGTCCAGTGGATGAGAAAGGAATCCTTTCTTATCCACTAAACTGATTCGGTTCAGTGTGACGAGTCGGATCACTCGACTCACAGGAAAGAACCGGCTCAAATGAGCCAATCCCTCATGAACCGGGCTTCACTAGTGTGAAGGGAAACTTCTGACGATTCCCTTCACACGCAAACAGAAGGGGACAAGTAAGCATGATGTTATTGGCTGTAGAGATGGGAAGTTCGGATCTTTTCAATGATCCAGATGATTCGAATCGGATCATTGAAGAGATCCGGATCTTTGATCCGAATCTCGGATCATTTTACTACCGAAGCATTCGGGGGTGAAATGACTAGCAGGACAGGAGAAGGAGAGGGGGGTGGACACACAGAGAAGGGGAGAAGATGGACAGAGGGCAGGGAGTGGACAGAGAAGGGAGGAGGGACGAGCAGAGAGCAGAAATGTTTGTTTGCACACAATACCCACATGCTGCAATCATGCTTTACATGTATTTAACCCAGGCCCGGCCCTAGACTTTTTGCCGCCTGAGGCAAAATTCAAAAAAATCGCCGCCCCTCCCCCCCCCCCCCAAGCCGTGTGTGTGGGGGGGGCCGCCCGAGCTGGAGGGGATAGCGGGCAGGAAGGGGGTATTGGGCCTAGCGGCGGGGAGGGGGGTCGGACCCCCCCCTCCCTCGCCTGGGTCCCCCGTCCTCCGCTCCCCTCCAGCTTTAAAAGTGAGGTCGCTGGCTGCAGCTATATTGTAAGAGGCAACGGGCGGGGATCACTCACCTCTTCCTCGTTCCAGCCCGAGCCTGCGCTCCACTGACGTCACTTCCTGCGGCGTAGCAGGAAGTGATGTCAGTGGAGCGCAGGCTCGGGCTGGAACGAGGAAGAGGTGAGTCCTCCCCGCCCGTTGCCTCTTACAATATAGCTGCAGCCAGCGACCTCACTTTTAAAGCTGGAGGGGAGCGGAGGACGGGGGACCCAGGCGAGGGAGGGGGGGGTCCGACCCCCCTCCCCGCCGCTAGGCCCAATACCCCCTTCCTGCCCGCTATCCCCTCCAGCTCGGGCGGCCCCCCACACACACAGACGGGCGGGTGCCGCCCCTCCAGAAGTGCCGCCTGAGGCAAAAGTTTCACCCCGCCTCATGGGCGGGCCGGCCCTGATTTAACCTATATGCTCATCTGTGTACTTTGCATGCAAACGTAGCACAGTGAAAGAAAGCATTCCCAGAAGTAAAATGCAGCTGTTTAGGAGGATCATATTGCGCTGCCTGCAATCACAGTGCCTGCAAAGTTACTGAGCTGTGCTGAGCTGAGCCAAAAGCTTCCAATGTGTTCACTGTGCACAACTACGGAACAGACAGCTTATAATCAGCAGCACATTGCAGCCAGTATGTGTGCTCTACACATATCTGGCAGTGGCACCCATGTCCCCTCTCTCTCATCTACCTGTCTCCCTGCAAGGCTGCCTCCCATCCAACAGAGCGATCCATCTCAGCTCTGCTTCCAGGACCCCGCTGCCCGCTGAGAGGGGGCGTGTCGCTCCTGGCCCCGCCCCTTTTGCAATCCGAATCACTCATTTTGATGATTCGGATGATTCGACTCACAAAATAGATTCGGATCAAAGATCCGAATCGTTCATGATCCGGACAACACTAATTGGCTGGGCAGACTTGGAGTGAGAGGGAGGGAGAGCTGTTGTCTCTCCCTCCTCATAGTAACATGCTGCATAACTTGCACTGAAGTTGGGGAGCATAAAACAGTATAATTCACAGCTGCACTCGGCAAGAGGCATCACCTCTAGCATAATGGTCTGCCCCAAAAACCTGTCGCCGTCAGTTTGTTCAGGGGACACTGTCTGCAAGGTATACTAAAAAAAGACACACTGCACAGCAGAAACATATGCTGTGCTCGTTCTGACTCATATTTCCATATTGATTAATGCTGCTTCCAGAAATTTAGATACTTTAATAGTATTCCTTTAAGGCATGGACCTGCAGAGCAATGTACAGGAACAGAGCAAGGTGGATATGGCACAGCAGCTGCATGCTGGAAGAGGGAGTCAGGTGCCTCTAAACAACAGGGGCCAATGGCACTAAGCATCAGGTAGCAGCCACATGCCAATTTTAACTGTCAGCGAATGTACACAGACAGACTGCCAGGTCTGTTCACAAGACCTCTGTAATAAAACCCCCAGTGTCTCCGCATCCTGTCCCTGTGTGTGTCCCTGCTTCCAGACTTGACAGTTTGCTGTCTGTGAACCTTATTGCATTGTGGGAAGCAACATCTCCCTGACCCTGTGTGCATACACTGCAGACAGCGGTGGAGGACGAGTGAGCGGGACGCATCTGTGCCCGCGTTGCTGGGGGGGGGGGGGGGGGGGTAGTGGAGCGTCCGTAGCCTAGCGCCCATATTTTAATTGGCTGGGGGTTTTTTTGTACTAGTTACTGCTATATCTCTTCACCTTAAAGAGAATCTGTACTCTAACATTTTTACAGCAAAAATCATACCATTCTATTCATTATGTTCTCCTGGGCCCCTCTGTGCTGTTTCTGCCACTCTCTGCTGCAAAACTGGCTTGTAATTAACAGTTTTAGGCAGTGTTTACAAACAAACTAACCAGCTTCTGATAGGCTCACATAAGCAGAGTGTGTGAGTCATACAGAGCCTGCAGGGGGCCTGGAGGGGGTGTGTATAGCTTTTACCAATCACAAGCAGCCCTGCACATTCCACACATTCCAGCTTTAGCCCGACTGTACCGACAGAAGGAAACAGATTAGATCATATAACAGAGATAACACAGCCACTGTGCAATTAGGAAAAGCTGCAGTAAGCCAGAGCACATTAGGACAGACAAAGGAACTTATAGCATAGAAGAACTAAGGCTGAAAAGTTTTTTACAGAGTCTCTTTAAGGCAGGGGTGTCCAACTCAATCACGTAAGGGGCCAAAATCTAAAACACCATTTTTTTTACCAGGATTTTACATTTTTTGAAACTAAGTGGAGTAACTATAGCGACTGTGGAGTCTTGCTCCTCCCCCTTTTGCAGTGCAGTGCAGTGGAGCAGTTTAGTAGTTACTTACTCCAGCCCTGCTTCATGTCTCCTCTGGTCTTCCTGGCAGCCACATGCTCTATGCTGCATGCCTGTGGCTTTGAATGCAAATCACATGATTGGGAGAAGGACAGGGGTGTAGCAATAACCATAGCAGCCATAGCAAATGCTATGGGGACCTGGAGCAGAGGGGGCCCAGGATGTACTTGATGTGTTTATTTTAAACTTTCCTTTGTTTCTCCACACTCTTACTTTGTCTCTTAGCCCAAGGACTATACTCAATGTACATTGCATGGGAATGTAAATTGGCCAATCAACTCATATCCATAGTGTAGGGGCAGGTAGCATTTCTCAAGAGTGCCTAGTTCTGAGGGCCCCTTGAAAATGTTGCTATGGGACCCCATAATTTCTAGCTATGCTACTGGAGAAGGAGGTATGCAGAGAGTGTGACTTACAGGAAGAACAGAAGAGACACAATGCATCGCTGGAGCAGGTAAATATTGTACTGCTCCACTGCACTACTCTGCTATATGCAGGAGATGGTGTTGGGTGGAAGGTGTGTAACTGTGTATGTCTTTTACAAACTATATGGGCAGGGCCGGGGCTCCCATAGAGGCAAAGGGGTCAATTTTCCCGGGGCCCCGACCTCTGCCCTCCCTGTCAATGCTGCTCCCCCCCGAGTCCCTGCGAGTGTGCTTCCTGTAATTACCTATCTCAGCGGGCGGGCAGGAAGGGGCTGCACATACCATGCACATTCTGAGGCTGGCACACTGTCTCCGGCCGACTCTATGACCCGGCGCGTGTTTACACATTACGGGTCATAGAGAAGGAAGAGACACCGGGCCAGCCTCAGAGCAGAGTGCTCGGAAGGTGCAGCCGCTTCCTTCCCGCACACTGAGATAGGTAATTACAGGAAGCATACTCGCAGGGACCCAGGCAGCAATCGGATAACAGTGCATGGAGGGGTATGATGTCTCAGGTAGGGGGGCCCCACACTTAAGCTTGCCCCAGGGCCTTGGGGCCCCTTAAACCGGCCCTGTAAATGGAGGATGAGAGAGAGGTTTGGATCCCAGCAGGGACCCCATTGGGGAAAGTGGTTCTTGTGAGTTGTTGCTGCATCCAGGCTGAAAGTGTCAATGTTTCAGTCAGAAACACTATCACCGGTGTGCTCCCCTGGATGGGGAGGTGGTGTGTAGTTGTGTTCTTTTAAAGCTTACAATGATGCACATTTGAAGCTCCAGAGGGCTGCATAAAATGGCAAGCCTTGTGTTTGAAACCTGTGCCCTAAGGGCTCTTTAACACGAAAGGCTTACAGTAGCGCACTTTACTGCTTGTCAACTGCTCCTACTGCAAGCGTCCAACCCTTACAGTGACCACTGTATGTGCATATGTGTCGGCAGCAGCCGGCCCTGGACGTGGCACATTCCTTGGCTGCTAATGCTCTTATTTGGTTGCATTACTTTGCAACCGATGGGTGCTTGACCCTGGCAATCGGCTGCTAAACGGGGCATTAAATGCGCCACTTAGTTGTTCGTCTAAAAGAGTCCTACAGGCAGCTGCAAGAGGCAATACACAGCTGCCATTTCTTTTACATAGCAACATGTAGAAGATTAAGTAGACAGCTAAGTCAGCATGTGTCACCTCTTTCCAAACCCCCCCCCCCCCCACCTCACTCCAACCTCCTTCCTTCCACCTCCACTCCAAATAGGCAAAGAATTAAACCATTTTTTCCTTCTTCTTATTCAGGAAAGTTCCCCCCCATGAGCCTTCTGTTTTACGTCAAGACGAGGCTACTTTGTAAACACAAATCACATTTTTATGAGACAAATACATTCCGTTCTTCTAGTGACACTGAGATTGTTTATCACTCTTTTCTGCTGTTTCTCATCTTTAAATAAAATCATAAAATACATGCATGCACATTTTCTTATAATTTTCAGTTGAGTTAATCAAAGATCAAGCTGTACAAAGCTGAGTACCGGATTCTATGCACTTCATGATCACATAGGTGAGCAGGGTGGATTCTATGGCATCCTGATTCCTGCCTGGCAATCATGGTGGAATAAGCCAAAGGATCACATTTTGCAAGCCTTCAGCTTACTGAGGGCCAATTCACACTAAAACGTTTTGCCGGCGATTTTGGCAAAATGCTCAAGCACTAGCGCTTTTTAAAGTGCTAGTGCTATAAAACCCTATGGGCCCGTTATTACTTGGGGTGATTTGCGTTAACCGCCGGCGATTAACACAAATCGCCAAATGCAAACGTGTAGCTTGCACCATTTTAAGGCAATTTCCCAGCGATCGTGTTTCAGTGCTATAGAAGCGCTAAACGCGATCACTAAAAAAATCGCCAAGTGTGAATGGGGATTTTTCGTGTTCAACGCAAAAAAAATCGCCTGAGCAAAACGCTAGCAAAAGCACTAGCATTTTGCGTTTAGCAAGTGTGAATGGGTCCTAAATCAGGTCTAATAGGTAGTATTGTATCCTTATCCACAATCCTGCACTGCTGCTGTGCAAGCATTCAGAACTGGTCTATCCCATACTCATAAATCCAGCCATAATTAAATAATAATACCACACTAAAGAGACATTTGTAAATGATTTTTGTTATGATAATTGCTATGATTAAGGAGCCATTCCTTGCTCCGATACGCGTGAGCTTTTATCTGTAACACTGATGTTGGTTTAAAGCAGCCTTTCTCAACCTTTCTACCCTGGAGGAACCCTGTAAATAACTTTTGGATCGCAAGGAACCTCTGCAAACAATTTTTTGGTCTCGAGGAACCCCTACATTTATTTTTCAGGAGGCGTGGTCTTTAAGTAGGTTAGGCTGCTAATTTCACTATCTCCTACTGCCACTCATTATACTGTCTCCCGACCCCCAATTTAGTGCTTCTTGTTACAGTACCACCTATTATAGTTTGCTCTATTATACTTCCCCCACGATGGGGTAAAATGCCAAGGAACCCCTGCAGAGTCCTCAGGAACCCTGGTTGAGAAAGCCTGGTTTAAACAATAAAGATTTTTCTACTTCACCCAACCATCTGGTGCAGCGAGACATCTTTTTGAACACTGATTGGACTTGGCTTGTGGATTCCCTGCTCCCACATGTGCAGTCAGCATGAGTGTAGCAGCCTTATTCCTGTTTTACATTTGTAAATACTTTTGAAGGGCTTGTTCACACTATGAGCATTTGCGTATTTTTTTTAATTTAAGAAATCGCCCTAAAAGCGCATGTGCAATGATTCCATATGAGATTGTTCACATATGAGCAGTTTGATTCCGATCCGCTTTGAAAAGCGCTGCCTGTACCATTTTTGAGTGCCTTGGCTCAATGGAAGGTATAGGGAAATCGCGAAGAGCTTGAAAAAGCAATTTGTACAGCGATTTCCCGAGCGCTTCTATGAATAAATAAATGGTATTTATTCAATTCCGAGTGAAAGAATTCACTTCCTGACCAACGTCAGGAAGTGAAAAAAAAATTGCCCTGCAAAAGCATTTAAAAATGCGCTTAGAAAGCACAGGGAAAGGTGATTAAAAAAAACACAACAAATTGCTCTGTGCTTGAAATAGCGCTTTTGTTTTATAATGTGAACATAGCCGAAAAGTCAATACAATGGTCATGTGACTCCTCCCTCCTTACTGTGGGAGGAGTGCAGCAGCCCAGGTTGCAGTGCTTGGTGGGAGAGGCATGTCCCAGACTGCCAGAATACCAAACCTGATCTGGCTCTCGAGGTAAACAGTCAGCCAGCAAGCAGTGTGGTCATTTGATTTCTGGTTAAAAGGAATCTGAAGAGAAAATAACTTATTAAATTGTATGTGTAGTACAGCTAAGAAATAGAACATCAGTAGCAAAGATATGAGTCTCATATTGTTTCCAGTACAGGAAGAGTTAAGAAACTTCCGTTGTTATCACTGCAAAAGAGCCTATCTGAGCTCTCCAATCCAACTTGTGTTGAAGACAGGACTGTTTTCTGAAGCACTAATACATCAAAGAAACAATGAAAGACAACTTCGGAAAAGGTTTGACTGCAGGGAAGTTCAAAGGTTCATTAGCTCTGCACTGTTTCATAATTTAAAATGCAGAGTGTAGTTTGTAAACTGCAAATATTAGAGAATGATGCAGTGTTATAAAAAAAAAAGCTATACAACTGAAAATAAAAAAAAAAAAAATATATGAGACTCTTTTCTTTGCTACTAATTTCTATTTTCCGACAACACAACCATTCACTCTACCTCCCAGGCCCGCTGTCTGGGCTTCACACTGGACTCTGACCTTTCCTTCATCCCCCATATCCAAAACATCACCAGAGCCTGCAATTTCCACCTCCGTAATATCTCCAAGATCCGCCCCTTCCTCACCCCGGACACTACCAAGCTGCTCAATCATGCCCTCATCATCTCCTGCCTAGATTACTGTAACTCTCTTCTGTCTGGCCTCCCCTTAAAACACATTGCCCGGTTTCAATCAGTTATGAATGTGGCTGTAAGACTCATGAAAAATCCATTCTTCGCACCGCTCCACATCTCCCCTCTGTGAATCCCTGCACTGGCTCCCTATCCGATTCAGGATAAGTTTCAAGATTCTATGCCTGGCATATAAATCTGTGCACAAACCCTGTCCTACCTACGTCTCGTATCTTGTTCACAGGTAAACACCAGGTCGTCCCTAGTGTTGGGCGAACAGTGTTCGCCACTGTTCGGGTTCTGCAGAACATCACCCTGTTCGGGTGATGTTCGAGTTCGGCCGAACACCTGATGGTGTTCGGCCTTTTAAGTTCGGGTTCGCCCCGAACTACTAAATGGCCGCGAACAGGGCCGTACCGTACTACTGCTGAACCGCCCGCTGCCCGGCCTCCCTCAACGCGTCACTCTCCGGACTCCTCCTCCTCAGTCACTCACTAAACAGTGCCGCCCACTGCCAGCCACCCAGCCACTACCACCGCACCGGACCGGTACTGTTTTACTTCATTAAACTTTTGTATGGGGAAGCGGGCAGAGGGGGGAGCGCTAGCGGAGGGGGTGGGGGGAATTTCCGACCCCCCCGCGATCGGGGCATGCTCCCCCCTTATGCCTGCGACCCCATAGGGCCCCCAAAAGCGGGATGTTCGGGGAGTTCGGGGTTCGGCCCGAACATGCCGAACATCGCGGCCATGTTCGGCGAATTTTCCCGAACCCGAACATCCAGGTGTTCGCCCAACACTAGTCGTCCCCTCCGGTCCTTCAACAACCTTCGCCTCATTGCCCCACGCATTTCCCATTCCTATGCACACATGCAGGATTTTTCAAGAGCCGCCCCCACTCTCTGAAACTCCATTCCACCGCCCATCTGACTTGCTCCCTCCTTCAACACGTTCAAACAAGCCCTCAAAACCCACCTCTTTAAGATAGCCTACCCACCACCTACCAAACAGTAATTCTCTACTGAATATGTATTGCACAGCCCTACCTAGTGTTTTCACCCCTCCCACCCCCATCTTAGATTGTAAGCCTCTGGCAGGGTCCTCCCTTCCCTAGTGTAGTCTACATGATCGCGTGCTCCTTTCCTATGACAGCCTGTACTTGTATTAATGGGCCTACCTAACCAGCCCATAATCGCGTGATCATGTATATTGTACCGTTTGCCTTGTATAACCTTGTTCTATGTTTTATAGCCATGTTACGTCTGTCATTCTTGTATAATTGTATATATTTATTGTCCAGCACTGCATAATATGTTGGCACTTTATAAATACAATAAATAATAATTATATTATCTGTACTACACATACAATTCATTATATCATAAGTTTATTTTTTCTCGCTTTAGTGTCACTTTAAGAAAATACATATTCATAAATTCTGTACTGTATACAATGAACAGAGGCGCCAAAAGTATAAGATTAGATTAAATGAGCTTAAAAACCAACTTAAATGGCAAAATTGAAGGAGGAAGTGGTGGTCTTACCTCCCTCAAGCAGACACGACAACGACTGCGATTCAGACAGTCAAACACATTTATTAGGAACTCCAAAAAGAAATGCAACGCGTTTCGCAGGTTCAACCCCGCTTCATCAGGCAATATAGGGAGGAGTATCAAACTGAAAATGCCAGAGACCAAAGTATGAATACACTCGTACAATCACAAATGTGTTATTATATAATATTCAAAAATAGTGATTTCAATATAATAAACTGAGTTCAAATGCAAAACTATGGATTAAATATATAAGGTAAGCCCATGATTTAATTAATTTCAGAATAAATGTATCTTGGAAAAACACATATACATAGCCCAACATGGTAATGCATATGGTTCCCTCAATTAACTCAATAAATTGAGTTCAAATGCAAAACTATGGATTTTGTATATTCAGTATGTCACTAATAACACAATTCTCAGAATAAATGTATCTCGGAACAACCCATAGCCAAACATGGCAATGCAGAGAAATTGCAGCAAATGAGTGATTGTTTTAACTGACCTAATACAACATCCATGTGCTGCATATGGATTGAAGTAGTGGGTGTTTAATAGTGAATAATAGTGTATTCAGTATCAGGTATTTGTCCTGGATAAGGAGTGACTAAACTAAAGGTAATAAAGGTTTTGCTGCTATCACTCTAAGGATGTGTAAAGCATAATTATACAAACTAGGAGTCAAGATTCCAAAAGATGTAGCAAAGTGACTTACCAATCTGCACAAGGATTCAAATTAAGCGCCTCTGTAATGAAAGAGCAAGCCATAGCAGCTTAAATAGGTGTTGGGTGAGTATGGGCCAATCAGGGACTGCCATGTGGACAGTGTGGACAGGCCAGTGATTTAACTAGTGATGTAATGCTGGGCGGGGAAAGGGAAAAAAAATAAATAAAAAAAAAATAAAAATAAAAAAAAAGGGAATTGTGTTTGAAAAATTCTTAACTGAGGAATGGTAACCTCAGTGGTAAGCATGACTAGATCTGGTAATATAATACTAAGGTCGGGGCTTCATTGCCTAATGTAGAAATGGACACAACAACAACAACATTTGCATAGATCATCCAATAAATATCCAATAAAAATTATATATAAGATAAAAAATATAAAAAGATATAAAATTAATTGATACATATATAAAAATGAATAGTTACTTAAATTAGGAAATAAATTATCTCCCCAAGATTCATAAAAATCTCCAGAAACCACCCGGTAGACCCATTATCTCCGGCATCGACTCCATGACCAGCAACCTTTCCCGCTTCATTGACCGACACCTACAGCCTATAGTCACCAATCTACCCTCATATCTCAAAGATTCATATCACCTCATACAGCTGCTAACCCACACCTCTTGGTCCCTGGATTATCACTGGCTCACCTGCGATATTACATCACTATATACTAACATTCCCCACCAGTTTGGCCTAACAGCCATACAATTCTACCTTTCTACAGTTCCCTCTATGCCATACGACCAACAACAGTTCCTCTTACAATGTACAGAATTTATCTTGAACAATAATATTTTCTCATTTAATGATAAATATTACCACCAGATCAGCGGCACGGCAATGGGCAGTTCATTTGCCCCCTCGTATGCAAATCTTACAATGGGTTACATAGAATTACAACTATTCCAGAATGACCATCCGTTTAAAGATAACATTATACTCTATAAACGATATATTGATGACCTGTTTTTCATTTGGAAGGGCGACACCACACTTATCCCCTCCTTCATCACATTCCTCAACAGCAATAAAGCCGGCCTCCATTTCACTTCCCAACATCACCCCACCTCCATCGATTTTCTTGACTTAACCATCTTTATAGAACATGACAAAATCAAAACAAAAACCTTTTTTAAAACCGTAGATGCCAATAATTTCATACATTTTAACAGCTTTCACCATCGCCCCTGAACCCAGAATACTCTCTACAATCAGTTTCAACGTATCTTCAGGAATTGCACCGACCCACAGGATTACAATATACAATCCGACATCCTAACTAAGAAATTTTCAGATAGAAAATATCCTAAAAAACTTATTCGCGATGCCAGACACAAAGCCAAAATACCGCCCCCCACCACCCAGAACATACCCAGCACCGATGTCCCCAATAACCCCCCACCTAGATTTATAACCAGATATTGCAAAGAACATCAAGGCATAAAATCTATATTACAAAAACGCTGGGAAATTCTCCTCCAGGATCCATACCTTAAACCAATATTACCCACACGTCCCCTCATCACATATAGACGAGCCCCAAACCTTCGTAACCTTTTAGCTCCCAGCAAACTACGTTGCAATAAAACTAACCATACACCTGTTTCCAATCCACCGATGCCAGGCTCATGGTCCTGCAGCCAGACCCGTTGCGCAGCATGTACATTTGTACTGAACACCTCCACTTTCATGTCCAATACCACTGGTATCCAATATAGTATAAAAAGACGCATATCTTGCCAATCCAAATTCATAATTTATCTGATCTCTTGTGCCTGCCGTCTCCAGTACGTAGGCAGAACCACACAGGAGGCACGTAGCAGAATAGGCCAACACAAAAGAAATATTCTTAACAAATTCCCCCTGCACAGTGTTTCACGTTGCTTCCACCAGATTCACCACGGGGATCCCAGCACCTTCACCATCACCCTAATAGATGAAATTAATGCAACAGAACCAGCGGCCTATGACAAACTGAAAAAATTGGAGATGTACTGGATTCAAACCCTCAGGACGCTAGTTCCTGAGGGTCTCAACGAAGTTTTAGAAAAAATCTATTAATTATTACTATCCACATTCCGTTAAGACTTTTTAACTAGTCCTCTCTCTTAATTCTTTCTATATTTTATATTTACATTTTTATAATTTTTATATGTTTTATGATATGCACTGTATATAATGTGTTCATATAATTGGCTTTATACTAAATCGTCAGTCCAAACAGCTGTTGACAGTCAACAACTCCCTTATTTCCCAAACCCCCCCTCTCCTCCCCCTTCTTGTTCCCCCCCCCCCGTCCCCCCGTCCCCCCTAAAATCCCCTTCCTTTTTTCCACCCCCCTCCCATTTTTATCTTCTTTTTAGGTATTCTTTCCTAATTTAAGTAACTATTCATTTTTATATATGTATCAATTAATTTTATATCTTTTTATATTTTTTATCTTATATATAATTTTTATTGGATATTTATTGGATGATCTATGCAAATGTTGTTGTTGTTGTGTCCATTTCTACATTAGGCAATGAAGCCCCGACCTTAGTATTATATTACCAGATCTAGTCATGCTTACCACTGAGGTTACCATTCCTCAGTTAAGAATTTTTCAAACACAATTCCCTTTTTTTTTATTTTTATTTTTTTTATTTATTTTTTTTCCCCTTCCCCGCCCAGCATTACATCACTAGTTACATCACTGGCCTGTCCACACTGTCCACATGGCAGTCCCTGATTGGCCCATACTCACCCAACACCTATTTAAGCTGCTATGGCTTGCTCTTTCATTACAGAGGCGCTTAATTTGAATCCTTGTGCAGATTGGTAAGTCACTTTGCTACATCTTTTGGAATCTTGACTCCTAGTTTGTATAATTATGCTTTACACATCCTTAGAGTGATAGCAGCAAAACCTTTATTACCTTTAGTTTAGTCACTCCTTATCCAGGACAAATACCTGATACTGAATACACTATTATTCACTATTAAACACCCACTACTTCAATCCATATGCAGCACATGGATGTTGTATTAGGTCAGTTAAAACAATCACTCATTTGCTGCAATTTCTCTGCATTGCCATGTTTGGCTATGGGTTGTTCCGAGATACATTTATTCTGAGAATTGTGTTATTAGTGACATACTGAATATACAAAATCCATAGTTTTGCATTTGAACTCAATTTATTGAGTTAATTGAGGGAACCATATGCATTACCATGTTGGGCTATGTATATGTGTTTTTCCAAGATACATTTATTCTGAAATTAATTAAATCATGGGCTTACCTTATATATTTAATCCATAGTTTTGCATTTGAACTCAGTTTATTATATTGAAATCACTATTTTTGAATATTATATAATAACACATTTGTCATTGTACGAGTGTATTCATACTTTGGTCTCTGGCATTTTCAGTTTGATACTCCTCCCTATATTGCCTGATGAAGCGGGGTTGAACCTGCGAAACGCGTTGCATTTCTTTTTGGACTTCCTAATAAATGTGTTTGACTGTCTGAATCGCAGTCGTTGTCGTGTCTGCTTGAGGGAGGTAAGACCACCACTTCCTCCTTCAATTTTGCCATTTAAGTTGGTTTTTAAGCTCATTTAATCTAATCTTATACTTTTGGCGCCTCTGTTCATTGTATACAATTTTGAGTCCACCCTTGGTGGAGGGTTGCTACCCTTTCTTCCTGTCTACAGAGAGCGACTTCTTAATCCTGAGTGGGGTCAGGACAATCTCCCCACCTGCCTTTACAGTGGTTGCCTGCTGGTGACCCTGACTTGTGAGTATTTAGCAATACAAACTTATTGCCACCTTGTCCAGTACGAATTACACTATTGGGGCTCTTGGTGTTCCCTGTTTTTATCTCTTTGCAATTTTACTTGGCCCATCTACGGATCCGGGCATCAACACCAATCGTAGACCCTCAATATGGAGTTCATCACAGACCGCTCCACACACAGGATCGACCTGTTCGCAGAGTTCAAGCGTGACCCGGAGGCCCCGGCTGTCCCTACCAATCACGTCAGTGACGATAAGACAACATCTGCCCCCGTCGACCTCAAACCAACATTCATACAACTGGAAAATGCCCTCAAAGATGAGTTTTTTCATTTAGCTGACATTGCGATGCAGCAAACTTATATTAATGAGAAAATCTCCCCGGATGGTATTAGAGTGAAAACTCTCTCAGCCTTTCCTAATGATCCCATATACTGTACAGATTGGTACGAGTATCTAGAAAGTTGCGGAGAAGGCATGATGACCAGGATCATCAAAAAACGTACCTCCCTGGTCAATGATCTACAGCCTGTGATTAACAATTGCAAAGACTTTCTGTCCCTCCATACTGACAACCCCCAATATTTACCCCTCATGTCCAATCTTACTATGAAAGTTAAAAAGTTTGAACGCGACACTATAGATAACAAGATAAAAAAACTTAATAGAGATCGCCTAGCATACGCTGAGCACCGTGAAAGGGAACGCAAACCACGCCCACCCCCAAATGGTCCTCCGCACCCCCCTCACCACCAACCACCTAAATCACTCCCGACATCCACACCACGCCCACTCATGAGTTTATCCATCCCTCCACCACACATTTTCAAATATCCACCTTTCCCTCCACCCCCCTTATTCCACCCACCTCCCATCAATTTAGTACCCACGACTCTCACACCTTCCACACTACCTGCACTACCAAATGCACCTAACACCAACATCACCCCCACCCCCAACGGTATACAACCCACAGCACCACCCAACATCACCCACTCCACTCCCAGGCCACTCCCAGCACTCAACTCCAATCAGCCCAATCCCAAGAAGAGACCTTTCATTGAAATCAGTAGCCCCGACAAATCTGCCGATCTACTGGAGACGACAGGCCAAGCTCCTAACAATACCTCACCCACCCACAACACTAAAGCAGCCAAATTACCACACATGGACCCGCCCATCACCAATCCCACAGCTCTTGCCCACAATATCATACACCAACACACCATCAGTACAGCACCTGAACTCACATCCCCAGCAGATTTCAGAATCTCCCAAATTAGTCTATATGACAGTGTATCCCCACCGCCAAAATCCCCACCCTCCCCCAGTTCACTCCCTCAGAGACCCCGTAAAGCCCTCCCCACACAGCGATACCCTCCTCTTACTTCCAAAACCATTCAAACTTCTATGAGATCATTTCTCAAACCCATCCAAATTCACTCACACCAAGCCCCATCCATACAGCAAGAACCCAGCCTTTCTAATAATTCTTCTTTTTTAGACCTTCCCACATCCCTTTCCCAGAAGGGGACCATCACCTCACCCACTCATCTAACAAACCTCCAGGATACCAATTACAACCCCAACCAACCCCATACAGACATCTCCCAAAACAGGACCCACCACCCCGGTTAAACCCAACCAGCTCCACTCATCCTGGTCATAGAAAGAGGGGCACCAGGGGGAGAGGAACAAACAAAAAGAATAAGAACCCACCACTAATACCTCCTGATCAACCCACCAAATGCATCTTTAATCTGTCGGATCATACACTAACTCAACATGAAATAACCCTACTAAATAAAGGCCTTTCGTTTTGCCCCCTGAACTCTACAAATATGTTTGAACTATTTACAGACCTTAATACATACATTAGAAAGTTGACCCTGAAAAGGCATTTCGCCATCAAAAAGAATTCCACCCTCCCTCCATCCGCCTCCATGATTATCACCAACAACGACCTTTTACCCATCATCACAACAGATGAGAACGAAATCCAAGTAGAGAAATACATCAACACTCAGTTGAGGGGTAAATCCCGGTTTTACCCCACAGCTTCCAAGGGCAACTTTATTTCCACTTTCTATTCCCTAGTCCTAGATGATCTGCAATCCCTACAACAATACCCCCCCACCATTAAACCCAACCTTACTCCCAAAGAGAACTCCGCCCTCAAATCACTCCTCAAAGACCGTCAATTGGTTATCAAACCAGCAGACAAAGGGGGAGGCATTGTCCTCCTCAACCGTTCAGATTACTTGGAAGAATCAGATAGACTTCTTAATGATCCTAAACACTATAATTCCCTTTCTTCTGACCCCACCGACACAATAAACAAAGTTTTGAAAGATTTCATCAACCAGGCCTTGCTACAAGACATCATTACAAAAAATGAACGCAATTTTATTCTTAATCACCACCCCAAAACCCCGTTCTTCTATTATCTCCCCAAGATTCATAAAAATCTCCAGAAACCACCCGATAGACCCATTATCTCCGGCATCGACTCCATGACCAGCAACCTTTCCCGCTTCATTGACCGACACCTACAGCCTATAGTCACCAATCTACCCTCATATCTCAAAGATTCATATCACCTCATACAGCTGCTAACCCACACCTCTTGGTCCCTGGATTATCACTGGCTCACCTGCGATATTACATCACTATATACTAACATTCCCCACCAGTTTGGCCTAACAGCCATACAATTCTACCTTTCTACAGTTCCCTCTATGCCATACGACCAACAACAGTTCCTCTTACAATGTACAGAATTTATCTTGAACAATAATATTTTCTCATTTAATGATAAATATTACCACCAGATCAGCGGCACGGCAATGGGCAGTTCATTTGCCCCCTCGTATGCAAATCTTACAATGGGTTACATAGAATTACAACTATTCCAGAATGACCATCCGTTTAAAGATAACATTATACTCTATAAACGATATATTGATGACCTGTTTTTCATTTGGAAGGGCGACACCACTCTTATCCCCTCCTTCATCACATTCCTCAACAGCAATAAAGCCGGCCTCCATTTCACTTCCCAACATCACCCCACCTCCATCGATTTTCTTGACTTAACCATCTTTATAGAACATGACAAAATCAAAACAAAAACCTTTTTTAAAACCGTAGATGCCAATAATTTCATACATTTTAACAGCTTTCACCATCACCCCTGGACCCAGAATACTCCCTACAATCAGTTTCAACGTATCTTCAGGAATTGCACCGACCCACAGGATTACAATATACAATCCGACATCCTAACTAAGACATTTTCAGATAGAAAATATCCTAAAAAACTTATTCGCGATGCCAGACACAAAGCCAAAATACCGCCCTCCACCACCCAGAACATACCCAGCACCGATGTCCCCAATAACCCCCCACCTAGATTTATAACCAGATATTGCAAAGAACATCAAGGCATAAAATCTATATTACAAAAACGCTGGGAAAGTCTCCTCCAGGATCCATACCTTAAACCAATATTACCCACACGTCCCCTCATCACATATAGACGAGCCCCAAACCTTCGTAACCTTTTAGCTCCCAGCAAACTACGTTGCAATAAAACTAACCATACACCTGTTTCCAATCCACCGATGCCAGGCTCATGGTCCTGCAGCCAGACCCGTTGCGCAGCATGTACATTTGTACTGAACACCTCCACTTTCATGTCCAATACCACTGGTATCCAATATAGTATAAAAAGACGCATATCTTGCCAATCCAAATTCATAATTTATCTGATCTCTTGTGCCTGCCGTCTCCAGTACGTAGGCAGAACCACACAGGAGGCACGTAGCAGAATAGGCCAACACAAAAGAAATATTCTTAACAAATTCCCCCTGCACAGTGTTTCACGTCACTTCCACCAGATTCACCACGGGGATCCCAGCACCTTCACCATCACCCTAATAGATGAAATTAATGCAACAGAACCAGCGGCCTATGACAAACTGAAAAAATTGGAGATGTACTGGATTCAAACCCTCAGGACGCTAGTTCCTGAGGGTATCAACGAAGTTTTAGAAAAAATCTATTAATTATTACTATCCACATTCCGTTAAGACTTTTTAACTAGTCCTCTCTCTTAATTCTTTCTATATTTTATATTTACATTTTTATAATTTTTATATGTTTTATGATATGCACTGTATATAATTTGTTCATATAATTGGCTTTATACTAAATCGTCAGTCCAAACAGCTGTTGACAGTCAACAACTCCCTTATTTCCCAAACCCCCCCTCTCCTCCCCCTTCTTGTCCCCGTCCCCCCGTCCCCCCTAAAATCCCCTTCCTTTTTTCCACCCCCCTCCCATTTTTATCTTCTTTTTAGGTATTCTTTCCTAATTTAAGTAACTATTCATTTTTATATATGTATCAATTAATTTTATATCTTTTTATATTTTTTATCTTATATATAATTTTTATTGGATATTTATTGGATGATCTATGCAAATGTTGTTGTTGTTGTGTCCATTTCTACATTAGGCAATGAAGCCCCGACCTTAGTATTATATTACCAGATCTAGTCATGCTTACCACTGAGGTTACCATTCCTCAGTTAAGAATTTTTCAAACACAATTCCCTTTTTTTTTTTTTTTTTTTCCCCTTCCCCGCCCAGCATTACATCACTAGTTACATCACTGGCCTGTCCACACTGTCCACATGGCAGTCCCTGATTGGCCCATACTCACCCAACACCTATTTAAAGCGGTTTAACACCCAGCATTACAACTTTGCTTTAAAAGATTGCTTACAGCTTACAAACTATTATGCCAGATTTTTTTTTAAGCAGAAATTCACTGAATGGGTTAAACATGACATTTTAGTGTTGGATTTAACTAGGAATCCGCATCCGTTCTTATCTTTAGTTACAAAATGTATCTTTATTTGGAATACAAATAGACCTTTGAAAAGCCTGCCGGGGAAGCCCTCTTTGTTCTCTCAGAGCAGTGTTTGTTTGTTACATTGTAGATAGATACATTCGTAACTAAACAAGCAAGCAGAGGAGAATTTCTAGCTAAATGCAGCACTAAAATGTCATGTTTAATCCATTCAGTGAATTTCTGCTAAAAAAAAAATCTGGCATAATAGTTTATAAGCTGTAAGCAATCTTTTAAAGCAAAGTTGAAATGCTGGGTGTTAGACCACTTTAAGCTGCTATGGCTTGCTCTTTCATTACAGAGGCACTTAATTTGAATCCTTGTGCAGATTGGTAAGTCACTTTGCTACATCTTTTGGAATCTTGACTCCTAGTTTGTATAATTATGCTTTACACATCCTTAGAGTGATACCAGCAAAACCTTTATTACCTTTAGTTTAGTCACTCCTTATCCAGGACAAATACCTGATACTGAATACACTATTATTCACTATTAAACACCCACTACTTCAATCCATATGCAGCACATGGATGTTGTATTAGGTCAGTTAAAACAATCACTCATTTGCTGCAATTTCTCTGCATTGTTATGTTTGGCTATGGGTTGTTCCGAGATACATTTATTCTGAGAATTGTGTTATTAGTGACATACTGAATATACAAAATCCATAGTTTTGCATTTGAACTCAATTTATTGAGTTAATTGAGGGAACCATATGCATTACCATGTTGGGCTATGTATATGTGTTTTTCCAAGATACATTTATTCTGAAATTAATTAAATCATGGGCTTACCTTATATATTTAATCCATAGTTTTGCATTTGAACTCAGTTTATTATATTGAAATCACTATTTTTGAATATTATATAATAACACATTTGTGATTGTACGAGTGTATTCATACTTTGGTCTCTGGCATTTTCAGTTTGATACTCCTCCCTATATTGCCTGATGAAGCGGGGTTGAACCTGCGAAACGCGTTGCATTTCTTTTTGGAGTTCCTAATAAATGTGTTTGACTGTCTGAATCGCAGTCGTTGTCGTGTCTGCTTGAGGGAGGTAAGACCACCACTTCCTCCTTCAATTTTGCCATTTAAGTTGGTTTTTAAGCTCATTTAATCTAATCTTATACTTTTGGCGCCTCTGTTCATTGTATACAATTTTGAGTCCACCCTTGATGGAGGGTTGCTACCCTTTCTTCCTGTCTACAGAGAGCGACTTCTTAATCCTGAGTGGGGTCAGGACAATCTCCCCACCTGCCTTTACAGTGGTTGCCTGCTGGTGACCCTGACTTGTGAGTATTTAGCAATACAAACTTATTGCCACCTTGTCCAGTACGAATTACACTATTGGGGCTCTTGGTGTTCCCTGTTTTTATAAATTCTGTACTATTCCATTTACATTATTTCCCCGGGGTCTGAATAACATACCGTTTAGAAATCCTGCTGTATAGATTTCTAATGGCTACATAATCAAATTTACTGATAATTTTACTTTTTTTCTATAGTCCAGCTATCATATTTGTGATTCTGTTTTGTGATTTTTTTTTTGCATGCAATTCTTTTTTTCTTTGAGTTTTTATGTGAATTCTCACATTTTTCCATGCGTGTCAATGATGTTAATTTAGATTAATTTGTATGTAATTACCTACATTCATATGCAAATTTTCACATGCGGAATGTGAAAATTTGCATTGTCTATAATTCACATGTCCATTCCGAAAAAAAAGCATACTTGTGTAGGCCATTTTTTTTCTCCACAAAATTCGTAAAAAAAAATTTGCATTGAGACGCACAAGTGCAATGCCATTGATTTGCAATAAATGTTCGGCGAATGCAAATTCATAAAAATGCAATTCGCATACAAATTCTATCATGTGTGTAGGGGGCTTTATAATGTTAACAGTGACTATTGCATTGCCTGTGACAGCAGGAACGCAATGCAATGGATCAGGACAGCAGCACTGCACGTTATACCCGTGTTGCTTTGAGTGAAGCATGCAATCAATAAAAAGTATGCTTCACTTTTGTGTTAACGGTAAGGCACTGCATGCAGTGTGTTGCATTGGGATGCCAAACTGTGAATGTCACATAGCTGGTGCATTTCAGTACAGTAAGCCCCATTACAAAGCAGCCGTTACGCTGCAATTTCCCACTGTAAACATAGTCTAAATGTTTTTTTTCTTTACAAGATATCCCATTACAGATTCCTCCACAACAAGTCATGTCTGTGGAGAAGTTTGAGTAATGAAAAAAAAACTTGCTCACTGCTTCCTTATCCTATATAATAATAAAAAAGCACTCCAACATTGAGATGACTGCAGTACCATCTAGTGCAGGGGTCCCCAAACTTTTTCGGTCAAGGGCCGGGTCAACATACTTCAGACTGCTGGGGGGCCGGAGTATACATGAAATGTAGAAAAATTACATTGAGCCTAGGGTGTGTAAACTATTCACTGTCTGATAGTATAGGACATATATGCAGGACGCAACAGAGGAGAACTCCTCCGGAGGAGAAGCAGCTATTCATGTGGCACCCGAAGAACATCTTTGCTACAGACAGTGGCATACCCAGGTGACAACCTGCAGTCCAATTGGACCCATGTGGATGGGTGGTGCCAGCACTGCTATTCTATATGTGGGTCGCAGATATTTAAAGAGGCAGTGGACTGCATCTATAAGTAATAGATTTTGAAAGTGGGGGGCCGGTGAAAAAGCCTCAGGGGGCCGCATTCGGCCGGCGGGCCTTAGTTTGAGGACCACTGATCTAGTGTAATTAAACATTCATAGTTCTCTTCTCCAAATACCTTGAGCCATTTTGTTGCAGACAGGTGGATCAACAGGAACCAACAATACCATCCATGTTTTCAGATTCTGAGACAGAAAGTAGTGGAATGCAAAACTTAATATTCCATGATTTATTATTCCTAATTCTGTTGTGACAATTTTCTATATGCTGACAGTGTATTCATTCAAGGGGTTTCACATGCTAAAGGAATTCTGTATTGTTGCTGCTATTCTAACTAATGTGGTTTTAAATGAGAGTACATATACTGTACATTCTGCATCCTATACTGCCTCTTTCCCCAACCTGAAGTAATGTAACCCTAAGGCCTCTTTCACAGTGGGACGTTGCGTTTGATGCGACGCTAAGGTCGCATAACGGGAAACAGTAAATTCGGGCGCCTGAGGCTAGTGGACAAATCGGGCGCCGCCATTCACTTCTATAATAAATATCGTTTAATGGGCGCCCGGTAGGAAAAAAGGGCGCCGGAGAAAACTAACGTTTTAAAAGCGGCGCCCGGAGACTTAATGTTTTATTACTGTTTCTCATGATTACACATTATTTAATGATTTATACATGTTTAAATATTATTTTTAAACGAAAACCAGTACAATATTTTTCCCAAACATTATTTTTAAACGAAAAACATTACTTTTTTTTTTAATACATTATTTTTAAACGAAAACAATTACAGGGGGGTCTTAGGTTTAGGCACCAACAGGGGGGTCTTAGGTTTAGGCACCAACAGGGGGTCTTAGGTTTAGGCACCAACAGGGGGGTCTTAGGTTTAGGCACTAACAGGGGGGTCTTAGGTTTAGGCACCAACAGGGGGTCTTAGGTTTAGGCACCAACAGGGGGGTCTTAGGTTTAGGCACCAACAGGGGGGTCTTAGGTTTAGGCACCAACAGGGGGGTCTTAGGTTTAGGCACTAACAGGGGGGTCTTAGGTTTAGGCACCAACAGGGGGGTCTTAGGTTTAGGCACTAACAGGGGGGTCTAGGGGTTAGGGGTAGGTACAGGGAGGGTTACTTAGGCACCAACAGGGGGGGTCTTAGGTTTAGGCATCAACAGGGGGGTCTAGGGGTTAGGGGTAGGTACAGGGAGGGTTACTTAGTAATTTTTTTTTTAAACGTTATTATGCGTTTCATTATTTAAATGAAAGATTAACGTTTTTACAATTGCCGATTTAATACACATTATTTAATGATTTATAACGTTTAAAACCATTACTTTTAAACGAAATACATTTTTAAACGTAATCCATGTTTATCGTTAAAAACCCGGCGCCCTTTTTTCCCATCGCCCCTTTTTAACGTACGCCGCATAACGTGCCCCTAATGCAACGCATTGAAAGACTATAACTTGGACGTTATAGTACATTCTTTAGCCCTGTGTTTGGTGCACCGTTTTCGTCGCACAGTGATGGAACGAAAGCGGCGCATGCGTTACATTTAAAAAAAACATTACTGAGCATGTGCAACACACACAACGCAGCAGATTTATTGCTAAACGCACAGCATGCAGCACTTTCTAAATATTGCTACACGTTACACACAACGCAACGTGTGCACTGTGAGTGTTGCACAGACTTAATATTGCTGTGCGTTTGTCCACGTTAAAACATTTTCTAACGTGCGACTTTAATGTCGCACTGTGAAAGAGGCCTTAAACCTAGCCACTTAAACACGTCTCTCCTAGGTGATATTTTCACAACTTGTGATAATATGCTTTTTAAGCCATTAGCATGCAAGGAAATACTCAAAATAATGTTGATAGTACTTTCCCCCAACTTTTAGGTACTTTTTAAATTGTAAAATGATTAAACGTTATTTTAAAGAGAAGATGAAAATGATCTCCTAGCCTAGGAGATAACTCGGGAGAAAAAGCTAATTGCATATGGACCAAGTTGTCAATATAATAGGCCATATGCAATTCACTTTTTCACCTAGGAGAGTTCTCACCAAGTCTTCTCCTAGGAGATAATTTTTCATCTTTGGTTTAAAAAAACTTTTCGGCATTCTGCAGTTTAAAAAATATCGAAAGTAGGGGAAAAAGTGCAGTCAAAATTATTCTGAGTAGTTTTTTGCTTGCTGGTGACTTAAAGGGTATTTTATTTCTAAGGTGTAAAATATGACTAAGGAGAAAACTTAGGAGGAAAAGTGAATTGCATATGGGCCTATGTCTTTTAAACCACCAACAAGAAAATACTCAAAATAATTTTGATAGTACATTTTCACTTATGTTTTGTGCTTTTCAATTGCAAAGTTATTTTAAAAATAAGTTGAAAATTGATCTCCTAAAAGAAAACTCAGGAGAAAAAGTTAACTGCACATGGGCCGATGGGTCATATCTACAATTGAATCTCCAATAATGTTCTGTTGTTTAAAATAATCTGTGGTTTGGTGAAAAAAAAAGCAACCAACACCTGTCTTATTGACACAGTGGGGATTGCTGAAATGTTAGTAAATTAACAGTTGTGTGATTTCAGACTCATGCAGGTGCCCACATTGAGACTATTTATTCTAATAAACTCAGACTATCCCAAACTTAATTAAGAAAGAGACTCTTGGGTAGAGTTGGGCCGAACGGTTCGCCTGCGAACGGTTCCATGCGAACTTCAGTGGTTCGCGTTCGCGTCTCGCAGGCGAACCTTTGCGGAAGTTCGGTTCGCCCCATAATGCACATGGAGGGTCAACTTTGACCCTCTACATCACAGTCAGCAGGCCCAGTGTAGCCAATTAGGCTACACTAGCCCCTGGAGCCCCACCCCCCCTTATATAAGGCAGGCAGCGGCGGCCATTACGGTCACTCGTGTGCTGCCTGCGTTAGTGAGAGTAGGGCGAGCTGTTGCAGACTGTCTCTCAGGGAAAGATTAGTTAGGCTTAACTTGTTCCTGTCTGGCTGCATACCTGTTCTGTGAACCCACCACAGCATACCTGTGCTGTGAACCCACCACTGCATACCTGTGCTGTGAACCCACCACTGCATACCTGTGCTGTGAACCCACCACTGCATACCTGTTCTGTGAACCCACCACTGCATACCTGTGCTGTGAACCCACCACTGCATACCTGTGCTGTGAACCCACCACTGCATACCTGTTCAGTGAACCCACCACTGCATACCTGTGCTGTGAACCCACCACTGCATACCTGTTCAGTGAACCCGCCACTGCATACCTGTTCTGTTCAGTGGACCCGCCACTGTATACCTGTTCAGTGAACCCACCACTGCATACCTGTGCTGTGAACCCACCACTGCATACCTGTTCTGTGAACCCACCACTGCATACCTGTTCAGTGAACCCACCACTGCATACCTGTTGTGTTCAGTGAACCCGCCACTGCATACCTGTTCTGTTCAGTGGACCCGCCACTGTATACCTGTTTAGTGATCCCGCCTCTGCATACCTGTTGTGTTCAGTGAACCTGCCACTGCATACTTGTTCTGTGAACCCGCCACTGTATACCTGTTCTGTTCAGTGAACCCGCCACTGCATACCTGTTCTGTTCAGTGGACCCGCCACTGTATACCTGTTTAGTGACCCCGACACTGCATACCTGTTGTGTTCAGTGAACCTGCCACTGTATACCTGTACTGTTCAGTGAACCCGCCACTGCATACCTGTTCAGTGAACCCACCACTGCATACCTGTTCTGTTCAGTGAACCCGCCACTGTATACCTGTTCAGTGAACCCGCCACTGCATACCTGTTGTGTTCAGTGAACCCGCCACTGTATACCTGTACTGTTCAGTGAACCCGCCACTGCATACCTGTTCTATGAACCCACCACTGCATACCTGTTCAGTGAACCCACCACTGCATACCTGTTGTGTTCAGTGAACCCGCCACTGCATACCTGTTCTGTGAACCCACCACTGCATACCTGTTCAGTGAACCCACCACTGCATACCTGTTCTGTTCAGTGAACCCGCCACTGTATACCTGTTCAGTGAACCCGCCACTGCATACCTGTTGTGTTCAGTGAACCCGCCACTGTATACCTGTACTGTTCAGTGAACCCGCCACTGCATACCTGTTCTGTGAACCCACCACTGCATACCTGTTCAGTGAACCCACCACTGCATACCTGTTCTGTTCAGTGAACCCGCCACTGTATACCTGTTCAGTGAACCCGCCACTGCATACCTGTTGTGTTCAGTGAACCCGCCACTGCATACCTGTTCTGTTCAGTGGACCCGCCACTGTATACCTGTTTAGTGAACCCGTCACTGCATACCTGTTGTGTTCAGTGAACCTGCCACTGCATACCTGTTCTGTGAACCCGCCACTGCATACCTTTTGTGTTCAGTGAACCCGCCACTGCATACCTGTTCTGTTCAGTGGACCCGCCACTGTATACCTGTTTAGTGAACCCGCCACTGCATACCTGTTGTGTTCAGTGAACCTGCCACTGCATACCTGTTCTGTGAACCCGCCACTGTATACCTGTTCTGTTCAGTGAACCCACCGCATCAGTGCGCATACCTGTGCAGTTAAGTGAACCCACCTACCTACGTGAGTGCACGCAGCGTGATATACCACTCCGTGCATACCCGATATGGACAAAACAGGTAGAGGAAGAGGTAGTGCCAGAGCCAGAGGAAGGCCACTCGGCAGGTCTGCGCGAGGTCGTGTAAATGTAATTTCGTGTGGACCTGGCCCACAGTGCAGTGCTCGGAAGAAGGCACATCCCATCACGTCCCAAGATTGTCAGGACGTGGTTGAGTATTTAGCGACACAGAACACCTCATCTTGCTCAGCCACCAGCGCTACTACTAGCACCACTTCCGCTGCATTTGACACTTCGCAAGAATTATTTAGTGTTGAAATCACTGATGCACAGCCATTGTTGTTACAGCCAGATGAATTTTCACCAGCTCATATATTTGAGTTACCCGGCAACACTATGGATGTAACGTGTAAGGAGGATGAAGGACCTACTGATGGTGCATGTTTGGATTTGTCTGAGGCAAGCGAAGCTGGGCAGGATGATTACGATGATGACGATGATAGGGATCCTCTGTATGTTCCCAATAGAGGAGATGAAGAGGGGGACAGTTCAGAGGGGGAGTCAGAGAGTAGTAGGAGGAGAGAAGTTGCTGAAAGAAGCTGGGGCAGCTCTTCGTCAGAAACAGCTGGTGGCAGAGTCCGGCACCATGTATCGCCACCTATGTACAGCCAGCCAACTTGCCCTTCAGCATCAGCTGCTGAGGTCCCCATAGTGCCCACATCCCAGGGTGGCTCAGCGGTGTGGAAACTTTTTAATGTGTGTGCCTCAGATTGGACCAAAGCCATCTGTTCGCTCTGCCAACAAAAATTGAGCCGTGAAAAGGCCAACACTCACGTAGGGACAAGTGCCTTACGAAGGCACCTGGAGAAAAGGCACAAACAGCAATGGGATGGCCACCTGAGCAAAAGCAGCAGCAGCACACAAAAGCAAAGCCACCCTCCTTCTCCTCTTCCTCCTCCATCAGGTGCATTATCTGCTTCTGCCGCTTTCTCCCTTCCACCTTCACAGGCACCCTCCTCCACTCCGCCTCTGCCCTTGAGCGGTTCCTGCTCCTCTGCCCACAGCAGCAGTCAGGTGTCCGTGAAGGAAATGTTTGAGCGGAAGAAGCCAATTTCGGCCAGTCACCCCCTTGCCCGGCGTCTGACAGCTGGCGTGGCGGAACTGTTAGCTCGGCAGCTGTTACCATACCGGCTGGTGGACTCTGAGGCCTTCCGTAAATTTGTGGCCATCGGAACACCGCAGTGGAAGATGCCAGGCCGCACTAATTTTTCGAGAAAGGCCATACCCCAACTGCACCGTGAAGTTGAGAGGCAAGTGGTGTCATCTCTTGCGAAGAGCGTTGGGTCAAGGGTACACCTGACCACGGATGCCTGGTCTGCCAAGCACGGGCAGGGCCGCTACATTACGTACACAGCCCATTGGGTGAACCTGGTGGTGAACGATGGCAAGCAGGGCGCAGCGGACCAAATTGTGACACCTCCACGGCTTGCAGGCAGGCCTCCTGCCACCTCCTCTCCTCCTGCTACATGCTCTTCGCTGTCCTCCTCCTCCTTGGCTGAGTGGCAGTTCTCCTCTCCAGCTACACAGCCCCAGCTCCGCAGGGCCTATGCTGCATGCCAGGTAAGACGGTGTCACGCCATCTTAGACATGTCTTGTCTCAAAGCGGAGAGTCACACTGGAGCAGCTCTCCTGGCTGCTCTTAAGAAACAGGTGGATGAGTGGCTGACCCCGCACCACCTGGAGATAGGCAACGTGGTGTGCGACAACGGCAGCAATCTGCTTGCCGCTTTGCATATGGGGAAGCTGACACACATACCCTGCATGGCACATGTCATGAATCTAGTAGTTCAAAGATTTGTGGCAAAGTACCCTGGCTTAGCGAATGTCCTGAAGCAGGCCAGGAAGTTCTGTGGGCATTTGAGGCGGTCTTACACAGCCATGGCACGCTTTGCGGAAATTCAGCGCAAAAACAACATGCCGGTGAGACGCCTCATTTGCGATAGCCCGACTCGCTGGAACTCGACCCTGCTCATGTTCTCCCACCTGCTAGAACAGAAGAAAGCCGTGACCCACTACCTCTACAACTACAGTAGAATGAAACAGTCTGGGAAGATGGGGATGTTCTGGCCCGACAACTGGACACTGATGAAAAATGCATGCAGGCTCATGCGGCCGTTTGAGGAGGTGACCAACCTGGTGAGCCGCAGTGAGGGCACCATCAGCGACTTAATTCCCTACGCTTACTTCTTGGAGCGTGCTGTGCGTAGAGTGGCGGATGAAGCTGTGAATGAGCGTGACCAGGAACCGTTACGGCAGGAACAGGCATGGGACCAATTTTCATCAGACCCAGCTGTTTCCTCAACACCTGCGGCAGCACAGAGGGGGGAGGAGGAGGAAGAAGAGAAGTCGTGTGCAGAAGACGAGTCAGACTCAGAGGATGATGAGCAAGGTGTTTCTTTGGGGGAGGAGGAGGAGGAGGAGGAGGGGACAGCGGCAGGAGAACAACCGCAGCAGGCGTCGCAAGGGGCTTGTGCTGCTCAACCTTCCCGTGGTATTGTTTGCGGCTGGGGGGAGGAGGTTGACTTACCTGACGTCACTGAGGAAGAGCAAGAGGAGATGGAGGGTACTGGATCCGACTTTGTGCAGATGTCGTCTTTTATGCTGTCCTGCCTGTTGAGGGACCCTTGTATAAAAAACCTCAAGGGGAATGAGCTGTACTGGGTGGCCACACTACTAGACCCTCGGTACAGGCACAAAGTGGCGGACCTGTTACCAACTCACCGGAAGGTGGAAAGGATGCAGCACATGCAGAACCAGCTGTCAACTATGCTTTACAATGCCTTTAAGGGTGATGTGACAGCACAACGCCAGCAAGGTACCACTGCCACTAATCCTCCTCCCGTGTCCACGCAGTCAAAGACAGGACGCTCCAGCGATCTCATGGTGATGTCGGACATGCGGACGTTCTTTAGTCCAACGCCTCGCCGTAGCCCTTCCGGATCCACCCTCCACCAACGCCTGGAACGGCAGGTAGCCGACTACCTGGCCTTAAGTGTGGATGTAGACACTGCTGTGAACAGCGATGAGGAACCCTTGAACTACTGGGTGCGCAGGCTTGACCTGTGGCCAGAGCTGTCCCAATTTGCCATCCAACTTCTCTCCTGCCCTGCCGCAAGCGTCCTGTCAGAAAGGACCTTCAGTGCAGCTGGAGCCATTGTCACAGAGAAGAGAAGTCGCCTAAGTCACAAAAGTGTTAAGTACCTCACCTTTATCAAAATAAATGAGGCATGGATCCCGGAGGGCTGCTGCCCGCCCCAAGACTAAGTCAGTCCCCGCACACACAGCATCTCTGCCTGCACGCCGTGTGACTGGCTGCCTGGCCTGCCCCAAGAAGACTAAGTCGCTCCCAGTCCCTCCACACAGCATGTCTGCCTGCAGGCCGCTTGACTACCTTCTCCGCCACCACCAACAGGGTCTGGGACTCCAGGCGGATTGCTGAATTTTTTAGGCCGCTGCTAGCAGCGGCCGCTGTAATAATTTTTCTGGTGCGTGTACATGACTGCCTAATTTTTCTGGCTGCACTGCGGGCCCATTCCCCTTCGTGATCATTACCTTGCCGTGGTGAAGGGGCTTGCGTATCACAATGAAGCAATGACCGGCGCCTAGATGAGTGTCTCGGGGGGCACACAAAAGATAATAAGGTCGTTGCTTCATTGTGGTCAGACCAAATTTGATCAGCTGGACAGTCACTGTTCTGTCATTCAGCTACATCAGCCAGGCGACCATATGGGCTGTAAAGCCACCAAAACCTGCACTCTCGCCATGGTGCGCACCAGTCCAGCACGGCCGTCACTACACAAACAGCTGTTTGCGGTGCGTTACACGGTGAGTTTGGTGTGTCAGTGTGAAGCAGTACCTTAATTACACTACCTGATTGATGTATACACATGCAAGATGTTTTAAAGCACTTTAGGCCTGTCATTTAGCATTCAATGTAATTTCTGCCCTTAAAACGCTGCTTTGCGTCAAATCCAGATTTTTCCCGGGTACTTTTGGCATGTATCCCACTCCGCCATGCCCCCCTCCAGGTGTTAGACCCCTTGAAACATCTTTTCCATCACTTTTGTGGCCAGCATAATTATTTTTTTTTTCAAAGTTCACATCCCCATTGAAGTCTATTGCGGTTCGCGAACTTTAACGCGAACCGAACCTTCCGCGGAAGTTCGCGAACCAGGTTCGCGAACCTAAAATCGGAGGTTCGGCCCAACTCTACTCTTGGGGTATAATTTACTAAGAAACCGCCAGACATCTCCAAGCATAGCCAATCGGGATATCATAAACGATTCAGCAAACCTGGACTCTAGTTAGTCTGCTATCATGTGATTAGGCTTTGTCACTCTCACCAAAGTAATACTTAACCTCTTGAGGACCACAGTGCTAAACCCCCCTAAAGACCAGCCCATATTTAGTGAAATTGGCCACTGCAGCTTTAAGGCCAAGCTGCAGGGCCGCAGCACACAGCACACAAGTAATTCCCCCCCTTTTCTCCCCACCAACAGAGCTCTCTGTTGGTGGGGTCTGATCGCCCCCCAGTTGTTTGTTTGTTTTTTTACAAATATTTATTTCTATTTATTTTTATTAAAGATATTTTTTCCCCTCTCCCTCCCGCAAACCCCCCGCCAGCCAATCACGGCGATCGGCTCTCATTGGCTCTCTGGTGCCCCAGGGGGACAACCGTGTCACACGGCTGTCCCCAGTACAGCGCTGCCATGGATCGCAGCGCTGTACTTAGTAGAAAGACATCGGTTTCGCCATCTAACAGAGACTGAGACTGAAGGCGGGGCGGGGAGGAGCTCCGCCCCCAAGCATGATATGCGTGAGCAGCTTGCGCGCGATCTCCTGCAGTAGCCGGCCCCAGGACATAACGCCAATTGGGGTTAGGCGGTCCTGGGGCTGCCGCCATGGTTACGCCCATTGGCGTAACGCAGTCGTTAGGTAGTTAATCGTACCCAGGGTTGCTGAGCAGTTTACAAAGTAGTGGTGTGATTAGAGCTGCAAGAGTCTTTTTTTTTTGTAAATATTTTGGAGATCCACAGAAGATGAACTAGTGTTTCTGTGTCTGGTGGTCTGTACGTCCACACCATCGTCAAAGACTGCCATGCATGTCGACTCTTTTTTGAAGCCAACCAGGATTGGTAGGACGGGGACTTAGTTCTATTTAAACTTTTTACTTTGTTGCTAGGGTGAAGGTAGGTAAGGTGTTATAAGTAGGCTAACTTTTTAAACTTTTTATTTGGGTGCTAGGGTGTTCTGTGGGCTAAAATGCCCTGGCAGGTATAGGTAAGTGTGCACATCCCATTTGGAGGATATCGCTAACAGTTGTTTCTTGTTTACAACTATGGTAAATTAAAGGACCTAAAGAAAGAAGTGCGCAAACTAGAAAGAAAATTGCGCAAATCTCAGAATTCAAACGATAAGCACACCCTTGTTTCTCACCTGGGAAACTACCAAAATGCGATCAACAAGAAAAAATTCCTCCTATCTATCACAAGAAATCGCAAAGGCCGCCAACAGGCCAGCACAATTATTCCGCACAGTTGATAGCCTCTGTAACCCATCCAGTCAAAATCCTAGTATAAGGCTGGTTTCACAGTGGGACGTTAAAGTCCCACGCTACAGCAGCCAGTAACGCAGCCTAACTCACAGCACTGTAAAATCAATTGTGCTGTTCACAATGCCCACGTTGCAGTACATAGTAACGCAGCACGTTTAAACAAAGTGCTGCATGCTGTACGTTATACTGGGCTAAGCAGCGTTAGACTGCTTGCACATGCTCAGTAATGTTGGAGGAGGAGGTCTCCCCTCCTCCTCCGCAGCCAGCCACATGGCTAATTAATATTCACTGCACTGCAGAGACTCGTGAGATCATGAACATGAATGAACATGTTCATTTGATCCGGATCTTTTTTGTGAGTCGAATCATCCGGATCATCACAATGAAAGATTCGGTTCGCAGTGGATGTCTGTCTGGAAGAAACAGGAACATACAGAATGTACAGTGCAGGGAAAGTCCTGTCCTGCTAGTCATTTCACCCAGTCTGCTTCCCTAGTAAAATGATTCAAATGATTCGGTTCAAAGATCCGGATCTTTTCAATGATCCGATTTAAATTATCCGAATCCTTAAAAAGATCCGGACTTCCTATCACTAACCTGGAGCGGCTGCTTTAAGAGCTGCATAACGCAGCTCAATCTGACGTCCAACTTCAACACCACCATACGTTGCGTTAGGGGCACGTTATGCGACCATAACGTCCCCTAAAACGCAATGTCTTGGTGTGTAAGTAGCCTAAATCCCTCAAAGGAGCTATGTGAGAAATTTGCTTGCTGCTTTTCTGACAAGGGGCCATATGCAATTCACTTTTTCTTCTGAGTTTTCTCCGAGAAGATAATTTTACATCTTCGATTTAAATTAACTTTTTAGCACTTTGTAATGGAAAAAGTACCAAAAAGTAGATGAAAAGGTACTGTCAAAATTTTTTTGAGTATTTGCTTGCTGGTGGTGTAAAGGGCATTTTATTTATAAGTTGTGAAAATATCACCTGGGAGAAACTGAGGTGAAAAAGTGAATTGCATATGGGCCAAAGTGTCCTCTACACAGTCTCTCATTCAGTCCACAGCATCTAAGACTTATGCAATGCCTGTTAATAGTTGCAAGAACAACTTAACACCCTGGACTGACTTCAAAGGCATTAGTGAGGAAGAGATCTCAGACACCCTCTGTCACCTCCACCAGACAACCTGCGACCTGGACCCTGGACCAACTAAGCACAAGCTGAAATACCCTGACCTGTTTGGACCAGCATTTCACAAAAAAGTCAACTGCTCTCTGTAAGCAGGGAGGTTTCCTATCTCTCTAAAAGAAAGCATCAAGCCCCTTCTTACAAAACCTTTAATGGATCCAGATGCAATAAGCAGCTACAGACAGGTCTCCGACCTCCCCATCTTAGGTAAAGTTATTGAAGAGGCTGTCTATTTGCAACTTGAAGCCAGGCTCTCAGCAAACAACATCCTGGACCCTCTACAATCAGCCCTCATCCAAGTCTGCAACAATCTCTTTCCACCCCATGCTGCTGCACCCATCCCAGATTTCCACCTCACAATCGACAACACAACCATTCTCCCTACCTCCCAGGCCCGCTGCCTGGGTGTCACCTTGGACTCTGACCTCTCCTTCATCCCACACATCCAAAACATCACCAGAGCCTGCAATTTCCACCTCCGTAATATCTCCAAGATCCGCCCCTTCTTAACCCCGGACACGACCAAACTGCTCATCCATGCCCTCATCATCTCCCGCCTTGATTACTGTAACTCCCTCCTTTCTGGCCTCCCCCTGAAACGCACTGCCCCCCTTCAATCAGTGATGAACGCGGCTGCAAGACTCATCCATTCTTCGTACCGCTCTGCATCCACATCTCCCCTTTGTGAATCCGTGCACTGGCTCCCTATACGTTTCAGGATAAGTTTCAAGATTCTATGCCTGGCGTATAAATCTGTGCACAAACTGCCCTACCTACATCTCGGAGCTTGTTCACAAGTATACACCAGGTCGCCCCCTCCGTTCCTCCAACGACCTTTGCCTCACCACCCCACGCATTTCACACTCCCATGCCCGCCTGCAGGATTTCTCAAGAGCTGCCCCCACCCTCTGGAATGCCCTTCCACCACCCATCAGACTTGCTCCCTCTTTCAACACATTCAAGCAAGCCCTCAAAACCCACCTCTTTATGATGGCCTACCCACCTCCTACCACACAGTAACTCTCTAAGGAATATTTAACAGCCCTCCCTAGTGTTTCCACCCCTCCCTTTAGATTGTAAGCCTCTGGCAGGGTCCTCCACTCCCTAGTGTAATCTACAGGATCATGTGCTCCTGTCCTATGACAGCCTGTACTTGTATTACTGGGCCTACCTAACCAGCCCATATTGCATGATCATGTATTTTGTACAATTTGTATGTATAACTTTGTTCTATGTGTATAACCCTATGTATGTCATCCTTGTATCATTGTATATATTTATTGTCCAGCGCTGCGTAATATGTTGGCGCTTTATAAATACAATAAATAATAATAATAATAATCTGCTCATGGCAAGGGACAGAGAGGAATGCTCCATCCTAATGCTGTTGGATCTCTTAGCAACTTTTGATACAGTTGACCATGAAATCTTGCTCAACAGACTGCAGGAGTACTGTGGCATCAGTGGCTCGGTCCTCCAGTGGTTCAGATCGTTCCTGACTGACAGAACACTGAGAGTATTCCTAGGACCTGTCATGTCTAACCCTGCACCTCTACACTTTGGAGAGTGCCATAAGGATCAATCCTATCCCCTCTGCTATTTGCAATCTACATGCTACCACTTGGTACAATTATCCAACAACATGGCCTGACGTATCACTGCTAGGCCGATAACACGCAGCTATACCTGTCCTTTAAACCTAGTGAAACAGACTCTACTTCAAAAATAAATTCTTGCTTAGCTGACCTGCAGGTATGGATGAATGACAACTGGTTGAAACTGAATGCTGATAAAACTGAGGTCCGTGTTGTCCAAAGCCAGCGCTTGGCATCAAAACAGCTCTATCTTAAATTAACACCAATCATGATAGGGAATTCAGACATGAGCAGCTCTGACCATGTGCGCAGCCTTGCTGTGCTAATCAATAGGGAATTGAGTTTCAGAAACCAAATCTCGGCTATAGTCAAATCTTCCTACTTTCATCTGAAGAACATTGCAAAGATTAAACATCTCATTCCCCCAAAGGATCTTCCAACCCTAGTTCACGCCTTCATCACATCACGGCTGGACTACTGCAATGCCCTCTATGCAGGACTCCCAAACAAGGACCTGTACCGCCTGCAATTAGTACAGAATGCTGCTGCCAGATTGCTAATAAACCAGCCATTGTCACATTACTCTGATTCTTCGCTCACTGCACTGGCTACCTGTAAAATGGAGAGTACTCTTCAAGATTGGACTGTTGACATTCAAATCCCTGCACAATTTGGGCCCTGGATACATGAAGGACTTGCTGAAACTTCACCGCTCCTCTCACACCCTCAGATCAGCAGGTTCCATAAACTTGGTCACACCCAGAGTGCACCTCAAAACCTTTGGCGCCAAAGCTTTGTGTCATGCTGCCCCTACCGTTTGGAACTCAGTAAAGACAGCCCCTTCCCTGGAGTTATTCAATTCCAGATTGAAAAGCCACCTGTTTAGCCTGGCATTTCCAAACGTATAGAGTTCTTCCTCTATACCATAATTTACCAATCAATCAATTGGTCTGAGCCATGCTTATGCGCTTTGAGTCCTATGGGAGAAAAACGATTTACAGATGTTATTTGTTGTGGTTATTTGTTGTACAATTGTTGCAGTTTGGCAGGGTCCCTCTGCCCTGAGAGGTGTCAGATTGTTAGAGTTTGTGTTAAATAAGATTATTATAGAGCAAGCAACATGTAAGCGAGGTGGGGGCATCTGAGTCAGAAATGAGAGTGGGAGCAAAATGAGTGGGAGCAAGTGTTAAATATTTGGATGTTTTTTGGAACATGTCACTCATCGTGAAGCAAGGGGACTTTTTTGTCTCTGATTACTGAAATATTTATACTTTAAGTCAATGCGTTCTGTTTTCTTTCTCTTAAAAATGTTTGAGTTGTTGGCAACAGTTAATGTATTATTCCCCCCCCCCCCATGTGTTTTTGTTATACAGTATAGTAGAGTAATGAGGAGATGTTAAAATGCTCGACCGAGAACTATCGGCCCATAGTAAAAATGTAAATGGTAAGTATTTACTCTCACAAAAAAAATATATAGATATATTAGGAAAACAGGTTTCTGCATTGCGTTTTTAATTCTTTCCAAAGCATTTTTGTGCATTTGCATACTTTCTTCAGTGCGATTGAGTGAGAATGCTAATATTTCTTCTATACAAATCTGCAGTTGCTTGCAATCTGCAAAAAAGCATGCAATTGCACAAATTTATGCAAATGCATTTGGGGTAGATGAGCCCTAAGGCAGTGGTGCTGATCCTAGTTAGGATATTTAAGCAAGACAAATGGAGGTGTAACACTGCACCAGTGATGCAGCAACAGAAACATTCCCATTTCATCCTCCACATAAACTCCCATAGCCAGCGCCGGACTTAGGCCATGGCCTAGGGCACCACAGGAGCAAAGGCACCAAAGCAGCAGGCTAAACTTATGCAGCATTTGCAAACTTACAAATGCTGCAATGCAGGGAGATCAGGCGAGCGCCTGACCACGGTACTCTGCTGCTAGCTGCCTGTGTAGCAGCCTCCTTGCTCTCTGTGCATGTTTGCATTTTGGCGGGCAGCTATGGACTTGGGCAGCATTGGAGACAGAGGGGAAGAGGAAGCTTCAGAACTGGAGACGAACTGAGAAATGAGTAACACTGATGGCTGCTGCAGTGTGTGAAGGCAAGCTTGCTACCTATACTGAAAGGGGGGAAGTGGGAAAAGGAGGGATTAAGGGAGTCATCTGGCTACCTGTACTAGAGGGAAAGGGGGAAGGGGTCATCTGGTTACCTATACTGGAGGGGGGGGGGTCATCAGGTTACCTATACTAGAGGGAAAGGGGGAGGGGTCACCTGGCTACCTATACTGAAGGGGGGTGGCTGGTGACAGCGGCCTTGGGCAGTAAAGAGTACAAATCTGACACTGCCCATAGCCTGTGGACAGGACACGTCAAAGATTGTCAGCACCAGTTCTTCCTCTGGTGCCATGGTGTTGATCCCGCATAACCCAGGCTGAGGAGTGGTAATGGAGTACACCATCTGCTGCAATGGGCAACAAGAAGAAAAGAGAGAAGCTTTCAGACTGGGTTTCCACTAGCGCTGTGGAACTTCCTGTTCTGCGAGTACACAGCTGAATCCCAGAAGCCATGCCATGCACGGCTATGGCATTCGCTGCCACTCCCACCTAAACTGATAGCATTGTCGGCCGAATCCTTATGTTAAGCGACAACATTATCCTGTAGGCAAAAAAGGAGTATTCCGCTGCACCGAGGCTGGGTAAAAAACTTTTCTTCAACTTTATTAGCACATCAGTGAATACATACAAGGCTTTGTATGTATTTACTGATGTGCTAATAAAGTTGAAGAAAAGTTTTTTACCCAGCCTCGGTGTAGCGGAATACTCCTTTTTTGCCTACATGCTTTGAGATTTGTGATTCCTGCTCCCTTGGACTGTTCAGCGGTGGTGGTAGCGTTTCCTCATTCTTGGGACAACATTATCCTCTCTGACAGTTTCCTTGCACGATTTGCCTGCGGGGAAACTCTGCGGATTCGGCCCGATTTTCTCGCTAGTGGAGGCTCTAGTAGGGCCCCTCAAACACCAGTCGGCTTAACTGGGTCACACAACTGAATAAATATTACCCATATTACAGCAAAAACAGAAGGAAGGGAGCACCAATCCAAAAAAGGTGTATGCAGCGTGCCAAAGTCGCACCCCAGTGCCTCCAGGGGGGGGAACAGCAAAGTCCACACAGAAAGACTGGCACTGCTGTCTGAGAATTATAGCTCCTTTATTCCATAGGAAGGCAGCAGTGACAGACTGCTGTTTCGAGTATACAACTCTTTATCAATCTGCTTGTTGCCCATACAAGCAGTTTGATAAAGAGATGTATACTCAAAACAGCAGTCTGTGTGGATATTCCCCATATTACAGCATCCTCCATATTTTTCTTTAGTATCTTTCAGCTGATTCACACATAATAGGTGTCATAGAGTTAAAGTGAACCTCCAGACTAAAAATTTACTCAGCAGCACTGGAAAGGCCTGGTGTTTCTTTAACTGTTTCACAGCATCAGAACTTTTTTTCTCTTATACAAGCCTCATTTTTAGCTGCACAGAAAAAAACTGCCCGGGCATTTTTCCCCTAATGCTGTGCAAAGCATGATGGGATTTCTGATGTTGTTCTCGTTCTGCTGTCTTGGTGCAATTTTTTTTTTTACATTTTGAAGCCTAGTACGTGCAGCTGGAAGGGGTGATCAGGACACAGGACAGTTGGAACTGTGTCTCCTGCTCCCTGTCACCTCATTTCAACCAAAAAGATGGCTGCCCCCATGACAAAGATGGCAGCCCCCATGAATCACAAACATTTACCTGTTCTTTTAACACGGGGTGGGTAAGAGATTATATTACCTATCTATTCTAATTAACATTACTAATGTAACTTAATGACAGTATGTTTGTTTAGGCTGAAGTTCCCCTTTAACCTGGTCAAGTTTTCTCACAGTACTTGATTGATTCTCATGATCAAATCCTGACAGTTCCCAGAGAAAACCTTCATCACCTCCCATGTTGATTTTCAGTTGTGAGACTGTGTAGAAGAAATAACGGTTTTCTGTTGGCGCTTTGCTCTCTGCAGGACAGCTGACCGCATGAAGCTAATTATCAGAGACAGGTTAATCCACTTCAAACATTGCTAGAGAACATGGCTGAATCGCGGTTCACTGACTTCTGCATTTACCACGCTGGCAACAAAAGAAAACTTGGCCTAATTAGGACGTGTTGTAACAGGAAAACACCAAATTTGAGCGAGTCCTCATGTTACGACCGCTGGGAATCCTGCTTGTGGGCAATAATGAGCAGCAGACAAGTAAAATATAATCCCAATCTGAAGCAAAACCATCTTCTGGAAGAACAGAAATATACTCAGGAGCACAACTGGTGAAATGTGTAAATGAGACAAAAGAAATGCCATCAGTGAAGGGAAAAGGTGACCTAGGTGCAGTTATAGTTAGCTGGTATTGTCAGCAATTTTAGTCACAACAAACACAGCATGGTAAAAGGATTAAACTGGCCATACACCACACAATGCTGTACAGCCCAGGAATGGTTCTGGCCATTTTGGTACCCTGGGCAAGGCACCTTTTGACTACCCAAACCTTGTAGCCTACAACCAATAACAAATAGATAGGTTATATATAGAAAATACAATATGTTGTTCCTCAAAATAAATATATAATGTATCACAGCAGGATCATCCACAAGGAAATCCCCTAAAGGTGGCCACACACCATACAATTTTTTAAAATATCTTTTCAATTCAAGAATTGCAATAATTTTTTCTGACTGATTGTAACATTTAAAAAAATCTGACCGATGTACCACACACGTATGTTCAGTTTTTACCCTATTATGAAAAAAATTATTGAAAAATCTGAGAAAATTGCTTGGAAGTATAAATTGACAATCTACCCTACACTAGTGTTGGGCGAACATCTAGATGTTCGGGTTCGGGCCGAACAGGCCGAACATGGCCGCGATGTTCGGGTGTTCGAGCCGAACTCCGAACATAATGGAAGTCAATGGGGACCTGAACTTTTGTGTTTTTTAAAGCCTCCTTACATGCTACATACCCCAAATTTACAGGGTATGTGCACCTTGGGAGTGGGTACAAGAGGAAAATTTTTTTAGCAAAAAGAGCTTATAGTTTTTGAGAAAATCGATTTTAAAGTTTCAAAGGGAAAACTGTCTTTTAAATGCGGGAAATGTCTGTTTTCTTTGCACAGGTAACATGCTTTTTGTCGGCATGCAGTCATAAATGTAATACAGAGGAGAGGTTCCAGGAAAAGGGACCGGTAACGCTAACCCAGCAGCAGCACACGTGATGGAACAGGAGGAGGGCGGCGCAGGAGGAGAAGGCCACGCTTTGAGACACAACAACCCAGGCCTTGCATGCGGACAAGAAGCGTGCGGATAGCAATTTGCTTTTTGTCGGCATGCAGTCATAAATGTAATACAGAGGAGAGGTTCCAGGAAAAGGGACCGGTAACGCTAACCCAGCAGCAGCACACGTGATGGAACAGGAGGAGGGCGGCGCAGGAGGAGAAGGCCATGCTTTGAGACACAACAACCCAGGCCTTGCATGCGGACAAGAAGCGTGCAGATAGCAATTTGCTTTTTGTCGGCATGCAGTCATAAATGTAATACAGATGAGAGGTTCCAGGAAAAGGGACCGGTAACGCTAACCCAGCAGCAGCACACGTGATGGAACAGGAGGAGGGCGGCGCAGGAGGAGAAGGCCACGCTTTGAGACACAACAACCCAGGCCTTGCATGCGGACAAGAAGCGTGCAGATAGCAATTTGCTTTTTGTCGGCATGCAGTCATAAATGTAATACAGATAAGAGGTTCCAGGAAAAGGGACCGGTAACGCTAACCCAGCAGCAGCACACGTGATGGAACAGGAGGAGGGCGGCGCAGGAGGATTTGTGTGGGTTGATTTCTTGGACAACATGGGCGGTATTGAGTGGGTTTTGTTCGGTGCTCCACTGTGGCCTGTACGTGAACCGTCAGGGGAAACACCTCTTCCCTTGCCCCTCCCTCTTTCACAGGATTTCTTCTTCATTTCACTTATCCTTAAAGTACACGCTGACTGGCAGCAGTACAGTGGCAGTACAGAAATGCTATACAGTGGCGGGTGAGCGGTGTACTACTATTCCCAGCAGCGACACAGAGCACAATGCTATACAGTGGTGGGTGAGCGGTGTACTACTGTTCCCAGCAGAGACACAGAGTGGCAGTAAACACAATGCTATATAGTGTGGGTGAGCGGTGTACTACTATTCCCAGCAGCAACACAGAGCACAATGCTATACCGTGGTGGGTGAGCGATGTACTACTGTTCCCAGCAGAGACACAGAGTGGCAGTAAACACAATGCTATATAGTGTGGGTGAGCGGTGTACTACTGTTCCCAGCAGCGACACAGAGCACAATGCTATACAGTGGTGGGAGAGCGGTGTACTACTGTTCCCAGCAGCGACACAGAGCACAATGCTATACAGTGGTGGGTGAGCGGTGTACTACTGTTCCCAGCAGCGACACAGAGCACAATGCTATACAGTGGTGGGTGGGTGAGCGGTGTACTACTGTTCCCAGCAGCGACACAGAGCACAATGCTATACAGTGGTGGGTGAGCGGTGTACTACTGTTCCCAGCAGCGACACAGAGCACAATGCTATACAGTGGTGCGTGAGCGGTGTACTACTGTTCCCAGCAGCGACACAGAGCACAATGCTATACAGTGGTGGGTGAGCGGTGTACTACTGTTCCCAGCAGCGACACAGAGCACAATGCTATACAGTGGTGGGTGAGCGGTGTACTACTATTCCCAGCAGCGACACAGAGCACAATGCTATACAGTGGTGGGTGGGTGAGCGGTGTACTACTGTTCCCAGCAGCGACACAGAGCACAATGCTATACAGTGGTGGGTGAGCGGTGTACTACTGTTCCCAGCAGAGACACAGAGTGGCAGTAAACACAATGCTATACAGTGGTGGGTGAGCGGTGTACTACTATTCCCAGCAGCGACACAGAGCACAATGCTATACAGGGTGAGCGGTGTACTACTGTTCCCAGCAGAGACACAGAGTGGCAGTAAACACAATGCTATATAGTGTGGGTGAGCGGTGTACTACTGTTCCCAGCAGCGACACAATGACTGGGGGAACCCTGGCTAGCCTGGCTGGAGAGAGAACTACCCTGCCTACCTACCCAAAGCTAAAGCCACAGACAAATGGCGGAGAAATGACGTGGATCGGGTATTTATTTACCCAAACCACGTGACCCGTTCGGCCAATCAGAGCGCATTCGGGTCCAAACCACGTGACCCGTTCGGCCAATCACAGCGCTAGCCGAACATTCGGGGAACGTTCGGCCATGCGCCCTTAGTTCGACCATCAGGTGTTCGGCCGAACTCGAACATCACCCGAACAGGGTGATGTTCTGCAGAACCCGAACAGTGGCGAACACTGTTCGCCCAACACTACCCTACACCATTCAATACCACACACGTATGTTCAGTTTTTACCCTATTATGAAAAAAATTATTGAAAAATCTGAGAAAATTGCTTGGAAGTATAAATTGACAATCTACCCTACACCATTCAATACCACACACGTATGTTCAGTTTTTACCCTATTATGAAAAAAATTATTGAAAAATCGGAGAAAATTGCTTGGAAGTATAAATTGACAATCTACCTTACACCATTCAATTTCATAAAAAATGTTAAGTAAAATCCAACACTCTCAATAGACTTTTATCGCATAAAAACAGGAAATCTGATCGGATTTCTTGCTCAAATAAAAAAAAAACTTTTGATTTTCGGAAAATGCAATCGTTTTTATTGAATTGCCGTAAAATCGGATAATTTTATTGTATAGTGTATGTGTAACGGTGGCGGGGTCGTTTTCGTGGTCAGCGCACAAGACGCGCACTGACACAACGAAAACCCTCCACCAGCGTATGGTTTTGGGAAACCCAGGCTAGGTGCTATGCACCCGCAGAGGGCAATTCCCACCGGCAGATGGCGCTGTGGAGTGCAGGCGAACACCGCCGCTGCACAGCCACAGATGCCAGATGGGAATTGTACAGAACCCGATAAACGGGGCTGAAGAGCCCTTAAAGAGAAAGAGCACAGGGACAGGATGTATGTGTGTGCACCAAACTAGCCGCCACCCAGCGACAGTGAACACACAACAGCGGAAACAAAGTGGGAACGCAATCGCAAGATTGGTGATTGCCGATAGAGACACAAGACAGAGCAGGACAGCGCACAAGGGTAGCAAAGGCACAGAAAATCATACAAAGAGAAAGATAAGGAAAATAACAAACGCTAGCTGAACGCGAACACCGCACTCATTCGCAACAGTGCACGCGTTCGTGCGCGGTCTCCGCGTGTTACGCACAACAGAGACAAGCACGGCTAACTAACCAAAGACAGACAAACACGAAACAGGGAACGCGAGCGCTTGCTTAACGGTTACCTCACCGAGCCTACAGCCAGCGTTCGTATCAGACAAGACAGAAACACACGAAAACAGGGACAAGCGAGAGATAGGATCCACAGCACTAGCGAAAGTGGCTAGCGCGATCCAGGTACAGTGTAGCAGAACAGAAGGATCCACAGCACTAGCGGAAAGTGGCTAGCGCGATCCCAGGAGACAGAACAGAAGGATCCACAGCGCTAGCTAAAGTGGCTAGCATGATCCAGGTACAGAGTAGCAGAACAGAAGGATCCACAGCACTAGCGGAAAGTGGCTAGCGCGATCCCAGGAGACAGAACAGAAGGATCCACAGCGCTAGCGAAAAGTGGCTAGCGCGATCCCAGGAGACAGAACAGAAGGATCCACAGCACTAGCGCTAGGGCGAGTGCGATCCAAACACACGGCAGACAGAACAGATGAGGTAGGCAGAAACAACCGCTGTTCCAACCTACACTCCAGACTCAATCAGAAGGATCCACAGCCGCTAACGCTAGGGCTTGTGCGATCCAAACACAAGACAGACGGAACAGGCAAAACAGATAATGCAGATAATGCAATCCTAACTGCACTAGGGAAACTGCCTAGTGCATTCCCACGAATTACACTAAGATAACTTTAACAAACGGGAATGGCTGACACTCCAGGAGTGTCCATCAGGAACAGACCATGAAAGGGAAATGTCCAGCAAAGCATTCTGGGAGCAGAATGCTTTTATAGTGCCAGTCATCAAAAGAATGCAGGTAAGGGATTTGCATGACTAATGTATGCAAATTCCTCAGCAACACAAGCTGCACAACTGACAGAAGGTCTCCTTTCCAGAGTCCTGCAGCATGCAAACCTAAACAATGGTCAAAAGGCTGCCTGCCTGCGCAGGCAGCTGAGCGGATTCTCACAGTATGGTGGCCATACACTATACAATAAAATTATTTATGGACCAGAGCAATTTTCACCTTTCAGCACACCTCCATTTAATGTGCCAATAACTTTATCACTACTTATCACAGCTAAATGATCTATATCTTGTTTTTTTCGTCACCAATTAGGATTTCTTTGGGTGGTACATTTTGCTAAGAATTAATTTATTCTACATGTATTTTAAGGGAAATAATAAGAAAAAAATTGATACTGCACACGAAGACCTTCCAAGGACAACCACAGTGTCAGAGATGCAAGAAGAAAATAATACATATATCCAGGCACATCGCCTCTAGTTAGGACATTAAATAAATTATTAAGGAAAGGGAGGTGCTGAAGGGGGTGTGGCTATGAATGAATCTGTGAATGCATTTGTTTGAACATTTGCATGTGAGTGTGCGAAGGGTTAATAGAGATGCAAGAAGGGGATGTGGAACAGCTTGTTAATGATTACTACCATTCGAAGCATCTATAGAAGTGATTATTACAAGCACAGTACCAATAAAGAGCTAATACTGTGGTTGAGGGAGGGCCCTATGGGGCCCCTCTGGCTCAAGGGCCCCCAGTGTGGTCGAGACCTCTGCAGCCCTTATTGCTATGCTACTGTATAGCAAGTGGGTGTAGTGATTGTCACAGGAGCCCTAGTGGTCAGACCGCAAATTGCCTTCCAATCGGTTTCAGCACACAGACCGTGCAAGCTTTGGTCGCACTCGGTGCACGGAAATCGACGGAACTTGGGCAGCAGCCCGACCAGAAGGGAGCCTGTGAGGTACGGTAATTACAAAATACTCACTAATTCAGGGTAAAACTGCCACCACCTCTGTTTTCTGAGACAGAGGAACTCACTAACTGGCTATTCCTGGACCTGCAAATAAAAACAGTTAAACACACTCTATTCTGTCTGGCTAGTAACAACAGTAGCGTCTCTTCAGAAGTCTGGTTCAGTTTGTGCGGCTGAGAAGCAGGGTAGCGGAACAGTGAATGACTTTGATAAAGTCTTTTATTCACGGGCAATATAAATAATTAATATATACAGACAATTATTAAAATCAACAAATAATAGCGCAGTATGAAAAGAAAAGAAAAAAAAATACTTAGTTTCATGGAAAGATGTCCTTTTGTGGGAAGAATCATAAAGTCCTTGGTAAAATCCTTTGTTTCAGCTCAATTTAAAATCCAAGCAAAATGGTTTCAAGTTCCGCAAAGTTCTTTGTTTCAGAGCAAAATTCAAAGTTCAGCAAGATGACCGCCAACCATGTGTCCTCTGGCTGGCAGCAGACCGTTCTCAGATAGATTTGGAGGACTGAGGGAAGGGCCCCTCGCAGATACTTTTGATGAAGCTGGTTTGGGGGTGTGGCAATGCCGGCCCCCTCTGAATTACCCACCAATGACAGTTCCTTCCGTCTGAGAGATTTTGGGCTTAAACTTGTAAAATGCCGTAACTCACAAACGGTGCACGTCATATTCAGGTGGATTACAGATTCATACTTGTCGGAAAATACAGATTAATATGACATCAGACATGGCTAGTGCAACGGACCCAGTTCTTGAGAAGGGTCATACCTCAATAACCGGACGGGCTATCGCGATGAATTTCATATCAGCACGATGGCCAGATTTTACTGAATAAGACTATATGAATTTCATATCTGTGCGATGTACGGTTGCCATCTAATCGACAAGAAACCATACATCATATGCATTCAGATGGCTAGTGGTCGGTGCCGGATAGTCTGGAGTGAAAGCAGGTTTTGGATAGCCCCCTGCTGGGATTAGCTTCCTTGGCTCTGAAAAGACTCCTGGTTTGTTAATTAACATCTGAGTGTTATGCTGGGAATACACGGTTCGTTTTTGCCTTCGTTTAAACCTTCGATTCGTTCGGTAAACGAATCGAGTGTTGAAAACGTATGTGAAAATAGTCATAATCTCATTATAGTTTCGAATAATAGACCCCAAAAACGAACGACTAGTGATCGAACATGTTTGATATTATCTCTCTTTATCCATCTAATCGAGCCATTGGTAGGCTTGATGGCTGTTCAGATCGATTATATATTCGTTTATGCTAGTCCGTCCCTGTAAAAAGGGATTTTCGTTTCGTTTCTTTGCAGCCTTCGATCATTGGAAAAACGAAACCATCAGAATCGGGAAAAAAAACGAAACCGTGGGTGGTGATATTAACCGTATGACTGATTATTTCGGGATCGAAAAGGACAAAAGGCACAATCGAAACGAAGGTTTAAACGAAGGCAAAAACGAACCGTGTATTCCCAGCATTACACCTCTGGCTTAATTAGCAAGTCACAGGGCCAGGTTTCCTGCCAGCTGGTAAAGGGGGGGGAACTGCCTTTTTAAAAAACCAGGAATGTCAGTCTCTGATTGCTTGCCCGACTACAATCAATGGCAATCGGCGCAATAAACCGATTGCGTTCCCGTTTCTCATGGCTGTTCCGTGACAGTGATCACCCTTTGGGACTGCCCTTCTCTCCACATTAACAGACATAGCTCTGCAGTAAAGCATATTTTATAAATAAAAAGCTTTATTTAGCAAGTAAGAACTGCTTTAGCATACATAGTGTATGGAGGAAAACATAAGTAATGATCTTGCAGCTAGATTTTGCTTTGTGCTTTAAAACTATATGGAATCATCATATTTATACTGTACATTGCAAGTAAATATTTCTGTATTACAAAAACATAAATGTTACTGCCTAACAGGTAGTCATGTGATGCAATACATTTTCTTTTTAGCTCTTTGGGCCCCTCTGTCTTCCTTCGTTCCCATGTCCTCCTCTGCCACCGTGTCTTCCTCTGTCCCTGTGCCTTCCTCTGTTCCCATATCCTCCTCTGCCCCCATGTCTTCCTCTGTCCCCATGCCTTCCTTTGTCCCTGTGCCTCTGTCCTTCTCTGCCTCCTTTCCTTCTTCTGTCCCCATGCCTCTGTCTGTTACTTCACTACTGCATTGGTGGAGAGTGTGCAGGCAGTCACTTACTGCATAACGATGCCACAGTACAGGGGCAAAAAGCTGCTGGGGTATCGTGCTTGCAGCCATAGTGTGTGTCTCTTCTCTTGCGTATTGGGAGAGGAGAAGATCCACAAGACGCCTCTGCAACATGGGCACACCAGGCTTAGTATATATTTTTCTCCCTTTTTTGTCCTCTAAGCCTAGGGGTGTCTTATGGTCAGGAGTGTCTTATGGTCTGAAAAAATGGTAATTATTCTATCTGAAAAGGACACATCACCAGGGATGAGTTCCCCCACTTCCATGTACACTGATTGGGTTATTGTAGTAAAACTAGTGATAATCAGTGTAAGGGATGTAGGAATTTCTCTTCCTACTTTGTACAAGCAAGTGACTCAGAGCTTTGGGAATTCTGGGAGCCCTGCACACCAAACTGTCCACTGCTGCTACGGTTTCCAGAAAACTTTCTCTGAATTTTGTTAGCAATATTAGAAAGTTATGATACAGTGAAATGGGAAGTGATAAATGATCAATTATTAAAAATGGTCTGAGTAGTGATCATATATGTCAATTTTCATACTAAACTGGAGATATGCTCTAACCTAATGTGAGAGAAACATGAAGTCACCTTTCTGCTGGCATGCTGATCCTTAGGCTTCACCAGTGTCTGATCACACACCCAGGACAAGGAAGCCGCCCGTCAGAGGTGATTCAGAATGCCTGATCTGCATAGTTGTTTTGGGTCAGTCACTCAGAGCAGAAGATCAGTACAGCAACAAGACATGTGACATTTTTAAAAGGGATTCAGCAATGCAATGGCTTCCTCCTTCTTCCTCTCATTTCCAGCACACATCTTCGCATGCCTGTGAGAAAGCAGCAGGAGGTAGGGAAATAATAGCTTCCGTGCTCTGCACAGTAATAAGTAATAGTGGCTGTAGAGCTCAGTTAGCACAGCAGACACAGATCAATAACAAGTTAATATCATGGTGGGGAGCTGGGAGATCTCCCTGGTAGCGGGAGGAGGGCAGGGAGGGAAATGTATTACATGCTGCCCAGCCCTGTTACACTCCCGTAATGGAGGAAATTGCATTACACTGTAAGGAATATGGATGTTTTCGTTACCACAATCTACAGGGAGTTAAGGGACAGAGGTTATTAGCAGCAGGGCAATATTTCATCTACAGAGAATAATTCTTCTATTCATAGTTATGTATTATTTAGTTATAGCTTATAGAACTAAAACATCTATTTTAAATGGCCACAACAACTAGATATGGCTATTCTGATTAAGTGATTAAGTGCAGACGCCACCGGCATGATTACCAGAGGTTGTCAACAATACGTTGATAATTATGGATTGTTTGCAAATTATATGCAGCGTGCAATTAGGTCAATTAGATGATCTTCCTTTTGATTTTGATTGGCTACATTCAATTTGTATGAAATCTGCATTCAAGCTGAAATCATTAGCATTTTATTAACCATCTCTTGTAATTTCAAAGTATAGAAATCTTAGTTAAAGGTTTTCACTCTTTATCAGCCGCCCTGGCCAAGCTTATTTCAGCGTGTGTGTGTGTGTGTGTGTGTGTGTGTGTGTGTAGCATTAGACTGTTAGGTCCATAAAACCATGAATATGATGGAAACATTAGATTGTGAGCTCCTCTTAGGGACAGTTAGTGACATGATTATGAACACTGCAAGGTGCTGTGGAAAATATCAGCACTGTATAAAATACTTAAAGCAAACCTGAACTGAAAATTATAAGTCAAAATAAACATACACAGGTCATACTTACCTCCCTTGTAGTCTACTCATCAATCTCTTTCTCCTCTCATGCGCCCTGTTTGTCCAATGTGATCAATTTTAAAAATGGCCATTACCCCATAACAGCTTTCTGGCGAGCGCACTGTTAATCTGTAATATTGCCCACTTGTCTATAGGGAAACATGGACATTACCTTGCTTTTGAGAGGAAGTGATGATAAGGCAACTATGTAATATTCATTTCCAGGTACATCATGTGTTTCAATAATTTTACTCAGCTCAGGTTCACATGGCGCACCTACACATTCAGCACCTGCGCAGTGCAGCCACACTCATTCACAAGCTCAAGGGTTTGGGAGTCCCAGTGCTGGAATGGTGGAGGCAAGGGGGATGGCGAAGCCTCTGGATTACCCAAAGGCTTCCCTCAACTGAGGTAAGTATCTAAACAGGACACTTTTTTCCTACAGGTATATATTAACCCACAACCAGCTTTCTATTACATTGAATATGATTGAACTATAGCTAATAAAGGAAGAGCTTCCACACACAGTCTTAACAGTTTATAAAGTATTACCAAATCTAGGGGAGACGAGATGACACACATTCTTAGTCTGGCAGGAAGACATATGCACACTGACAGAGGACAGTTGGGGTACAGTGTTATGTGACTACATCATAAATTGTTTGGCAACAAAATTTCCTAACCCGTCACCACCAAATTCCTCATCCATGCCCTCATCATTTCCCACCTTGACTACTGCAACACCCTTCTGTCTGGTCTCCCTATAACCCGAAATGCCCCTCTGCAGTCCGTCATGAATGCAGAAGCCTGAATTATCCACTCCTCCCATCGCTCCACCACGGCGGCTCCCCTCTGTGAATCCCTCTACTGGCTTCCTATGCAGTCCAGAATCAGATTCAAGATACTGTGTCTGGCCTACAAATCTGTCCTAAAAACCTGCCCAACTTACATTTTCTATCTTACTCAGAGGTACACACCTCGCCGCTCACTCCGCCCCTCCAATGAACTTCGCCTGACTGCCCCCCGCATCACCCAATCCCATGCACGCCTCCAGGACTTCTCCAACACTTTGGGACTCCCTACCTCCCCCCATTGGGGTTGCACCCGCCTTCAGCATCTTCAAGAAGGTCCTCAAAACTCACCTTTTTACTCAGGCCTACCCCCTCACTAGTGCTCTAAACCCGCAGCTGAACTCTGGTCCCCTACCTTTTGTGTCCCTACCTCTCCCTCTAGATTGTAAGCCTTTGGGCAGGTTCCTCCGCCTTATGTCTCCTACCTGATCACATACCTCCATTACCGTACACTCATCCTATGGATCGGAGTGAACTCGACTTGCCTAATCTCCATGCTCCCATCCAGTGACTGACTAAGCATTACCTTGTACTCATTCTGTGCTGCGTGATCTGGTTTGCATGTATTCTTGTATTGTCTTATTGCTGTATGTCACCCCTAAATATTGTCTGTAACCTAAACTAATGTCCAGTGCTGAGGAATATGTTGGGGCTTTATAAATACAATAAATAAATATAAATAAATAAAAGACAAAGTCATTGCCCTTAAATTCCTACATAGCAGGTTAAACAAGACATATCCCTCTGTTGCAGACTCATGTAATAGATGTCATCACCCACAGAATGACTTTTTCCGAGTTGTTTGGGAATGTGACATGCAGCCAAAATAGAGAAGCCATGTGTGAAAAACTAAGTACATCCCATGGGTCAATAGCTTATGGAACCTCCTTTGCAGCAATAGCTTTACGTTATTGTTTCCTGTATGACATTATCAGCCTTTCATATTTTTGTTGTCATAATTTGGTCCATTCATCCTTACAATATTTCTATGGTTCATCAACGTTTGTAGGCACTTGTTTTTGCACAACAACATTTGAATCAGGTTGAGGTGTGGACTTTGACGGCATATACTGCAACACTTTTTATTTTTCAGCAATTCTGTGGTAGATATTCTGCCGTGCATGGGATTATTGTCCTATTTCACAAACCTGAAGTTTAGCTTTTGCTTTTGCATAGTACTCTAGAATGCTTTGGTATACAGTCTGCGGTCAATTAAATACTGCAGGGTCTTATCCATTTGGCTGCAACAAGCCCAAACAAACAAACATTTATATAGCGCTTTTCTCCTGGCGGACTCAAAGCGCCAGAGCTGCAGCCACTGGGACGCACTCTATAGGCAGTAGCAGTGTTAGGGAGACTTGCCTAAGGTTTCCTGCTGAATAGGTGCTGGCTTACTGAACAGGCAGAGCCGAGATTCAAACCCTGGTCTCCCGTGTCAGAGGCAGAGCCCTTAACCATTACACTATCCAGCCACTAATCATTGCATTTGGTACTTGTACCTCTTTGGTCTCATCTGTACAAGGGACATTTTTCCAGAAGTCTTGTGGTTTGTTAATATGCATTTTTGCAAAACTAAATCATGATGTCAAGTTCTATTTACAAGGAAAAGGCTTTTTCTAACCAATCTTTATAAACAAGCCATAGTTGTAGTTGTCTTTCTAATTGTACTCTTGTGAACTTTCACATTTAACATGCATACTAAGATTTTAGAGCTCTTGGGTATTTCGGCAGTGATACATTGTGAAAAACCTCATATGCTCACTCCTACCTGAATAATTGCAAATACCTTCTGTTTTAAGAAGGCAATTTTTTTATTTCCTTGCTGCAGATTAAAATTGAGAAATAATTTTAATAATATTTAATTGCAAACAGATTTGTGGAGCACCAGTCTATATTTAAGGCAGTTATAACAAAAGTGTAATTTTCATTTCTCTGAAACGGCATCTTTATGGCCTAAATTATTGCATTTGTTTACCTTCTGTCTGTTTTATGAATGGAAGGGCTGTGCAGTTAGAGATTTTGCCACTAGATGTCAGTGTTGTGATCTAATTGAATTAATGAACGGTTGACAATAAACTCCAGAAAACTTATGTCAGAGATGATGGATAGTTCTGGCAATTCAGAAAATACACAGCAACATGGGATCATTTCAATAACATAGCTCCCAACTGTCCCTCTTTGGTAGCCCAGTCCCTCTTTCTTCCTCATTTGTCCCTCTTTCAGGACTCATGTACAGCTCTCTGTAAATATATGAATTGTACTGAAAAATGGGTTTCATTGACTCTATTACCATCCTTTAAATCAATATAGTTCTTATTTTTAAATGTTAAAAGAAAGGAAAATGAAACAGGATAGAAAGCACCAGTGTGGTTTGAGTTATAAAACACCATATTTTTCTTATGAAATCTTTATGGTATGTGTAACTAGGAGTGTGGCTTAAAGCGGAATATAACCCTGCATTTCAACTCTGCTCTAAAACATTATTTACAGCATATTATATGCAAAAAGCATTTTTTTTACTAGACCAGCATTGGAAGGGTTAAACACAGAGGTTTAAAGTTCCGTGGAGAGATATGCAGAAGTTCAGATTGTTACATTCTATTTAGTTAAATGTATCTATTGAGAAATGTTACACACTCTTTGGCTGTCCTCCAGCTCCTTCTCAGTCAGAGAGAGTGAGTCACATTCAACACTTAGATACATTTATGTAAACAAAATGTATCTATGTCAGCTTTGGATGTGTCTGCAGAAATCTCCAGGAACTTTAAAGCTCTGTGTAACCCTTCCAATGCTGGTCTAGTAAAAAAAAAAATGCTGGTTGCATATAATATACTGTAAATAATGTTTTAGAGAAAAGTTGAAATGCAGGGACTATATTCCGCTTTAAGTGTCCCTATTTCTTATCTCAAAAAGTTGGGAGGTATGCAATAAGTTTGGTCACAAACTCTCAGAGTTATGATATCTGTGTTCTTGAAGAGTATTTGCTTCTGGCTGTCAGGTTGTCTACTAACAGGCTATTAGGCTGTCTACTAACAGATACAACAAGCATTTATAAGTTTCTATCAATGGATGTAACAGGGGTAACAGGGGTAGGCAAACTTTTTGACTTGTGCCACAAATTCTTAAATCTTAAATTTGACAAAGGGGCTGGACCCCCCAGTACTAAAAGAAAAATGTGCCCCCAGTCTTAGATTAGCCCCCAGTTCAGGTACCAGATGAGCCTCCATCCCAGTATAGATAGCCAGGCGAGCCCCCAGTATAAAGTATTCCCCTTCCCCAGTATAGTTTGCCGGATGTAACTCCAATATTAGTTAGGTCCCTCCCCCAGTATATAGGTAGTCAGATGTGCCCCAGTATTAGGTAAGTTCCTACCACAGAAGAGGGCGAGTAGCGGCACTTATCATTAACATACTTGTGAAGAAAAGAAAAAGCAAAATAAATAGTCTAGTACAGCCTTTCTCAACCTTTTTACCTTGGAGGCAGGGCCGGGCCGAGGCATAGGCTGGAGAGGCTCCAGCCTCAGGGCGCAGTGTAGGAGGGGGGCGCAGAATTCATTTAGCTGTCATTCCTAATTGTGTTTGAAGCAGAAAGAAATAAGAAAAGGGGATACAAGGCAGTGACTGCAAGCCAGATAACTAGATATTAAGGTGTTGGGGAGGTTGTGGGCCCTGTGGCGCCTCTTAGTCTAATAGCAATCAGCGTGTGACGGCTGGGGTGGCAGGGATGGAGGGGCGCACTTTGGTGTCTCAGCCTTGGGTGCTGGAGGACCTTGTCCCGGCTCTGCTTGGAGGAACCCTGTAAATAACTTTTGGATCTCAAGGAACCCCTGCAAACAATTTTTTTGTCTCGAGGAACCCCTACATTTATTTTTCAGGAGGCGTGGTCTTTAAATAGGTTAGGCTGCTAATTTCACTATCTGCTATTACACTGCCACTCATTATACTGTCTCCTGACCCCCCAATTTAGTGCTTCTTGTTACAGTACCACCTATTATAGTGTGCTCTATTATACTTCCCCCACGATGGGGTAAAATGCCAAGGGACCCCTGCAGAGTCATCAAGGAACCCTGGGGTTCCAGGGAACCCTGGTTGAGAAAGCCTGGTCTAGTAGATGGAAGCCTCTGGATAGTCCGAAGGCTTCCTCCATCCTCCTTGACCTCACCGATCCAGCCCTGGCACCCTCTAAACATATTGGACAAGAGCTTGTCGGTATGTTCTCGTGAACCCGCTCCCATCTGTGTATGAATGTGGCTATACTGTAAAGTTACAACTATGGTTCATACCTACGCAGAAGCACAAAGCCGCTTGTGTACAGCATTTTCATCCGTGCACAAGCAGCTTCATGCTACTGTGCAGATGCAGGCCGTACTCGCACATGCACAGTATGGCTGTGCTTGTACACCGACAGGAGTGCGGCCACAAATATGAAGAGGGTCTCGGCCAGCAGCGGGGAGGTTGAGGTGACATGGGAAGCTTCTGGACCATTCAGAGGCTTCCCACCACTTAGGTAAGTATCTGACTTTACCTTTTTTAACCTCACAGGTTTACTTTAAGGAGAAAGTGCAGAGGTTGGTAAATAGGGTTATTCTACAGATCTTAACATACTGTATGATCTGGTAACTTAGGAAACACAGTCATGTTTTAAACACTTGACTTGAAGCAGTTTGGCTGCATGAGCTAACAGCAGGCTCTGTGGGAGGGGCTGCTGCTGCTTGGCTTAGCATCATCATGACATTCAGAGTGCTGGTGGGATAAAGACAGGTTTGTCTCAGAAAATTGCTGCTCTTTTTAAAGTCTGTGCTGCCAGAAATAACTTACATTAAACTGCATACACAGGCTAGATTTTTCAGTGCTGATCATGGCAGGTAAAAAGCCTAGTGTAGTTTTACTGCAGTTTCTGAAGTGATGCCTCTCTTGCTCACCATCCTCCCTGGCCGCTCCATACAACAGAACAATCTGCTTGTGTCCGATTGTCCTCACTACAATCACAAACAATAATCCTGAGGGACATTAATCCAGATCAGGGGATGTGGGTGCAGGTATGTCGGCAGGCATCTAATAGACATAGGAAATAATTGTTGTAGTCGATCATAGACACTTACGTGGGAAGGGTGTTGGTGTCAGGCATGGGGGGGGGGGTAGTTTTAGGCACTGATTGTGTGTCTGTGTGTTTGTGGGGGGGGGGGGTGTTACTGTTTGGCATAAGGAGGGAGGTTAGTCTTATGCACTTGAAAGGGGGGGGGGTAGTGTGGTTCGTGTTAGGCATTGGTAGAGGGGTTAGTTTTAGGCACTTGAGGGGGGGGGGGGACTAGTGTTGTGCATTAGGAGGGGGTTAATTCAGGTGTTTGAAGGGAGGTGTTAGTGTTAGGCACTAGGAAAGGGGTTCATTTTAGGCACTTTAAGGTGGGGTTCGTGTTAGGCATTAGGAGAGGGGTTAGTTTTAGGCACTTGAAGGGCAGGGGGAGCAGGTTAGTGATAGGCATTGGGAAGGGGGTTAGTTTTAGGCACTTAAAGGGAGGTTAGTGTTAGGCATTAGGAGGGGATAGTTTTAGGCACTTAAAGGGGAAAGGGGGTTAGTCTTAGGAATGAGGAGGGCAGTTAGTTTTAGGCACTTGATGGGGGGGCTTAGTGTTAGGAGTTAGTATGGGGGGTTGGTTTTAGGCACTTGAAGGGGCAGGGGTAGTGTTAGGCATTAGGAGGTCAGGGTTCAAGTGAGAATGGTTGCCTGGTAAGTGCATAGTAAAATATCAGAAATTAAAATTACTGATATTTTTAACTTGTGGCACCACCCGATGCTCAACTCATATGCTGCAACATGTACACCATTAATATAATGTCTGACATAGCTTTAGGAACCCTAAAGGTACTTTTAAAGTACCAGCTACCGGTAAGTATGCAGCTTCTACAATGAAAACAATCTCTGTCGCTGAGTGCCTACACAGGGCTAGGATTTGTGCCTGGATTTATTCTGCATCTGGAACACACCCAATATGAACAAATAAATCTCAGGAACGTCCTTCACTCTGATCTTCAGTCTGATCTCGTTTATCACGTATGGATAATTTTGTTTCCCTGCAAAATCTCCATAAATGTCCAGCAGAGACTGCCAGAAGAGTTTATTTTGAGAGGGTTCCTCCAATCCTGTCCCCTTATATAGAATCTTGCTCTGAGAGGGGTGAGCTTCCTATATCTTTGATCCCATTGTGTCACCATTCTTCCCAGCAACAGCAGGATATCGCTGGGAATTCATGTTGCTGGAGGCACACAGTTCCTATCAGAGGTCACTGAGAACAAGACGAAAGTTTAACCCTTTTGTTGGATGAATGGAGCCATTGGAACGATAGCCTACCAGTACAAGTCCTAATATAAGTCAGTGGTTTTGCCTCTGAACTGACCTGTATATTGTGAATATGTGTCTGTATAGATAGACAGACATAAGTGTGCTAAAGCAGTTACCCAATTTGCAATCTTCTAGTTAAACCTAAACATCTCTGACCTATGGAACGCCCAGCAACCCATCCAGGTTCTTAGTAGTAAAATTTCCGAGTGTGGTCTCACAGTGAATTGGCCCCAATCTCGATTACCGAGATTCTTATGAACCTGGAAGTCAAGTACACCATGTGGCCAGCTTAGACGAGAAGGAGGAAGTACAGCCCAGGTCACAGTGGGCAGGAAATATAGGAAGCTCTCTCTACTCGGCCAATAATTTATTCCCACAATGCGCCCCCTGCCCCAGCAACCAATCCTAAGAGATCACATTAAGGAGAGAGAGATAGATGTGCAGAGCTGCATCCATTTCAGGTAAAGTTAGATCAAGGTGTATTGTAGATGGACTTGTTTAGCCTTCTGATTGTGTTATTGTGCATACATATACAAAGTTAGCATTGCATTTTGGAACTGTGTAGTCTTATAGGTGTGTGTGTGTGTGTGTTGGGGGAGGGGTAATTAAGCTGGCAAATCTTGGATAGACGCCAGGGTACCCCCCCCCCCCCCCCCCACACACACACACACACGTACAATATTTTGTCAGAACTGAAATATATCAGTTGCTATCAGTTATAGATCAGCAGCTGTCAGTTACAACTGAACGTGCAAGGTATTGTACATGTTTCCTTATGGCTCAAGTAGGTGATTTTACAGTTTAACAGTGTGCTGACCAGGAAGCTGTTATGGGGTAATGGCCATTTTTAAAATGGAGGACGGAGAATTTCATTGATCACAGTGGACAAGTAGGATGCAGGAGAGGAGTAAGAGATTGAGGAGTAGACTACACAGGAGGTAAGTATGACCTGTGTATGGTTATTTTGACTTTTTATTTTCAGTTCAGGTTCTCTTTAAATCAGTTCCAAAATTCTGTTGACTGCACCTGCCATGCACCTGTCTGTCTCCCCATGTCAAACATGTTCCCTGCCCCCTACTTGTTCTTTGTAAAGTGGCCACCTGCTCAGCTCCTGGTGCAAACGTGCCAGTTTGTTTTCCTTGCTCAGGGAAAGAAGACAGGAGTGTAGATGCTGAGGGTGGTGCTTCCTCTTCCTCCTTCTCTTCCACCTCTTGTTCTATTAAGCTATCCTCAGTCTTGTAAAAGGAAGAACACTATGGTATATGCTTTCTATTCCATTCAAAAATATGGAGTTCTTATCTTCTGGTCTTCCATGTCAGCGTAAGTAACTCCAAAATACAGTGTGAATGTCATCACACCGCTCACTTTAATTAATTTTTAAGCATAAAGCAGACCTAAAGTGTAAATTGAAGTGAAAAATAGTCAGAGCGATATTAACGATAATAACTTCGTACCCATGTTTCACCATAGGTATGGTGTTCTTCTGGTGAAGAGAAGATTTGTATTTGCACAAACATATCTTATGGAATTGTGGCCCAAAAAAAAGGTTACCCTTGGTCTCATCAGACCATAGCACATTTTCCCACATGCTTGTGGGAGTCTGAATGTATATTTGTACAAATTTTAGCCAGGCCTGGATAATACGCTTCTAGCGAGTATTTGCCAGAAATTCCTGCAGCTCCCTCAGTGTTGCTGTAGGTCTTTTGGGAGCTTGCCTAACCAGTTTTTGGCTTTTTAAGGGATGTCCAGTTCTTTGCAATGCCACTGTTGTCCCATATTTTCTCCACTTTTTGATGATTGTCTTCACTGTGTTCAATGGTATATCCAATGCTGTGGAAATGTTTTTGTACCCTTCTCCTGATTGTTACCTTTCAATAATGAGATCTCTTTGATGCTTCGTACGCTCTCTGCAATCCTTGGCTTCTAGCAAGTAGGGGCCCTTTTCCATGGACGGCTGAACTGCATGCTTCTGGCCTTCCGGCTGCCGGCCATGAGAGTCTTTCAGCTGCAATTTCATGCAGCAATTTCATGCAGCTGAATGGCAGCCTTTATAGCACCATGCATGTCATGCAGTGGTATTACCCAGTGGCAAAAGAAGCAATGTGTTGCAGCATGCCAACTGGCCCTAGGTGTCCTTTGTGCATTGTCTGCAGTCCACCAATGTCTCCTATCTCGAAGGATGAGTTCTTCCCATAAATTCTGCCTTCCCCACAGCATACTTGGATCTTCAGCAGCAATTTGGAGCTGTGGGTGAAGGTAAGCCTTGGTGGTAGACCAGTAAAGCATCCCTGACTGAGACATTTCCATTGTTCCATTGGATCTCATAAAAGAGGCAATCTGTGCAGGCAGCACAAGAAGTCTGGCCACCACTTAGTCAACTTGTTAATGCAGTCAGCCACATTAGGGTCATTATGGTAGATCAGGGGGTCCTCAAACTTTTTAGACCAAGGGTCAGTCCATTGTTCTTAAAACTGTTGGTCGGCCAAATTAATAATATTAAACAATTTATACTTATTGTTTCTAGATACACTATTCCTAGTGTATTTTATCAAAATAAGTTCCACATGAAATAAACCATATAATATGTGCAGTCAGCATGTGCTCTATGGTGCAAAACTCAGGAATAAAAACTAGCAAAATGGGAGTGTGGTCACAAGAAACTGCATACAGGGCCAAATAACAAAGGTATAACTGCTTCAATACTGTTAGTACAAAGATTCCACCTACACATCACAATTATTCAGAGTGTCACTTAAAAGAAAGATAATTAGACAGAGTGCACCTCAAATCAGATAATGTAAGGTGCTCCCAAAGTAATATGCAGAGTGACCACAAAATAACGAATGTGCTGAGTGCCCCAAAATAACAAACATGCAGTGGGCCTCCAAAATAATAATTTAGAGTGTCCTTAAAATAATAACTATGCAGAGTGCCTCCAAAATATACATAAAGAGTGCCCCCCAAATAACAATATACAGAGTGCCATCAATACAATAATTTAAAGTGCATGCAAAATAACAATATGAAGAGTAACCCCAAAATAATAAATATGCAGAATGTTCCCTAGAATAATAATGCAGGGTGCCCCCCAAATAACAATATGCAGAGTGCCACCAAAAAAACAGCAATATGCAGAGTTACCCTAAAATGCTAAATATGCAGCGTGTCCCCTAGAATAATAATTCAGAGCACTCCCCAAATAACAATATGTAGAGTGCCACCAAAATGACAACATGTAGAGTGACTCCTAAATAATAAATATGAACAGTGACCCCCACAATAATAATACAGAGTACCATCAAAATAACACATATGCAGAGCGCCCACAAAAAAAATAATAATACAGAGTGCTCCCAAACTTAAAGGTAAAATTCCCCCATAATATCGGGTAGAGTGCCTGAAGAGCGCCTGCATAATAACAGGTAGAGCCCCCCCTAATAACAGGCAGAGTTCTCCCAAAACAAGCACAATGCAGATAGAGTCCCCCAAATAGTTAGGTAGTTTGCTCCTTTAATAGCAGCTTGCCTCAATATACCCCCCCCCCCACACACACACGGTAAAATAAATTAGGCATTACCCCATTATAAAAGCTGCAATGACCCCCAAAAGTATTCAGGCAGAGTGCGGAACCCCCAAGTATTGGTGTTCAGCGAACCTGCAAAACAGAAATGGGTATGCCTCCCAGGCTGCAACAAGGTGAACACCACAGGTGATGTGGCCAGGCATGCCTCAATCCACTGACACACATCACTTAAACCCTGCATCTGTGTATTGTGGTGCAGTTACTGTCTGTGGGTCAGAAGTTAATACTACCTAAAAGGGGCACTATGGCAAAAAATTGTAAAATTTCAAATATGTGCATATACAAATAAGAAGTACCGTACATTTTTTCCAGAGTAAAATGAGCCATAAATTACTTTTCTCCTATGGTGCTGTCACCATGTTCACAGTGGGACGTTGTGGAGCTGCGTTATAAAGTCTTATAACGCAGCTTACCGCACTGCAATGATAATCCTACGGGACGTTCACAGTGCGATGTTAGCGTCGCATTGTAATGTGTAGCGTTATGGTAATGCACTGCTGCAGTGCGTTACCTCTAAATGCACACGTTACTGGGTACAGGAAAGCATATTTTTCATTGCCTGTATGCTTTACTGCATCTACTGTATGCAAGAGTAATGCAGCATTAATGTGATTTCTGCTATAAAAAAAAAAACTCAGTGAAGATGGCCATTAAGGACCATTTTGGTTGAGAAAGAAGCGTGTGTACAGGAACCCCTAAAGGCTCATACACACATCAGACTATAGTCTTTGGAAACTGAAAGATCACAGACCAATCTTACCACCCTTCATGTAGTATGAGAGCCATACTCTACACAGTGTTTTCTATGGAGCTGAACTCCACATCAGAAAAAAATCTTTGCAAGATGCTGCACACACATATGCTGTACAGACACAAAAGATCAGTATCTGCAAAAGATCTGTTCCTGCCAAAAATCCATTCCTGCAAATTGCAATGATAGTCTATGAGATCTGCAGATCATCATACACACATGATTTAACTGACATTCATCTGCAGATCAAGCAATCATCCGCAGATCTGAAAATCCATCCTGGTGGATCTGATCTGCAGATGAATGTCAGTTAAATCATGTGTGTACGATGATCTGCAGATCTCATAGACTATCATTGCAATTTGCAGGAATGGATTTTTGTCAGGAACAGATCTTTTGCAGATACTGATCTTTTGTGTGTGTACAGCATATTTGTGTGCAGCATCTTGCAAAGATTTTTTTCTGATGGGGAGTTCAGCTCCATAGAAAAGACTGTGAAGGTATGGCTCTCATACTACATGGAAGGGGGTAAACTTGGTCTGTGATCTTTCATTTTCAAAAGACTATGGTCTGATGTGTGTATGTGGCCTTAGATACAGCATGCTGGATCTTTACGAGTGTCCAACTGACTCCTGAGTGTATTATTCTCCTCAAGGCCGGATTTATACTTTTTGTGCCTCTATGCAGGGCCGGCCCTAGACATTTTGCCGCCTGAGACAAAATTAGAAAAAGTCGCCGCCCCCCCCCCCAGCCGTGGGGGGGGGGGGGCGCCGAGCTGGAGGGGTAGCGGGCAGAAAGGGGTATTGGGCCTAGCGGCGGGGAGGGGGGTCAGTCTCCCCCTCCCTCGCCTGGGTCCCCCGATCTGCGCTCCTCCTCCAGCGTTACGTACAAGCCTGCATATGATGAAGATTTGAAGAGGCAACGGGCGGGGGAATCACTCACCTCTTCCGCGTTCCATCGTGCGCTCCACTGACGTCACTTCCTGCAAGGCCGTCCACTTACAATACAGTGGGCGACGTTGCCGAAAGTGACGTCAGTGGAGGACGTGATGGAACGCGGAAGAGGTGAGTGATTCCCCCGCCCGTTGCCTCTTCATCATATGCAGGTTTGTACGTAACGCTGGAGGAGGAGCGCAGATTGGGGGACCCAGGCTAGGGGGGTCCGATCCCCCCAGCCGCTAGGCCCAATACCCCCTTTCTGCCCGCTACCTCTCCAGCTCGGCGGGCGGCTCCCAGCGGCAGCATCTATGGACAGGCGGGTGCCGCCCCCCCAGATTTGCCGCCTGAGGCAAATGTTTCACCCAGCCTCATGAGCGGGCCGGCCTTGCCTCTATGTATGTTGTGGTTCCCCTTTTATGTGCAGCAGCCCTCGCCCCCTCTTCCACCCATTCCATGTGCAGCCCCTCTTTCGTGTGTATTATCCATGTACTGTAGCTCCTCTCTTTCATGAACAGCTCCCTTGGACATCATTAGTGTCTCTTTTTCATGAGTTGCTCTCCATTTTCAGCCTGCTCTTTTATATGTTGCAACCCCTCTTTCATGTTCAGCTGCCCTCTGGGCTGCAGCCGCCCAAGGCCAGGGCCGTTGTGGCCTTTCCAGAAATCCGGCCCTGTTTCTCTTAACCCCTTGGGCGACATCGCTGGGCCGGGCTGCACAGACGCAAGTCAGCTGATTGATCCGTTCTGTTGCTATGTGGAGGGACGACGGAGTGGCGCATGCGTGACGTTATTGTGATGATCCGCTCAGCTGGCTGCACAGGCAGACAGCTGTTTGTCCATTCCTCTAGTCTGTGGGCTGCAGGTCTCTGGAACAGAGACCTGTCTTTCCATTGCAAGTTTCTGGTCTGTTCTCTTGCTGGGGAATTTGCATACATTCGTTATGCAAATCCCCTACCTGCCTTCTTTGATGACTGGCACTATAAGAGCTTTATGTTTCCCAGAATGCTTTGCTGGACATTTCCCTTCCATGCTCTGTTCCTGATGGACACTGCTGGAGTGTCAGCCATTGCTATCTAGTATAGTTAATTCCTGGGGGTTGCTTTAGGCTCCCCTGCTAGCCCAGTCAGGTTGTATTATCTGTATTGCCTGTTCTGTCTTGTCTTGCCTGTTTGCCATTGTCCTGTCCCTATGGTGGTTGACAGGAAATGGTTCTGATCTCTGTTCTTGGAGTATAGCTGGTGCAGCGGTTGCTACCAGCTATCTCTTCTGTTCTGTCTTCTGGGATCGCGCTAGCTACTTTTTGCTAGCACTGGGGATCCTTCTGTTCTGTCTCCTGGGATCGCGCTAGCTACTTTTTGCTAGCGCTGGGGATCCTTCTGTTCTGTCTTGTTTGGATCGCACTAGCCGCTAGCGTTAGCGGCTGTGGATCTTTCTGATCTGTGTTCCTGCTTGGATCACACTTGCTCTGGCGGAAGAGCGGTGGATCCTTTCTGCCTAGTTCCTGTTTTTCGTGTGTCTGTCTTGTCCGCTACGCTTGCTGCAGGCTCGGTGAGGTAACCGTTAAGCAAGCGCTCGCGTCCTCTGTTTCATGTTTGCCTGTTTATGGTTAGTTAGGCGTGCTTGTCTCTATTGTGCTTATCACGTGGAGATCGCGCATAACCGCGTGCACTGTTGTGAATGAGTGCGGTGTTCGCGGTTAGCTAGCGGTTGTTATTTTCCGTATCTCCTTATTGTATTTGCTGTGCCTTTGCTACCCTCGTATTCTATTCTGTTCTGCCTTGTGTCACATCTGGCGATCGCACCTCTCGCGATCGCGTTCCTATTTCGTATCTGCTGTTGTGTGTGCGCGGTCGCGGGGTGGCGACTGGATTGGCGCACACACATACAACCTATCCCTTTGCTCAATCTAATTCGCAATCGCCTCTCTTGCGATTGCGTTCTGCGCTTCGTACAATTCCTGTCTGGCACTTGTGGAGGTACAGAGGATTGGTTCCTCTGCACTCCCCAGCGCCATCTGCCGACAGGAATTTCCCTCTACAGGTGCGTAGCACCTTTTGCTGGGTGCTTGCAAATATACGCTTGTGGAGGATTTCCGCCGTGTCAGCGCACGCGTTGTGCGCTGATCATGGAGAAAGTTCCACAATCGTGACAGTTATGTGGCGGACGGGGGGGGAGGGGCATGCACAAAATAATCAGCCGTTGCTGAGGGGGAGTTGAACTGCTGAGTGGATCACTTCCACATTGCAGATCAGGGATCGAGCACCTGTGTACAAACGCCTGATTATCAGCTGAGGCGGTCGTTATCGGCCACCTCAGCTGACTTTAGTCGTGCGTGTGTATAAGGCTTAAAGGATACCAGAGCTGAAAAGATTAGGAGAAATGTGGGGAGCAGGCATGTGCGAGGAGATGTCCTGATGGCCACTGCTCCCCCCCATTCTCCTCCGTCCCTCTCCTTTCATTTGTAAATGCCCCCCCCCCTCTCCCCCCCATGAGAAGAGTGCACCCGGCCACGGTATCCTTTAAGACTTGACCTGAGATAGATAACAGCCCTGAAATAAACAAAGCTTATGAGCAGTTCTAGCCCTACAATATGTACTCATTTTACAAAAAGCAAAGCAACCCTGGGGATAAGATTATTGTATTGACATTCACATTTAAAATTTAAACTAATAATAAACATAATTTGCCTGAAGTGCCAATGTGTGGACAATACAGGCACTCTGGCTGATCAACCCATACATTATTTACACTGAATCAATAAATTAAATAAAAAAGAATGACTTTGATGGAATAAACAATGATAAAAGCATATCGCTACAAAACAGGAACCATTGCACAGAAAGTGGAACAAAGCGAAGCTACAAAAACATTCTGAGATTTTTAGCAGCACAACTCCACTTCACTAAACTCATTTCATAAGCTGGTCTTATGACTCTTAATCTCTCTGTCCCTGGAATAGATGAGAGAATGCCAATCTGCTGGGAGTCCCAGAATTCCTCACTGTCAGTCAAAGGAAACTTGGCGGATGCCTGGAAGATGAGGGTTAATTTCACTCTGCGTGCTTAATAGAAGCGGAGTAACTGTCCAGCTGGGAGAAAACAAGACAGCCTCACATCCGCTATACACAAGCCATTACTTCATTAGTAGCTACTGTAATGTTTTCCAGTGCAATCTGACTTCCTGCAGGGAAAGCTGCATCTGCTAGAGAGATATTGCATTTGTGCAGAGCAATATGGGGAGCCTCCCAAGCAGGGTATATACTGTGACCCAACAAATGATTATACATATATATATAGGAAAATGAAACAGGCTAGAAAGGAACAGTGTGGTTTGAATTATAAAACAACTTATTTTTTTAATTAACCACTAGAGATGTCGCGAACCTCCGATTTTTCGGTTCGCGAACTTCCGCGGAAGGTTTGGTTCGCGGAAAAATTCGCGAACCGCAATAGACTTCAATGGGGAGGCGAACTTTGAAAAATAGAAAAAATTATGCTAGCCACAAAAGTGATGGAAAAGATGTTTCAAGGGGTCTAACACCTGGAGGGGGGCATGGCGGAGTGGGATACATGCCAAAAGTCCCGGTGAAAAATCTGGATGTGACGCAAAGCAGCGTTTTAAGGGCAGAAATCACATTGAATGCTAAATTGCAGGCCTAACGTGCTTTCAAACATCTTGCATGTGTATACATCAAACAGCGAGTGTAATTAGAGTACTGCTTCACACTGACACACCAAACTCACTGTGTAACGCACCGCAAACAGCTGTTTGTGTAGTGACGGCCATGCTGGACTACTGCGCAACATGGCGTGATTGCTCTTCCTCACTCAGTGATGTCAGGTAATGTGTGACTTCCTTCTCAACTTTCCATGGCATTGTTAAAAAGCTTACATTTTGTTTTTAATTTACATTTTCTACTTGCTGTGTACTTGTTCAGTACCGCTACAATGAGAATCCTGTGGAGGCGGGCAAGTCTGCCATTGTGACCCCGGGTAATGGCCGGGGAATGAGAGGTTTGAATCCGGTGTGGAGCCTGAGCAATGGCTACCACTACACATCCAAGGAGGGCAGCGGGCAGGCATGCACGCCCGCCCGCCCCGAGGTAATGACCAAAAATAACAATACAGGAGGAGGACTTTCGAGGCCCTGCTGTGTATTTGAAATGAATGTACTTTAAATCCTTTAACGAGAACCAGTTATGGCGGGCAAAGATGACACCACATTCCTTTCACGAGAATCATATGGAGGCGGGCAAGTCTGTCATTTGTGACCCCGGGTAATGGCCGGGGAATGAGGGATGGAATCCGGTGTGGAGCCTGAGAAACGGCTACCACTACACATCCAAGGAGGGCAGCAGGTAGGCATGCACGCCCGCCCCGAGGTAGTGACCAAAAATAACAATACAGGAGGCGGACCTTCGAGGCCCTGCTGTGTATTTGAAATGAATTAACTTTAAATCCTTTAACGGGAATCCGTTATGGAGGGCAAGTCTGCCATTGTCACCGCGGGGAATGAAGGTTGGATTGCGGCCCGAAGTGGGAGCCTGCTGAGACCCATGCTGTAGCTGCCCTGACCGTGCTTTGCAGACCAGGCATCTGTGGTCAGATGGACCCTTGAGCCAGCGGAAGACAAACCAAGTCGAAAGCATTTGCCAAGAATGTTTTACGGAGGGCAAGTTTTTTTGCCCTTTTTTTAAATTTTTTGAAAATGATAGATGGTTGTATTTTTAAATTGTTTGAAAGTTTAGATGGTTGTTTTTTTAAATTGTTTGAAAGTTTAGATGGTTGTATTTTTAAATGTTTAAAAGTGTATCCATTCTTCCTCCCCCCAGCCACGAACAATACCATGGGAACGTGGAGCAGCAGAAGCCCCCTGTGACGGCTGCCACGGTTGTTCTCCGCTGCATGTCTTTTGAGGGGTGCTTCTTTTCCTCAGGTGTTCTTGCCATAGCTGTTTGTGCCTTCTCTCCAGGTGCCTTCGTAAAGCACTTGTCCCTACGTGACAGTTGGCCTTTTCACGGCTCAATTTTTGCTGGCAGAGACAACAGATGGCTTTGCTCCGATCTGAGACACACACGTGAAAAAATTTCCAAACCGCTGAGCCCCCCTGGGCTGATGGCGCTACGGTGGCATCAGCAGCTGACGTTGAAGGGCATGTTGGCTGTCTGGCCATAGCTGGCGATACATGGCGCCGGACACTGCCCCCAGCTGATTCTGAGGACGAGCTCCCTCTTGTATTGCGTTCCGGAGTTGGAGCCTGATCAACGTCTACCACCACACATCCAGGCAAGGAGGGAAGCAGGCAGGCATGCACGCCCGCCCCGAGGTAGTGACCAAAAATAACAATACAGGACTCAGGAGGACCTTTTGCGGCCCTAATTGAAATGAACTAACTTTAAATCCTTTAACGGGAATCCGTTATGGAGGGCAAGTCTGCCATTGTCACCGCGGGGAATGAAGGTTGGATTCCGGCCCGAAGTGGGAGCCTGCTGAGACCCATTCTGTAGCTGCCCTGACCGTGCTTTGCCGACCAGGCATCTGTGGTCAGATGGACCCTTGAGCCAGCGGAAGACAAACAAAGTCGAAAGCATTTGCCAAGAATGTTTTACGGAGGGCAAGTTTTTTTGCCCTTTTTTTAAAAATTTTTGAAAATGATAGATGGTTGTATTTTTAAATTGTTTGAAAGTTTAGATGGTTGTATTTTTAAATTGTTTGAAAGTTTAGATGGTTGTATTTTTAAATTGTTTGAAAGTGTATCCATTCAAGTGCAAGTTATGCACTGACTGCCAGGTATAATGTGCAGTCACAGATGCAGTGAAAGGTATGCAGTGACTGCAAACAGCCGTTTGTGTAGTGACGGCCGTGCTGGACTGGTGCGCACCGTGACGAGAGTGCAGGTGATGGTGGCTTTTCAGCCCATATGCTTGCCCGGCTGATGTAGCTGAATGACAGAACAGTGACTTTCCAGCTGATCAAATTTGGTCTGACCACAATGAAGCAACGACCTTAATATCTTTTGTGTGCCACCCCCACCCGAGACACTCAAATAGAGGCGGTCATTGCTTCATTGTGATGCGCAAGCCCCTTCACCGCGGCAAGGTAATGATCACGAAGGGGGATGGGCACATGTACACGCACCAGAAAAATTAGTGTAGCGGCCGCTGCTAGCAGCGGCCTTAAAAATTCAGGAATCCGCCTAGAGTCCTGGACCCTGTTGGTAGTGGCGGAGAAGGCAGTCAAGCGGCCTGCAGGCAGAGATGCTGTGTGTGGGGAGTGGACTGACTTAGTCTTCGGTCGTGCAGTAGCCCTCCGTGATCCATTCCTCATTCATTTTGATAAAGGTCAGGTACTGAACACTGTCGTGACTTAGGCGACTTCTCTTCTCAGTAACTATGCCTCCAGCTGCACTGAAGGTCCTTTCTGACAGGACGCTTGCGGCAGGGCAAGAGAGAAGTTGTATGGCAAATTGGGACAGCTCTGGCCACAGGTCAAGCCTGCGCAACCAGTAGTCCAAGGGTTCATCGTCGCTTTTCGCAGAGTCTACATCCACACTCAAGGCCAGGTAGTCGGCTACCTGCCGGTCCAGGCGCTGGTGGAGGGTGGATCTGGAAGGACTATGGCGAGGAGTTGGACTAAAGAACGTCCGCATGTCCGACATCACCCTGAGATCGCTGGAGCGTCCTGTTCTTGCCTGCGTGGACTTGGGAGGAGGAGGGTTACTGCCAGTGGTACCTTGATTGCGTTGTGCAGCCACATCACCCTTAAACGCATTGTAAAGCATCATCGACAGCTTGTTCTGCAAGTGCTGCATCCTTTCCGCCTTTTGTTGAGTTGGTAAGAGGTCCGCCACTTTGTGCCTGTACCGAGGGTCTAGTAGCGTGGCCACCCAGTACAGGTCATTCGTCTTGAGTTTTTTGATACGGGGGTCCCTCAACAGGCTGGACAACATGAAAGAGGACATCTGCACAAAGCTGGATGCAGAGGTACTCTCCATCTCCTCTTGCTCTTCCTCAGTGACGGGACGCAACTCCTCTTCCTCCCCCCAGCCACGAACAATACCACGGGAACGTGGAGCAGCAGAAGCCCCTTGTGATGGCTGCCGCGGTTGTTCTCCTTCCGCCGCCTCTTCCTCCTCCACAGAAACACCTTCCTCATCATCACCATCATCAGAGTCTGACTCCTCTCCTTCCCCACACGACTCCTCTTCTTCCTCCTCCTCCCCCCTCTGTGCTGCCGCCGGTGTTGTGGAAACATCGGGTTCGTGTGTAAATGGCTCCAATGAATCCTGCTGCCCTAACTCTTCTTGTTCTTGTCGCCCTCATCGCGACTCACCAGTTTGGTCACCTCCTCAAAGGGCTCCATGACCCTGCATGCATTTCGCATCAGTGTCCAGTTGTTGGGCCACAACATCCCCATCCTCCCAGATTGTGTCCTTGTACTGTAATGATACAGGTAGTGGGTGACGGCTTTCTCCTGGTCTAGCAGGCGAGAGAACATCAGCAGGGTGGAATTCCAGCGAGTCGGGCTATCGCAAATCAGGCGTCTCACCGGCAAGTTGTTTCTACGCTGAATCTCTGCAAAGCGTGCCATGGCCTTGTAAGAGCGCCTGAAATGCCCACACAACTTCCTGGCCTGCTTCAGGACGTCCTCTAAGCCTGGGTACTTGGACACAAATCTTTGCATGACCAGATTAAGCACATGTGCCATGCAGGGTATGTGTGTCAGCTTTCCCAAATTCAACGCAGCAATGAGATTGCTGCCGTTGTCACACACCACGTTGCCGATCTCAAGCTTGTGCGGGGTCAGCCATTGCTCCACCTGTTTGTTAAGAGCAGCCAGGAGAGCTGCTCCAGTGTGACTCTCCGCTTTCAGGCAAGACATGTCTAACACTGCATGACACCGTCGCACCTGGCATGCAGCATAGGCCCTGGGGTGCTGGGGCTGTGTAGCTGGGGAGGAGATGGCGGCACCAGCCAAGGAGGAGGGGGAGGAGGATGACGACAGCGAAGCGGTGATAGCAGGTGGAGAGGAGGTGGCTGGAGGCCTACCTGCAAGCCGTGGAGGTGTGACAAGTCGGTCCTCTGCGCAGCCACGTACTCCCTGCTTGCTGCCATCGGTCACCAGGTTGACCCAATGGGCTGTGTATGTAATGTAGTGGCCCTGCCCGTGCTTGGCAGACCAGGCATCCGTGGTCAGGTGGACCCTTGACCCAACGCTGTGTGCCAGAGATGACACCACTTGCCTCTCAACTGCACGGTACAGTTTGGTTATGGCCTTTTGAGAAAAATAATTGCGGCCTGGTATCTTCCACTGCGGTGTACCAATGGCCACAAACTTACGGAAAGCCTCCGACTCCACCAGCTTGTATGGTAATAGCTGGCGAGCTAATAGTTCCGCCACGCCAGCTGTCAGACGCCGGGCAAGAGGGTGACTGGCAGACATTTGCTTCTTCCGCTCAAATACTTCCTTCACGGACAGCTGGGTACTGCTGTGGGCAGAGGAGAAGGAACCGCTCAAGGGAAGAGGCGGTGTGGAGGAGGGTGGCTGTGAAGGTGCAAGGGAGAAAGTGGATGAAGACGATGCACCTGAAGGAGGAAGAGGAGAAGGAGTTTGGCTTGTCTTTTGAGGAGTGCTGCTTTTGCTCAGGTGTTCTTGCCATAGCTGTTTGTGCCTTCTCTCCAGGTGCCTTCGTAAGGCACTTGTCCCTACGTGAGAGTTGGCCTTTCCACGGCTCAATTTTTGCTGGCAGAGACAACAGATGGCTTTGCTCCGATCTGAGACACACACGTGAAAAAATTTCCAAACCGCTGAGCCCCCCTGGGGTGATGGCGCTACGGTGGCATCAGCAGCAGCTGACGTTGAAGGGCATGTGTGCTCCCTGGCCATAGCTGGCGATACATGGCACCGGACACTGCCCCCAGCTGTTTCTGAGGACGAGCTCCCTCTGCTTCTATCATGGAGTCGTCTCCTCCTACTCCTCTCTGACTCCTCCTCTGAACTGTCCCCCTGGTCATCTCCTCTACCGGGAACATATGTGGTATCCGTATAATCGTCATCATAATCCTCCTGGCCAGCTGCGCTTTCCTCAGACACCTCCTCAAGTGCACCAACTTCAGGTGGTCCACCATCATCCCCATCCACACATGTTACGTCCATACTATCGCCACCTAACTCAGACGTATGAGGTGGTGTACCTGCGCCTTCTTGTTGTTGTTGCAGTAGTGGCTGGGAATCAGTGATTTCACCACCACCACCAAATAACTCCTGCGAAGTGTCAAATGCAGCGGATGTGGTGCTTGTTGTAGCGCTGGTGGCTGCGGGAGATGAGGTGTTCTGTGTTAAATACTCAATCACCTCCTCACGATTTTGGGAAGTGATGGCACGTGCCTTCTTCTGGGCACTGTATTTTGGGGCAGGTCCGCATGAAATCACAGCAACACCACCTCGCACAGCCACAGACCTGCCGGTGCCTGGTGGCCTTCCTCTGGGTCTGCCTCTACCTCTTCCTCTACCTGGTTTGTCCATTTTGTCCATCTCGGGGGTATGCTAGCTATATGCAGTGAGGTGGGTTCTCACTCAACACAACAGGTAGTTAGATGCAGTGAGGTGGCCAGGTGGGTTCACACTCAACACAACAGGTAGTTAGATGCAGTGAGCTGGGTTCACTCAACAGTAAAGGTACTTAAGATGCAGTGAGGTGGGTTCTCACTCAACACAACAGGTAGTTAGATGCAGTGAGGTGGCCAGGTGGGTTCACACTCAACACAACAGGTAGTTAGATGCAGTGAGCTGGGTTCACTCAACAGTAAAGGTACTTAAGATGCAGTAAGGTGGGTTCTCACTCAACACAACAGGTAGTTAGATGCAGTGAGGTGGTCAGGTGGGTTCACACTCAACACAACAGGTAGTTAGATGCAGTGAGCTGGGTTCACTCAACAGTAAAGGTACTTAAGATGCAGTGAGGTGGGTTCTCACTCAACACAACAGGTAGTTAGATGCAGTGAGGTGGCCAGGTGCGTTCACACTCAACACAACAGGTAGTTAGATGCAGTGAGCTGGGTTCACTCAACACAAGGCTAGGTATATGCAGTGATGAGGTGGGTTAAGTAAACACAACAGGTACTGGGTAGTTAGATGCAGTGAGCTGGGTTCACTCAACAGTAAAGGTACTTAAGATGCAGTGAGGTGGGTTCTCACTCAACACAACAGGTAGTTAGATGCAGTGAGCTGGGTTCACTCAACAGTAAAGGTACTTAAGGTGCAGTGAGGTGGGTTCTCACTCAACACAACAGGTAGTTAGATGCAGTGACGTGGCCAGGTGGGTTCACACTCAACACAACAGGTAATTAGATGCAGTGAGCTGGGTTCACTCAACACAAGGCTAGGTATATGCAGTGATGAGGTGGGTTAAGTAAACACAACAGGTACTGGGTAGTTAGATGCAGTGAGCTGGGTTCACTCAACAGTAAAGGTACTTAAGATGCAGTGAGGTGGGTTCTCACTCAACACAACAGGTAGTTGGATGCAGTGAGGTGGCCAGGTGGGTTCACACTCAACACAACAGGTAGTTAGATGCAGTGAGCTGGGTTCACTCAACAGTAAAGGTACTTAAGATGCAGTGAGGTGGGTTCTCACTCAACACAACAGGTAGTTAGATGCAGTGAGGTGGCCAGGTGGGCTCACACTCAACACAACAGGTAGTTAGATGCAGTGAGCTGGGTTCACTTAACACAAGGCTAGGTATATGCAGTGTTGAGGTGGGTTAAGTAAACACAACAGGTACTGGGTAGTTAGATGCAGTGAGCTGGGTTCACTCAACAGTAAAGGTACTTAAGATGCAGTGAGGTGGGTTCTCACTCAACACAACAGGTAGTTAGATGCAGTGAGGTGGCCAGGTGGGTTCACACTCAACACAACAGGTAGTTAGATGCAGTGAGGTGGCCAGGTGGGTTCACACTCAACACAACAGGTAGTTAGATGCAGTGAGCTGGGTTCACTCAACACAACGCTAGGTATATGCAGTGATGATGTGGGTTAAGTAAACACAACAGGTACTGGGTAGTTAGATGCAGTGAGCTGGGTTCACTGAACAGTATACAGTAAAGGTACTTAAGATGCAGTGAGGTGGGTTCTCACTCAACACAACAGGTAGTTAGACTTAGATGCAGTGAGCTGGGTTCACTCAACACAACGCTAGGTATATGCAGTGATGAGGTGGGTTAAGTAAACACAACAGGTATTGGGTAGTTAGATGCAGTGAGCTGGGTTCACTCAACACAAAGCTAGGTATATGCAGTGATGAGGTGGGTTAAGTAAACACAACAGGTACTGGGGTATATGCAGTACTGGGTAGTACAATGTGCAGCTCCCTGTCACACACACAGGCAGTCAGTCATTGAATGTGCTGGGCTGCTGGCAGTGGCACACACACTATCAATTAGCAAGGCTGTGCATGCAACAAAAGTGTCAGGAAAAAAAAATGTACAGGTTGAGCTCTGAAAAGAGCTGTTGCTGGGTGCTTTAAAAGCAATATTAATCAGTCAGGAACAAGCAAAGCAGCCTAGAACCTAACTAATCTGTCCCTAAGAGAAAAAGTCTGCAGCAGCTGTCCCTTTCCTCTCTCTAGCAGGCACACGAGTGACTGTAATGGCCGCCGGAGGCTGCCTTATATAAGGGGGGTGGGGCTCCAGGGCTTACTGTAGCCTGAATGGCTACAATGTGCCTGCTGACTGTGATGCAGAGGGTCAAAGTTGACACTCATAGTGCATTATGGGGCGAATCGAACTTCCGGAAAAGTTTGCCTGGCGCAGGCGAACGCGAACCCCCAATGTTCGCCTGGAACCGTTCGCCGGCGAACCGTTCGGTACACCTCTATTAACCACCCTGGCGTTTTGATTTTTTGCGGCGCTCAACCACGGGTGGGTTTTTTTTCATCTAATTTTTTTTTTATCATGTAGCAAGCCTAGCGCTAGCTACATGATTCCCCCATCCCTGCGCTATCCCTCCCACCCCTCCGATCGCCGAACGGGATTTCCTGTAAGGGCTTCCCTCGTCGGAATTTCCTGTTAGGGCTTCTCTCGTCGCCATGGCAACGATCGGAATGATGTCATCGTCGTCATGACATCAGGGGGAGTCCCGATCCACCCCATAGCGCAGCCTGGCGGTGATCGATCAGGCTGCGCTAAGGGTCTGGGGGGCCCTCTTTCACGGCACGTAGCGGCGGATCGGCGGTGAGCGGCGGCGATCAAATTAAACACGCAGCTAGCAAAGTGCTAGCTGCGTGTCTTTAAAAAAAATGTAAAAAACGACCCACCAGGGGCTGAGATATCCAGCCTGGCGGTAATGGACGAGCTGACCTCGTCATTACCGCCAAGGTGGTTAAATCTTTATGGTATGCGTGACTAGGAGTGTGTCAGGGGTGTGATTAGGGGTGTGGCTTAAGTGTCCCTCTTTCTTATCTCAAAAAGTTGGGAGGTATGTACTTGTTCATGAAATCCATATCCTTCTAAAAACAATGACTTTAAAAAAGGAAACATACAATATATAACAATTGTTTGCCTGATTTACCTTCCAGTCATGGTATGGGGCTGCATAATAAAAGGGAAATGGCAATACTTTATTGCGCTAGCTGTTCAGTAGACTCAGGTCCTGATTAATACAAGCATGAGAATTACAGTGATACCTGAATTGCTGTAATAATTCCCTGCATTACTACTGTACTTTCTGTTCATTAGTTAAGGCAGTTCTAATCAAACCCATTATAATACTACATTAAAGGAAAATTCTGCAGAGCAGAGGCGTAGCTATGGGTGGGCAAGAGGAACACATGTCCCCGGGTGCAGCACTGTAAGGAGACTCAGCACTGTAAAGCCGCATCTACACGAGTAGATGTGGCCACGATGCTCCTTATCAATCGAGCCGCTGATGCGGCTCGATTGATAAGATCCGACAGGACGGATCTCCGCACCGCCGATTCCCTGCTCGCTCCCCGCGAGGGGACAATGGCAGGGAATCGAGCGGAAGATAAGCGGCGCCGGCGGGGATGAGCGGGCACGAGCAGGAAATCGAATGCGGCGCACGCGCGGCAAGCGGGGACGCGGCGGGCACGCGGAAGAGGCGATCCGGCGGCTAATCGAGCCGCCGGATCGCTGCAATGTCCCATAGTGTAGATGGGGCTTAAGGGGGCTTAGCACAGCCGCTGCACCCCCACATGCATGAGAGGTGGCTGGCTGCCCCGAAGTGCCCCTGCTGCTCTCCCTGCCTCTGCAGAGGAGTGCAGAAGCGTTAACAGCAGCAGAAAAAGCAGGGCTGGCTATCTAAGGGGTGGGGCACATCTGGCTATCTATGGTGGCTCACCTGGCTAGTTATAGGGGGGCACACCTGGCTATCTAAATGTGGGATGGGTGCACATTTAGCTATCTAAATGGGGGGAAGGAAGCACATATCGCTATCATGGGGGTACATCTGGCTATCTAAACAGTATTGGTAAATTTGACTCCACCCATGACTACGTCCACATTCTGATGTGTGGCCATGTACATTTTGTCCAGGTGGAGGGCTCAAAAACTGTCTTTTTTCCCGGGCACTGAAAGCACTAAAAACACTAGCTACGCCTCTGCTGCAGAGAACTGTAGTACATAATTGAACTGCATTGTTGAATGAATGGCTTCCTGCAGAAAACAAAAGGATTGAGGGCTGGTGCACACCGAGCGGCTTTTTCAGCGTTTCTGCAGCCGCTTGCGGCTGCGGATCCGCTTGGTCAATGTATCTCAATGGGGTGGTGCACACCAGAGTGGGAGGCGTTTTGCAGAAACGAATCCTCCCGGGGTGAGGCATTTTTTGGATTTCGGATGCGTTTCTGCCTCAATGTTAAGTATAGGGAAAAACGCAAACCGCTCTGCAAAACGCCTGTTCAGAGCGGTTTTGCCGGCGTTTTTGTTACAGAAGCTGTTCAGTAACAGCTTTATTGTAACAATATATGAAATCTACTACACCAAGACCGCTACACAAAACCGCAAAACGCTAGCTGAAACGCTACAGAAAAATAAGAAAAAGCGTTTCAAAATCTGCTAGCATTTTGCGGATCTGCTAGTGGTTTTTGGTGTGCACCAGGCCTAAGTCTAGAGTGGCAGTAAATGGAAGGCAGAGAAGGGTTTAGGTGCTTGATGGTTGTATAGGCAGAGAAAGGTTTAAAATACAACTATCAATGAAACTGTCATTCTGTAAATCCCACATACCTATAGAGCCAGGCCTGGATTTACCTCACAGGAGCCTATAGGCACAGATGTCCTGGCACCTTAGACTTCGCCTTCCATGAACAAACCCCCGGCGAACTGCACCGCAAGTGTGCTGGCTGTCCCAGCTGTCACTTCTCCCTTACTTCCCTTGTCTGTCATAGTTAGCTACAGTGGCGTAGCTAAGGAGCTGTGGGCCCCGATGCAAGTTTTACAATGGGGCCCCCCAAGCACTCTATACATAACAATTGATACGGCGCACCAAAACCTGCCAATGGCAACTACAGTGTCAGAGGTGCAAGAAGGGGATGGGGAACAGTTTGTTAATGATTACCAATATTCAAAGTATCTATAGAAGTGATTATTATGAGCACAGGACCAATAGAGAGCTGATACTGTATTTGAGGGAGGGCCATTCGGGGCCCCTCTAACCCAAGGGCCCCGATGTGGTCGCAACCTCTGCAACCCCTATTGCTACGCCCCTGGTTAGCTACAGGTTTCCCTTAGTATTGGGTAGCCATAAGTACCTTCAATAGATGCCTGAGGCATCTTGCCTCCAAGTATTAGGTAGCAAGAGGAACCTCCGTATTAAGTAGCTAGAGGTGCCCCTGACTTAACCACTTGAGGACTCAGCCTTTACCCCCCCTTAAGGACCAGCGCTGTTTTTTCCATTCAGACCACTGCAGCTTTAACGGTTTATTGCTCGCTCATACAACCTACCACCTAAATGAATTTTGGCTCCTTTTCTTCTCACTAATACAGCTTTCTTTTGATGCTATTTGATTGCTGCTGCGAGTTTTACTTTTTATTATATTCATCAAAAAAGACATGAATTTTGGCAAAAAAATGATTTTTTTAACTTTCTGTGCTGACATTTTTCAAATAAAGTAAAATTTCTGTATACATGTAGAGATGAGCCGAAATTTTCGAAATTTCGAACTGCTTTTATTACGAATGCGAAATTTAACATTACGACCCAAATTCGTAATTTCGTAAATAATTTTCAAATCGTAATTTACAATTTCGTAATCGAAATTTCACTCCCGTAATGACGAATTTCGTGTCTCCAGGTTTGTAAGGGTTTCTATCCCTCTAGATGCCTAAAATGAATAGCACAGCCAGCCACTCCTCCTCCTCCTCTCTCTCTCTCTCTCTCTCTCTCTCTCTCTCTCTCTCTCTCTCTCTCTCTCTCTCTCTCTCTCTCTCCAGAGATCTGTAGTATTTCAAAACCATACTCACATTCATGACATGTCCAGGGATCAAACCCAGGCCAACCACATGGAAGACAGCTATGCTCACCACCATACCACCAAACACACACTAAATAGACTGCTAACCTAAATCTTACTTGTAGACAGTCATATGAGACACATGCTGGGTGCAGGGCTTTGTGATTGGACCATGGACCATGCGATAGAGTGAGGTGCAAAAATGAAATCATGCCTAGCAGAGGATGGTTTCACAATGCTAAATGCTAGGCTGGCTGTGGTGCAATTGGTTAGTGCGTCTGGCTGGTAACAGCAAGGTTACAGGTTCGATTCCATCCAGGCATGTCTTTTCCTTTTGCGTTCAACAGTTGTCCAAACAGAGCCAACAGAGCCCCAGATAGCCATGTAGAGTTAGGTCACAGCTAGCCTGGCTGTGGTGCAATTGGTTAGTGTGTCTGGCTGGTAACAGCAAGGTTACAGGTTCGATTCCATCCAGGCATGTCTTTTCCTTTTGCGTTCAACAGTTGTCCAAACAGAGCCAACAGAGCCCCAGATAGCCATGTAGAGTTAGGTCACAGCTAGCCTGGCTGTGGTGCAATTGGTTAGTGTGTCTGGCTGGTAACAGCAAGGTTACAGGTTCGATTCCATCCAGGCATGTCTTTTCCTTTTGCGTTCAACAGTTGTCCAAACAGAGCCAACAGAGCCCCAGATAGCCATGTAGAGTTAGGTCACAGCTAGCCTGGCTGTGGTGCAATTGGTTAGTGTGTCTGGCTGGTAACAGCAAGGTTACAGGTTCGATTCCATCCAGGCATGTCTTTTCCTTTTGCGTTCAACAGTTGTCCAAACAGAGCCAACAGAGCCCCAGATAGCCATGTAGAGTTAGGTCACAGCTAGCCTGGCTGTGGTGCAATTGGTAACTCTACATGGCTATCTGGGGCTCTGTTGGCTCTGTTTGGACAACTGTTGAACGCAAAAGGAAAAGACATGCCTGGATGGAATTGAACCTGTAACCTTGCTGTTACCAGCCAGACACACTAACCAATTGCACCACAGCCAGGCTAGCTGTGACCTAACTCTACATGGCTATCTGGGGCTCTGTTGGCTCTGTTTGGACAACTGTTGAACGCAAAAGGAAAAGACATGCCTGGATGGAATTGAACCTGTAACCTTGCTGTTACCAGCCAGACACACTAACCAATTGCACCACAGCCAGCCTAGCATTTAGCACTGTGAAACCATCCTCTGCTAGGCATGATTTCATTTTTGCACCTCACTCTATCGCATGGTCCAATCACAAAGCCCTGCACCCAGCATGTGTCTCATATGACTGTCTACAAGTAAGATTTAGGTTAGCAGTCTATTTAGTGTGTGTTTGGTGGTATGGTGGTGAGCATAGCTGTCTTCCATGTGGTTGGCCTGGGTTTGATCCCTGGACATGTCATGAATGTGAGTATGGTTTTGAAATACTACAAATCTCTGGAGAGAGAGAGAGAGAGAGAGAGAGAGAGAGAGAGAGAGAGAGAGAGAGAGAGAGAGAGAGAGAGAGAAGGTTGCTTGGTTATTCATTTTAGGCATCTAGAGGGATAGAAACCTTTGCAAACTTTAAAATACTAAATTTCGTAATCGTAATTGTAGTAATTTCGCGAAATTTCGGAAATTCGTAATTAGGTCATTACGCTCATCCCTATATACATGCAGCGCGAAAAATGTGGACAAACATGTTTTTGATGAAAAAAAACCCATTCAGTGTATATTTATTGGTTTGGGTAAAAGTTATAGCGTTTACAAACTATGGTGCAAAAAGTGAATTTTCCCATTTTTAGGCATCTCTGACTTTCCTGACTACCTGTCATGTTTCATGAGGTGCTAAAATTCCAGGATAGTATAAATACCCCACAAATAACCCCATTTTGGAAAGAAGACATCCCAAAGTATTCACTGAGAGGCATAGTGAGTTCATAGAAGATTTTATTTTTTGTCACAAGTTAGCGGAAAATGACAGTTTGTCACAAAAAAAAAAAAAAAAAAAGGTTTCCATTTCTGCTAACTTGTAACAAAAAAAAATGAAATCTGCCATGGACTCAACATGCCCCTCAATGAATACCTTGAAGTGTCTATTTTTCAAAATGGGGTCATTTATGGGGTGTGTTTACTGTCCTGGCATTTTGGGGGGTGCGGAATTGTAAGCACCCCTGTAAAGCCTAAAAGTAGTCATTGCACTGTGGGCCTCTTAGCGCAGTTTGGCTGCAAAAAAGTGTCACACATATGGTATCGCTATACTCGGGAGAAGTAGTACAATGTGTTTTGGGGTGTATTTTTACACATACCCATGCTGGGTGGGAGAAATATCTCTGCAAATGACAATTTTTTGATTTTTTTACACACAATTGTCCATTTACAGAGTTATTTCTCCCACTCAGCATGGGTATGTATAAAAATACACCCCAAAACACATTGTACTACTTCTCCTGAGTACGGCGATACCACATGTGTGGCACTTTTTTGCACCCTAACTGCGCTAAGGGGCCCAAAGTCCAATGAGTACCTTTAGGATTTCACAGGTCATTTTGAGACATTTGGTTTCAAGACTACTCCTCACGGTTTAGGGCCCCTAAAATGCCAGGGCAGTATAGGAACCCCACAAATGACCCCATTTTACAAAGAAGACACCCCAAGGTACTCAATTAGGAGTATGGTGAGTTCATAGAAGATTTTACTTTTTGTCACAAGTTAGCGGAAAATGATTGTTATTGGGTTTTTTTTACCAAGTGTCATTTTCCGCTAACTTGTGACAAAAAATAAAATCTTCTATGAACTCACCATACTCCTAACGGAATACCTTGGGATGTCCTCTTTGTAAAATGGGGTCATTTGTGGGGTTCCTATACTGCTCTGGCATTTTAGGGGCCCTAAACCGTGAGGAGTAGTCTTGAAACCAAATGTTTCAAAATGACCTGTGAAATGCTAAAGGTACTCATTGGACTCTGGGCCCCTTAGCGCAGTTAGGGTGCAAAAAAGTGCCACACATGTGGTATCGCCGTACTCGGGAGAAGTAGTGCAATGTGTTTTGGGGTGTATTTTTACACATACCCATATTGGGTGGGAGAAATACCTCTGTAAATGACAATTTTTTGATTTCTTTACACACAATTGTCAATTTACAGAGATATTTCTCCCACCCAATATGGGTATGTGTAAAAATACACCCCAAAACACATAATACTACTTCTCCTGAGTACGGCGGTACCACATGTGTGGCACTTTTTTGCATCCTAACTGCGCTAAGGGGCCCAGAGTCCAATGAGTACCGTTAGCATTTCACAGGTCATTTTGAGAAATTTGGTTTCAAGACTACTCCTCACGGTTTAGGGCCCCTAAAATGCCAGGGCAGTATAGGAACCCCACAAATGACCCCATTTTAGAAAGAAGACACCCCAAGGTACTCAATTAGGAGTATGGTGAGTTCATAGAAGATTTTACTTTTTGTCACAAGTTAGCGGAAAATGATTGTTATTGGTTTTTTTTACCAAGTGTCATTTTCCGCTAACTTGTGACAAAAAATAAAATCTTCTATGAACTCACCATACTCCTAACGGAATACCTTGGGATGTCCTCTTTGTAAAATGGGGTCATTTGTGGGGTTCCTATACTGCTCTGGCATTTTAGGGGCCCTAAACCGTGAGGAGTAGTCTTGAAACCAAATGTTTCAAAATGACCTGTGAAATGCTAAAGGTACTCATTGGACTCTGGGCCCCTTAGCGCAGTTAGGGTGCAAAAAAGTGCCACACATGTGGTATCGCCGTACTCGGGAGAAGTAGTACAATGTGTTTTGGGGTGTATTTTTACACATACCCATATTGGGTGGGAGAAATACCTCTGTAAATGACAATTTTTTGATTTCTTTACACACAATTGTCAATTTACAGAGATATTTCTCCCACCCAATATGGGTATGTGTAAAAATACACCCCAAAACACATAATACTACTTCTCCTGAGTACGGCGGTACCACATGTGTGGCACTTTTTTGCATCCTAACTGCGCTAAGGGGCCCAGAGTCCAATGAGTACCGTTAGCATTTCACAGGTCATTTTGAGAAGTTTGGTTTCAAGACTACTCCTCACGGTTTAGGGCCCCTAAAATGCCAGGACAGTATAGGAACCCCACAAATGACCCCATTTTACAAAGAGGACATCCTAAGGTATTCCGTTAGGAGTATGGTGAGTTCATAGAAGATTTTTTTTTTGTCACAAGTTAGTGGAAAATGACACTTGGTAAAAAAAACCCAATAAAAATCATTTTCCGCTAACTTGTGACAAAAAGCTAAATCTTCTATGAACTCACCATACTCCTAATTGAGTACCTTGGGGTGTCTTCTTTCTAAAATGGGGTCATTTGTGGGGTTCCTATACTGCTCTGGCATTTTAGGGGCCCTAAACCGTGAGGAGTAGTCTTGAAACCAAATGTTTCAAAATGACCTGTGAAATGCTAAAGGTACTCATTGGACTCTGGGCCCCTTAGCGCAGTTAGGGTGCAAAAAAGGGCCACACATGTGGTATCGCCGTACTCGGGAGAAGTAGTACAATGTGTTTTGGGGTGTATTTTTACACATACCCATATTGGGTGGGAGAAATATCTCTGTAAATGACAATTTTTTGATTTCTTTACACACAATTGTCCATTTACAGAGATATTTCTCCCACCCAATATGGGTATGTGTAAAAATACACCCCAAAACACATTGTACTACTTCTCCCGAGTACAGCGATACCACATATGTGGCACTTTTTTGCACCCTAACTGCGCTAAGGGGCCCAGAGTCCAATGAGTACCGTTACCATTTCACAGGTCATTTTGAGAAATTTGGTTTCAAGACTACTCCTCACGGTTTAGGGCCCCTAAAATGCCAGAGCAGTATAGGAACCCCACAAATGACCCCATTTTACAAAGAGGACATCCCAAGGTATTCCGTTAGGAGTATGGTGAGTTCATAGAAGATTTTATTTTTTGTCACAAGTTAGCGGAAAATGACACTTGGTAAAAAAAACCCATTAACAATCATTTTCCGCTAACTTGTGACAAAAAGTAAAATCTTCTATGAACTCACCATACTCCTAATTGAGTACCTTGGGGTGTCTTCTTTCTAAAATGGGGTCATTTGTGGGGTTCCTATACTGCTCTGGCATTTTAGGGGCCCTAAACCGTGAGGAGTAGTCTTGAAACCAAATTTCTCAAAATGACCTGTGAAATGCTAACGGTACTCATTGGACTCTGGGCCCCTTAGCGCAGTTAGGGTGCAAAAAAGGGCCACACATGTGGTATTGCCGTACTCGGGAGAAGTAGTACAATGTGTTTTGGGGTGTATTTTTACACATACCCATATTGGGTGGGAGAAATATCTCTGTAAATGGACAAATGTGTGTAAAAAAAATCAAAAAATTGTCATTTACAGAGTGATTTCTTCTACCCATCATGGGTATGTGTAAAAATACACCCTAAAACACATTGGTCTACTTCTCCCGGGTACGGCGATAGCACGTGTGGCACTTTTTTGCAGCCTAACTGCGCTAAGGGGCCCAACGTGCAATGACTACCTTTGGGCTTTACAGGGGTGCTCACAATTTAGCCCCCCCCCCCCACATGACAGGACAGTTAACAAACCCCACAAATGACCCCATTTTAAAAATAAGACACCACAAAGTATTCCATGAGGGGCATGGTGAGTTTATAAAAAAAATTCTTTTTTGTCACAAGTTAGCAGAAAAGGATACTTTGTGAAAAAAAACAAAAAACAACAATTTATGCTAACTTGTGACAAAAAACAAAATCTTCTATGAACTCACCATGCACCTCACGGAATACTTTGGGGTGTCCTCTTTCCAAAATGGGGTCATTTGTGGGGTCTGTCCTGGCATTTTAGGGCCTCTGCAATCATTACATGTATGGCCAGTATTTCTGCTATACTCCTTATATTGGGCATACAGGTAGTGCATTCTGGGCTGAAAGGAAAAATGAATGGCAAACATCCCTTCATTCGCATCGATCAATGTGGATGAACAAATATCTGCCAAAAAATGTGAAACAAAAAGAAAAGAAAGAGAGACATAGGAGCTGCCACCCCAAAAATCCAAACCCACCAGCTCGTATGCCCAGGCAATCCTGATTTATTCATCCACATTGATCGATGTGAATGGAGAAATCATTGCTTGAGTTCTTTTTTGATACAAAGTACTTGCCAAAGCATATGAACCCCAACACCACACCTTGGCCCATATGCCTCGGCAAACGTATCTTTTTTACTGTGGAGGAGAAATCTCGTCCTACAGCGCTGCATGCACCGATTTTGTGTAACCTGACAGAAGCGCAATGCTTCTGTCAGGATGCACCATCAGTGCTGCAGCTGATTGGTCGGTCGGTCGGTCGGTCTGGATAGAAAAAAGAGAGAAGAAAAACGAAAAAAACAAAACAAAAAGGAGGGGAAGGCGTCCGCCTGGACATAGGAGCTGCCACCCCAAAAATCCAAACCCACCAGCTCGTATGCCCAGGCAATCCTGATTTATTCATCCACATTGATCGATGTGAATGGAGAAATCATTGCTTGAGTTCTTTTTTGATACAAAGTGCTTGCCAAAGCATATGAATCCCCAACACCACACCTTGGCCCATATGCCTCGGCAAACGTATCTTTTTTACTGTGGAGGAGAAATCTCGTCCTACAGCGCTGCATGCACCGATTTTGTGTAACCTGACAGAAGCGCAATGCTTCTGTCAGGATGCACCATCAGTGCTGCAGCTGATTGGTCGGTCGGTCGGTCAGTCTGGATAGAAAAAAGAGAGAAGAAAAACGAAAAAAACAAAACAAAAAGGAGGGGAAGGCGTCCGCCTGGACATAGGAGCTGCCACCCCAAAAATCCAAACCCACCAGCTCGTATGCCCAGGCAATCCTGATTTATTCATCCACATTGATCGATGTGAATGGAGAAATCATTGCTTGAGTTCTTTTTTGATACAAAGTGCTTGCCAAAGCATATGAATCCCCAACACCACACCTTGGCCCATATGCCTCGGCAAACGTATCTTTTTTACTGTGGAGGAGAAATCTCGTCCTACAGCGCTGCATGCACCGATTTTGTGTAACCTGACAGAAGCGCAATGCTTCTGTCAGGATGCATCATCAGTGCTGCAGCTGATTGGTCGGTTGGAAAAAAAGAGAGAAGAAGAAAAAAAAAAAAAAAAAAAGCAAGCAAGCAGCAAAGCACTTCAATAACATTAACTTTTTAAACTTTATTAAATATGTTCAAACCAAACAATAACATTGGTAACCAAATATTAACTTTTTTGCTTACCTGTTTTTTTTTTTTTTTGTTTTTTTTTACCTGCGAGCTGAGGATAAACTTCTCCTCCCCCATGGGTCAATGTGCAAAGTGCAAATCGCACAGATATGTGGCGAAGTACATTATGCATTCTGTCCCAAGTGAAAGGAGAGGTTTCTGGCAGGCCAGTGTATTTGGATCTCTCAAAACCTGATGTTTGGGTTCACACTGCATACTGGCCTATCCGGTCGGTCGAGCCCGCCGCACCGTCTCGCCCAAAATAGATCTTCAGGGAATACCACAAGAGTAGCATTCGGCCTAGTAATTAACTGCGTCGCCGTAGACTAACATGACTTCCGGGCCGACCCAAATTGCCGCAGAAGCCACGCAGTAACGTAGGCATGCACTAGCGTTAAGTCAAGCACTTCCGGCGTAGGGGGGGACCGCAAAGTGTGACTTTTGCTAGGCAATTTGCCCTAACGCATCGCGCCAGTGTGAAATAGCACTGAGAGACCCTTGTGTGCCTACTGCTGTGTCTGTAGTTCCCTAGGTTCTAAAAGTGTGCCTTCTCATGGTACCTCTCATAACACTCCCCTAGGCATAGGCCAGGCTGGTCAGGACAGCGGGGACAGTAAACGGGGGTGTCATGCCTTATTCCAGCCTTGCTGCAGACACGACATCTTTTTCTGGGGTTGCGTTGAGTTGGGGTACTGGGAATCGGGTAGGCGTAATGCCTTCCATGCAGCCGGCTAGTTGCATTTGGGGGTTGGGCTCTGTCACCTTCTGGATAGAGGAGTGCCGAAACAATGTCTTCCTGGAATTGAAGGAAAGATCCAGTTCTCCCAGCCTTACTGTAGAGAACAAAGCTGTTGTACATCGCCAATTGAATTAAATACACAGACACTTTCTTATACCAGCGTCTGGTTTTCCGGGAAATTAAATAGGGCCCTAACATCTGGTCATTGAAGTCCACCCCTCCCATGTTGGCATTATAGCTGTGGACGGCGAGGGGCTTTTCAATGACCTCTGTTGCCCGTGTAATTTGTACTGTCGTGTCTGTGTGAATGGTAGACAGAAGGTAAACGTCCCTCTTGTCCTTCCATTTCACCGAGAGCAAGTCATCGGTACACAAGGCGGCCCTCTCCCCCCGTTGAAGTCTGGTGTTAACGAGCTGTTGGGGGAAGCCCCGGCGACTAGGCCGCACGGTGCCACAGCATCGGATTCCTTCTAACTTTAAGTGCTGAAAGAGGGCCACACTTGTGTAAAAGTTGTCCACATAAAGATGGTACCTTTTCTGGAACAAGGGTGACACCAAGTCCCACACAATCTTTCCACTGCTCCCCAGGTAGTCAGGACATCCGACCGGCTCCAATTTTGAGTCTTTTCCCTCATAGACCCTAAAACGAGATGTATAGCCTGTGGCCCTATCACAGAGCTTATACAGTTTCACCCCATACCGGGCGCGCTTGCTTGGGATGTACTGTTTGATGCCAAGGCGCCCGGTAAAATGTACGAGGGACTCATCTACACAGATGTTCTGTTCAGGGGTATAAGCATCTGCAAATGTGGATGACAGGTGGTCTATGAGGGGCCGAATTTTGTGGAGCCGGTCATAAGCTGGGTGGTCTCTTTCATGACAGGTGTCGTTGTCATTGAAATGCAGGAAGCGCAGGATGATCTCAAATCGCGTCCTGGACATGGCAGCAGAGAACACGGGCATGTTATGTATTTGGCGTGTAGACCAATAAGAGCGCAATACATTTTTTTTAGTAATACCCATGTTGAGGAGAAGGCCCAAAAAAATTTTAAGTTCGGAAACTTGGAGTGGTTTCCACCGAAAAGGCTGGGCGTGGCAGCTTTTCGGATGGGCGGTTATAAATTGTGTGGCATATAGGTTGGTCTCAGCCACAATTAAGTCAAGGAGATCCTGGGTGAGGAACAGTTCAAAAAAGTCTAGGGCCGATCCTAGTTCAAATGTCTCCACCTGGACTCCAGACTGGGCGGTGAAAGGGGGCAGTATGGGTGCGGCGGGATCAGGGGAATGCCAATCAGGGTTTGCCAGCACCTCTGGAAAACCAATGGGAGTACGGGCCCGTCTACTTGGTGGCTGCGGATCGGATCTTAATTCACGTACCACCGAACCAGTTTCTACTTCCAGGATGGTGTCCGCCACTTCATCAGGGTCTTCTGCGGAAGTACTGGTGTTGATAGGCCCAGGAGATGCTGCGCTGCTGGTGCATGCCTCACCAAGAAAAATCAGATCAGCGCCACTCTGCTGCCCTTGAGACTGATCTTCCGCCACCTGCAGTCCAGTGACATGGGGTGTGGTACGCCTGGCTCTAGCCGGGACCTCAACCTCGTCATCGGAACTATCGGTCTGAGAGCCACTGCTGTCTACAGGATCGTACTCTGAACCCGAAGATTCGTCGAATAAGTCGACCCAATCATCCTCATCCGACTGGTCCATGTACCTGTAGATGTCTTCATTGGAAAACCTCTTTTTTGCCATGGTGGCCTGCTAAATTTAGGAGGTATTCCTCTGAGACTACCCAGGAAAAGAGCACCTACCTAGCGAAAGGGAGTACTTGAGAGGTAGAAAGCTGTGGTCACTGAGTTTAGATAAAAAAAATCAAAACTGATGTTTACAGTGCCACAGCTTGTGTACAGTGTTTTTTGCAGTGATCAGAAAAAAGAAATTTCTGTCACTGCGGTGGGGCGGGCTGAACGCAGTGCAGGCGAACGATCAGGTCTGATCGGGCAAACACTGCGTTTTTTTGTGGATCCTAGAGACCCTAATATAGATCTGACTGTGATCACTAATAATCACTTACAGATACTATATAGTACCAATGCTGATTAGCGACAGTGATGACGCTAATTAGTGACTGTGGTGCAGTGGGCTGAGCACTAACTGACACTAACAACCCTTTTGCTTAGATAACTGGCCTAACTGTTTGTTACCACTAGTGATACTAAAATTTTTTTTAGATCACTAGGACAGTGATAGTGATGGTGATGGTGAGGGGGGGGGGGGGGGGGGGGGGGGGTTGGGGATCAGAGAGCAATCACAAATAATCAAAAACAATCACGAGACAATTACAACACAATTACAGCAATCGGCGCAATCAAAGCCAATCACGGACCAATTGAATCCAATAACGTGACAATCAAAAACCAATTACGTGACAATTGAAGCCAATCACACGACAATCGATACTAATCACAGGGCAAAACAGCCAATCAGTGGGCAATTGGCACAATCAAAACCAATTACGGACAATTGAAGCCAATCACGCGACAATCGAAGCCCAATTACGTGACAATCGAAGCCAATCACACGACAATCGATGCCAATCACAGTGCAATTGAGACAATTGTAGCCAAACAAAGCACAATCAATCCTTACAGACAGGAGATAAGATACACAATGGCAGGGGGGAGAATATACGCAATCAATGAACTAGGACGGTGTGGGGAGGATCGGAAGGGGTGGGGGGTGATCAGATACCCCTAAGGGGTAGTTGGGGGTCTAATCTGATGGATAGGAGTGACAGGTGGTGATAGATGGGTTATTGACGGGTGATAAGTGGGTGTTTACAGGGAAAAACAGATGTAAACAATGGACTGCTGATGTGATCAGGGGGGGGGGGGTGTCTCGGAGGGATCTGAAAGGGTGGGTGGGTGATCAGAAGCCCCTAATGGGCAGTTGGGGGTCTGATCTGATGGGGGGCAGTGGCAGGTGGTGACAAGGGATGATTGACAGGTGACGGATAGGTGATTGACAGCTGATCAGCGGGCAATTACAGGGAAGATAGATGCAGTATACGGGGGGGGGGGAGATCTGAAGGGGTGGGGGGTGATCAGATACCCCTAAGGGGCAGTTGGGGGTCTGATCTAATGGGGGGCAGTGACAGGTGGTGACAAGGGATGATTGACAGGTGACTGATAGGTGATTGGCAGCTGATCACTGGGGAGATAGACAGATGCAGGGGAGATAGATAGGTTCAGTATACAGGGGGGGGGGGGGGTCGGGGGGAGATCTGGAGGTGTGGGGGTGATCAGATACCCCTAAGGGGTAGTTGGGGGTCTGCTCTGATGGATAGAAGTGACAGGTGGTGACAGGGATTTATTGATGGGTGATATGGGGGGTGGTTAGGTCTGATCTGCGGGCTGCAGGGGGGTACAGGGGGGTGTCTGATGGGTGCTGCGGGTGATCGGGGGGTCTGTGGGGCTCCTAAAGTGTGTGTGTGTTGCTATACTATGCCTGCTCTCCTCGCTGGTGGTCGATCGCTAAGTGTGACCACCAGCGGGAGGCAGGCAGTATAATACAGTTTGTTACGTAAACAAACTGTATTATACTCATTCTATTGGGCAATTTGAATGTTTACAGCCCGCCGGCGCTGCTGATTGGCCGGCGGGCTGAAGTCACATGGGGGCCGAAGAGTGTGACGTAGCGATCGCGCGGCTACAGCCGCGCGATCGCTCGTTAATCAGGCTGCAGCAGGCGACGCAGTACTGCGTCGCTGGTCCTGCAGCTGCCACTTTGCCGACGCACGGTATAAGCGTGCGGTCGGCAAGTGGTTAAGGTAGTCATACACTGGTCAATTTGCCATCAGATCGACCAACAGATAGATCCCTCTCTGATCGAATCTGATCAGAGAGGGATCATATGGCTGCCTTTATTGCAAACAGATTGTGAATCGATTTCAGCATGAAACCAATCACAACCTGTAAAGCTGCCGCTATCGCGCCCCCCCCCCCCCCCCACCCCGCCAGCTATACATTACCTGCTCCGGCCGGCGCGACTCCCCCGGTCTCCGCTGTCTTCTTCTCCGGCTGTCTTCACTGAACTTCCTGTCCGGGGGAAGTTTAAACAGTAGATGGCGCTCTACTGTTTAAACTTCCTGCCGGGACAGGAAGTTCAGTGAAGTGGGCCCCTTAAAGGGAGATATTGTCAGTGAAATGCTGAGCGCAGGTGAGTAACCGCTCATTTACACTCTCATCAAGATTCTGCATAGAGAAGGAGGGAGATAGGCACTCAGGGAGGGTAGTGAGCCGCCATTCCACCATCAGGCACCTGTAGGCACATGTCTACAGTGCCTTATGGTAGATCCAGCCCTGTATAGAGCTATTAACCAGTAACAATAGTAGGCTTTTCAGAAGTCTCTTATCACAGCCTGTGTGAAGGAAATGCCTTGTGTATCAGAGCCTTGCGTCCTAGCGCCCGCACTAGTGGTCGCCTGCTGATCGAGGTCTGACGCTGCTGGCTGTCTGGCAGCGGGCGGCTGGGCGGGACAGCGAGGCCGGAGCACCCCTAGAAATAGATTGGGGGCACCCCAGGACATGTTGGGGGCACGGGCCCCCTAAAATAGGGCTAGCAATGCCCCTGCCGGCAAATCCTATTGCCCATACCCTTCGTACGATGGACAATCGTTAGGGAGCATTACTCAGGCGAAAGCCTGAGCGATGCTCCCTATTACCGGCGATGGGGAGTGAGGTTTACTCTGTGGTGCACCACGGCCTCACTCCCCACCCATGCGCACTCACCTGTCAAACATCGCCGCCATCTTCCGCCGCAGCATCAGGGGGTCTCCTTTAATAAGGAGACCCCCAGAGCTCTCCGTTGGGTCGTTGCACACTTTAGAAACCCCCCACGTAGCTGCGCCGGGTACCCCTGTTAACATACATAACGCCGCTGATCACTCGGCGCCTCTCGCTGCAAATTCCATTGCGTAATTACAGTGTCTAACAGTGTCTAACACTGTAATTACTGTCCGCATAGGAGCCCGGGCAAAGCATCTTTGAATCTGCAGCCCAATGGGGAGCCCCGGCTGCAGATTCAAAGATGCTTTGCCCGGGCTCCTATACGGACAGAAATTACAGTGTAAGATACACTGTAATTACGCAACGGAATTTGCGGCGAGAGGTGTCGGGTGATCAGCGGCGGTATGTACTACGTGGGGGGTTTCTAAGGTGTGCGGCGACCCGACGGAAAGCTCTGGGGGGTCTCCTTATTAAAAGAGACTCCCAGATGCTGCAGCGACGATGTGCGTTAGCTGGTTTAGACCTGCTCTTTGCAGGTCTAAGCAAACGCTCATATCTGCAAACGGCATGCAAACGGTAACTGGATACCGTGTAAAGAACTCGATGGGCGATTACATCGCCCAAGTGAGTTCTTTTATGCCTGGGGGGATCATAACTCACTTAGGATTAGGCGATGCCCCCTTCGCCTAAATTAGTTCAGTAATAGGATATGGCCCTAAGTGGTATGATAGGAGTTCAAAACACCAGATCAAACGAATTCTCCAATTTGATGGTTTAATTGTTCAAAGACTGAACCATGTGTAGCTACCATAAGTGAAATTGGAGCAATATCTGGATATGTTAGAGCACATTTAACATACAGTGGGTTGCAAAAGTATTCGGCCCCCTTGAAGTTTTCCACATTTTGTCATATTACTGCCACAAACATGAATCCATTTTATTGGAATTCCACATGAAAGACCAACACAAAGTGGTGTACACATGAGAAGTGGAATGATTCCAAACATTTTTTACAAATAAATAACTGCAAAGTGGTGTGTGCATAATGATTCAGCCCCCTTTGATCTGAGTGCAGTCAGTTGCCTATAGACATTGCCTGATGAGTGCTAATGACTAAATAGAGTGCACCTGTGTGTAATCTAATGTCAGTACAATTACAGCTGCTATGTGAGGGCCTCAGAGGTTGTCTAAGAGAATATTGGGAGCAACAACACCGTGAAGTCCAAAGAACACACCAGACAGGCCAGGGATCAAGTTATTGAGAAATTTAAAGCAGGCTTAGGCTACAAAAAGATTTCCAAAGCCTTGAACATCCCACGCAGCACTGTTCAAGTGATCATTCAGAAATGGAAGGAGTATGGTACAACTGTAAACCTACCAAGACAAGGCCATCCACCTAAACTCACAGGCCGAACAAGGAGAGCGCTGATCAGAAATGCAGTCAATAGACCCATGGTGACTTTGTACGAGCTGCAGAGATCTACAGCTCAGGTGGGAGACACAGCCACCATGGAGAAGATGGTGCTCTGGTCAGATGAGACCAAAATGGAACGTTTTGGCCAAAATGCACAGCGCTATGTGTGGCGGAAAACTAACACTGCACATCACTCTGAACACACCATCCCCACTGTCAAATATGGTGGTAGCAGCATCATGCTCAGGGGGTGCATCTCTTCAGCAGGGACAGGGAAGCTGGTCAGAGTTGATGGGAAGATGGATGGAGCCAAATACAGGGCAAACTTGGAAGAAAACCTCTTGGAGACTGCAAAAGACTTGAGACTGGGGCGGAGGTTCACCTTCCAGCAGGACAACGACCCTAAACATAAAGCCAGGGCAACAATGGAATGGTTTAAAACAAAACATATCTATGTGTTAGAATGGCCCAGAGAAAGTCCAGATCTAAATCCAATCGAGAATCTGTTGCAAGATCTGAAAATTGCTGTTCACAAACGCTGTCCATCTAATCTGACTGAGCTGGACCTGTTTTGCAAAGAAGAATGGGCAAGGATTTCAGTCTCTAGATGTACAAAGCTGGTAGAGACATACCCTAAAAGACTGGCAGCTGTAATTGCAGCAAAAGGTGGTTCTACAAAGTATTGACTCAGGGGGCCGAATAATTACGCACACCCTACTTTGCAGTTATTTATCTGTAAAAAATGTTTGGAATGATGTATGAATTTCGATCCACTTCTCACATGTGCACCACTTTCTATTGGTCTTTCACGTGGAATTCCAATACAATTGATGCATGTTTGTGGCAGTAATGTGACAAAATGTGGAAAACTTCAAGGGGGCTGAATACTTTTGCAACCCACTGTAGATTCTTGTGCAAAGCATTATTTAACTACCCAAAAGATCTACACATCACCGTTCACGTTTGGGCCAGACAAGCGTACAGACATTTCCATGGTGAGTACATGTAACGGACATACAGTTGTTGCTCATGCAAAGACAATTGTAATGGGTGACAATCACTATATGTCTGTGTGCAGCTTTATAATTCGGTAACAGATTTCCTGAAACATCTGAAACAGTGTGTACAGTGCTTATATGCGTCGATAGTGTTTTCCGGACATCTTAATCAAGTATTTTATCATCTTAAAACAACAGATCTGCAATGAACCTCTCAATGGAAGATCTGCAGGACTTCCTCTGCGTCTTTCAGAGACATAATGGCGCATGTTGCCTTTACACCTCAAATGTGACGTTCTGAAAGCACCTCTCCTTTAAGGTGCCCATTAACTGTACATTTTTTCCTTCAGATTCGATCTTTCAATATGATTTGAACAATCGAAACTAATCAGAAGGCAATTATGGATTGTTCCTATTAACGGAACGATTTAAGAAGGTTTTACATTCTGATTCAGGGCTCGTTTCGACTCGAGCGAATCTGCATGCGTTTCCTGCATGCAGATTCGCTCAACCAATGCAAGTGGATGGCGCCGTTTCCACTTGTCAGGAATTCTGTGCGGCTCGCTATGCAGAAAAAATCTGCACAGCAGAGCCGTCAGAATTCGCACGCCGCACACCCGCACGCGAATCGTCGGTAATGTAACTAAATAGGAAAACCGCAAGCTCTTTAGTCTTGTGGTTTTCTCGGCGTTTCCGCGTGCGATTTCGTCTAAAAACCCATGTCAATGCCGGCGAGCATTGACATGGGTTTTTAGACGAAATCGCACGCAGAAACGTTAAAATTGCGTCGTTAAAACCGCGGACGATTCCGCGTGAAATTCCGCATGGAAACGTCAACGAATCCGCAACCGCATGCGGATTCGTTGACGCGGTTTCCGCGAACAAATCGCGCCGCTCAAGTGGAAACGTACCCTTAATCTTAACCAATTTTCAATCAATTTTTTTTTCCTTTTCCAACTGATTAAAGAATCATTTCACATCGATGTATAGTTCGTCTATTAAAAGTGTGTCAAAGATTATATCTGAAAGAGAAATTGTACCATTAATGGGCACCTTTATAACTGTCACATAACTGCGAATGGAGACTACAAAAAAATGAAAAAAGAAAAAAAATCAGACTATCATTGTAGCACTACAATGCAGTGTTTAAAGGGACACTTAAGTCAAACAAAAAAAATTAGTTTTACTCACCTGGGGCTTCCAATAGCCCCCTGCAGCTGTCCGGTGCTCTCACCGTCTCCCTCCGATCCTCCTGGCCCCGCCGGCAGCCACTTCCTGTTTCGGTGACAGGAGCTGACAGGCTGGGGACATTAGTGATTCTTCGTGTTCCTGGCCACAATAGCGCCATCTATGCTGCTATACCATATATCATATACCACATAGCAGCATAGAGGGTGCTAATGTGTCTGGGAACGCGAAGAATCACTCGCGTCCCCAGCCTGTCAGCTCCTGTCACCGAAACAGGAAGTGGCTGCCGGCGGGGCCAGGAGGATCAGAGGGAGACGGCGAGGGCACCGGACAGCTGCAGGGGGCTATTGGAAGCCCCAGGTGAGTAAAACTCATTTTTTTGTTTGACTTAAGTGTCCCTTTAAAGGGAACCTGATGTGCAAGGCATATGGGGGCTGTCATATTTATTTCCTTTTAAACAATGCCAGTTGCCTGGCAGTCTTGCTGATCTCTGTTGCTGCATCACACACCTTGAACAAACATGCAGCTAATCTAGTCAGACTTTAGTCACAGCACCTGATCTTCATGCTTGTTCAGGGTCTAGAGTCTGGTATACACCTTCAACTTTGATCACTGACCAATTTAACAACCTCATACAACACGGTGGTGGTAAAATTGGCCAATCAAAATTGAAGGTGTATATCAGTGACGAAAGGTTAAAAAAATGTACACATAGCTGGTACTTCCTCCAGCCCCCTCCGGCTTGATCGCTTCCTCGCCGCAGTCCTCCTGGATCTTCAGTACAGGTTCCCAGTAACTTGGCCAGTCGGAGCTTAGCGTGCATGCACCGCTGTGCTCCCATCACTGGGAGCCTTTTGCGCCTGCGCAGTACTACTGCTTGGTTACAGAACTCTCCTGGCCATGGGAACGAGACAGGGATCGCGCGCAGCCGCACTGCGCCAACTTACCCCGATTGGTCAACGATACCAGGACCCCATACCAAATATCCAGGAGGCAGGGGAGCGATCAGGACGAAGGGGATTGGAGAAAGCCCCAGGTATGTATGACATTTCTATTAAGCTTTCGTCTGTGGTACACTTTAAACCTAAAAATATAAAGGTACCCACTAATGATACAATTTTTATACAATCTTATCTTTATACAATCTTACTAAATCTATGTAGTAGATTGATAAACAGAGTTGAAATTACTTTACATGGATATTAAGTAGTCCCTCATATTACATAGAAATGGAAATATTGAACAAAAAAAATATTGGATAATTTCTGGGCACCTTTAGAGACAGGATCAGCAGGACAGCCAGGCAATGTGCACGTTTTAAAAGAAAATGTCAGCCGCCATTCTTCTCACTTCAAGTGAGCTTTAACTGGGAGACTGCCTGCGTAAGCTAGGTCATAAGTGGATGGTCATCTAACTATATTGTGCAAACTGCTTGACTTGTGACATTTCTATGTAAGGGCCCTGACCAGAGCTTGGACAAGGTTCTCCAACATCCAAGGCTGAGACACCAAAGTGCGCCCCTCCATCTCTCCCACCCCAGCCGTCACACACTGATTGCTATTAGAGTAAGAGGCACCCCAGGGCCCTCAACACCTTAATCTCTAGTCATCTGACTTGCAGTCACTGCCATGTATCCCCTTTTCTTATTTCTCTCTGCTTCAAACACAATAGGGGAATGATAGCTGAGTGAGTTGCGTGCCCTTCCTACACTTTGCCCTGAGCCTCTCTCGCCTCTGCCTCGGCCCTGACACACCGGAGATTGTTTTGCGGGTCATTTTCATTTAAAAAAAAAAAACGCCTTAATTGACTCGCGATCGCTGCAGTTTTGCCACAATTTGAATGCAAGTCAATGGAAGCATTTTAAAAAAACACGACCTGCAAAATGTTCCCTGGTGCACCAGGGCTCTAACACAGACCGAGTACAACACACACACATGATCATTCACTCCTTGCATGAATTTAAAAGTCTGTGGTGTATTGAACTGTCACAGAATGACTGATTGATCTGTTGCAATCTGTATAGCTAGGTACACACGCACCATCACTGTGAACCAGGACTCCTCCCCATGTGCAACAGTTCAGGTGTGAGTGCTGTTGCTATGGGGGGGGATGCAAAGGTTCACAACAGAGCAGCTTTGAGCTGGCAGGATGAGACGAAGCTAAGTACCCACAAGTTTCCACAACCTTTATATTAAAGATCTTATGGCGATAGGATGTGGACAACAGCAAAGGACCGCAAGTAGATTACCAACAATAGGATTGTTAAACAAATTAGCATGCAGGAAAAATTCCATAGATTTTAGCAACAAGATTGTTTACAAATCTGCACACATGGGGGATGTTTGAACAATTTGATCTGATCGGTCAAGGGTTTTTCAAAATGCACAATCATCGTTGTACATCAGCAATCTGTGATCGTCATGTACCGCTTTTTCTTTAAAAGATAGTTACACGATGACAATTGGATTGATCATTCATTGGTCATTTTCATCTCACAAATGTTGCCATGGGCAGGACCTAAAGAACACTGCACGCGGGTTGTTTGGACTTTAGCAACATTGGGATGCTCCTGTACATACGGACACTAAAGACAGCTGCCTTGGCCGAGTGGCAGGAGCAACGTTCGCCCTAATGGCTTGTTCACACCTAGGGCGTTTTGCGTTTTTTTGAGCGTCTGCGATTTTTAAAATCGCCCTGAAATCGTCGCTAGTGCAATGAATCCTTATGGGGTGGTTCATATTAGCGTGTTTTGTCTGCTTTCCGCTCAGCAAAGTGCTGCATGTACCATTTTCGGGGCGATTTTGCTACAATGGAAGGTATAGGAAAAACGCAAAACGCTCACAAATCGCTTTATCCGGCGATTGCGTTTGCACTTTTATGAATAAATACATTGTATTTATTCATTTCCGGGTGAAAGAGGTCACTTACTGACTGACATCAGGAAGTGAAAAAACGGAATCGCTTTCCAAAAGCGCTTACAAAGTGCTTTGTACAAAATCATAGCACACAGTGGAGCGCCGGGAGGTAGAAGAATGTGCAAAAAAATCAAAAAACGCTGGCGTCAGCAATTATGATTTTAGATGTGAACAAAGCCTAATTCCAAAATTTTACTATCTAATGAAAACTATGACTATTGTTAGATCTGCTGTGTATGGGAAGCTATAGCATAATGCAAAAAATGGGGCTGTTCAGCTGCAGATTGTCAGTACAGAACACCAGGGGCATTTCCTGGAGCAAACTTTTACATGCAGAGACTGTCCTTGGAAGCTAGGGGCATTTGGCAAGTCTCCCACGTGCGCGTAGTAGAGTCCTGCCCAGTGTTTGCTCTCCCTCTCCCAGATCCCAGCGAGTGGAGCAAGGAGGAAGGGAGTGAGGAGGGGAGGGAGGCAGCCAGTGCCCAGCCCAGCCTCTAGCAGTCCTGGGGGAGGGGAGCTCTATAGCTCAGTCTGTGTTTATTGCAGCTCCTGCCTGTATTTATGCAGAAGAGGGGGGGAGGGAAAAGAAAGAAAGAAGAGAGAGGAAAAAAGAGGAAAAGAAAGGAAGGAGGGAGGAGACAGAGAGGAACAGAAAATATCTGATTTTTTTTCCCTTCCTATCTCAGACACCTAACGCTGATCTCACACCCTGCTGCAAACTTGTGCCTCGTATTATTCTTTGCAGTTGCAGCTGCACAGGGTGCAAAGACTTGGATGTGCTTTCCTGCTGGATGTGGAAAGGGGAGAGAGGCGTGTGCTGAGCAAAGAGGGATGCACCATGCAGGGTAGGGGGTCTCCTGGAAAGCTTGGGGATCTAACAGGCCTCCTGGATATACCAAAGCTGGATGTGCTTTAAACAGAAGAAAGAAAACAGCCAAGTCCCACTGGAGCAAGACAGACAATAATCAAGCCTGGGATCCCATTCAGAAGATTTGTTGCAAAGCTCCTCTGTTATTCTGAATTGGTGCATCCACTATACTGCTGTTTTTTTTCTGTTTTGGTGATCTTTTTGGTCAGAGGAAAATGCCTTAAGATTTTTGCATTTAGTTTAGCTATTTTTTAGCTCTTGTATTTTTATTTTTTCCAGTATTCGGATTTTAGCCACTTTTAACGATCATGCTCATTTATGTTAAAGCCTGGCCTAGGAAGCAAATATTGGATTGATTTGGAGGATGAACAAGCCTGCCAGATCTCGTTTTGGAGACGGGGGTTAAAACTTTGCCTTGTCAACACAACAACAGCTGTTAAAACAGGCCTTTTTCACATACTGTTTTGTAACAGTGCGTAATGTTTAGCAAGATGGAACTGTGTTAAGAGACTGCAAGCTTGTATTTATATTTTGTTTTTTACTTTTTAATTCTGAAGAAAAACCCCAAACTGTATTTTCACCCCTAGAAAGCGAAAAGGCGAAAAAAATGGTTTTGACTGCCCCTTTAACAAATGCTAGCGATATTTGTATGCAGTGAACGCATTGTGTCCGACTATAGTTTCTGTAGGTTCCACATTTCCCCCAATTTGGAAGGGATACACTGGATTGGGAATAACCTTTGTGAAAATGAGTATCAGCTCGCCTCCTACATCTATTGAGAGGTAAACCATTCTAATCTGACTTGCTTGCTATGTTTTTTTTTTGTTTGTTTTATTGCTTTTTTGCTTGCACATAGTGGTTTGTTTCATTGAATCAGTTTTTTTGTTTTGTTTTGTTTATTCCATCATCTTTTACATTCTATGGCGTATATATGTCTTATGATAGCATTTTGGCAATTGTACAGTTGTGCGATTTAATTGTAGTATGAATGTGCTCATTCCAATATACTGCATTTCTGCTGATTTATATTTGACAGGATAACATTACCCCCCACCTCAGCCCCTCCCATCTTTCTAGACTTTTAACAATGCTCAGGTCCTGTCTGCTGAACCATATTCTACCGTTTACAGTACAATAAAAAATATATATTACATTAATTGCTATGGTTTTGTATTGTAAGCAATAATATAAAAACATTTTTAAGATCTGTTGCAAATTATCTGTTCCCTGTAAACCATGATTCAATCCTAGCATGACTTCATGGTAGATGGTCGTAAAGCAAAAATGCATTGAACAGATCGCTATTGTTTGAATTCTGCTATATGTATATTGTTTTTTTTTTTTTTTTTTTCCCCTTTAATTCCTTAGTAAGGGATTCCCTCGGGAGAAGTTAGGCCACAGCAAACGTTTTTTGCTCTTGTGTGGTGAGGCAGCAAGAATGACAGATGGAAAGATTTAGAAGATTTGTCTTGTTTCAGCTAAGCTTGCAATTTCAGAAATCCATTTCCTTAGGCGTTTTTTTTTCGTTATATCTTGATTCTGATTATGCAGGCAAACTTGAGCTGGTACAAGGTCAGATGACTTGAGATGGGCTTTTAATGAGTGGAAGACTAAATCGTAGGAGGTTTGATAATGTTCCTCAGTAGGCCTTGTCTCTGTAAAGAAAAAAATTGAGTTACGGTATGTTGAGTTGAATTAGCCCAAGTCCTGTCACTGTGTCTTGATAGACAGTCATAGTACAGAATTTATTTTCTAGATCATCCATTGGACCAGTTCTCCATAAGAAATCCTTTGAACTGATGAATTGATGGTGATAGGATGGGCGGGGGAATCCGTGCATCCTTGCGGAACGTTCATCAACCATGGCATTCTTTGTGTTCAATTGACTCTGAAACTGTACAGTGGCGTGCAAAGATTGTGTTATTTGACTTGATAATGCGTTTAGGAGGAGATCTGCTGCAAGACCATGGCATGCCATAATCTAGTTTGTGCTGATCCTACAGATGTTTACAGTGATGTTTATGAATAAATTGAGTCTTGGATCGCTTAAACCGAGACTGACCTCGCTTATTCCAGACTTGCAGTATTAGTCCAACTGTCGAATCATAAGGGGTTGGTTGTCTGTGAGGAGAATGTATCTCACAGCGAGGATTTCTAACATGTATACCTGTAACAAAGGCTAATCCTATCTATCTATATTTGTGTAAGCCAGCTCTGTATTTCTAAGGTTATGTAGACCATGCTTCACTCAGTGCAAGCATCATTACCTCCCTTGGGGATATAGGGGATAGTATCTGGTTATCATACACTGCTAAATAGCTTTCTACCTTTTTAACATAGCAGGACATTTTTTAACTTATTTATTTATTTTTTTGCAAAGTTTTCATTGCTATTTGAATTCTGAAGTGCAGTTATAAAATATGATAAATCAACCACAAATGAATTGCTTTCCCAAGGAATGGATTACTAAGAAGCTCCTGTCAGAAAGTCTGATGCTCTGACAGTTTCCTGTTCCTATCCCTGTATCCTCCCCCCACCACCTGCCCCTACTTCCTCTGTGTTGCTGAGGTTGGAATGTGACAGGATAACTCACATATATGTTATCTGTTAACTGCACATCAGGTCTGATCAATTTTGTAAAATGGTCACAGACAAGAATGGATTGGGATGCTCACTGACCCGTTGCTTTGCAACAGACACAATATAATTGCATAGCAACCACGATGCTATTATATCGTAATGGTATGTTTACACTGGTGTGGCGGAATCCATGGGAATGATGCAAGGCATGCTGCGCGTTAGCAATGCAGAAACGCACAATGCATATTTTCACCTCAAATGTGATCCTGTTTTCCTTAATTTGCAATGCAACTTCCCAGTATGAAACTAGCCTTGGGCTAGAGGACAATCTCCTGAAGTGGTACACTAGGGATATTGGATTTTGTTGCGCGATACTATACTAGTATAGCGTATAGATAGATAGATAGATAGATAGATAGATAATTTCTTTGTGATGTTGGGTGACAATCTGATTAGAAGGCTGACAAACTTGCTCCGCCATCATGGTGGAGCTGTATGTTCTATTCTGCGGAGCGAGAAGAAGCACAGATTTCAGGAGAATGAAATTGCCATGAATTGCCAGTTCAACCAAAGTAGTATGTCTATAGGTACCTTCCATATACTGGTGTGTATATAGGTAGAAAAAAACTAAGTTTTGTAGAAGTCGTTTTTAATGGCTTACTGATAAAGTTAAGTTATGCAAGCTTTCAGGGAGCTAGTTGCCTTCTTCAGGCATATTTACAGACGTTAGCTGAAGTAAAACACTGCAGGTAAATGGTAAACACAGAGATGGTCTATTGTTTACTATTTACCTACATACAGTGGGCAGCACAACGGCGTAGTGGTTAGCGCTCTCGCCTTGCAGCACTGGGTCCCGGGTTCATATTCCAGCCAGGGCACTATCTGCATAGAGTTTGTATGTTCTCCCCGTGTCTGTGTGGGTTTTCTTCCCACATCCCAAAAACATACAGATAAGTTAAAAGAGCAACTGAAGTGAAAGGAATATGGAGGCTGCTATATTTAGTTCCTTTTAAAGGGACTCCGAGCAGTGCAGAAACTATGGAAAGATGCATATCATTTTAACCACTTGCCAACAGCGCACTCATAACGCGCGTCGGCAAAGTGGTAGCTGCAGGACCAGCGACGCACACCTGCGTTGAGGGCTGCAGGCTAATTAATCAGGAAACAGCCGCTCGCGCGAGCTTCCTGTAAATTCACGGCGGGGGGGGGGGGGCTCCGTGAATATCCTGCGGGCTGCCGATCGCAGCTCGCAGGCTAAATGTAAACACAAACGGAAATAATCCGCTTTGTTTACATTTTTACAACGCTGCTAACAGTAGCAGCGTTGTACTAGATCAGTGATCCCCGGCCAATCAGCAGCCGGGGATCGCTGTCACATGACAGGCAGGAGCCTGTTAGAGGCTGCACAGGACAGATCTGTTCCTGTGCAGCCTCTGATCTCCGGGGCAGGGAGGGAGAAGAGGGAGAGGGGGAATCCTGCCGTGGAGGGGGCTTTGAGGTGCCCCCCCCCCCGCCACTCACATGCATGCAGGAGCGATCAGACCCCCCCAGCACATCATCCCCCTAGTGGGGAAAAAAGGGGGGCGATCTGGTCGCTCTGCCTGTTATTTAATCTGTGCTGGGGGCTGTAGAGCCCACCCAGCACAGATCTTCGAAATCAGCGCTGGTCCTTAAGGGGGGGGGGGGGGGGGTAAAGGCTGAGTCCTGAAGTGGTTAAAGCTCTCTTTCTCCTCTTTCCAATGATATATAAACTGCCACCCTACGCCTTTTAGTTTTCACTATTTTCGCGGTCGAAATTGCCGCGGCCGTGATTTCGATCGCGAAAATAGAGAAAACTAAAAGGTGTAGAGCGGCAATTTATGTGTCGTCAGAAAGAGGAGAAAGAGAGCTTTAAAATGATATGCATCTTTCCATAGTTACATTGTATTACACAGGGCGACTTTTTCCTAAAGTCAGCAGCTCCATTCTGCTGAAAAAGTCGCCCTGTGTAATACATTGTAACTATGGAAAGATGCATATCATTTTAAAGCTCTCTTTCTCCTCTTTCTGACGACACATAAATCGCCGCTCTACACCTTTTTAGTTTTCTTTATTTTCGCGATCGAAATCGCGGCCGTGGCAATTTCGATCGCGAAAATCAGTACACTGATTTTTCTTATATATTTGGGTGTCAATCCCTCTTTCTAGAACTTTGTATTTTTTAAAATATTTCTTAAGGGATATACGTGGCCTTTAGGAGACACGTATAGCAATATTGTTTGCACATATTGTGTGTATGCGTGCGCCCACACTGTTGGGTGGGGACGCAGGCATGCACACAGTTATTTTGCACCCAAACACCTTATGTATGAAATTGATTTATAGGGAATAGTGTGTTTTACACTGTATTGATGTTTTACTGGCACCTGACTACACAAGCGAGATTGATGAATTGACCTTATATTATCATCTTATTAAATTTATGTAATTAATACCAGCAGGAGGCAGTGCCACTTATAATAGGCCCGGACCAGAAGAGTTGTATTTTAATTGTTTTTATGATTCGCTTGTTCATCAATAAAGATTATATGACTTTATATTGATATTCTGGAGTGTTTTTGAGACACATTAATTATTATTTAGGGCCTAGATAGGTTCTTTTCTTTTTCTTTCTTTGTATGTGGTATTATATTGAGGACCTATGGGCATGATTTTCTGATATATAGGTATCATGAGGTTCTTCTTTGTGTTACTCAGACAAAACTGCAGCCAAATAGATCAGCAGGTCTGCCAGGAAATTGGTATTGCTTAAAAGAAAATAAATATGGCAGCCTCCATATCCATCTCCCTTCAGTTGTCCTTAAATTGCCTCTAGGCTATGATACATGTACCACACGATATAAACATGACTATGGTAGGGACAGTTAGTGACAAGACAATTTACCCTGTACTGCGCTGCAGAAGATGTCTGGGCTATATAAATACTAAAAAAATAATAATAATCCTCTATAATAAAACCCCTGTGTCCTTGCGTGTGCTATCTCTGTGTAGCTGCTCTGTGCTTTTTGCTACTGCGCATGTGCGCAGCCCCCCACCCCACAGCTTTGAGTCCCCCTGCGATCACAGGGGCTGCTCTCCTCTAGTTAAGCCCTCTTATACTCTATTACAAGTGCACACAGCTTGCTCCTGCTTTTTCTCCCTCTTCCTGTCTCCATAGAGCGGAATATGCTTCTCTGCTGTCTGAAGTAGTCAAGAATTCACAGATCACATTGCACTGCTCAATCCAAGTTCTGGTCAGTGCAGTACTGAACTACGCGCTTGTTGATCTTCCGATCCTGTATTGCACCCACTGAACAAATATTTACCACTGCTCTCAATGACACTTTCGGCTGATAAACTGATCAAAAGTCGATAAGAAAACAACAATGTGTGTGAGAACTAATTGGAATAGTTGATTTATCTTGGTTGATATTATTATATACCCCACTTTGAAATGTCTCCTTAATACACTCCTAATACCTTTTGGATAAGGTTAAAAGATAATTAAAAAGAGAAAAGAAAGGTACTGTATGTACAAACATTTCTATCAAATAATAATCACTTGTCACACTGACTTCCTGGCTACCACATTTCAGGAGTCAGTGGATAAGATGGAACAATATGAGTGGACGATTATCTTAAGCCAAGTGCAAAGTACAAGTGGTAAGTGAGATAAGGAAGACTCTAAACACTTGAGTGGAAGTCAAGGCAATCTTTTGTTTAAATTTAGTTGGATGTCAGAGCAGGGTCAGAAATTAGGCATTTTTTGTTGTTGTGTCCATATGAAGTAATTTTTCCCTTCATGTAGTTGTAACAGCTGACATGATGCATGATGATTGGGATGGGCCCCCGAAAGATTACTGGTAAGGCATCGTCGCTTATCATATCGAGGCCGCGCAGCACCTCTTCGTGCAGCATGGCTGCGCAGTAGACGCACAAGACCGTGCACGCATGCGCAGTAAGCCGGAGCTGCGGGCTCCGCGCTACTGTGTGTGCAGCTTGAGCGGCCCCGTTACACAAAGAGAACCTGCATGGCCCTGATGTGGAGGGGGGGGGGGGGCACGCTCAGCTACAGGAGCAATTGGTCCACTAAGGCTTTTCTCTCTTCAAGTCAGTATCTTATTTTGAAACCGACCTTCAGCTCAGGATTGCTTGAAACAGGCAAGAAACAGTGAGAAACAGCTTGAAATAAGGGTTTATTGCAGGAAAGTTCAAATATTCAAGTGAGCATGAGCTGCAATGGAAACCGAACCTACGCTTTAATACAAAGCCTGCATGTATCACGTTAGAATAATGTGATCCATTACAACGCAGTACTGTAAACAGGTCCATAGAATTATATGGGCAGCGAGTCGACATGCAGAATTATTCTGCAACACAACGGAGCACTCCAAACTAGCCCTAAAACTTTATGGAGGTTACCATAGTAACAGTAAAAGAGTTTCTGTACTGCATTAGCCAAACAAATTATGTAGGTAGGAAAAAAAAAAACGTAATACCTTTAAGGCCTTGTTCACATTGCGTTTATTTTTTTGCGATTCCCGGCACTAGGTTGGGCGTTGCATTTTTGTTAAAAGTGCCTTTCTAAGCGCTTTTCCAGAGCGGTTTTTTAATTCACTCCCTGACATAGGTCAGGAAGTGAACTCTTTGACCCGGAAAATAATAAATGCAATGTATTTATTCTTAAAAATGCAAATCGCTGTACAAAGCAATTTTGTTAGCGTTTTTTTGTGTTTTTCCTATACCTTCCATTGAGGCGGCACCTGGGGAAGAAAGAAGAAAAAAAAAAAAAAAAAAAGGTACAGGTACCGCTTTGCTGAGCAGAAACGAACCGCTCAGATGTTAACTCTTTTGTAGGGAATTATTGAACAAGCCTTTTTAGGGCCATTTTGAAAATCGCCTGTGCTTGAAAAAAGGGCAAAAATGCCCTTAGTGTGAACGAGCCCTCAATGGCTAACTGATAAAATTAATTTATGTAAGCTTTTAGGGATCTAGTCCCTTTCTTTAGGCATATTTCCAGATGTTAGCTGAAGTAAACCACTCTATTATTATTACTAGCAAACCTAAGCCCGTTCAAAAACGGGCTCTAGGTTTGCGTTTCTCACCGCGCACGCACGCGCCAACCACCCGCTGCACACCTGGCCGCCCGGCTCCCAGGCCCCTTCCTCCTGTCTCTGTGAGGCTGGGTCCGTGGGGGGCACAACTACTAATCTTCCCTTCCTCCAATACAGGGGACTATACTTCAGATCAGGTGTTTTTGTGGCTACACTTGTTATGGGTGTGAGGCTGCCATATTTATTCCCTTTTAAACAATACCAGTTACCTGGCTAGCCACTGATCTTTTGCCTCTAATACTTTGTCATAGACTAAAACTAGTCCTACTGTACTGCGCATAACCCTTACTGTGACGGACGTGATGACGCAACGGGTACCTGGATGGGCCGCGCATGCACGACTTCATGCACGACTTCAGCCAAAATCGGCAGGTTTATGGAGCCGCTAGCGGGACCACAGAGGGCACCTAGAGAAAACCGAGGGACCTTGCGGGCTACGGGGGACTGGAGGAAGCCCCAGGTAAGTCCAGATTTGCTTTTTGCTTTTTCCTTTTACTATTGCTCAGGGTCCCTTTAACTACCAGACATTTGATTGTATGCTGATAGACACAGAAGAATGTTAAATGTTGCTGCTCATAGACAAAAACGTTCACTAAATGTAATTTACAGATGTTTTGATTTATGCCCAATCCAATGACGCTTGAAGGAATGCGCCTTGAAGCTGACCATACATCATACAAACTGTACTATTCAACACCTCTTACCACGTTGCTCTTTGTTTACTGTTTGCAGTTGGTCTATGCAGTTGAATTGGGCATTTTTAAAAACTATGCAGTTATTTGGCCTTTATGCTACATACCGTAGTTGTGGTAAACTTGAACAAGATCATGCAGACAGGATGGTATGATGTATGGCCAGTTTCACTGAAGGTGAAGGATGTCTGCTATGGTGAGGGCTCGCTCTCCGTATACAGTGCTCATTGCCATGTGGGGAATTTTAAACAGTGACTTTTGCCCTGTCCCTGCAACTTGATACAATGTAGACCAATGTAAAACCTGGAACACCTATCCAATTTTGATTGGCCAATTTTACCTTTTCCATGTAGTATGAAGGCCAACAGATTTCGAACACTATGCAGTGTAATCCCTTTACAAGGGACTGAGCAAAGTAGTTTACTATATCAGAGGATTACTACAGAATATCAGAAATTGTCATACTCCGGCACATAAAGTATACTGTATGTGCAGTCAATTGGGAGTCTTTTTTTGTTTTTGTTTTAAAAGCTTCAGCAAGAGCGCACAGAAAGTGTGTAAGCTAGATCAAAATTCACAGTGCTCAGTGTGCAGGGATTTGCATGCAATAATAATGCAACAGATTTCACTGGTCTCACCAGTTAATACCGGTACAGTACTTACAGTGTGTGCTCCTCTGTCCACATTTCTGTGCAGCCTGGATGATACTGTAAGCATTGCAGCCATGCAAAAGCAAGTCACAAATGATAGGCAACTCCCGCAGTAATCAGACATGAGCTGATACAGGAAGCATAGTTCTCCCTGTCTGGTGCTTTCGAGGTAATCCACACTGGCCCAGAGTAGTGGACATGTAGAAGGGGGGCAAAAAGACTTTGAGTACTATGAACAGATGGTATGGGTAAGCTCTCATTCTGCATGGAAGTGGTTAAGTTGGCCAATAATCCAATCAAAATTGAATGTGTGTACCAGGCTTTATTGGGCTTGTTTATGTGCAGCTACTCTGAGGGGATTCCTTCTCTATTACACATTCTTCATACATGATCTGAACCAGGTTTACATGTGATGGACAACACCTCTGCGTTCAATGTGCACAACATTCTCAGTGGATGCACAACATGCAGGGAGAGTATAGTGCTATGCTGTAACTTGAAGTGACTGCTTTATTGCAGCAGCACAACATTAACTTGTTTTTGATTGGTTTATGTGTGTACAAGGCTTTACACCAAACGTGACCAAACTGAATTACAGTTACAGAAGCAGTCAGTCAGTCCATTGTGGGTCCTGGCATGTAGGTTTAGGCTGCTTACACACCAAGACGTTACAGGCGCACGTTAGTGCACCTGTAACGCTCCCCCAACGCACAGCAATGTAACACAAGTGGGCTGTTCACACAGCCCACGTTGCGTTACATGTAACGCTGCACGTTCTGTGCAAAGTGCAGCATGCTACAGCGTTGGAGCGGCTATAGCCGCGTTAGACTGTTTGCACATGCGCAGTGGGGGGCGGAGATAAGGCGGGGAGAGCCAGCTACAGTAGCCGCGCACATGGCTACTTAATATTCACTGCACTGGCGGGCGCTGATTGGCCGGCGGGACCATGTGATGCGGAGTGTCTTGCTCCGCATCACGTGGGCCCGCTGGCCAATCAGCGCCACTCTGGGAGACATTATAGGAATCGAGCCGCCTAACGCGGCTCACTCTACCGTCCTCACTTGCAGCACCATACGTTGTGTTAGGTGCACGTTATGCGACCTTAACGTGGCACCTAACGCAACGTCTTGGTGTGCAAGAAGCCTTAGGTCTCAGGCATGGGTTTATTAATGGCCCCTGTGACACCCCCCCCCTCCCTCCCCCAATTGCAGAGCACACTGCTTTACCTGCTTCCAGCGGCAGGGCAGGGCCTCACTGCTCTCTTCAGTGCAGCTATGTACAGCGTATCACTTTGTGGCTACTGATGCATGTCACTTGTCATGTAGAGGTGGGAGCTGCAAGGAGAGGGACTGCATGGTGCTGAGCTGCACTGAGTGTGAGAACCTGCCCTGCCCCCAACCCCCACCCCACCCCCGCAGGTAAAATGTAACACTTTGCTGCCAATACTCTGCTATATCAACAGCAGCCTAAGATCTTTCATACTAAACGAACATCCCCAAAAAAGCAAGAAATAAATAACTATGAAAGGTAATAATTTTGTTTCTTTTTCCATTTAGCTGCTTTGTTTACATGTAGTACATTTCAAATGTGTTGCTGCTTATGGACATTCAAGACAACAGGCACAGCTGATTGTAATTGACTGATAGTAGATGTTTGTCTGAGTGAGCAAATATGGCCCCACCCTCCATTCACTGTCTACAATCTAAGCTGTCATACTTTTCCCTTCACAAGGGCAGCTTTGAATTTAAAGATGACCCAAATTAAAAATACAAGATTTCAGAAATAACATCTATTTTCTAAATTATAATAATAAATAGCAGCCTTTTTTCAGTTGCATGATGACAAATATAAAATATATTACCTTTATTGTAGGAACCCCCCCCCCCCTTCCTTTCAAATTGCCGGACAAAATCCGGCAAACTGGTGGAGTAGATGGTATCTGGCAATGGAGGAATTGCTAATAGCTGCCCCCAGTATAACCCTAGTTATTAAAAGAGAAGGCTGAAAAGCATGCACTGAAATGCTCATAGGTTTGAAGGAGTGTTTATTTATCTTTGTATGTGTTAAGGCCCATACAGACGTCGGATTTTTCCGAACGACTGGTCGTCTGAACGTCCCGTCGTTCAGTCGTCCGCACGCCAAATCGGGCGTGTGTACAGACTGTCGTTCGCGGGCGGATCGCTCAAACTCAGTCTTATCACGCGAACGACAGTCTGTACACACGCCCGATTTGGCGTGCGGATGACTGAACGACGGGACGTTCAAACGACCCGTCATTCGGAAAAATCTGACGTCTGTATGGGCCTTTAGAGTGGGGCAACTAAATATTTTTAATAAAAAAAAAAAATGTTTGGTTTGGGTCCGCTTTAATAAGTAAGATAGGTAAACTGTGTACAAAGAATAAGGTTTGTTTCCCACTTGCACCGGATCATGTGCGGGAGCGGACAGTATAGTGTCCTCTCCGATTGTCCACTTTGGTCCGGCTGAAGCCTGGGGCAAATGCGTTGCCCCCATTGGCTAAGGGCTCTGCCTTTGACATGGGCGACCAGGGTTCGAATCCTGGCTAGGTCAAGTACCTATTCAGTAAGGAGTTCAAGGCAAGACTCCCTAACACTGCAGGGTGGCCTCTTGAGCGCGTCCCAGTGGCTGCAGCTCTTGAGCGCTTTGAGTCCGACAGGAGAAAAGCGCTATACAAATGTTTGGATTATTATATGAGGAATGCATCTGCTCTTCCGGGATTATCGCAGACTGCACAGAAGAGCATTCTGCTTACCGTAACGGATCCAATTAATTATTTGCAGGTTGACAAATGTGAACGGCTCCTATATACTGTATAAAATAGGAGCCATTCACTGTCAGTTTTGCAATGAGTATAGAACGAAAAAAAAAAGCCCATTCTCAGCTCAAGTGGGAACATGACTTTTGCAGCACTAGTTTGGACTGTTTTCATGATTGGCTCAAACCCTGGAACCTGGTAGCCGAGGCACCTTAAAAATGGCAGCTAGCATCCAAGTGTTTTGCTCTTCTCTTTTTGTTATCTGTGGAATTGGCAGCTACTAACTACCTACTGACCCCCAGATTGAATAGACTGGCTTCTGAATCACCATTGTCCTTTCCCACACATTGGACTCAATTCAGTAAGATTATGCTGGAGATAAGACAAGAGAAAACTTGCCACCATGCAGTAATAGTTATCTTATCTCTTCATTCCTTAAGTTACCTCCTCTATAGTTTTTTTTTCACACGCAATTTATTAACAGCCTGTCTTTAACTTTAGAATCCTGGAGTTATTTTAAGGATTGAAGAGTTAACTTTAGGTTTGCCTGAGGTAAAATGTTTCCTGAATACGACATGCCTCATCACCATGGTGATAACTCTAGAAACGTTATTAAAGACAGGAGAGAAGCTTAGTGAATTGAGGCCAGCATGTGTATGGACCTTTTAGAAGTGTTTCAGGTGGATGTCTCAATCACCTACCCAGAGTCTCGTCCAAATGCTTTTCTGCAAGCATGCAGAAAAGCATTTGTCGACTTTCAGCGGTGATTCCCAGCAATCGTCATTCTTCATCCCACACGGGGACACAGGAGTGCGGTGCTAATGGACCCCAGAACGACCAGACCCCTGCTGCTTCCAGTGGAAAAAATAAAGATCAAAATGCTGCTTTTGCATAAACTGCAGTAAATGACGTGCAACGGGTGAACTGGCCTTTAGTTGTTGTACCACACGAGAGATGTTTTAGGCAAACACTGTACAGTATTTTTTTTATTTCTGCACCTGTAGATTTATTTCTTCATCCATATTTGAGGAGTATTTTTCTATTTGCGATTAAAAAGTAATAACATTTTTTGACATGATTTTTTTTTTTTTTGAATTATACTCAAAATGGAAACTAGACCCTTGCTTGATGGATTTTAGTAAGTTGCACGCAAAAATTAATTGAACCACTTTTTGCACAGAAATCCTGCAGAAATTGAACGCAAGGGAGGTTAATGTATTGCTGCTAAAAAAATATTAATTATTGAAAGACAAATCGAGCCAGGCCTCTTGCAAAAGCCAGTAGCTGTTAGACAACTATCTTTAGTGACAACTGAAACATAGCAAACTATCCCTGGCAAAATGATGAACAATTCTCCAGTGTACATTTCTGTTTAATGTTTACACTAAATCCTTTCATTCATCCTGTTACTGTTGCTTAACCACTTAAGGACCAGCCTATGCTGGTCCGATCTGTGCTGCGTGGGCTCTCCAGCCCACAGCACAGATCACTTTGAAGCCAGGGTGACCAGACTCCCGAGCCCCCCCACCCCCTTTTTTTTCCCCACTAGGGGGATGTCCTGCCGTGGGGGTCTGATCGCCGCCGGCCATCTGCGTTTTGCGGGGGGGGGCTCCTCAAAGCCCCCCTCCGCAGCCATTTCCGCCCTCACGCTCCTTACCTCCCTCTCCCTCTTCCTACGTAATGCGCAGGACGGAATTCCGTCCTGCGCATTGAAGGATAGGCTTCTGCCTATCAGATGCCGGCGATCCCCGGCCAATCAGAGGCCGGGGATCGCCGATCTGCCTTACGGCGCTGCTGCGCAGCAGCGCCGTATGATGTAAACAGCGGGGATTTCTTCCCCGAGTGTTTACATTTTGCCGGCGAGCCGCGGTCGGCGGCTCTCCGGCTGTTTACGGAGACACCCTCCGTGAACTGACATGGAAAGGCCGCTCGATCGAGCGGCCGTTTCCATGGTAACCCACTTAAGACCTGCTGACGCCTATGGGCGTTAGCTGGTCGTTAAGTGGTTAAAGAGAATCTGTATTGTTAAAATCACACAAAAGTAAACATACCAGTGTGTTAGGGGACATCTCCTATTACCCTCTGTCACAATTTCGCTGCTCCCCGCCGCATTAAAAGTAGTCAAAAACAGTTTTAAAAAGTATGTTTGTAAACAAACAAAATGGCCACCAAAACAGGAAGTAGGTTGATGTACAGTATGTCCACACATAGGAAATACATCCATACACAATCAGGCTGTATACAGCCTTCCTTTTGAATCTCAAGAGATCATTTGTGTGTTTCTTTCCCCCTGCAGCTCACTGAAGAGTTACAAGCTGATTGTTTGTTTCTTCTTGCAGACAGCTCTGCCCGGTTGTCTGTAATTCTGCAGTATGTGACTCATCAGTATGTGAACAGAGGATTTATCCAGCTTGTAAAAGATAAGAGAGCAGAGAAAAGCTGGCTAATGTAAATAACACACACACACAGGGGAGTGTGCATAGAGGGGGCATGCATAGCAGATCACACTGAAGAGTTGGCAGCCTTCCAGACACAGGACGACAAGTCCGACAGGGGAAAGATAAGCTGATTTATTACAGAGATGGTGATAGTAGAAAGTGCTGCAGTACGCCAGAGCACATTATAATAGGTTTAGGAACCTGTAGGATGGTAGAAAACACAATGACATTTTTGTTACCTAACGATTTTTCCGCCGATATACAGCAGATTCGATTACTGTGATCGAATCTGCTGTGAAATCGTTGCGCAAACGTTGACCGAACGACCGATTTCCATCCGAAATCAATTGTTCCTGTCCGTGCGGAAGATATCCCTCGATCGACGGCGGGTCGGGAGTGCGTCGCTAGCGGCGTTCGAATGTCCGATGACCGACGCAATACATTACCTGTTCCGCCAGTGCATGTCACCACTGCTCCTTCTCCGCTGGGCTCCGAGTCCGGCAGGCTTCACTTCTTCAGCGGTGGACTCGCGCAGGCCGGATCAGGTAATGTATGCGGGGGGGGGGGGGGGGGGTTAGCGGAGGCAGCTTCACAGATGGTGAATCAATTTCATGCTGAAATCAATTCACAATCTGTTTGCAGTAAAGGAAGCCATACGATCCCTCTCTATCTGTTGGTCGATCTGATGGCAAATCGACCAGTGTATGGCCACCTTTACTGACAGTTGGAGTAAATGATCTCAGAGTAACCAAGCACCATGGCTGAGGACCATACAGTATACTGTACCGCTGGAAATGTATTAAAACGAGTCTAACCAGATTTCTCATCTCCCCAAATCAGTGGAATTTGAAGAAATCTGGAAGTAACTGAACCTCCTAACACAATGAAAAAACGATGTATATACTGGGTAGAGTGTTCCTTTAAGTATATCGCATCCAGTATGTTGCAGAGGGCTGCACATAATACTGACCAAATATCTATCCAAAAGCTGACATACTTATGACTGTTGCTACTTCATACCAGTGTGTTGCGGTGGGTTTCCCCTGTCTGGCTGTATTGTAGTTCTGCAAACAATTGGTGCCTTTGTTTGGCTTGTAAAAAGCTGAGCTGGGCCAATTCTCTGCACAGGTCGTTACTGTGAAGAAGCAGCCATGAGTGGGTGGCAATGTTTGGAACTGTCCACTTGTAACAATAACATTATGCTTGGGAAGCAGGATTGTGGGGGCTGGTGTGTACTCTCCTGGGATTTGTGGCCCTAGCCTAAAATAAACCCAAAACTTCCTTCATACAACATCCTTACTGCATGCTATTAAAGTGCTTCTCATTATACTGTCAACAACCAGTGCCCAGATATTATATATAGTAATCAATATGTTCTGTGATTTCTAAAAATGACTAAGTAGTCAGCTGCTCCTTTTTGAGGTAAATGTCCTGCACCCCCCCCCCACCACCAAGGTTGCCAGTGACTGGCCATGTACCTCTCAACAAAGCTACAGCTGTCAGCAAGTTTTTCCTCAGCAGAGGTTGTTTTTTTTTTTTTTTTTTTTTTTTCTTTTTGTAGGGATGATACAGACTTTTAATCCTGGTAGTGTTCTGTTTGATCTCTGCCATTTATTGTCTTGTGTATTGAGCTATAAAAATGTTAACCAGCAGTCTTCCTACATGCACAAGCACTGGTTTGGTGTTGTCTGTATGATCTTACTCAGTTATCTCCTAGAACCGTCCTAGGAGATAAATTCATCTTCTCTTTAAACTAACTTCTTCACCATTTTACTTTTGAAAACGTACCCAAACGTTGTTAAAGAAGTTCTATCAATTTTATTTTGAGTATTTTCTTGCTTGCTGGTGGCTTAAAAGGCATTTATGACAAGTTGTGAAAATCTGATCTAGGTGAAAACTCAGGAGAAAAGGGGAATTGCATATGGGCCCAAGTGTGAAAGTGCCCAAATTGTTCTCCATTACTTTTGCCTGTATACTGTAAATCAAAATCATTTTTTGATTTTTTTTTGACTAGGCTTTGGCTAGTTCCAATGGAATCCTGTATTTGCCAGGACTTTGGTAAAGATGAGATTGAGATAACTTATGTCAGGTAAACAAAATAATTAGTCAATTTCATTGTAATGATTTACTGTTATCATCTTAGTCTGAACTTCCTCATGTTACTACATAATTATATTTTTCCTGTTCCTTTCAGCGTGTTTATTATATCCTCACATGTCTAACTGTGTGCATGTCCAGCACTGCAGAAGACAGGTTCTTTAATGACGTTACACTGTGCACTCATTTTTCCAGGGGGAGGGGACTGTCGTCAGTTTTGGCTTGGTTCTGTAGACTCTAATCTGTAACGTTTAGTAGGTTGAGCAAGACTAGATCATAGCAGGAATAAAGCAATGATTTGAGAGTCTAAGTTATAAATTATGGTGATAGGAGTCCATAACCGTTCTAGGAACCCCAATATCTACATGAACAAAATCTGAATTATGAGTCCAGCATTGACCAATCGTTGACGTTCTTTAGCAGCTAACCCTAGCATTAGTATGCCTCTTTAGACCTGAATGGCCCAGTGCTTTAATATAGCAACAACAGGAAACCACTCCCAGCCTCTTCACGATGGCGGGAAGCTGTCATCAAGCCATTTTAACATCCCAAATTGTCGAGTACTAAGAAAAATGAAGCTATTCGGAAGCTTTCACAGGAAAAAGTTGTTGTATGAAATGGTAATTAAGAAAACAAGAGTGATTGTTGTTGAGATACATCACGCTGTAAAGGTGGATAATTGGGATGGAGGGTGGGCTTGGATCCTGTTCTTTTTCCACAACTTCCATTAAAGACGTTTCCATTTTGAGGTTCTTGCTTTCCTGTTTATTTCGGAGCTTCCTGGGAATCAGGCAGACATGGTTTGTCAGAGGGGCTTCTTAAAAATAGCTCCCAGCGGGTGAGAGACGAATAAAGGCAGATATTCTTCCTCTTGTACTAGCTGATCATTTTGTGACTTATAGCAGACTCTACTGTACTGTGAGGTAGACTTGCTGACTTCTGTAACTCTTGTGGTGCCCATACACACTACACTAAAAACATTCGATTTTCCTGTTTTATTTGACCAAAGTGATGAAATCGAATGAAAGTCAAAAATAAAATTTCGATCAAGAAAAACAAACGATTATCAGTTTTGGTGTTTTTTTGTTTTTTTGTTTTTTTTTTTCAATAAAAATCCGATCGGACATGTTGGAAAAATCTTCATATTTGATCTAGCGGAATAATCAAACTAAATTATCTAATAAAAAAAAAAAAAAAAGAAAAAATTGTACCATGTATGGGTACCATTGGTCTTTTAACAACCAGATGAGAAGCCATTAAAAGGGGCAGTAGCAGCTGATTAGCCTGTCATTTTCCAGAATGACATGATGGCCAAAATGTAAATATATGGCTGTTGACCTTTAAATAGAAAGAATAGCTGTAGTATGTAGTAGATATTCTGCTTTTCTCTTAAAGTTAGCCTGAAGGTAAATAAAGTGCCCCTAGGGGGAGGGGGAAACCTGGATCCTCAAGAACTTTCCCCCTGTCCTCCTCAGTAAAGGCAATCCAGCGCTAGGACCCCGAAAGGTTGCTTGTCGCTGCACGAAGGTGTACAAGCAGCTTACCCTTGTAAATGGTAGAGCCTGGTCTGGTCTACGGGATTGGGCTGGCTGAGGAGGACAGGGGAAGCTTCATTAGAATCCAGAGGCTTCCCACTCCTGAGGCAAGTATCTATTTTTTTTCTTGTATTTCAAAAAGTTACAGATTCCCTTTTAAAAAGACACTGTGGTGCCATATAGTAGAAAGTAGTAGATTATTCAGGTTATCCACTTTTAAGTTAATTATCCTGATTTCAGCATCAGAAACACTTCCCATATCTATATATTGCTGTTTATTGGTTTGTAACCCCACCCTCTTAGTGATGTCTAGCCTAGGCTGTTTATTATGCAGAATTCTCCCCCCCCCCCCCCCCCTGAGAATTCTGGGAGTCCAGGGCCCCTATTCAATTAACTTTTCTCCTGCGTTTTCTCCCACGCCATACATTTTCATCTTATTTACAAAATATCTTTTCAGCACCTGACAATTGAAAAATGATACAGATATAAATCAAACTTAATTTGATATATTTAGGGATTCTCTGCATCAGTGAAAACTTCCTTTCAGAGCAGATGTAGGTTAGTAGTGTAAAAATTCTAACTTTTTCTTTCTTTCTTTTTCTGTAAAGTTGAGCGTTGCCTGGCCCATTTGCTTGACATGCCCCCTCAAGGGGGTTTTCTTTAATGTAATGGCTTGGCCAGTAGTAAAGCTCCGGAATTTATTGCAGCGCACTTTTAGGCCAATTTTACACCTAAAGAAAACATTGTGATGAGATGTGCCACGTGCAGAAAGTGTAACGTAACCCAAAGAATGTGGCCAAGTGTAAAAGGGGCCTCAATTTTCACTCAAACTATCAAAGAAACTTTTCTTCTGTAAACCCCACATCCCTATAGAGCTTTTAGCCGGCAACAATAGAAAGCTTTTCTGAGGTCTCTCATCACAGACTGTGTAAAGAAAAAATGCTTAGTTTACCAGCTGTTTGTAACAATTTGTGTTGGCGTAAAGGCTAGAGCCATACTATGTAGCTAGGTTACACTTCTCTGTCACTATTCACAGATGAATGATTAACTGTTTGACACACACACGGCTGCTCCTTCTGTTCCCAGGACCATTTCAGGCAGCAAAGCAACCTACATGAATGCCTGGTATATGAATTTCACCAGCGAAGTCATGGTCACTCAACCTACCAGTGCCCAGTCCAAAACTGGAATATCAATATTGTGTGAATATGGTCCACAAAGGCAAGCAGGAAAGAAGGCAAAACCTAATTTATGACTTAAAGTGAACCTTCAGACTAAAAATCTACTCAGCAGCACTGAAAAGGCTTGGGGTTTCTTTAACAGTTTCACAGTATCAGAACTTTGTTTTTCTTACATAAGTGTGAGAAAACGCGGAAAAGCAGTTTGCACGCATAGGCCTACATCTGTCAGTATGGCCGAACGCGGAGAAACCGCCGCATGCTCTGATTGCGGTGCGGCTGGTTCCGCGTCCAGCGCGGTGGGTGGTACACAACACATGGCTGGTGTGGCTGGGACTGATAGTCCACACAGGTTCAGAAGGGCGCGCGCGCGCTGAGAGGCAGAGCTTTTATGACAGCCAGAAGAGAGTCAGCTGACCAAGCTGGTCAGCTGACAATCCAACCAGTTCCCATTGGTCCAGCACTTAGGGGAGGCGCTGGAGAGCGCTGTACTATATATACTGGGTGATGGTCATTCTCTGGTTGTCTGCCGTTGCGATCACTACGTGGAAGCACTCAGACCTTTTTGTCAGAATCTGTGTTATTCACTAGACCAGTTCCAGGGTGTTGATGATCACGGACCTCTCACCCCAGACTAGGAATACTGTATATCATCTCTGTTATATCTCAGACTAGTTCCAGGGTGTTGATGACTACGGAGCTCACACCCAAGACTAGGGACTTGTACTATCATTCTGTTATACTTCAGACTAGTTCTAGGGTGTTGATGATCAAGGAGCTCACACCCAAGGCTAGGACTTGTACTATCATTCTGTTATACTTCAGACTAGTTCCAGGGTGTTGATGATCACGGAACTCACACCCAAGACTAGGGATTGTTTATTATCTGTTATGACCTTCTGCTTTCCTGACCACTCTTCTGATCACTGATTTGGTACTTCGCTATATCTGATACTCTGTTGCCAAACCCTGCGTGTTTTAGGATTACCGAATAAGTCTCCTGCCTTATCTGTCTGTGTGTTGCCGACCTGGCTTGCCCGACCTCGAGAGCTATCTCCCCAGTTAAGAGAGAGTTCACATATCTGTTAGTGACACCCCCCCCCCCCCCCCCCCCTTGGTGTCACTCACACTCTGGTCCTTCCTATTCCCAGTCTGGTCACTCCCTTGGGAGTTCTCTGACCATAGGAAGGAACTTGTTCTCTGTGCAGTATCCCTTACTGCCTCATCACCTGCTTGCACCAAACACTCTTATCACTCAGGTGTCCAGAGGTCAGTGATATATCTGACTATCGGTGATACTGCAGATCATCAATAATCAGGTATATATCTGCATTTTTGGTGATACTGCAGATCACCAATAATCAGATCCTCTCTGTGTACACCGATCGTTACAATAAGCCTTATTTTTAGCTTTACAAAAGCTAAGCTCCGCCCCATCCCTGATTTCCCTGATGCTGTGCAAAGCATGATGGGATTTCCTATGTTGTTGTTCACGTTGCCTAGCAACTGGGAGGGGTGATCAGGACACAGGACAGTTGGAACTGTGTCTCATGCTCCCTGTCACCTCCTTTCAACCAAAACGATGGCTGCCCTCATGAAATCAAACATTTGTCTTTTCTTTTAAAACCGGGTGGGTAAGAGATTATATTACCTATCTATTTTAATTAACTTAACTAATGTAACTTAATGACAGTGTGTTTGTTTAGGCTGAAGTTCCTCTTTAAAGGGGAACTGAAGAGAGAGGTACAGTGGGTTGCAAAAGTATTCGGCCCCCTTGAAGTTTTCCACATTTTGTCATATTACTGCCACAAACATGAATCAATTTTATTGGAATTCCACATGAAAGACCAACACAAAGTGGTGTACCCATGAGAAGTGGAACGAAAATCATACATGATTCCAAACATTTTTTACAAATAACTGCAAAGTGGTGTGTACATAATTATTCGGCCCCCTTTGATCTGAGTGCAGTCAGTTGCCTATAGACATTGCCTGATGAGTGCTAATGACTAAATAGAGTGCGCCTGTGTGTAATCTAATGTCAGTACAAATACAGCTGCTCTGTGAGGGCCTCAGAGGTTGTCTAAGAGAATATTGGGAGCAACAACACCGTGAAGTCCAAAGAACACACAAGACAGGTCAGGGATAAAGTTATTGAGAAATTTAAAGCAGGCTTAGGCTACAAAAAGATTTCCAAAGCTTTGAACATCCCACGGAGCACTGTTCAAGCGATCATTCAGAAATGGAAGGGGTATGGCACAACTGTACACATACCAAGACAAGGCCATCCACCTAAACTCACAGGCCGAACAAGGAGAGCGCTGATCAGAAATGCAGCCAAGAGGCCCATGGTGACTCTGGACGAGCTGCAGAGATCTACAGCTCAGGTGGGAGACTCTGTCCATAGGACAACTATTAGTCATGCACTGTACAACAACAACAAACAACAACAAATAACATTTGTAAAGCGCTTTTCTCCCGTGGGACTCAAAGCGCATAAGCATGGCTCCGACCATCGTGGTACAGAGGAAGAATTTTATAAATCTGGAAATGCCAGGCTAAACAGGTGGCTTTTTAGTCTGGATTTGAATAGCTCCAGGGATGGTGCTGTCTTTACTGGGTGTGGTAGGGAGTTCCAAAGAGTAGGGGCAGCATGACAGAAGGCTCTATCTCCAGATTTTTTGAGGTGCACTCTAGGAGTGACCAAGTTTATAGAACTTGCTGATCTGAGGTTGTGAGAGGTGTGGTGCAGCTTCAGCAAGTCCTTCATGTATCCAGGGCCCAGATTGTACAGGGATTTGAATGTCAGCAGTCCAATCTTGAAGAGTATTCTCCATTCTACTGGTAGCCAGTGCAGTGAGCGAAGGATCGGTGTAATGTGACAGTGGCGTGGCTGGTTTGTTAGCAATCTGGCAGCAGCATTCTGCACTAATTGCAGGCAACGCAGGTCCTTTTTGGGGAGGCCAGCATAAAGGGCATTGCAGTAGTCCAGCCGTGATGTGATGAAGGCGTGGACTAGGGTTGGAAGATCCTCTGGGGGAATCAGATGTTTAATCTTTGCAATGTTCTTCAGATGAAAGAAGGAAGATTTAACTACAGATGAAATTTGGTTTCTGAAACTCAATTCCCCATAGATTAGTACGCCAAGGCTGCGCACAAGGTTGGAGCTGTTTGTCTGAATTCCCAATCCTGATTGGTGTTGCTTTAGGATAGAGCTGTTTTGATGGCGAGTGCTGGTTTTGGACAAACAGGACCTCAGTTATGTCAGCATTCAGTTTCAACCAGTTATCATTCATCCATGCCTGTAGCTCAGCTAAGCAAGAGTTTATTTTTGGGGTAGGGTCTGTTCCACCAGGTTTGAAGGACAGGTATAGCTGTGTGTCATCGGCGTAGCAGTGGTACGTCAGGCCATGACGTAGGATAAGTGTACAAAGTTGGTCTTTATGGAAGAGTGGCAAGAAGAAAGGCATTGTTAACAGAAAGCATAGGAAGTCCCGTTTGCAGTTTGCCACAAGCCATGTGGGGGACACGGCAACCATGTGGAAGAAGGTGCTCTGGTCAGATGAGACCAAAATGGAACTTTTTGGCCAAAATGCAAAACGCTATGTGTGGCAGAGAACTAACACTGCACATCACTCTGAACACACCATCCCCACTGTCAAATATGGTGGTGGCAGCATCATGCTCGGGGGGTGAATCTCTTCAGCAGGGACAGGGAAGCTGGTCAGAGTTGATGGGAAGATGGATGGATACAGGGAAAACAGGTGACCCCGGAAGTTGCACTGCTACCCGCGCGCACGGCTGCTTGCAACAAGCTATTGCAACAAGTTTTTTTTTTTTTTTTTTTATTTCAGCCCGCGGGGATTTTTCACCTTATGCTTTAGAGCATTTTTCACCTCCCATTCATTCGCTAATAACTTTATCACTACTTAAAACAATTTGTTGATCTATATGTTGTTTTTTCAACCACTAAGTAGGCTTTCTTTGGGTGATACATTTTGCTAAGAATTTTTTTATAAATGCATTTTAACAGTATTAATAAGAAAAAATGGAAAAAATTCATTATTTCTCAGTTTTCGTCCATTATAGTTTTAAAATAATCCACGCTACCATAATTAAAACCTATGTATTTTGTTTGACCGTTTGTCTCGGTTATGACACATTTACATTTTGTCCCTATCACAATGTATGGCGCCAATATTTTATTTGGAAATAAAGGTGCATTTTTTTCCTTTTTTTGCGTCCATCACTATTTACAAGCTTATAATTTAAAAAAAATGTTCGTAGTATACCCCCTTCAAATGCATATTTAAAAAGTTTAGACCCTTGGGTAACTATTTTTTTTTTTTTTTTTTTTTAATTGTACATTTTTTTTCCCATTAACAATGTTTTGGGTAATATTTTGGTGTGGGAAATAAACAGTTAATTTTTAATGTTATTATATGTGTAAATTGTAATGTAAAAAAAAATGTAGATGTATTTTTACGATTTGGCCACAAGATGGCCACCTTGAGTTTTCTTTTTTTTTTCTCCTTCTGCTTCTCGCTAACCGGAAGCACAAGGAGGACGCGGAGAATTTTACGTGCAGAAAGACTGAAGCCTCCAGTAAGAGCGCTTCGGTTTTTCTGCTGGGGACACGAATCGGTGACCGGGAACCATGTTCCCGTTCACTGATCCCAGGGCTACCGGGGGACAGCACGGGGACGCGCTCGCGATCGTGCCGAAGCGGCACCGCAGCAGAGCAGCTGCCTGGACGTGAGCATCACGTCCAGGCGGCAGAAATGGTTAAATGGAGAGCGCAATCTATTTTTCTTTTCAATTGGATGACTGCAGCATTAGGTAATTACAGCTCGGCCTGGCACCCTCCCTACTAGCTGACACTCAACGTATAAGACGACCCCCAACTTTTCAGGTATATACTGTAATTACTGGTAATATATGTGGCATTTAGACTTTTTTTTTTACGAGATTTTTTTATTGTGTATTTAGAATTTTGGTTAACTTTGATAGTTGTCCTTTTACTCTGTCTGTAATATTGTATTGTAGTAAGTATTGGTTAGTATTAACAAGCAGTTTCCTCAGGTAACCTCTGTTCTGTGATGCATTATGTTTCTGCTGGTCAGGGTTCTTTTCCCATGAAACAATTCTGTGTGTACTGATGAAACCATCTTATCTCAATCCTGCTGCAGTTTTCCCTTGTGGTACTAGAGAATTGAATACTGTAACATGCCACACTCCCTCTGTGTCTGGTTGAGGTGCGGATGTAAATTCTGCACTGTACAAAGCACTGCTTTTCCTTCCACTTTCATTCTGGCAGCACCTCATGATTTATGTCCTTGAGATCAAACTGTTTTGTCATGTCATTTAATAGAAATAAGGAAAAAAGACTTGACAGTTCTGACTCTTTAGGGAATATAAAATTCCAGTCATGATATGATTTTTTTTTTTTTCTGTTAGCATGCCACTGCCACTTGCCGATGTTCCCAATGGGCGTAGGTGTTTTCTGGGAACAGTGAACACTAAAGAGGAACTCACATACCTTAATTCTGCATGCATTCCTGGTACAAACCTGCATGCTTGGCTTTATCAATCAGGCTAGTGCTTTACTCTAAGGCCTGGAACCCACTGAAATCTGCAAACGCAACCGCTACCGTTTTGTCTGAGCGGTTTGCAAGCGGATTCATGCACGTTTTCGTTCGCGTTTTGCAACAGTGTATTTTTTTGCTCAGCGGTTGTGTAGCGTTTTGCGTTTTTATCCTGATTGGTCCTGTAAATTATTTTTAATTTTGTTACAGTGTGCTGAACCGCAAAACGCTAGCAAAACCGCTCAGTTTAGGTTTTGCTGAGCGTTTCTGCTAGCGTTTCAATACTTTACATTGAAGCGCTAACGCTCCCAAAATGCTGCAGGTCCTGCGTTTGCGTTTCTGGGAAACGCAAATGCTCCTGTGGAAGTTGCCCCATCCATTAACCTCAGCTGAGCGTTTTGGCAAAACGCTAGCGTATCGCAGCGCTGCCAAAATGCTCAAAAAAACGCTCTTGTGGGTTCCAGCCCTAAAGGGAGAGAACTGGGAGGTCACCCACTGTGATATGGATTCAGTAGAAACTGACCTATAAAGTATAAACTGGTCACTCTCTCATAAAAGATCAAATTCTGCCACATTCACATGGCTATTTTACTGTTGTGTTAGTATGTAGTCCTGCTGCCTGGATGATGATGATGATGAGGAATACATAGTTACATACAGTGGGTTGCAAAAGTATTCGGCCCCCTTGAAGTTTTCCACATTTTGTCACATTACTGCCACAAACATGCATCAATTTGATTGGAATTCCACGTGAAAGACCAACACAAAGTGGTGTACATATGAGAAGTGGAACGCAAAAATCATACATCATTCCAAACATTTTTTACAAATAACTGCAAAGTGGGGCGTGCGTAATTATTCGGCTCCCTGAGTCAATACTTTTGTAGAACCACCTTTTGCTGCAATTACAGCTGCCAGTCTTTTAGGGTATGTCTCTACCAGCTTTGCACATCTAGAGACTGAAATCCTTGCCCATTCTTCTTTGCAAAACAGCTCCAGCTCAGTCAGATTAGATGGACAGCGTTTGTGAACAGCAGTTTTCAGATCTTACCACAGATTCTCGATTGGATTTAGATCTGGACTTTGACTGGGCCATTCTAACACATAGATAAGTTTTTTGCTTTAAACCATTCCATTGTTGCCCTGGCTTTATGTTTAGGGTCATTGTCCTGCTGGAAGGTGAACCTCCACCCCAGTCTCAAGTCTTTTGCAGACTCCAAGAGGTTTTCTTCCAAGTTTTCCCTGTATTTGGCTCCATCCATCTTCCCATCAATTCTGACCTTCTTCCCTGTCCCTGCTGAAGAGATGCACCCCCAGAGCATGATGCTGCCACCATCATATTTGACAGTGGGGATGGTGTGTTCAGAGTGATGTGCAGTGTTAGTTTTCCGCCACACATAGCGTTTTGCATTTTGGCCAAAAAGTTCAATTTTGGTCTCATCTGACCAGAGCACCTTCTTCCACATGGTTGCTGTGTCCCCCACATGGCTTGTGGCAAACTGCAAACGGGACTTCCTATGCTTTCTGTTAACAATGCCTTTCTTCTTGCCACTCTTCCACAAAGGCCAACTTTGTACAGTGCATGACTAATAGTTGTCCTGTGGACAGAGTCTCCCACCTGAGCTGTAGATCTCTACAGCTCATCCAGAGTCACCATGGGCCTCTTGACTGCATTTCTGATCAGCGCTCTCCTTGTTTGGCCTGTGAGTTTAGGTAAACAGCCTTGTCTTGGTAGGTTTATCGTTGTGCCATACTCCTTCCATTTCTGAATGATCGCTTGAACAGTGCTCCGTGGGATGTTCAAGGCTTTGGAAATCTTTTTGTAGCCTAAGCCTGCTTTAAATTTCTCAATAACTTGATCCCTGACCTGTCTTGTGTGTTCTTTGAACTTCACGGTGTTGTTGCTCCCAATATTCTCTTAGACAACCTCTGAGGCCCTCACAGAGCAGCTGTATTTGTACTGACATTAGATTACACACAGGTGCACTCTATTTAGTCATTAGCACTCATCAGGCAATGTCTATAGGCAACTGACTGCACTCAGATCAAAGGGGGCTGAATAATTATGCACACCCCACTTTGCAGTTATTTATTTGTAAAAAAATGTTTGGAATCATGTATGATTTTCGTTCCACTTCTCACGTGTACACCACTTTGTATTGGTCTGTCACGTGGAATTCCAATAAAATTGATTCATGTTTGTGGCAGTAATATGACAAAATGTGGAAAACTTCAAGGGGGCTGAATACTTTTGCAACCCACTGTAGTTATTTTGGTTGAAAAAAGACATATGTCCATCGAGTTCAACCAGATAACAAAGTACAACACCAGCCTGCTCCCTCACATATCCCTGTTGATTGATGATGATGATGATGATGATGATGATGATAGGAGACTGTCATTGTCACCCAAATTCAGAAAGTGCCTCTGTATTCATGCTTTATGGTACTTGGCAATAAAAGCTACTTTCACAGATCACCCTTGTATTGCCTGCAGCCCTAGACAGTGTATATTTGTAGTACAGCATGCCCATATTTCTGTTTTGAAGGACACTTACCAGTTGAAGAACAAGAAGAGCATCCTACTGGGCATTACTGGAATCAGTCATGTATGAAACTTGTCTTTTGAAGATCTCTTCTTGGTGGCATGCCGGGTGTAATAGTGGAAGTCTTGGTGCTGGTATTTTAGGTGCCAGTTTACACGGGGCTTCCAGTGTCGAGAATACTGGCAGCCTTTATGTGGACAGGGTAATCTAGTTTCTTGTTGGGTGTGTGTGTGGGAGAATAGTTAAAGGTTAGTGTTAGGAGGACCTGGTATTGTGGTCCTGGGTATATTACAGTCAGGTTAGAGTTGAGCCGCAGTTTTTAGTTTGGGTTTAGTGGTTACATGGGCAGATATGTGTTAAGGTTAGGGATCATTTTTAAAGGGCTGAGTTTAGAGTTATGTGAAAGGTCAATGTTAGTGTCAGGCATCTGGCAGTAAAAGTGTTAAGATTTAAAGATTGGACAAAGTTGGCGCTATTGGTGCAGGGTAGCAGTAACAGAGGGTCAGCTGTAGCGTACATATGCCGGGTGAAGCTGATAGTGAGAATGTATACTAGTAAGTAAATTGAGATAACCTTGCAGTGGTAACATTTTTAACTTGGTACAATATGCATGCAGCAGCCGCCGGCCTGGACGCATTGCTTGCTGGCGAGTGTATAGGCTTACTGCCCAGACGGATTGATGTAATTGACAGACCTGTTTTGCCCTGAGGAAGGGACCTGTGTGTCTGTTAACATTGCCTTTGTGTCTGCATCAATAAACACGTTATTTGGGAAGTGCCAGGCTTTTCAAATACAGTAGATTACAAAGGGGGTGCTGTCATTCACCCTGAAAATTTGGCTTGAGCACCCCGATGTTTGGCATATACCAAGATTGTGTGAGTTAAAGTGGACCGGAACTCAGAACTCCTCTCTGCTCTAAAAGATATACAACAGCATAATAACCTTTAAACAAAAAACATGTATTTGTTATAGTTGATACAAATCCTAAAATACATTTGCACAGTGTCTACTTTCTGATTCATGGAAGCAGACATATTGTTTACAGCGTGTGCTTTCAAATGGGTTTATCTGCTTTCTGCCATAGGCAGTCATGTGACACGGGAGGGATCAAATTACAACTTGTGATTAGATACAAATGAGGGGGAAGTAAACAGGCTAAACTCTCTCTAAATACATTCAGGGTGCATTTCTCTGTTTTCCTTCTGTGCAAGAGTTCAGGTCCACTTTAAACTCTCTTTATTACCTTTTCTATTTAAAGATAACCCTTTTGTCCTTTGGAGCTGCAATGCAGAAAATCTGGTCCTCTTCTATCTGCAGACTCATTTGCTTAGGTGACTCAGCTGGTTGACCAGACAAAAACTGTTTTAAACATATAAATTGCAAATAATATTATTCCTACTGAATGCTCAGTCTTGTGGCACCTGGTGGCATTCTCCTTTATTTTAGCATTTATTGAGCAGGCTGCTGACCACTTTCTGAGCTATACACATAAAGGGATGCTTGGCAAGTTGATATAGGCATAGCCATACAGCACGTTTTTTCTTTTATCCCTGAGAGCTGCAGTCTGTACTAGGTGTCAGAACTGGTTATAAAGCTTGGCACTGGCAGCGGAATTGTGCCTGGTGTAGAGATTTCCTTCAGGCATTGTTTCTTGTTTATAATTTTCATGTTTTAAGACTCGGTTGCCCCTGGGATCTGTTTCACCAGCTGAGGCCAGGACGTTTTTCAGCATGGTCAGGCATGCGTCTCTGATTATGTGAGAGAGGGTGTGAGCACGCTGTAAAACTCGTCAGCCGAGATGGAACCAATGCTTAAGAAGACACTGTTAATTTTGTGGAATAAGCCGCCCTTAGGAGATGTATTTATACAGCGAAACTTTAATGCAGCCTCTGCTACCATACAGCATGAACCAGAATACAAAACTTGCCTAATGGGCAAAATAGGTTTACAGGCAAATAAGAAAACACAAATGAAATCTAATTTGTAAATACATACCTTTTTAAGGCCCATACCCACTACGCGATTTTTCTGACTACCGCTTTTTTTGAGCAATGTGCGATTGTTTCCACAATGTCGCGGCGTGGGTACAGATGCACAATTAAACAAACAACGTTTGGAGGTGCGTGGTGATAATGATATCTTTAAAGGGAAGGTTCAAGCAAAAAAAAAAAAAATGAGTTTCACTTACCTAGGGCTTCTACCAGCCCCATGCAGCCATCCTGTGCCCTCGTAGTCACTCACTGCTGCTCCAGTCCCCCGCTGGCAGCTTTCTGACCTCGGAGGTCAGGGCCGAATTGCGTACATTTTTACACATTCCCGCTAGTGCAGGAACATTAACGCATACATTTTTACGCGTTAGAGGTGCAACGCGTACATTTTTGTTACTGCACTAGCTGGAATGCGTAAAAATGTATGCAATGTGGCCCTGACCTCCGAGGTCAGAAAGCTGCCAGCGGGGGACTGGAGCAGCAGTGAGTGACTACGAGAGCACAGGATGGCTGCATGGGGCTGGTAGAAGCCCCAGGTAAGTGAAACTCATTTTTTTTTTTTGCTTGGACCTTCCCTTTAAGATCCCAGACGACTCGCGCAAGGTGTGGTGATCACTTGAATTCGCGTTCTCGCCTGTCGTGTGCTGTCACGTTTTTCACACTCGGGAGGAAGATGGCTTGGGGAGCACTCATCGTCGAGGGGACGTCGCTATGATCCATCTTCCTGCATCGTTAGGCTTTAGGCTGCTTTCACAGTGGGACGTTACAGGCGCACGTTAGAGCAGCCTGTAACGCACCCCCACCGCACAGCAATGATAAATCAATGGGCTGTTCACAGTGCCCACGTTACGTTACACAGTAACGCTTCACGTCAAGATCAACGTACTGCATGCAGTACTTTATATTGGCTAAGTCGCGTTAGACTGTTTGCAGATGCTCAGTACGGGTGTTTTTTTATTTTTTTTTATTTTAGGGGCGGAGAGGAGGCGGGGAGAGGCCGCTACGTAGCCAGGCACATGGCTACTTTATATTCACTGCACTTGCAGTGTTTACGTTTTGGAGCGGCCGCTGATTGCCTGGCGGGACCACGTGATGCGGAGAGCTCCGCTCACGTGGTCTCCGCAGCGCCTCCGACAGAGCAGGCGCACCAAGAGCTGCTTGTAACGCGGCTCTTGGTAGCGTCCTACTCCAACACCACCAGGTGTTGCGTTAGGGGCACGTTATGTGCCCTATAACGTCCCCTAAACGCAACGTCCTGGTGTGTAAGTAGTCTTAAAGTACTTAGCTTGGAGTCCCTCTACCAGTGACTTCCTTTTCAGAATAGGTACCAGAAGTGTGCTAGTGTGTTCAGTAGCATTGGTGTTCAGTTTGCAACATCAATCCAAATTTACCTGTGCACCACTCTTCAGCGCCATTCAGCACTAGACCTGGGTCAGGGGGAGTTCACTTACTTGCACTTAATGGCTCCATACTTCCTCCTTCCAAAGCATAAAGGAGGAAGTATCGGAGTCATGTGAAGTGAAGGTAAGGGAACTCCCCCTGTCCACAGGTTCAGTTGTAAAGAGTGGTGATCAGGTGAATTTGGAACAATGTTCCCAAATACGAACGCCAACACTAGTGTTCAGCCCCAAAGCTTTCCAGAGGATAACCACTGATTGCCAACGTAGTGTGGGTCTCTTAAATAGTAGCTTTTAATTGATTTATTTAAAATAAGCTAATAGATGAAATAATACATGTTTAAAAAAAAAAAAAAAAAAAAAAAGGGCCTGCACTGGGCTTGAAAACTCTGTTCCTGGTATCGGAATTTAATATTGGTGTTGGGCCAAAAAATTTGTACAAGATGGCCAGCCAACACAGTTGCTGGAATGATGTTTATACGGAAGCATTTCACAGTAAAATGTTGATAAGATAATGTAATCTGTCTGAGAAACTGCATGGATAAAAAGAAAAAAACAAGCGTGGGTAGAAGCTATGTGGTTGATGGGATTTTACAGTGTGTGGCTACTGATGGTTAAAATGATTTGTGTTAGGTTGCTGTGCTGCTGTTACATAGTTACATGATTGACAGTTCATAGGTTAAACGCTCAAGTCCATTGAGTTCAGCCTCTCACTCCTCCGACAGGTTTAGTATAGAGGTAAAACAATAAAAACCACCGTGTGATAAAATACATAATCAAAGGAATCTCCACTAAAAACTACAGACAAAATGCTCTTTTGTTACAAAATACATCAAGGAGGATTATTGTTTCTAGAAAAATCAGGGTACGGTCTCTAGGGCTAGGACCCACTAACAATCGCAAACAATAGACCCTAGCAAGTATAACAAGAGCATGCGATTGGAAAGAATGCAACTTTTGCCCCTGTATTCCTTCAAATGAAATCGCTCTGAAAATGCTGCTGGCCATTTGCTGATTGCAAGTGCTGGCGATTGACGCAGTGGAATCACTCTCATGGGGTTTTATTTATTTATAGTGCCGACATATTATGCAGTGCTGTACAGAGTATATTGTCTTGTCACTAAATGTCCCTCAGAGGGGCTCACAATCTAGTCCCTACCATCGTCATTTGTCTATGCATGTATCGTGTGGTGCATGTATCGTAGTCTAGGGCCAATTTTAGGGGGAAGCCAAATAACTTATCTGTATGTTTTTGGGATGTGGGAGGAAACCCATGAGCCCAGGGGAAACCCACACAGATACAGGGAGAACATACAAACTCCTTGCAGATGTTGACCTGGCTGAAATTCAAACCGGGGACCCAGCGCTGCAAGGCGAGAGCGCTAACCACTATGCCACCGTGCTGCCCCAGGGTTCTACTTTAGTAGCTCTTTGCCAATGGCTGGCAATCAGCAAGGACAGAAAAATCACTTCTAGTGGGTCCCAGGCCCAGTGTCATCCCCTCTCTTACTTTTCAAGCCTTCACTGACCAACAGAGGAGCTCATGTAAACTTACATCTGATACAATCTTTGGAAATGTTGAAAACAAGGATGTTTAGTTTTCACCTTAGGTAGCCTTTGATTCTGTAGTATATTACATGCTGAGACTAGATCAAAATTTACAGTGTGCTCCCTTTAAAACATTATGGCTGGCATGAGGAAGAGACAAATCCAGTAGCCAGATGATCTCAGAGAATGATTGATTGGATTGGTATCTATGAAATAACAGAAAACAGCCTGCTTAAACACCATTCTCATATATATGGGTGTCATACAGACACCAACAGTTGTACTGCTATTTGGAGGGAAAGAAAAGTAAAGTAGACTAGTTTAAAAACCTGCCTGATTGGTTTTGGTTCCCCTATATGTTACCAGTATTGTCTGTCTGTGTTCCCTCCTTTTCCTCTCCTTATAAACAGGAGTGCTTGGCTAAGCTGGTCATTCCTGTTTATACACTAGCAGAGTGAGTGCCCTGAGGAGCCTGCATGGCTGCTTCCCACTTTCTGTGAATACCCTTTTTTTTTTTTTTTTTTTTTGCTCATTTTTATTTCTACCCCCTGAAAATTGATCCTATGTGTTCACTTGTCCAGCTTTGCTCTTCCTTCTCCGTCCATATAAAAAAGTATACTTGTGTAAACATGGAGGTTTATGGGTTGGCCAATCAGTTATGGAGTGCTTTAAAAATATTTTAGTCTCGGTGCAGTGAGACTGAGGAGATACACTTGACTGCTATGCATAAGTCCATTGGCCATTGGTGTAGTGAGAAAACCAGAAGTTTTTCTGGGTAAAATTCCTTAGAATCTGTTCTTGTAGCTGCAAAGTGGGAACCTTCAAAGTAGACTTCCACTGTACTGAACATCAAACCCCCAACCCCAATTCTCAAGTACTGTCATGATAAATGACAATTGGGGGATGGCTTAGGAATGTTAACTGTACTGATGATGCTGACTGGAGGAGACAGGATGAGCAAAAGACAACCTGCTCTGAGCACTGCAAAGGAAACACAATGGCAAGCAAACCTGGTCCCATGTAGTGGATCACTATGCCACTAGACACATTTACTCATGCTAGAGTTTCACCCAAGACTATTGTCTAGAATAGATTGACCAAAATCTAACTTTTTAAGCTTACAGGAAATGGGAGTGTCCATACAATATGCCTTATAAGGTCTCCATTATTTAAAGCAAACTTGCAAGTAAAAAAAGTTAGATAGTAGTGGGAAGCCTCTGGATAGTCGAGGCTTCCCTGATCTTCCTCAAGCCCACCAATGGTGTCCGGGGCCCTCTTCTTCTCTGTGGTCATGCTGCCATCTGTGCACAATCCTATCCATACTGCACATGTGCAAGTGCAGTCCACACATGCTCAGAAGAACAAAGCAGCTTGTGGATAGAGGAAAAAGCCATGGATGAGCAGCTTTGTTCTGCTGGGCATGTGTGGACAGTACCAGTGCATGAGCAGTATGGATGGGCTCATACATGGATGGGAGCGCGACCATGAGAACATTTGATACGCTCTAGCCAAATATATTTAGAGAGAACCAGTGCTGGAGTGGAGGGCTTGAGGATGATCTGGGAAGCCTCTGGACCATTCAAAGGTTTCTTAGTACTTGGGTAAGTATCTATCTTTTTTTCTTGTAATCGGCTTCAGCTAAACTTTGACAACAAACTGCTTACTTTGGTGTCTTCACCATACTGATGGCAGCAGCTGTTTTTGCCGGTCTGTAATTGGTGTCTTCCTTCTTGTGATGAGCCTGTGTTACTTCTTTCTCCTACATGCATAGTGCTGCACTACTACACTCCGCACTATCTATCAAATTTGGGTTAAGTCCATATTTTGCCCTAAAAATCTTGTTTTATGTGCCATATTGGAGATAGATTCATAGTAAATGCAAATTTATTTATAAACCTACCAAATTTAACTCCAAGCTGCCAACAATTTTTTTTTCCACCAGATTAGTTATTGCTAAATAAGCAATCAGATGTGCAAGTGTTACTATGACATGCAACCGTGGGGGATCTATAGAGAGAGCAGAGCAGATATCGGACAAACAAGCTGACTCACTGCATGGTGGTGCATGATGCTCATAGCAAACAAACCGCAAAGCTTTTGTATGATCCATTTACAGACTAAATGACTATAGACTGCAATATTCTTATGCCTGTGAATATTCTTATGCCTTCTAAACATCATGCAATTCCCCATCAAATAGACGGGGCGAATCGATAATTTTCGACAGGTCCGAATTCATTTCCAATTGATTTTGTACAGAAGTGATTGGAATATTGATCAGAAAAAAACAATTGGAAAGCAGGTTAGACCTGTTGGAATTATAAATCTGAAGGGAAGTTGCATGGTGTGCACCAGGCATTAGGGTGCATACACACATCCAGTTTAATTGGCCAATTTTACCACTTCCATGTAGTATAAAGGCCAATGGATTTTGAATATTATGAAGAAATTGTGTAGGTTAGCGCTCGTTCTACATGGAACTGGTAAAATTGGCCAATCAAAACTGGATGTGTGTAGCAGGCTATAGTGAGCTCTATCTCTGCCTTACCTCCTGTGATCTGACCAATATTAAACAGTAATGCTGAACCAAACAATGGCCCCACCCCTAAGCTCTGCTATTAACCCATCCTCCTTTTTGCATCTAGCTATGTGATATAATTTTTAAGACCAGATTTATAGCTAAAGAAGACCTTCGACACACAAAAATGCAATATTTGATAACGCTACTTTATTAAGCCGCCATATTAAATGTTTGTTGTTTGTGCCTAGAAGCTTTTTAGTGTTGAGTAGTGGATGATGGTGATTATGTCATCAGTTACAAGGATTCCAGACAGTAGCTTTTGGAAATTCCCTTTTGAAATGAGGGAGGAGAAGGTCTCAGGCCTGGAGTGTATTGAAGTATCTAGGAAGACAGAGGGATGTTGTGTGAGTTCAGTACAGGCTGTGTCTGTAATCTCTCCCCCTTCCATCTCATCTGTTGTTTCCTGTTGGCTCCTCTCATTAGTGCAGCCCCACCCATCCTTGTTTGATCCCAGATTCTAATACTGAATGTACAGTAGATACATAGAATCGGCATCTTGCTGTAAGGATTCTGGTCCTGTTTACAGTAAAACTGAAGTCCGATAAAGAAATTTGCACAGCATGTAACAGTCAAAGGTACATTAACTCTTACCTTTTAAAACAAAAAAAATATACAGGTGGTGCTCTACTTACACATACCTACTAACTTTTTGAGATAAAAAAAAGGGTCACTTAAGCCACGCCCTTGCCACACCTCTAACCATGCCCCAGGACACACCCCTAGTAACTCATACCATAAAGATTTCACAAGAAAAATATGTTGTTTTATAATTAAAAAAAAAAAACTGGTCCTTTCTATCCTGGTTCTTTTTCCTTTATACGTATTAATATTTGAAAATAAAAAATATATCAATTTAAAGGATGGAAATGAAGTTTAGAGTCAGTCAAGCACATTTTGCAGTAGAAATACATATATTTGCATAGATGTGTACATCAGTCCTGAAAGAGGGACACATGAGGGACAGAGGGTTCCCAAAGAGGAACTGTCCCTCCAAAAGAGGGACAGTTGGGAGCCCTGCTTACAAACAGGATCCATTCATTATTTGTATATTGAATTTGTTTGTAAGTTGAGTCATGTGTTATACATAGTGAAACATGGATAAATGATTTACTTTTGGACATCTCTGGATTTGGACATATTGTAAAAGCAATGTTTTTCTTCAAAGTACTTTCTGCGCTTTTGAGACTGGCAGACTGTGGTGCTTATTAATTTGTTGCCCCGCCCTCGTTTACGCAAGCATGTTTGCAGCTTTAAGGTCCGTACACACGTCGGACTGGAGGCAACGACGGGTCCATCGTTGCCTCCCGCTGGGTGGGCGTTCCAACGACAGTCCGGCGTGTGTACACACTGTCGGCGGACTGATACGGCTGTTTCTGAGCGATCCGCCGGGCGTGCTGAAGCTCCCAGCGTGCTGCCCGGAAGCTGCGCGGCCCGTCCTCTCTGTCCATCCACTCTTCCCCGGCGACTTCTTATGCGTCGCATAATGACGCAATCAGGAAAAGCCCCCTAGTGGCGGCGCCTCCTAATGCGTCATTATGCGACGCATGTGAAGCCGCCGGTGGGACAGTGGATGGAGAGAGAGGACGGGCCGCGCAGCTTCACGCTGGGACCTTCTACCGCCGTGGAACAGGTGAGATGTCCTCTACCTTCCACTGCGCCTACTCTGCATTAAAAACGGCAGCAGAATAGTTAGTCAGCGGTGGCATGACGTCATCTCGGCGGGTCATTCGTATCGGCGGGTCGTTCGTAAGTCGGGCGTTCATAAACCGGGGACTACCTGTACTATTATGATTTTTAATCTACTCTGACAAATCGGATTTGTGATTTGCAGTGTGCAAGAGGCCTAACTGTCCTTTAGTAGAGCTCCCTGTCTGTTCTCTCCCACATCTCCTGTCACTTCCACAGTCTCAGCCCAGTTTTGGGAGCTGCAATAAAAAACACCAGTATGGGAGGAGTGCCAGGAGGAAACCCACACGAATAAATGTATTACTGATTGCAGGCAATTGTTAGAAGTACCAGTAGTTTGTTTATAAAATAAAAATAAAAAAATATTAATTTTAATACTTTTAACCCTGCACAGTGTTTGATAGAAAATTACTGTATCTTCTCTCAGCACTGAGATCCCAGCTGCAAATCCATACTCCGTGTCCTCATGGATGGACTTCAGTGTGTGAAAGAATAATGTTCAGTTCCCACAATCGCTGCTAGAAGGAGTGAGGAGATCTTTGTGTGAGCCTCCCTCAGCTGGATGTAATCTCCTTTCTGTGCCTACGCACTGCAGTGTAGGTACATCCTGGGTTAAGCTGTGGTCAGTGCAGGACAAGATGTGTTCACGCTACTCAGAGAAGGCCTCCTCTCACACAATGCTCTCTATTCTGTTAATGGAGAGCCTTGGAGTTGGTGCATTAAGTCACTGCAGTCATTGCATTGAAAGCGTCAATGCTTTCCTTGTATGCAGTTTGAATATTGGCCGTCTGAAGGCTGCAAAGGCTTCTGGGGGAGAAAAGCTTGACTTGCGATAGTGAATTTAGACCTTATTCTCACATGATATCCTGTTTTTTTTAACTGTTCTACTGCCTGAGGCGATACGACCATGGAGCCTGGGCCCCGACTGAAATAAGTTAGAATGATGGTGCTGGAATGGTTTATTCTTCTAACAAGTGAACTGACCAGGCTATGTATGGATTCTTGTCAGATGGGGTTTATTTTCCGTATAAAGGGTTTTACATATTTATTTATTTATTGTATTTATAAAGCACCAACATATTACGCAGGGCTGAACATTAGTTAAGGTTACAGACAATATTTAGGGGTGACATACAGCTATAAGACAATTCAGGAATACTTGCAAACCAGATCACGCAGCACAGAATGAGTACAAGGTAATGCTTAGTCAGTCACTGGATGGGAGCACGGAAATTAGGCCAGTTGAGTTCACTCAGATCCATAGGATGGGTGTACGGTAGTGGAGGTGCATGAACAGGTAGGAGACACAAGGAGGAGGACCCTGCCAAAGGGTTACAATCTAGAGGGAGAAGTAGGGACACTATAGGTAGGGGGCCAGAGTTCAGCTGCGGGTTTAAAGCACCAATGAGGGAAGGGGGTAGGTCACAGTGAAAAGGTGAGTTTTGAGGGCCTTCTTGAAGATGTTGAAGGAGGGCGCAGCCTTATCTGGCTTTATAACTAAGTTCATTTTAAGATCTATAGCAGTGGTCCTCAAACTAAGGCCCGCTGGCCGAATGTGGCCCCCTGAGGCTTTTTCACTGGCCCCCAAACACCTATAACTATAACTTATAGATGTGGCCCACTGCACCTTTAAATATCGGCCGCCCGCATATAGAATAGCAGTGCTGGCATCACCCATCCACATACTGTAGAAGACAGTCAGCAGTCATTCGCTGGCTTCCAATCCAATTCTGCATCAGGTGATGCTGCTGTCCAACTGGATGGCAGGTTGTCACCTGGGTATGCTTCACTGTCTGGTGCGTGAACATTTTCTTCGGGCGCAGCATGACTGAATGGCTGCTGCTGGGAGTTCTCCTCCGGGCAAGACTGGGGGGAGATCAGTACGTAAATTCAATGTAATGTTTTTCAACATCATTTTATGTATGTTCCATCTGCCCCAGCAGTCTGAAGTATTTTGACCTTGGCCCTTGACCGAAAAAGTTTTGGGACACCTGATCTATAGTAACATTGAAAACACCAAAGACAGTGCATCAAACCAGGGAAGGTGGTAATATGTTATGCACTTTCATTAAAGCATAAGCATCTGATTCATAAAAGAGAGCTATCCCATTCTGAGCTTAGGTCACATGGTTGTCTAATCCACAAGGTAAATATTCAGAATACCTCTCTCCTGCAAGGTAAGCACAATTACCTCCCCTGGAGGGATAGTTAGAGCTGAACCACAATACTTTACAAATACTCGCACACAGTCTCTGTGGTGAATCTCATGCAGATGATCCCTTGATCTAGGTTTTAAATGTGGTGTGATTAAAATATTCCGTTCACAGCTCTAGCAACTTCTTAACTGCAAAACAAACTTAGCATCACAAATGAACCGTTTCAGATGTCTGAGTCAAGTGTCTATAGCAGTGAGTGGACTTTCACCCATTGAATATCTGTGTCATGGTCAGCTGTCACTTCCTCACAATACATGCCATTATACAGTGCAGGATCATGCACATGGCAATCTAGGCAGGTGCCTGGGACCTAGCAGGTGTCTAGGGGCCAGACAGCCACTTTTTTTCACAACTTTTCTACCTCAGCTTACTAGAAAGACTATAATGGGAAGTCAAAGCTAGTACCTTGGCAAGGAAATGAACAGCGCTACTTAAAAACAGATAAGTGCCTACCTGCAAGAGAGTGCAAGCCCCACTTGTGGGATAAAATGCACACCTAGCATACACATGACCTGTCTACCACTGAAGGATGTTGGAGGCCATTCGGAGGCGGCCTGGTGATGCACTGATCCACCTTTTGCGCAAAGCTAGTACCTTGCCTTGAGCCCTATTTTGTCTTACAGCGGACCTGAACTCAAAACTTCCTCTCTTCCCTAAAGGATAAGCAACAGCATAATGACTTTGAAAGACAAACATTTTACTACAGCTTATAGAATTCCCGCAATAAATCAGCAATGTGTCTATTTCCTGCTTACATGGAAACAGACAAAGGGTTAACATCCTGTGTTTTCATTTTAGCTGTGTCTGCCAAGGACTGCCAAACTTCTGTGTTGACACAGCCGAGGGATCAAATTACACTTGTGATTACTTACAGCTGAATGGGAATTAGACAGGCTTATCTCTAAAAACACACAGGGTGTATTTTGCTCCGTTTTACTTGTGTCCTGTGCAAAAGTTCCACTTTAATCCTTCTTTGACAATTCTGTGGACCCACCTTGTGTCACCCACTCATCTCTGGGCCCTGTGCCATGTATACTGTAAACCACAGAAATTCCTTCAGCTTCTAGAAATTGCTATGGTACTTTGCTGAGGAATCTTTACTGATGATACTGAAGTAGAAATCCAGGTCAGACCGGAAGAGAGAGCAGACTCATACAGCAAAAGGGGCATGAAAACGTTAAGCTCATTATTATTGTTTATATAACACTGACCTAGTTCGCAGCACTTTACAGAGTACGCTCTTCCTGCCTTCTCCATAGGACAGAGCCAAGCAAGCATCTATGTATGACAGTCTTGAGAATTGTCACATAAAGCAATCAGAAAAGATTATTCAGGGTAACAGAACTGTGAGGTATGTATCTTATGAGAACAGCTCATTCTCAAACCCAATCACAGTGCCTGCAATGAATGAGAAGCTGCGGCGGCGAGACGCAGCCTCACATTCACAAAATCCAAACGTAAATACTACTTCCATGTTCTATTAAAAGACCATGAAAGTAAGTGTACCACCATCTTCTGACCAAAAAGTAACAATGCACCATAACACACCATTACATACACACATTTGTAATACATTTTAACCCCTTACACCCCTACACTATAGTCACCAAAATAACACACTTGTAAAATAAAAAATAAGTAAGATACATTTTTCAAGAAAAAAAGAAATACATACATAGTAACCTGATAGGCTTTTTAATATGTATGTCATGATGGTATATTACTGTTAATTTTGCAAGTAAAGGCTCATAAATAGTTATAACACTGCATCATTTTCTAATATTTACAGTTTACAGACTACACTCTGTATTTTAAGCTATAAAACAGAGCAGAGCTTATGACCCTTTGAACTGTCCTGCTGTAAAACCTTAAACAAACAAACTGAGAGACAGGTTGAGATAAGTGCTACAGAAAACCGCTCTGTAGCCAACCTAGCTTGGTTGGAGAGCTCAGAGAAGCTCTTTTGCATAGATAACTGAAGTTTAACTCCTTTCCGTACTGGAAACCATACGAGACTCATATCTGTGCTGCTAATGTTCTATTGCTTAGCTGTACTACACGTTCAAATCATTATATCATAAGTTTATTTTCACTTCAGATCAGGTTCGAGCTGCGCCTGCGCAGTGAAAGAGCTTGTGAATGAGCACTTGCTTTCTCTATGCTTGCAGGAATCAGAACTTGCGCCTGCGCAGCTCCAGTTCAGCTGCCATTGCTATGGGGAGCTTCCTGGTTTTCATATTCAACTGGAGGATTTAGTTGAATATGAAAATGAGTGGAGACTGAAAACCGAGGGGACCAGACGGCAATGAGCAGTGCCAGGCCCCTTCTGCAATGGTAACCTAGCCCACCATGGACTTTATTTTAAGGGTTTATGCCCAGTTCAGGGTCACCTTTTAAAGAAAACCTGAAGCGATTATAAACTTATGAGATAAGTTAAGAAATAGAACATTAGTAGCAAAGAAAATAGTCTCATATTTATTTCCAGTACAGGAAGAATTAAAAAGAACTTCAGTTGTTATTATGCAAAAGAGCTTTTCTGAGCTATTCGACCGAATACATTCCTATTTTCGGAAACCGTGAGAGACAGCTTGAAATAGAGTTTTACTGCAGGAAAGTTCAAAGGGTCATTATACGGGACTCTGTTCTTTGCTACTAATTTTCTATTCATTATCTGTACTACACATACAATTCATTATACCATATGTTTTTTTTTTTTTGCTTCAGATTTTCTTCAATGCAAAATGTCGTTTTCCATTTTATGTTCCACAGAAAAATGCTATCATGGTATTCATTAACAATATAGTGAGACACATTGTCGGTGTCATATCTCTTCATAACTATAGTTTTGCCACGCCTTGGTTGGTCAGCAGTGAGCCACTCTAAACCCCTTCCCCCACTGTGAAACTCCCAGAAACCAATGGGAGATGGGGATGAGGCCTTAGGGCCCATTCTCACTTGAAAGGCGCAACATTTTGGGCGGGTGATTTACCACTATTAGCGCGATAACATTACTGTACACTCTTCCGATTCCCGAGGATCGGGATCAGCGCTTCTATAAGCACTATATCACGGTTGCTCCTGAATCGCGAGAAAATGCTTCAGGCAACACGTTTTGCGATTGCCGTAAGATCACTGCCATAGGTTTAATATTGCGTTTGCGCATTAGGAAGGGATATCGCTTCGGTGATTAGTGGGAATCACCCGCTAATTGCTCAAGTATGAATGGGCCCTTAGAGCCCATCTAGTGTTCTACTATTGCAGACTTGCATCTCCGAGACGTACACAGGAACTTGCTGTGATGCCAGCATGCGTCTGATTCTCTCTGTCTGTGCCATGCATGGTCATGATGCAATATTTTACTGCCAACCGGTTTTTTTTTTTTGTGTTTTTTTTTTCCCCACACGCGAATGTGAAGGCAATTGATCTCATTAGACTGTGTTTCCCGGGTAATTAGAGAATGATAATCGCAGCAGTGATGTAAAGACCAAATCTGTTTGTCCTTTTAAAATATCCAGCATGCTAAAAATGTTGATCAGATAACAGAGGAGAACAGGCAAAAGGCAAAGTGATGACAAATCCCCACTTTTATAATTAGCATTATATGTAGTCTACTCTATACTGCTTTGACAAATTATTACTTTGTTTGCTATGGAGACTGCTGCTAGAGCAGCTTTTTGTTATTTTTATTAATTGTTTAGCCCGCTTGCATGCTTCCTGCATCAGATAATGACGTTACAGTGGAATACATGGATTTATTGTAGAACAGCCAGGTAGGATTTAATTTGGAAACCAGAATGGTCTCCCTGGAGTCTATGGCCTCTGGGTGACCTGAATGTCTTGGTGAAAAGGTCCTCCATATTAGCTCAGCTGTCATTCCTGGATGGAAATGTCAAAGGTTTGCCTGCATAAAGGCCCGCTGCACATTAAATATTATCCCTCCACACATGTAATCTGATCCCAGTAATCCTAAATACTATACAAAAAATGCTCTGTTGCCCAATCCTCCTAGTAGAGAAGTGTTTCATTTTGGGAGGGGGAGAGGTGTGTGTGTGTGTGTGATTTTGGCCATAGGCGCTCTGCTCACTTGGCTCTGTAGCGTAAGTCACCTCCACTCCTCTTTTTAAACTGTTTTTAATTATTTTATTGTTTTTTGCTGCTTTGTTCGTTAGCCCCTCCTTTGTGGTGGACATAGGTCTATCATCCCCTCACTTTTCCTTTTGGAAATCCATGCAGTGGTTGGTTGTCTCTCTGACAGCCTTGTGGCATCACTAGCTGGGTATGGGAAGAACACTGAGGGACAACGTCAGAGGAGGGTGGCGCGAGTCCTTGTGTGACTATGGAGGTGGGAGGCAGGACGACCACACGGAGCACCACAGAGTGTTTTCCAGCAAGAGGGGTAACTAGGGAAACAGTGCGCTCAACTGAGATGGTCAGCCTTGCCAGATCTGACACATTGGGGTGGCTCTACACCCACCTCTGCCAAGTTTAGATCATAATTATTTAGTATTTTTATAGCGCTGACATCTTCCACAGCTCTGTACAGAGTATATTGTCTCGTCACTTAACTGTCCCTCGGAGAGGGGCTCACAATCTAAAACCTACCATAGTCCTATGTCTATGTATGTATCGTGTAGCATAATATCGTAGTTTAGGGCCAATTTTAGGGGGAATCCAAATTACCTTATTTGTATGTTTTTGAGCTGTGTGAGGAAACCGGAGTTCCCAGAGAAAACCCTTGCAGAAATGGAGATAATGTACAAACTCCCTGCAGTTAGTGCTCTGTCCAGTTTCCCCTACAAAATCGCCAACTGCAGAGGAGAAATGGAATTCTATTTCTGCTGTTTGTTTCACAATTTTGAGTAAGTTAGTCATTGTGATATCGAGTGCCGTTACTGCTGCACACCTGATTGAGCCCTTGCGATGGTCTTTTCCGCCATTTCTGATCTATCCATGCAGCTGTTTTAATCTATTGCCTATTGTTTGTATTGGAATGATTTGTATGAAAGCATGCAGATATGGTAAAGCGACACTTGTGCACTATATTGCTTTATTTTTTTTCCTTGTTTGAATATTTGGATGCCAGCATGCCTTAAAGTAAAATATTACTGTTCTCTGGTATCACAAAAAGATGTTTTGCCGGCTTCTTCAGTGTGGACTAGTCATGTGATCTGCAGCTCTAGTCGCTGTGGGAATTTGGTAACGGAACTTGACTTTGAAAGCCTGTTTAAAATGACATCTCTTATTTCAGACAAATGCAGTAATTAAGAGGAATTTCATCTTCACTGTCCAAGACTATAATGAAATCTGAAAACCGCAGACAACACAAACAGAAAAAAGAATGAGAGAACAGTGACGAACATAGAATTTCCTTTGTTCCATGGAATGTCTGGCTACAAGTATCATACTTGTATCTGTGGATGCCTCTGACAGTTGAATGGGCCAAAAAAATCCCCTTATCCTGAATCAACCTTAAAGGGGAACTGAAGAGAGGTATATGGAGGCTGTCATGTTTATTTCCTTTTAATCAATACCAGTTGCCTGGCAGCCCTGCTGGTCTATTTCTCTGCAGTAGTATCTGAATAAAACCAGAAACAAGCATGCAGCTAGTCTTGTCAGATCTGACTTTAAAGTCTGAGCCACTGAAACACCTGATCTGCTGCATGCTTGTTCAGGGGCTATGGCTAATAGTATTAGATCAGCAGGGCTGCCAGGCAACTGGTATTGCTTAAAAGGAAATAAACATGACAGCCTCCATATACCTCTCTCTTCAGTTCTCCTTTAAAGAGGAACTTCATCCTAAACAAACACACCTTCATTAAGTTAAATTAGTTAAGTTAATTAAAATAGATAGGTAATATAATCTCTTACCCACCCTGTTTTAATGAACAGGCAAATGTTTGATTTCATGAGGGCAGCCATCGTTTTGGTTGAAAGGAGGTGACAGGGAGCATGAGACACAGTTCCAACTGTCCTGTGTCCTGATCACCCCTCCCAGTTGCTAGGCAACGTGAATAACAACATAGGAAATCCCATCATGCTTTGCACAGCATCAGGGAAAAAAAGTCTGGGCAGTTTTCTTTGATGGGGCGGAGCTTAGCTTTTGTAAAGCTAAAAATAAGGCTTATGTAAGAAAAACAAAGTTCTGATGCTGTGAAACTGTTAAAGAAACCCCAAGCCTTTTCAGTGCTGCTGAGTAGATTTTTAGTCTGAAGGTTCACTTTAAGTCATAAATTAGGTTTTGCCTTCTTTCCTCCTTGCCTTTGTGGACCATATTCACACAATATTGATATTCCAGTTTTGGACTGGGCACTGGTAGGTTGAGTGACCACGACTTCGCTGGTGAAATTCATATACCAGGCATTCATGTAGATTGCTTTGCTGCCTGAAATGGTCCTGGGAACAGAAGGAGCATGCTTGTATGCCCAGCCAGTTGGTTACCCATGATGCAATGCATCTGTGAAAGTGTGTGATTTCAGAAGGCTTGAGGCACATTAACAGCCCTGTGAAAAACCATAGTTACCAGGTCACAGGATCAGGTCTAACAAACAGTTCCAGCACTACACTCTGCTCTAGGTTTTCTGTTTTTAAACAAAGTGCAGAGAATTATTATTATTTTTTTTAATATGGATAAAAAGTAAAGAAAAAAAGTGTCTTTTACCATGCGTTCTGATTTAGGGAACAATTTTGAAATAAAGCCCTAATGTGTGTATTATTGTGCCTCACGTATACATTTGTAATCAAATTGATACACTGATGTAATTGATGTAATGCTTTTAATCATTAAAAGACAACTTTAGCGATAGGTATGTGGAGGCTGCCATATTTATTTCCTTTTATGCAATAACAGTTGCCTGGCAGTCCTGTTGATCCTCTGCCTCTAATACATTTTAGCCATTGCCCCAGAACAAGCATGCATCAGATCATGTGTTTCTGACATTATTGTCAGATCTGACAAGATTAGCTGCAAGCTTGTTTATGGTGTGTTATTCAGACACTACTGCAGCTAAATAGACCAGCAAGGCTACCAGGCAGCTGGTATTTTTTTTAAAAGGAAATGAATATGGCAGCCTCCACATACCTCTTGCTACAGTTGTCCTTTAAAGTGAAAGACAGAGTAAGGTAAAATATTCATGTCTGAACACCATTCCTTACACTTGAATTTAATAAGCAAATTTAGGGGAAAATAATAGTGTACTTTTAGGAATAAAGTAGTGACTGCTTGTTACCATGGCGATATGATACAGAGAGTGGGGGATGCCAGAACCAGTTGCAAAAAGGGAAGGTTCACAAACACTGGTGTAAACCTACAATCACATTCTAAATTTTCCTCTGCCAATTTCTGAAATGTGCACAGATGTCCCTCCATAGAATATAACATATTGCCTGGCCAGGAGCCCAACAGTGTATCTGTACAGCACTTCTTTCTAGACTGCCTCCAAAAGTGATCTCTTATGATTTTTTCCAAGTGCAAGTATCTAGCTTTTTATTGGTGGTGCAGATTAGTTAATGATTACTGTTTTTGTAAAGCTACTTTGTATAGTGGTAATTAATAACCCTATACTGTATTACTAAAGAAACAGGAATGTTAGTGGCTGAAGGAAGTTCTCCATTGTCTTTGTTGCCCTTGTCATTTGTGCAAACCCTGTTCTTTCACTTCTAACCATGGCAATCTTATGGTGACTGGGAAGAGAAGACTGTGTGGTCACATGACTGCTGCATTCACGTTATATCTGAGGTGCCTGGCAGCTTTATCATTCCATTGTTACATTGGGCAAGAACAACATGTGGAAAGGTGGGCTTTAACAACATGCTGCTGCAGATTACTACCCTTTTTCCTCTAGAGCCTAAATAATTTAAAGCCTGAAAGGGAAATGTTATTTATGTTAAATGTTAGTATCTCGCCTTGCAGCGCTAGGTCCCTGGTTTGAGTCCCAGGCAGGGGCACTATCTGCAAGCAGTTTGTATGTTCTCCCAGTGTCTGTGTGGGTTTCCTCCGGGCAGTCTGGTTTCCTCCCACATCTTAAAAAGTAAGAGAGGGATTTTTCTGCCCTTGTTGATTTTCTGCCCTTGTTGATTTGCCGGCCATCGGCAAAGAGCTACAACAGTATAACCCTGGGGCAGCACGGTGGAGTAGTGGTTAGCGCTCTCGACTTGCAGCGCTGGGACCCTGGTTTGAATCCCAGCCAGATCAACATCTGCGAGGAGTTTGTACGGTCTCCCCGTCTCTGCGTGGGGTTTCCTCCGGACGCTCGGGTTTCCTCCCACATCCCAAAAATATACAGATACGTTAATTGGCTTTCCCCTAAAAATTGTCCCTAGACAATGATACATACACGACATGATACATACATAGACATATGACTATGGCAGGGATTAAATTGTGAGCCCCTCTGAGGGACAGTTAAGTGACAAGACAATATACTCTGTACAGCGCTGCGGGAGATGTCAGGGCTATATAAATACATAATAATAATAAACACAACACGTGTTTTAAATGACTGAGAAAAAAAGTGGGCGGATTGATCCAGGAGGTTTTCTGAAGAAATTGCGAATAAATTGAAATTGCACAGTGTACTACCTCCAATCAGAGTGCTGTTAACCAGTACCTAAGTATTAGGGATTCAGAGATTGTTGACTGCATTGAGGTCCCTGGACCAGAGTTACCAGCCAGAGCCCTCCTTCAACCACACCACTTGAGTTATGCTGGTAATGATTATCTCTGTATGTGCTTTGAATAGTGGCAATCATTTAGCAAAGTGCTCCACACTCCCTGCTTACACCTCTGTGGCATTGCGGCTGTCCTTGGCAGGTTTTTTGTGTGCTCCATGTGAATTTTTATGTGTAGACTGTAGAGACTTTAGGGGTCCCATGTAAAACTTGCACCCAGAGCTCCTTGGCTACACCACTGGTCACTGGCTACACCATCTCATTTTGCCCAATTACAGGATTGTGTCTTAAACATGCAACAAACCACAAGCCCAAGAAGAAAGGCAGCATTAAGACACCTATGAGGAAATTCTCTGATCATTCTCCATTATTACCCTAAACCATATTGAACTAGATATTTTCTGAAACGGGGACATGTAACCCCATGCCGTCACTGTGCAGTATACTCTGCAGCGTAGGCATTTTTCATATATTATTTTATGCCATTATATTTGACACATCTATTTCTAGAAACATTTGATTGTGGCTCTGGCTTAAGTGCCTGGGGATGTGCACAAACCTCTCCACCCACTGCTGGGTACATTTAGGTCAGGCTTCCTCGGCAACACTGGAACACATCTCCACGGATGTGAGGGTTTTCTTCCGCTCCAGCTGTTTAATCGGCCGGCCCTTGCTGTAGCCCCAGGGAACTTGGTACATTGTGATAAGATTTGACAAGGTTACACAGTTCACCAGGGGATTATGTTGTCCCTGGTGTGTGTAGGATCTCAAACTCCACCTGGGGATTTTACAAACATTACATGACTGTGTGGTTTACTTAGATGTCAGGCCTAAAAGAGCCTAGTGTGCAGCAATGTAAACACAACAAGATAGCTGACAGGTAGCATCTGTGTCAAGCATCTGACATGCTCATTTCCTAAATCAAGCCATAAACTTAATGGGACAATGCATCTGCCAAGACTGGGTGATAAATATATGTATACGGACAGTGTATGTTCCTATTGAAAATATGCAGTTATGGCTAGTGATATGTCAGTCTCTCTCTCTCTCTCTCTCTCTCTCTCTCTCTCTCTCTCTCTCTCTCTCTCTCTCTCTCTCTCTCTCTCTCTCTTTCTCTCTCTCGTGCGCTCACACACAGTCCCTCTTTGAGAACCCAACTGATGTACAGGTATGTGTAAAATAAGAGTTTCACTTACCTGGAGCTTTTGCCAACCCCCTGCAGCCGTCCTGAGCCCACGCCGTCCTGGACCGATCCTCTGTTCCCCCGTCACGGCTCACTTCTCTTCACTTACTGGAAGCTGACTTCTAAGTCGACATCCGATGCGCCTTGGCCATGTGTATCCTTGTACACTTTCCCATGGCTAGGAGTGTCCGTGCAGGCACAGTACGAGAAAATCTTTACTGTGTTTGCACAGTACGCTCCCGGCGACGGGAGTATGAACAAGGACCCACGCGGCAAGGGCTGCGCAGGAGCTATGCACTCCCAATGCATGACGTGAAAGTCAAACATGGCGGGGGAACTGAGAATCGTATTGTAATGGCGTCGGCACAGGTCGGCTGCAGGGGGCTGGTAGAGGCCTCAGGTAAGTGAAACTCTTCTTTTATTTTAGGTTACTTCAGTTCCACTTTAAATCCGCTTTAAATTGATATAATTCTTATTTTCAAATGTTCATATGAAGGAAAATGAATAAGGATAGAAAAGACCAGTTTGATTTGAATTATAAGACAAATATTTTTCTTATGAATTCTTTATGGTATGTGTGACTGGGGTCATGTCACAGGTGTGGTTGGGGGTGTGGCTTAAGTGTCCCTCTTTCCCATCTCAAAAAGTTGGGAGGTACACTCTCTCGCTCTCTTTTTTCGACACACACCCTTTTATGGGACAACACTTAAAGTTATGAGACTTTCAGGCAGGGAACACATTTGTCTTTCACTTTTCTGTGCTGGTTTTTCTGCATACGTTTTCTGCACACCAAGTGTGTTTCTATGCAGAAAAATGCGCACATTTTTCACAGCAGCTAATGTAAGATACACACAGGCCTCTTGCACACTATATGCGATTCCGATTTATGATTTTTAATCGGTACTGCATGCTGTGTTTTTTTCTGTGTTTTTCATTTTGTTTTAATAACACCCAGGGAGAATTGGAATCGAAAATCAGATTTGCAGTGTGCAGGGGGCCTAAAGGTAGCCATACACTGGTCGATTTGCCATCAGATTCGACCAACAGATAGATCCCTCTCTGATTGAATCTGATCAGAGAGGGATCGTATGGCTACCTTTACTGCAAACAGATTGTGAACCGATTTCAGCCTGAAACCGTTCACAATCTGTGGTGGTGGTGCTGCCGCCGCTCCCCGCCCGTCCGCATACATTACCTGCTCCGCCGACGCGAGTCCTCCCGGTCACCGCTGCTTCGTCTCCGCTCTGGTCTCCGGCATGCTTCACTTCTTCCTGCCTGGCAGAAAGTTTAAACAGTAGAGCGCCCTCTACTGTTTAAACTTCCTACCGGGCAGGAAGAAGTGAAGCATGCTGGAGACCAGCGCGGAGATGGAGCAGCATTGACCGGGAGGACTCGCGCCGGCGGAGCAGGTAATGTATGCGGGCTCTATTGCGTCGGTCGTCGGGCACTCAAACGCCGCTAGTGACGCGCTCCCTACCCGCGGGCGATCGACGGTAATTTTCCGCACGGAGCGATCGACGGGATCGGACGAAATGGATCGAAATTCGTCGTGTAGCGGGAACAATGTGACAGCACATTCGATCCCAGTGATCGAATCTGCTGTCGATCTGGCGGGAATCGGCCTAGTGTATGGCCAGCTTAAAGAGAACCCGAGGTGTGTTTAAAGAATGTTATCTGCATACAGAGGCTGGATCTGCCTATACAGCCCAGCCTCTGTTGCTATCCCAAACCCCACTAAGGTCCCCCTGCACTCTGCAATCCCTCATAAATCACAGCCACGCTGTGAGGCTGTGTTTACATCTGTAGTGTCAGTCTCAGCTGCTCCCCCACCTCCTGCATAGCTCCGGTCCCTGCCCCCGTCCCTTCCCTCCAATCAGCAGGGAGGGAAGGGATGCAGACGGGGACTGGAGTTCTGCAGGAGGCGGGGAGAGCAGAAGACTGACACTATAGAGATAAACAGAGCCAGCTCTGACAAGCAGTTTGTCAGCAGCTTGGCTGTGATTTATGAGGGATTGCAGAGTGCAGGGGGACCTTAGGGGGGTTTGGGATAGCAACAGAGGCTGGGCTGTATAGGCAGATCCAGCCTCTGTATGCAGATAATATTCTTCAAACCCACCTCGGGTTCTCTTTAAGGGTGAACTAGCCCATTGATTAACATGAGTTCTTCTATGCAGAAAACATGTATGAAAAGTGTGTTTCCTGCCTCATACAAAGTAGTCAGTGTTCAGCTTGTATAAAACAGTGTTCCATCAAGATAAAAGTTTTGTAACTTGTCTGTCCCTCCTCTATCCATACCTATTTTGCCACTTCAGCTTCCATTCTTTCAATTCAGGGGTCAGGAACATTTTTGGCTGAGAGCCATAAACGCCACATATTTTAAAAATGTAATTCTGTGAGAGCCATATAATATGTTTCAAACTGGCACAGTGTGCATGCGCAGCAGAGGGCTCATGTCCCTGTTGCCATGGTTATGTGTATACATATGTGGATGTGGATCATTAGATCGGCGGAAAGGATCATTGGGAGACCACTCCCCTCACTCGACTGCCTACATATCTCCAGGCTACGCTCCAGAGCACTGAAGATTGCCGGTGACCCCTCACACCCTGGTCACCGCTTTTTCATCCGTCTACCGTCAGGCCGCAGGTACCGAGCCATCTACGCAAAAACTTCGAGGCACAGTAACTCCTTTTTCCCCTCTGCTGTCAACCTCCTGAACTCACTTGACTGAACTAGCGAACATAACTCTATGCTGAATCTGGACACTGACACTGATCACTTTACTGTATTCTATTGCCCATTTTGCACCCCTGTTTTTGTATATAGTATGGACTGTTCTGCACTTTTTGTCTCTGCATGTTTGTCTTTTTGTACTTCCTGTGTTTACTTTGAGCAAGTGTAAGGTGCCAAACCCAATTCCGGGCATGACCCAGTCGTGCTTGGCGAATAAATTTGATTCTGATTCTGATACAGTTGATCCTCCGGGCAGCGGAAATGTCAAACACGTCTTCAGCTTCTCTTGGGTTTCAGCAATCAGCAATTTCCCCGAGAGCCAGACAGGAGAAATACTGACTAAGGCCTAGTGCACACCAGAGCGTTTCGGCTGCGGTTTGCGATCCGCTAGGGTAATGTATTTCAATGGGCTGGTGCACACCAGAGCGGGAGGCGTTTTGCAGAAACGCATACTCCCGGGCTGCTGCAGATTTTGGATTGCGGAGGCGTTTCTGCCTCAATGTTAAGTATAGGAAAACCGCAAACCGCTCTGAAAAACGGCACTTTAGAGCAGTTTGCCAGGCGTTTTTTGTTACAGTAGCTGTTCAGTAACAGCTTTACTGTAACAATACATGAAATCTACTACACCAAAACCGCTACACAAAACCACAAAACGCTAGCTGAAACGCTACAGAAAAAGAAGAAAAAGCGTTTCAAAATCTGCTAGCATTTTGCGGATCTGCTAGCGGTTTTTGGTGTGCACCAGGCCTAACAGCTTGTACAATTAGCTAGCTGACTTGGGGGTTGATTCACTTTGTAGGACGAGATCCCTGAACTCTGGCCCAATAGGTTGCCTGTCAAGTGACAGGCAGCCTATTGGGCCAATCAAGGTGCAGGGATCTCGTCCTGCAAAGTCACTGGACCTGACAGGGTCCAGAGTGGGACAATTTGAGCAGCTGTTCGTTTTGGGGGGAGTGTGAGTAAGTTAGTAGTGCATGCTACAGCAGTAGTGTGCCTACTTTGAAAATTTTACTTGCGCTGTAGCACTAAGCTGTGCTGCTTGAGCAGTGTAGCTTAGTGAATCAACCCCTACTGATTTTTCTGTGAGCCAGATGTAGCCATCAAAAGAGCCACATCTGGCTCCCGAGCCATAGGGTCCCTACCCCTGTTTTAATTGGTGAATGAGTGATTTTCACCATAATGATGATGCATTATGTCTGAAAACTTTACACTGACCTACTCTGCATGTGCATCTGTATACCTTGTAAAAACAGGGAAATAGCACTACAGCACAACAGCACTTTAGGGAAAGTGCACCCCGTCTTCAAGCAGCTTATTTTTGCCAGTCAGCCAGGAGTTCTAGGCTGTTCATGTGGAGACTATTGTTTCCCACAAAGCCCGAGGTGCAGTAGAGCTGGCAGGTTGGAAGGTTTATCATCCTCCGTTTGTGTGCCCTGAAGCTCCGCAGTCAGCAGCTGCTGCAGAGCGGAGGCTTGTCACTGCCCACACCTGATCCTGCCTCCCCTCAGTGCAGGAGTACAGGGATTCTTTGGAGCTCAGCTTCTCACACAACTGTTATACAATTTTAGATCTTTCTTCCCAAAGAGCTCTAATAATAATGTTAACATTTGTATGGTGCTTTTCTGGTTTCAGTCTCAAAGCGCTTGAGAGCTGCAGCCACTAAGGATACCACGCAATAGGCTGGTGTTCATCCTTTACCTTCTTCCAGAGAAACGCTGGAGCTTGCCTAAGGACTCATTGCTGAATAGGTAACTGGCTGCAGACAGGAATCAAACTCTGGTCTCCTGTTTCAAAGGTGGAGTCTTTAACCAGTGCACTATATCAAGCCACCCCCAATGCTAGTATGACCTTGTTTACACACAGCTGTGGCGCAGAGTCTTGTGTACACTGCTTAGCAATATCCCTAGAGGCTTGTTCTGATAATACAACATTAAAGTTAAATACAGACGTGTGATTTTATTTGGCTATGCAGATACAGTTTATTACTACCTGTAATTTTTATGGCACATACACATCACATACTTTACAGAGTACATTGAATATTTCACATCGTATACTGACCCTGGAATGGACTTGAGGCTTATACAGATGTTCAGTTGCCATCAGCAGGAACAGTCTTTAGCGGTCATCCCAGGTGACAGTTTTATGAATGGCCATTTTACAGATGTGCTGCTTTACTACAGCTGTAGCTCTGTTGGTGACCTCTAGGATGCAACGTGGCTCATGCGCCCATTGCCCTTGTCCCTTAACCACTGGTTGATGAAGAGCATCATTGCGTTGATGTGGCGCAGCAAAATGGGAACAGTGCTTATGTACTTCTTGGCATTTGGTGTGATGAGTTTTGTTGGGTAGAATTAAGACTGATTGGAACTGATCAAAATCGAGCCATGTATTCCCAGCATTAGACTATCCCAAATCTATCCTTAAATCTTGCCTTTGTAGAGTCAACCTATAAAGTCCTATTATGTTGGTTTTGGATACCTGCACCAGATTATGCTATATTCCTGGGGACGAGTCTAGATTACAGTGAAGTTCTTTGACCTGAGGCAGTCTTTAGAAGTATTTGCGTGCCCATAGAGCGCGTGCATGAGTCTGGGCTCACTCATGCACGGTACAGATGCGCCCATCTTGGAAGTACTTGCCTCCTTAAGTTCTGGACTCAGGCTGTCGAGTAGTCCCTAAGGCAAGTATCTTTGCTTGGGGACAGTGCTGGAATGACAGGAAGGACAGAGGACAATGAAGGCTTTGTGGAATCCTCTCCATAGGAAGTATCTACCTCTTCGGCTTTTTTTTGTTTTTAGGGCCACTTAAATTAAAGTATATGGGACGCACACATTTTAGACTGAATTATGGAAAGCGTCCTTGCCCGTAGCAAGCAGTCCATGTTTATTTTCCCAGGACGTTACAGGGATAAGCTGCTACCTGGTTGCTTTTTGTGGTTGATAGCCATTTGTGTATTTCCTGCAGATTTCAGATGTAAACTAGTGTCATTGGTATTGACTATGCATTCACAGCACTGTCTCTAGTAGTGTTGAATGCAGAAAACTTTGCCTTTCTAATTGCCTATTGATGGTTTTTACTGCCTAATGGACTGTGTTATGTGTCGCCATGGATTAGCTTTCTGGCGGAGGCTTCCTAACCCAGCCCTAGCTTTGTTTTCATCATCCCTGACTGGAGAAAAATAGCATTGTCTGCTGGTGCTCAAAGTTCATCCATTGCATCACTTGCTGAAAAATGAGGGATTTAAAAATTATAAAATGGACAGTGGGAATATCCTTTCTTTATTTTTAGAAGATCCGATTTGTGATTCCGGTTAAAAAAAAAATGTACTGCATGCTGCTACGTTTTTTTAATTGGAATCAAAAATCAGATCGTATAAAAAAAAAAAATCAGAATCGCAATTTATTGTGCAAGAGGCTTTAATAAGATTCAGTACTCAGGCATTTGTATCATGAAATGTTGATGAGGCACGGCTGTTTATGCAATTTTTTTCCTCTACGACAAACTGAGGCCCTGATTATTATTATTATTAGATTTGCAGAGGAATGGACCGGCCTGTGTGGTCCAGCAAACCTGAACTGGAATCTTTTGGGAAATGTTTATTGCATATTTTACCTGTGTCGTATCAAACCCTAGTGAGGATTGCTGAAAGGTGAGTAAAATAGCAGTTACACAATTTCAGTTTGGGCTGTTTCACCACAAATCGCAGCAGCAATTTTTTTTTTCAATCCCAACCGATTGCTATTTTTTCTTTTGTGATTGTTTAGGAGCGATTGCAAAAAGTTGTAGTGTGAATGCACCCATAGGGAGTGCAAACGCTGTAGAATCACTCCTATAACGTGCGTAATGGTTTTTGCGCGCAATCACGAATTTTTGCGCTTGCAAAATTCGTGATTGTGTGTGAAAATTCGCGATTGCGTGTGAAAAACTTACGGGCGTTATAGCGTGCGCAAAACGCTAGCCCCCAGTGTGAAACCTTCCATACATTCAGCACCTGCAAAGGAAACGTCTTATACTAAATCCGGGCAACCTAGATTATTTCAGAAACTCTGCACTGCAGGTGTGATCTGATGTGACACACGTGAGAGTTGCTCATATTTGCCTTCTAGTAGCTGACCGCTACTGAAATAATCCAGTAAAGGCTTATTAGATCATAATTGCTGCAATTTTACTGCAAGTCAACAGGATCATTTAAAAAAAAACAACAAACAAAAAAAAAAACATTTAGAAAGCACTGAAGGTCAGAAAAGCACTCAGAAAGCACTCAGGGCTGGTGCACACCAAAACCCGCTAGCAGATCCGCAAAACGCTAGCAGATTTTTAAACGCTTTTTTTTATTTTTATGAGGCGTTTTGCTAGCGTTTTGCGGATTGCTGCTGCGGTTTTCAGTATAGTAGATTTCATATATTGTTACAGTAAAGCTGTTACTGAACAGCTTCTGTAACAAAAACGCCTGCAAAACCGCTCTGAAGTGCCGTTTTTCAGAGCGGTTTGCGTTTTTCCTATACTTAACATTGAGGCAGAAACGCACCCGCAATCCAAAAAATGCCTCACCCAGGCATTTTTCGTTTCTGCAAAACGCCCCCCGCTCTGGTGTGCACCACCCCATTGAGATACATTGACCAAGCAGATCCGCAGCCGCAAGCGGATCTGAAAACGCCCAAAAAGCCGCTCGGTGTGCACCAGCCCTCAGTGTGTCTACAGCCTGAGTCATACCCTGAGTGTCATGGGGCCTGATGCAATAAACTCAGGTCAAGTTGCTGTGTAGAGCAGGGGGAGCACCAACATTTAACCCTTAGCGCCATGTGCCTTACAGCGGTAACATGTGCATTGCTATGGTAAGGCGTGTTACCATAGCAACACACACGTTAACCTGGTAACTCGTGTGGCACTAAGGGTTAACGGCCAAAGCTCCACTTGCACTAGTAATGGTAAAATTACTGTGCGCTCCCTGCACACGGCAACTTTACCGGAATCTACTGCATCAGGCCCATGGTAAGCTGGATGCACTTATCGAACTGTCACATTTCCAGGGTGCCTTTCAGTTAAAGGGGAAAGACTTTCTTAATGTGAACTTGAACCATGTAAAATTATTTAAAATAATCACATAATGTACTTGCAAATGAATATAACATACTTACCTCACCATCAATTCCTCTCAGAAGCTCACCCTTTTCTTCTTACAACCATCCTTTCTAGTCCTGACAAGATTTTGTCAGAACTGAAATTTTGTACATTGCTGTCAGTTATATATCAGTTGCTATCAGTTATAACTGAAAAGACAACTGATGAGCAAGGTAATGCACATGTTTCCTATGGCTCAGGTGAATGATATTACAGTTTAACAGTGTGCTGACCAAGAAGCTGTTATGAGGTAATGGCCATTTTCAAAATTGAGGATGGAGAATTCCATTGATCAGTGGGCAAACAGGACACCGGAAAGGAGAAAAATATTGATGAGTAGAGTACACAGGAGGTAAGTATGCCTTGTGTATGTTGTTTTTGACTTTTTAATTTTCATTTCATGTTTGCTTTAAAGTGGACCTGAGATAATATACAGTGCATCCGGAAATTATTCACAGTGCAAAACAGTCAGTTTTGCTCAGGAAATTTGGTATCGCATCCCCAAGTTCCCGAATATTCAGCCACTGTGTTCCCAGATTTTGTACGCCGCCATTGGTTGCTCAGAACAAATCACATGGCAACAGACCTGACAAGAAGCACCGTGAACAGTCCTCTCAATTGTCCCCTTTGATCGTACTATCTATCGGAAACAATAGTGCGGACCTATTAATGGAAGAAAACCCGCTATGCAGTTCGATCAGGTTAATAGGATCGATCAGTTTTTTTTTTTTTGGTTAGCAGCTTTCCTTCTGTTAGTGGACCTGAATAATCAGTATTACCAGCATATTGGGCAACCGATCCTCCAGAGAATTGTATTGTTAATGGGCACATTTAGGTGGATGATACAACTCTCTCTTCTGGCTGGATAGTGTACTGGTCAAAGTAAACGAGACAAGGGGATATAAAAAAAATTGTATACATACCTGGGGCTTCCTCCAGCCCCCTCTGGCCTGATCGCTCCCACGCTGCAATCCTCCGCTTGTCCGCAGCCTCCACAAATTGCCCCAGAAAGTCCCCCGGTCCGGGGCATACTGCGCAGGTGCAGTCAGGCTTTGCGTGCTCCCCAGTCGTGCTGCCGTGGCTGGGAGCATTCTGCTTCTGCGCAGGCACAGAATGCTCCCAGCCACGGGTGAGTGCACATCTAGACTGCGCTGACTGGTTGACTTATCGGGCCCAGTTGCGGAGGCTGCAGGCAGCGGACAGCGGCATGGGATCGATCAGGCTGGAGGTGGCTGGAGGAAGCCCCGGGTATGTAAGATTTTATTTTTTATTTTTTTTATATCCCCCGTCTCAGGTACACTTTAAGGGTTCTGCCTCTGACACAGGAGACCTGGGTGGGTTCGAATCTCTGCTCTTCCTGATCAGTAAGCCAGCACCTATTAGTAGAAGACCTTAGGCAAGACTCCCTCACACTGCTACTGTCTACTGAGCGCACCCTAGTGGCTACAACTCAAGCGCTTTGCGGCCACCAGGAGAAAAGCACAATATAAATGTTATTTGTCTTGTATGGGAAAACTAGACCCGAATTCCATCAGTGTGGTATGTGATCATGACCGAAATCATCAAGCAAATGCAAGTCAATTGAGCATGATGCTGTTGCTTACTGCATATGTCCCATTCTACTACATCTGGAGCTGCTTGCCTCTATGAGGAACATGTATTTTTAGTCTGTCATCCTTAACATCTGGTTTAGAAAATTACTGCAGGCCCTGCAATGTCACAGGTGACTGTTGGTAGGCGTTGGCCTCACCCAGAGTGACCCTTTGCTTACCCTGGTCTTCCTGGCATTACATAACCTTTCACCCTAATTCATGTTCTCCATTAACCTCTGGAAAAGCCTTCATCTCAACTTTGTGTTTCATATTCATATTAGCAGGGAAACCCCCTTCACATGTTGTCATGAGATGCTTGGCTGGGCTTAGGTTTGGTCTTATTACACTACTTGCTGCTTGGTGGGTTCAAAAGGAAGTGTCATCATGATAAACACAGCCTGCTTGTAAAATTTTAATTTTATTTGGTGCAGACAGTTTCGTTTAATTGTTTTTGCTTTATATGTAGCCGGACATCATTTGAAAGCTTCATACAAACTTGTAATGGCTTTGAGGACCCACTACAGGCAATTGCAGAAGTGCTGCGATTTCCTGGAGTGATTGTGATTAGGCTACTGTAGCCACTGATTCCCGTCGTGGGATTGCTCACAAAATACTTCAAGCAGTGTTTTGTGATTGCTCTGCAATCACAATGCTGCTAGTGGGACCACTGGTGGCGACCAGCAAGCGCTGCCAAAGTGATCCTAATGGGTCCCAGCCCTTACCTGAATTGATTGTTTAGAAATGATTGTTGTACATACATGCTCCTTGGCTATCTACTGTGCAGCCTGTCTTACTTTATGGAGATGGGATAGAAAGATGAGCAGGATGTGCCCCATTGTGAAGACTACAATAGTGAGTGAACAAGCACAGTCCATCATTGAATGATAGGTTAATGGCACCAGCGGACGTGTGTTAGAATTTGCCAGAAACTTTCAAGAACAAAAGTTTAACCTCCATTTCTCAATCCTCAGTGCTTTACCTCCTGCCTGTAACCTTTCTACTGGATTCCTAAATAGACATATCTACAGTATCTCTTTCATGTTGAGTATCAGATTTGGCAGAAGCCATAACACTCCAATGATGGGAAAGTAGTAGGTTTGGGTCATCCTGATGGTCCTTTTGGCAATCTGAGGTGGTAGACGGGACAGCGAGAGTGGCAGTTGTGCCCTTGACACCCATTAGGCCCCAGGCACCTGTCTAGGTTGCCTTGTGTATGATCCTGCTGTGGATCACTCCTATCCTTTTGTCTTATTTCTCTTATTAGCTAAAGTGGTACTGTCTCTTTTAGTCTAGTTTTAAAGAGAACGTGAGGTGAGAGACATTTTCTTTTACACAATGCACATTGCCTGGTTGTTGAGCCACTGCCTCTAATATGGTTAGCCTTATCCCCTAAACAAGCATATACATCAGGTGTTGCTGACAAGAATGGCCACATGTAGCTGTGTGATCCAGACACTGACCAGAAATATTAGCAGGACTGCCAGGCAACCGATCGTATTTAAAAGGAAATAAGTTTAGCAGCCTCAATATGTCTCTTTCCTCGGGTTCCTTTTTAATTTTTGTTTTACATTAAAGCAGACATGTTACCAAACATCTCTAGGCACAAAGGTTTCCCTTTTCCTGCACAGGCAATCACTTGCAGAGGGGGCAGGGCAAGCAGGAGGCATCCTGCAGGCAGCATATGCAGGAACAACAACAGTCAGCCAGGCATGTGATTTCTGAAGTGGAAGACCATTCTAGACAGACACCTGAAATAAGGCAGTAACACTGCACTGTGTGTATGTAGTTTTTAGTCTACTATATAGTTTTCCTTAAAGTTTATAGTCCCTAAACCTCTGCATTGTGCATTGCCATCATTCCTGATGATTTCCATGGGAGGCTTTTGTCTACGCTATACAAACTGATGTCCTCTCTTACAATTCTCATTCAATGCTCCATTTCAGCTGCAGAGGACAAATAGAATTTATATTTTTGTAACAATCTAAGCTAATAAAGGATTGGCTATCTATCTGGTAAATGATTTGCATTTTAGAGTTAAAGAGAATGTGTGGCTTACTGCTCAGGTACGGCTGTAGTTGCACTGTATGCCCGTGCCTAAAGAGGAGCGTGGCCCCGAGGTTCCTACCAATAAGTCCTTGTCGGTAGCCTTCGAGGTTCGCCTCGGGTACACTTTAAGCTTCACCTATTCAGGATCCCCTTCACGAGGGTTTCCCAACTCAGTCCTCATGTACCCTCAACTGTACATCTTTTGCAGAAAGCCACAAACGTCAACAGGTGGGGTAATTAGTGTCTCAGCAGAGCTCATTAACTACCTCTCTGGATTTCCACAAAACCTGCACTGTTTGAGGTACTTGAGGACTAGGGTGAATACGCACATCCAGTGTTTACTGACCAATCACTGGCCAATTTTACTACCTCCATGTAGCATGAGGGACAACAGATTTTGAGTACTATGTACAGATTGTATAGGTAAGCTCTACTGCTGGGCATACATGAACAGTTTCTGCGGCTCGATTAGCGATTGACACCCGCCGCGTCCCCGCGTGCGCCTGGATCGATTCCCGCTCGTCCTCGGAGGCGCTTCCTTATCTTCCGCTCGTTTTCCGCTATTGTCCGTCCGCGGGTATCGTGCGAGGAATTGATCCGGCGGGCAATCGGACATGTCGGAAATTATCAATCGAGCCATCAGCGGCTGGATTGATAAGGAAAATCTAACCGTGTATGCCCAGCATAATACTACATGGAAGTGGTAAAATTGGCAAATCATTGGCCAATCAAAATTTAAGGTGTGTACCAGGCTTAAGGCTCTGTACACTCATCCAATTTTAATCTCCCGATGACTGGTCAGTTTTACCACTGCCATGTGGTGTGAGGGCCAACAGATTTTGAATACTGTGAACAGACTGTTTAGGTATGCTCTCATACTATATGGAAGTGGTAACATTGGCCAGTCATGTTCAAATAAAAATTGGATGTGTGGACCTAAAAGTGGGTACACACATCAGATAAAAGTCTTTGGAAAATGAAAGATCACAGACCAATTTTACCCCCTTCCATGTAGTATGAGAGCCATACTCTATACAGTCTATTCTATTGAGCTGAACTCCCCATCAGATAAAAATCTTTGCAAGATGCTGCACACAAAGATGCTTGTTTAATGGACAATCATCTGCAGATCAGATCCACCAGGATGGATCTTCAGATCTGCAGATCATTGTGTTAACTGCAAATGAACGTCTGTTAAACAAGAGGTGTATGAGATCTGCAGATATTATAGACTATGAATGCATTTTGCAGCAAAGGATCTTTTGCAGATACTGATCTGTTGCATGTGTACAGCACTTTTGTGTGCAGCATCTTGCAAAGATTTTTATCTGATGGGGAGTTCAGCTCAATAGAATTGATTGTGTAGCGTATGCTCTCATACTACATGAAAGGGGGTAAAATTGGTCTGTGATCTTTCATTTTCCAAAGACTTTTATCTGATGTGTGTACCCACCTTTAGTAAAACCCTGCTCTACACCTGTCATTTCCTGATGCACTGACTTGTAGAAATGCATTCCCTGCTAGCCAAAGATAGGTTTCAGATAGTTTTTTGGGGTTTTTTTGCACGAAGCAAGGACATTGGCAGTAGTGGGGATAGAATAAGAGGAATCTCTGGATGAGGTGGGTATGACTATTGTCCTTTTTTATACAGACAGTCAGGTCATCAGTTTTCCTTCCTTGCAGTAATCAGTACCCTTGAACAGCAGCTTGGTGGTTGCACTGGAATATGTGGTCCTATGCTGGTGAGCCATCCGCAACTTGCCTGTGCTTGTTCTGTAGTGGTGCAGCGTCTGATGGCTGTGCTGAGCTGACATTATAATTCTGCAGGTGCAATAAATTCCTGTCTGCAACAGCTCCATTGTCTGACTTGCACACTCCGGGAAAACCTCTTGCCTGGGGAGAAATATACTGGATGCTGAACTGCCGTTATCCCTATCAAAGCCTGATCGAGTCAGCGAAAACAATCTGTTTATCCTGGTCTCTGGATTGTACTACGTGAGCTTATTTTTTTTCCTTTTAGAAAGAAGAAAACGGTGGGGGTAGAATGAAGAAAAAAAAAAGACTTAAATCGATAATTATTATTTCACCGAACTAAACACCCAAGCAGTCTATGTAATGAAGTTGTATATTGTGAAATGTTTTGAACAAAAGTGGGGCTATCATTGAAGAAAGAAAGGCTCGCAGAGGTGACAGACCTTTAGGCTGGTTTCACAGTGGGACGTTACAGGCGCACGTTAGAGCAGCCTGTAACGCACCCCACCGCACAGCAATGAAAAATCAATGGGCTGTCCACAGTGCACACGTTGCGTTACTTAGTAACGCTGCGCCATAAGACAACGTACTGCATGCAGTACTTTATAAGCGGCAGAGCCGCGTTACACTGCTTGCACATGCTCAGTAATGTTGGGGAGAGCGGCTAGGCACATGGCTAATTATTATTCACTGCACTCAGTGACGTGCAGTGTTTACTTCCTGGAGCGGCCACTCTGTGCGGCGATTGGCCAGGCGGGACCACGTGATGCCGCATGCGTCCAAGAGTACGCATCACGGCATCACGGACGCCAGAGTGAGCTGCACAACGCGGCTCACTCTGACGTCCGCAGCAGAGAGCACCAGGCGTTGCGTTAGGGGCACGTTATGCGACCATAACGTCCCCTAAAACGCAACGTCCTGGGGTGAAACCAGCCTTAGAGACCATTCTGAGATAATACCATGGTTTTAGTAAAGAGGTTTTTTTTTTAGTGGCAGTCTAAAGAGACTTTGAGGTTGCAGGCCACCGCAGTCAAACCACCACTCCATTCACCAAGTTTGCAGCAACCCCACTGCATCTTGAAATGACCCAAATGAGGGTCTCCAATTTTTCCACCTATTAGCCGAAACTTTTTACCTCACTGGAAAACCTCACAGAAGTTGGGCTGCAATGGCCATTACTCAATTCACTTTTTTTCTGTTTTCTCCTAGGTGATATTTTCACATCTTATCAATATAATGCCTTTTAGGCCAACAATAAGCAAGAATATGTCGGTAGTATAATTTTAGCAGTACATTTTCACCTACTTTTTGGTGCTTTTTTAATTGAAGAGTGCTGATGCCGTTATTTTAAACAAGCTGAAAAATGATCTACTAGGAGAAAACTTAGAAGTAGTGAATTGCATATGGCCCAATGTAAGGATCAGTACCAATATTTGGCACCTTTCACTGTAGACCTTGCTGCAGGGTGTGGAGGGAATTTACATGGACTTTTTATGAGCTTCTTTTCTGCTATGTAAAAACCCATACATTTGAGAAGCTCCAGAAAGAGTTTCTGTAGTGTAAAGTCGTCATCTCAATAGATAGGAGCAATTAGGAAATGGGACAAGAAACTGTTCCGTAGTGGTAAATTGTAGTGGAGGTTCTGGTTGTAACAAAAGCTTGTGTATAAAGCTGGTTACATAGTCTTTGTGTGTGGTGTGCTCTGAAGTTGGCAGCAGTTGAGCGAGTAGAATGCTGAGTGAACGGAACAGAGTTTAGCCTACACACTCTCTCTCCTCTGTAATTATGGTTTTATAGTGCCCGTAAGGCAGCGGTTGTGGAAACTACGACACATTATTTTTCTTGGGTTCCCTCATATTCTGGGGTTTTTGCAAATGTCGGGGAAAAAATGTAAAGCTAAAATGTGAGAAATTATTTTTAAATCAAATGCAAAGGTTACGGTTTTTGCTCAGGCTCTTTCACATTTGTTTATGCAGTTATATGTATGAAATTGTTGCATACGATTTCTATGTGGCTAATTAACATAGACTACCTGGCCAACGGTATGTAGAAAAACTTCCTGACAAATAGGCCATTTCAGCCACACCATTGGTTACAAACAGGTGCACAAAATCAAAGATAGGCAAAAGTGGATGTGAGCACACATAGCTTTGTAGCTTTCTAGAGCCATAACTCCACATCCCAGTGCCTTTTCTACAACGTGCCAGGTTTGTAGGGGCGTACGTATAGTTCCGCTGCTGGTGAGCTGGGTGCAGGGTGAGCTAAATGATGGCTCAATGGCGTTAAATACTATTCCCCCTCTGAGTTGTAGCAACTCGGGAGGCAATTTAGTTCCAGGGGCTGGCGGTCATCAGATCCCCGAATTACCCTTGCACGGGGTGCGTAGCATAGCACTAGTGCTATGGTGGTGCCTAGCTTCGGCACTGATTTCTGCATGCCGAAATGACTTGCTTCTTTGTAGAGGCCATGCAATATGTCCTCAGCTCTCCCATTATTGTAAACGTCATTATATTGGCTTCCGATTTAGTCACTACCTTGCTATTGCCCTCATTAAACTACCGCCAAGGCAGTTGTTTATTGCTTCACGGCATTGTTCTCCTCTTTACCCAAACGATGGGAAGCCGCTTCACCATGCTGCTATCCATCCTCCACTCTCAACAGCTTGGCTGTAGCTGAGGGCAACCTCTTTATGAGCTTGTGGCTAGAACTGTTGTCCTAGGGATCGAGTCATATGGATCACCACAGTAGGTGACAGTTATAGTCAATTTGTACTCCCCTTTACTCAACTACTTTTGTTTTTAAAATTTGTATTTAAAGCCCGGATTCAAGAAAAATAAAAGCTGAAGCTTGAAATTGTATAAAAGGGATTAAAAACCTTCTGGAGGTCGCTGTGCACTTCGGAGGTGTTTCCCTAATGCTGGGAATACACAATGAGATTTCTCAGTCGATTTACTGCCCGATTTTATTTCCGATAGATTTTCTGATCGATTCTCTAATATTTTCTTATCAATTTCCATTCACTTCTATGAGAAATCGATCAGGAAACGATCGTAAATAAGATCAAACATGTCGGAAATTATCTATTGAACCATCTGTTTAACCAGCTGAGCGGTCTGGACGAGCTCAGCTCGTCCAGTACCGCCGGAGCCTGCCGCTCAGGCCCTGCTGGGCCGATTTGGCTCAAATAAAAAGCAGCACACGCAGCCGGCACTTTTCCAGCCGCGTGTGCTGCCTGATCGCCGCTGCAGTGCGGCGATCCGCCGCATGCAGCGGCGAAAGAGGGTCCCCCCAGCCGCCTGAGCCCAGCGTAGCCGGAACAAAAAGTTCCGGCCAGCGCTAAGGGCTGGATCGGAGGCGGCTGACGTCAGGACGTCGGCTGACGTCCATGACGTCACTCCGCTCGTCGCCATGGCGACGAGGTAAGCGAAACACGGAAGGCCGCTCATTGCGGCCTTCCGTGTTATTTCTGGCCGCCGGAGGCGATCAGAAGATCGCCTCCGGAGCGCCCTCTAGTGGGCTTAAAAAAACCCCCTCCCGCAGCCTCCCTGGCGATCTTAATAGAACGCCAGGGTGGTTAACACAGAATCTAATGGTGTATTCCCAGCATTAATTACTGTCCCTGAAACACCCAGAGCTTTGCTGCTGCAACATGAAAACTGGTAGTCCTGGGCAAAAGGAAATTAGGTGCTAGCAGGGAATCCAAACTTTTATCCACTCTACAAAAATGTCCTGTCTCTCTTGGAGAGATTCTCCCATTTCCTATGGAATGGCTGGGGAAACCTATGGATTATGCAGTGGTAAGTATCTATTTGGGACACTTTTTTTTCCACAGAGCTGTATTTTATTATTTTAATTTGCACAGAGTTCAAATTTAAAGGTAAAATTAAGTGTTACATTTCAATAAGTTCTATTTCTGTGGCTTTTTTTTTTTTTATCATTTTCTTTGAATTTTTTATTTTTTTATTTTTTTTTGTGGGATTATGCTTATTCCTGATTTTATATTTTTAAAGAGAAACTGATTTGAGGTCAGTGGTGGCTGATGTTTCCTCCTTTTGTCTGTGTATCCAGTGGTGTGTAGTATTAGCAGGTAGTGTTCCCCTGAGTCACTACATAGACGTGTTAGCCTGTCACCTCTGGGCCTGTGCTGACACTAGGGTCCTTATACCTGCCTTACCTATTTTGATTGCTGGGCTTATTTCTTATTTCCACTTTGTTGTGACCTTGATAAATAGAACAATACGCACTAGTCTGGTTGTACATAAGTGAGCTTACAGTCCACTTTCCAAGCCTGACCCTTTTCAAATAAGTCTGCTTCTCTCTCTTTCTCTCAAAACATATACTACCACTGCCATGCTTCACTGTGGCTATGGTGTTCTTATATACATATTATTTATTATTATTATTGTTATTATTATTATTTTTAGTATCTATATAGTGCTGACATCCTCTTTGCTTTACACAGTATATAGTCTTGTCACTAACTGTCCCTAAGGCCACATACACACATCAGACTATAGTCTTTGGAAAATGAAAGATCACAGACCAATCTTACCACCCTTCATGTAGTATGAGAGCCATACTCTACACAGTCTTTTCTATGGAGCTGAACTCCCCATCAGAAAAAAATCTTTGCAAGATGCTGCACACACAGATGCTGTACAGACACAAAAGATCAGTATCTGCAAAAGATTTGTTCCTGCCAAAAATCCACTCCTGCAAATTGCAATGAAAGTCTATGAGATCTGCAGATCATCATACACACATGATTTAACTGACATTCATCGGCAGATCAAGCAGTCATCTGCAGATCTGAAAATCCATCCTGGTGGATCTGATCTGCAGATGAATGTCAGTTAAATCATGTGTGTATGATGATCTGCAGATCTCATAGACTATCATTGCAATTTGCAGGAATGGATTTTTGGCAGGAACAGATCTTTTGCAGATACTGATCTTTTGTGTCTGTACAGCATCTGTGTGTGCAGCATCTTGCAAAGATTTTTTTGTGATGGGGAGTTCCGCTCCATAGAAAAGACTGTGTAGAGTATGGCTCTCATACTACATGGAAGGGGGTAAAATTGGTCTGTGATCTTTCATTTTCCAAAGACTATGGTCTGATGTGTGTATGAGCCTTAAGAGGGGCTCACAATCAAATCCCTCCCATAGTCATAGGGGCAATTTTAGTGTGAAGCTAAATAATTTATCGATCTGTTTTTGGGATGTGGGAGGAAACCGGAGTGCCTAGGAAACCCACGCAGACAAATTACCTTTAGGGAACCTGATGTGAGAGGGATATGGAGACTGACGTGTGTTTCCTTTTAAATATTGCACATTGCTTGGCTGGGCTGCTGATCCTCTACCTCTAATACTTTAAGCCATACTCACTACGCGATGGATTCAGTGATGTCACCTAGACAAGCGTTCAGTGATTCCTATTGTTGCTCGCGAAGTTACATGACAGGCGCGAATGGCAAGTCAAGCAATCGCTTTACTTTGCACAGAGTTGTTGGGGATCTTAAAAACCTTTTCCGCCATGATGATTATTATCAGCATGCATCGCTAAATGTTGTTCACGTGATCAGGCACCTCTACCCATGTCACTAGATCGCGGAAACGACTACTCGTGGCTCAAATCGCCGATCATCGGGAAAATATTGTGGTGGGTAAGGGCCTTAAAATGTACCAGAGATCACAAATTTTTTATTTATTTATTTATTTTTTTACTTAACCGGGGTTTCCTCCAGTCCCATAAGCACGGATGGTTCCCTCGCCGTCCTCCATTTAGCGGTTATCAGCTCTGGTATTTAGCTCCGTAACATCAGCCGGGGTCTTCTGCGCTTGCTCCAGGCTGACTCAGACTGCAATGCGTGATCCCTGGGTTATTTTAAGCCATAGACCCTGAACAAACATGCAGATCAGATGTCTATGACAAATCTGGCAAGATTAGCTGCATGCTTGTTTCAGGTGTGTGATTTAGACCCCACTGACCGAACAGATCAGCAGAACTACCAGGCAACTGGCATTCTTTAAAAGGAAATAAATATGGCAGCCTCCATAGGTCTCACACCTCAGGTTTCTTTTTTAAGGCATGATTCCCATGTTGACTTTTTTTTTTTCCTGATTTTTATGGAACAGGCATATTCCTCATTAAACTTACATTAATAAATTCACGTATTTATTAAATCTGACGTTCCGGTGTTTCAATGAACTTACTTTCTGAAGGAGCACAAACACCAGCCCACTAGGAGCTAAACCCAGCCCTTGTCCTGTGGATGCTACTGCTAAGTGTCATAGCAAGGACATAAACCTGACACTCCAGTCCAGACCACTTAGGCACTGTGCTGCCCTGAAAAAAGATTTGGTGTTAATATTGGATGACAGTATTTTTTTGCCATCAGAATCCAGCAATTTTTCACTTTTCGGTGGACCTGTACATTCATTTACAAATGGCTGGTGTAATAGTGATTTGTTATACCAACTGTTCATGGGAAGTATTCTTCAGTTGCTTGTACATTATGGTCTTTGCTGTCTCCAGCTTTCTGTACTCCCTCCTCCTGTCCACGCTGTGTATTTGCTGTGCCTTGCAGAAATTTGGCCTGAACTAATGACTTCAATAGAGCCAGCAGGGGGGAGGCACCGCGGGTAGCAGCCTCACAATTATCCATCTCCATCGGAAAATGCTTGTCTGAATTATTAGAAAATTCCCTGTTCCTCCTGTTACCGTCTCCCCCTCTCTGGGCTGTGACCGTATGAGGAGGATGGCTGTTAATTCCTTCTGGATTTATTTATTATTGGGCTACTTTGCTTGCAGACCTTGTTATTATGTGCAACTAAGCAACAACAAACCCAAAAGGGCCCACGTGTCACAAACATGAGTCAAACTAAAAACGCATCCGCGTTTAGTGACTTCATAATGGAAACCATGTTTCAGGCCTCTTTCACAGTGCGACGTTAAAGTCGCACGTTAGAAAATGTTTTAACGTGGACTAGACAAGACAAGACCAATAACATTTATATTGCGCTTTTCTCCTTGCGGACTCAAAGCGCCAGAGCAGAGCAGCAGCCACTAGGGCGTGCTCTATTGGCAGTAGCAGTGTAAGGGAGACTTGCCAAAGGTCTCCTACTGAATTAGTGCTGGCTTACTGAACAGGCAGAGCCGAGATTCGAACCCTGGTCTCCTGTGTCAGAGGCAGAGCCCTTAAAGAGACTCCGTAACAAAAATTGCATCCTGTTTTTTATCATCCTACAAGTTCCAAAAGCTATTCTAATGTGCTCTGGCTTACTGCAGCACTTTGTACTATCACAGTCTCTGTAATAAATCAATGTATCTTTCCCTTGTCAGACTTGTCGGCCTGTGTCTGGAAGGCTGCCAAGTTCTTCAGTGTTGTGGTTCTGCTATGCACTCCCCCCTCAGGGGGGAAAGAAACACACAAATGATCTCTTGAGATTCAAAAGGAAGGCTGTATACAGCCTGCTTGTGTATGGATGTATTTTCTATGTGTGGACATACTGTACATCAACCTACTTCCTGTTTTGGTGGCCATTTTGTTTGTTTATAAACAAACTTTTTAAAACTGTTTTTAACCACTTTTAATGCGGCGGGGAGCGGCAAAATTGTGACAGAGGGTAATAGGAGATGTCCCCTAACGCACTGGTATGTTTACTTTTGTGCGATTTTAACAATACAGATTCTCTTTAACCACACTAACTAACGCACAGCAATATTAAGTCTGTGCACAGGTTATTTTGAGACATTTGGTTTCAAGACTACTCCTCACGGTTTAGGGCCCCTAAAATGCCAGGGCAGTATAGGAACTCCACAAATGACCCCATTATAGAAAGAAGACACCCCAAGGTATTCCATTAGGAGTATGGTGAGTTCATAGAAGATTTTATTTTTTGTCACAAGTTAGCGGAAAACGACACTTTGTGAAAAAAAAAATAATTAAAAACAACAGTGCACACGCCAGCCTGGGGCCCTGGGAACTCTCACTTCCCGGGGCCCCAGAACCAGCATGTAACACCATATGTGAGCGCAGTCAAGCCCTGGAGCTGCCATCACCAGGAGCCTGTCCCCAACTACTCTGGGAGTGAATATTTCCCTTTGTGTGTTTGGTAAGTTTCAAACAGTTCTCTGCTGCTTATATAAAGCCTGCAGGCTGCTTATAAGCCAATAAGAAGTGCACACACACACGTTACACCTAGGGCCTGATTCACAAAGCGGTGATAACTCAGTTATCACGCCTAAAAGATTTTAGGTGTGATAAGCTTTGCACCGCTGAGTTAGCACCGATTTGTGCTCTTTATCGCGCGCAAAGTCCTGCAACTCCACGCACAGCGCCCATTTGGGCGCATCGCGCGCACTGCACCGTGCGCCGCGCGATTGTGCGTGGGAATTTCGTGCGAGTTTCATTTTATCACGCCTAAACTCAGGCTTGGGGCTTTTCACAGGCTTGGGGCTTTTCACAGGCGTGCAAACACTTTGCACCGCTTTGTGAATCAGGCCCCTAGTCTGCAGTAATCAATTAAGCAGAGGCTGAGCAAGTCAGCCAGTCGTGGAAGAGGGCTTCAGTTGCATATAGACAATGGCTATATGGCCAGCAGGGGGCACCAGCGTGCAGGATATTCCCTCTCATCTGCCCCCTCCTAACTAAACTGCATGGGAATCTACAATAAAATTAAAAACAATAGTGCACAAGCCAGCCTGGGGCCCCGGGAACTCTCACTGCCCGGGGCCCCAGAACCAGCATGTAACACCATATGTGAGCGCAGTCGAGCCCTGGAGCTGCCACCCCCAGGAGCCTGTCCCCAACTGCTCTGACACTTACCAAACACACAAAGGGAAATACTCCCAAACAGTTCTCTGCTGCTTTGTGAAAAAAAAACAATAAAAATCAATTTCCGCTAACTTGTGACAAAAAATAAAATCTTCTATGAACTCACCATACTCCTAACGGAATACCCTGGGGTGTCTTCTTTCTATAATGGGGTCATTTGTGGTGTTCTTATACTGCCCTGGCATTTTAGGGCCCCTAAACCATGAGGAGTAGTCTTGAAACCAAATGTCTCAAAATGACCTGTGAAATCCTAAAGGTACTCATTGGACTTTGGGCCCCTTAGCGCAGTTAGGGTGCAAAAAAGTGTCACTTGTGGTATGGATAGGAGTGCTAGGGGGTGACAGGAGGTGATTGATGGGTGTCTCAGTGGGTGATTAGAGGGGAGAATAGATGCAATCAATGCACTGGGGAGGTGATCGGAAGGGGATCTGAGGGTTTGGCTGAGTGATCAGGAGCCCACACGGGGCAAATTGGGGCCTGATTTGATGGGTAGGTGTGCTAGGGAGTGACAGGAGGTGATTGATGAGTGTCTCAGGGTGTGAATAGAGGGGGGAATAGATGCAAGCAATGAACTGGGGAGGTGATCGGGGGTATCTGAGGGCGATCTGAGGCTGTGGGCCGGTCATTTGGTGCCCGCAAGGGACAGACGAGGGTCTGATCTGATGGGTATGATGGGTAGCAATGACAGGTGGTGAAAGGGGGTGATTGATGTGTGATCAGTGGGTTATTAGAGGGGAGAACAGATGCAAATAATGCACTGGGGAGGTGATCAGAGGGGGTCTGGGGGGGCTATCTGAGGATGTGGGCGGGTGATTGGGTGCCCACAAGGGGCAGATTAGGGTCTAATCTGATGGGTAGCAGTGACAGGGGGTGACGGGGTGATTGATAGGTGATCGGTAGGTGATTACAAGGGAGAATATATGCAAGCAATGCACTGGCGAGTTGATCAGAGTGGGTCTGGGGGGCTATTTGAGGGTGTGGTGCGTGATTGGGTGCCCACAAGGGGCAGATTAGGGTCTGATCTGATGGGTAGCAGTGACAGGTGCTGACGGGGTGTTTGATGGGTGATCACTGGATGATTAGAGGGGAGAGCAAATTTAAACAATGCACTTTCGGAGGTGATCTGAGGGTGGGTCTGTGGGCAATCTGAGGGTGTAGGCGGGTGATCAGGTGCCTACAAGGGGCAGCTTAGGGTCTGAGCTGATGGGTGGCAGTGACAGGGGGTGATTGTGATTGACAGGTGATTACAGGGGAGAATAGATGTATACAGTAAACGGGGGGGGGGGTCTGGGGAGGATCTGAGGGTGTGGGGGGGGGGGTGATCAGGAGCCCCCAGGGGGCAGTTTAGGACCTAATCTAAAAAATAGCGTTGACAGATAGTGACAGGGAGTGATTGATGGGTGATTAGGGGGGTGATTGGGTGCAAACAGGGGTCTGGGGGGTGGGTGGGGGGGTCTGAGGGGTGCTGTGGGCGATCAGGGGGCAGGGGGGGGCAGATCAATGTGCTTGGGTGCAGACGGAGGGCTGCAGCCCATCCCTGGTTGTCCCTTGGTGGTCACTGGGACCACCAGGGCAGGAGGCAGCCTGTATAATACACTTTGTATCCATTACAAAGTGTATTATACACTTTGTAGCGGCGGTGGCAGGGTTAACAACCCGCCGGCGGGTTGACGTCACGGGTGGGCGGAGCCTATGGCTGGCGGATGCGATCCCCGGCCACAACTAATCCCAAGACCCGATGCCCATCAGTGTTACGTGGTCTTGGGCATGCAACTTTGCCGCCGCCCATAGGTAGTGGGCGGTCGGCAAGTGGTTAAAGTGGACCTGAACTCAGAACTTCCTCTCTGCTCTAAAAGATATACAGCATAATAACTTTTAACTTTTTTGAAGAAAAACATTTCTTTGTTACAGCTGATACAAATCCTGCAATAAATCTGCACTGTTTCTACTTCCTTCTTTCGTGGAAGCAGACATCTTGTTAACATCCTGTGTTTACCAATTAGCTCTCTGTCGTGGCAGGGAGCTGATACAGCTGAGGGATCAAATTACAACTTGTGTTTAGTCACGGATGAGGGGGAATTAGACAAGCTAAACTCTCCTAATACATACAGGGTGCATTTCTATATGTTTTCATAAATAAACACTCCTTCAAGCCTATGAGCATTTCAGTGCATGCTTTTCACCCTTCTCTTTTCATAACTAGGGTTGGTTCAGACGGACGTCTGCGTGGCGTCGCTTTTGTGGGCGTTGCGACGGCTGCGCGGTCAGGCTTCCAGTAGCCTTCGTGTCGCGTTCCGATGCGGTCGCGTTTTTTCTTCCCCTAGGGGGACATTAGATGTCGCAGTTGGCCGCCCCCTGGAAGCTACATGTCGCTTCCAGGGGTAGCTCGAACGCTAATGAAAATCGGGACCCGAACGCCGCGCAAAAGCTCAGTGTAAACTCTCCCATTTACTTGAATGGAAGCGTTTACCGCGACGTTCTGAACGCTTGCAGTAAACGCTTCGCAAGCGTCCGTCTGAACCAGCCGTTATACAGGTGGCAGCCATTAGCAATTCCTCCTTTGCGGGACACGTCCTACTCCTCCAGTCTGCCGGATTCTGTCCTGGCAGTATGAAAGGAAGGGAGGGGTTCCTCCAATAAATGTAAAATATTTTATATTTGTCGTCATGCAGCTGAAAAAAGGCTGCTATTTATTATTGTTATTATTATAATTTAGAAAATAGATTTTATTTCTGAAATCTTGTATTTTTAATATGGATCCACTTTAAGGTGAACTTAAACAATGTATGTCAGCTAAAAAGGACATTAGAGAAAACCAATACATAGAGAACGAAAAACCTAAGCTTGTGTTAGAATGGCAAACAAATTATAAAGGTCTATTTGCTTAGCCACCTTAAAGTGAACCTCCGGACTAAAAATCAACTCAGCAGCACTGAAAAGGCTTGGTGTTTCTTTAACAGTTTCACAGCGTTAGAACTTTGTTTCTCTTATACAAGCCTCATTTTTAGCTGCACAGAAGAAAACTGCCCGGGCTTTTTTCCCCTGATGCTGTGCAAAGCATGATGGGATTTCTGATGTTGTTGTTCTCGTTCTGCTGTTTGGGTGCAATTTTTTTTTTTTTTTTACATTTTGAATTTGACATTTGAAGCCTAGCATGTGCAGCTGGGAAGGGTAATCAGGACAGAGGACAGTTGGAACTGTGTCTCCTGCTCCTTGTCACCTCCTTTCAACCAAAAAGATGGCTGCCCCCATGACAAAGATGGCAGCCCCCATGAATCACAAACATTTGCCTGTTCTTTTAAAACAGGGTCGGTAAGAGATTATATTACCTATCTATTCTAATTAACATAACTAATGTAACTTGATGACAGTATGTTTGTTTAGGCTGAAGTTCCCCTTTAACCTAATGGAAGCTTTCAAATGACTATAACTATAATCTCCAAGATTTCACAAAACCTACTTGATACCTGTAAGGTTACTAAAAACCCATCAAGATATATGGCCCAGTTGTTTCAGATTGTCAAACCCTGGGTACCAGATTTCATGCGTTTATGCCCTGTAGTATTTATCACATAACATAAAATTGCAACTTTGATTTCAAATATACTAGGAATGACTATAATTACAGATCCTAAGATGATGTTGCTAGGCTGCAAACTCAGGTATTTACACAATAAACAATTTATTACAACGCAACATGTTAACATTACCAAAATATATATTATATCACAGTGGACTAAACAAAATGTATAATTTTCACAAATTTCTATACGTATTAATACAAAAATGATATTCGAAAACATAAATGCCACGGTACTAGATAAGGACATAATGTAAAGTGAACCTGAGGGAAGGAAAAAAAAAACTGCATACCTGCTTTGTTTTGTGTCATCAAACACTTTACGGCACCCTGTTGTGCCTGGTGTCCCCTTTATGCTCCGACTGTTTCCAGTCAGATTAGGGCACCTGGAGTGGCAAAATGGGTGAGACGGGTCATTTTGGCATGCACTCACAGCGGAGAAGCGCCTGACCCAGGCGCCGCCATAGACTGAATATAGAGGTGTAACAGGATTTTAAATGTACGGTAATTCCGGTGCAGCATTAAAGGAATACTATTGATGTATGCATTTATTTTTAAATGATGTATGTTGTAGCACACATTAGGGCAAGTACTAGGAGCAATTTGATTGCTCACACAGCTGTTCCTCTCAGCTGTAAAATCCTCAGTCAGGGCTGGTGCACACCAAAACCCGCTAGCAGATCCGCAAAATGTTAGCAGATTTTTAAACGCTTTTTTTTATTTTTATGAGGCGTTTTGCTAGCGTTTTGCGGATTGCTGCTGCGGTTTTCAGTATAGTAGATTTCATATATTGTTACAGTAAAGCTGTTACTGAACAGCTTTTGTAACAAAAACGCCTGCAAAACCGCTCTTGAAGTGGCGTTTTTCAGAGCGGTTTGCGTTTTTCCTATACTTAACATTGAGGCAGAAACGCATCCGAAATCCAAAAAATGCCTCACCCAGGCATTTTTCGTTTCTGCAAAACGCCTGCCGCTCTGGTGTGCACCACCCCATTGAGATACATTGACCAAGCAGATCCGCAGCCGCAAGCGGATCTGAAAACGCCCAAAAAGCCGCTCGGTGTGCACCAGCCCTCAGTTTTGGGGTCAGTGTTGGATACAAAATGTATCTAATACTGAGCTCCCAGAGGGCTAGACCATGCCTGCACAGGGGAGTTGCTATCAACTCCTCAGTTTATAGTTTAATTATCACCTTGCTGAAAGAATCTTGTTGATATGGTGGTAAGAGGTTAAAGATTGTAGCAATGTGTGTTTATTATCTTTGCTTCTCTTGACTGATAAAGATACTAATAATGCTAATTGTAGACAGTGGTCTTCCACTCTCAGCAGCTTGTAAAGTGGATGCAGCCTGGAGAGAATCACCTCAAGCAGGCAGCCAGTCTGAGTGTAAACACAGACTACTGTTATAGCTAGTTATATTCCAGCAATATTACAGCCACAGATCAGCCTGTTTCTCCTCATGTCTGCTGCATGCTGTGAGTGACACAGTGAAATATATTTGTGAGCTGTGTGACAGAGTAACCAAGCAGCTCAGGGTGACCCAAACTACTACGAGCTGTGTGAGAAATGAATTTTTAAGCAGGGATAGCGAGAGAGAGACCTGGGTGAATAAATTAAGTGCCCCTAGCACTAGTGGTAATGTGTACACTAATATAGAGTATTAAAAAAAAATCGTTTCAATCGATAGTATTCCTTTAAATACTGTTCTCCCTCTGAGTTGTAGCAACTTTGGGAGGGAATAGTATTTAACGCTGCCCCGGAATTTCAGCTGCAGCAGCAGGGTGAGCATTCATTTGGCTCACCCTGAGTCCAGCTGACCGGGTGACTATTCCATATGTTCGCCAAAATGGGGGCTAAGGTGGCAGCACGGAGCAGAGCCTAGCCACAACAAGCTCCCACAAAGTGTCAGACATAAAAGAATAAACCGGTGTGCACAATTTTAAAAGGTTTCCTCTCCTCGCGTTTACTTTATCATCTGGAAACTATTTATGATAACAAAAATAATTCCTCTCATGATAGTTTAAAGTATACCTGAGATAAGGACAAACGTTGATTTGTACTTACCTGCCCCTAAATCTTTCAGGCCCTCCAGGTACCCTCAGTTGTTCGGCAATCTCAGCCCTACGCCTCTTTGATCACGGTCAGAAGCATTCTGCACATGTTCAGTTCCTACAGACTTGTAACTGTGCGTGCGCGGAATGCTCCCGCCCACAGGAGAGCGATTGAGGCGCACAGCTGAGGCAGCGCATGTCTGGGTTGCAGACTTTACCAGTAGCCGCAAATCGAAGGGGACCTGGAGGACACCAAGGTACCTGAAATACTACGCGGGGCTGGAAGAAGCTTCAGGTAAGTTGCAGGAAACTTTTCCTCATCTCAGCTTTGATTTATATGCCATTTTGATCAGTTTCTTCACAGCAAACAGTTTTTGTAATATAATTATAAAATTACAGGATGATTTAAACATATTACTATGTATCTATATAAGGTGTCTAAATTATCTTGATTTGATACATGAACTTTTATTCTCTAAGTTCTTTATTTTGTTTCTTTCTCAAAAATATGTTACATCATTGCAAACTTTGAGCGCTAGTTCTCAAGTATGGTTGTGCTGCAAGCTATATACTGTATACATAAAAAAATAAATGAAAAATGTCATGGGGGGAGAGATGCATCAGCATTGCAGCACAATGAGCAAGTCTAGATCAAGAGCTGTGAGATTCTGCGTGATTCAGTGCGTTGTATATCCCCCCTCCCCCCCCCCCCCCCTCTGCTGGTCAGAAGTAGTAATGCATCAAAATAAGACCTTTCCAGACCGCTTGTTATAGGCATGCTATTCATATTGCAAGTGCAAAAAGACAAAAAACTATTCTTGTAGATGTTTGTAGATTAGTCGTAATACTGAGTTGAATGACGTGACAGAGCAAAGGCATAAAAAACATGTTGCAGATGATTTGATAAAAAGGAAATAATTTGCTAACCGAATACCCAAACAGCTCAGGGTGAGCCAGAACCAGTAGGAAAGTATAGGGGACTGAAAGAGACCAAAAAGCCTTCCTACTAAAAAGCAATGCTGAATTTTTACTGAATTTGCTTTAATGCGGACCTGAGCTCAGAATGTCCCCTCTGCTCTAAAAGCTACACAACAGCATAATAACCTTAAAAACAAAAAAAAACAAAACAAAAATGCATTTCTTTGTTACAGCTGTTACAAATCCTAAAATAAATCTGCACTGTTCCCACTTCCTGATTCAGGAAGGCAGACATATTGTTAACAACCTGTGCTTTAAGATGAGCTTATCTGCCATCTCTGCCCTGGCAGTCATGTGACACAGGGGAGAGATTAAATTACAACTTGTGATGAGACGTAAATGGGGGGGGGGAATTAAACAGACTAAACTCTCTAAATACATACAGGGTGCATTTCTCTGTTTCCCTCTGTCCTGGGCAAGAGTTCAGGTCCACTTTAACCACTTCAGGTTCCAGGCTTTTTATCCCTCAAAGAGTACCCGAGCCGAAGCTCTGGTACAAAGTTAAATACTTAGAAAAAGAGAGGGAAGCCTCAGGATCCTGTTGAGACATCCCTCCCTGCTCTGATGTCCCCTGTCGCTAAGCGTGGCCCCCCAGAATATTATCAACAAAGCATTGTCTCGAATCATGCTGCGGCCGCGTGACTCTTTTTCCTGCAACGTGGCCATGCAATAGCTGACTGAACCCACCCATGCGCAGTAAGCCGGAGCCACGGGGGTTTTTGTAGTAGTGCGTATGCGTGGGCAGGCTCACACAGCTACTGTGCACCCACACTTCAGGAAGGGGAGCTGCATGGCCCTGATATGGAGTAGTGATGGCTCAGTAATTGGGGACAACGGAATAGCAAGGGAAGCCTCAATAGAATCCTGAGGCTTCCCTCTCAAGTATTCGATTTTGATCCTGAGCTTTGGCTGGAGATCACTTTAAATAGACCCTGAGCAGTAAACTAAAACAGGCAAATGAGGGCTTCCTCCAGCCCCTTGTTGTTGAAGTCCCTCAGCGTCCTCCGTTCTGCCCCCAGCAGCTCCATTAGAGTGGCCAGTTCGTCAAAAGTCATGGGCCAATGCACATGTGTGGCCCATTTGCACGCCCGTCTCGCTCGCGCATTCTGTGTACAAGCAGTTCTTGAAAGAATTAACTTACAGTGCGCAGAATGCTAATGACAATGGGCACGCAAGCGAGACTGGCACAAAGGGGCCGCGCATGCGCACTGGCCCATGACTTCTGCTGGGGCAGAATGGAGGGAGCCCGGAGGACGCCAAGGGATCTTATCAACTACGAAGGGCTGGAGGAATCCCCAGGTAAGTTCATTTGCCTGTTTTAATGTACTGCTCTGGGTCCCTTTAAGGTTTCTGACCATTCTGGCATATCTGCTGTGGCACTATTCATACAGCAATTACCTACGCCATCAAAATAATACATACAGGTTAAACTCGAAAAATCACAGTATCGTGCAAAAGTCCATTTACTTCAGTAATTCAGCTAAAAAGGTGAAACCAATATATGAAATAGACTCATCACATGCAAAGCGAGATATTTCAAGCCTTTGTTATAATTTTGATGATTATGGCTTACAACTTACGAAAACCCCAAATTCAAAATCTCAGACCATTAGAATATTTTTCAATATTCTAGGCTCAAAATGTCAGACTCTAATCAGCTAATTAATCTAATACAGCTGCAAAGACTTCCTATTTCAGATACTAGTTTCACCTTTTATTGAAATAAATGAGCTTTTGCACAATATTCTAGTTTTTCAAGTTTCACCTGTATATTGTTTTTTTTTTTCACCAGGACAAACTATGCTTTCTTTGGGTAATCATTTTTTGCAAGTTTGTTTTAATTTCACGGTCACTTTATTAAGGAGAATTAGGCGTAAACACAAAAAAAATACATTTTTTTTTCATGTTTCCCCCTTCCTAACTTCCTAAGTGCCACAGTTGCAAAACACCTCAATACATTACTTGGCTTGTCCCGGTTAAAAGGACTCCATACATGCCATATTTCATCACTAGCTGGGTATGTAGTGTACCATTATCGCCAGCCTATGTGTCTGTAGCAATTGCATACGATCGCTAGGGCGTACAGTTTAGGGACTTCAGTGCTGTAAAGATGCATTGCTAGGCAACAACATTTCCATGCATCTACATAGCGTTGGGTGCTCCGAGCTGTCGCCCTAGTGATTGCATCCGATCGATGTTGGTAGCAGCCATTACAGATGTCCATGAATCCAATTATAGGTGACATAAGGGGTTTAGTCTAGTAGGGGTAAACACTTAAAGAGGTGGGTTTCTGCAATCAATATAATAGGATACAGGGGCACATTCTGATTATATGAAACCTCTGTGTCCTTATAGTGTGCCCCCAGTCTCCCCCCATGCTCTGCTGTCCCCCCCCCCTTATAAAAACCGCCAGGCTAGCAACACAGATTGTCGCTAGTCGGCTGTTTAAATTCAAGCTGCCACTTACCGCTGCTCCCCCGCCTCCTGTATCGCACGGCTCCCGCTTGCGTCCTTTCCCGCCTCCGTAAGCTTCCTCCAATCGGCTTACAGAGGCATGGAGGGAAGGGACACAGGCGGAGCCCCGCGCTATACAGGAGGCGGGGGAGTGACGGTGAGTTGTAGCCTGAATGTAAACGGCCGACTAGTGACAATCTGTGTGTCGCTAGCCTGGCGGTTTTTAAAAGGGGGGGACAGTAGAGCACGGGGGAGCCTGAGGGCACACTATAAGGACACAGAGGCTGTTGATAGTATGCAGAATGTGCCTTTATGTCCTAATATTGATTGCAGAAACCCACCTCGGGTTCTCTTTAGACACCTCCTACTGCCCGCTACCCCTCCCCGACTGTCACTTTTAATTTTTTTAAAACGTTTTTCCTCTATTTTTTATAACTTTTTAGTGCATGATCGCGGTTCTTAGTGCTGGACATTAGTCTCACATCCAGGAACGAGAGTAGCTAGTTTAGATGTGAGACTCGCGTCCAGGAAGTGGAACCTTAAGGTGCCTGACTGTGTTTTGTCATCTAGAATGGTCTGCAGGTCTACTTTCCCCTCAGTCTCTTATCATACACACATGGATTACTTGAATACAATAGAAATAAAAATGGAAAATGTAATCGATGCACAAAAAAAAACAACTGGGATAGATTCATCTTAGGGTCTCAAAAGGAGCCAGCATTTTACTGGTTACTGGTTTTGCCATTTCTCTTAGTTATTTCATGTCTGTGATATTTCTGTATCTTAAATACTGAATATGTGCTTAATATCCAACTGCTGATAATGTGTTTCTTTTCATCTCTGCAAGAAACTTGTATGCACAAAGTTGTCATTTGACCTGTTGTTTGTTTGAAAATGAACGTTCATGTAAAAATGGTACACATTTGCCAATAATATCAAAGCCAAGGTACACTTTGTAACCCTCAGATATTTATCATATGATCTATGCCCGGTTTTCCAAAGCGTATTCCAGTATATTTCGTGTTAGGGGAAGTTGAGGATTCTTGATTGTGATAAAACATGGGGAGGAACATCTGTGAACGCCACTGGTTTCTACCATACATGTGTATTCCTACTCTCATCCTTGACCAATGTTGTGTACATCCACTTTTGAGTAACACAGGAAGGCAAGGAACCGCAGCATCAGATCTCTTCACAAGGGGGAACATGTAAACACAATCGTATAGAATCTCAAGTAGAGGTCTGCAATGTTTTTTTTTTTCTGTACAACTGTGTATAGTCACTATGCATGCATTAGATGGGGTCAGACAGTGTATAATACTTGTATACAGTAGTTTTTAGACAACGATTTTCTAACCTAATTAAAACCATTTGTTAGTATAATAGCAAGAAGTTTTAAACCAGGATGATACCATTTATTGGCTAACTAAAAATGAATAAAAATAAGCAAGCTTTCGGCCTTGCAGCCTTCGTCTGGCTTATATGCTGTTACTGATGGCTAACATGGTACAATACCCTACTGCTATTAGTATAATAGAGAAGCATGTTTCAGCCCTGCCACACTAAAAGCAATACTTTTCAATTTCCGTGATTGAAGTTGCATTTTAAAGTACACTTTGCATTAGGAAGCTATGATTGCAACTGATCTTAAACATTCTAATATCTGGCCCATTTTGCTGACCCTTTCTGAAGCATTAACTGTGTGTGTGTGTGTGTGTGTGTGTGTGTGTGTGCCCAAACTAAAAAATGTTTGTTGTGCTGTGAATATTTCCCATTTCCAGACTATCTAGCCACTAAAATTGTGTGTTTGGCTGGTTTTGTATTTATATATTTTTTTTTTCTTTGGAGAATGCTTTCTTGCTTGCTGAAGATAATTCTGTTGTGTCGTTGGGATTTTGAAGCCTATTTTAGGTATAATAATATTTGTGGTCCTGGAAGGGTCAACTCTATCCAAACAAAGTTGGCTTTGAGAAACTAAACTGCCTTTCCTTGCAGTGTTTGCGTATTTGTCCTGAGAAAGAGTACTTTTATGACCCCCATGGTGACTAAAATATTGAGGACCTGCTTTTGTCTACTGGATATTAAAGCCCAACATCAGAAGATGTTCTGCTCTTGTGGATAATGTGATAACTAGCTAAATCCTTTTTGGATTTTTACTGTTGTCAGTGGCTCAGTGCTCCGATTGGGCAGATTTTCCCTATTTCCTGGCTCGGCAATAGTGTTGATCGTTATGAGTAACTTCAGTTTCGTGAATTTTCATGTAATTTCTGATTAGATTTTGATTGCGACCTTGATTTCACTTAATTTTCACACAAATGTATTAAAGTCTATGGGGCATAAGAAAACCATTTTTGCATTTTAGAAAACATTTTTGCATTAATGTCTGTGAGCACTGTTAATACAGTGAGAAAAACTTTTGACTTTCCGAGGGCCTATGATCACTTTCCACAGTCCTGGTCACATGATCTTCACTCCTGATTTATGGACCTATATAGATTTGTCTGGACAGTTTAGGTCTTGTTATATGCCTTTCTTATGCTGGGAATACACGGTTCGTTTCTGGCGCTCAAGTCTCCTCTCGATCGTTTCTGGCGCTCCATTCTCCTCGATCGTTTTTGCCGCTCGATTCTTCAGTCTATTCTCTTTTCTTCCGCTTGTTCTTATCTTTTTCCATTCACTTCTATCACAAATTGAGTGACTAAAGAATCGAATGGGAGATCGGACATGTCAGAAATTATCTATCAAACCATCTAATCGGCTAAAAAATGAACCGTGTATTCCCAGAATAACGGGGCAAGTGCTGTGCTATTTAGTAAGGAGAGGATTTATCATGCCATCTGATGTTTATTTGATCAGGGTTTGCAAACCTGGTGTGTGTCTGACCTTACACAGGGTAATAGGGCACCAGATCACCAGCCTGTGATACATCACCCCTTGTGCCAGTTTAAAGCCTCTACCTGACACTTTTTGAAATCTTAAATGTTCAGCATTGAGGGATTTTAAATGTCCTTTCCATTTGCTTTATATTTCTGCTGTGTGCACTGTATTTTCGTATTTTCTGTTTGACTTTTGTACGGTGTTCTGTCTCTTATCTCTCCACATGCATAACATGGTCTGTGTACACATAAAGTGAGGGGAGGGGATCCTGACCCCACCCCCTTTGTGCACATTCTCCTGTCCCAGAGAACTTTACTTTCTACTTCAGCTTTTGTTGACTACAGCAATGTCTCCTGTGTGTGTTGGTGGATAATCATGTTTGTCTCTGTCCCTGTCACATTGTATGTTGTCATGCCTGTTTGTTTCTCTCTCTCCTCTGTGCCTTCTCTGGATCTGGGGTCTGTCTCCATCTGTCCACCGTCCTCTTTCTGTGTCACAGAGCGCCTTCCAAACGACACCCTCATTTGCCAAGGTATGTTGGAAAATGTCTAAAAATATCTTTCTCTTTCATAAAGGTATGTGTACATCTTTGACATAGGTTAAGATTACTAACAAAAGCTATGAAACTATAGATTCTGTGCTCCAGTCAACCTGTTTGTTCTTTTTTTTTTTTTTTTTTTTATGATGCAGTACGTCATGTTTCAGCATGCTTCACAATAAAAAAAGTTTAAACTATAAACTGTATATTATATCACCTGTGAAATTTATGAAACGGTCTACATTTTTGGGAGGTCTGGTTTAAATAATGATCGTTTTATTTAAAGCAATTAGAAAAGTTTGGCATTAATCTCAGCCTAAATTGGTCCTCTTCGGCTTTAGTGGTATTTTATCTCCTATCACTATGGGCCTAATTTCACTCAGTATTCTGTTGAGCGATTAAGCGGTCAACCTTATTGGTCGATCAGCTACAGTAAAGTTGATTGAAAGTCGATTGACTAGTGGCCCACTCACTACCGAGATGCTATGCGAGTCTCCTTTACTAATCAATCTGAACGATGTTGTGCCTTCATGCTCTGAAACCAAAAATCGATTCTGTGTCGGGCGAAATCATGTGAACAGTTGCCAATTCCTTTATGATCAACCAATATTTCCCAACCCACCCAATCAAGTAAATTGGTGGATTCGAACAGATATCGGATTTTCATTCATCAAGCAGAATGAAACATAATTGATTCTCCCATGTTCTGATAAAATGATTTAATCAAATGGCCGATCGTACAGAAAAATCGAGTAATGTGTGGGCACCTTTACTGAAGTTACCGGTAGTAGAGCACTCAATGAAACAGTCCAATTACAGCTGCAAGGCTAGAAAAAAAACTTTAAAGTCTAAATCTACAACGAGAGCAAATTGCATGTTCACCCTACAGAATACCTCTAGGTGAAACTGTTACCTCAGAGGCAAAGTTTGCTGCTCACCCTAATGGCCCATGAACCCACCATATGATATGCTAAGACCCAAACTAGCTGTGCAGTCATGCAAAAATCTTCAGACTCCAACTTGGACTCCTCAGTTTATAAACCACCGACTCCGACTTAATGTACCCAAAATTGCTCTGATTCCTCAACTCCGACTCCACAACTCTGCTCTCTTCCCTTCATTGTACAGCAGAAAATGCGCTCTTCTCTACAGACCATTGAAATACATGCTTTGGATTATGGGATGGCAAGTGTGTTTTTGAGTTCTTAGGCTTCAGCAGTACATGTTTACATCTGCTGAGAAGAACAGAGGATAGATTTAGTCAAATAGTTTAAAGGTGAATCTAATATACCGAACTAAGGTAGTATTTGCTACTAATGTTTAATTCTTTTAAAGAGGAGCTGTTAGGTATAAGGTCTCAGAGAAAATAAACACATATATCAGTAGCTAAAGATTGGCTGTACTTACATTACATATGCATTTCACTGTCCACGTTTGTACTTCACAGAATTTGTATATAGTATATGCAGAGATTGATGCTCCTGACAGCTCATGGCAGGCTCCATGTTTGTCTGTCTCCTATGAAGTCAAATGTCGTCATGTCCTGCCTGCTTCCTGATCACAGAAAAGCTCGTACTGAATAACAGTAGTGTGCAGTGAATATTAATTAGCCATGTGGCTAGGAACAATAGCGGACTCCTGCAGTGTACTCTGCCCGGAGATTTATCTGTGCTGTGGCTGGACTGAGTTAGAAGCTGCTGAAACTTGATCCTTTCTTCTCCTTAGCAGCCGAGGGGAGGGCCCCAGAATGCTTTGCAGTATGGTATGCGGCTTGTGTCCTCTTGGGTCTAACAGCTTTGCTGATAAGCACACATCAAATGTAAGAGAGATTTTTATCTTCACTATTGCCTTTTTGGCTTCCGTCTAAACTGTTTAACACAGGAGAATAGAGGTTTAAATTAGCTTCTGCAGCCTGACAGTTACTCTTTAATAACTTCTGGTTCCCTAGGTGTCCTAGTTATCCCGTGGCATTGGGAGGCATGGTCAAAATGAGTATTAAAAGCCAAGATGTCTAACTTCACTAGCTCCATGCTTATCCCGGGTTTTAGAACCTTCATCTCTTCATCTAGTCGTAGGATGAAGAGAACAGCCAGGAAACTAGTACATCATCCCATCTGCATACTCAGTCTTTGCCCTCCAACGTGTGTCAAAAAGCCATGCCATTCAGTAAAAAAAAAAAAAAAGAATAGTCAAAACTACTTTGATACCCCAAAACGAGAAAACTTTGTTTTCAATATGTAAACTGATAAGGCTTTTCAAATTCTGGTATATCCAGGAGGCTTTTTGCAATGGAAATCTGTATCTCTGAAGACCAGCATGGGGGTTTAAACTACAGACATGCTTGATATATAATATTGTTATTTGTGCTAGTAGAACCAGCTATCCTGGTTTCTTGTCATGCCTCTGTGCTTTGTTTTAAAAGTTACTTTCATCATTTGTAAAAATGGAACTGTGGGTAATTTTAGTTCATAGGACTTCCTGTCTAATCAGCTTTATGTGAATGTGCAACTTACAGAGCATTGCATGGGGATTAATTGCTTCAGCCTTCAGGCTAGGTTTACAGTGGTCAGTTGCATAACACACGTGTTAAAATGTGTGTGAACTGCGTGTGTGTGAACTGCAATGGATCCTGGACATAGACTTTAATTTAAAGAGACTCTGAAGTCTCATTTTTTTACAAATTTTTTTTTTTTAATTTCATCTTGTTAATAATTATAGCCTTACTTGAATCGCTGCAATCCCACTACAAAACGAGTGTTTTATCCCAGGCTCGCAGGGCTTTACTTCCTAGAAGAGGCAGAGCTTTGAGCTGTAGCTCTTCCTCCTCCGCAGGCAATCTCTGCGGATCGCCGCCTCTTCCCGTCCCTCTCATTCTTCTTTCACTGAGAGGGGCGGGAAGGAGGCGGAGATTGCTTCAAAGCTCTGCCTCTCCAGGGCAGCATGATCTGCGACCTGCAAAGTCCTGGAACTTTACAGGTTGTTTTCCCTATGAAAAAAACACTCCTTTTGCGGCGATTCAAGTAAGGCTATAATGCTTAACAAGATTACATTTAAAAAAACTAGTAAAGTATGAGACCTCAGAGTCTCTTTAAAGTCTGTATGCAGCAAGTTAAGCTAAGTACTAACCTGGCGATGCAGTGAGGTGGATCCAGCAACGTCTCCCTGACGGTGAGCACTCCACAGATCCATCTGTCTCCATCTTCCGGCCGGTGGGTATGTGGGATGTTACATGATGGGCAAGACAAGACTTCAAGCAGTTGTGGTACTTTTGAACGGGACTAGTTGAGGATCTTAAATATCCGATCCGCCATGATGGTCGTTATCAATGAGTATAGATCCGCACTCCCAACATGTGTGTATAAAGGGCGTGCAAACACCAGGATCAAAAGTATCACATCAGAACAGAGAAAAAGAAATCCTGGTACAAAAACGTTGAACCACCAAATTGCATTAGTAAATGACAATTTTTTAGAACACTTCACAGATTAAAACCAAAAAACAGTGCTCCACAACACGACGTGTGTGTGTGTCTAGCAAATAGCATGTCTTACCTCCTACAATAACATGAGTATTACCTTATGCTGCAAGTCTATAGCCATCTGGGTTCACACTAGAACACAGTATAGTAATACTGAGACCCAGGTCCTTAAAGTGCTAATAGTGCTAAGTGCAAACAGACCCCCCCAGCCAGTAGTGCAAAGTGATAATATGCTCATAAGAAATTGGTTGCAAATGAATAGACAAATATAAAAAATAAAGTGCAAGATGATGGACATATAATAGTGGGCAGCAAGTAATGCAACAATAGAACGGTGGTACACATACTATACCAGGACCAGGATGTGATAATGAAAGACGGCAGCAGCAAACTGGTGGAGGGCGGAGAGAGGCACACCAAACACTCGTTTTTTGGTTTCATACCAGGATTTCTTTTTCTCTGTTCTGATATGATGGTCGTTATCACTGCACGACGCGAAGTGACGGTCGCGTGATCGTGCACCTGTACCCATGTTGCAGAATTGCTTAACTACCTTAAGACCGCTCCACGCCCATGGGCGTGGCCGCGGTAGCAACCCCAGGACCGCCTAACGTAGATTGGCGTCAAGTCCAGTTTGCAGGAGATCGCGTGAAGGATGGGCGCACATCTCCTGCTTGGGGGGCGGAACTCCGCCCCGCCTTCAGTCTCCGTTCGGAAGACTGTTAGATGGCGTAGTCGCCGTCTATTTACATGTACAGCGCTTTTGAATCATTCGTGTGCTGTGTTGTGTGGCCCTGCAGCTTGGCCTTGAAGCTGCAGTGGCCAATTAATAAAAAAACAGCCTGGTCTTTAGGGGGGTTTAGCACTGTGGTCCTGAAGTGGTTAAACAACCGGTGGTAGCTCAAAAAATCGTTGGTCATCGGAAGGATCGCGAGGTGGTTATAGACCTTTAGAATAACACAATCCTTTACAATGCAGAACTGTGAACAGGGCCTAAGTGTTTTTTCGCCTTATGCAGCCATGCAATTCTAACATTTCAGCGCATTGTCATTCATTCACCAATAACTTCATCACTATTTATCACACCTAAAATATCTATTTGTGGGTGATATTAAAACATTTTTTTTTAGTAATAATGTTATTCTCCATTTCCATCCACTATAGTTTTAAAATAAACTATGCTATCACAGATAAAACCTACACATTTTATTTGCACATTTGTCCTGGTTATCCCAACATTTAAATTATGTTCCTAGTGCAATGTATAGGGATAACCTATTATTTGGAATGAAGGTATATTTTTTTCTATATAGTGTTTTATTTTTTTTTCCTCATTGTACCCTAGCAATAGCTGGAAGTTGTTTGCATGAAATGTGCATGCAAGCTGGGATTAACCATTGTTGTCCTGCTAAGGGACAGTGAAACGACTGCTATGAAAATCTACTTCCTATGAGAAATGAATATCCACATACACAGCATAGTTTTCCAATGACACGGTCCTGAAGCCGTTAATTAACAACTGAATATTTAACTTAATAATTAATAATCTGCCAATACTCAAATAGTATAGTTGTTTCCTTAGTAGGAAAGAGGAGAATGCTTTCATTACACATATTGGCATCTGGGGCCTGTTGGCTTGATTAGGGAATAGCTGCACACAGGCAAAAATCAGCTATCCTCATCTCTCTGGAGCTTTCAGCTAATTTGATCACCTTAGTGCAATAACAATATGACTAGTGGGCTCTGAGTCATGCGTTGCTTTGTGTGGTTTACATAATGCAGTATTGCACAAAATTGTCATCAGCTGCAATATCTACATTTATGAGGTAAAATTTCCATTAACACGCTAGTTTTCATGTCTGTAGCTGTCATTTTGTTTCTGTCTCCACTAACCTGTGTCTTTTTCTTGTCCATTCCATTCTGCCGCTGTCTCACCTTCCTACCAGTCCCATTGCAACCTGGTAAGATGTGACTGTCCTTTAGTTTTGCATGCAAATTTAACATTTATTTGTGCTGGTGTTCCACTACATTAAATGCATTGAATGTGTTTAAAGGGAAGGTCCAAGCAAAATAAAAAATGAGTTTCACTTACCTAGGGCTTCTACCAGTCCCATGCAGCCATCCTGTGCCCTCGTGGTCACTCACTGCTGCTCCAGTCCCTGGCTGGTAGCTTGCCGACCTCGGAGGTCGGCGGGCCGCATTGCGTACATTTTTACGCATTCCCGCTAGTGCAGGAACATGAACATTTTTACGCATTGAACCACTAACGCGTAAAAATGTATGTGTTAATGTTCCTGCACTAGCGGGAATGCGTAAAAATGTACGCAATGCGGCCCGCCGACCTCCGAGGTCGGCAAGCTACCAGCGGGGGACTGGAGCAGCAGTGAGTGACCACGAGGGCACAGGATGGCTGCATGGAGCTGGTAGAAGCCCCAGGTAAGTGAAACTCATTTTTTTTTATTTAGCTTAGACCTTCCCTTTAAGGAACAGATCATGTGAAAGGTGTGGCTTGAGTGACCTAGTGTACAACACTTTACTGTAAAGTGCTTACAAAGGTGATCCTTTTGCTGCTGGTGGCTGTTCAACATGATTTCAGGCCTGTTAAAAAAAGTACCTCCTTGGCTCCTCTATTATATAGGGCTAAATTAGGGGTCAGTTTAATAAGCCAAGTAATAAAAAATTGTATGATAGTAAGGTAACATAAAATAAAGAGCCCTATTATAGGGGAGCACTAAAAGGATGGGAACTATAATACACACTACCACAGGTTACTGTAATAGGGAGCGCTAAAGAGGAGGAACATGGAATGGGGACTTAAGACGGAGGCTATTACACTTAATAACGTTTTTACCCACACCTTCTTTTAAAGACCGCGCCACCTGCAAAATTCCCACTTTCTCCGCTAATGCAGGGGTTCCATGAGATCCAAAAATTATTTGAAGGTTACTTCCATGGTTAAGTAATATCACCCTAGTAGGTTTATTATTTTTGGTCTTGGAAATATGCTTTAAAATATAAATCAACTTAGACTATAAAAATAGTGTGGCCCAAAGTATGCCTTGATGAGTACCGTAATTACATTATAATCCATTATTATGGATTGTTATATACCTGAAGAGAACAAAGAGCTTTTCCATCTTATGTTGTTAATAAACACTGTCCAGCAGCTTACGCATTCTTTACCATCACCCCAATGTCCATGGTGATTTCCAACAACATAACATTACAGATCTGTTATCTGCATATCAGGTCTGCTCAGTGCACAGACAGTGATGGGATAGGGTGTAACAATCAGATCTAATGCACACTTGAGAAATCAGATGTGAGTCAGGACATTTATTGGAATTATGATTTTACAGTTTCAGCAGGTTATAGCACTATTGGATACAACTTCTACAAGCCATAGATCAGCCCATTTCTGAATGATCATTTGAACAGTGCTTTGTGGTATGTTCAAGGCTTTGGAAATCTTTTTGTAGCCTAAGCGTCCTTTTACACTTAATCAGTTGCTCTCAGTTAAAACGGAAAGAAAACTGATTTTCAAAGTAAGTCCCATGTTTTCCTATGGCACCTTTTACACTTAACGCGTTTTAACTGCAATCTTCTTCCCAATGCTCTGCTATAGAAAAAACGTGCACTAACTGATTAAGTGTAAAAGGGGCCTAAGCCTGCTTTAAATTTCTCAATAACTTTATCCCTGACTGTCTGGTGTGTTCTTTGGACTTCATGGTGTTGTTGCTCCCAATATTCTCTTAGACAACCTCTGAGGCCATCACAGAGCAGCTGTATTTGTACTGACATTAGATTACAGACAGGTGCACTCTATTTAGTCATTAGCACTCATCAGGCAATGTCTACGGGCAACTGACTGCACTCAGACCAAAGGTTATTTGTAAAAAATGTATGATTTTCTTAAACTTCTCACCTGTACACCACTTTGTGTTGATCTTTCACGTGGAATTCCAATAAAATTGACTCATGTTTGTGGCAGTAATATGACAAAATGTGAAAAACGTCAAGGGGGCCGAATACTTCTGCAAACCACTGTACACTACCTCTGATTCACTAACCTGGAGCAAGGGGTTCTCTGTATGGGAGTGTGTGCAGCTGCAGCTGCACTACCTCTGATTCACTAACCTTTCAGCCATCTACACTGTGTACTGATGTCCCGGGCAAACGTTACAAACTCTTCCAGTCCACAGCAGTAGTAAATCCAGACACATATCTTTTTCAGGGATTTCTAGTCCCGGAGAACCAGGACAGATGTGTTGACAGCATATGAATAATCTAAGTACATTATTTAATTTGGTTTCAAGGAGGCAAAACAGTCAGTTTCTATTTCAGACAAAGGCACATCATGGAATAGTAAAAGTCTCTGTTCTCCTATTCCTGCATGCTTGTGTTTATCATTGATCTTGGCACCTCACAGCTCCAGTACTGAAGGGGTTATAACCGGCTGTGCAGACCTGCTGTCAAGGTTATAGTACTTTGTCCATACACTGCTAAAGTTTTATTTGAGAATTCCTGCTCTGCCAGGAAACACTGTCAAAGAATGCAAAGAATGTATCAGGCTTCATGCAGCTGAATTTCCGCTTACCTTTCTCACTGTGTACTTCAGTGCTTTGTTCTCTGCTGCCCTGTACAACACAACTATCAAACTGTGTAAAATGGAAATAGAACCAGAATACAATGATTTGCAAATTATATTTGAAAATGGTACAAAAAACAACATAACAATTGTTGAAACCAAGATATTGTTTTGTTGTTGTGGTTTTTTTTGTTGTTGTTTTGTTTTGTTTCTATTTTATGAAAATTGTGCTCATTTTGAACATCTCTTTACTAAGTAGTTTAAAGGGGAACAAACATACTGTCATTAAGTTACATTAGTTATATTAATTAAAATAGATAGGTAATATAATCTCCCCACCATCATCCTCGGGGATTTCAATATTCCCATCGATAAACCCAACAACTGTTGCGACCTGGCTACTCACCATAGCCAACTCACTTGGCCTAGTACAACACACCAACACCCCCGCCCACACTGTAGGTCACACTCTTGACCTTCTATTCACTAAATCCACCACCATTACAGACCTTGACATCGCACCCTTCCCACCCTCAGACCATCACCTTAGGGTGGGGAGAGTGGAGAAAAGGGCATGGAGGGGGTCAGCAAGGACACCAGGGTTTAGCTTGCGTAGGTCTCTCTGCCATCGACCAGGTGGGTGGGCAGGTAGCTTGTAGACCAAAGTTCTGATGCTGTGAAACTGTTAAACACCAAGCCTTTTCAGTGCTGCTGAGTAGATTTTTAGTCTGGAGGTTCACTTTAAGAATAACATTCCCTAACGTACCTTTACTTACTGTCTGTATTTAGAATACTAGATATCTGGGAAGTTTTCAAAGTTTTTCTCTGCTTCCTCTTTCCTGGATATTCCTCAATCCTCTCCAGCATTTTCTCTTCCTCTTCCCATTAATGTCTCCTCCCCCCCCCCCCCCCCTTCCATTATATTTGTAAGTTAATTAGGCAAACAACAACAACTAACATTTGTAAAGCACTTTTCTACTGTAGGACTCAAAGTGCAAAAAAACTCAGAAGGCCAAGTTTACATTTGATAGACAGCGGATGGCACATTTTTTAAGGGGCCGTTTAAGACTGGCGGGGCCTGAACCAGCTACTAGGCGTCTCACTCAACAGAAAAACATTTGGTGATTTCCATAGTTGCTTCCTGGCACGCAGCGTTTTTAACCCCCAGCACAGGGGACACGGACATGTGACACTTAGCGAACCTGGAAGTTGCATGTTGCTTCCAGGATTTAATAAAACGACCGTAAAAATCAGGATTGGAATGTAGCGTTTGCGCAAAAGACAGTAAATGATCATAACTGCACTGTCCATTCACTTCAACGGACAGCTCTTAAATGACGCACCCGTGTAAACCTACCCTAAAAAAGCATATATATTTATTTCTGTTGGGGCTCAGAATGGCTGGCTGCTATCAGTTTACTGTATAAAAACTCAAAAATTCACCATGCACGATATATGAACCTTATAGATTGCTATATTTTTAATACCAAAACTGTCATCCACAGGAGACCCAGCTACACCCAACCACCACCTGCATGTTATTGTGTATATTTTTTTATACTTTACCAGATCACATGTCCTTCTTCCAATAAATTTCATGTACTTTACCTCAGACATATTCTTTTATTTCTCACTAGTGGCTTAGCCCGTTTAAAAACGGGCTAGGTCTGTCCCTAATGCGCCGCATGCATGCGCGCACCCATCGCGCGCCCGCCCCTTCTGGCCCCGTTCTCCTCCGGCTCTCGCCAGTGTCTCTGCATCCCTGTACATGCACAGTGCACAAAAAGCACTGACTGACGGACGGACATAGGACACAGGGACACTTGCCTTTTATTAGGTAGGATACATTTCTCCACTATTATTTTGGTGACTGCTTAGGAATGTCCGCTGTACAGACATGGAACCCGGATCACAGCTGACCAGCCTGTTCTGTACTATGCAGAGTAGACAGTGGATTAGGTGCGAGCAGTATCCTGTTGTGAGAAATTTATTAAGTATTTCACACAGGAAGGCCAAAGATGCTCCATGCCATTCTAATGCTCACCTGCACTGTATTGACCTGATGAAGTTGGCAACACCCATGAAATGCATCATCATTTTAGTGTAAATAAATTGTATCCTATTTTTCTCTCATGATTTTGTCTTTAAATAAGGTAAACCGCTATGTCATCTCCTCGCTATAGGGAATGCCTTAGGATATTTCCCTATACTGTATATCCAGGAGTATTTTATTTTTTCTATACCTTTGGAAGATACCACAATCATGAGAGGAGACAGGCTTGCCTTTTTCTCACCCAGTACATGGTTGCTTGGCTTGCAACCCTTTTTGGTGAGTATCTTTCTTTATTACATATCTCATTCACAAATCACTCTACCTACACTATAGTGGTGTTTCTGATAGTTTCTTTTCTTTTTTTTTTTCATCTCTTGAGAGCTCCGCCTTTTTACTCCAACCCCATCTCCCAGGAAGGAGAGTTAGGGATAGGTCAGGATAGTTAAGTAGGTGCACCCTGAAGCTTGGGGGAAGGTTTTTCAGCGTGCTATTTCTTGCAAGAACAACAGAGCACATCACATAACGGAGACAATAGGAGCGCTTCCAAATGTACATATGGACTGTATCTGTAAAATGTCATTTATAAAGCTATAAACCTTTACTGCTGTGATGTTATTGTATGACTTGAGTTTGTTTGGAGATCGTTTTGCAGTTTACATGTAGTACGGAGCTGGGCATAGCAGTCTATCATTTCCTTCATGCCTGGAATTTGGTCTTAAAGGGACAGTGTGCTGGTATTAGTTCTCTTTTTTTTTGCTTCATTTGTGAAAGTTTACAATTTTGGAATTGGGATAATGAACAGCAGCAGAAGACTGTAAATGAAATGCCAAGCCATCGTTAACCAATTGGATCAGTAAATGATGCAGGACCTAGGTGAAGTGTTGCGGACACATCCCTGTAAAATTGTGTGCAGCTCTGTACACACTGCACTCAGTGAATGATAATCTGCCCAATTGATCCGTCATATTAGGTGTTCAAAATGCCTCAGCACCATCAGGGATTGTTCATTTACCATTGAGCCATTGTTTGTGCTTTACATTTTCAAATGACATCTAAACTACAGAGTTTATTTTTATTTATTCCTGTTGAAAATGCTTAAAAAAAATATTAGCAAAACATTTGAGGTGGAGAGACACTGCAGATCGCTTTTTGATCAGTTTTAATTTTTAAAAAACGTTCCCATCGACTTGCATTTAAATTGCTGTAAAATTGCGATTGAACAATTTTGCCACTATTTTACCGTTCTTTTAATGCAAGTCAATGGGAGCATGTTTTTAAAGATGAAAATGGATCGAAAAAATGCTCTGCCGTGCTTCTCTGCCCTAAATCCACATTTGAGGGTAATTTAATTGTCTGACGCTCTTCCACCAGTTGTTAGCGGTTTATCCTTGCTTAAATCCACATGCAGTAAACCTGATGCACGATTTACCCAGAGCCTTCTAGTCAGGACCTAATAAGGCAGTCTAGTTCACGTGTGTGTATACAGACAGGTCCCAGATTTATCCCCTATGCTACACGTTTATGGTGAATAGGGGAAAGGTAAAAGTATCATACACGTGCTACTTTGCAGTATTTAGGGAACTCCATTAGGTTTTTTGTTTGTCGAATTAAATCCTTTAGAGCATTATCTACAGCTAAATATTTAATATTCCCAAACATCTGTACATTTTCCAGTATGTTGTTTTTACAGGCATCCCTTGTCTTCCTTGTCCGACTTAGTGGACCTGAAGTGGGGTTTGAATTGCAAAATTAAATATAACCTAGAGAACTTGTCATACATTTTCCTAAATCACTTTACTTGTGCCACCTTACTGGCATTGACCCTACCATAAATATACACACCTAACCTGATTTCAGGGCAGAATGTCTGGCCATGTCCCAGCCAAGCCTTAGGCCCGGTTCACATTAGCGGTTGTTTGCCAAACGGACCGGATGACCTGACCGGATCCTGACCGGATCCGGATCGGAACCGTACGGTTCTGATCCGGATCCGATCCGGATCCGGTCAGGTTGCATCAGGTGTCCATCAGGATGCGATCCGGATCCGTTTGGCAAAAGTTTGTTAAAAACAAAAAAAAAGTTGGGGTCTGGGAGGTCAGCAGAAGGGGGACCTGTGGAATCAGGCCCTCTGCTGTTTAGCACTCACCTCCACCTCCGACATGCTGCCAACATCTCCGGATCCAGCTGTGCTGCTCCACTCCAAAATGCTTGCCCATGTGTCCCCATCCAATATCGCCGCAACAATCCCCATAGGAAGTGGGGTAGAACATCCGGATTTCTCAGCCAGTGTGTTGTGCGCTCTCCGGTTCCCATTGGTTTGTATTGGCCGGATGGTGCAGTCCGGCTCCGCCCCGGATACGGCTGCCGGAGGAGCCGGATGAAAAAATAGCGCATGTTGGAACGGAGGCCGGAGTCCGGATCCGGCCCGGATCCGGTCCGGCTCCGGTTTGGCAGAACGGACGCATGTGAACGGACGCATAGGCTTTCATTGCTATGCCGTGCGTCCGTTCCGTCCGTTCTGCAAGCGGTGCGGCTCCGGCACGGCGATTCCGGAGGGCCACCGCAAGTGTGAACCGGGCCTTATTGGCCAAAGTCCTACAATACTGCTCCTCACATACATTGGTAACACACACACACACACACACACACACACACACACACACACACATATATACATACACACACACACACACATATATACATACACACACACACATACACATACATACACACACACACATACACATACATATATACATACACACACACATACATATATACATACACACACACACACACACATACACATACATATATACATACACACACACACATACACATACATATATACATACACACACACATATACATATATACATACACACACACATATATACATATATACATACACACACATACATATATACATACACACACCTTTCCCAAGAGAGAATGGGAAACTGGGCCTGAGGTTTAAGTCCAACGAGTTTGCAAGATAAGCAATTGCAGAGAACTGCTGTAAATGCATTTCCTCACGCCTCAGCCAATAATCGAGCATGACAAGACAAGACAAGACAAATAACATTTATATTGCGCTTTTCTCCTTGCGGACTCAAAGCGCCAGAGCTGCAGCCACTAGGGCGCGCTCTATTGGCAGTAGCAGTGTAAGGGAGACTTGCCAAAGGTCTCCTACTGAATTAGTGCTGGCTTACTGAACAGGCAGAGCCGAGATTCGAACCCAGGTCTCCTGTGTCAGAGGCAGAACCCTTAACCATTACACTATCAGCCAACATGAGTACAGTAGCACCCGACCACAAGGGATCAGTCTGGCAGATCAACTTGGCTAAGTGACGGCCAATTACTTTTTTCACGCCACTCCCCCGCCCACCACGTGAAGTCACATTCGTGCCACTCCGTCTTCCTTCCACCCCTCCCCCTGCATAACAACAGAACGCCTTGTCGCTGACACCTGTCTGTACAGGACAGCACAATGAGTCAAGTCAAAGGTGTGTACACACCTAAAGACCACTATACATTCTAAATGCCACATATATTTCCAGTAATTACTAGCACATAGCAATGCAAAGGCTTTTTTCACCATATCCGTTTTTATGTGAAGAAAATGACATTTATAGAGAACAGTTTTCACTTTGGGTTTTACCATGGAGTACTATGTCCAGAGCATCCAGTATACAAAAACAATCTTCACTGGCTATAATCCTGTGAGTAAAATGTGTTCAGAATCATAAAAAGCAGAAATATAGCTTCAAATAGTGTGTACCTAACTCATCAGCTGCAGCTATTTGTGTTCATGTGTGTCACTCTCTTTTTGCCTCATGCATTGTAAACAGAGTTTACAGCCAGGTAGAGCTCATTCTGAATGGGTGTGGGAAAGCATCCATGTAAGGAAAAAGTAAAGTTCTTCTCTTCGGATCCGTCTCTGTATCTAAAAAAAAAATCCCTCAGCTGTCCTCATATGATTTGTGAAAAAGCTGTGTGTGTGTTTAGCAGGGCAGAAAAAAACAATAAATAAATTCTCTGTGAAGAGTGACAGAGAAGTGGAACCTATCTACATGGTACAGCTCTAGCCCTAATGCCAACACAAACTGTTAAAAAGCTTATAAACAAAGCATTTTTTCACACAGGCTGTAAAGAGAGGCCTCTGAAAAGCTTTGTATTGTTGCTGGCTAAATGCTCTTTGGGGATCTGGGTTTTACAGAAGGACAATTTATTTGATAGTTCCTCTTTAATGTTAGGTTTAGTTGGCATTATAAAAGCCTGTTTTCAGCTATCTTTTAAAGGCCCTTCTAAATAAATATTTGTAAATACTGTAAAGCTCTGCACACACGTAATGACTGTAAAAGACAGCGATTATCATCCAGGTAAACCGATCCATCCTGGCAGATTGTTTTGGACAATAATCACAGTTATTAGTTTGAATCGAAAGATAAATGATTGTGCCATTCAAAGTACTCAGGTATGACTAGTTACGCACATCTGAGTCCTCATTTTAGCTCGAACACTTCAATCAGCACAATCGTTGTGCCAACGCTAAATTAAAATGTGCTCCAACATCAATCGCTCGATGCTGGGTATCGAAATTTTATAACGACACCGATCAAGTGTGTAGAGCCTAAGCTGCAATAACTAAAAAACAAAGAGGATATTGTTATTTAACAATTCTGTTGTTTTTATTTAAAGAAAACCTGAAGCCAAAAAGTAATGTACACACTATTGTCCAATCCCACTTACTTTAACAAATCAAACCTAATAATCCCAATATTTCTAAAGCTGCATTAACTAACTGGCATGCTAAGGACAATCTGCTGAGACTACAGCATTAGCTAATTAGGACATTGCTTAGAGAATCTGTACTGTAAAATTCTTACTATAAAAAGCATACCATTCTATTCATTATGTTCTCCTGGGCCCCTCTGTGCTGTTTCTGCCTCTCCCTGCTTCAATCCTGGCTTGTAATTGCCAGTTTTATGCAGTGTTTACAAACAAAAGGCATAGCAATTTGATACGCTGAGAGTAGCTTAGTGTGTGAGTCATACAGAGTGTGCAGGGGGCCTGGAGAGGGTGTGTATAGCTTCTGCCAATGACAAGCAGTGCAGCACATTCCACACATTACAGCCTCAGCTGACAGAGCCGACAGAAGAGAGAAGATTAGATGATATAACAGAGATAACACAGCCACTGTGCAAATAGGAAAGGCTGCAGTAAGACAGAGCACGTTAGAACAGCTATAAGAACATATAGGATAGAAGAAATAAGGCTCAAAATTTTGTTAGTCTCTTTAAAGGAGCACTGTAGGGGGGTAGGGGAAAAAAAAGTTGAACTTACCTGGGGCTTCTAATGGTTCCCCGCAGACGTCCTGTGCCCGCGCAGCCACTCACCGAGGCTCTGGTTCCCTTTATCGTGTTCACTTCTGGAATTTTGGACTTTAAATTCGGAAAACTACTGCACCTGTGTGGCTGCGCCCTTACTCCCACTGACCTCATCAAGAGTGTATTGTGCAGGCCCAGTGGCGCAGGCGCCATGGTTTTCAGACTTTAAAGTCAGAAATTCCAGAAGTGAACCGGAGAAGGGGACCGGAGTATCGGTGAGTGGCTGCGCGGGCACAGGATGTCTGCGGGGGACCATTAGAAGAAGCCCCAAGTTAGTTCAACTTTATTGCTGAACACCTAATGTACTCCTATGGCATACTACGTTTTGTAAAACCATGTGCGATTACTGCAATGCAATTTTTCGGACATTAAAAAAACCAAGAACATTTTTGCATACTGTGTGTAAATTGCTGTCAGTGTATTTTAATTGCAATGCATATGTAATACATTTTTTGTTTTATTTTATTTGCATGTATTTTTATGAAAATGATGCCTAAAAATGCTGGTAAAAAAACCATAGGCAACAGTTCAGTGGCTCAGCGCTTTTCGGACACCTCTCTCTAATGGTGGCCATACATGGTACAATTTTTTTCATACAATCTTACCATTTCTATGTAGTATAAGGGTAAATTAAATGAATATACTGAAAGGATAATTTAGGCAGTTCCCTTATATTACATAGAAATGGTAAGATTGTATGAAAAAATTGTACCATGTATGGCCACCATAAAGCAGAGCTAGATGTTTGTTTCTATGGTAAGGGAAGATGACGCAGTGTGGAATGGAGTGGCTTATGGTGGGAAGGGCAAGTAGAACAAATGTGCTCAGTGGCCTCGGTCATATAGAGATTTGCTGCTTTTTGTAATTTTCAGTGCAATTAGCGTCACTTTAATGCATACCGATGTTATGCTATCCAACT